>NC_066843.1:15909576-18309576 GCF_001640805.2 Lates calcarifer
GCATGAGGCTCATAGACAGACCTACAATGTGAAGAAAAAGTTTCAAGATCAAATGTAACACGATCACCATAAAATGCTATGCTAGTGTTAGATCATAGTATGTTATATATTACCCCCCATCTACTTCTGCCTCTCTTACTCTGTATGCTCTCTCTCTCCCTCTCTCTTTTCCTCTGTGTGAGTTTCAGCTCCATCCTATCTTTCCCCCCAACTCACTCACTCTCTCTCTCTGTCTCTCTCTAAATGACTCATTCCTAGTAATATGAGCCTAGGGGTTAACAGTGAAAATATAACAGAGGTAACAGACACCCTGGTGTCCTTAACGTCAGCAAAGGGTCCACTGCTGTGTTGTCACTGGCAACTCATCATAAATAGAGAGAATTGCTGAACGGCAATGAGTTGCTGTGTAGAAAAAACAACATCACAACACTCTGTGGCAACACATTACATAATCAACCACTGGCTACTCAGAGAAGAAAGGTAATCCCTGATGGCTACCCCCACCCCCCACCCCCCTTATGAAATTGCATTTGTTTGTTTTTTTTTTGAAGAAACTCTGGGATGTAGCATTCCCCAGCACCCTGCTAGCACTTTTCTACAAGTAAAAACACTGTATGGACACACACTCTTAGAAGCCAATGTGATTAAAAGTTTATATATATGCAGTATCAGTATATATGGTGGCCAATATGTTACCAGAAAACTGTTTTTACACTGTGACATGTGCCACTCACTACAATTCTTTATTAATTTAGAGAGTCAAAAATGTTAGAGGTGTGTGTGTGTGTGTGTGTGTGTGTGTGTGTGTGTGTAAAAAAAAGAAGTAGATCCAGTACTGATCAGGCTTGAGGCCTGGTATTGACCCAGTGTCTGACTTCATGCATGCTGACATCCCACAATGACTTAGTGACAATGTGTGAGTTAGACTTTGCTCAGATTATAAGACTGATCCCTCTCATGTATCAGAGCCACATGAAAATGTTATGTGATTAGTGCACTCTTACAACATCTATGTAAGGAAAACACTATCAATTATTGCCAAGTGGGTAATAAGCTAATAATATATAAACTAATATTTGCATAGTTACATTTGGTTACATTTGTCATAACAAAGTATTAGTATTATTCTGACAGTGTTAAGATTTAAAAATATACAATACTGATGGTTAAAAATGCAATTGTGTAAGTGTTCACTCATCAATTTTCCTCAACTATGTTTATCAATAGAAAGTAAAAAGATCACATCTTTTGTCAAATGAAGTACTGCCTGACATTACAGTCTGTTGTACACATCACAACTGTCTGTGCACTCTTCCACCGTTAGACAAAACCATTACAATGATGGGCTCAACTCACGGTTCTGCTAAAAAGTACACCAGAACAGAAAACTAAATCAGACAACTAAATGCAGTTTATTTAAAAAATATGTGTTGGTGTTCAAGTCTCCTACTTGTCATCACTTTAAAACTAAAAGTAGCTGGTTCCTAAGTCTATTATTTATGGGATGTTTTTGTAAAAACTGATAATTTTTCTCAAATTGGTGTTTGACTTTGCGTTACACACGTCATACATATCCTGTACCTTGTACTTGTTTCATATAAGTCAAAAAGCACCAAGATAAAACATTTCCATCACAGTTTCCATTAACAGTTTTCAGCTTTTTCTGTGTTTTTAGGGGAACATTGACCTTCAGTTAATGGCTGCGAGCACTATTACAGACTTAAAAATAAATCTCATTTTTCCTTCCTGAAGCAGCCCCCAAAAATGTTATGGTAATGTCTGTTGACATGACAACTGATCTGAGGCCCTGACATCTCCCCGGGTGCACTAAAGTCTGCTGGCCCTCCTTTAGCACTGCTGCTGAATTTCTTACTTAACAACTACACTGTTGCTTGCCTTGGCTTATAAGTATGCTCATAATGACTACGTCATACACACATAATGCTAAAGGACTGATGCTAAAACAACATAAGGGTTTTCCCACCATTAACCATTATGTGCTTTTGTTAACTTATATTGTCATTTATATTGTCAGGTGAACATTTCAAATTCAATCAGCAACAAGCTCATCCATACAAAGTAGGGCCAAACATCCTTGTTGGTAAAACATGTTGGAAAAAAAACAGTGTCAAACAAATAGTAATAAAAAGCAAAGGCCACAATGCCAGGGTTTTTTTTTTTTTTTTTTTTTTTTTTTGAAGAAACTCTGGGATGTAGCATTCCCAACCCTGCTAGCACTTTTCTACAAGTAAAAACACTGTATGGACACACACTCTTAGAAGCCAATGTGATTAAAAATATGTTATCTAGGGTGATCGAAACCTACACAAATTAAAGCTGAGACTTGGCACTTTAATGTAGTATCCAGTATTTTATTTCAAGCTGAATGTGCTGAAACTCAGAGCCCGAACAACAAACTGTCCACATACTTCAGATGTTAACTGTATACCTGTACTTTACACCTGTGCACCTTTAACTGACATCCATCATTCTGCATAGTGAAGGCTGAACATTCAAGTGAACTAACAATTTTTGGAATGGAGGGTGACTTTAAAACTGTAACCTCAACGATCATTATGTGAACAACACACCATGTGTCTTCAGTGTTATGAAAATCAACTTGTATCGACTGAAGTGATTTAAACTTAGTCAATAACAGTAACACACCTTTGAGGATCATAACTATAGAGTACAGTACTATGAACACTGAAGTTACAGGATCTTTGTAGCAGCTTTTCTCTTCACTGATTTGTGTGTGTTTTTGACAGAAGAAATTTGTTCACTTCTTGTTACCAATAAAGGAGTGATTTTGTGCTTGAACTTATCAAAAAATGTAGTGTCAACATTTTCTCATAGTGCTTTTACCATTTTACCATTACTTAATGGATGTTCAAAATTAATCAGATGTGAGTTGTAAAATGCCATCACCAGCTTAGTTAGAATCTTGATGAACTATAACTAGAACAGATGATGAGAATGTTCAGTTATCACATCATCACTCTAGAACTCTGACAGAATACTGTACATTCTGGTTGAAGCCTGATCTACAGAGAACAAACCTCATTTACCTTCATGACCTTGAACCGAGTACCGTCTCTGTCTTTTGTGAACGTACAACTGTTATTAACGACGAACTGATATGACGACCACTATTTTAACTTCAACTTCTACTTTAACAACTGTGACTGCTGTCTTTGCTGCAACTCAACAACAAATGGACCCACAAAGACACCTGGTAAGATTTTCTCATTTGACCTGGAGAAACTTTTTTTCTTCACTGTGCCTCTGATACTTGGCAGATTACATTAGATTAGATTCAACTTTATTCTCATTGCACAGAATACAAGCACTGAGACAACGAGATGTAGTTAAAGATTGAACCAGAAAAAACAGTGAAGTGCAGAGTAATGTGCATAGTAAAGATCTGTAAATAACAGGTGGGGTGAATATGAATTGTCTAAAAAATGTACAATGTGAACAGTATTAACAGAAATAGCAGTTCTAGTGCAGTAGCTCTGTGTTGAGGAGTGTTTCCAGGAGTCCTGTCCTTAGACTAAAGTAGATTCAATTGTATAAATAAGTGTACATGTTGTGTTAAGGTGTGACTGGACTTTTAGCCTTGAACTACATGTATGTTTCTATTTTTCAGGCATTTGGACAAATGCCATTCACTGCTCCCTTTACGGGCGAGTCGCTGCTCCCCTTTACAGGCAAGTCACTGCTCCTTTTACAGGCAGCACAGTTCAACCCTGCTGTAGTACAGCTGCAGCAGACTGTACAGAGCCTAAGAGATGCCCCTCTACTCCGCCATCTCTGAGATAAAGGCTGTGAAGGAAGAGAACAAGCTCTTAAGGAGCAAGTGAGGAAGATGGAGAGGAAGCACAGAGAGGAGCTGAAAGAAAAAGATGAGCTCCTTAACAGAGAAGTCAACCAAAAGGAGGGCTCGTACTCAGGCTTATGTCAACTGCCTGGACCTGCTCAATAGACCAAGAAAAGGCCCTTAAGAGTGCAGAGCTGAGAGGTAAAGCTCTAGAGTCAAACCTGAGATGGGAGCTGACTCTCAAAGAAGAGAAACATCAGGAGGAGAAGAAATACAAGGAGGAAGTGGAAGAGGAGACCAAGAGGAGTGAGGATGGTTGGAGGAGAATGGAGAGCCACCTCAGAGAGGAGCTCAATCATAAAGATGAGCTCCTTAAAAAAGAAACCAAAAGGTTCGCACTCAGGCTTATGTTGACTGCATGAACCTGCTCAGTCAAAAAGAAAAAGATCTGAAAGAGAGTGAAGAGCAGACACATGACGTCTTAGAGAAGAGTCTAAAAACTGGAGCTGGCTCTGAAAGACCAGAGAGAACAGGAGGACAAATACAAAGAGAAGGCGGAGGAGGAGACTAAGAGGGCTGAGGATGAACTGAGGAGGATGGAGAGCCAGTTCACAGAGGAGCTGAAAGAAAAAGATGAGCTCCTAAACAGAGAAATCAACAAAAGGACGGCTCATACTCAGGCTTATGTTGACTGCATGAACCTGCTCAGTCAAAAAGACACGGAGCTGAAGGAGAGCGAGGAGCAGACACGTAAAGCTTTAGAGAAGAGTCTGAGCCTGGAGCTGGCTCTGAAACAACAGAGAGAGCAGGAGGAGAAGAAGAGCCAAGAGAAGATGAAGAACAAAGACAACGAAAAGCTGGAGAAGAACCAAGGAGGTGACAATGGTCATAGGAGGATAGAGAGCCAGCTGAGACAGGAGCTGAAAGAAAAAGATGAGCTCCTGGAAACAGGAATCAAAAAAAAGGAAGGCCTGCACTAAGGCGTACCTGGACTGCCTGGTCCTGCTCAGTCAGAAAGAGAAGGAGCTTCAGGAGAGAGAAGAGCAGAGACGAAACGCCTTAGAGAAGAGTCTGAGACTGGAACTGGCTCTAAAACAACAGAGAGAGCAGGAGGAGAACAAGAGCCAAGAAAAGATGGAGAACCAACACGATGAAAAGACGGAGGAGGAGACAGAGAGGAGTGAAGCTAAAGAGATGAACAAGAAAAAGAGAAACCAAAGAAGAAGAGGGGGAAGAAAAAGAACAGGGGTTAGCCACAACAGAGGATCCCTCCCTCTGAAACCCCACCCTCTTTCCCCCCATCTTACCTTACCCACTCCCCTCACCCTCCTTCCCCTTTCCTACCCTCTCTTTCCCTCTTACCCCTTTCTCTTTTACCCCTTTACCCCTCTTTCCCCTCTCTCCCCCACCTCTTTCCCTCTCCCTAAAACAAACCCTTCATGTCTTGTTTGTCATGTGTGTTAAATATATGTTTTCAAATCATTTGTGAGGACTGTGATGTTTCATGTCAACTCTTCAGTTCAGTTCTGTTGAAGTGAATTACTCTACATCTGCCTGTGTACGCCTTTCTGAATATAGATACAGGATTCCTGGCTCTACAGTATTACAGTATATGTGTTGGTGGAACAGATCAGATATGATCATCTTCTCTTTTATATCTTTAAATTTGTTGTTTGTTTTAGATGTCAAGTAGAAAACAGGAGTTAAATCAGTCTTAATGCTCTAAAAGATCACTGGATCTGCACAGTTTACTCAACAACAGAGAATAAAATATTATTTAGATGATCTGATTTAAAAAGCTCTGTCCCTAATGGTAACACACCTGAATCAACTGCGTTCAAAAAACAACTTCCACCTCTGGCCATCAATGACCCAAAAGAAATATTCCATAAAATAATACAGCACTGTCCACATGGTTGGCTGTGGTTTTGGTTTTATACCCCTCAGTTCAAATTTAGGGAATAGCCCTTTAATGGCTAAAGACTGCCAATCACCTTTGTATAAAATTGCTCAAAATATAATGAGTGGGTTAATGTTCGAGGATGGACCTTATGTAATGTCACAGTGTTAACTTTCAGACCAAAACATAAAGATAACTGCTGCTAAGAGGTTGGCAGAGGAAGGAGCAGACTGTGTGAGGCCTATTTGTTAAAACATACTGAATCTTCAAACAAAACTTATTTTATACCTGAACTTACTTGTTATAAATGAGTCACACACAAACACAGACACACACGATGGCATCTCGCTTCATAAACACTCATGTCAGCGTTAAATGTGACACAACAGCATTTGCACTGAAGAAGAAACTTTTCATGCAGTATAAAGCAGCTGTGGACGACAGATACTGTGACAATCACTCAGAATAATTTATAGATAAAAGCAGACTGATTAACTGACGTTCCTGCTTTAAACACAATAAACTTTAACTTTTTAATGATGATTTAGACTCTTCTCCTCTGGTTGGAGAGTGGTTAACACAGTTGATACATCACATAAGTTTTTGTCTTGATATTCTCCTCTGCCATATGTATTCAAAGTCTGTCTGCATCTCCTGCCCCCGTAGGAGACGTACAGACTAGACTATACGTGCTTTGCCTCCTCCATTATAAAATCTCTGCTCAAGTGTTCAGAGACGTGATTTGCCCAGGAGATAAAAGAGTCACTGAGAAAGATGAATGTATGAGGTGTTCATCACTTCTGCTCATGTCACAAAGCTGTTCCGATTAAATGTGTCGCCGCATGTAAATACCAGACTGTGTTTAATCACATCCCATGTAAACACTTGACCAGAAATCTTCAATCAGAATGATTCAAATCAGAATGAAAAACGTGTGCATATAACTGCTATTTATGACACGACAATCACTGTGGGGGGGGTGGGAATCAGCACAAAATCCTGACCCTTCAGAGCAATGCTATAAATACAAGGGTTACACAGACCCAGACCCTCTTCCCTGTGGTACACTTGCTTTTTCCAATTTTCAGGTTAATACCTGAAGTGGAGTAGCACGCCTCAGGCTCAGCCCAGGGAATACTTTGTTTGCCTACAATATGGTGTCGCTAATGATCCAAATTAGAAACAGTCTCACACTTAAAGCGACACCATCATAAAAAAGCTGCTGCTGTTATTTTTGGTCCACCAAAACAGGTCTGTGACTCATTTCAGGTCCTTACTCGTAGTATAAACATGGCCACAGCACAGCCACATGGGATTGATTTCACAGCAGATGATCATCCTGACATAGACAGGGACTCCTCACAAAGACCTCCCCATCATGCTTAAAGCTACATCTACTTCATGGGACATTACACAGGAGGACAGGAGGGGCGACGTTGGCTCAATTTAGCTCCAGAATATCCCAGCGTGTTTGTGTTGGAATGTAAACAATGTATTGAGTGCTGGTTATTCAAACAGTTGTCACTGTGTCAACTCAAAAAGGAAAACCTGACATTGCTTTCTGCAGCTTTGATAGCAGCAAATACTCACAAGTCACAAAGCACATTTACTGCATCTGCTAAGAAATCAGTGGAGAAAAGTGGAAATCCATCATGATTTAGCATAGTTATAATTCATTATTACATACCTGGTCTTTATCTGATGTTAAACGAGCTCTCAGGGACTTCCATCTCACTGGATCCACTTACACTGAAGCCAAATGAGAGTAAATAACAATAAAGATAGCATTAGAGACAGGAATGAGTAAACACACACACATTGTATATAATGGTCAGTTTAGATTCATCCTCTTGTCACATTTTTGAATGAGAGCAAGTGTCTGTGGAAACAGGTGGAGTATTTAACAATGAGATACTGAAAATAAAAGCCCAATAAAAGAATTTCAAAATAAACCTCACTCTCTATAATTGAGTTTTGTGATAGAGCTGTTGAGTATTACTACAACCAACACTGAATGCTCTGTTCTCAAGGACAACTGACTGTTGAGGATGTTGAGTCCAGCTGTGTTTGATCTTTACTGCATTTGAAAAGATATGATGTTAAAGATCCACAGTCAGGTGAGGAAGGAGGACAGAATTTGGAACTTACAATCATATTTTCAATCACTAGATCCATTCTTCATTAGTTTTTGTTGACTTAAACTACACAAAATTATAAATGAGAAGACATTATTCATGAGCAAAATTGTATTAATATGATAGCTAATAAAAATATTGCTGTGGTTCCACAGAGTTACTGAAAAGCCACATAACTAATGTTAAATAGTGACTGTGAGAAGTGTTTGGGAATCCCTGGGTCTGGCAGTCTAACATAAGGCAGTCCCCAGGCAGCTGTCAGGTTGAGCTAATTACAAGCAACGATCCGCAAACAAGAACATCGTGCTACAGTGCGGTGGTATGACGCAGCATGCAGTGCAATCAGTTGGAAGCTATGCTGTAAATACGTACCTTGGTATTATCTTTGCTCCTGCACGGTGTCCATTTTATTGTCCACCTGATACGAATTCAACCAAAAGACGAGCAAGTTTGTGCGACACACATGGTGAGGTAAACCAGGATGAGAAAAAATTATATCCTGTTAAAACTTTCAAAATACAACTCTAACTATTGCCCACATCAGGAGGAAAGTTTTAGGACAATATCTGCAATTGTTTTAAAAGGAATTTCGTCTCACCTCCGGTATTATTGTGTGTTTCTGTGTGTAACCCAGCATCTTAAAATAGTCCCTCTGTTGATACAAATAAACCGTGGCAGACGATGGAGTGGCTTCACAGACATCAAGTATTAGCCCATTTTATTTTTGCGGGAGTGTCTCCCCTCCTTGCTGCCTCGCTGCTATTGGTCTGACAGTGATACGTTCATGGGACTCTCACCTGTCCTGATAAGAGGATGCACCTTAAACTACACCTGAAAAGTATTTAGTAAGTTTGTTTGCTTTGTATCCGCCAGCAACGAAACACTAGAACACGTGGAGTTTCATGAATGTAGGAAGGAAAGTAAAAAAAATAAGTAGCAGATTATTATTATTGTGCTTTTATACATTTAACGATGGTAAGTTAGGTTTATTTATACAGCACCTTTCTGGATCAAAAATGCTTCACAGTATAAGATCTATAGCAACGAACAATAAAAGCAAAAAATACAATACAAAACATACAAATGTAAAGACACACCTAAACAGAGGTAGAAAAGAGTTGGTTTGTGCGTGATTAAGAATGGCTACTGTTTTTTATGGTTAAAAAAATGCACCACCAGAGAGCGACAAAATCAAGCACTTCGACGACCGGGTGGAACGATTCTCTTGGTCGCAGAGAAGAGAGTCAATAATAATGACGGACCAATATGGCGGCAAAACATTGAGCTGAACAAGTATCATGCAACTTTATTAAAATATATGTCATTTAGCTGTAATTCTTTACATATTCATGCGACAATGTTCATATTGAATCGGAAAAAAATGTCAAATTATTCAGAGCAGTAATCTGACAACGGACATAAACGCTTGCTATCTTAACGTTACAGGTAGTTAACCATAACGATTCATTAAGAGCCACTGGAAACAAGTTAGTTAGCTGGTTAACAGGGTTAAATATGTGGGGTGAAATTGAACCTCCCGTTAAAACACAACCGAGTCCGTGTGGGAGTGAAGACAAGAGCAAATTACCAGACGAACCGTTGACACGGTCCCAGAGATGTGACTTAAACAGCCTCACAGACACCAAGCAGCCGCTGCAACACACCCAGGTGAGATCCACAGCATTAGCTCTGTTTTTATAAACGTATAAAGTAAATACGCTCACTTATTACTGGTGTAAGAGCTAATATCCTGTTTAACTGCTCGTTCAGTGCGTGAGCCAGGGTGAGTCCAGTTCTGTAAACGCCATGGTAGAAGCCATAGCCTTGAGTGGGAGCCTGGTGAAAAGCCAGCAGATAGGAGACGCTGAACTGACCCTAGAGCAGCGCAGAGAGGAGCTTCTGCATCAGTACAGGAACAAACCACTGGTTTTCCTGGAGAGGTACCATGTATGTGCACACAGCTGAATGTGTTTATCTGCCCACATATTTGAGTGTAATTTTGGACACTGCTTAATAATTGTTCTATAAAGCCCCAGTACCATAGACATTGGTACATTAGCCATGGTTCTGTGATGTTTACATGAGAAGTTATTAAGCAGTTAATAAAGGTAAGTAACATTACGTTGTCCTGTCAGTTTTTATGTCTGATACAGGCAATTTCCAGACAAAAATGAAAACTGGTTATGGAAAAAAAGCTCTCTTATTTTAGGACTGGTCTTTATCCTTACCAGTTATCCTGATATGTATCATATACTACCTCATTTGGCAAAGGAACTCAGCATACTATCAACATAACAGGCATAAAATATAGGCCATTGCGTTAAACACTATCTACTCTCCCCAATCTCCAGGCCTGTCTGAAGCCCCAGCACCTGTCAGCGTTTGATCACGTAAGCTCAGACCCACGGGCACAGCACTACAGCAAAGTGATACAGACACGATCTGCAGGATGCACCAACAGGACCAGGGTCCGAAACCAGCGCTACGCTGCCCTCAGAGCTCTGCAGAGGGGTAGGGGATTCACTTGCCACTAGTGGTATCACACAGATGGTTTTGGTTTTACTTTGAAAAGTTTTAGATATCCACTGTGGAAACATCTGCTGATTTCTCAACAATCTTTCCACCAAGCATTGGTACCTGATAACATTCAACAACTTACCCTTCCTCTGCTCATCTGCTGTACCTCCTCTCCTAGAGGGTCAATATTTCAGTGAAGAACAGATGCGAATTAGAGAGCCGTTGCTGTATGAACAATATATCGGTCAATACCTGACTGACGAGGAGGTGAGTTTTACTTCTTCAGTTACAGTTCAGTGTAGATTTAGGAAGGTTTTCTTTAAAATTTTTGGGCTATTTTCTGGCTAATTTAATCAATTCTTTAGATGCTGGAGCGCTCCCAGGGGGCCATGTTGGACGGTGCAGAGGGGGGACCAGGGGCACCAGCGGGTGGCACGGGAGGGCTCGCCCACCTCCTCCTCAACTCCTACCAGGAGCGTCTCATCCAGAATCGTCTGCAGGAGGAGCAGGAGAGAGAGGAGGGCGCACAGGAGGAGGAAGAGGATGAAGAAGACGACGGTGAGAGGGGGTTACACAAAGTGGTTTCACTGCTTTCGTTTCTGTCATTTTTGTCAACACGTCTGTCTCTCTGCTCTGTGTTCAAACTTGTAGATGATAGAGTCCAGGAGAAGGAATGGGAGCCTACCCCCGAGGAGAAGGCTCTGCTCAGAGAGGAGTTCATCAGCCAGATGCACCAGCGCTTCCTAGATGGCAAAGACAAAGATTTCAACTACAGGTCAGCGTGCCACCACTGACACTCAGAGGTCAACACTGGATGGCGTACTAGCCAGCTTAGAACCAATTTAAGTGGACGTAACAATTGTCAGTCAAGTACCTCAGAATACCAGTGTGAATAAAATCATCTACTAAATCCTGATCAGGATATTTGGGCCTATAAGTTAAGAAAAACTTGGATAATGCAATGGAGCAATAGTTGATGACACAATGAATTTCCTCTGACTGAGCAGGCTTTTTGAAAATGTTATTGCTGTGATAATTAACATGGTTTTATGTTGGATTAAAAAAATCAAGAGCTTTTAAATACAAATAAAGGTGTGCTTTCTCAACAAGCTGCTAATAATATTGAAATCCAGTGGTAAAGATATAATATAGTAACTAATAATAAGTTAATGATAAGTGATAATGATAAGTCACAGTAATTACCGAAAAGAAAGTATTTACTCAAACATGAAGTTCTCAATAGAAATTATGAGAAAAATCACTAGCATCAGGTTAAGGTGTGTATTCTAAGTATTTGTGTGTGTGTGTGTGTTATAGTGAGGTGGATGAGAACCCAGATTATGACAACTTGGACATCGTCAGCAGAGACGCTGAAGACAAATACTTTGATGAAGACGATGAGGTGGAAGAGGATGAAGAAGATATGACAGAATAGCAGCTGTAGTAGAGTTTAACTGCTCTGATTGAACTGTAAATACAAATGTACAAAATAAGGATATGTATTCTATCTTTTAATGTTACACCTGAATACAAATACAGCTGGTAATAAATGTTGTTTCTGGGTCATTGGCAATTTGAGAAATTCATTGGCAGTACACAGAATCTTACTAGGATTTCTATACCAACAGATTTATCACAAATTTAGTCAGCTTCAGATTGTCATGGCAAGTTTCACTGAGCCAGACACAAATGGAAATGATGAACCCAAGTACAAAACTGGCAGAGGAGGAGAGACACTAGACCCGAGGAGAGCTGGGGGCCCAAGGTCAAGGATAACACAAAGTCCAAGAATAATTTCCATCATGGTTCTTTATGTAAACAAAACAGTATTGATGAGTCCAAGAACCTTGGTAATATACTAGAATCAGATTCATATAACAAATACAATGTGTATCATTGTATCATATATATATATATATATACATATATAAAATCAAAGCATCAAATGCTTTTTGTAAATCAATTAAAATCATTTCATATACTTGCACTGCCACATTCCCTTTAGGTAAAGCCTCTGTGATCCCTGAGTGATTGCATTGTTATTTTTCCCATCTCATAATCATATACCTATATATCATTAATCAATCAATCAACTCAAACAATGTGCTTGAATGTATGCTTACCATGCAGGTTTGTACCACTTTACAGGAGAACAATTTCACTTTTTAAATTCTTCCAGTTTCCGAGTGTAATATTCCTCTTGTAATTTTAATACTTTCAACTGCATTTTTATTTTCTCTCTCTTTAACTGATCAAGGTCCATTGTATCCAGATTTATGTTAGCAGAGAGCCTAGAGGACGGACCCTCCTCCATCACTGATGAGTGAATGCTGTCTGACACTTGTGTTGTTTGGGAATCCCTGTGGAAGAAATATACTTTATGGGGGTGCACATCAATTAGGCATCTTCATTAATCCAAATAATGTAATTATTAGAGCTTACCTCATCTCTAGCTTCATCGCTTGTAATTGTGTTGCATCGTGGCCAAGGGTGGTGGCATCTGTGTGCCCTGGGTTATCATACTGACAGTCACCCAGCACAATCTGAGGTTCAGTGGAAGGGCCTGCAAGGTTAGTAGAAAACATTTGTTGAAATGAATGCATTTTCAGTCTTGTACAAAATAATACAACTTGTGGCTTCTGAACAACTCACTCATTGCTTCTATTCTTTCCTCTTTAATACCCTGCTGAGTGGTTGCTCTGTTTGAGATGATGTCTCTGAAATTTACAGTTGCAATAGACTGAACACTGACTTCACAGCTTGACGTGTCGAGATGCTCTTCTCTCTTCCATTCTTTCTTTTTTCCACAATGCTTCGATTCAAAATCTTCTTTCTCCCAGTCAGCTTTGCAGGGGACAAAATGTCAAATAAATAAAAAATATTATAACAAATCCTTTAAATCTTAAACCATCTTACCACTACAGGAACCGTTAAATCCTAATGTTGTGCTTACCTATCATGTCACCAGCAAAACTTGTGTCTGTCACAGGGAGTAACAGCACAGGGGAAATACTGAGGTTGGCATTGTGACTGCTGACTGATTCATTGTCTTTAGTTTTACTAACAATGTCAAGCTTGATGTCTGGGGATGAGGCAGCTGGTGCAGATAAAGGTCTAGAAGAATTTCCTGTTTCTGCTTTGATTTCTCTCTGTCCATCTGTTCTTCCATCACTATACATGAACTCCTCTCCATTTTCTTCTTTAATACCTCCATTGATGAGGGGGACACCTGACTCCTGAGGGGGATCAGTGTGTATGACTGCTGTGATGAAGGGGCCACCTGGTGAACCGTTGCGTTGTCTCTCTTCCTCACTCTGTGCATCCTCGACCAATGACTTACACCAACCGTCTGTTCACAGATAAAACTGATGTTACACAAGAGATTTGCTTGAGTTGCAAAATAAAATAATACTGCTGTTTTTTTTTTTTTTTGAGCATCATCCCACAAGTTAATCAGATTAAAGATGATCAAATCACACACTAAGGCTACGTCCACACTACTATCTCTTCATTTTAAAACACGTTTCTACTGCTATGTCTACGCCTGGCGTCCACACCACCTCAGTGTTTAAGCCTCTAAAACAGTGACTTTTGGAAATGCTGCTAGTGTTTTAGCTTGAGTATGGACAGTTCAGGGAAAGAGTTGCTCTAATGCACAGTAATTAAATTAATCTAAACTTACTACACTTTATTAGGTATGCCTAGATAAACCTGATCCAGGAGATTAAAACAGGCTGGCAATAAATCTTCCTTCATGAGGATTATAATGTTCAGTTTTTAGGTGGTCATTTTGGCACCTGTAATTTGAGGTGCTGAGGTGATGAACCGTTATTTAACCACTATTTTCTGACAGGGTATCTTACAAATAAGGTCTATTATTATTATTTTTAATAGCATCCATCCATCCATTATCTATACTGCTTATCCTAAAGAGCTGCGGGCAGGGGCTGGAGCCTTTCCCAGCTGACACTGGGCAAGAGGCGAGGTACACCCTGGACAGATCGCCAGTCCACCACAGGGCTGACATATAGAAACATTCTCACATACATACATACACACACACACACACACACACACACACACACACACACTCACTCACACTAACAGGCAATTTAGAGTCACCAATTAAGCTAACCCGCATGTCTTTGTGTGGGAAGACGCCACAGTACCTGCAGATAACCCATGCAGGCACAGAAAACTGCCTGCTGTAAAGTGACAGTGCTAACCACTGCACCACCTTGCCACTCCATCATAAAAATACTGATGTGGAAATTTGACGATGGCGAGTGAATAAAATATTAAACTATTAATAAGATAACAAGCCTATTTTGAACGGGCACTGCACCATTATTGAGAAAGACACAAGTCAAACGACACTGAAAATAAATGGACAATGTTTTGTATGAATTGGTGTGAGTGTTGTGCAGCAAGCATGGAGGCATGTAATGACTGGCACCTGCACCCACAATATGCTGCACCAGCAGCTCAATATTCGAGTTCAGACGATCCATCAAAGATGACCAGTGACCCATTTTCTGTACAAATTCATTCTCAGTGGCGTCTAACCGCTGAAGAAGCCGCCTCTTTAGCTGAAGATCTTGTGCAACCGAATCCAAGGGAAGTTTTCTCCTCAGTCTCTCCCTCCTGTAGCCACTCACAGTAGCACTGAGTCTTTGTTTTTGATTCTCCGCCATCTCTGCAGCATCCTCTGCAACTCGCTCCCCACTAGGCATGGACAAAGACCCAGTGTCAGGCAAGCCAGCGACTGGTTCCACAGCCTCCACCACGTCGCTGGTCCCAACTCCCAGAGACATCACGTTTCTTGGAGGGGATACTCCCCAAATGGACTTCAGGAGCTCAAAATAGAGCAAGACTACTCGCCCGTGACCACTTTTTCGACCAGAATCAAGTGCTTGTCTGTATCTGATCCGTATGGCCTTGACTTTGGTGGTCAGCTGAACTGTAAACACAAACATGACACAGTTTATACTGTATGTAAGTAAGTAATTTACAATCATATTGGATGAGCACTTGATTTTATCAAATTCAACTCAAACATGATAGATTTATTCATTCATTTCTTCCTCCCCTTCCTCCTGGCAGCAACAGCAGGATTTTGTACTCTCACTAGGCCCCTCCTCCTGCCAACACGTGCACAGTTCACGTTCCGGAGGTTAAAAACACAACCTGTTTGAAACTATTGGACTATTCGCCAGCGTGTGGTTTTTGTAAAAAAAAAAATAAAAACAAAACATTACACCACATACCTTTTGTGATCTCGTCCTTTTTGTGTGGAAACTCCTTCCCCATTGCCATGGCTTCCTCCGGCGATGGATAATGCTCCCGGTACAGCTCAAATATATCACTGTATTTGCTTTGCGACGACTCCCAGTCAATGTTTTCCACGGCCATGGCCGCCTTATACTGACGTGTTACCTTCAGTAACAGTTCCACCTCGTCGTCGGTCCAAGCAAAGAAATCTCTGACCTTTTTATTCGCCATCGCTCTTCTTCGTTCGTGGTATTTTCTGCAACTTAGCATTGAATTCATGGGGCAGACGATCTTCTTCCTGTTTACACCGGCCAGCGCATGCCCAGTGTACGTGAATGGTCACGTGAAATGCGTTTTCAGGAGTAGCAGTTAACCTTCCTGTCATGTTCGGGTCAAATCTGACTGATTTACAACTTAAAACACTCATAAATATTGTGTTTTACATCTGATTGCCTCAAGGCCTTATGATATCCTCCACACTGTGCACTTGAACATATAAAAGTGATGATCACCACTTTTGATTGAATTTTGATTGTTTTAGTCAACCTTGTTACACCTGTGGTGTTCCTGGTCAAAAGTGACCGCCATAGGAAATGAATGGGTATCCAGATTATATTCATCCATCAGATGAGAAAACATCCCCACACACACCACCCCAACACACACACACACACACACCACACATTTCAGACTGTCTTTTGTGGGTATACATCTCTTTCCTGCGCTTATGTGCCAATCCTCCCACGTGAACCAACCTCCTAATGAAACAATGTATTATATCTTAACACAGACTAGACGGGTGTCTGTTATGTGAACCCATCTCTTTCCTGTGCTTTTGTGCCACTATAGCTTGATGTTTGCCTTGCACTCCTTTTACTCTGAGCACAATGAGTAGGCGACTGACCACACGGTTGTCTGTCAGAGAGGCTCTGGACCAGATTTTAGAACAAGATGAAGAGCACCTGCCTCTGCCAGTCTGGTTAGGAGTGTGCAAACCCGAACCGCTGCCCTGGCCACTCTCCCCCAACAAGAACAGGGGCAGAAAAGGAAGCGCTGTGAGCTCTGTGCCCCTACAGAAAACAAAACAAGCCTGAGATGCTGCAAATGTGATGCCTGTGTTTGCAAGGTCCACTCTGACCTGAGTGTCAAATGCGACTCATGTGCATGAATTCACATGCACACACACACACACACCACTTTATGCTGAGGAGTTTGGTCTCTGGTTTTCCATTTCTTGAACACGACAGGAAGGTTACAAAACATTATTTCTGATACGGAGCTAAAAACACGTGTATGGACGGAGATCGTGTTTTAAACAGAAAACTTAGTAGTGTGGATGTAGCCTTAGTTTGACAGTAACATTTACAGACCTTCCTTTGGATGCTCCGAGCAGCTGAACTGACGATCAGTCTTGGCCTGAAATTAAGCACATACACTATCACAAGAGCACATATCAATTTTGAACAGTAGTTAATAAATGAATATCTGTCATTGGTTATATTTTTTAAGCACTACAACCATGCTAACGACTGTGTGTGTGTTGAGACCAGAGGGTTAAGACCATAGATTGTATATAAAGACAGATGACAAAGGAAAATGCAAGCAGATGTGTATTCATGGCACGAATTGCCACAGTCACACACATTGTCTTTTTTCACAGCAGACATTTTGACTTCTCACACATAGGAAAAGCATCAAGGTGGAATAAATAACAATACTGATGACTCAGTACCATTAGTGTCCCATTAAGAAATTCCAGTGAGCCAGCATACACACTATCAGGACCTTCCCTGAGTGCAATTATTAATCAGCCATTAATGTTATCAAATACACTGGTACTTTTCTTGTCGTGACATTTCAAAATGTCTGCAGAGAAAAAGGTTTATTATTTTAAGTTTAGCACTTGTAACTGCTTGTAACTGCTCCTTTGACTTAGTGCGCTTATCTCCTCTACAAAAGCCTTTCTTCTTAGAAAGTTGATAGAGTATAAACACAACGAGCCTGTAAAGGTGAACTGGTGAGTAGGTAGTTTTTGTGTGTGTGCATTATGACGTTGACGTGTATAGTCTTATTAAACAACTGCCTTTTTAAAGGCATCTAACCAAAAATCCATTCAAGAAATCCATCTACTTTGGGATGAGGAAAGTGCTTTGAAGTGCTAAAATGTCAACTTATTTCCGGGTTTTAGGACTCATTCTTGCACCACTCTGTACACATGCAGACTTGTGTATAGAGCAATTTTTTCTTGCTTTCACGCTTGGCAGGTAGGTATCTGGTGTCCACTTCTTAAAATGCATCGATGGTCAGAGGCAAACAAACACAGACAGTCCACTAGTCAAATTTCGTAACTGGTGCAAGGATAAAATTCTCTTCGCCCTCTGTCTGAATGCACCTTGAGGCTTTACTTAGACACAGCAGTGTTTTGAGCTAAAAGTTAAGATCAACGTGCTACGGGCCCACAATGGCATTGTTATAAGATCCATATTTAGCAGGAAATGTTTACCATTCTCACCATGTTGGTTTAGCATAGGCTGTTAGCATGCTGATTTTTGTTAAGTAGCTGAGGCTCATGGGAATGTCAAATTAAAATTTCGTCTTGACAATGGCATCAGATGAAAAGGGATAACCAAAGTTATTACAATTGATCCTGATGGAAACATTAATGTGTGTGCCACTGTTATGAGACATCTTACAAAGACAGAAACAGCTTAATTTCTCACCATCTTACCTCTTGGAGCCTCGGGATGACAATTTTTACTGTCTTCAATGCATTTATCACAGATGCTGAAATGATCAAATTTGTCCCCCTATCTGAAAGAACAAGAATGATATTTATACATACCAAAAAGAACTTGTACAGTAGCCTAACATGCCAACATTCATTTCATTAATAGTGCTTGTACAGATGATGATTCCTGTAGGAAACGTCACCTTCAAAATCATTGTTGTCATTGTCATTATCAGTAACAGCAGGCATATCTTCAGCTTCCATTTCTCCCTTTTCCATCTTATCTTCCTCCTCTTTACTCTTGTCATCTCCTGAGTCTACAACCTCTCCTCCATTTTCAGCCCCTACCCTTTCTTCCTCTCCCTCTTCTCTCTCCAGTTCTTCACTGCCTGGATGCCAGTCGTCATCTTTAACATCATCTTCCTCAGTTTCTTCTGCAGATTGTATTTCTGACGCTTTAACAGGGATATAATAATATGTACAACTTTAAGAAACTGTTAATTACTACTTGGTATGAAATTAATACTATTATGTTGGCATGCAATCTACTTAATGTTTAATTCAATTTCTGTTTTGAGTTGCAGTTTCAATAAAGTGCAGACAAACCTTCAGAGCGGCTCTCTGACTCATCTGATGACAGGATTTTCTTTGGCTGGAGGAATAAAAAGAGTCTTATGACACACAGTGTCAAAGTTGCATAAAATTATTTTACAAAATCATCAAATCTTTTTTTTAAGTTACCTTTAAAGTCTCACTTCTTCTCCTTTTAAACCCCTTAGTCGTTAATATCCCTTTCTGTGATAATTGTGAAAAGTTAGTTTAATTAGTGTCGATTGTGAGTTTCTTAAAGAAAAGAACACAAGACATAAAAAAAGTCTTACATCAAATAAATCCTGCAGAGGTTTGTCTTCATGGAAAATACTTGCTTTCCATTTTTTACTGGAGCCTTTCCCCCCAAATTCCTCAAAGTCAGGTGGAGAGAGCCAGCTGCCATTACTCAAAATGCATTGCTCACCTAAACAGAGCATCAACATACAGCAACACAAATTAGGGAAAAGAATGAAGAAATAAAGGAATAAGAGAAGATGTGTATACCTCTGTATAAATCAGAAATATGAACGGGGTAATTAGTTTCCACCTACCCCTGCTCAGCTTTTCTACATCCAGGAAGCCCTTTTTGTCTCCACAGGTTACAGGCAGTCCTAGTTTTGCATACAAGCAAAAATTGGTAATGTATTTTGATGTTGTGTTTTGTGCAGAATTAAATGCACTTTTCAAATTTGATTTTTTTGTTTTTTCATCTTCATCTTGGAATATATTGTCAAAAAAACATTCATATTTAAAAATAGAAAAACAGATGATCAGTGTGTCTTGTGGCACAGACTCACTGTTTTCTTGTGCCATCTGGTCATAGGTGTTCTGGGTAGATGGGCCCGGCTGCTCATTGCCTTCCTGATCTTCGTCCTCCTCCTCTTCTTCCTCCTCCTCCTTCTCATCCTCATCATCATAATCATCAATATATTTGATTTTCTTACTTTTCCTTAGGCTATTTCTCCTGTCCCCATCTTCTTTTTCTTCTCCCTCTTCTCCTTCCTCTTCTTCATCACTAATGGGTCTTAATCGAATCCTCTTCTGTTTCATTTGTTTGTCTATGAATGAAACAAAAAGAAAACAACAAACAAAGTAGTTTTTTTTCTCATAATTTCACTCTGCATATCTGATGACAGTACCTTTCCAACTTTGAGTATTTACCTGAAGCACACTCTCAAAAACAACATAGGAACTTTTTCTTTACCATATTTCTTTTTTTCTTTTTTCTAACATGTCCTCACAATTGGGTGTATCCAGGGAGCTAATACTACTACTACTACTACTACTACTACTAATAATAATAATAATAATAATGATAATAATAATAATAATAATAATGATAATAATAATAATAATGTTACACTCAATGTTACATACACATACGTGTATGTGGCTTATTAATAACCATCATTAGGGAGACTATCTTTCTCTTAGGGCAGCTGTGATTAACAAGTTACACACACAGAGACACACACACTCACACCCTCATTCACACATAACTCGATAAATGTATGACTTACTGTCCTTATCTAACTTCCTTAAGGTGCAGTACCAATATTATACAAAATGTAACTCTCCGTCTCTTTTCTCCACTTCATTGGTCACACCCTGACAGACAGGTTACCTCCAGTCATTTTATTGTTTTTAAAAATGAGCGGGTAAATGAATAGGAAACGCTGAATTACTCTGATTTCTTGTAACGCTCTTGGAAGTCTTGTAACGCTCAAATCGGCAGCAAAAACCCGCCATTTTAAAGAAACTGCACCCAGTCAGTCACTTTCTAGCGACTGTTGATGAATCATACTCTGTCGTATTAAGTAACTCTGGGTTTCATGCACACACACAAAAAAAAAAAAATGATGAGAAAAGGCGGAAACACGCTGCAGATGCGCAGGAACTTAGTTCACTCATCTTTTGAAGTTGTCCAATGAATCCTGATGACAAATCCACGACTTCTGCAGATCTATTTACAATATTGTGACAATAGCCTACGTTATTTTGATTTCTCTGCCCGAGTGTTTGTAGAGGCATAGAGAAGCCATTTAGACCATCGGGATTATGTTTTATGTCTATGATGCCACATACAGTGAGACAAGACACTATCGATATCATTCCAAATAGAAGATGCCACATCTGATTGGGAAAAGAAAGTAATATAGTCTGTTTATCTTATATCCCTACATGCACCAATGCACCGTTTCAGCTGACTTTGTACAGTAAACACTTTAACCCATCACTGGCTGTTACTGACTTGTGCAGGCATAACTCAGCAAACACGCAATGCATGTTTATCTGTTTATTATGTCCATGTAGAAATGTTACACGAAAATGCAGCACACAAAACCAGAAAACCGACTTTACATTTACTCATAAATCAGCTATAATCTCAAAGCAGTGTCTTACCTCTGCTGCCCTTGATCCCAAGAAATGAAACTGAAACTTCGAGTTGCAGACACTCCCACTAAATTACTGAATCACCGCAATGAGGTTGAGCTGACTGTTAAGGACCACCCAACATTGACAAGTTATCCTGATCTACTAACAACAAAGGGCTCCGTAACATGAAAATTAATGGAAAAAAAAAAGAACCAGACAAAAAACCACCACACATAAAGAATTTACTAACTAATAAACAGTCATTGTCTAGATGAATTATCAGTCAGCCATTAAGAAATGGGCAACCATTCATGAGCAGATTACAGAACACTAAAAATGATTAACATGTAACAGGAGAATAAATGTATTTAAACCAATTTAAACTGTAATAATAAATATAGTCAAAATCTCACATACTGCAATCTCAAATCAATTAGGCTATCAGAAGAAAAGGTAAAATATCTCATTAAATTCGTTGAGCATGATCCTACAGCGAGTGTTCATCAGTCAATTAAAAGCATCAACTAGTCCAAAAAGGAAAACAGCTACATTTCAGATTATTATAAGTCAAGCAAGAGAAAAGTGAAAGTTGGTGTTGAACCAGTCTTGGACAGACAGCGTCCTCCCCAGCAATTGTTCCAAATGACCCACCAGCTTCACTGTGAGATCCACTGATGAGGAAGACACATTCAACCTATAACAGTTCTGATGGCACACAACAGAGGTAAATTTAAAAATTATTGCTCTGTGAATGATTACAGCAGTTCTTTCTTTAGGTGTTCTTTATTTTTCTGAAAACATTTGGAAATTTAGCAGCTACATACGTGATACCTGAGTAGCACAAACTGCAATCAGTACACCCACTGCTACCAGGATCAGGAAGATCCAAGCGTTCATGCCAGTCTGTTTCTCTGCAGTCAGTCTTGCTTTGAGCTCCTCTCTTCTCCACAGCGCCTTCTTCATCTCCTCAAGCTCGTCCCCCTTATAACGCTCCTCCAGCTCCTTCTCCTTGTTGCTGATCTCTTCATTTCTCTCTGCCATGATGCTCTCCTGTATTTCCCTGATCTTTCTCTCCTTTTCGGGATACAGTTTTTTGTTGTAATCAGTCCCTCCATTCAGGGCCATCAGGGTCTGGATCTTTGCCACGAAGCTTGTCACTTGTTCTGGGTTTTCTGGTTCTTTGTTGTTGAAGACATGGAAGCCGCCACTACACTTGCGTATGAAGTTGCGGAGGTTGTCATCGCTCTCAGTGATGATGTCATTTATTGTTTTTCCTTCCAAACGATCCCCATGGGTGAACAGCACGATGGTGTAGTCCCACACTCTTGGGCCAAACATTGTTTCGATCAGTGTGTTGGTATCTTGATCTTCCTGAGTCATCCTTCCTAAAGGGATTACATATGCAAAAGCATGAGGTCCTGGTTCCAGGAATCTGGTAGATTTCAGAATTTCTTGAACAATTTCCTCCTTGTTGCCAGTCTGAAAAAGCCCTGGTGTGTCGATCACAGCAACAGGCACATTCCCAATTGTTCCAACTTCCTTCTCACAATGTCGAGTGACTCTCTGCAGCTTCATGTCTGATTTAAACACATTTCTACCAAGGATTGTGTTCCCACTCGAGCTCTTGCCTGCTCCACTCTTCCCAAGAAGCATGATCCTCAAGGGCTTCTCTGTCAACACAACAAATGAGAAACATTTTCGATAGTGTCACTCAAGTGTATTACACCCAAGACAGTTTTACATTTGAAACATGACTTAACTCTTATCGTAATATATTCTGGTTTAATAACTTGATATTTTTTAATACACCTTTAATGAACCTGATATGACTGATGGCATGATCTGTATTTTTTCCTAATGTCTAAAATGAATCTCGGGATGGGGTGTACAGTGGGGGGACAATGGCTCCTTCCCTTTTTCAACACCTCTTCTTTCAGTGCCTTTGTTTGGACCACATCTGTCTTCAAACATGGCATTCATTTTTATCCCAAGTACACACCTGTAGAGTTTTATGACTGGATCTTGCACAGTTGTGACACTGTCACAGTGTCTGTCTGTCTACAGACATGGAAACATCTGTGACATTACTCAAAACCACCTCTGTGGAAGTTCCCGCTGGAGTAAGTGTCTCTAAGACCACATTTTGCCATGATGACACACTCACAAACTCACAAGATGAAAACAATACCAGGCCTGTTGTCATAAGCTGGTAACAACCGTGAAAAACGCAAGACGCCAGTGTGTAATGATCACAGCTGGCAACAGGTCATTTGTCAGAAATGTAAATGTTTCATGCTCTTTTCTTTGAAAATGTATTAAAAAATTACTCTTGTCAGGAATTCAAGTACTTATTTTGTACAAGAATGTTAAGATTACATATATTAATTATTAACTAAAAGCTATTGACTCTGACAGAGGTTAGTGTCAGTGTTGACCTACTTACAGAGTGTGGGTCCAAATGACTTATATCTATGGGACTTTAAAATAGGTGTTTTTAAAGGTTATCATATAGAATTAACAGAGTTTACTTAGCAAAACATGGTGTGACAAGACATGAAGCTTAATGTCTTTTACTTAGTTTTACTTCAGAGCTGCCTCATGCTGTAGGTAAAGGAAACTCAGCTAACTCAGCTCTGTTCTCTGATCCACCTGCAGCTGCTCAGTGTATAAGATTTGGATTCCTGTGGGATTCAAAAATAACCTCTGTGATAAGATGAGCAAAGCAGTGGGTGGTTGATTTAATAACACCATAATAGTTTCCTTTCAGTACTTCCACAAGGCATTTCTGTTTATGAAAGGCCAAAACAGAAAATTTAACTAAAACAGCAGTATATAATAATAAATATAAGACGAGTTAAGAGCTCATTTTCATTCTTACCTTCCCCCAAATCCTTTTGTTCTGGGTCAGACATGCTGTCAGTGGTCATGGCAGAAGCAGATCGAGCTACTGTGTTATCTGCAAAGCTGACAAATACTCTATTAACGTCAGAGTTTAAAGTAGCTTCTGGCTAACAGCTAACTGGTCCTCAGTCTGCTAGCTGGTCCTTTATTCTCAAAGTCTGGCTGGTCTTTGTGAAGTTTTTTGTTCTGTACAGTTCCCTTCTTGTCACTCTGCCCTAGAAAACACGTTGCACAATGAGGGTAACGAAAGTGAAAGTATGAGCAGCAAACTGAGTGGTTCAGGTTTCAGATTCAATGGTCATAGAAATGTTCCTCTGTGATCACTGGACATGAAAATATTGTGCAGTAAAACTTTTACCTGAAGAGAAGATGAAAACAACATGATGACAATTTTAACTCATGATCATTACATTTCCTTGAAGCACTCTGATGAAAACCTAAAAGGTGAATGAAGACTTTCACTGACCAAAAAATATTTAGTAGATAAAAAGCTCCATCCAGTGGACAATATGTCCGATTCTGAGGCTGTCCTGTTTACAGAGATCCAGTGTCTAGAAGACAGGACCTCAGCTGTGACTGAAAAAAGGTGTAATGGGCATAGTAATGTAGCAGTTCATTGGTACTGTGCTGTAACTAAGTACATTTACTCATTGCTGTACTCATCAAAACTTTCAGGTAAGTGTACTTTACTTGAGTATTTCCATCTGAACCTACTTTATACTTCACCTTCACTTTATTGATCCGACTGAGCTCATCAGATTCACCCTAGTTTTTTTTTTTTTTATAAAGCAAGAGGCTGATCTCATTCATTATCTAATCATTCATTTTTATCACTGACTTTGTGGTTGTTTCTAACAATATTTTTTTGTTTTACAATTAAGCCCACCCAGACAAAATCTCATTAACTCTGCATTTGACGAGAAAGTGTTTATAGGATGTTAGTGCAGTGACTTTTATACATCTTTTAATCACGCATTGTTTTCTAATTCTACATTTATTTTTGGAATTGAGAGCAGTTTCAATCTGTAGATTGTAGATTGCTCAGATGACAAGTCTCAAACTATTTTCTAGTTATTAAGTTACAGTCAGGATTGTCTACGTTCCAGACATTGGTCACAACCTCTGAGAGTAGCAAAAACTTAAAATCAGTTCTAAACCTTACAGGTAGTGAAAAGCAGCAAGGCAGCCTGGCAGCAGCATTTTTTATCGACTGCAGTCTGTGGTTGTTTCACTTGCTGATAGCAGAAGTAATTTCTCTGTATGAGCAGCTAAAACAGAAAACTTAACTAAAACCACAGATCATTTTAGTAGATGATAATAAAAATAAGAAGAGTTGAGAGCTCGTTTTCATACTTACCTCTGGATCCTTTTGATCTGGGTTAGACTTCTTGTCAGCGGTCATGGCAGAAGCAGATCAAGCTACTGTTATATTATTAACAGCAAACCTGTTAAGTACAGTATAATGTTGGTCTTTGTGAAGTTTCTTTATTCAGATCAGTTCTCTCTCTAGCTCTGCTCTTGAGGCTGCGCCCTTTTATCCTAATACCAATGAAAGTGAAAGTATGAACAAGAAATGTTATGGGGGCAGTGGGTTCAGCCTTTGACTGAAAATGGTCTAAGGGATACAGTAAGTAAAAGTTCATTTATACTCTACTGTATCTAAGGTTATTTACTTAGTTCATCAGATTCACCTAAATGCTTAGTTTTAGTGTAACAGACAAAGGCAAAACAAAATTTCTTAACTGATGTCATTCATCTGTTTGTTGTCAAGATTCACTTATCAGTTGCTTGGTGCTTATTTTGTAATATTTCTTCATGCCCTCATCTCGTACAAAGGCTGATAGACTGTGAAAACATCTGGGACAACAAAGGAATTAAGTTTATATTTTATCACTGTAAAATCACTTCATCTGTAAAATCAAAATCTTATCTGCTAACCTAAACCTAAATACATCATTCACAGGGGCCACTGATCTACAGAAAAAGTACTTTTACTTTTGATACTTGAAGTACATTTACCTGATAATACTTTCATTTGTGATGGAGTATTGTTACATTGTGGTGCTGATAAAAAAGTTAAGGATGTGAATGTTTCTCCTACCGCTGTTCATTTTATTCTGAAATGCTAAATATTATATACTCTGAATAAATACTTGGTAAACACATTGAGCAACAGTGCCCTCTGCAGCTATGAATGGTAATTTATTCTTTTGTGCTCAGAGTCAAAGCACTTCAGCGGTTTTAATATACAGAAAACAAAGCCTATCGATCAATGGAGTTGAGGTCTGACTCCACTCTATTGACTGAGTGGAGTGACTTCACTCAGTGTAGTGATACATATCTATTCCTTGTGATCCCCGGCTTGTGGAGCACACACCAAACTGGATTTAGAATTCTTGATATTTATTCAAATTGATATATATTCAATGTTTCCTCATTGTGGCCCCTCACCCAGACAAAATCTCCTTGACTGTACATTTGAGGAGAATGTTTTTATTGAATGTCAGTGCAGTGACTCTAATGCACTAAATGTAAAGTATGTAACAATAACGCACTATTTCATTTATCCTTAATTTATAAAAGTGAGATGTTCATCAGATTTTGTTCAACTATTGTATTTCTGTCATGTTTAAGTATCAGGCTGTTTTTAAGAGCATGATCTCAGGATGGGGAAAAAGGTTAAAGAGCCTATGCTCTCCACCTTTTCACCTGACATCACTTCCGATCAGCCAGTCTCTGCAGGAGAGCAATGACTGTGTCCTGTTTAGAGGAGAGCAGCTCCAGGGCGGTGGCTATCCTGCCGAGGGACTCTGCCATCCGCACCTCCCTCCTCTCACGCCTCTTCTCTCTGGCCTCAACCCTACGGCGAGCTACTCGATCCAAGTAGGCCTGCTCCTCCTGCCGCTTCAGAATCTCCTGAAGCAAAGCGGTGCTGCTCTGCTCCTCGTTTCCTTTCTGGTTCTGTCCTTCAGCTCCCGCCACAGTTGTTGCAGATAGCGAGGTGGCGGCAGAGGAAGTGAGACAGGTAGACGTAGGAGGGAAAGAGGAGGAGAGGCCAAGGAGATTCTGATTGGTGCTAACTGGTGCCGCGGTAAGACGAAAAGGTATGACGCCGGATGAGAAGGATGGAGCTTTGCGGCTTATGTAGCGTGATGTGTTGAGGAGGTCTGCGTTACTGGTCGAGCCGAGGGAAGGAGAAGTAGAGGCTGTTTCTGTAAAACAAGGTGAGGAGATAAAAGACGGAGATGGCACAATGGAGGCTGGATGAATACTGGTTGTAACAATGTCACCGTTGAGGACGATCAGGGGCTTGACTTCTGGAGCATTTGTTGAGCTAATGGTTGCCGTAGTCGCTGAGGTCATGGCAGCTGTGCTACTTAGAATTTGACTGGTGGCAACTCCCTGACCCACTGACTCCAAAGCACCAGTCATAACAAAGTCATTATTAGGGCGGATAATGGTGGTGGGTTGTGAAAGCTGTGGTTTTGCAGCAATTTTTGCCAAAGGACAGGCCAGCGTAGAAACAGTGTTGCCACCTTTGTTTCGTTTGTTGTTGGTGATCTGAGTGCCAACAGTGTCACAGAGCGTGGCATCCATCAACTGGAGTGAAAAAAGACAAAGACAAAGAGATAGGGAGAGGACATAAATAATTTAAGGTATTTGTAACACATGGATCAGCTGATCATCTGTGATGATCTCACACCCATTCACATGATAGAGCAGACTATTCAAACACCAGGCTCCACATCTCATGCTACTGCTGCTTACTGCTATTATCTAGCCAGAGGTTGTGCTTACTGTAAAAAGCTCTATTACACCAGTGTCAGTTGTATCTGTCATTAAAAAAAGGCCTTTTACTCAAACTGTTGATAAAAACCAACTACAGTCCTTCAACAATATACTGAATTTCACACAGTGTAAACCCAAGTTCTATTATTCTAAAAAAAAAAAACAAAAAAAAAAACCCCAAAGCACAAATAAAAGCCTACATTTACAGCTATCAATGACTCGTTCTTCATTCCACTTCATTCAACTTGTGAATCTAAAAATGTATATTTATATTTTGCTATTTCTGTATTTTGTCCTCACAGGCTAAAAAGTCTTTACAAAGTGGCCATTTACTCAGCTAAAAGTAGAGAAGAAGTAGAGAGCAATAATCCTCCAGTGAGAGGTTTAAACAAACTAATTCAACTTTCCTTACAAAATTAATGAGAAAACAAGCTGACAGAGTGGCTGAACATGGTTTGCTGCTGTAGTCAGAGCTCAGACCTAATACAGTACCATTTCCCGACCCAGTTGCAAGTTGAAATTAGCCTCAAAATTATTTATAAAGTATAAGAAATGCATTACGTTGATGTTTTCATATTGGAGCCAAGCATGGGGAAATGTTTCCTGTCTGGCATCAAAACATTTTAAAGGTGCTATGTGTAGGTTTTTGCTATCGCTACATAGCCAACATTAGCATTAACGGCTGTTTACTTACCAGTCAAGATGAAACACTGCATGTTCAGCATAAAACTTCATTCCTTTACAGGCCAAGAGCTGTGTCCAGCAGTGGAAAGCAGCGGCAGAGTTAACTCTTGTTTTGTTTCTATTTCTATCATTTGTTTTCATACTCTGAAGTTAGTGTGCTAACCAGGTAGCCCTGGCCTGTTCCATCACTTTGCAACAGTGAGTCACTGTACCATCCAGTCTGCCCTCAGTCCAGCATGAGAAATACTGCTGTCCAGAGGGCATATTCTAACTTCTTGTCTTGGAGATGCAATGATGGCTGAAGTTCTTGTTAAGTACACAGCTGTCAATGCTAACGTTTGCTATGTAGTGATAGGAAAAACTTACATACAGCACCTTTCCTTTAGTACAGGAAGGCACTCAAGCTAGCACCTAACATCACGTTTCCTTTCCAACTGTCAGACTTACATCAAAAAACTCCCATGATGTTTTTGCGTGTCCTGTCTCCCGGCTGCGGTCTTTAACCCTCTTGTATGTGACAATGAGGTTATTCCACTTGCGTCTGATCTTTTCGACAGGAAGCACGTGCCCCTTAGACGCCATCTCCTCCTGGACGCTCTGGAAGAGTTGTGAGCGTTCCCGAGTTTCATACAGGCCCCAGCGGCGCCCAACAGCCTCAATCAGACATAAAACAGCTTTGGAGGAAAAATCTGAGCCAGAGGGAAGTGTCTTCTCTGATGGAGCAGGTGGCATCACTGAAGCTGGGTGGGCACATTGATTGTGGTTAAAAAAAAAAAAATTAATGTCAGTGTTTCTGTGGAGTCACTTCATATGTAGATGGGTTTGAAGAAGATATGTCAAAGAACAATACACTGATTTTTCATTGAGGGCCCATTTTCTCAGCAAGACTTGCTGTAAGCCAAACAGGGATTTTAAATGAACTCTCCATGATGTTTCTTATTTAGTCATGAATATTTAATATTATTGAAAAAATAACAAAGATTTGAACCAAGGTTTTCAGGGGCTTTAACATAAAATGGACTGTAAAATCTCTTCTGGTGTTTGGAGCTCTAAGTAAATAAGTGAACCATTTGGAATGATCTGGTTTTCTGCATTAATTGGTCATATGTTGTGATCTGATCTTCATCTAAGTCACAAGTATAGACAAACACAATGTGCTTCAGCTAAAGTGCAGGTGTAAAATCAAGCAAACCCTTAGCTTTAATAACTGGTTAAACATCTTTTGGCAGGAATAAACTCAAACAACTTTCTATAGCTGCTGATCAGACATGCACAACATGAGGAGGAATTTTGGTGTTGAAGCACCTCTGTAGGAGTTAAGGTCTGAACTGTTTAGGATCATTGTCCTGCTGCATTACCTAACTTCTACTGAGCTTCAGCTGGTGGACAGACACCCTGACATTATTCTGTAAGATGCCATGATAAAATTCATTTTCCCCTTAATGATGGCAAACTATCCACAATCAGGGCAGCAAAGCTCCAAAACACTGTACTATCCTGGGATGATGTTTTCATGTTGATACGTAGTACTCTTTTTATACCATAGTGCTCCATGTTCCCAGTCAACTCAGCCTTAGCTTCATCAGTCCATAAAACATTTTCCCAGTAGTGTTGAGGAGTGTCAGTGTGCTGTTTGGCAAGTGTGAGAGAGCAGTGGTTTCCTCTGTGGTATTCTGCCATGGCCACTATGAACTATGATTTACATATATACAGATTTACATACAGTCAAGGTTTATTAACGCCTGACTCCAAATGACTTTTGTTGATGTCAAAGCCAAAAGGTTCACAAACTTTTTCCAACCTACACTGTTTGAAGGTTGTTTTCAGTATGGACAAGAACAAAACAGTGATTTGTGTGTTATTTAATATAGATTGTGTTTGTTCATTATTGTAACTTGCATGAAGATCTGATCATATTTTAAGACATAAATATACATAAATGCAGATACTAACTTACTTCTTTTTGACGAGCGGTTAGCTGACTCACGCTGATAACATATCACAATTGTAAAAAATATGATCCTCACAGTTTGATGCTTGATTACCTGGAGCTATCTTCAGGTAAGTTTTTCCATCCCCTGATGTGGTGAAGAACCGGTCTGTGCTCACAGGATCTAATGATCAGACAATATTGGTCATATTAAAATATGTTCAGTTGTAACACTACACCAGTTTGGAGATGAACCATGACATATTACATTCTGCATTATGTTCACCTTCATTTTGCTCTATAAAGATAAGCTGATAAAGCCACGTCAACCATGATTATCAATCAACTCATCTGAGCACTCACACAGCAGCACAGGAGTAGTTGTGGCTGCTTGCAGCTCTGTGTCAGCCAGCTCCTCTGCAGTCTGATCCACCCCTCCTCCCCCTCCTCCTCCTCTCCTGCACGCAGGCGACTCCTGACTGCCCAAAACCAGCGCAGATGTATTTTCATCCACCGCTTCAGTTTTCACGTGCATCGCTGCGAGGTCGCCGCCGCCGCCACCGCCTCCTCCTTCTCCTCCTCCGTGCATATCCCCCTCCATAGCTGCCACAGAAACACAAACATAAGCCAAATGGAGGAGAGAGCTGCGTGCGTTTGTCTGCGCAGGCGTTGAATTGGGAGAAAGTTTGGAGGTCTCAGTCGGTGATGCGGAGTGCAGCCCCGGCACGTGCCGCCAAAGTCATGACTCCCGCGCGGGAGGTTGGTTAAATGCGTGATGGACAAACGCCAGCCCCCCTCCCTCTCCGCTGTATGTTTTTCACGAGGGGGCAGGGAAATGGCTGCGCTGTCCACCTCGGCCGACGGATGCGCAGAGCGGCTGCGCAGCTCCCAGCACAGATTTGCTGCTGGGAACTGTGACGGTGACGTCAGCTGCTCATGTTTACTCCACAATAAAGCTTCAGAGCGACATTATCATCAGGATTTATCTTTCATCATGCAACCACTCTGAGGAAAAAAGGACCCAATCCGTGATTTCTGTGACTACAATAATCTGAACGTAATGCTGTGTCCTTCTGTGTCCTCCTATTGTAACTGAAAGTATGGGTCTGCTGTCCTGCTGAAAACACCAGGCTACATCTCTGACTTTCTACAGTTTCTTAGAATAAACAAACTATGTAATTTTGCAGTAATGTTAAGGAAATTTTATTCAAAGTAAAGCTCAATTTTAACTCCGGTTATTTAGTTTTTATTCTAAGTGTAAAATTGTTCGTTGTCTGCAGACAAATTTTAAATTTTTGCACGTTCACCTGTACTGCTGCATGCCAACTAACTGAAAGCTACACTAGCAATTAACCTGTAAGTAAAAGTCCAGTTAGTCACAGTGGAAGTGGCAGCAGGTGTCAATCTGTTTTTTGTTTTTTTTTGTTTGTTTGTTTGTTTGTTTGTTTTGAATCTGGAATATAGATTTTATTCAAGATGTGCACAAATAAATATCTATATAAAAGCAGACATTCCCAAGCAACACATTCAAGAGAGCACAAGTGAGTACTTTAATTACTGTGTAGTGACATGGAAATCATCATGTTTTGCATGATGCAGGTGCTTTTTACATTCAGACTCGGGGAAACATGGCAATAAAAAACAAACTTGTACGGAAGGAAAACCACTGAAATATTTAGCCTTTGGTTTTTTTCCTGTTAGTCACATCATTAAAGGAAAAATCTAAACACTGTATTGCACCTTTAAAATAAACACTGGGAAAATCTTTTTATGTCCTATGATGAAGATGATCCCAAAATGACATGTCCACTGTGGGCACACTGTAACAAAATGTCATAGAGTGTGTCCTCCTTGTGTTAACACTTTAACTTACAAATCAAATTTTGCAGTGTAAAACCTTGCAAGTTCATCTGGATAATTTAAGATTTAATACAAGTTAAAGTCCCCTGGGTAATTTCTTACTAAATACAAGGGACAAGTCAAGAAAATCTACCATATTAGCATTACTGTAATTTTCATCCATCCATCATCTATAGTGCTTAGCCCTTAAGGTTCGGGAGGGCTGGGTCCAGTCCCAGCTGACATTGCACCTAAACAGGTCGCCAGTCTATCGCAGGGCTGACATATAAGCCCTCTCTTACACAGAGATCCCGGAATACTGACGTTAAGAGGTCCCAGGAATATCCGCCTTTGATTGTTAAAAGATTCACATTAATTCCACCCTGGTGTTTGCCTTTATACAGCATGCCAACATTCCAGAATCAGAGGCACGACATGTATAACATACAAGTCCGAGTGGTGTTACTTTCAAAATAACAATGGCAGATGAAAGAGCAGAGGTGCCTTTGCCAGCTGTGAACATTTTGTCTCCCCAGTTCGCAGATATCTTGTGTGTTGGGCTCCTGTATGTTTGCTGCCACCTAAGATTTTCAAATCACACAGTGCACACCCCTGTTCTGAAATGCCGTCTGTCCCTATTATACAGATGTCGAAGAATAAAGGCACAATATCCAGCCATTCACACTCTCATTCACACCTACAGGCAATTTAGAGTCACCAGCTGGAGTACCTGGAGAGAATCCATGCAAACACACACTTCTTTCTATGAGGCAACAGTGCTGACCGCTGCAGTACTGTAATTTTAAGTATTTACATATTTCTAACCTTTTCCCAATAGCTACCAGTAGAGTTTGAAAACTTAACACGGTTTATCAGTCAACACTGTTCATGGATGTTGAACACTTTCTTAAATTCACTGTTAAATAACTCCTTCAGTCGGTCGCCCATGGCAAGAAATTCAGGATTAAACTGCAAAAGAACAAAACAGTGCTTGTCACTAAAACAGTTCCCTAAAATATGAATCTTACTTTTATATTTGAAGGTTTAGAAGTTAGAGGTTTAGAGGTTTCTTACTTGGTTGTACGAGGCACAGTTGGTGAAAATGAGCTGAACGTCAGACACAAACTGTCCCACAGTTTGGTATTCTTTCTCCTGGAGTTTATCTGCTATGTTACCCAGCCACATCGGAGTCTGGATAACAGTGGAGTACCTGTCCAACTACGGGTGCCAAGCAGAAATGAATGAAACACTATGCAACACCTTTGTTTTTCATTTTGTTTAGATCAGTAAGCAAGTGTGTTTCCTTCAGTGTCCTGATTATGGTATGGTATGGTACTATGTTTTCAACAATAGGAAGACAGTGAACAGGTGCTTTGAACAGCAGAGAAAGAGACTTACATAGAGGCATGGGTCTAAAGCGAAAGTCCGTTCATCATCAGCTCTGCACAGACACAGAACGAGATACTGACATTCCTGGTGACATAAGAAAAGAAGAGATGAGTGACAACAGTGGGACAGAGAGACAGACATGAAGAGGGACAGACCTGCAGACAGAGAGACAGTCACAGTATGCTCACCAGCATGTGTTGTGATATTTGGCGGTACATGGCTGGTTCCACTTCCAGCTCATCGCTATAACGCCAGTCTTGAGTGGTCTGGTATACACAGAACGTACACCTCCATTGTCTGTTGTCACTGCTCACAAACACACACACAAACACACACACACACACACGACACAATAATATATGTAAGTTTAAGCAGAGTATAAACCCATTTCTATTTTTGTCTCAATGAGTCCACCTACATTAATAAAAACGGGCTAATGTAATGTGGATTTAGATAGAAATAATAAAACTCTGCATTTTGAAAATACTATTAAAGTACATAGTATTTACTATAAACTTATAGCTGTATGTGTCATTTAATACATTACGAACGCAAACCTTGCATTAATTGAAACTGCACTGAAAAAGATGCTGTCAGATTCCAGCTGCTGCTGCTGCCTTTATTTTTCATGAGTACAGGAAAACAAAAGTCATGTAACTATTATAAATTAGAAGTTAGAGCTGGGCAGTATGGCCTGAAATGTATATAATGGTATAATTTAAAGAAGTGACAGAAACTGTATATATCACATTATATTTGTTTTTCTTAAAACCATTATGACCACTGTTGACAGTCGTATTGATATCTTACAACAACATTACATAAAACGTACACTTTTCACTGTAGTTTCAGTGTCTAGGCTTCATCTGAATATGTCACAGACATGAAAAAATAGCATTGTGCATGTTATGAAAGGAGAATGTGGAGGCTACCAATAGGTCAATTGAAAAACTTGGTTAGAGGCCTTACCAACTGGAGGTGTGATTGCCTTACATAATATGCATGTCTGTGTGTGTATATGTGTGTGTGTGTGTGTGTGTGTGGGTGTGTGTGTGTGTGTGTGTGTGTGTGTGTGTGTGTGTGTGTGTATGTGTGTATGTGCTCGTATGTCATGTGTACGTGTACTGTGTTTGTGGGTATGTCTGTATACACATATACGTTTATGTGTACTGTAGTACAGTCATAGCAGAAACCCAATGTAGACCATAATTAAATCATGTCAGTCAGTTAATAGAACATTATGCTCTCTCTCTTTCTCTTATTAAGGATAAACAAAAATCATGTGACTGCTTTCTGGTTGCAACTCCCCAATTATCAAAGGCAGGGCTCTACTGGTCAGCACAGTATAGCCATAATCCATACTGTAGGCAAATTCATACTGTTGTACTTTGTATACTGTTTATACCATTCACCACTATTATTAGGACCAGTACCAAGTAACAAAGTAACAACATTAATTGTCATTTACATCTTGGTGGGCTCCTATTTTGGTCAAAGCTCACCCCAAAATGGCGTCGTCTACATGAGGCAGGTGACATTTCTGGTGGAAGGAGCGGGGGCAGTCATCACACACAACCAGCTCTGCTTCTTCTTCTTCACCTCTACAGATGTAACACTCATCATCGTTCTTCTCATTCTCCTGCCAAGATGTACAGCACATGACAGCAATTCTATTTACACACATACATGTTGTATCTTTCTGCACAGTGACAGACCACTGAGAGAAAAACAGGTTCTTTGTTTATGAAAATCTGAGCTTTATTCTCTTGCCACAGCTCAGAAGGTGCAGAGCTGAACTGTAGAGATCATTGTGAGAGACACAGGTTTTATATATTGTTGCAGAGCAAAAGTCAATGTAGGGTGAGGGCATTCAGTTTGTATGTATGTTTCTTGACTGTTTAACAAACTTACCCGGTCTTCATCATTTGGACTGCACAGTCTGCAATTGCACAGCAATGAGTGGATCATCAAGGTCTTTTCCTGAAATAGATAATGAACATCGTCGTCTTCTTTGTTCCATAGTTTAGGTCTTTTAGACTTAACAATCCTGTGGCTCTCTCATTACCTCCCCACCTACACTTAAATTCTTTCTTTCTTTTTAACCACCTTCTACCAGTTTAGACTGACTGCAGTCTAAGACTTCCTTCTGCAGTTTACTGTCATGTCTTTTTGAGGATTATTTCTACACAAATATGCTGATGCTGGAATGCAGTTTGTAATACATTTGGCTTTGTGCCAACAGTGAACAGTAACTTCTTTAGAAGTTGACAAAAGTCACATTAAAGTTATAATCCTTACCATACCATGAAATCAACTCCTATTTTTGAGGCCATTAATGGTCAGCATTTCTTCTGCAATAGCCATACAATATATTTACAATCTGTAGTTATTCCTGTATATAGCAGTTTTTATTTGTATTGGCAGAGTCCACCATTCCCTCACTGGATCCAGCATGTATGTAATCCAGTGCCATGCTTATTGATGCAGCCTCACTGCTTACTGTTTGCTCTCTGTGCACCATATCACAGCTGTATTAAGTTACTGCTAATGCGGACTGGACACTTCCTACTGCTGCTGCGTGACATTAAAAGTGTTCAACTGGTGAAACATGTGGTGGCTTTAATAGTGAAGCAGCCACCGGAAATGCATGATACATACATGTCACTGTGGCTAGCACTAATCTCATCATTCATCAAAAATGTGTCTCCAGGACAACTGTCACTTTCAGCATTTTTAATTTGGCAAGAAGGTAATGTAACAGGAAGGAGCAGCCACAGTGAGCTGCAGGCAACAGGCTACACAGCTCCCTCTCCTCAGCAAAGTAACCAGCATTACTGCTGAAATAAATTATGTTGACTTCTTTATTCAAATGTGAATTGGTTTAGCTGCACTGTAAACAGATACATCAGTTGCTCTTTGTATTTCTGACAAAGCAGCTGCTAAAGGAGTGTTTGCTGTGGTCTGAAACTGCACATGCTGTTGCCACAGTAACCACAGGCGACACCAAATCCACCAGGACTGGAATCTTAAGGATTGTAACTTTAAAGTGTAATTATCACTACTTTCTCTCTCAGACTGCACCACACAAATACGATGCACAATTAACAATTAAAGATGCCCTCAGTGGTCTGTGATGACAACACACACATGGTGTGACACCACCCTGACTGGTTACCTCTATGAGGACACTGAGTGGTTTTCCATCACATATGATGTCTTTCTTCCAGGTGGCGTCTGGAGGACACGATGCCTCCATCACAAACTCCACGGGGCTCAGCCAGCTCGTCTCAGTGCGAATACTCTTCCCACAAGTCCCTGCAGGGGAAGAAAGATTGGAGGGTTTGTTTAGTTCACAGCACCACACTTGTCAACAAAATGCACACTACACAAGATATACAGATACATGTAGCTTTTTCCAGCCGTGCTAGCAGCAAGACTGCAGGGATGGCAACATCTCCACTCTGCTGAGATATCTTAGACAGACACTGATGGTTCCCAGAGGATGAGTTCTAATGACTCTGGTGATCACCTGACTTTTCCCTCCAGTGCCACCATGAGGTCGACATTTATAGTAAACTTTACCTGATGCAAATCGTTTTAGGTGAAGGGTCCCAGCTAAATCTCCACATGTCACTTTGAACACTCTCTTGCTGCTGTCACGGTCGGCCTCTGACTGCTGCTCAGTCTGATCCCCAGTGTCTCCATCTTCATCTGCAATGGACACATGTTGACAGTATGATTAACACAACCATCGCTATCTGATACTGCGATAGGATACACACCTGGAATAACCAGTGTTATTGTTGGCATAAATGTACTTTGTGTAAAGTGGCACCTGTGACATCTTCAGAACTACAAGAGACCTGGTTCTCCTGGTTTTCCAGCTCATCCTCCTCATCCTCATTTTCATCGTCTTCTTCTCCCTCAGACACTAAAAAAGGAAGAGGTGAATTTTTAGCTTTGGATGCATTTATCAATGATTTCCTCCACATTAGCAGATAAGAAGCTCACTCTGCCTGTTTCTTTCTCTCAAATATGTCAGTGCTAAGCTCAAAAATCATCATGATGTTTAGAAAGTTATTTTAAAATCCATTTTCATTTATGTGTTCCTGCCCTGTTTGGCTCTAATGATAACATAACATTTTAATGTTTTAATATTTTATATGAGGTAACAGATGCTCTTGTAATGGCTTGTGGGGATGCAGTGCTCACTCAGCCAACAGGAGTGCTCCATGTATACTGCTGCAGTTCTGTGAAATCAGCGTTTTACACTAAAACAACAAACCTGTGATTATGATGGAGTCAGATGGGAACAGGGATCTGCTGGCCTAGGAGGAAGAAAAGGGAGCAAATGGCCCAGATCAGAACAACTGAAAACAAGAGAATAAATTACTGACTAAGAATTCATTTATGTTTTCTCACCAGTTTTGATTCCTTTCTATGTCGTCCTCTTTTGTAGCTTGCTGATTTCAGGTGCCCTTCCTGAAGAAAAAACATACAAAAAAACAGAAAGGCAAAAGATTTTTACAAAAAAACTGCATGTGAAGTGATCTGTGTATATTCAAAAATCTAAGTTACTTTTCAACACACCTTTATAAGATTTCCCAGGGGCTTGCCCATACATCGGATGCTCAACTTCCAGTTCCTTGAGCTCTTCTTCCCTGCCAACGTCTCAAATTCATTGGGAGTTAACCACTGTTTCTGGAACAAAATGCACTTCTCCCCTGAAACAGACAGAAGTTGAGGAATGTGTTAATCTCTACCTTAAATCAAGTTTTTTTTTTCCTTTTTTCAGGCAATGATAACAATATTCCCTTTTAAGTCACTTCAGTCAATGAGCTTTACTTCGTCCCTCTGACCTTTAGCCAGTCTGTCTCTGCTCAGTGTCCCCTCCTTCTGTCCACAGGTCACAGGGAGATAGGACTTGTAAATGGGCCAGTTCCAATAGTCATTCTTCTCTCCCTTCTTCATCGGAGAAGCTGGGAAATTTGAAAACAATGTTAAGATTTCTCTGTTCCAAATGACAAACTTTCTTTCACTGAGACACTTTCACATTCAAACATTCTGCTGACTTAAACATAGCATAACAAATTACCCTGACATTTAGACTGAGTAACAATCTGCACCGGGAAAACATAATTAGCAAAGCTATAGTGCATTTTGTGGCAGACTTTCAGGTAATAAACAGTCATGTTTAAAGCAGTAAGGCATAGGTGGGAAATGACTCACAGAAGCATATTTTCTTTGACTTTCTCTTCTGACCTGGAGTCAGCTGAGATGATGGACCAGGCTGCTGCTCCTCATCATCACACACACTCCTTCTTCTCTGTTTCCTCCTCTTTTTCACTGAGTTCACTTGTTCCTCCTCTTTTTCCTCATCTTCAGAGAGCTCCTTCCTTTTGTCTGTCTCTTCCTTATCCACCCTTTCAGGCAGTTGTTTATTAAAATGGAAAGATCCTGCAATTAAATTAAAAGTAAGTACATCGTGAGAATTTGGTGAACACCAAAACAAACAAACAGATATTTTCTGGCAGTCTTATTTTAAGGGTGGTCACACCAAATATTGATTTGATTGAGGAGGAGTCTGGTAGTGATACATGGTGATGTTTCTGAGTAAACAGAAAGGATCTTACTCTTTAATAAAAAGGTCTGTCTCTGTAGGAATCCTATCCATAAAGTTGTCAGACATTTATAATAACAATCTGAGCCTGTCAGTGGCAAAAACAAATACTTTAGTGGACAAATTTTGACATGGACAACTGCCCACTGGATTACATTGCAGCAGCTGTTTGCAGTAGCCAGGTGCACTGTTTTTACTCGATACTATCCCAATAAGAAGGATCTTTGTCCTCATCAATCATCTATACCCAAAAACATAGGTCCAGGTTCAAAAATACCAGAGTTATCCTTTAAAGTATTCCAAGCTGAAACATCCGTAAACAGTCTGTCATGAGCCCCCTTCCTTAGTGACTCTGGTTTTTGGTTTTATTTAGAAATCATTTCTCTTGTATTCTCACTTTTATTCCAGTTTCATTTTGTAAATTATCCTCCTGATTTGTCTTTTGTGTTTTCAGTTTGTCTTATTTTTGGAATTCCGTTCCCTTGTGTTTGTGTTCTGCTCACTTGGGTCATTTGGGAAAAAAATACCAGAGATATCCTTTAAAGTATTGCAAACTGAAACATCTGTTAGATGTCTTTGCTTCAGATTTATTAAACCCTGGTTGGTCTGATTTTAAAATCTGATACACTGCAAAACTGACCATGTGCGAAATATGTTCCTCAAAAGCAAAGAAAAGACAAAACACAGTAAGTAGAATCATAATCATTAACATGCACACACACATTAACACAATAAAAAGTGAGTCTGACCGTCCATGAGGCTGTTACGCAGCAGGCGCAGGGTTGGGTATTGGTTCAGGATGATGTCTTGGAAGACACATGTCCAGAACACACTGATGTGCTGTGATCGTTCTCTCTCCAGCCAGTCCAAAATATCATAAATGGCCCTCTTCATGTTTTCTTTACTCTTCATGCGGCTCACCTTCTGCACACACACAAAAATATAGAGAAAATTAAGGTTGGATGTTGTGACCTAAACTTTATGACATGATCAATTGTTATGATTAATTCAGAATCAGAATCACTAGAATTTGTAACAAAATTTTTCAAAAGGTCCTCTGGGCTCCACTTTCTTTGTTGAAGGAATAATTCCTTGCTTCTCTATAGAAGTAAAGCTGTGATGTAATCAAAGAGGAAAACACCGTAACAAAGTTCATGTTCTTCATCTAACACAAGCAACAATGTTAACCACTGAACCGCCTCTACTACGAATAGAGGACAAACGTGGGGGGGTCAACAGGGGCCCACAGCTTTTAGCCCAGGGCGACTCAGTGGCTTAATCCGGCCCTGGCTATTGCTGCGTTTAACTGTTAAAACGGAGAGACTTCTGTTATCAGTCAATTAGTAATTTATGTTCAAATAATTGTTCCATAGCTTCACGTAGTTTTCTGGTGAACCTTCCCAATCGCTACAGCCATATACTCCCTCCTTGTACAATTTCCGCGGGCGCGGGCATTCTTCTAAACGGGGCTGTATGAGGAGGTTAGGATGCATAAGGAGGCCAATAAAAAAATGCGTAATGTTTGCACTCCAGTGTCTCACCTTGTATCTGTCCTCGGGGATCAGGTTGTAATCCCTGAGCTGGCTGAGAAAGGTGTGCGGGTTCTCCATGCAGGACATCACTGTTTTATTACAGTGGAAAAACTGCAGCAGTTCATAGGACTCCAGGAAATCCAACGGATCCATCGATGGCCAGTCATTAAAACAAAGAGAGAAAGCTACTAAAAACTGCTGGTGAGCGATACTGAATATAGTAGGTCAAACATCAAAACATTAAGCAGAGGGTCTCAGATTTAGTTGCTTCCTGTCGGATCAAAGCCTCTCCTGTGAATCTGCCCACAATTCATTTCTCAGTTCCTGCTTCCAGTGACGTTTGGAAAGTGAAAGTTTTTTTGTTGCGTTGGTTGCAGTTCTTGTCAGAGGCGACAGGTGGCACCACTGTACAGCTTCTGGAGCCTCTGTCCCTCACATTTTCCCTCTGTATGCCAAGAGTTCACATACGTAAAGTCCCCCTGCCCTCAGAAATGTGTAAACTATGTACTTGTCTGGAGGACAATCATGGTCCAAGTGTGATGTGGAGACTCCAGTTAAGCCTCCAGAGTACACTGAAAATGAGCTTTTAGGAGAGTAAAATATTTATACATTCAAAATTATCAGAGGAGGTGTATATGTAACTTGAAGAACCTTTACCCAGGTAATAAAAACAGCTGGGGAGAAAACACAATCAGACACAAACAGTTATTTGTCCTAAATTATGTCTGGAGGAGACCTTTAGGTTTCAATGTTGTCATTATCGTCCCTCTCATCTTTTCTTTTCATTGAGAAGTTCACATCTCGATCAACCACTTCAGTCATTTTATGAAAAGAGCAGGTGATCCAGTTGATTTATGGACTCAGCATAGGTTGAATTTTAGTCATGTTCAAGAAACTTGAAAGTGCCCTGACCTCATTAAAACTACATATAGAGGGGAAAGTGAAATGCTTAAACAGACTAACAATCTTTTTAGCTACAAATTACATTGCAACATTTATTATACAAAAAACAAGTAATCTGACACAGATATATAATTTATTGTTATCTTTTTCTTCAGTCAGGCTGTTGTGTCATTGTATCCTTCCAGGTCGTTGTAAATGACATCGCTATTCTGCTCCTGACAGGTTTGCACCACCTGTAGGACGGTTCCAAGTCGTCGGTCCAAAGCAGAGAGGTGTGGTTCAGACAGGAGGGGGGCAACGACTGCCAGAGGATCCTGAGCCAGTGACTCCCGCATGATGTCACTCAGACGGAAGCTAGGGAGGGACAAGAGATGCAAGCGAAGGAGGGTGGAGCGACGAATCCTACAACAAGGGGACCGAGAAGGAGATCACAATGAGATGCTAAATGGAAAAAGTAAGTTGTGAAAGGATTTCAATTAAATCATACTTTAACTGACACCCACAGTCTCTCTGGGTCATTTAAATTTCTATTGAGTTATATGTTTTCTATACCACACCTTGGAACTTTATGACCTAGTTTCTTACAACTTGTTTCCCCCATCCTTCATTTAGTGTTATTGCCTGATTTAGTTTTACCTGCAACACTGTTGCAAGGGAGCTAGAATAGATGGCTCATCCTGAGAGTGACGCCCAAACCTGTAAAACATTATCAACAACATTTTAGTGAAAAAATATTGTCACAGTGACTGACTCTCAAGTCAGAAGTGAAACTGATGTTGTTGTTGGCTGCTGCATAAAATCATCTCTTCAGTATTTGGCCGACAGACATGACTTATGCTGTTGTTTCTACTGTAACTATATCTTAAACTGACTGAGTTGACATCTGGTGAAAGATTACTCACGCCCGTCCGTTATCCAGATGCAAGAGAAAAGTCTCATTGCCAAATTTCTCAAATGTCTCATAGTGATGTCTGTCCATGTTGCCTTTGAACAGAAAACATTTGTTTCATTATATTATGGGGAAAGCATTTTGTTTAAACAAAAAAAGGATGCAGTTAAAAATGCCATGTATTGATTGAAATTTCATAATAACAGCCTGAGTGCATTTACACAGGAGATAATACTCTACTACTAGAAATTCTAATGCTGGGAATATATTCTGAATCTATTCACCTCTGCTCTTAAAGGTGTTATATGTAAGTTTTTGATATCATTACCATGTTAGCATTAACAGCCTGTTTACTTCAGTAAACACTGCTACTTTTTCATCCTCTCATGTTGGACCGAAGGGCAGATTGGACACTGCAGTGACTCAGTACCACAAAGTGGTGTTACAAGACTGGACTAGATAGCAAATGCTTACATGTAGCACCTTTAAAGGAAGAAAAAGAAGGACATCTAGGTCAGTTACCACAAATATGCTGTCTCTAATTCCCCTCCCCTTAAACTACAAGGCAACTGACTTCTAGATTGAGTTTGAAATGTAGAAACTGACTCATGAGGAAGTCCAGTACAGCCATGTCTATGAGATCCACCAGTCTGGTACCGTGGTTGTAAGGAGGCGTCTGTTTGACTGTGTCACAGTAGGTCAGGTCCTTCTCCCACCTGGAACAACAATGCAGTCAGTGATGTTCAGTCAAACTAGGCACAAGAAACTGGATTTTGATGGGCCATAAGTATATACGTTATTTATTTGGGAGTTAAATCTTTTACCAGTTGTTTGTCTCAACCTCAACCATAGTGGGTAGTGCTGCTCATAGTAAATAATAGATACTTCTTCCTCATGGATTTTTAAAATCTCTCTGAGGCTGGACTCAAGTTCATTTGGGAAAAAGATTCTCTTGCCTGTTGCAGACTCACTTTGTGATTTAAGTGGATTGAGGATCAAGTCATTCAAGTTTAAGAGGTGCAGATACTAAGAATATTCAGTATTGAGAAAGATACACTATATGTCAGTATCTTTTGATCCAGCTGACAATCAGGTACAAATTTAAACCAGGTCAGAGTTGGCTTAAGAACTACAGATGATCAAAATAAACAAAATTCTTGAATTCCAGAAAAACTTTACTGTAATCCTGCATGTCACCTTGTAGAGCTTACACCCTCCCACCACAATCAGAGTTGAGCAGGAGAGCTAGAGCCCCCTATAAACTGTAGGACACTTGCTTGATAGTCTGTCTTTATCACAGCTGACAGGTCAGGAATTAGCATTAAAGAATGGTCATAATTGAAGCAGCAGAATCTAAGATATCCTGACTTTTAGTCCCTTATTTGACCTGAGATTCTACACCTTTCATAATGCAACTTGATAGCATCTTTGTATACACCATCCCTGCCAAATCTGAGGTAACCCTGATGACATCCTCACTATGACATCATCAGGGTTTTTGTTTTACTTGAGAAACCTCCCACAGAAGACAATTCACAGCCGTAAAACTGGTGTGTCTCTTTAATATAATCTTATTTTTGTTGCTGTGATTCAGAAGCTTACTGACAGGGAGCCTAATAGATTAAGTCCCTGCATGTCTCCCTGCTTGGAAATTGAATTACAATGAAAATCTTTCTACACATGGTCCTCCAACAAGTGAAACTGGTACATTAACAGTTTTATGTAGATATTTTTTTTAGTTTTGTTATTTGTAATAATTAGTTTTATGTATTTACATCGGTATTGATTATACTGACATTATGACTTGAAAATGTATTCTATTTTCTATTCTCTATTTTATTTACTTAGTTTTAACCATTGTGTTGAATTTGGCCTCTTAATTGACCTTGTTTCTCACCTACCTCATTTGTTTCTTGTGAGTTATGTGATGTAGTTTTTGTAATGCTGCAATTTCTCTTTGGGATCAATAAAGTACTCTGTTTATCTATCTACAGTACTGTGGCCACAAATTTTGTGTTGTGTTGTAGTCCTTGATTCAGACCACTGGAGGGCAGCGAACACTTACAATCCTGCAAACACTCTTGTCAAATGTAAGCTACACTGTCATCAATCACATAATACTGTATATTTATATAAGGTTTATCATCATGTTATTTGCAACCACGAGAAACAAAGGAGAGTATTAATTGAGACAGATAGTGTACCCACGGTGCCAGCTTGGTGCGGCTATAGGATCGTCTCCATGGTGACCTCCAGGACCTGCGGGGAGCGAGGGTGAGGTCAGGTAGCATGGCAGCCAGGGAAACCTCCAGTACATGTGGCTGACCACACACTGGGTGCTCTGCTGCACAGTAGTACTCACACTGGCCATAGAAACACACGTTCCCCGCTAGAGGGAGTCAGAGAGAAAGAGACAGCTTGGTTTTTAGAAGTGTTGTTTGGTGTAATTAATGGGTGCTGCTTTGTGAAGGTGAAAAAGCCATAAGAAAAGAGTGCGAGCATTTGTATATACTCACACACATGCATGCACACACATACCAGGGGAAGTGAAGAAGGTCCTAGACAACCTGTGGTCAGTGGTAATCTCTCTGATCTCTGTGGTGACATTGATGAGTCGACCGACCACTGGAGGGATCCTGTTGAAGCCGAGCAATCTAAGAGACAGAAAGACAGAGACATGTGAATAGAGATGAACATTAACAAAAGAAAGACGAGAAGGTGAGAGCAAGAATAAAGGAATGAACTGAAAGAATGAATGAGAAATAAAACAAGTGTACTCTTCCTATTGATTTTCTTAGTATAACTTTAGTGCTATATAAATCTTTTTACTCTCGTATCGCTGAGACAAGCACTATAGCAGCTTCATGAATGAATGATTCAGGTGTTGAAGCAATGACCTGTTGGTTACAGAACGGTCTGTCTAGCCAGAAAGACGCCTGCCTGACAGAGCGTATAACCATCTGTACCTGTCAAGGTGAAAGGCAGCGATCTCTGCATTGTGTCTTTCAAAGTCTGAGAAGTAGAAGAGGTTTACATCCGTCTCTGCATCTCTGGACTGTCTGTACAACATAAACACACAGAATCATACAGAAATGAGGCCATATGCTGATATATGTAAAATGTTACGGTAAAATTCTAGGTTGCCTTATGAAAAAGAAACACAAAGCTTGTGAAGGTTGGCCTGCCAGCCTGAGTGTTAGTCAGTCAACATTATAGGACAGTGTGGTCTTACCTTATGGGTTTGAGCAGAGCTTGTCCATAATTTGGGAACGATATGAGCAGTTTGAGCTGGGTGCCTCCTGTCTTCTGAACTGACAGACATGCAAAACATAGACATGCAGTAATAAACAAAGAGATCAAACAAGATTAAATTCTCTACACATCCACCTTTCTGATTTTCCTGTCCTGTATGTGACACTTTGCCCAGTGGGTTGCTACTGAAGATGTAAATCTTCACAGCTAACAAATACATAACTTTTGCCTTTAAAAAGGCTAAATAATTTTCTGAAATAGTTGAGCACTAGCAAATGTTACTGAAACATTTGCCCTATTTGCTCCTGTTTGAGCAATTGCAATTGTTAGGGACTATTTTCAGCAATGGATGAATACACATATTGTGACCTAGTGAGTATTTATAACAGAAGATCCACGTTTGGGGGACTTACTTAAAATAAACTCCAGTGCCCATATTCATTGTAATGCCGTAATATGTAAACCAGAGCAACGTTGTGGCTCAATGATGTTTTTTTAGGTATTTTTTGGACAATATTGGAGCTCGAAGGCACAAGGAACAAGTAACATTTGGCTTTGGTTGCACAGAAAATACTGGTTTCTAAAATCAGTTTACTGTTGGCTTTGGTCTTTTATGGGATTTATTCACAACCAAAATATAGAATGTCACCAGACTTCTTTAATATGTCTACTGCACTGGGTGTTTGTTCAGTGCAATGCATTACACCTGTTTCTCCACATGGTGGCCTATTACATAGTTAAAAACCCAACTACCACTGGACCCTCCATTTTGTATATAACCACAATAAGACCTGTATGAAATACTGTATGAACTTGATTTTGATGAGTTTAATGGCAGCATTTGAACTCTCTGACTTAGTGGAAGTTATTGCACAGTATTGCACATTGTTTAGGTAAAATCTATGAATAATTTTCATTATCTTGAAGCAATTTTGCCTCTGCAGCTCATAAACAAGGAAATCATTAACTGGTAGGCAACTTATTTTAACTCATTTTACCTCCACTGAGATCTGTAAATTGGTCACAATTGGATTTTTTTTTTCGTACCAACACACTTGTTCCACCTCATCCACACTTCAGACAACTTGGCAATGTGAATGAATAAAATCAATATTCATAAATCAATATATTAAATCCTCTCATATTTATATATAATATGTGTCTGTAACTCTGATTAAAAGGAACATTTACCTGGATTTACACATTTAAAACACTGCGGTAAGTGTTAAACATAAAAAAATGGATCACACAGTGACAAAAAATCAGCCTGAAGCTGAGATTAGTGCTTAATCTGCAGCGTATAACACAAATCTCAATACATTATTCATTCTGCAGCGTGCTGGAGACGGGTACAGGGTGTCTGGGACGAGCAAACACAAAATAAGCATGTGCATGCCTGTGTGTTTATGTACACATGCATGAGTGTGCGTGCTCATGCACTTGTGTGTGTCTATGTGTGTGTGTGGGCGCTGATATAATACAAGTTTGTGGGAGGATTACATTTATGACCCTACCACATAAAAGAACATGTGAGCATTAGCCTGCTGTTTAGAATTATAATTATGTTTTACTTGGTGTTTTTTCTGCAAGCATTGGTGTCTGTGTCTGAGAGTGTATCCAGTGCTTCATAAATCTAGTATTTACTGCAGTGACTTTGGATTTCAGTATCCTGTACTGTGTTCATGTAACTGAACACACACACAAACACACACATGAAAAATCAATTTATGGTCCACATGCGTCCTTTCTGTTTGCTTTTCCACCTTCAAATTCTCACTTTGCAACCGAAAGGGTTTGTGGGTCATCAAACAGTGTGCTGAATCCTCCTGGGTTTATTCTTCCGTTCTGTGTAACTGTGCTTTGTGGGTTCATTTTCACACATCAGTGCCTGCTCATATGGATCTATCGCCTTATATGTGTGCCTTTATGTGAATATCTGGATGTCTTCTAAATATGAACTGTGTCACAGTTTACTGTATTCACTGAGTGAAAACTTCAGTGAATACGTTGCTTTGCCTCTGGCCCTCTCACAGACCAGCTTGTTTGGATGAAGAGATTATAGTTAAAATGAGAAAGCAGCGTGGTGTGCGACTTTGTAAGTGTGTTTAACCAAGAGGAAGCTGAATAATTATACTCAAATTAAACCCTAGCACTACTGGGACAGTTCAGGGTAAAGACTAGGTCAGTTTCCAGATTTAATCTTTGTATACTGAGCAATGCAGCCCTCTGAAGAGTCTTATTTTAGTGAAAGCCTGAATCTTGGCTATGGTACAGAATACAGACCCAGATCTTTCATATGCTTTCATATGACTAGATTTGTTGCTTTCACATGAATGAGCTGTGCAGGTTTTGGCAAAACATGTGTACATAAAGAACCATGGCTACAGTATGTTTTCTGTTATTCTGCAATGTAGGAACAGAAAGATAAAAAGGCACAGTGATTAAATCACTGGTATTCCTCTTCCTTCTTCACTGTGCACCCTCTCCTAACGTCTTTCCTTTGTTGCTTATACCCTTTCTCTGGCCTTCACCTCTCATCTGTTAGCCCTGCCCCTCTCATTTGCTCACCAGCACCGAGGATACGTTGCGTTGCCAAATAGTGAGTCAGCTGGGCTAGGTTGTGATCCTTCCTGTTGTATAGCTCCCAGCAAGAGATGCCCAGGTGAAAACGTAGCCAGGGAGGGTGGGTCTCCACGTCGCTCGTCCAAGTGACTTTGTCATAGCCTTCCTCCTCACTGGCGCTGTGCCTTAAGAGGAGGGAGTGGAGGTGATCAGTTGGCAAAATGAGCATCTAACAGTCAAGCTAAGGTTCAGATGATTTGTTTCAGGGCGGCTTTTATATAAAACAAACTATAACTGTAAAATGCTTAAAGAAGGAAATGTCTTAAACTTCCAGATAAAGCAACACTTAGGCAACTAATGCAACATATTACATTGCATTACCTTTCATTTCATCACATTTGTTAGGCAGAACAACGCAACACCAGTGTCATGGCTAAAAGATGATGGAAATACCATAAATATCCCAAAGAGTTATTTCCAGTTTGGTATAGCAGTAATTCATTGTACCTTACAGTCCAGTCTGACACCAGACTAAGAGTCTTTCTCCCAGCAGCATTTAAGCAATTTGTCATGTTTACCATCTTAATTCACATGATATCATATCATCACTTTCCAATTAACACATAACACATACTGTTCACTACCATAGTTTAGTGTGTTAGCAAGCTGGTATGAACCAAAGTACAAATTTAAAAGTTTTAACTTGATGGTCCAAGATGAAGTCATGGATTCACCAATGTTGCATTTTTTAAAACAAGTTTCATGGCAATCCAAAAATTGTTGAGACATTTCAATTTCATAATTTCATTGCAATCTATTCATTAGTTGTAGTAGTTGTAGGCTGCTAACAGAGACTTGCCATAATTTAATTTGGAAAGCAAGCCAAACAGATTTTGACTGAAGATTTCAGAGGATTTTGAAGATTTAAGCATAGAAAACATTAAATCTTGCCCCTGAAACTCAGTGCATCCAGACTCCTCAGTCCTGTGAAGAACTATACATCCAGAAACCAATGTTAATGCTTAAATATTCAACAAAGATGCAGAACAGTCTATTTCACTCACCACTGACTGTCATCATTAATGGCATTTTCCCTCACTTCTTCCTCACTTCCTGTATCCCTTGCATCTTCATCTGTCTTCACCCTCAGTAGCCAGTCGTCTTCTTGCGGGTCTGGGTGTGGCAGGTTGTACAGCGGGTGATTGAACAGTGCCTCCAGCTTAGAACGACCCTTGACCTTTTGAATCACTTTCTTTGAATCACCAGCTCCAATCAGTTTCTTTTCCCTCTCAGTGGCCCAGCTGAACAAGTCTTTCCCTTTATGGTGTAACGCGTTAGCATTCAGTTTGTGACGCTCGTCACTCTGGGGACTCGTTGGCAGCTTATGTGAGGAAGAGGCATCTGAAGAAGAGGAGGAGTGGGAGACAGACTGATGACGACGGGTATGCAGTTTTTGGAATGGATGAAGAAGAAGAGGTGGGAAGGACGCAGGCTGTCTGGAGAACAGAGAGGCAAAAAAGTGCCAGCACGGAGATGAAGAGTGAGGGACAAACACGCCAGACCCAGATAGATGGAGCGAGTGGATCGGCCCAGGTTCTGTCTCACCATGCTGGAGGAAAGAAATGCAACAACAGAGGGAGCCATTTAAAATCCAAACAGACTGTGAAGCCCTGCCAGCACTTCAAACCTGATCATGATGAAACATTTTCTGCTTATTGCATTCCTCTTAGACACACATACAGGAGTGGACAAAATCAGAAAAACTGACTCAATGAGAAAGGACTTTTACTTTGAAATAACTGAAATACTGGCAGCTGTATTAAGTTAAATGTCAAGTAGCGATGTCTCACCTTTTAAAACAGGCCTGCCATCCACTTTTAGGAGAATATAAAACAACATGATACTAAAAAAGCTAAAAAAAAAAAAAAAAAAAAAAAAGTCTTAACAAAACTGCATTTTATAAACTAACTTTTGTTGAACACAAATGCATTAATATGAGCCAAAGTAAACTGCTTATGGAATGGAATAAAAATGTATATTCAGTGTGATCATCTCTGACCCATTTAGAGAAGGCCAAACGGTGCCTCTAACCATCACCAGCTGTTGTCAGTGCTTAAACATTTTTAGTATGGGAGCCACATTAGTTGAGTCATTTAACTGAATAAATGTCTCCCTGGTTTTATAACAGTCAAACAAGCTGAGACCATTCACAAAATCCAGTGGAGTGAATGTTGTTGCCTCATACAGTTGTTGCTCCTGCACTACCACAATAACATCTCACTTTTAAAGGGATTCGTCAGCAGTTTCATGGTCATCAGGATGCAGTTTAACACCTGTTCTGGTCTCCTCTGTTTCAAAATCACTGAGACTTTATAGGATGTTTAGGAACACAAGTGTGAGGCACATTTCTGTTCGCCTTATCTCTCAGTAAATTGCAGAATGTAACAGCTAACAGAGGACATATAGCTGCCTTACACCTTATAACCTACATGCTCAATACAGTCAAAATGTATTGCAAGACTATGCTAAACACTGCTAGACAGACAGGTGGATAGACAGAGAGACAGGTACACGTATTCACAGCACTGCACTAGTTAAGCATCAAATTGTCAGATAATCATTTACATCAAATCCTGAAAGAAAGAAAAGCTCACTAAGAAAATCAATACATTATTGAACAGCTTGCTGCTCCCAAATTCCCTGTGTGGACCAGCAGGCTGGAGGAATTACTTACATCTCTTTCTCTTCAAGACCCTTTTTTCTTCTCCTTCTCTCTATTCCACTCCTCTTCCCCTGTTCATGGGGCGGACATCCAGAGTTTGGTGGCATTTCTACCACTTTTTTTATCCTGTTCCTTCCCAGGGCGATTGCATATGCAATGTTTGTTTGCTATCATGTGGTCACTTTAATCCAAATAGAAGTGAGAGGACCGGCATGTTGCGGTTGCCAGTGACCTGTGTCTGTATGACCCAAAGTTAAGAGGAGGGGAATTACAATATAATGTACTGCCAAATGATCTTTTAGTCTGTGTGGATCAATGCTGGGTGGGTTAAATAGCAATCCTGTTCAGAGAGCTGACACAATATCACTGACTCATGATAATAATCCCAACATAGGCATGGTAGGTCAGTAGGACAGCACTGAAAAGATAAATGTTAATGACAAATAACTTAGTGTGACATTTTGAAAAACTACTCACTGGTTTTCTTGCTGACAAGAAGACTGATACCACACTCATGTCTGTATGCTAAATATGAGGCTATCTACAGCTGGTTAGCTTAGCTTAGCATAAACAGCTGGAAACAGAGGTAAACAGGTAGTCTGGTTCTGCTCAAAGCAAATAAAATCTGCTACAAGAAAATATTCATTCATAACATCTTCTTCTTATCTAACTCAGGGTATAAGGAAATTAGCTCATTACCCATAATACTATTTCTTTACCCACATGTAGTTCACTTCTGTCATTTTACCCTTTGTCCTTTTTTCTCTCTTTGTATTCCCTCCATCATGGCTACACTTTCTCTCTTATGTTAGTGAGCAAATAATATCTGCCTCTGGTTTTGAGAGGACACTTGATGTGCATTTTGTTCATTTTGGGAATTCAAGGAGCTTCTTTTTTTTTCAAAGGCCTGCTTTAACAAGAGATGTCAAAAAGAATGAGCTGGATCCTCAGTCACAAACAGTTTGATACTGGCAGCACATTAAGGTGCACAGAGAGAAACATGCAGTGTAATGAATTGATATTCCAAAGGAGCCCAGATTAAATCAAATATTAATCTCTTTAACACAGTCTCTCTTTTTTTGTCTTTCTTTGAACCTGGCCCCTCCTCTTTTCTCCCTCCCCCTTTTTACCATTAACCATCCACTCTACTACCTGCTATGACTTTAAATCCTTCTCTCTGACTTTCAGTGCTCTCTTTCCTCCGGGGGCTGAAAAAATCGTTGTCTCGCACACTGCTAATTAGCCAACTATATGTTTCTGTTAATTAGCTAAGTTTGCTCTGAGAGAGAATGTATTATGCATGTTGCAGCACATCCCAGTAGAATAGGCTGATGTTTTTCAACCTGCAGCAATATGCTGTGGCATTATATGCAGGTTCTTCCTTACATGTAAGCAACTGTTAAATGTTACAAATGAGATCACAATATGTAAGCAGACACACAAACACACAGAAAGAGAGGGCAAACAGATGATATTATTTTCCATGTTTCAGTAAATTGAGTAAAAACTCAAAATACATAACAATACCAGTTTAGTTTTTAATATTCTTACTGTTGTAAACTGGAATGATCAGTGGATGTAACTAGAAGTATGGTTGGTGGTTTAATGAGTCATTAAATTCATGATCTAATGTGCTGCAGTGATGTGAGAATTTAATACACACCATTCAGCCATAACATTAAAACCAATGACAGATGAAGTGAATAACATTGATCATTTCATTATAATACAATGTGCCAAGAAAAGAATATAAGCTTAACCATAATAACAAACCAGTAACTTTAAATGACTATTTCTGGTGATATTCTTTTATTTCTCTTATTGTCAACAAGTTTCATCAAACCAATCAAAAGTAAAACCAACACTGTGTGCATCTGTCTTTTAATACTTTCTGACTTCCCTGCTCTGTGGCAATGAACACCAAGCCTATTGGTTCCCGCTGAAGACATAAATCTTTAAAAACAGCTGACAGTTATATAGTTAAAGTTTTAATAAAGGCTAAGTAGTTTCTTATAACAGCTGGGCATCACAGTTTTCATCAAACATGACCCAAAAAGCCGTAAATAGTGCATTTGTCGAGAACTATTTTCAGCCATGGATTAATATGCATTGCAGGTATTTAAGGTAGCAGGATGGTGTATGTGGTATCATCTCAAAAATAAACTATTGGGCCATTGTTCATGGCAGTTCAAGGAACATATGACTTAAGCTGCATTTCAGATGGGATTTATTTCTCTCTGGGAGGCAGCATAATTTTAATACAGTCCAGAGCACATATGTCACCAATATCTCTCCCCCTCCCCAGTAATAAACACAGCTGAATTTATTTACTTGCTGGTCCTCCTGTAATTTTAAATCTTTTTCGGAGCCATGTAATTGTATTTTAAAGTGGATCTAAGATTTTTTTTTTTTTTTTTACATGGGAAGGCTTCTTTCCTTACTCTGCATTTTATCAGCTCACTATGAAATTTGGTTTTTGTGTGAAAATGGAGGAAGATGAAAATGTTTTTTGTCAGTCTAACAGACAGAAACATGTTAACACCAACATATAGGCCCATTTAGGAATCAAGAAAAAAATTAAAGCTGTCAGGAGAGATACCTCCCTCAGTTACTTGACACTACTTGATCCTACTTGTTGATAGGATTAATTCATTGTTGATGTTCCTTAAAAGAAGTATTACAGTGGACCAAAAATGATTATAATAGATGAAAATTCTAAAACAACAACCATGTTTGAGCATAAGACTTACCAAAGATGATAGACGCTATTACCACAAGTGTGGACTCTGACAGTAAAAGCACCTTTGGATTTTAAAGTAGACCTTAGGACAGTGAATAGTGTCAGTGAAGATAATTTAGCTGAGTGAAGGACTGTAGCACTGACAACTGATGAGTGAGTTGAGGACATACAGTACTTTCACACAGGAGGCAGGCATAATGAGAGCCCATAGTGCAAAACATACGCTATCCACTAACTGTAGTGTAGTGTTATGTAATGTGATATATTATGAATCCCACTCTTTTTCTCATGAGAGGTCACTTCAGGATCAGCTGCTTAACAACAGGCACTGAAAGGAAAGATTGCATTTTGTTCAAAGTCGCTCTGATCACTGAAGGCACAAGGCTCCAATCCACTCCATCTGCTCTATCAGTGCGGCTGATCTTATTACAGGATGTCAGGAGATCCAATATAATAACATATTTTGAATTTGTGTTGCTTTCAATTTCTTTATAGTCTCTCCGTCTTTATTGCCTTCCTGCCATTCACACACACATAAAACATACTCAAACACTCCCATTCAAAGAGCGAAAACATCCTTCAAAGCTTTGAAGCCCTGTTTCCCTCACAGCAGTTGCAGCTTAATGTAGGTTGCTTGGAAACAACCCAGAATTTGGCACCTAATTGGAGCGTGCGTGTGCTTTATCCAGCAGCCAGGCGGACGGCGACTCTGTTGTGCAAACTCAGGATAATAAGACAAAGTAAATTCCAGATCACATCTGGCACATTAGAGGGAGAACGAGCAGCAAAGGACCTATTGGATCATGTGTAGGGTTGACCGATGGAAGCTCTCTGAGCCCTAATGTGTGTGTTTATGTTCTAGAAAGAGCGTGTTTGTAGCAGAGTGCTCTATCTATAAAACTTGTGTCCATGTGCACTAGTTGTGCATGTGTGTGTGTGCCAGTGTAAAAACTGCTCAAGTGGCCTTGTGAGCACCCAAGGGTCCAAAAGAGTTTTTTTTAGGTGTGCGTGCTTGTGGAATACAAAGGGAGTGAAGTGTTTAATCATGTGTCGGCTGATGTTTGAAGTGCTGGAGGCGAAATATCTCTCTGTGGTTTTCTTTTGCTTTGTGTTTAACCTACAGTATCTATTTGCAGGTGTGTGTGTGCGTGTGTGTGAGAGTGAGAGTGCATGTGGAATGCAAAGACAACGTTTCATCATGTGTTGCCTGGTGTTTGATGGGGGGTGGGGTGGGGGGCTCCTTGGTCTTTCACTCATCCTCCTACTCCTTCTCTTCCTTTCTCACTTGTCACAGCTTATCACTCTCTTCCTCTCTCTCACCTGCTCTTTTCTGTTTTCACTTCTTCTCTCTCTACCGCCCACTCCCTCTCTTCCTCTCCCACCACATCTACCTCTCTCTCTCTATCTCTCTCTTTTTCTTTTTCTTTCTCTCTCTGTAAGCTCAGAGGCCCGAAGTCTTTGAAAGCAATGACTCCTGTGGCTTCAGCTGCTGCTGCTACACTCCGGGTATGGATGGGCATGAATATTTCATCTGGGGAGAGAGAGAGGGGGAGGGAAGGGTGGGAGGAGGGGGACTGAAAGATGTGGAAGCTGAAAGAGAGAGAGAGAGAGTGAGAGGGAGAATGAAAGGGAGAGACAGGAATGATGAAGCAAAACAGGTGAGAGCAATAGGTACAAATAAAAACAAAGAGGAACAAATGCAAATGGGGAACAGAAGGAAACAAGACAAAAACATAAGGAAGTGAGAGAGAGAGAGATGGGGTGGGGGTGGGTGGGGGGGTAAGATAGATGGAGGAGTGTGAGACCACAAGGAGGGAACTCATGTGGAATACCAACTAGAGTTAGAGCAACAATGTGTTTGATACGCACAGTTTATTTGGAGAGACACATTTACTCCTTTGTATATACACACACACACAAACACAGTATAACACACGAAAACAACTCATATACAAGTCGAAACTCATATATATTATATATGAAACCCAATCCAGCCCTCTTGTATTCCCAGTAGAGAAATTCTAATCTCTCTCACATCTACATTTCTTCACTCCATCCATCTTTCATAACCTCGCATATATCTCCCTCTCTCTCTCTCTCTCTCTCTCTCTCTCATTCTCTCTTGTCGTCCATTTTCAAGGTGACAGCTTGTGGGATAATCTAATCCTGCATCTCTCCACATGGGACAATCTGTCATCGTCTGTGGCTAAGTGTGTGGATCTGTGTTGTGTATGAACGTGCATGTGGGGCAATTAGGAGGGAAGAAAAGAAAGAGGAAAGGAAGGGCAAAAAATTAAGATAGATAGGAAGAATGACACAGAACACAGCTCCAGCATTAATTATGTAAAGATTATTCACTTACCACTGTGAAAATTTTGAGCATAACATTTCATGAGTTCATGTGTAAATGTGACGATTGTACTGTGTGTACTTTGACTTTCAGTACAGTAGCGTAGGTTTGTTGGACCACATTAGCAAACCCAGCCCTCTACTTAAATGCCATTGGTGGCTGCTTAATTTTGCCAGTTCATGAACGATAAGCCTGAGGTAGAAATACATGTATGGTGAATTGATATGACCCTGGTAAAAACATTTTTGCAAAAAACTGGATGTAAAGCATTTTACAGAGATAAACTGGAGTTAAGTTTAGCTAAACTGGTCAAATAAGATGGCAAACAAGCTAGCTTGATGATCTTTTATCGTGTATGGAGTCTGAATGAGCCATGGCTAGCCAGCTATAAGACTGAGCAGTACATATATTCTGTGTCCATCCAGGTACATATTTTTTAAAAGTTACATTTATATCATTTTTATGTCATAACTTGGCCAGTTCATGGGAAACAGGCCTAATCAGTTCATAAACTCTGTTCTGCATAAATGTAGCAAATTTGTATTGTATGGTTGTATTGTATGTCCTCTGTATGAACATGTTAGTGTATTAGTGTTGCTAGTGTTACTTATTGCCACTGTAATGAGTGGATTCATTTTATAAAGCTAAATTGGTCATATGGCAAACAAGCTAGCTAGCACACCACTGTGCAGAGTCGGGATATTGCTAGCTAGTTTCACTAGTGTCTAGTTGAGATCTGTTACATCAAATTAAATGAACACTGGTGATCAAATTCTTGTCACTCTGCTGGGTTTCAGTCCAAACAACTACATCCTTAAGGATGTAAGGTAAGTTCAGGGGTTGAACAATGATCTTGTTGCCTGAGAAAAGTTTTCAGGATTGGGATGTTACCAGGGTTGTAATGTAGACTGATTGCAGCCTAGTTGTTCTAAGGTTGTTACTTATGAGGGGCTGAGTAAACTGTTTTGGCTGGTTACTGGTACTGGATCCATTTTTACACATGGTACTTTTACTATTGCATGTCTATAAAAGTTGGGGAACAGAATGACCAGAATAGTTTTGCCTCAGGTTTGACACAAAAACAACAGAATCCTACACTTCCCACAATGCAGCTTGATATAATCTTTAATCCTGATAAGAGAAAATGCCCGATTATCACTCTCAAACTCCACGCCCCCAACTTGTAACAAATATTTTAAGTTATAAATTTGAAGCCTTGAGCAGAAGCTGAGATAACCCTGATGACATCACCATGACATCACTGGGGTCACAAAATTACTTCAGCCACAGGAGACATTTATTTAACTGTTTCCTCCTCATGATGAATAAACTGAACTCAAATCAGAGGAGTTTTAATGAGACTTTTCTCTCCAAATAAAACTTAACTGACAGTCTAGAAACTTGGTTGCCAGCTGGCAGCACTGTAAAGTATTAAACTGCTTCTGGAAAGTTGTATTTATTGAGGCTTTTATTATGTTGTATTGGTCCATATGTTATTGATTCTGCACTTTAAGTCTTGCACTTTTAAATGAGATTTGTTTTCATGTTATACTTTCTGTATTGCTGCTGCTGTCTCTCAGTGTTGTTTTAATCATTTTTGTTCCTGGAATTTTACTGTAATTTTATTGTTGCTGCCTTGTCTTAAATTAATTCTTTGTGCTTTTTTAAAAACAATGTTTTCTGTTTCACTTGTTTATAGTTTTCATTTTTTTATATACAAGATCTAGATACTGATTTGATAACTACTCCATAAAATTTTCTATTAGCTATGGCTGTCATAGGAGGTATTTTCCTTTCCCAAAGTTGGAAAGACAAAGATTTTTCTGTAATATAAACCCAAAAAGAACCAGGTCATATAATCATAAAGTTGAATGCAGTGTCTTTGCCCCAGATCGGTGCTTTCATATCTTTGCAGGTGCTTTTAAATATTATCAGTCTGCCCTTGTGTCTCTGCTAACCAGTTCACATGCTAACTTTGCCATGCTCAACTAGGCCTGCTGTATTTGATTAGCCCTATTACAGTTGTTCCAAATGCTTCATTGCTTCTTTCCACTCTGTTCTGGTTCATGTCAAAATGGACACACAGCCCAGCACTGTTCCTGGAGGCAGAGCCCTATAGGTGCTAGTGAGAGCAAGATCATTACCACCGAGATATGGGATAGGTCAGAAGTCATCACAGCTTACAAACAGAGCCTCAGGTGGTCTGTGATGAAGCAATATGTCTACCTTTGAAGTGGATAGCTTCAAAGCAGCATGACACAGTCAATATGATCAGCTGTGATTGTTTCTTACTTAATCATTTCACCAAACCTGCAACAACAAGCAGAGAGAGGTGTGTGGACATTAAAAATGTACAAAAAGAGTGTTAAAAGATTTCAGCGCGTGACAAGGAGTCGGCCATATGGTGCATGACTCAGAGAGGCGCACCGGTGTCGTGCTGCTAATACATGCTTGTGATTCTTAATTGATGAGTTTTATTTAGCGTGATTGCGTGGTGGATTTGGAGGATCCATTACTCATGAAGTAAAACTGTAAAAGGCGTGGGTTGTGTTTTTTTTTCTTGACTGCCATTTTCAAATAATGAGGAGGAGAGGAGAGGACACATAGGTGGAGGGAGAGAGAGAGGGAGTAATTTTTAATTTTGTCAAGACAAGATTGTCAGCAAAAAGCCAAGACTGCAAATTGTGCGTGTGTGTGTGTGCGCGCGCGTACCTGCGTTTGTGTGTATCTCTCTACCCAGCAGAAAATTGATTTCCAGCAGATGGCATGAAAAGCCCTCAGAGGACATGAGTGTGCGTTCGCTCAGACAATATTTGGAGGACAAAACACAAAGACAGATGCATTTTTAAACAGGTCTGTTCAGACACACATGCACCTTGAAATGCAACACAAATTTTTGAGGGTTTCTGAGTGCACACCACATTTATATTTTAGTTGAAGTGATAAAACAGACCTCACTGCTCCTCATTAGATGCTCTGTGCTGAAGAACGATCACTGTCCTGCACATACACATGGTGCAATTACTAACAGGCAACAGCTAACAGGCTGATGGAAGTCTTTTGCATACACGCTCATCGTTTAATATTTAATGACAGGCGATAATACACTTCATGTAAAATCTGACAAGGCAAACATTAAGACAGCTTGATTAGCTGTCACTGGTTTAATTTTCCCTTTTCTTCCCCTGTATTCTTTGTAAGTATGAAATTGGACGCTTTCGATTGTTGTGTTGTCACTCTGCATTTCTCACCCTTCTTCATTCTCACACTCCACTCATCCTCTCACTCTCCCTCTCGTCTTCTGACACTCATTCGTCCTCACACATCTCACACATCTCACACACCCTTTAATTCTCTAGTTATTTTCCAGTTTTTTTTTGCAGTATGTGGAAACAAGAGAAGAAATGTATCTAATGATGAAAAGTGAAATAAAACCAAAGTTGATGTTGCCTGCAAATGCTGAGACTGATGGCTATGCAGCATTTATAAGCTCCAAACACCGTAGATTGAGAGTAGGCCATGCATGCAAATGACCATTCAAGGAACTCTTATCATAAAGATGTCAAACTAAAAACAAAATACTTAAAAGCTTCTTGCCTGGAGATATGAGCAAGTTAATTCAGAATCTAAGTGCTCAAGTTCAAGTGAACATTTAAAAAGTACAATGCTCTGAGAATGAATAATTCAAAATGCGTTTTATAAATAAATGAAATCACAAAGTGGATCGTAACAGACAGATGCAACCAAGAGTCAACACACATGACAACAGAACCAAAGCCCTCTCTGAATTGAATCACATGCTTCAAAAATTATCATGCGTCTGCTCAACCCATTGCAGGGAAATAGGGAGGAGTGAGATACAAAAGGGTAAGAAAGAGGATGTTACGGAGATATAATTAGACAGAGAGAGATGGAGAATAAGAGAGAGAGAGAGAGATTTGGAGGGAAATGTCAGGGATGGATTACGTCAGTGTGGAAATACCTCCTCTACCCTCTGATATGGAACCAAGTAGGCCTGAGCTATATTATAGTATAGTTTCAAGTCAAGTCGAGTCCAGTTTTCCTGTCGTGGTACCCCTGAGACAAGGTTGTAGTTGTCTGTTTTGGCTGATTATGAGTAAAAAACACTTCTTCCAACATAATCTATTGCTAGACGAACCTGGTATTAAAACAACCAAACTTTTTAAAAATGCTCAATTGTGTACATTCAGTATGTACAGTGTGTAGCTGGATGAATGATAGGTAATATACTAATAACAAAATCAATTATCATGATCTATGAGCACAGCTAATATCTGTGTGACAAAGCCTCATATTAAACAACACAATGAATTCCCAGCACAAAACTGCATCTTGTCCTGTTTATTGTCTCTGAGATGATGCTACATGTGTATGGAGTCTAATTACTGAAGATGTTCCCTGTTGCTTTCTCAGTTAATGATACATATTGTTATTCATCTACAGTTCGTCATGTATATTGGCTTCAACTTGAGACACCCTGCATATTTGAGATTTCTTTCAGCAACAGAAAATTGACTAGATAACCAATAAAGTAATTAGCTGCAAGGAAAACGTGTGAAAGAAAGGTTTCTCCAGAGTGCTAAAAAAAAACTGACTGAGATAACATGGCTTACACAACCAGGTGAGTCAAGAGTGCTTATTTTTACAAACACATGGCGTCAGACCGAGCAGGAGACAGCTACAATATACTAAATAAGAAGAACCTGGGTGATTTTTGGATTAAACTAATAAGAGAGGAAGCAAACCAAATGCAGGTTTATTTATAACTAAATAAGCCACTCGGGGTATAGTTATATTCAAAGCGCCTCACACACAGCAACATGAGTGTATGTATTTTTAACATAAGTGGCCCCAGAGGAAGCAAAACCACAGACTTTGGCTGTTTTAAACCCATGCTTTGCCCATGGAGTTACACAAGGCCACCTACCTGTGTATGAAGGAGTATTGCATTGCTGAAGGAGGGAGAATAAGCGAGGGAGGAAGGGATGGGGGGAGGAATATGAGATGCAAAGTGGGTGACAAAGACGGAGGAAGAGCAAAGCTTGTTCCTGTCCAGATGGAGCCTCTGTGGGGATTTTGGACTGTGTGTGTGTGTGTGTGTGTGTGTGTGTGTGCCTGCCTGTATATGTTTGTGTGTATGTGTGTGAAGAGTAACGATTCTGGTACACTGCCATGTGGAGGCTGAGTAGGTGGATTACCTACCCTGGTTCAAAAGGGAAAGTGATGAGTAGGTGGATTTAAAGACTTTGATAGAGAGTAGTTTTCATGGTCACCACAAAAGGTCACAATGCTTCTATTCAGTGTGAATGCTATTCTGACAAAATATTAATCAATAACCCAAATATTTAACTTATAATCCTTAAGATTTTTATGAACTTGAACCTTGTTTTTAAAGCTGGAGCATAGGACTTTTACATAAATAAATGTCCATTACATTCAAGCCCTTTCCAAATGAGTTCACATATTTCTGATTAGGCCTATCAGCAGCAGGTAAATCTCACTGCATTTTGTAGTATACCAGGGTTTTAAATCTGGTGTCTGTGGCAACATTCCCATGCCGGGCTGGCTTTTACTGTGAAGCAGTTACAACATGCCTCCAGGATTCTGGGACATGAAGAATTAAACAGCGCTTGCTGTTACCACCAGTAACCAGGACTAAAATCATGAAGTTCAATTTGATAGGGCCATTAAAGGTGCTATATGCAAGCTTTTTGTCATCACTACATAGCCAGTGTTAGCATTAACAGAAGTTTACTTACCAAGACAAGAGGTTAGAACATGCCCTCTGGGCAGTGCTACTTCTTCATCCTCTCACAGATCGAGGGCAGACTGCAGGCCACAGTGACTCACTATTGCTCTGTAGTTTTATGAAGTGAAAAGGGACAGGGCTAGCTGGTTAGCCGGTTATCTTCAGTAAAAGAAAAGTATCAACAGAAACAGAAGTGAAACAAGAATTACCATTCCAACGCTGGAGACAGCTCTTGGTGAGCAAAGGAATGAAGTTTGATGCTGAACTTTGAATGCTTCCTCTGGACTGGTAAGTATTAACAACTGAAAATGCTAATGTTGGCTAAGTAGCGATAGCAAAAATGTACATATTGCACCTTTAAGTTTCAGCTTTCAGTGAAAGACATTTTGTCATTTATCATTGTGTGAATAAATCCTATGTGAAAGAGTTTTGCAGTTGAAACTGCTACTAGAGGAGTGTTTTGTAAAATGAAATACTCCCTTAAACAAAAATATATAACAAAACTTCCAATGGGAAAGTTCAATCAATATTTACTGGAGCTGTAAATGGATAGCTGTAAATGGATAGCCTGCTTCCAGGCTGAATATCTGCTTGAGGTTTAAAAAAAATAATTTCATTTACACATAGAATTAGAATTTGAAAAGACAAGCCCATCTCAAGGAAAGAGTCCACACATTTAGCTTCTGATTCACTGTGAGGGAAGCTTGAACACATTTGAACAGTCAAAGACAACAAGAATAACACAAGTGGTGACATAATAAACTGGACACTTTTTCATCTTTTATCATGAGTAAGTTTGTACTGTATGCGGCCTGAGAGTTCTTTTAGTGTGCGATTCTGTTTGTTGATCCATCCATTCCATGGATTATATGGGATTACAATGTGTCCATTCCTTGATGGAACATTATAGATTAAATGGGGATGGGTTATCCAACAGGGAACATCATCTTCTGACTGTGGATGATATGTGTTGAATGCTTAATATGGTCATCCTGGTGATCATAGAGGTTTTTACAGGAACTGAAGGGTCACAGGTTAAATCCCTGCTGCGGCCAGTATATCCATTCCTGTCAGAGGGTCATGTGCCTTATCTCCCCTGCACACAGTGCTGCAGGCTGCTACTGCACTCTCAATTCCTGTGTTTCAGTGAGAAAAGCAAAGACGCCAACTCCTAAGTTTGATGCCTTTGTTTGCGATGCTAAAACAGAAAAAAGTGAGAGGAGGAGATTTGAATTGATGTGTAAGAATCACACATTGAATTTGTGTCTCCTCCTACGTCTCTTCCGTCTGCTGCTGAGAAATGTTGAGAGTGTTGAAAGAAATTAACACATGACAGCCTGCCAAAAGCAGTTAGAAAGTGTCTGTGACAGGAGATTTAGTTAAAGCTTAAGTACCACAGCAGGTGTGAGACAAAGGCAAAGGCAAAAAGTAACTGATAACACATTTGCATATTGCATAACATAATTCAAGTTTATCTATTAAACAGTAAAATACTGATATTTTGTACAGTGTAGAGAATCTTTTGTCTGACTTTGAATCTGCTTCAGTGGATATTTAAGGGTAGCATTAGTGCTGAAGGGGTTAACATTAAGCTCTAACTCATCAGTCTGTGTATAAGCAGTTTCTCACACACAGCAGGCAACACCCACACAGTAATGAGGTTAGCAGGACTTTGACTTGGTTTAGACCTAAATTGTGTGACACCAGCCAGCTGACTGTGACTGTCTGGCACGAGCCGCTGATAGACTTAAGTCGTAAGTCCATTACTAAAAGACAGGATTGCGTGAACAAACGGCGCTCAGTCATGTCTTATCCACTGGAATGGCTGAACAGATTGACTCACTCTAATTAGAGATTAAAAATATTGCTGTTTTATTCTGTACGTCTCAGTGCCACACAGTAGTTGATGTACCTGCTGGTATGAATTTTGTTGCCTTTTCTCTATCAGTCACTTGCTGACTTATCAAATAATCACCATAGACTGCACAAGGGCCCAGGAGAAAATCAAGACTAAAAAAATGATGTAGCGTGACTTATGTCTTGAGGCAGAGAAGCACAGATAAATGGATTTGTTTTTAAATCCCTACTCACAGCTATTTGTTTCGACAAATCTCTTGCATGCTTGCTCCCTTCAGTTTTTGCCCACAATTCGCCCAACATATCTGTAAAAATGACAGATTTGTGACAGCAACCTTGAAAAGCCGGATCCCCGTGCTGTGTGCGCATCTCTTGTTTTTTGGCAGGAAATATGTAGGGGGTGTCTTGGCTGAAGGAATGGTTGAGAAATGAGACATGAGGAATGCTGGGATTGAGTAAAGAGCAGGTGACAGTTGACAAGGAGCGGAGAGGGGAGGAGGGTGACGCAGGGTATGCCACAGGGAGGAGGAGAGGGGGAGTGAGAAGATGAGAGGAGGGTGAGAATGGAGGATGACACAGAGGTGGGAGAATGAATGCAGAGTGAGAATTAAATGTGCCTATTTTAATGCAGACAGGGAGATTACACTCTAATGCCATACAGGGATTGATGCATTAGATAAACATTGATGAAATCCAATGAAATACAGCTGCAATTTTTGGTATCTTACAGCACACAAGTGCTATTTTTTGACATATGGGAATTTATGTATCACATAAACTGAAATTATGACTTGAAGGAATATTAAAAGAATTTGGAAACTGCTCTTTTTCTGTCTCTCCAGATAAGTTACTGCTCCCTGCCAAGATATCTTCACATAAATAAGGCATAAAATGACTTACTGACTTATGACTTAAACAAATGAGAGAGAGAGTGTGTGTGTGTGTGTGTGTGTGTGTGTGTTTGAGTGTGTGTATTTAATCTGAATAAAGGCTGAATAGTCTGGGATTTGGTCTGGACTTTTTCCTGACTCTGAGAAACTACTAGAGGCAGATGCCACAAAGTTAGCATGCCTTTTTTTCTTTCTTTGTTTTTGTGCACATTAACTGAACAAGACAAAATGTGTCAACTAGTGAGCTTTAGAGGTGCTGTTTCCTTTGAGCGGATCCAGGCTAGCTGTTTCTCTCTATTTGCAGGCCTGTAGCTCTGTTTACCCTGAATGAGGAAGAGAAAAATATCTAATAACTTTATGTGTTTTCATTGAACTATATATAGCATACAGTATCCTGTACATTTAAGACTTTTCACTGTACCTGACTTCCTGAACACTTTACACCCCTAAAACACGTGCTGCAGAAATACAACCTGTTTTTTTTGTTTGTTTGTTTTTTTCCATCTAGATGAGTAGCTGAGTCACAACACATGACTCACTGGGTCTCCTAAATCCTCGATTTACTCATTACTCGAATATGAATCTGCTGCACCCGAGGGAGAAGGCTCCGGGCTTTTTTCCTTGAACTCTCTCCTGTAATTGGCTAAAAAGGAGAATGAACAGAGGACTTGGAGAACTAAAAAAGATGCTTTGTCTCTGTCATTGAAGAAAAATAAGTATTTCTCTTGTTGAGTTTGGAGAGCACTCTTGCTATAGGAGGGTTTGCTCTCACAGCAGGTTTTTATTACTGCTGCACTTCAATCACAAGTGTGTGTCTGTGTTTATATGTGTCTCTGAAGCACCTGACAAAGACTCTTATAGTCATAAGTCATTGCATTTTTTTTTCTGAAACTATTTGCTCAAAGAAACTATGAAAAGAGTCACATTCTTTACATCTGAAAAGTAGGACTTTAATAAAGATTTGAGGTTTGTACACAACACATATTCAGAACAATACAACACCATACAAGACAAGGACACACAGAATTTATACAAACAACATGAAATTAAACAGATACCAATGCATACAGTGAAAATAAAACAGAATTGTCATGTAAGAAAAGACAAACATTGCAGATAGAGTTAAAAAGCTTAGATTTCCAATTTCAATAATTAAAAACATAATAATGCCACACCACTATCAAAAAGCCCCAAAAAGCTCTGACATGAGCTGAACAGACACCAGGCATAATATTAATAATAACACTGCATACCGAGAGGCATCATCAAAGACACTATTAGGCACAGCGAGATGATTTTGACCTGATTTAGCATGAGTTTGGTGGCACTGCACAGAAGTTTCAAGTCCTGTGTCGGTGTTTTCAAATGTTCTGTCAAACCTCTTAAATCTTAAAAATCCACCAGAGAATTTTGCAGAGACGCTGATGCTTAATTAGTTCAAAATATCTCGCAGTGTGAATTTTTCATCAGGATAATACATTTGATGATTTGTTTACATGGGTACAAACACCCTGACAGGCACTTTCCACTAAGGATTATTTTTTATGCTAGGGAGAACCAGTTGTTTTAGAAATGTCTGTATTTAACATCATGTCACACACAACAGTTGAGAATAATCGTCCAAAGGTTTTTGGAGTACAAACATGATCAGGTGTGACGTGATGTGTTACAAAAACACAATACAACTCATGCATGGAATGTAGGAAGGTTGGAAGAGCTGGAGGTTGCAGGTTGTTATTTATCACACCACATTACTGGGTGGTTGCATGTTTAAAACTGCAAAGAGAAAACATTCAATGTGTTAGAATCTTAAAGTACTGTGAGTGAATTACGAAACTTGGAAATTAAATTGTGTTTGAAAGTTGCATTCAAGACCACAAATTTAAAGAACATGAAGTGTACCGTAAGATTAAGCCAAATGTTTCCTTGATTAGATCACATACTTTTTGACCTTGATTCACTAAATGTGCACAGAATTACATAAATGGGGCAAAGGCTTGTCAAGAAATGTGTTGATGCATCCAAAAAAGTAGAGTAACATTCAGCTAATTGTGGTGATTTCCTTAGGGAATTAGATGTCTGGTTTTAGATTTGTTCAGTCACTCATTCAGGGAGCAAAAGAGACCCCCAGGCCTTCATAGATAAACACAAAGACAGCCACCTAGGCCTGGATTCAAGAGGCACTGTCCTCTTTTGTGAAACTTGTGAGCGATACATTGCAGTGGCAAGACATTACAAATATATGAATACATCATGCAGAGGTGAAAACAATGTAGCATCACTCCTAACAAGCGCTGTCTTTTCTCCTGTCCCCCTTCTTTCCTGTCTCTTTCATCATCTACTCCTTGATGCCATGTGCTACTTAATATTCTCTCCACTTTCTCCAACATTTTTCATCACCTTACCTTGACTCACAATTCTAAAGCTGTCACAGCCCTTAATTAACTCCTGTCTGACCCTATTGCACTCATGGAGGGATTTCAACTGGCTTAACATAACTTCTTGTAGCTGCACAGGAGGCCAGCAGCTTTCAGGCAACAACAGCTGGAGACGGCTCATTACAATTTGGCTACCTCAAGAAAATAAATAGAGTTAATTTCTGCACAGGTTTAACTGTTAAATGGCAGCTTCACTATGTATGATACTAACACCAGAAGTCAGGTAACTTAACATAGCATAAAGACTGGAAAAACAGGTAAAAGGCTAGCCTGGCTCTGTCCAACAACAAAATCTGCCTATCAGCACTTCTAAAGCTCACAAATTTACATGCTGTATCTTGTTTGTTTAATCTGTACAAGAACTGAAGTGTAAAATAGCACTTCTCTGCTTTACGAGGGGTTATGTATCAGGGTATATCTTGGCCTGGGACCAGATACTTTCTGGAGTCTCTGCTGGTTGTCTAGCCACTTGTCCTGGTGACAAAATAGTTTGGCACAAATCGCAATTGAATGAATTGCCAATTGTCATTTTCACTCCTTGGTTTTTGTAGTGATTCGACAAACGAGATATAAGAGATGAACTAGTGAGCTTTAGAGGTTCTGATAAGTGGACTTTGTTACCTGTGAAATAGAAACAAGGTAGCTGTTTCCGTCTGTTATCAGTCTTTACATTAGGCTACGTTAGGCTGACGGTCGCTTTGTATTTACTGCACAGACATGAGAGTGATGTTCCTCTTCTCATTTAACTCTGCAAGAAAGGCAATTAGCATATTTTCCAACATGTTGAATTATTCCTTTAAAGGTTAGATAATGGCAGCTTCTTAGCTAGCTAATCAGTTAATCCTCACTGCCAACATAATAGCTCATTGGTTTAGCTAACAGAGGGTTCAGTTGCTAACATTAGATACTTTTGGCAAATAAACTGCTAGCTGGTTTACTAACAAAGCGTATAATATAATTTGACAACATAATTAAGGGTTAGCCTAAATCTGAAGACATTTCTATTTTACCAGAATGTCCTCTAACTTAACAAGTACATGGAGCTCAAAATGTAACATTATACCTATACAACTGCTATATGAGGAACGCCATTTTGTTGTATTGCACAATTCTCCATTGACTCCATGATGGTATTGGCTGTAGTTGCTAGAAAGTTTCGTGAAGTAACTACCAAGCCTCTACTGTGTCATATAAATATATGCCATTAATTTTCCATTTTTTACATACATGTCAGTCCATGCCACACAGAGATGATTAGAACAACCTGTTACCATGCTAATATCGCGCAGATGGAATCCTACCTTGAAATGGCTACAACTTTACCCCTCATCCCCGCCTTTCTTTCCATTCCCCTTTCCTCAAAGCCATTCACCATTGTCAGTCACTGAGAGCTCCTGCTGTGTTTACTACATGGTTCCCCTGGGTCCTTGGTGGCTCCACCATAAACCTCAACACCGTCCTCAGTCCAGGGGGCCACAGCTGCCCTGGGTCACTCTGCTGCAGCGAGCCAAGCTGGCCACCTGGCTGGAGGACAGGACCCGATCCCAAAGACCCACCTGGGACAATTCTCCAACCAAAGCCTGGGATGAATCAAACCCCCCACCTAGGGAATCCTGGAGCAAAAGAAGTGTTGTTAGATAGATGACAGAGAGGAGGCCTCACGAAGGAGCATGGTGACCGAAGAGCAAATACACTTTTACTTCCATACACACACAGGCTCAGGTTCAGCTGTTTTTCTGCCTTGGGCAAAACTGCGGACTTGCTTTTGGGAAGATTAAGGAGATGTGGTAAAAAGTGACCAGTGTGCGTACAGGACTCTGAAACAAAAGAGTCATATTGGAGGGGTTCTTTTGTCTCTAGGTGAGGGTCCCCCAGGTTATTACTCTTGTTGCCTATAACCATTTCTTTCCTATTGCCTAGAGCTGCACACACACACGCACACACACACCTCACTCACCAACCACCTCAACACTCAACACTTTAGCCAATATTATGCTCTAAACTAAACTGATTTGGTGGATTTACTGTGTCTATGTCCACTCTGTCAAATGCTTTTATTTACTCATTCTATTTGCTATATATTTTTTAGCTCATGGAGAAACCAGTAAGTGAATAGAGCCACAGCTGCAGGCAGTAAACCAGTATTTGCTTGCAGTGCTGTAGTCAGCAATAGTCTGAAGGGCACCACCAAATTAGATTTCTTTTGGAGTAAACTACCTTACCCACCTCTAATCAGTTAAAATGTAATTCTTTCATTCAGTGTTTCACTCATTCTCTTATGCATTCACCTGCTCCTGCCCCAGTATGAGGACTCCCCCGGGTCTGATGTGATGACCGGCTGCCAGTGCGTGGCCCTCGCCCCTCAGCTTTCCCCCCTGGTAGGCCTGCCAGGTTCCCCCCTTCTGGCTCCAGCTCACACAGACGTGCTGCCAGCTGCCTCTGGAGAGGTTCAGGGGCAACTGCGCCACCTAGGAATGGGAGAGCAAAAGGGCAGCTCTGAAAAAGTAGACGTTTGCATTCCGGTGGTTGTGAGGGTCACGCATTTGAATTTAAGACTTGTCGTCAGGCAACTGGTGAGAAATACATTTGCACGATAGCGGCTGCATATCCACATATTTGACATTCCTTTGACAAAAAAAGTCTTTCAGGGTTCAAAAGTTGGCTCTACTATATATAGTACTATATACTATATAGTACTTTCCCAGTCCCAAAGACATTCTGCTACCTGCAAGGACACACAGCTTTACCTCCAGGCATCTATTACCATAATGACTTTGCTGAATTATACCTAAAGCCGCTGCACTGCACTACACCACCCTGCAATGCTGTCAAGGTGGTAGCTTAGTTTGTCATTTAAACACATGAATGAGGCTATTTAGCTTGTCTGCTAAATTGGCTGTTTCATTTGATTTATAATACTTATTTGTATGCTAATTCAGTGCACTATGCATAAAAAGATCTAATCGAGGCGATAATGTTTTCTATATATACTACAACTGGTGAAATTCAAAAAAGTGGGTGAGCCGTGTAGAAAGCTGCAGTGAATCTCCTCTAGGGTGATTCTATGGTGATTATAGTTGACAGAAAAACAAAGATACGTATACTGGTTACTGTCAGTCCCCCTATTCTATATCTATCCCATATTAATGCTGCAGACTTCTGAGTCCAGTCACTGTGCCTCACAGGACCGTTATGTGCAGCTAGTACCATTTTATCCATCGATCCATTGTTATAAGTTCCTAATTTAAAGGTTTCTGTGGCTGCATTATTGCATCTAGTTGACAAATTCTACATATCTTGTGTATTATTGACATAAACCTATTGCCACTCATGGAACAAACAATTTGCATATATCAATATTTACTGTATATTTGAATGGATGGAGGAACTCCTCATTTACAGTACATGCCACAGTGTTGTCTTCATGCACAAAAACTATGCACACTTAGTGCAAGCACATATTTATCTTTTTATCTTTTTATAATAGAAATATTGAGAACTGACAGTGGTGTTGGATTTATTGTAGAGTAATTGTCAGTATTTATGTCAGTATTTACAATGTCTATACAGAATATGGATACATGATATTTTGCATCTTGACTAGAGCATAAAATAAAGTCTCGTGTGGAACAAGAGCCTGAGAGGTTTGAGCTGAGTTAATAATACATTTCAGGAATTTAATCCATAAATAATTTGAAACATGGCCCCTGTATATACTGTGATATCAACCTCCTTGGGAAATTCAATCGTTTCCAGGCAGTGGACAGGTCAGTACAGAGTCAGTACAGTCCACCCACAGTCTCTTGACACTGCTCCTCCTGCAGCTACACCATAAACTGACACAATACCTTGTCATTGATGAGCAGCTCAGTCGGGGTGTGCAGGCCTTGCAGCAGCACCAGTTCGTTCGGCTGCTCGGGAACAGCATAAGACAGAGGCGTCCCGATGCCTCCCTCTGCGGGCCGCAGCCACAGGCAGAGGGTGAAGGCCCGCAGCTTTGGGACAGAGTGTTTCACAACAGCATACATGTAGTTTGTCCGTGTAGGGAAAAGATAGTCTGTAGCCCTCTGGGAAAGAATGCCTGGAGACACCTGGGAAACAAGAAAGAGAGCTTGAATCTGAAAACAAAAGAGGAAAGTGACTAGAGAATGCAAAGATTTACAGTTATCTGGAACAAAGATGAAATGGACTTTTTCATTCATTCGTTAATTTATCTGCACTTTCTTCATATTAAAAAACATGTTTTTTAAGCAGGGCATGGATCTAATAATCTTTCTGATCTTTTTTTTCTTTTACATAAGCTAAACATAATTAATTCATCATAAAGACACCCCATGGATTGATCTGAGTAATACAAAAATGAAACCTCTGTGGTTGTTTCTATGCCAGATTATTTCTCATCATTAGTGACTTGAGTCAGTGCAATGTGATTAATCACAGTCACTCATAGTTTCTCTCATCATTTTGTATAACTTCTTATTATATTTTAATTTACTCATTAATATTTACCTACACATACATGCACAGTCTGATTACTCTGGTATTATACTTTTAATATCTTACCTTCCTCCAGTCCTGAGATTCGGTGGTGTAGTTTATTAATGCCCCGGTCGATTTCCTGTCTGTGTTTCTCAGTTTCCAGCCTCAGGGCTTTTCTCTCCTTCTCCAGTAGCTCCACCTTCTTCTCCAGCTCCCCCTCCAAATCTTCCATCCTCCAGGGTCTGTCAGCACCAGCTTTGTGCCCGTGATCAGCCAACCTTTCTGGGCCGCTAGACATCCCGCCTTCCTCTGGCACTCCTGAGGTGCTACTGTCCGTCTGGTTGTGAGGAAATGGGCCAATGTCTGACTGCAGAGGAGGGAGACAGTGGATGAAAACAGGTTCAGAGTGTGGGTTTTATTGTCTAAGGAAAATACTGATAAGCACTCTCTTCATTTGCTGTGGTGCTCATCTGCAGTTCATTATCATTATGTGGCAGTTGCATGTCTATGAGAGACGAACTTCTTTAGATCCAATTAATGATTGATTTTTCTGAAACGTTACATTAGGCCTGGGGATACATCTAGGGGCTGATTTTATACAGTTTTACTATGTTATGTAATGTTTTTACTTTTTCACCATTTTGGTTTTATGGAACGTGTATGTGACTTAATGGTAGGCTAAGTTAGCTGACTGCTGATGGTAGCTTCATACTTATTGTACAGACACAACAGAAATTCCTCTTCTCAACAAACTCTTTACAAAAAAGCAGATAATTGTATTTCCAAAAATGCTGAATTTTTTAAGGGTTAGAAAGTGACCTGTTCGCTTGCTAATCACTGGCTACTGGTCAACTAACTATCACTGTGTCTTTGCTAGCATGTTTTAATTCACATAGAAGAAGGCTGAATTGTTTATACTCATTAACTGTTTACACTAGATGCTTTACTTAATTAGACTGCTAGCTAGTTTGGACAGAGCCAGTCAAACTGTTTCCCCCCTGTTTGCAGTCTGTATGCTAACCTAAGATGATTGACGACTGGCTACAGCTTCACACACAGTTGTATGAGATCTTCTTAGTTGGCTAGAAAGCAAATCTTTCTAATGTCAAACAAATCCTTAAAACCTGCTGTTTTTTTTCACTTATATTGAATCTCAAATCTTACTACTCTATGGAACATTAGCATGCTTTGGCAACAATGCTAAGTGTGTTATTCTGGATTATATATCTTGATTTTGCAGTCTTTTAATTTAGTAAAAATAGTGTGGCATATAGCAGGCCTACTTAGTAGCTTGGTAAACCAAGTAAGTGATTTTGGCCACCTGAGGTAGGGTTATACTTACATATAATCACTTTTTAAGTTAATAAACTTGTTAGCAAACAGTTGCTTATTTACACATCCAGCAGTTATGGAGCAACATTAGCTTTCATTTGGGGCCAGTCAGTCTCTTTTAGCTCTTTCAGATTTTTGGTCTCTAACTCGTGAGGGAAATATTTCATTCTTGAGCTGCTAAATGCTCCACTATGCTCACCACCTAGCCTCTCACTGTGACTGCCTGCTGTTTGGTGCTGAGCAGGTATTGTCCAGCAGGTTTTTAGGACTTTTTCACTGAAAACAGCTGTCTGCTGTGGCCAAAAATGATGCTGTGAGAGTGGTTAGATTGAACAGAATAGTAAGGTTGTCAGTCAGACAGCTGAACAATGGGATGAATTTCACTATAAAGCTCTGTAAAGCCATGGGGACCTGCAGATTTTCATGCTACTTCCCTGGTATGACCACATGTTTTCACATTATCATTATGGATTATAACCACGTCAAATGTCTTGTGATGTAGAAATGCCTATTCAAGTGTTAAATACATGAAGTTTTGGGTCTGAGCAGATCCTCATTAAACTGACTCATCTTACGTCTACAAGGATGTTTTTTTTTCCCCAATTAAGAATAACACAGCAAATAACTGAAAGACAGAAAGGCTGCCAAGAGAATGAACTATTTCAGTCAGCAACAAATTGCTCAGCTCCACTGCATAATGCTTCACTGAAAAAAAAAAACAAAAAACAAAACACCCAAATCACAGGGGAGGGAATCTGGGAAATACAGACTCTGCAAGATTCCCAAAAGCCTATGTGGTCCAGTATCCATCAAGCATAGTTTTACAGTATGTAGCAGAAAAGACCACAAGGGAATTAATGCAGAAAATACATTCACATACTTTACTCTGAATAATGCATATAAGCAACATAGTTTGCTTATAGTGTCATGATACAAAGGGTAATGTCTTCCTACAGTGACAACAAATATGTGAAATACTTAAATTATTACACAGAGGTCAGAGGTCAGAGGTCAGGTCTTGACTTTTGTCCCAAATTAGATACATGATGGATGGAATTTCCAATGGGATCCTCAGTTTACCCATTTTCAGTGTGCATGTTTTCCTGTAGACGTATCACTCTATCCCTAGAAGCAATTTTAAATAGGGATATAGTTATATTTTGTGGTAAAGTTGGCAAAAAGATTCTCCAGCAATTCCTGATAATTTATTATTATATTTCACTTGTCAAGTCTACTGTGTTCAATGTGCCCTACGAACACTGTTAACCAGCCTTTGGCCAGTATTGTATTATGTGTTATTAGTCTAAAACTGAACACAAAATAATAGTTTTGCACCTTGTTGTAGACTACTCTATGATGCATCCGCTTATCTGCATGCTAATGGAGAGCCTCAAATCAAAAACACTACTGTGGGTCTCAGCATAATAGGTGATCTACCCTCAAATGTATTTGACAGCTCTGTTATTGAGCCTGGGGTTAGGCTCCGAGGCAGGTATTTACATGTGCAGATGTCAAACATTTCTAGAGAATATAATATAAAAATTGCAAAACCCTATGTGTACAAAATAAATTCAGACTGGTATGAGTGTGGTACAGGCATCATTACTGTTCTTAATTCATCAAATACAACATCCCTATACCTAACACCAACTTGACACAAAGTTAAATAAATAAATTTCATAACTGGTGTAATCAAAGAGGTGTAATTTTGAATTGGTTAAAGATTTTTTGCAATATTTCTAGTGATAAAACATCACATTGTAATGAATATTTATAAATGTCTGAACCAGATTTCATGGTAATCCATTCCATAGTGGTTGAAGAGTTTCACTCAAAACCGAAAATGTCAACCTCAAGGTGGCGCTGGAGAAAAACTAAGGGGATCACCAAAGTCAGTATAACCTCTGGCGCCCATGAATAGTGATGTAAGATTTGGTGCTCAATCATCTGTAGATGTTGAGATGTATCACAGGAAATGTGAAAATGTTTACCTGCTGGTTATACAGAAAAAGGCAGGGGATCATTAAAGTAATTCAGATTCATCCTCTGGCAACCATGAAGTCTGTCATATCTTCCTCATTACCTTACCCTCCATATCTTCCATCAAATAAACTGAGATTATCACAGCAGTGATAAATAATAGAATCAGAGCCCAGAATTTTAGTGTCCATGCTGTAGCCAGTTCACACCCATACATGCTTACATTTTACTGTAAAACAGTTCCATGAAAACAAGGTCACCTCTCACTTGATTGGTTGAAAAAATGACATACACAACAAGCTACATAGCCTTGGCTGGAAGATATTGCCCTTGGATTCAGATTTCACAACTGAAACAAAGCGCAGCGTGGCACATCACCACACTGGAGCTGGATCAACATGATATTACAGAGAGCTTACTATCTCTGAGCCTCTGGTTATAGTGGAAATCACACTGATGTTGCAGGAAAAAACATAAACTGCTCCCAGAAAATAAGGTCCCAAGTACTGAGTAATGCTACTGAATGGAAAACCACTGACTCCACGTTCACACCACTTGCGACCACATCACCTTGTTTGCATCACACGTCTGACTCGATGTTACTGCTGCTTGTGGAACAGCAGAAAACAGGCAGGAATACACTGAAACTGGCATTCGATTGGATTCTAATTAATTAGCAATATTGCCTGTGAATTAATTTTTTCTGTCTCAACAAGTGAAAAAGTGTAATGACTGTAGGTTTTCTGGCTGTAGAGAAACATGCAGACACACAGTGACTGGTATTAAGCGGTTGCTGGAGTGTATGCACCATCAGCAAAGCAGTCTGCGCAGACCACATCCAAGAAGAAAGCTTGGGGAAGTAAGGAATTTAACACTGTTATTTGGCCTGACTAGTATTCCCAGATGAGTGCTCCTCTTGTATATTCACCAGTACACAGGCTCTGATGTAAACACCACACTGTGCTACTGAAGTAGGCCAAGTACCTCTTGTACATAGGAACGTGACTTGAATGGTAGAGGCAGAGCAGTGTGAGAAAAACACACTGGCTTGGTTTTAAATACCACCCTGAGACCTGTGAAATCCATTCACATCTTATTCTGTCAAAGGAAACAATGCACATGAGTCTTTTATTCCTGAAAAGTGCTAAACATGGAGATTTACATTCATACATTATTGAGCTTTTTCATCTGTGACAGTGGAACAAAGTGTGCATTATCCACAAAGAGAATGACCCGTGCAGACATGTCCTACATAAACTACCACTGAGTGAGCAGTACTATACTGCAGAGAAGCAGGTTTAGTCTGTGCTTTCAACAAATATAGGCAGCTCATAAATTATGCATGGTATTTCTTTAGCCAAAAATGAGGTTATACATCATCAGATTCTGGTCAGATAAAAGCACGTTTCATGTTACTCTGCTGTATTCTCTCCTCTCTATCCTTCTCCTCCTGCTTCTGCTGCTGCCCCCTTTACCTCCTCCCCCTTTTATCTTTATCCTTATCTCACCTCTCCCCCACCCCCTTTCTCCCCCCCCACCCCCCTTTATCTGCCTTTTACACTTCATCTCCATCTTTCTTTTAATTTAACGTATTAGTTTGATGTCTTGGCGTGATGGATAAGCAGTCTTGCCAAAGCAATTTCATGCATTATTAAAGGCATTAACAGGTGATGTGTTATGATTATACAAAAACTACTAGGAAGAGAGTTTTTTTTTAAATTATATTCTATTATATATTTATAAGTCTGCGAGATTGTATTGTGTTTTTTTTTTCAACTTAATAATTAGTAAATAGCTTCACTTGATGTTTTTGTTGTTGTTGTTTTTCCAGAGGGCTTTCTGGATGCCAATACGCTTATCACACACAAAGCCTTTTGGATAACTCACTTGTTCTCATTCAAAATTGAAAACCCTTGCTTTCATAAACCACTCATGCATGCCCAGAAATCCTTAAAGGGGATATAGAGTGAAGAAGAGACAAATATAGCCATGAACGTCAACTCTGATAATCAGTTATTACAGCAAACTGTAGCTGGAGAATCTTATAACTGGGAGATCATTATTTTCCTGTCATTCATGAGGGACCAAAGACTGCTCCTTGGGATTAATTAGCCTGCTTGCCTTTGTCAAGTGTTGTTTTAGTTGGATGCAGAGAGTGATCTGTGCACAGGACTGGTTTTCTTCACTCTCTACTTACCTCCAGTTTCTCTATGCGGTCTTTGAGCTGAGTGATAGCCTGCTCCAGTTCATCCACAGCCCTCACGGTGAGCAAGTGGGCACTGTCCGTTGCGGACGCCGGGCTGTCCCGCACCATGATCCGCTCCACGTGCGTCTCCTCCGCCGCGCCTTTGCCGCCCCACAGCCCCGCGGCGCTCCCTCGCCTGTCCGCGCCGCTGCTTCTGCCGTCCAGCCCCTTCTCGCACTCGGACAGTTTCCCCGTCAGCTCCCTGATGGTCCGTTGGTCTGTTAATATCTGGTCTTTTTGCTGCAGGACGGTCTGCCGGAGCTCTTCCGCGGTGGTGCGGAGGTACCCCCAGTCTTCTCCTGCGTACAGCGACGGGTCATCCGCTTGTTGCTGAAAGTTTTTCGGGTTGCACTCCCCGGCGGGTATCGGCGTGCAGATGAGCCGGCTGACCGTCGGGTCGTGTCCGGTGAGTCCTGTGACTCCATCCAGCCCGCTGAGCCCGATGTTGAAAGTAGGCGCCTCTGAATCGGGTGTTTCAGAACCATGGAGAGCGCCCAAAGATCCGGCCCTGGCCGCGGAGCCCCCTGCGGCGGGGGTCTGCGCCGCCGCGTCCGGATACAGCGAGTGGTTGTCGGTTGCTGGCTGCTGTTGCGCCGCGGCAGTCCTGGAGGATCCGGTGTGGACGGCCGCGATGATGCAGATAACCGCTCCGATGAAGGCCACCATCCCGGCGGCCAAGATAATAACAATGAACTTCAGGGTGGCGGCGGGGGCGATCGATTATTAGAAAAATCTAATAATAAGCAAACACGACTGATCTATAAGAAACTAAAAGCTCCAAAACAGCGAGAAAGTATCAAATTATCTCCCTGCATATAAATGGAGAAATATCCCTCCTCACTTTTCTCCTTTTCCACAAGAACAGACGATTGGAAAACGAGAGTTCCGCACCATAATTGAGTGATCATGGAGTCAACAGAAAACATCAGAGGCGGACAGTCTGTGTTACACCTCCTCCCCCTGTTCAGCGCGCATGTCTTCGGTATTCAGGCAAAATCCAGCCCGTTAATACTGAAGCAGAATGAGGAGAGAGAGAGAGAGAGAGAGAGAGAGAGAAGAGAGAGAGAGAGAGAGAGAGAGAGAAGTTATGAACACACTGCTCCATGCAGTCTGGTAGCACACTTTTTGTACATTATGTCTTCCTCCTGAAGCCTAGAGAGAACTTTTCCAGCAGAATTTCTAGTAATCTTTATGGTTTCTTATTCTGGACAAGAAACACTAATATCAAACATGTTTTGCTCTCAAAAACAAATCAGATTTTTTATCTTGTATGTTGAAGCTTGTGCTGAAAGGCTTGTTGTATGCAGCCTCAAAACAGAGGAAACTTTTCTTCTTTCTTCAGCCCACTCTGAAGATGCAGTTCTGCATTGGATCTTCCCCCAGCAATGCATAACAACCCATACTCCATCAGAAAATTAGTTTTTCTTCCCTTTGGCTTAATATTTTCTAGCTCAGCAACACATTACAGGCGAACAGTAATATGATGTGTGGACGGCCATAAGTCAGCCTCAAGGCTCTCTGTGGAACAGCTCTACAGCAGCAGAGATGACAGAATGATGGGCCTAGTGGGGGTAAATGTGTGTGTGTGTGTGTGCCGCAGAGCATGATACAGATCTGGTGCTATTAGTGAGTTTCATTAAATTGTGCTTGCCAGTAAAAATACATGTTAATCTGAGAGTGATGCACATGCTCGCAAGCACACATAATTAAAAAATAAATGTATGAGATGTGCCTGAGAGAGGCCTAGAGAGAGAAAAAGACTGACACACACACACACACGCACACACGGATTGACAAAGGTGAAAGAAAAATCCTTGTTGTGTGAGGGAAGTGGCTTTCGCGTGTATAAAATTAGGGTGTGATGAGCCTTCTCACACAAACAACAAGGGGGATTTAAAGCTAAGTCTTCTCAAAGTCGCAGGCGCTGAAAGCTCTAATTCAAGATGGGCGAGGGAGAAGGTGTGAGATATCCAACATGTCTGCAGCAGAAAATAGCTCAGGCTCTCAGTCTTCAGTGGAACACCACAGAATGGTAAAGTGGAGGGGCTGAGTACTCCTGCAGAGACAGGGACAAGAGTCTTGGGAAAAGTAACATTATAAGTAATAGTGACAGCTGCACTCCATAAATTTGTATTCAGCTTATACACTAAATGGCGCTAGTGGAATTTTTGGCTGTGAATAGCTTTGCAGCAGTAGTTTGAGTTCATATTGTAGTTGTTTTTTCTCAAACTTGTCACTGTTATGGTCCTAATGTTGATTGTAGTGGTGCTCATAGCTTTACACAGATTTTATTTCAGTATTTTATGATGATGTAAGTGTCAACATCAGGCCTGTGGATTAAAGTACACAAGTATAAGATTATGTTTCCTTCTGCTTATTGGAACTAAATGATTGCTCAGTCCATTTTCAGTCCGCAGAGCTTTGATAATATAAAGGCTACAAGTGCATTAAAGAGGCCAGTATAGCTGAAGCTTTCTGGACTCTGCTGCCCAGTTAATGATCAAAATATACTACTGGGCTATTATGTCTATAAAATCCTCTGTGAGAAACTCTGTGGCCAGCAAGTCTGAACACAGATTTGTCACCCAAGTCACCCTTGGCCTTTATGTTGTGCACTGTGGTGGTGTTAGAGCTTTAAAGTTTTCCTTTGGTGGAAATTTTCATTTTGCTAGCATGGATTTTTCCACAGGATTTTATCCATAATCTATGCTGGGGATTTGGCCGGAGCAACTTTAAAGTCTAAAAGCATCCCCTCTGCCATACTCACACACACACATACACACACACACACACACACACACACACACACACACACACACACACTGTACACAGTATATCTGTACACTAAAGACCTACTAATGGTCAACAGTGATGGAAAGTACATTTACTGAAGTACATTTTTGAAGTGATATGCTGACCTCCCAACACCGATAATCTATGATAAGGTAATATTTAATGTGTTACAATTAGTTGTCAATATTTGGTGTATGAAAGCTTTAATATACAGAATGGATGTTTGTGCTAATACCTGAAATATTAAACCAAAGTTAATACCACACAGTTATTGTGTGTGTTTCAAAGCTGTTTAAAATTCTAGTCAGGTCTCCACTTAGTTTATGGTGCCATCTAGTGTACAAGGCTCACTCCCTCTCTGCCAGGGCCTGTCATCTATTAAACTATATACAAATAATTTAGGAGCCAAAGATTCCACAGTTCACGGTTTACTTCTTTAATTCCTGTCTGGATTCTCTCACACATATGTATCAAATAAAACAGAATATAGTCGTGGTACTCTTAGCACATTATCTGTGATGCATTTACAAAAGGAATACATCACCGTCCTTGCTGCACCTGTACGACTCTGCCAGGGGTTCATGGGGAGTTCACTGACTCTGACATGTCAGAGAAAGAAAAAAAAACTACTGTCTGATAATAATAAATCAATCAGAAGTGTGGGTCTAGTGCAGTGCACAGCAGTGTGTGTTTCAGCCAGGCATCAGGAGGGTTAGGTATTGGGCTTCGTGCCAAAATATGACGGCTGAAAGAAGGAAAGAAATCAATAACATTTTCTCCACTAATCTGTGGTTTTGATCAAATATGGCAGAGCAAATCTCCTCAGGTCTTGTAAAATAGATCTGGAGGTTTTCGCTTTTCTCTTATTTCTTGAGTCTTTTCTCAGTTGATGAATAACAGTAATCAATACTTCTTATGGTTTACTACTGAGGTTTACCACTCCTACTTTTTTGCCCTGCACTTTGTGTTCATGTATGATTTTGACATCTACAGTGATTAAAGTATAAGGATTAAGGGACTTTTGGCACATTTTCAGAAATTTTAACCAATCAAAAATGAGGAATATTAGTGACATTACCGCATTAAAGGATTGGGATTAAGGAAATCATGGATTTCCAAATCTGCTTGATTCACAAGTGCACTTTGTGACATTTTCATACTTTTTCAAGTCAAGTGAATTTCTCTAATATGAGCCTTAGATAGGTGGGGGGTGGGGGGACAGACATATGATAGATTATGTGTGTGCAGAGTAGACTGAAATAACAATAGCAGAATTAAAAAATGGGTGCATATGTATTGCCATGGATTCTCATAAGTGGGCAAAATGTGAAAGTAGGTCCAGGTCAAATACTCCATTTATTCCTCTTTAGATTTAGGATTTTTATGAGAGCCACAGGCAGAGTGGGATCGTCAGAGAGAAACCTTATTCTTTAAAATGTTATCTTTTTGTCTATATATATATATCTATCTATATATATAGATATATATATAGATATATATATATATTCTGCATTTCAGAGTGAAAACAGACCTCTGTTGTAGTCTTGAATAAAACATAAAATGTTAGAAACACCCACACACACACACACACACACACACACACAGTCAGGGTTTACAGCATATGTCAGCGTGTTTTATGGTTGAGCCATGTTTAATTATTTACTCCAGTCTTTCTCAGGCCACAGTGGTGTCAATTACCACCACACCGAGCTGCCTTCTCTTTTCAACCACATGTCCTTTCCAATACGATTAACTCTCTTTTCTCTCTGAGGCTGTGGTGCATTCGTTGGATGATTTAAAACCTGCAGACACTCTCAAGGTTTCATTAATAGTTGTACTATTCTGGATAGCAACATGTCAAGGACGAATTGTGATCAGCTGCATCATGCCACTTTAGGGATTTACTCGGTAAGTAACACACACTGTGTGTGGGCCAGTGGCTCACATTAGACTTTAGACTAGACATTAGACAAATTTACCTGTGAGAATGAATGCAATAAATAACCACAGAGTAGTTTTATGAGTACTTGCAGTGGTCTTTCCTGTGCTGTAACTTCTTTTCAATAGACTCTTCAGGAAACTGGGACAGTTTCTGGAGAACATGGAAACTTTTCTTAGCTACTGAGGAGTAAAGCTCAGTTAAACTTTATGTAATTCCTACCAAGCAAACATGATGTGAATTCGCAAAGTCAGTTTCAAATTCAAGGAGTATTTTCTTCACTTGATAACACCAGGGATGGGAGTCTTAGGTTGTCTGTGTTCTAGTGTTGGGGATTGGAGTTTGTGTGTGCTCACAAATACAGATTGAATCAAAGATGAATCTTATTGATTTTTGGGTGGGTCTTATAACTTTCAAGCTTCAACAGAGTCTTTGTGCGTGTGTGTGTGGTTGTGTTTCCCAAACAGAACTTGATGGATGAGTTCAACCCGAGCCTACAGAAACTGGTATCACTGGGAAACAGCTATGTCCAAGCTTTTAAGGGTAAGAAAGAAAGAAAGAAAAAAAGATCCCACTTTCAGGCTTATTTGTGTGTGAAATCCACACACCTATCTTTATTAGTGCTATAAACTAAATAGAAGGTAATGACGGCACAGAGAAAAAATCATTCCAAAGTCCATATGCTTTGGGAATATCCTGGTGCTGTTATGGCCTTGGCTATGGGCCAGCATCCAAGGTCCGGAGAGATTGTTATGACTACATTGTCAACAGCCAAACAGGACCCTACAATGATATTTGATTTCCCTGTACAAAGGGGGGATTTAGGATACTGAATGAAGGTTTGACTGAATGGTTGTGAATTTATTTCTATGCTCCACAGTATATCTATGCTTACTTTAAATCCTGTGAGAAAGACAAGAGGTCATTCCAGGGCCAGAATTAAACTTTTAATTTGAATCTAAATGTACAGTCATTGCGTCTATATTTTATATCTTATTTATACACACCATAATCACGTCTAATCTGTGTGCAATGCATTAAACGTGAAATGCACATGAAATTCAGCTACAGAAACAGCTTTACATGGTGGTGCTTTTACACACCATATCATATTATAGGTGTTTGTTGAATAAATGCTTTGAGTGCTAATGCTGTATCATCAACAACTGATTAATTGCAGCACCACTGCACTAAAAGCCCTGCAGACATAAAACACAGATTATGATGTGTGCTGTTGCCACCTGCACAGAGGCCATAAGTTCCCTCTGTGTGTCCAAAGTAGAGCAATAACTTCAGGACATGTTAATGAGCTCCAGCCAAGGCTCTAATGTAACCAGAACCGACACCTCATAAATTTGAAAGATCTATTTTTCAAATAGACAGTCAATGCTGTTCATTTTCTCCCATCCCGTTGTTATTCAGGCACCATAACATTGGTTTTTACTGTTGAAATCCATTCAATTTTACATGTACCGTTCTACAAAGCAGATTGTAGTAACTTCAGAAAAGCAGGTAAACTTTGTAGCTCTCCATCTTACATTTGTTAATAAGTACCCTGTAATTAATATGTTACATTAATTTATAATTCAATACATTTAAATTAGTTATAAATCTGTTATTTAAAAGTAGCTTAAACACAGTTTGATAAAAAAAATTTTTGCAGTGTTTTGTACATTTTAATATTTTAACATGCTATTAAACTGTACATTTAACTTACAAAATGAGTCCAATGCCTGGAAAATGAATTGTGCCACAAAAAAATATATTTTAAATCACTACATTGTGTGTATTTGTGTGTGTTTCAGCTCTTGCGGTAACAAGTGAGGCGTACTACAGTGCTCTTTCGAAGATTGGAGAGACAGCTTTCCACACAATGTCCTCACGATCCATAGGTATGTGTGCACACACAGTCGTGTACAGGTGGGTTGTGCAATCTTGTGATTAATGAGTGGAAATACAAAGACTTCATTTCTGCACCTACAATCCAGGATGTGAACGCTTTGTCTTTGATGTGTTTATGGGCATTTATTAAACTAATTAAACAAAATTCTTCTGTATGACAAAGACCAAAGTTTACCCTCATGGCACTTTATTACTCCTTTCACAATTACAGTGCATGTGTAAAGTATTTGTGTGTGTGGTTAGCACGCTCTTTGACATGTAGGAGTGTAAAACATACCCCAGGAAGTTACTGAATGCATGAATATCACAGTGTCTATAACAATTAGTGCTGATAAGGACTAAAAGACTTTTACCTGCAGTTCAGTCTGAATCAGTATTTGCATTGGGCTCAGGTGAAGTTAAGTTCAAGAATGTGGCAGAACTGTCAGATATCTACATATGACAACTGAATGGTTCAAAGTTAAATTGCAACACAATGTAAGTTGGAGGGTGTCTTTATGTGAGTTCAAGCCGAGTGTTGGCAGAGTGGGTATCAGATGCTAGCGGGGAGCATGAATAATAGACAATGACAGGCAGCGGGTTGTGCTCTGCTCACTTAACCCAGCCACTCTAAAACGATGTCATGTCAGGTTTAGCAGCTGGAGTTGAAGATATTTGTCCCAACTGGATCATTAGTCTACTTTTTCTGTACAGTGATACAGTCCTCTCAGTGAGGAAATGTATCCAAGTATTACATCTCCAGAACAGTGACAATCAAACTAAACAAGTCTGACATTGCCGGAACATACTGCAATGATACAGTAAAGTAAAACTGATATTAAAGCAGGTTCAGAAATAGTTTATCAGATATTTAGGTTCCTCCTCTGACTGAACTTTCGCTAAGCTTTATGAAAACAGTCACAACTGGGGAGGCAGGTTTACAAAAAATGTTTTTTTTATCAGATTTTGGACAGAATATTTAGCCTTGGAAAGCTATGAGTATAACTGAGGGTTCAGGCAGAATGCCAAGTAAATTGCAGAGTCAGTGTTGCTGCATATAAAGTCAATGGAAAGATGCAATTAGAACTGACACAAAGGTGCGTCTGTGAAAATATTTTATCCTGGGTGAAAAATTTGTCCATATACTGGGCCTTCTATGAGTCAGCTTCACAAGTGTGCAGAGATGAGAGGAAAAACAAGAGAGGCTGGTGGCAAATAACAGAGAGAATCAGAGTTTGTGGTGGACACACCCCCACAGACACAGCCCACGCATCCACGGCTAGCTAGCTAAAGCTAATAACTGTATGTTGGCTGTTTGGGGCAAATAAACACAAATGGTCCAGCGGTCAGATTTGCTCAAGTAACATGGAAACATGTTTTTTTAATGTTTTTTTTTTTTTTTTTACCTGGGAATCACACTGGGTAAATGTGTTTGAGTGTGTGCCAACTAGAGTGTGTCTGTGTGTTAAATAAACCACACATTTTGTGTAGATAAAGATTATATCATATGATGTCATTTTATTGCTTTAGTAATATATTGTGAATATGTAACATGTAATGCACTTGTCTTAAAGGAGACATCCTGATTCAGATCTCTGAGAACCAAAGAAGACTCACCATGGAGCTGGATGTATTAGTAAGTTAATGTCTAATCATACAGCTTTTGAGTGTGAGCTTATCCTTTGTGGTCCATTTTCCCACATGTTTATAATATGATTTGTGTGCATTTTGTTCCAGTTCCGCTCATTCAGTGTGGAGGTTCTTCAAGAGATGGACAACAACATTAGACTGGACAAAGATTACATAGCAGTGAGTGAGGGCTAAGCAAGGTCACCACAAGGTCAAATAGGAATGACAAGCAGTTATCTCATAATTATGTCCGAGAATGAAAATTAAAATCGTAACTGCAAGGTATCATGGGAACAGTTATGGACCTACAAATAGGTTGTGTGGCCCTGGAGTGAGGTATCTTATTAATTAATACAGCAGTATAACAGACTTACCACACAGATATATCCACTGGATTGCTAATTTCTGCACACAGTTAGTACAGTTACTGAATGTGATATTGATTCTCTGTCATACAGGGCAGTCGGAATCACTATGAGATGGAAGTCCACAACCAGGCAACAGCTCTGGAAAGAAACCTGAGGAGAGGAACTAACCAGGTCTGTGTGTTTGTCACATTCTGTCTTCCTACATCATGAGGGGAAATTCAGCACCGTTGTATATGTATTTGTTCTTGTACAGTGCATATATATCTATATATGTGTGTGTGTGTATATGTGCTATCAATTATGTGTGTCCTCAGGATTATAGTGGGTATGTACATTTCCTGAGGGAGAGCCATGGGGAGGCTCTGAAGGAAGAGGAGAGGAGATATCGCTTCTTGGCTGAGAAACACTGTGGACTGGTGCAGTCCATTGCCCACCTCATGAATAAGGTATATACAACTTATTTTGAATAGTATTTGTGAATTCAATATTTTATGGTTTATGTTGGCTTATTGCACGTGCTGAATAGGTCAGGTTTGTCATACAACTCGATACAGTGAATGTCAGAGGGACAATAATAGGAAAGAATTTGCAATAATGTGTAATGATTATGTGAGACTTTATTGGTTCCCATAGGGAAAGTCCCCTCCTTTATAACGAGGGTTAACCACCAAGCAGTAACATCTGAGGCACAGGTACAGATTCAGTTTGGTTGCCACACTAACAAGTGTGTGTTTGGACTCAAGGACTCTACTGACCTAATTAAATATTTTACTGTGAATGATTTTTGTGTAGTGAGCCAAATCCAGCAGGTACCATTAAGCCAACAAAACCCATTGATAAATATGTCTGTGATTTCTTCTTGACCTGCATCTTCACACTTTTGTGGACTTTGAAGCTGTTTTTCACTCGACCAGTCATTCAGGACTATAGCAACTGACCTACTGCACTTGCATACTGCAAGTGTTTATTTATTTGACCCTCTGTACTCATGTGATAGGCTTCAGCAGGAGTTGGCAAATTTGGCCTTCCAGTGAACTCATCATCCCTCTAAAAAATTTGAGGTTTTCTCTTTCATATGGCAACAAAGTCAAAAAATTTACGTTTTAAAAACTAAACCAAAAAAAAAAAAGAAAAAAAAGTGAATGCAATTACAAGGCTTGTTCCAATGAACTGACCTTGTAACATCTTACACTGCCCACCAATGAAGGCATGCAAACCAGGCTACTGTATCTCACTGGTCCATAAGACTAAAACTGAGTCTAATATAATTTCAAGATAATTACTGCAAGTAATTCATTTCATTTAAAATGTAAAAAGTATGGAAGCCCATTTCTACCCCAAAAAAGGAAAAAAAGGAAAAATTACTATACAAATAAAGATGTTCAAGAAAAGACAAAATTCTAAGATAAAAAGTCAAAATTATGACGTACAACTTTTGATTTCCTATGTCAAAATTATGACTAATGAAGATACAGTAAACATACAGTGAACATATATTTGTTATTTTTTTGCCCAATTAGTTTTAACGTAAGCTGCTTTTACAAAAGATGCTAATTCTGTTATCACTTACCAATGAGAAAAAATATATTGTTATAGATTTGCTTGTGTTTGTGTGGCAGATAGGTGGTTCTCTCCAGCAGAGAGCTGATGCCTGGGCAGAGGAGGTGAACGCTACCAGACGACCTGAGGCCAGACGTCCAGCTACTGTGGACAACACTGTGAGTTCAGGGCAGAGTTCACATAAACCAACTGTGTTTTTTTGAATTATTCAAACTGGGTCTGAGGCAGATGGCATATGAATCTTTCTGTATTCCAAGAGTATGCTGCTGGTGTGACACATAATCCTGTTGCCGGGGAATGAACTGAGAGATACTCAGTGAGATGGTGAAAATTCTTGTGAAATTGAAAACAGCATTTGAGCCAGATAAAAAAAATATATTTAATGTATTTTAAAGTTACTGAATAAAACTGAATTTATAGAAAACATATGGTGATGGGACTGTTGTAGAGTTAGCTACACTAACTTTTTTCTAATTTCTTTATCATACACGGACACATAGTAACTCATTCAAAACTCAGTGAATTACTGCAGTAATATTTTTGCTACCAGGGTGCCCTCTGGTGGTGGAGCTTTGAACCTGACTTAATTTGAAACCACCAAAATGAATCACATTTCAGTCATGAGGCACAATTCTGTGACAGGGAGGCTTTCTGTGGAGGATTAAACCTGTCGCTGAAGTAGAAAGACAAAGATTACAGGTTGTCTTTCATGAAAAAGGAGAATATGTGATTGTGATAAAGCTGTACTTCAGTAATTATCTGAACCTGAGCATTTTACATTGTCTGAACATACACATGCTGTAGAGTTGTTGAGTATGAATTCAAACAAATCTCCATCTCAGAAAAGTAGGATTAACATCAAGGAACTGAAATCGGTTCATTGTATAAAGGTGCAATTAAGCCTCAAGTAAACAACAAAGACGCCCCTGAGATAAACCCTGTCAGTCTCAGTCTGTTCCTCACTGGAAGGTGACATGCCAATGAACCCAACAGATCCCACATCCTGTGGTAATAACAATCAAAGGATTAACGTGGATTTTGTGTTTGTTTTGGTTCGATGTGGGATTTATCCTTGTCTATAATAGAGTGAAGCTTGTGAGCCAGTTGAGGCAGATATTTGAGTTGGGCTTTTACATTCGCATGTGACATAGATTACTCATTGCAACATACACTATTGTATATCCAATATATCCTACACTGTCTGTGTGCTAAGCTAAGCTCATGGACTGCTAGTGGTACACTGTAAAAACTGCCACCTAATCTTTATAACAACAAGCTGTTAATCCGTTTTAAAGTAAAAACTGAAACTGTGCTAAAACATCAAACTACAATCTTCCTTCAGCAAAAGTGAGTGAGTCTTGATGACTTCAAATCTTAATCTGTGATTCATTATGAAGAGAGAAAGTTCCTTGGACTTGTGTTCCTTAGTCAGGAGGAAGGCAGAAAAACCAATTTTCACTCTGTGTTAATCCTTTGCACTGTAAAATAAAGTTATATTAACTAATTTTTTTTTTTTAAATGATCACTTTCAGAAATTCAAAGGAACATAACTAATGATAAAATTAAAAATAAAAAGGAAACCTTGCTCATTAGACTGAGAGGTTTCAGTGTAGACATATAAACATATTTGAATTACTCTAACAGCAATACATTTTTAATTGTGGTAATGTAAACATTTACCATACAGAGAGTGATATCAATCTCTTTTATCTAGCCTTTGACAAGCAATTAAGTATATTTCTCAAAATGTGTAATTCCAGTGAGGCAGCTGAACACACTGCACTTATTACTGTCTGGACCTGTTCGTATAATGTGTTGTGTACTGTTGGTTTTATAGATGGGAATAAATCGTGGGGAGATCAGAGAGATCAGAGAGGACCTGTCCCTTGGTAAAATACCGTCAAGGGGTGAGTGGTTAAATTTAAACAGATTTTATGAGAAAAGATATCACTTTACTGACACCATGTTTGAACACATAAATATGATCTAAAATATTCATTTAACCTTTTAGCTGTTCAAGTGATCAAAACACATAGCAGCAATATCATAAAGAGATTTAAATTTCTTGTTGGTCATTTTACTTTTTACATTTTACATTTTTTGTGTTATCTCAATTTTAGAATGAAAGTCTTTCTGTGATACTCATTTTCATATGTAAATCATTTGCAGCCCACAGTGCCTCTGCCTGTGTATCAGTAATTTTGCCCTCACTCAACCAGCTGCTTTATCACTTTTTAAGCCTTTTATCTGTCTCTCCCTCTTCATATTTTGCGCATTATGCACTTTCATACCTCCTCTTTTGTACTTTCCTCTGCTGAAAGTCTGTCTAATTATTAGGCCTGCTTATCTAGAGTAAAAATAGAGACATTAACAATGTATCAAAAGCAGAAAATAAACTTCAGAATATTAAACAGTGCTCCTCCCTATATACAGCTCTGCAACTTTGCACGCAGCAGCCTTGTTGTCTGGAGCACTACAGCGACCCAGCTAATGTTCACTAGAGAGAAAAACCATGCCTCCTTGTTTGGTTTAATTCAATGAACTGCATCCTCAGCCATCAAAGCAAAAGAAAGATATTTAGCAGTCTGCTTACCCTCTGAGTTATGAACACCACAGCCATAATGAATAAAAAAAAATCCCAGCCAGTTATAGTTTTTAATTAATCATTTCACCAGAGATCCATCTTTGCCATTTAAGTGGGTTTATCAGCTAACTTGTGCTTTAGCAAACTGTTCTCTCAGTGTGTGATTCATTTTTCATATCTCCAGCCCCATCTCCCCAGGGAAGCATTTCTCGCTTTGCAGCAGACTCGGTGGGAGGTGGTGGCAGAGGAAGATCTACAAGGGCCCGGGTTGCCCACCAACCTGCTGCCTCCAACCCCACCTTGCTGCCCTTCACCAGGGGAGAGATAATCACTGTGCTGGTCCAACAGCCCAAGAACGGCTGGCTGTTTGGACGTATTGACAGCAGCTCACGGTGAGAAATATTCCCTTGTGAGCGTAGTCTTGATTTACCACAGTCTGCACTCACTGACACGCATATCTATTGCTTGAATAACATATCAGTCAAGCCAAGTCAAGTCAAATTTTATTTATATAGCGCCAATTCACAACAGAAGTTATCTCGAGGCACTGTACATATAGGGCAGGTCTAGACCACACTCTTTATCATATAAATTTTACAGAGAGAAACCCAACAGATCCCACCATGAGTAAGCACTAGGTGACTGTGGCAAGGAAAAACTTCCTTTTAAGAGGCAGAAACCTTGAGCAGAACCGGACTCAGGGTGGGCGGCCATCTGCCTCGACCGGTTGGGTTTAGACAGAGAGATAGAGAGAGGGGGGTGGGGGGATGGGGTAAGAGCAAGACAACAGATACACAGCTACACAGACTAAGTCAAAATGTAAATAGTAGTAGTAATAATAATAATAATAATACTAATAGCTAGAGGGATAATAATGACAAAACAGTGAAACATTAGTAGCACTAACTCTATCACTAACACTAATAAATGTTTAATTATTGTTGCATCATCAGTTGAGCTGGATCATGGGAGCAGCAGGAGACTCTCCAGCTCCAGAGACAGAACCCTGCAGTAAGAGACAGTAGAAGAAAGAGAGAGAAGCACAACCTGGACACTAATGTGCTTGAGGGAAGAAACACACAGTTAAAGAGATGCAGCGATATTAAGACGGTTTACAGTAATCTTGCCGGCAGGACATCATGGACAACATTTAATAACTACTAAGCTTAACTTATGCATTGAGACTGACCCAACCTGCTGAAGGAAAAATAGTAACCTGAAATAGGAACCAGAATAATATGCTAGCCAAAAGTTAAGGCATAGAGATGAGTTTTTAGTTTGGATTTAAAAGCCTCAACTGAGTCAGCCTGTCTAATATCAATAGGGAGGTTGTTCCAGAGGAAGGGGGCCCGATAGGAGAAGGCCCTGCAGCCTGCTGACTTCTTTTTAACTCTGGGGACAGATGGCAGCCCTGCACTCTGAGAACGCAGAGCACGGGAGGGAATATAAGGGTTAAGAAGCTCGGACAGGTATGAGGGGGCTAACCCATTTAGAATTGTATAAGTCATTAAGAGAACTTTAAAGTCTGATCTAACATGAACAGGGACCCAATGAAGGGAGGCTAAAATTGGCATAATGTGGTCAAACCTTCTCCATTTGGTTAGCATTATAGCTGCAGCATTCTGAACCATTTGCAGACTTTTAGTGCTAGCACGTGGTAGTCCCGAAAGCAAAACATTACAATAATCCAGTCTAGAGGAAACACAGGCATGAACTAGAATTTCAGCGTCTGCTATGGAAAGAAAAGACTGAATCCTAGCTATATTGTGCAGGTGAAAAAAGGCAGCCTTTGTAATATCTTTAATGTGCTGGTCAAAGGAAAGAGCAGGATCAAGTGTGACACCCAGATTTTTGGCTGTTGTACTTTGAGAAATCACACAGTTGTCAAGGAATATAGTTACTTGATCAAACTGGTGTCTATATCGCGCCAGGCCAATAAGCAGCATTTCAGTTTTGTCTGAGTTAAGAAGCAGAAAGTTTCGAGACATCCAGCTTTTAACAGAAGACAAGCAGATCTCTAATTCCCTAATTTGAGGCATTATCAGCCTTTATAGGCACATACAGCTGGGTATCATCAGCATAACAGTGAAAATTAATTCCATGACTCTGAATAATTTGGCCAAGAGGAGAAATGTAAAGAGAGAAAAGCAGGGGGGCAAGAACAGAACCCTTGGGTACTCCATATTTCACATCAGAGAAGGCTGATATGGTGTTATTACAAGAGACACACTGAGTTCTGTCAGATAAGTAAGATTTTAACCAGCTGAGGGCCAGACCAGAGATTCCAAATCTATTTTCTAGTCAGTCCATCAGTGTACAGTGGTCTATAGTATCAAAGGCTGCACTAAGATCAAGTAAGAGGAGCAGAGAGGTGGAATCTGAATCCAGAGAGAGTAGAAGATCATTTACTACTTTAGCAAGTGCTGTTTCAGTATCAATTTTACTGCAGAAAAAATAGTGGCCTCCAAAACCACACCACCTAAAGACCTAGCAGGTTCTCTAATCACCTCCGACCTGCCGATCACTAGGGCCCTACCCTACCCGACGTAAACACCTGTCTATATTCCTAGATAAAATAGCAGCACCTGCTCCAGTAGAATGCAGGCCATCAGCCTTCAGCAGGTCAGGGCGGCCCCAGAAAGAAGGCAAGTTATCCACAAAACTATACCCCTGCTCACTACAGTGACGAGCCAGCCATGGGTTCAGAGACGTTAATCTAATGTACACCTCATCATTACCCCGCATGGGTAATGACCAGAAACAATTAATCGATGCCGACACATCTTTATGGCAAACTCACTAGCTAAACTAGCTTTGGTGATCTCAGACTGCTTCATTCAAATGTTATTGGTGCCGACATGAATGACAATGTTGCTATAGCTAGGTATGGAATGTGCCTGAGCCCCCTGATTCTCCCTGCGTGATGCCAGCACCCTAAGATTATCCTCTATGTCGAAAGCTCTGGCCCCAGGTAGGCAGTAAACATTGGCTGGCGAAGCTAACCTGACATTGCGAGTGATGGAGTCCCCTGTGACTAGAGTGCGTTGTTTAGCCCTGTCAGCGGGAGCGGGGGAGACACGCGGGCGAACTGGACTACCAACGGGGCTAGCTAGAGTCGAAAACCGGTTTTCAGTCGGAAGAGGCGACTACAGACCAGGCCACACAACCGGTTGCTTGCTCTTACGTGCCCCTCCCCGCCGACTGACAGGGACGAACTCCGCACACACTGCCGACGAGGCTAAGCTAGCCCTAACAGGCTCGCTGTCGAGCCTGTGGCTAACGCTATCTGGAGTGCCCGTCATATCTAATGTAATGCTAGGAGAAAGGAGCTGCCGTAGTTGACGGCACGTCTCTCTAGCAGAGACACCCTGTCTTCAAGAGCAAAACACCTAACACAAGCCATGGTAGTAGTTGGTTTAAGCTAGGTTAGCTGTAGGAATGAGAGGGTAAGGGTACAATTTAAGAAAGGCTAATGAGGCTACAAACGGCTAAGCTAAACTAAACTAACACGAACAGGCTAGAGTCAAAGAAAATATCAATAAACGGGTAGCGATCAAAAAATAAGATAGATTAGTACAAAGCAGCAGCAGATAATGTGTAACAGAAAACTTCAAGACAGAAAGTGAAAAGAACACGCAGAGTGGCGAGTAAATGTCGGTCTCACAAAATCACGGCGTACGGTACAGGTAGCGTCCCAGCGTCACAGCGCCCTCATTGTCACGTCAACTTGCTGCTGAGAGTCATACAGGTTGTGTGTGTCCGAAGAGGCAAGGGGGAGGGGGGCGGCAAATCTAGCCAGGACCGCCTCTGAACATATATTATATACATGTTTCTTTATTTCTCTGCTGCACTGCTGTAATGTAATGTAAGATAACCATAATTGTGTGCTACTAAATAGAAAGTAAAAGAATATTGCTACAATGAGCAAATGAATGGAGAGAAGATTGATAAAATATTACATGCTAAATGGTAAACACTAAACACTAAAACCCTTCAAGGACAAAAAAATATTAATTAAAACAATCTTACTGGACTTCTGTAACACTGAGTATGTACTTATGTACACTGGCAATTTGAGCTAAAATATTTGTATGCTAACATAGTCATTCCTATGTTTCCGAGGTTAACCCAGTTTTCCGTTCCTTGGCACTGCTGCATGATCCTACTAGCATCATCTTTAATTTCTGTGTCTTTCATTTTCAGTCAGGGATGGTTTCCAGCATCATATGTAGAACCAGTGGATGATCCTCCACAGTCAAACAGCTCCAGGTAAATATCCAATGATTAATCTAATAATAATAATTCAACAAGTATGACTGTTAAATGACAGTATTGCAGTGCAGGCTATTAAAGAAAATGTGGTCATACCACTGACAAAATGTAAAGTTCCCATTAGAATGCAAGTTAAGTTCTCGTCACCTGTAGGATAATATACTTAATGTATCTATTCCTTCTTTGTAAAAACTAGACTGAACCTACTGCACAACATTTGTCTGTCAGACCTGATACAGCTCCTCCGGGCTGTCCTTATTGTTTTAAAAGAGGGTCAGCATGAAACTCAGGACTGGACTAATAACATGAACTATTTAAGATATTTGGGTGACCTATTGCTGCAAGGAAAATCAGTAGGAGCTTCAACTAAAACTTTGCTCACTGTGCCACAGCTGAATGTCTAAATTTTTAAACATGAATATTTCACAAAACATACTCATATTTTTGTGTTCATAATGTCTTTTAAGCATGTAGTATGATAAACATTTCAAGTAAGGTGTCAAGTAAAACAAACAAACAAATGAAAAAAAAAACTTTTCCAACAATAAATAACAATAATTTTGTGTAATTTCAGAAACTCTACCCTCCGAAGCAGCAGCAGCAGCAGCAGCATGAGCAGCCTGCTGAACCAACCAGGAAGCAGCAGCCACAGCAGAGCAGCACCCCCTCCCCCTCCACCTCCACCACCACCTTCATCTTTGTCTTCAAATAAACACTCTGAGATGCCACCAATCACACCTTCGAGTAGGGTTGAGTCAAACTCAGAAAACAAGGTATGGCAATCAGTCAGTCTGTCTGATCATCGATCAGTGAAGCTGTTATCAATCAATTCTCTCTCTCTCCATCAAAAGGATGTCAGACTTTTTTAACATCCTCTTCACATAAACACTGAGATGTCATTCTAAATGTTTACATTTTGCAAGAAGCTCATGAAGTTTTTCTCTTGCACCATTACTGCAATTCTTCTGCAGCCTTTTTAAAGACATTTAGGATACCACTTTCTAACAAGGACCTTTTATAAAGTTGTAAATAATGACTAGGATTAAAAATAGGCTACTAAAGCTTTACAGATCAGTTTAAAACCATTACAAAGAACAAATTTCCCTTTGTCTGGTCTTTGTCCTTTATATCTGGTAATTCTAAATATTGGTGATTCTTTAAAAATGGTTTCCACTTTCTGATAAACCATCAAGTCTGCAGTTCTAAATGTTAGTAAATCATTAATAAGCTATATTGATGATGTCTGTAGTTGTAAGTGTTAATAAGCTGTTGATAAAGGCATTTTTAGAGATGTAGTCAGCACAACCTGGCAACCCAAAAACTGTTCTTATTTGCAGTAAATTAGCTGATCTTTAAAGCATTAGTAAACCATTAATAATGCTGTTAGAACTTAATATCCTTGGTATCAATTTTTGGCGGTTAATGTATTACCCTAGTACATCAGTATTTAAGTAACTTAATTTGCTGTGGAAGTCTCAGGGCAAGTAGGAGAAACAAAGTGAAAATACAGGATGGAGAAATGATGTGAGAAAGCTCTGATGAGATATGATGTGTAGACGTTTGATGGTATTTGCCCGTCTGTCCAGCAGGGGCACTGTGGCCAGGTGCTGTTCTCAATGACACCACATCCATCTTTCTGGTGGATGCAGGGAGGAAGCTCCAGCTGCTGATGGTGTATGGGCAAGGAGATTGTGTGCGTTTTTGCGTGTGCACCCTTTTGTTTTTGTTAGACTGTGTGAATGCTATATTTTGTAGTGGAGATGCTCAGACTTCAGGGTGCTGCTGTGTGACTAAACCTTCTCTCCAGTCACATGGTGATTTGAATAGCATTCCTGCTTCTGTCAGGAACGTGCAGAGACAGGAAGAAGCATAAATGGCCCTCATAAACTTTGATATTTTCTTCTATAATTTGAGTCATACTAACCACAGTTGATCCTCACAATGGAAAATTATGCTTTCACTGACAAAGCACGGCATTTTAGCTATGAATCCTCAAGCCAACAATAAAAATGATCGAGCAGATTTATTCCTTTAAAAAAACAATAATAATAGAGCTGAAGTTCACTACTCAATTCAATGATCAAAAGAAAGCTTTCTTGATCATCAATGAGTTTTTCAAGCAGAAAAAGGCCAAAAATAACTTTTTCAGCTTCTCAAATGTGAGACTTTCCTGTTTTTCTTGGTTTTACATTATAGTAAATAGAATATTTGAGTTTTTGGACTATTTGTCGAACAAAACAAGACATCTGATAATGTCACCTGGTGCTGCAGAATACTGCAATGGACATTTATCACTATTTTTTTGATATTTTATAGACCAAAAGATTAATCAATAATGAAAGTAATTGTTAGTGGCAGCCTTACATAATTATTTTATACTGCATATTTTTCATTGCGATGGATAAATTTTTCTTGATGTCTCTGCACGATCGTGTTGCTGTTGCTATCTTGTTCATCTCTATTGAGAAAACAGTGATTTTTGCAGTTTGTGTCAACTGGACACACTCTGTGAGTGTGTGTGTGTGTGTGTGTGTGAAGCGGCCCAGCACCGCACATCAATGAGCTGCTCGTGGGAGGACCGACTGAAAGCAGAGCGGGCGAGGGGTCAAGGCTGAAGCTTGCTGTGCCTCCATTAGTGCAAGTCTCTACATTTAGTGGTTTGGACTGGCCCTCACTCACCCATACCTTTCTCATCTTTTTCTACAGAGATCTCAATCACACGGATCACCACCAGAACTCTTCCCAAGGTAAGAATAATGTAACTGCGACTCTGCTTTTAAAGTGTAGACAGGTTGTTAGATGTGAAAATAGAGGCTCGTGTTCTCTTCCAGAGAAACTAATGATATTTTTGAAGTATATCATGAACCCATTAAATCTGAGAACAACAGATGAGGCCAGTGATCTTAAATAGAATCACTTTCCTTCCATTAGAGTTTGAAGTGCAGTTTAGTTCTGAACCCATTCAGTTATGGCTGTTTGGGAACGATGGCTATCGCTCTCACTTCAGGTGAACAGTTTTGGCAGATGATGCTTGTGCAGTTTGAAGTGCAGTGCTCATTTCTCTTGTTATAACCTCTACTGTTTCATCATTTATTTCCCTCTTTCCTTTCCTCTTTGTGTTTTGAAGGGGTACCAACCCATTTGCGACAGTTAAGCTGAAGCCCACATCCACCAATGACAGATCGGCCCCACGTCTGTACCGCAGATGATCTTAACCCAGAAACAAATGCTTTCATTAGGCAGTTCATTTATGACCTTGGCTGTATGTAAAGTGAATGCTAAATGGACGTTGTTTTGTCAGTAAATACTTTAGTACTTTGACATACTTCTGCTCACCATAGAGCCCCACTGCTCAGATACAGAAAGAGGAAATTTTTGAAATTCTTGGGTTTGCACGAGGATTTTAGATTTTAGATTGAAAAAAGTTTGAATTTAATAACTTTTGTGGCATTTCTATTTTGGGTAATTTAAAATTGCAAGTCAGCACTGTCTGAGAAAGAGGTCCACAGCAGCAGTGATGTCATCATTGCTGTCAAAATGTCAACCACTGAGATCCCTTTACATCTCTGAGAGTGCCAAATCAGGTGAACAGGGCGGGTGTTGGTCAAATTCCAGTCCACATTCAGCGGATGACTGCACAAAGGCTGAGACTGTACAGAAAAGCCACAAAAGTTACTTCAAACTTTCTGCAAAATCACTCAAAAAGTTCAACTGCATGCTTATGTAACAAGAGCTGTTTAGACCATAAAATTATCACTCACCCCTCATATTCTTTAGATCTTGGTAAACCAACAGCAAACATGATGGTGTCCTTATCTTTTTTATGTATATGATGGGTTCTCTGCTCTGTGATTTGTAAAGTGAACAATAGTGATATAAATACAGTTCAATATAATTATATTTTACATAGTACAATATAATGTAAACTAATATATATCTTGATCTTACCTGGTCTTAGATCATCCATCCTCTGTGATGTTTGATTTGTTGGTACTCAAATGCTATCAGCTGATGTGAATGACTTGGATATTGTCCAGTACAGTCTTTGATATGCACAGCTGATGTTAGGAATCGGTTGCTAAGACCTTGTTGATGTGCAACATAAGACACATCTTCTTTTATGTAAGATGCTCAGGGATGGACGCTTTATGCCATGCACAATATGAAAATGCTTTGGTGATCTTCTCTATGTTTTATATTTTTGTATTGCCATTGTGTTGTGTCCACCATTTATTCCTACACTGTCTATGCGAGAATTAAGATGATTGCTTAATATTAATTGCATTACAAATGTACTTTGGAAAATGGCTTGTAGAAAATGATAATGTAACCTCTGGCAGATAATGAAATATCTTGGTAAAATAGGATAATATGTCTGAGGCAGAGATGTAATGAAAAATGCAATGCATTCATGGATTATGTAATACCGTCATTATAGCATCATATAATTACTTTAACCAGTGAGTTAAAGCTGAGGCCTTTATAGGCAGCTGGCATTTTTTACAGATGGTATAATGATAATTTTGTTATATACTGTATTATAGTAACTAACAAATAAAAATTCAAGTCATTGCATAATCAAAATACTGGTATTACATCATCAGTTAAAGCCCCTGAAAACATGATCTTAAAGGTGCCATATATATGTTTTTGCTATTGCTACATAGCCTGCACTAACAGCTTTTTACTTACCAAGCACTGCCTGCATCTGAGGGCAGACTAGGCGCTACAGTGACTCACCATTGAAAAGTGGTATTACAAGACAGAAAGGGCTGGGGCTAGCTGCTTAGCATGCTGACTTCAGTAGAAGAAAAGAAGTGATAGAAATAGAAGCAAAACAAGAGTTGCCTTTGCTTGGTGAGTAAAGGAATGAAGTTTGATGCTGAACTTGTAACATTTCTTCTAGACTGGTAGTAAACAATTGTTAATGCTAATGTTGGCTAAACATACATGTAGCACTTTTAAGTATTTCTGTAGCACATTAAATATTGACTGCTAAATAAGCAGCAACCAAGCTATTAGGTAATATCTTTAGAGTTTAAAGCTTGAAAACTGTAGATGTTTTTTGATGTTGTTAAATTCTGATTGGAGCATGCAAGCTCATAACATCACCTTTTCTAGCGGAACCATTTTAGAGGAGAAGTTCAACAACACAAACAAAGAAGAAGAAAAAACTCTTCTGAAATAACAAAAGCTTTGACGAGAAATAACACATTTGTGTAAAATCTCAGCACTCATAATAAAAAGTTAGTTGAGAAAATGTTATAAGAGCCTTTAAAAGTATGTCACACTCCTAATTGTCATACTGTGTTTATTAAAATGACATTTTACAGTGTTTTGACTCTTCACTGCTTCTGAGTAGCAACGTAAACTTTGTCACTTTGTCACAAAGAAGATGTCATTTCTGCATGTCACTTCCCATAAATCCCCCTCTTTCCAATGACCATTTGTCTTCTTTATGAATCACACTGACCTTAACAGTTTGTTGGGACAAGCAGATTGCTTTTCTGAGCTACACTCAACTCAACAGTTCTTGCTCTTGTCGTGTGAGTGATAGCCTCTAAGCTTCAGATCTGTGTTTATTTGCTCAGGCAGTAAAATGGCCTAGTAAAGAAGATCTGGATTCCCACATTGCCTGTTTGGGTCCTCCGCTGGGCATACTTAACCCAAATTGAACCTCAGTGTGAATCCAATTCTGCTAATGGCTTGACAGCATGGTTCTGTTAAACTAGCACGGCGCTTATGAGTAAAGACTCTTTGGCAAGGGGAATAATGTGGAGTCCTCCTTCTTTTTCCTCTGTCAGTGAAGTTAGATTCATAATGTAATGTGGACTGCAAAGCAAATGCTGGCAAAGAGAGACTCCTTAGTGATCTGTAACTGCATAGACTTTGTTTTCATGCCGCTTCTGTTCCCTTATTACCACTTAGCTGACACATCTGGTGCTAATGAATACTTACGAATGAAAGTGAAAAATAATTTTGACCTTCTTGAAGACAAAAGCTTTTTAAAGTACAGCCCTTTATACATTATTAGGTCGCTGTCAAGATATGCTTCAGTTGTTCTGCTTGATAAGACAGGAGTGACAGTGAAACAGAGAAAGGAAGAGAGAAGGAGAGAGGGATTGAAAGTGTGAAATCAGATAAGAGAAATATATCAAAGGAAGGAATTAACAGAAGAGTCAGAGTGAGTCAGTGTTTCTCGAGGCTTTGTTTTCTTCATTTTATTTTATTCTTTCACAGCTTGACCTCTTTCTTCTTTTGGTATGTTTTACAACAGCTCATTACCAGAGGAGAAAGGGATGGATAGATATGAATAGATAGATGTATGGATGAGGTGATGGTGTGGGAGGGGACAAAGGAGAGCAAAAGCAGGGAGGGAACAGTGCCAGAGACAGAGAGAAGAGAAAAACAGAAAGAGGAGAAAAAGAAAGAGGGTGGGTGGGAGGAAGTGTTAAGAAAAACAAAGAGATAAGAAAGAGGGTGAAGTCAGAAACACAGAAGGAAATGAGGGTCTTTCTCTTAAAATCTCTGTTTTCTTTAAATATCTACTTTATGCTTTAAAATGTGAGATTTATACCTTCAGGCAAGTTTTTATATCTAAACATAAACAGAAACAAGAACAGTTTGTATAAAAAGGAAAAAATAAATAGGATGAATGTAGCTCATGGGGGTATTTGAGGATGTATGGGAGTGAGGGGGTCACACACAGGAGTGTGTGTAGCAGGAATCAGTTGCAGTCTAGTGGGCTGGGAGTCATGATGGGGGTGGTGAAGTGTAGCTGCTGGGGAGGGAGAGAGGGGGCTCAGCGGGTGATAGGATGTGGCGGTGGTTAGGAGGTGATCTTGGAGCGCTAGTCAGTCACACTAGGCGACTGTTTATTCTTTCACCAGGGCAGTAAATTCTGGAAGAGAAGACGAAAAAGCAAATAGTTGTCAGAATCTTTGAGTTATTTACTCTCTACATTTAAAGATCCATCACAGTAAAAATGTGTTTAGCTTTGAGTTACACACACGGTAACAAGTCAACACCATGCAGTGTCAAAAAAGTCTTGCTATCCTCTGGAAAATGCTCAAAAGTATTATATAACCTGTCCATGCTGATAGCTAATTCAGTGCCTTTGGTAATAACTGTTCATTTAGTAGCCTGTGGTTCAAATCTAGAGGGCAGCTGCCATAAACAGGACACACTAGTTACCATAATTTTGGCAAATGCCAATTCCACTTCTGATATGAGACTTGGGCTATGTGAAAATCAGAGGGTTATAAGAGTAACCCTTGGGAGGAATCTCAAGCTTTTAAAAATTCAGACCACACCCCTCCCTGCACCAGTAATTTACATACAGCCCCTTAATGGGCCGAATCATGTAAACAATGTGTTGCCTTTGTATCTGTTGATCTACAAGTGGGTGCTTGAATAACTTCAGTCATATTTAGAATTAAATTCAACAGACTTTGTGTCTCTATGGTTTAATTGAACAGATGAGAACAATATCCGCTGAACAGTGCAACAAGATGCCTGAGAATGAATTTTAGTTTCTTTTGGTATAGTGATGCAAATCAGCAATAGGAAGTCTAAGATCCTATGGACATAAAGACATTGATGTTGCAGTTCTACAGCCAATGAAAACAGTTTGCCCCTGTTTGTTTGTGTATGTCACGTTTCCTTCCATATTTGTGTTGTTGGTTTCGGTGACCTTGCGACACTCCCACTAATGGAGTAGATTTGGTGTTTACCATCGACTCCAATCTTGCCGTCTCCATCCTTATCAGCTGCTTGTAAAAATGCTTTGGTTTCTTTGTCTGTCAGGTCCCTGCCATCCTTGGCGAAACCCTTCAGGACGAATCTAGTCAGAGACAGAAAAACAGAACAGATCCATGTCACAGAACGCTAATGTTTTGTGTGCTGTGAGATCATTTGTTGCCATCTCTGGGTTTATATGCAGTTGTATGTTTGTCTCACTTGAGCTCCTCCTCCTCTATGAAGCCGCTGTTGTCAGCATCCAGCACCGTGAAGACCTTCTTCACATCATCAGAAGACTTGGCATTCAGACCCACCATCTCAAAAAACTTCTTATGGTCAAAGGAATCAGCAACTGCACACATACACACACACAGACATTTCAAATTGTTTCAACTTTACTTATAAAGACACAGTGTTTCTGTTGTACAGTAAAGATAATGGGCCTGAGATCCCAAACATGTGCATTTTCATTGACGCAAGCATTCAGTGGAGCCCTCCTCTAAAAGTTATTTTAAGTTGCTGATAAGTTTCTGTGTTGATCTGGGTGATGACGCCTGAAGGCAAAAATTTAATTGTAACAAAGCAGCCTTTTAATAAAACAGTGTTATACTTATAGATTGAGAACTTGTGTTTGCCAGAGGACCCATCAGTTCTAGGTCATAGAGCTTTAACTTCCTCTTCTGTCTGTCTACACTATACAGTACAAGCAAACACACTAACTGGAGGTATGCACCTATGTAGAAGAAATTCTAGAATTAAAAAAAAAAAAAAAAAAATATATATATATATATATATATTTATATATATATATATATATATATATATATATATATATATATATATATATATATATATATACTAATATCAGTTTTTTCATGACAAACTTTTATTCAAAATCTTGAAATCCCATAAATTTTCCCATGGGTCATATGACATCATTCGTAGTTTGACACACCTTAACTGTTCGGATCGGTATAAAATTCTTGAATCACCACAACAGAAGACAAACACTGTGTACATAAAAACTTAGAGGTAGATATTAACTACGACTCTGGCAGGAAGCATCGAATCATTGAGCTTAAAATTCTGTTACATACGCTGTTAGCAGCAGGTGGAAGCAAAAGATGAACAGAAATCACAATCTGTAGTTCACATCAATTCACTTTTGGATTCTGGTTCAGTTTTGAATTAATTTAGTAATGATAATAATTTTTGTAATACATTTTGTTTATAAAACACCTTTGAAAACACAGTTACAATGTGCTTTACAATAAAAGCATAACACAGTAATCATGACAATGAAGGTCCTCTAACCATAACAAACAGTACTTATTTTAAGCCAAATCTTTTCAGGGACTTGACCAAGTAGTTCTTGTGCCTATACCTAACCAAACTGACTGTCCGGTAACCTTAAATGGGAGTTTATTATTGTAACCATGACAATGTCATCCGTTATGCATTCTGCTGGAATATTCCAGTGGGTAGTATCCTGAATTTCCTGAAGGGAACCTCCCCAAAGGATTGATTAAGTTCACATCTATCTATCTATCTATCTATCTATCTATCTATCTATCTATCAGAGGATGGGGATAAATTACCTGTAGGATGTGGTCAATTATGCTGGGGGGGTTTTAGTGGTTTATTCCCAGCTGCAACAACAAAGTGTTGAACAAAATCTACAACGATGGCTGAGGCTTATGGGTAATGTAGTATTCTGAGCCATGCCAAAATGACAGATGATATTTGTGATTTTACAAAAAAGATAGTGAAATAATAAAAATGAGTGGTCATTGTAAGTTTTGGTGCTACCTGGGAACCATTTATTTTGCCATTTAGCTGTAACAAGTGCTTTACCTGCAAATGCATCTAGAGCTTTCTTGATGTCATCAGTGTTGAGGATGCTGCTCATTGCCATTTTAGCTGTTGGAGAAAAGAGATAAGGGAGAACAAAAGATAGGAAGAAAGGAGACAGAGAAGGAAGAGAAGGACAGAGAGGGGACAAGGTTAAAAACAAGGTCGCTAGAGAGCAGAGCGACAACGCAGACACAATCTCGTATTACACTGGTGACACTCTCTCACAAATGGAGCAGGAAACCGGGCCATGAGAGATAGAGGTGATGAGTGACAGAATGAATTAGTGACAGTCGAGGAGGAGTGACAAAGAGAGAGAGCGTGGGAAAGGAGGTGGAGAAAGAAAAAGCAGGGTGGTGTTGAGAAAAACAGGAAGGAAAAGAGGTTTATTTGTGGTGTTATCTGACATAGGACCAGGGTCATCCAAATAAAGTAAAATAAGAAAAATGTGAATGAAGGAGAATGAAGGAGAGGAGCTGGGGGGGCTCAGATGGACAGAGCAACCAGTGTGGTGTCCATATCAGTGTTTTTCATTGCATCTGTGTGATATCATTGAGTTGTTACAGATGAGAGCAGGGGCATGGGGCCAGAGGCCACATCAGCGGGGGTTTAACAGGCCATCTAAATGTTCTGCTGTGTCTAAAATACCACAGGAGAGTTCAGTTTGTCAGCCCAGACGGAGAACCTTCTTGTACCTCACACTATGAAAGGCGAGCCTGGCACTTAACAGCGCGTTGGCTTTTTACTGCGTGTGTGTGACCGAACCTGATCGCTGGTTATAAAGCTGTCACCTTCTCCTGACTTTGACTGATGCCCTTCTCTCCTCTGTTGCTATTGCAAACACACATATACAGCATGTATACGCTTAATGCCGAATGCACAGCTGCGCAAACACCCTCAGAGCGAGCGGCGGAGGAAGACGGGAACTTACAGAGCTGTGAAAGAAGTAAGTGACATGTGGATTAGAGGATGTGGTGCTCTGATTTCACTTTGCTCGTTGTGGTCTGGCAAGCCTTAACAGGAATTTGCTTGGGAGAAACATTATTTCAAGTAGGCCGTACGGCAGATGAGCAACACTTCACCCAGGCATTCACACAAACCTCACTTCTACCTAAATGGATTCATACACCACTCATTGACCTGTTTGTGGTCTTTGCCTCCAGTTAACTGTGTACAGAAATCAGTTTATAACTACATTTAAGTTGGAGGAGAGCACCAAAGGAATTAAAATTCATCCACTGAAGACTGTGAATGTATGCACCAAATTTCATGACAATCCATCTGATAGTTGTTGAGATATTTTAGTGTGGAATAAAGTACACCAACTGACTGCAGCAGGCAAAAACCTCAACTTGTGAGGTTGAGTCTGGCTTTGTGAGGCTACTGGGATCCTCTGAGGAACTTGCTGTAAACAGCTACACATACCATATATACAGTCTAGTGACAAATGAAAGGAAAACCAACATAAAGTGTCCTAGTAAGGTGTTGGGCCTCATACCACCAGGATAGCTTCAGTGCTTTGGTATTGATTCTGCAAGTCTCTGGACCATAATGGAGGGATGGAACAGCATTCCTCCAAAACATATTCCCTCATTTGCTCTATTGATGATGGTGGCGAAGAGTGCTGTTGGTCAAAATCTTCCACTGGTTTACAGTTAGGTTGAGATCTGTTGAGTGTGAAGGCCATAGCATATGATTCACATCAGTGACCCCTCATGCCCTGTGGATGGTGGTACTGTCATCTCCACTAATTTTTCAGGTTTTTCCTCTACCTTTTTTCCCGTCTGTAGATATTCACTTATACCAGTATGTCAGTAAGTGTGATGTTGATGCAAAGCAGAAGCGAAATGTCAGGTAAAAAGGTCAAAGTAATGACACTGTATCGCCATCCTCCTTAGAGCATTATCATCATCACTGTGCTCTCTGTGCACAGCATATAACGCTGAGCTAGGAAATATCAACGCTCTGTCCTTCTCAATGTTGGAAATACAGTCTGAGTGGCCTGTACTGGACATTTCCACCTGTACAAATCACTCATGCTTCATTACTTTGCTGCATCATGCCTTAAGTAGTGTAGCTATTCTGATATCATCTGCTTCATACTGTAATCTGCCACACTGACATCTACAATAACCGTCTATATAATATTTACCACAGAAATCAGAAAGTTAATCACCCGAGAAAGAGAAAGATCACATGTGCAATGCACAGTATAATACAGTTTAAATGATAGACAGTTGATGGCATACAACTATGCTGTCAGTGTCCGTGGTTATCAAAATAATGTCATTTAACCAGTTCTTTAAGTGTTTTGGAAATAAACTACTCACAGATAAATGTAGTGTTAGCCACTATGTGAAGTAGTTCATAGATTTCTTTTTCCACTGGTGTCACCCTCAGTTTCAGTGATGCATGAGCTTCACGTTATCTACTTCAGTAACATACTGCTGCACACACAGATCAATACCGAACACTGCTTAACTTGTGTGGCCACACATCCAATCTTTTATCATTATAAAAGCACAACCTCCTTCTCTGACCTTTTACCACAAAGGTGTCCTGGGGGGAAAGAAACAATTCGCCGTGAAATGAGGAGGATAAGATTGATTCACTGAGATATCTCAGTCAGTGTGCCGCTGTGTGGAACTGTATAAAGTAAGCCACATTGATTTATTTAAAGGAAAGCGTAAAGACAGGGTTGTGCTCGTGTTGATCTGACGTCAGATTTGTTATCTTTGTGAATATGGAACACTTTTTTCCACGTCAAATACCTGAATACAGATTGAGATGTTTACAGCAGAATATCATACAGCTTAATTTAAGTCACATGTTTTCCCGTTAAAGAAATAATTCAACTTTTTTTCAGGGAAAAAAAATGCTTATTTGCTTCCTTACCACAATTTAGATGAGAGGACTGATACCACTCTCATGTCTGTTTGGTAAATATGAAGCTACATCTAACAGCCACAGTGTAAAAATGACATGTTGGGGTTATGTGAGATATTTTCTCATCAGGAAAGCAAATACGTTTCCTAAAATGTTGAACTAATCCCTTAAATCTATCTTTAATGACAGTTTCTTTTTTGGCTGGGCTGGCATACTCCACATATGTATACAGTATGAGCTCACTTCAGGACCAGTGGGTCAGATCAAGAGGTCAAGAAGATCAATTCAGAGTAATAAAGAAGTTAATACATCACAGATTCATTTGGCAGATACTTTTGTTGAGCAAAGCCATGGTTGCATGTTTCCATAAAAATACATAAGTGGCAATTTGAAATTCAGTAAAACCTTGGAGTTTTGATTGCGTTTTTTCCTACCCTGATATTTATCAGTGATTTCTTCAATTGATCCAATAGATATACAATATGTATCTTCTCTGGAAAACAAAAAGACTCACATGATTCAATCTTCAAATTATTATTATTTTGTTGCTTTGCGATGGCTCAGTGTGATTGCAACCTGTGTTCCATGTTAACTTTTAACTTTCTGAGCAACAGTAATTTTGTAAAGCAGTGTTTTTCCTTTTAAAGTCCCATCTGAATTTAAGTAGGCGTGATATGAGCATCAATCAGGTCCCACCAAGGTTATCTGCCGCGCTGCAGTGCTGGTATAATGCACTTACTGTTCAGTTGTTGCTGTTTCCTATAACCGCTATCTTTGGCTAGATCAAGTGTTTCACCCTGAATTGTACTGGATGTCCTTGATTTATTTCTTACTCCTCACTACACTGATTTCTACAGTCCAAGTCCCTGAGGTTGCTGTTGACAGCTTGTTTAAAGTTACAAGAAATATTTATATTCATATATATTCATATCATATATCCATATTTTCATGGCTTAGGCAGAATGCTCAGGCAAAACAAATAAACACAAAAAAAAATGTTATTTTCTGTTGTTGTGTTTTTATGTATGGGTGTGTCCTCTTTTTTCACGCTACATAACTGGTCAGTTGGGTTTAATACATTTAAGTTATTTCATAACTATTACGGATTGATTTAAAGCTGTTGAATAAAGACATAGTCTAGATGCTTTATGCTTTGTATGGGGGGCAAATGAAACAAAATGTGACATAAAAATGGAATTTTAGAGGTTTCTGGAGGATACAATGACATCTCATCCTACAAGAGGTCGACCTACGAGCTATTTGAAGTAGATGAATTTGTCAAACTGGGGTTTTCCTTTGTGAGAAGTCCCATGACCCTGATGGTCAGTCTAGGTGTGGGAAACCTAACCATGCTGCAGCACTGCCAACTTCTCTACTGTAACAGCTGCATGAGTGTGTGAATGTGTGGGTGCATGATGCAAGTGTTTTTATGCGTTACAAAGGGTGCCAAGCAGGCTGGGGTGAAGAGGTGGAAGGCTTAAAGAAGAATGTGCTTGCATTTCAAGAAACCTGAGCTCATTGTGCTCATTTGACAGGTGTGTGTATGTTTGTGGGGGGAGTTAAAAAGATGACAAAATGCATGCAAGTATGAGTACATGTTAGATGGTGATAGTTAAGGGGAAAAGGGAGATACTGCAGAATAATATTCCTCTTCAGTATCATTTCATGCAGTTTGTGAACTGTGTGAACTTGTGTCCTCTACAGAAATAGGCTTTGATGGTATTGTGTGACTAGTTTCTCCCTTTAACGCTGCTGTGTACTGCAGTGAACCATTAAACAATGAACATTGTTTTGAGGAATCATCGCTGTTATGTTCATCATACACTGTCTGAGTGCTATGCTGTTATAAGTTTAAAGTAAGGTCACCAGTATTGGATTTCTTTTGTTATGAATGACTGAATGAGAAGGGTTATTCCTCTATATGTGACTTTGGATACTTACATGATGACTGTGCTGCCATAAAACACACTTAATATATTTTTAAGATATAAAGGAATTCAGGTTGTTGTTTTTTCTAATAACTTACTGCATTATGGCTGGTTCACAAGTTTGAGTGGATAATATTTTTAAAAAAATTTAGAGATGACAGTCAGTATAGTCATGGGTATGAAAAGATATAACACGTTAGTTGCCCAGTAAATCTGAAAAATATGAACCACTCTAACAGGCCATTTTCAGGAGGCCCCACTGATTTTCATCTTCCTTAAAAGCTTTCTATCTGAAATACCACTGATCTGCACAGTTGATCTTCAAATAAGCTCGATGGTTCAATGTAGCCAGAGCTCTCTTTTCAGTGTGCATTACACTGTCTACTGATTTTATAGAGTTGCTGATAGGGAGAGAAAATACAATGGTGAGCATTCAAAAACAAAAACAAATACACATGCACACACACAAACACACAGCAAGGGAAGAATGGATTTGATAAGAGTAGTGCAGAGACCTGGGGATCATCCGGCTGTTATCACCACTGTCCACTGTCTAATCTGCTGGCAGGTACAGGACAGGATAGCTTAACCACACAGTTACAGCTTGGCAACAATAGCCCTGAGTGTGTCTGTGTGTGTTCATAGCTGCACAGAATATAATTGTCTGTCTGACTGACTGAGACAGTTTGTGAGCTAAAAATGTAGTCTTTATTTGTACTTTCAGTTGCTTTTGCTAGCACTTCTCTTTTACAGGAGTATTTCAGTCACTTGGTTGTAATTTTTTGAAAGGTTAGTGTGACTAATTATATGTTGTGGTATGTGTAAAAACCGTTGACAGCCATGTTAGCCATGCCTCTATGAGGCTGTTTTTAGGCACAGTGGTACTTTCAGCTAAATGATAACATCAGCAAGCTAATATGCTCGCAATAGCAAAGCTAACAAGGTGATATTTGGAAGGTATAATGTTTACCATTGTAGTTTAGTATTTTAGCATGCTAACATTATCTCTATTACTGTGGCACTGAAAAGAACAGTACAGAAGTTGAACCATTTAAAATTTTGACATGATAATGGCACATAGAGCAAAAGTCAGGCATCATCAGACTTGGGTCAATTTATCCCCAGGGGGGATATGAATGTCTTTTCCAAATGCTAATTCAACCAACAGTTGTAAGATATTTTGACTACAAAACAGTAAATGTCAATTTACAGTCTATGCTTCATACAGGGATTAGAGAGGTGGGGAATCACCAGCGTTAGAAATCTTTAGACCATGATGCATGATGCCTGGCCATGGTTACACACTCCCAGTTGACTGTCGGCACCTCTATCATAATCTAATAAAGTCACAAACTTTAATGGGGTGACTTTGCAAAACACATATGAGATGAAAACATTATTAAGCATTCAGACACGCTACATATTTGCATAAAATATTACAAAACAAATTAAAAGTAATTCCATTTAATCTTCGACTGGAAGCACCAGCGTTGAGAGTGTTAAAAGACATACATATTTCACTGTGACACACAAACAAAATATTAAGCGCCCTCCTCATTAATTAACTGAGATCGCATCCACTTAAGTATCATTCTGTCTATGAATATTCATAGTACATAATGCATGTGCTGTATGAGTACATGCAACATTTTGTAAATCTCTGTGATTGGACACAGGATCAGTGCATCCTCAAGAGGGACTTCATGTCTTTTCCTGCATCAGCATTTTGACAAAGTCACGTTTACCTGGAGCATGGACGTGAATCTGTATTCAGTCTCATTAATAGTAATTAAAATTTGACCTTGAAATATATCACAAGTAAGCACTTCAACTAAATTACTCCTGTGCCTCCTATTTTGGCAGCAAACTATTGCTATCAGAAAGTAATTACCTTGTTGATATACTGTCTCTATATCTATATCTAATCTCACTCTATAGAGAAGCTTGTAAAAGAGGGTAAATTACATTTCTTCCCACGTTTCTCTATCTATCACCTTTTATATTAGTTTCATCTATCTCTGCATTTGATTACAAAGCAACATCAAGAACAGCACAACTACTGCAAGGTCAATGTCAGCCATTCTCTATCCAGCCACAGGTAACCTGGTTATGTTATGAGTCTTCATCATTAAAAAAAAGACAGTGCTTTACACTCCTTACAAACTCTTGTATTTCTTTTTTTCCTGCATTCATGTCTTCCTCTTACCTTGTTACTGACGGATGCTGAGGTGGGATGGGGGCAGAGAGGTGCAAGAGGGACGTCCAGTAAAAGATCAGAGGCTCTGCTCATTCTGTTTTATACATGCCCACTCCAACTATTTTAGGATGAAAAATGGGAGCCCAGTTCAGCATGGGGCCAGTGATGTTAGGCTGCTAGGCCCAGCCGTATCGCTTTCCTGACTGCACTCATGATAATCAAACATTACTATTAATAATCATAAATGGCCACCTTTCATTCCAGCCAGGCTTCTTTTCTTATGGTCACCCTTCCTCGCCCCTCCCTTCCTCTAACCCTCTCTCCTTCCCCCTTCCAGCCATTTGATTTCTCCACCTAATTTTCTCCCACCTCCCATCCACGGGGCTTCGTTCTGCCCTCTAATCCTACTCTGATCCGGTCTCTACCATTCGCTCTCTCATTGCTTCTCCCTGTCTCTCTTCTCTTAAACTTTTAATTTTCACCTTTATTTCTCATCAACTATTCCCTCCTTTAAGGCATTCTGCATCATCAGTGACAGATTATAAAACCCTGAGCTCCTTTATCTTTACCACTGGTGTTCTTTCACTTTCCCTAATCTAAAACATTACGATGTTTACATGCTAGTAATCCAAAGCCTCTTCTGGCTAATTCCTACAGTCAAAGAGCATGTTACTATTGACACCCCTCTTAGTTAGCCTGCTGTTTGCTACACCAGGCTTTCCTTTACAGCACTTCTTTTATGCTGATTTAAAACTATAGCGGTGGCGTGCCGTCTACCACCAACATCTCACTTCTAGTTTGTGACTGCTGATTTTCACAGATGGATCAGCTGTGACTAGTTAACTAATTAAGCTAATGTTAGTCCCATGAGTTGAAAGAAAATGCAATCTGACTTCTTAATGTTTTCAGCTGGCTTGTTTTAAATTTTTAAATTTATATATATATATTTTATATATATATATATATATATATATATATATATATAATATATATATATATATATATATATATATATATATATATATATATATAATATATATATATATATATATATATATATATATGAACCTGTAATCACCCAAATAAATGTAACCTTGTAATGATGCAATGATAGAAGTGATGGTGAGTTACTATTGTAAACTGTAATCTAGTTAGCTGAGCATGCTAACCCTTGCAAATAAACACATTCTTTAATCCATTCATTACACTCTTGTTTTTCAAGTTGTGGAAAGACAAATAGACAACACCCTCTTCACTCTTTAATACTCTTATTAAAGCCCCTGTGCACACAGCTTCAACATGTGGATAAAACCAAAGCATGACAGGCCTCCCATGCTTGCTCATGTTTGCTAATGCAGCTTGAACAGCCCCTGTTTAGAGGAGGAGTTTGTTTATATCAAACTGAATGTTTGAGGGATTTGTGGAATTATGCTAAAGCAATAACTCAAGAAATATGTGTAGAAATTCAGAAAACCTCCACAGTCCAGGCTATGGTGACTTTGTAGAGATAGGGCCCCATTGCTCTTCATTGCTAACGACAACAATAAAACACTCAGGCATTGGCAGGCTATATATCCCTCTGGGACAGTGGAGCACATCCTGCCAACGAGTCTTCCCACAGGCTCACTTATAGATGTGATTATAGATCACAGAAAACATCAGCTGTTTCCACCAGTGGTATTACTGAAGAACCTCTCAGACTGACCTTTAAGGAAGCCTTGGTTGGTAGAGGCCGATACAAGATTTAATGGCTACTGTCTGTGTGTGAAAGCCATAAACAAGTTTTATTGGGAAGGATGGATTTATGGGTGCTTGAGTCTCTGCGCATGTGTTGTGAAAGTTTGTGTATGTTGGGGTGAGGGGAATGGTGTGAGTGAAATGGGTTGTGTTCTCTGCTGTACAACGACTTTCAACAACAGGTGTTATTCTCTCAGTTACTGTCGAGGCATTGTATTTATGCGACAGCTATCAATTTTATGATGGACTATTTATTCGTGTTGGATGTTTTTCTCAGAATCATTTTGGAAGTGGTAAAGATTTATTATCTTTGCAACTTAATCATGAAGTGCTGAAAGGGAAGCTTTTATATTTCAGGGATTATCCTCACCAGAAAACTGACAAGAGGGTCAGTGTTTTTTCCAGCAATAGTCATTCAATGCATTTACAGTCTGTAATTATCCTTCTGTAAAGTAGTGTTCATTAATGTTAATGGGGGAATCCACCATACCTGTGCTGGATTTAAAGAGCCTCCGTGCACACAATGGATTCACAGGAAATGATCCATGCAAGTACTCCAGAATTACTGTTTGTAATTATGTCTCACTGATAACAGCCTCACTGTTTTACTGTTCACTCTCTTAACAACATTTCAGAGCTGTATTATGTTTGTGCTAATGCAAACCAAACATTTCCTGCTGCGGCTTTACATTTAAAGCGTTCAACTGGTTAAAATGGGGCAGCTTTTATTTTTAACCAGCCACCAAAAACACATTTTGTTTGTCACCTAGATTAGTGCTGACAATGACTATTCACCAAAAAATGTGTCTTTAAAACAAAACATTGTCTATTTTACCAGCAGTCAGCATTGGTTTCTTTTAACCCAAGCCATGATCTTTCCCTAACCTTAGCCAAGTAGTTTTAGCCAAATAAACTTACAGACATAAATTTTAGAGCTGGCAGATAAAAAAAAAATGCTCATAATGACTTGTGAGTCAACTAAAACAATCACATGGGTTGTTTGGTTGGCGCTGACAAATGACCTATTTTGTTCACATATCTGTGAACTTGTTGATCTGCCCAGAGATAACTTGACTTTGACTCTCTCTCTTTCACTCTCTTTCTCTTTCTGTCCTCTGCTCTGTATTCCCCATGGCAAATATGCACTGGGACATTGCTCCCAGTCCAATTCAAAAACCTTCTCCTCAAAGTCCTAAATCTTTTTAACAATCCCAGGCCCTTTCTGTTGCATCTCTCCCTCAACCATCCTTATCTAATTTTGTGACAAATGATTCTCTCCCTCCTACTACAGTGGCAAGAATAAGTAAGTGAATCCTTTAGCATGACCTGGTTTTCAACATTAATTCATGATAAAATTGTGATCTGATCTTCATGGAAGTCACAAGTACTGACAAACACAATGTGCTTCAGCTAATAACACAGAATGATTATAATATCCTGTGTCTTTATTGAACACACCCATTACATATGCACAGTGCAGGTGGAAAAAGTAAGTGAACCCTGGTTTTAATAACCGGTTGAACCTCCTTTGGCAGCAATAACCTCAAACAAGCTCCCCCATTAGCTGCTGATCAAACCTGTACAGCATTGAGGAAGAATTCCTCCTCACAGAACTGCCTCAGCTAAACCATATTCTTAAGCTGTCTGGTGTAAACTGCTCTCTGAGGTCATTCCACAGCATTTCTATTGGGTTAAGGGCTGGGCTTTTTTAGCAATCCATAAGACTTTTACCTGGTAGCATTATTGAGTGTCAAGATGCTCTTTGGAAAATGCTGATGCATAGTGCTGTTTTCTTTGGAGAGTAGCAGGGTTCTCCCTGGTGCCCTGACACAGACTCAATGCTCCATGATTCATGTATGGTAGATTCATCAGCAGAAATGTTAACCAGCTCCAGTGATTGATGATTTATACTTTAAGCTGTTACTAGGCTTAGTTTTTACCTTACTGAACATCTGTGTTGTCATCTTAGGCAGACACCCAAATATAGGCAGAGTAGCCACAAAACTAAATCATCTCCATCTACAGACAGTTTGTCTGACTGTGGACTGATGAGTATCTAAAATCTTGATGACTTTGTAACCCTTTCCAGCTTTATATAAATCAACAGTGTTTTTATCAGTCAAAATAGCTCTAACCCACACTCCAATGTGGTTTCATTGATTGGACTCCAATTAGCTTTTGTTAATGTAACTAGCCAAAGGGTTTACATTTTCCAACCTACACTGTAAATTTTTGAATGAGGTTTTCAGTATGGACAAGAAAAATACAGTGATTTATGTGTATTATTAGTTGAAATTGATTGTGACTGTTCATGATTCTAACTTGGATGAAGATCTGACCATATTTAAAAACAAATTTATACATAAATGGATATGATTCCACAGGATTCACTAACTTGTTCTTGACACTCTATATATTTGTTGGTGCACTTCTCTAAACTTATCACCTTCTCCAACCCCCCTCATAGCAGCCAAAGGGCCACAGAGGGGGTTGTCCTGATCCAATGATGTACCAGGGTGTCTCTTGCAAATCTGGCAAGGGGCACAGCAGGGGGACAGGAGGGAGGAGGAGGTGATGGAGTAGCAACAAGCAATGCTGGGAGGGAGATAGAGGTGCATGATGAAAGAGCAGAAATTGAAAGAGGGATGCCAACAGAGCAAAAGAGAAAGGTAAAAAGGGAGGGACTGAACCAGCGAAGTGGTAGAGGGCAAGGTATCAACAATCGATCTCACCAGAGAGCATCAATGGGGTATGTACACGGGTGAAGGGTAGGGATGAGAAAGCAATATGATTGAAAATAAGGCAGAGAAAAAAACCTGCATAGTTAAGCCCTGACAAGGAAAACCATCAGAAGTTACCACTGGAGACAAAGTGAAAACTTTCGTAAACTATGTTTGTCTTCTATTCCCTTAGCATTGGCAACAGGGCACATTTAATAAGCATCATAAACTTCTCTTAGTCTGCCAGCATCAGAATTTCCGTCCCAGTTGTCCCACAGCTTCAGGTTATCTGATTATCTGTGCATCACTGTCATTAACAAGACTTTTGGCTTGTGTGAATGCTTATGGGACTTCCATTCAGAATTATTTTTTTAGATTGTGTCAAAGGACTATGTGAGTTAGTTGACTGTGCTGTATAAATGCATAAATTCACAACCCTCCTTACTGGTTCATTTACACTGCAAATATGTGTTGATTTTCCACTGGGGCTAAAACAAACTATCACCAGATCTACCATTAATCACACTAATCAAAGTGCTGCTTACTTAGAAATTCTCCTGACAGTATCTCTCTTCAGTTTGTAAGTCAAATAATTTGTGACACAGAACAAACAAACAAGTCAGTTCAAAGTTTTTCTCATTGTCTTCTTTTGACATACAAACCTGTGATCAAACTTTTTTCCAGCACAGGTTTTGAGTGAAACGTGAGGTTACATTTACATTATATTCTGTAACTTAGAACAAAGGGAAGTTATTCTTGGGGTGATCAAAGAGGATAAGACAGAGTATAAGGATGAATTCCAGGGAGGAAAAGAAGAGAGAAAGAGGGATAATAATAAGAGAAGGCAAGAGACAGGAAAGAGAGATACCTTTGAACCTGAGTCCAGGTAAGCCAAGATAATACAGACACGTTGTGAACCTGTTGGAAGGTAGCATAGATTGACAGAGAGAGAAACAGAGTATGTTTCAAGCCATGTGTCTTTCTTCACATTTTGAAATCTAAGGTATGGATGTGCCAGATATTTAAAAGAAAAAACACACATCATGAAACATTTTGACATCTTTTTCCCCACACCACTCAGACTTTCCACAATCAGCTTGTTGACTGTTTTTGACTCTTCCACTTTGGCACCCTTGAAGACCTTGGGATTTCTTGGCTGCATTTGTGTGGTTCTTTTACCATCTTGGTGACCAAGTTTCATAGAGAAGGTGTCCTTCTTCACTATATATGCTGTCCATGTGGGGCTCAAACCTTTGGAAACCCCTGTTCTCAATATATGCCAGGTCACTTGGCCTTGAAATTTCACAAATCATCCTCCCATACTGTTGTCACCTGTTGAATATAATCTTTGGAGATTATATTCTTGTAGATAGGACAAGCCAGTGTTTTGCTATGCAGATGATACTCAACTGTATTTATCTTTCCTATCCTTGGAACAATGGTTCAAAATTGCATCTAGGTATAAGTGACAGAGATATCCATTTGTCTTCCACCACCTCATTCTTCCTCTCAAAATCCTTACACCACAGAATCTCTGTTTCACCACTAATGAATCTGATTTTAACCACCCAAAAATTCTTGGGTCTGCCTAACTCCACTTTAAAAAAGGAATGCAATATCAAGAGGAATAGGAACAGCAACAGCAAACAAATTATATTTGATGGGATCTATTGTACAATACACTTGATAGTCGATTGATAGTCGATGAGGCTGTTGTTTAAGGGCATCGTGTTCCAGCTGAATATAACTATCCAGAGTTCATTTTTGCAGGCTGTAGCTCCTCTTGCCTAAACAATGAAACTACACATAGCTTGCAACATGTTGACAAATTTTCCCAGGTCCTTAAGTATTTGTTAAGGTCCTCAAACTAACTGTATCACCCATGCAGGCTGGTCCCTCAATCAACCAGTCACTGTGAGGATAATAAATAAGCTCATGAAAGCAGTATCATCTATTACCACAAAGTTCTCCCTGCTCTTTTCTTAGCTGAACAGCTTCCCCACAAAATGTTCTGTCAGTTTTGGATTATTTAGTGCCACTTAGGATAACTCATTTTTGTAAGATAAAAAAAAACTATGTATATTCTGTATTAGATCCTGCCCCATTAAATACTGCACAAACAAGTTGTTAGCTGCATGACTGCCTTTCAAAACACTGATATTAGCTTGTATGGCCTCCACAAGCAAAGTACTCCCACACCTGCACACTGACTCATCTCTAAATCTGCTATTTGCCTTGTTCTTGGCAACTATATGCACATTACTGAGGCCCTTAATTGTTTTCAAACTGCTGATAGAAGTGTATTTCTTACTTAATCAGACATCACCCTATTGTTTAAGTAGGACATAGAATTGCCAGACTACTTATCCTGTCTAAACATGAAGAAGGGTTCACTCGCTTTATTGTTGTTCTTGTTCCAATGGTCACTGGATATGAGCATCTGCTAAATGCTTATGTATATAATGAGGCTTTGACTTCAGTTGTCCTCAGCACTGAGCAGGTTGTCTCCACACAGTAGGAAGGCTTCGTCCTCACATCTGATCAAATTATGCTTTTAGAGCAGATTGCCACCATCAGCATCTTTTTCACAAGGTTTCGTATTCAGATAAAGTCAGTCTGCTTGATTTATTTAGTTTAGAGCAGCATTCAAGGGCTGAATTTCAGTGAAGCGACAGGCTTGATAGACATAGACATGACAGCGGAAAAAAGACATGATTGAAAAAAGATTGCATGGAATAAATGCTGAAGTAGACACTAACTTCAGTGTAAGTGCATCTCACGGGAACAAGTGCTTTGAAGCAAAAAGCATTTAGATTTAAAGTATGCTCTGAGATTTCAATGTGGTGCTTGAATGTAAATAATGTCAAGGACCATTTGGTGAAGCTTTAGTATGCCAATATGAAGGGAACATTTTCTATTATACTGACAAAAAAATCAACTCTATATGTTATCAGACATTGCAAGGAACATAAAATCCATTTTAAAAATGGGAATAGTTGAAAGAACATGTACATTTCTGTTAGCATGACACACACTCAGCTAGTTTTTGTGAAAGAGACAGAAAGAGAAAACAGAGCCGTTACATGGCATCATCTTCTTCCTCCACATGTACTATTATATTACTGTGTCTCAGCAGTTTGAATTCCATTTGTCTCTCTCACATTGAAAAGGTGCAGAGTGAAAAAGTGAGTAGACTGAAAATGGTGAAGGAAACATGAAAAGGCAGAGATGGATGAAAAAAGGACAGAATATGAGAATAAAACAAAAATGGAAAAGATATGCTGAGCAAGGGATGAAGGGAACAATAGATAGATAGACAGATGGGGGTGGGGGGTGTCTGTTGACAGCAAAATGAGAATGAGATGGGAGAGGAGAGGAATCATTCGCCTGTTAATAGCAAATCCAATCCAATCTCTTCTGCTGTCTGTTTTTGTGTATATGTGTGTGTCCATGTGTGTATGTTCCACATGTGTTTGTAGGATCCACCTGTTTAATCATTGTTCTTTCTGTGTAAATACCAAGGCATCCAGACAAATCTTCTCCCTCTTACTCTGTTTAATCAGATCATGTAAAGACATAAGGCTTCACACATCAGGCGCATTTTGATGCAGAGGAACGCTCCTCGCTGCAGGGCCTGCAGATATTGGACTGCACACACCCTCTGTCAGAAGTACAAAGATACCAAGAGACTTAGAAGACAGAAAGAATGATTGACCTGTCTGTACACACACAGAGGAATGATGCCCTGACAGAGAGAAGGTAGGATGATGGAGGGCAAAAAGAGGAGTCCAAAGGCTGCTCACAAAAAAGAGGATTTGTTGGATGTGATTTAGGGAGGAAGATGTATGAGTGTGGCGACAGAGAACTGTCATTCATCTATCTATGCATCTGTCCATTGGTCTGCACAGAGTGGGACATCTCTCAGGTCAGTGTTGGATCTCTTCAAGCCATGAGGTGTCTGGATTGTTGTTATTGTCTGTTTGTTTTTGTCCTATAAACAACATGCTCACAATAATAGTGCTAACATATTGATCTTGTTTATTAGGTTCACTGTCTTAGTGAAGATTGGAGGTAACATGCTAACATTGGCTAATTAGCACTAAGCACAAAAGTACGGCTGATGGGAATGTCATTTGTTTTTGTAGTAGTAGATGAAATCAAATTTGCTAAGGGATCATCAGACGTTATTGAAATCTATCCTCAAGGGAACATAAGTGTCAGTTTTTATAGAAATCCAGCCAATAGTTGTTGAGACATGGTGATGTGGTTCTAGAGGTCTAGGGCTGTTTAGGATTGAACTTTTTTCTAAAACGTCATTCTGGTATCCCTTGGACTAATTTAGAACCTAGCAGATGTAACTTAGACGTAACTAAGATTAGTCAGATTAGTGTGGTCAAGATTCAATTAGACAACTGTTCTCATATCACCAAATAATTACTGGGATGGACAAGTGTGGTGAACTTCATCCTAATTGTATCCTGTAGGGTGTCCCTGAGCCAACTGCTGCTATCTCCCATTCTGTCCAGAAATCGTAACTATCAAAGAGCATACCCTGCAGAAAAAAACAAACCTGACTTGACACAAACAACATGAACACACACAGGGTGTACTGTCAAACAGATGCACACATACAACCAAAATCCCAAGACAAACCTAGATATAATGGATGAAAGCATAGACAAACATATACACACACTTACACACACATACCAGGAATGCTGAGCAGCACTACACTGTGTGAAGTGCAGGGTCTAAATGAGAGATGCAGGGCGATTGTGTGATTCACACAGTATCTGGTGCCTGCCTTGGCTGGCAGGATGGTGTGAACCCAGGCAACAGGTGTCTGGGAATAGCTGAGACTGACTTCAGAAGCAAAATTAGTTCCAGCACCCAGATATGAGAGTTGATGAGTATTCAAAGACAGAGAGACAGAGAGAGAAGAGGAGGATGAAAAAAGAGGCAAAACTTCATAACCACATTGTAGAAAGCTTTCAAACAAGTTACGTCAAGTTAAGTTAGGATAGGGTTGGGCTCCTTTTTCAAAGCACAACTTTTAGAGAAAAAATAGTGAAGAGGATTGGAAACAGATGGAGATATAAGAAGATAACTGTAGTAAGAAGTAGTAAAATACGTTAAAAAATAAGTTTTTTTGTGAAATCTGGTAAGTAACTGAAGGACTAGAAAGAGTGTTTGTGATCACAGGTGTCCCTAGAGGAGTAACATGCAGTGACAAGCAACCTAATCTCTGGCAAAATATTAGCTCACTTAAGTTTACGCCATATATGTCAGTGTCAATGTGAATTTTTTTTCCATACATAAATAGTATCCAAAAGCAAGCATATAAATATTCCATTCATATATCACATGACTAGACTGACAATTTCATATTCCAGTTTTTCATATTACTATTCAGATCATATAATATGTTTATATGAGTTGTATTATTATATTAAATGACCAGTGTCCAGTGTAATAGATTACACTGTATATTTTCTGTATTCACATGCAGACTATGTACATCACATTGGCTGCAAACACAATGTGAATCATGACTAAGTGACAGGTGGGCAGAAACAGTACTGTAAACAAGTGACAGACTGGACCTGTAATATTTGAGTTATGGTTCATACAGCCCATTAAGCTATTTGTTGTGGGGAACATTAATCTGTTTTGACCTAAGGACACACACACACACACACACACACACACACACACACACACACACACACACAGAACTGATTTGTATCAGTAAATGTAGCTTAATTGAAAATATTGTGTAACTGGAAAAATCCTTTTATCTCTACAATCAAGACAAGAGTCTGGTCTGTTCATTATGGGGATTTGCAGCATTTACAGTGAAGGAATCGCAGATGAGGGGAAGAAATGAATGCTTTACACACACATGTCCACATGCATCAGGACACACTTATACATGTCAGCATTTAGTGCATGCTACATGTAACCTTCCTCCTACTTTCACAGTTGCAAACACCTACACAAATTTGTACATGTAAGTATGCAAATATTCACATATATATACAGTAACCCTACACGCATACTGCACACGTGCATGTTCTAAAAATTAACAAAGAAGCATTTGACCTTGAAGTTCAGTGTGTACAGGGAATTGGTATATGTGGGGTGTGAGCAGTAAGTCTATCGAATTCCAACAAGTCACTAGTGTCAGGCAATAAAAAAGAGAAAATCTCTTAAGATTATTCCACCCTTAAATCCTCTTAAGCTTGAATCACATCAATGGCACATGGCCACATCTGCATGTTACAATAATACCCAACAAAGACTGTCTGTCACAGACGGCCTGACGTTCATGTGTTCCTTTATTAATCTGAGGCTGACTTGGTATCGCCACACTACTATATGCTGCACATTACAAAAACATTAGAGCAATAACAAGGCCGGCGTTCATGAGGAAAGAAGCACCTGTTCTGCACTCTCATCCTGCAGATGTCTGACTTTATTTGATCTTTATGGACAGTATAAGTATAAGAGTCATTCGTAAGTGAATGGTCCATTAACACACATTATGCTAACCGGCTAACAGTTTGCTGTGCACTGAAAGCCAGCCGCATTGCAGTTAAAATCTAATTTCAGTCAAGGACTCACTTGTCTTCTGGACAACACTATGCCAGTCTGCAAGGCAGAAAGGAGGGACCATTATCATTATATCCATCAGTCGATGAAACATTAAATTGAAGGCATTAGTGTACATTAAATGAGGATTGAATGTGTATGTGTGCAAGCGTGTCTTCAGTTAAATTCTGAGCTCATTTATCTTTGTCTATCATGTGCACTTTGGAATATACATATCTTTGACACATTAATATCTTTATATAGTTCAATAGCTATTATCACATTTAGCCAATTAGCTTCTTTAGCTAGAGGAAGAACAAAAGTAACAGCTTGTGCTGTAAATAAACACAGCGCACAGTTACAGTACAATAACTAACCTGTCTATTTACTTAGCTTGGCAAGGCTACATATGCTACCTGTCTGGCCAACTGGTTAGGCTGGGTTGTGAGAGTGAAAAGCGAGTGTTTGCATTGTTGGCTGTCTGATTACCTGGGCAACATTTAGATCTTATATTTTTCAGACACACAGCTCTGTGAGGAATAAAAAACTGCCTTCCTTATGGTCACTCTAGCCAATATGAGCTAGCTAACACTGCTAACACTGGCTCAGAGAGGTGTTGGTGTTATTTAACCTACCTTCATTGAGATAAATGGAGTGGACAAAATAATGGTATTAAACAATACAGTTCAACAGCACCACAAACTACATCCTCCACAATGATCACGCAGAACATTATAAACTGAACATTATAAGTTTCATGAAAGTAGGAGTTATTGCTGGACTCTTGTAGTAGCCTGCAATATCTACTTTTAGCCAGGTGTACCTAATAAACTGGTGACTGAGTGTAGTGTATCTGTGTATCCATGTGTTGGGGGGGGGGGGTCGGGTTTGACACCAGAGAGACACTATAATTAAGTCAAGTTAATGCACCGGCATTGTGTGCATCGATCCACTCCCTGCTAATGTCCCATGGTGGCATGACTTATTAAGTGCACACCTACAAGCACAGTATGATCTGATTAGATAAAAGCTCATTCATTCAACCTGCTCTCTGAGCCATTGGCTGTCATTGCGTGCAGTGGCAGTGACAGTAAAGATGGTTTAATGAAGTCACTTTTTTTTCCTTGGGAGCCCAGGAAAGCAAAGTCTTCCTATCTAACTGTAACAAGAAAACGTCACACCGTGTTTAATTTTATGCCCTGTGAAAAAAGAAATTGGTTTCATTTTAATTCCTGGATTAAAATGAGTTCACCTGCATCCAGCTGCAGTGCATTTTATGGAAGAGATAGTGCAGAGTGTAGTTATAACTGTGCAGTTTGGGTGAGGTGTCGCCAAGCCTTTGAACAAACTCTGCATCATTCATGACTTCTTGGGGAAACAGGCGTAATAAATCTTTGGCAGAGAGGCATCCTCTCACTGTTCCCTTTGCAGGAATACATGAAAGACTTGATTATTGAACACTGCAGACAGACACTCACCTGTATCATCCTGGATTTTGGAATATTAGTAGGCAAATATGTTAATACCAAACATTAACTAAATGCTGTAAGTTGTATGGAAAGTGGTTCTAGAGTGTATGCAGCCATACAAAGTGGATAGTGTTGATGCTATCAATGTTGTACAGCTAATGGAAAGTTTAAAAAGTCCCATCGCACAAGTTGGCCAATGGGCACTTTGAATATTAATAGAATGTGAAAAAAAGAACATCTAACAGCCTCAGGATTCAATTTCATCCTCAGTTTCTTTTCTCAGGCTTTCATGCGTAGCTTGCTTTGGATCAAACAGCCTCCTCCAAATGTGACTCCGTCTGCCTCTGGCTTACCCTTTGGCCCATTCACACTCACACACACTCCTCACTCCACATCATGTTCTTATCACACCAAGTTAATGACTCGTGAGCTATTATTCCTCTGCATTAACCTCTCTGACCTGCTACCTGCTACAGTACACTGGTGCACGTAAAGCCTATAGATGCAAATATAATAAACACAGAGTGGCCCTCTGGTGACTGTTACTGTTATGACCTGACAGTGTTCATGTGCATTAACTCAGTGGTTTCCATCAGCCTTGGGGAAGCATTACATTATGGATATTATATATGTTTTGAGCAGTGTAGGGGTCCCAATAAGTGTTTGTGTAGGCATGTATACATGCCTGAACATGTGTGGGATTTGTTGGTTCTCTGGTTCAACAACAGCCTGTGTGTGCATCTTTTATATGTGGGCTGAAAAGTGAACATAATCAGTAGTGGAATCCATTATTCTGCAGCCTGAAGTGCAACAGCAATGTAGGAGTGAACATTATTCAGTCAGTCATCACATCCCAGTCCTTTCCCCTACCGTCAAGTGTTATAGAGGAAGCATGCGTGTGTGTGTGTGTGTGTGTGGTGTGTGTGTGTGTGTGCGTGTGTGGATGAGAGAGAAGAAAGGAAGAATGAAAGAAAGACTCACTAACTCAGAGCTTGTGAGGATGAATAATGATCAATACTTTGACCTTTGTTGTTACTATCTGAAGGGCATCGCTGCTGCACCCAAGGGAGCCAGTGCTCAGCGGCCTGCATCAAAACTTAAACACTTTACTAGCGCGTTTTCAATGTCTACACGGCTTTCCTTGTGTATGTGCAGTGTGTGCAGTGTGTGTAGAGACAGCACACAGAGCTGCAGGATATACAATACTTCCTACTGTACGGCACTCCAGAGATTTTTCTCTTCTGTCATCTCATGGAAACAAAAACAGATTAAGGGACTGCAGATCTGATATGATGATAAGCAAAAGAGAGAGAGAGAGAGCAGGAAACAATGGGAGTGAATGACAGAAAGAGAAGGAGAGAGGTGTGTTTGAGTAAGAGCGATCTCCTCTGATCTCCTCTGATCCCCTCGTCCCCTCGCTAGGATTTGGTTTATCCTTCATTCAGCAGGAGTTTGCCCATTTTTCCTGACCGCTCTGCAACATTAATAGAAGCTGCTAGGAGTTAGGACACACACGTCAGGTCACACACACTTTTTTCCCTCTCTCTTCCTCTCTCACGTCACATCAAACACACCTACACACACACACACACACACACACACAACACACAAACACACAAACGACAGTGAGGGTTTCAGTTGTAGTAGTTCTTGAACTGGGCCTGCCAATAAAAGCCCCTGGAATCGGAATCAGAGGTGACAGATGGGGCAGGTGAGGAGACAAGCAGGGAGGTGGGGGAGGGAGAGGGAGACAAGGAGACAAGGAGACAGACAGGGGGAGTAATTAAGAGAGGCGTGTGATGCTGGAGTGGGGACGGAGGGACGGGGGGTAGATGAGACACAGATCAGAGAGTGGAAAGGTGGGGTGAGAGAGAAAGGACAGCAGGACTGATGTCCCCTCGTTCACTGATGAGGGTGATTCAGCTGCTCTGATGACAGTTTGATGAGATCGATGAGGGGACAAACTGTTCGTGGCTCTCTCACATTATCTTTTATATCTCTTTATTAATCCTGCGCAGCCTGACCTCCTTCTCATTCAAGTCACAGGGAAGGAATTCACACTTCAAATTACTGAAGTTACTCTGAAGAAAACTTTCTTCTTACCCAAGCAAAATCATCCAGAGTTGACGTTTTCATACGCAGAAATTTCCCAACTCACAACCAATTAAGCATCTTCAAGAGAATTTCCAAAGGGTTATGATTAGATTTTCTGAACTGCATCAGATTCTGTCCTCTGTCCTCGTCCCTGCTTTTTCATCTTTGCATTTGCCCTCTTTTTCTCATCATTCTCACTTCATATTCTCATTGTACCTCCATCCCATCTCCTCCCTGTTCTTCCCAGTCTCTTGTCAATGAACATCTGGTGCCAGGGGGAGTTCGTTCTCTTTCTTTCTTTCTTTCTTTCTTTCTTTCTTTCTTTCCTTTCTGTCTTTCTTTCTCCCTGGGAGAAGCATCTCTCTCTGCTGGGTGCTGGCAGCTGTCAGTCACGTCAAGGTCTGTGACGACTTTCTCATTTCTCTCATCATCATGCCGTTCTCTATTCAGGTGAGACGAGACGTGATCAGATGCTGCGCCTCAATGAGCAGGTGTCGCTTTGCATCTCAAGTAGTTTCATATCAAGCAGTTATACAGTCAAATGAACAAGAAAAGTGGCTCAAATTTTGACCTTCTCGTTGGTTCTTTGGCCATGAAATTTTGTCAGATGAGCAACATGAAGGTAAAAAAAAAAATAGACCAATGCATTTACCATTAAAGAAGAGATAAGGGCAAATAACTGAGTTACATCAAAGAATTGTGATGGGTGGCAAACAGTTATATGGATTAGCTGATGCAGTATTAAAATGTTGCAAATTTTTCAACCTTATTTTAGCCGTGCAAAGCATGTTAAATTTTGTATTAGTTCTTGTATTAAATTCACCAACTTAGGTGAGTCAATGGACCTCATGTAAGAATTTCTCTTATGACAGATTTTTGAACGAACTTCACACATTCACCATTTTTTTCTCAGGCACAAAGGAAAGTAGTTCTTTTGTAGTTCTACAGCCTGTTCGAAAAAGGGATGTTGCTCGATGATGTAATACCCCAATAGAAATATTCATGACATGTCATTCTGTTGTATTTGAATTCAGCCTAGTGTCAGATGGTTTCAGCCCTTTATCTGTTTACCTGCTTCTCTCCTACTCTATATGCTCACATATACAGTTTTTAATATAACCCACAGTTAACCCATTAAGACTATGTGTCATCCAGCAGTCACTTCCAAGCCATTTCCAAGCTGCTGCTCTGCACTGCTAAAATCTGCAGCATTGTCTGACAAAATCACCAGACACATAAGTTACAGAAATGGTTGTGCTGTGATTTCAGCTATATTTACTTATAAACTCAGAGAAAAAGTTAGAAGGTCAGTCATGTCTGGGTCAGCTGGTGTATCTGAGGAGGGAAAGCTTGTGGGGCAATACTGCCAACTAGGAAAAGTAGGGAAAACTAAGGCAGCAAAGATTTGTCCAAAAAGTTGCTAGAATTGTCAGTAGGTGTGTTTTCTGAAAAGTTGGTTAATCTAGCAACAGAGGTGCTGAGTTGGCAACACTGCTCGTAAACACCCCTCCCCAATGATGTAATAGAAACTGTTCACGCCAATTCATTTTGAAGGAGCAACGGCCAATTGGGAAACTTCATCAGTCAGTCAGCCGCAAAGTATGAGATATTTAGGATAAGAACATGAAAATGTTGTTGCATGAAGGGCATTGTGCTTTGTAGCTTTAACCTCAGCTCTGACCTAATGCCATCTTTTTCCATTTCACTACCCAAGTAATGGAGTCAACCTAAAGCAAAACTCTCTGCAAAGGCCCTTCATGGCTTCCATTTTACAGAGTAATTACACACTGCGTCAGTTTGTCTCTGCCAGCTACACAATCTGAAAAATGCTTTTTGGGTTGAGTGAGTTTGAGAGGAAGGGAGAGAGGGTGTGGTTGGAGGGAGGGAGGTGTCTCCTTGGATCTAACTTTTATCCATTTAATAGCAGAATGATGTTGGAGTATTCAGTACCACTCTGATATCATGCATTGGGATTGGGGCCAGACTGGGCAGCAGAGTGAAACCCACCTCTTCTTCTTTCTATTGTCTATTTTTTGTCATATTTCAATTCTGGTTTGGCCTCATCCTCTCCTCCATTCTTGGTTTTCAGCTTTGTTTCTCTATTTTCTTTTTGAATTTCATCTCCCTCATTTGTCAGTGTGTGTGGCTCCTCTCCATCCTCTTGAAGCTGCAGAGACAATATGTCCCTGAAACCTAAATTAACACTGTCATCTATCTCACGGCCTCTCCATCCATCCACTCCCTCTCATTTGGCCGTCCTTCCCTGAGTCTCTCTCTCTCTCTCTCTCGCTCTCTCTCTCTCTCTCTCTGTCTCTTGCTCACTCTCTCTCTTTCTCGTCTTCCCATTTCCAAATCTCCATACCATTAATTTTACGCTTTCATTTTCTTTTAGCAACACACATCTATGAGGTCATATCAGCCCCCTCTCTTGGCACATTTGCATCACCCCTAAATCCTTGATTCCCCCTCTTCCCTTTTATCTCTCTTTCTCCATTCCTGTGTCCTCACCCCACCCACCCCAACCCCTTTGGCAGGATCATTTGGCTGCAGCAGACGGGCTCTTATGCTCCAGGTGTGGTGTATTGAATGATGACCACAGGAGGACCGGGATGTGGCTCACACACACAAACACACTGCGTGCATGTGTACACACACATGCACACACAAACAATGAGCAGCCAGTGGCCCCATCATTACACCAACCTCTCTGTGCCCAGCATTTCCTCTTTTTTTCTTTCCTCTTTTTCCAGGAAAACTGTCTGTCATGTTTCGCCAGTCAGCGTCTGCTCTAATGCCTGATTCGCACATTAGTGTTGTCACTCCACTGCTAATAAATGTCTGGTAAAAACACACTCCAAGTGTATGTAGCAAACACACACTACATGGGCCGAGAAACATACATACATATAGGTATGTCTGTCATTTACGCACACACACAAACAAGTGTGGTTTAATCTTTTAGGGGTTTTAGGCCCCTTGATGACAAATGTGTATTCTATGTACATCTCCTCGTTCACTGGCTCCCCTGCCAAGCCATTACTCTCTCCTCCTCTCCTCTTCCCTTTCTTCTTCTCATTCCAAATGGAATAATTCATCTAGCCGATTAAAGACGACAGCGGCATCAATAGTTTCCAAGACTGCGCTATCATAATTTTGCTTCTGGGCTCAATGAGGTGTAAAAATGGCCATTATAACTTGTTGGGAAAGACAGAGGAATCACTGTATCTGAATGGGAGGATCTGAATATAAGTAATCGTTCATGGTGGGGATCAGTAAGACGTCTGCGACTGCCGAGGAGAATTTCTGAATTAATTACATTTTTGTATTGATATTTGTGTGAGCCTGACTTGAGGGACAGATTTGTGCAGTTTCTACATTTATCACAAAATGGAAATGGCCCTATTGTTAATAATTTCAATCAGGCAAAGCAGATAAAGGGTTTTGAAATGCAGAGGAAAGCAGGAAAACAATGCAGGCATAATAAATGAAATATCTCATCTAGCCGCTCTCTGCCTCAGCTAAACAATAGTTATCATCACAGTCATTATGTTAAATACACAAGGTGTCATTGCATGGAATTATTTGGTATTCCTGAGAAAACTCTGCCTAGCTAGTTGCTGTGGTTGTACTTGCACTGATGTTGTTCCTCTGGGGCCACAAACAACATGAATGAAAAGAAACACTGACATGTCCTCTCCCTCTCTGTTGCTCCACCAAGCAGAAAATAGAATGGGCTTAGGATGCACTGTGTCTCCTAGAAAATAATAATGGAAACACATTACTTACTAACTGGAAACACCTTGATGCTGTAAATAATGTCACTGACAGTCCACCCACAGAAATGCACAGAAAAAGAATGTTAAATGCAGAACAAACTTCAATGATTTGTCATGGGATTTACTGCAACACTGGATAATCTGTTGCACTTTCCCACCTGCGATTCACTCCTCTTGTCCTACATGTGTTTTAACAGCAGTCAGTCTACATTGACCTCTGTTTGTTGGTGTAGTAGAAGAGTCATGAATGGTGTGCCGCACCACTGTGGATAGTGAGCCTCTGCAAATCCTGAGGAAGGTGAATCTGTTTTTTTTTTTTTACAGAGTTGAGTTTCATTCATTTTTTATACCCGCCTTATCCTTTGCAGGGATGCAGGAAAGTGGGCTGGAGCCAATTCTAGCACCCAGCATGCACTGGCAGAGAAAACAGTGCATGCTGACCCAGGACACATTGTTATAGTCTATCTCAGGGGCAACATGTACAGTATATGAGGGACCTTGCGTTTTGTTATCCTCCTATGAATACTGAATTGAAGACGAGCATGTCGCAAACAGGATGTGAAAGCTTGTGCTTCACCAACAGAATGTATATAATTCAAATGATACAGATGACCTTGACTCTGACAGTGAAATGTCTGTTTCTATGTGCTCTCTGCAGTCGGTGTCACCATCCTGTGGGCTGCGCGTCACTCAGAGTGATCTTCGCTCCTCTGTCTCTTCTCTGTGCTGCCTCATCTTTTTTACTGTCTTGTTCTCTTGTTTTATACTTCAGCATTACAAGACAGAGAGCCTGAAGGCCACGGTGCTGCCAAAACGCACACACACACACACATATGGAAACACACACGCTCAAAAACCCACCCACGTGCACTCTTTAGTGCAGGTACCAACAAAGTGGGCTTGCAGGTACTTTCATACATTAGCGCACACATGCAAATGCAAAAAGACACACACACACACACACACACACACACAGACATAAGTGACATAACTGCTGAACAAGGAGCTGACTACAAGAGTCAAATCACTATCTGCTTTACTCTACTTTATCACAACTGTAACAGATGAAGAGCAGCACACACACACACAAGACAGAAACTTACATACACACACACACACATATGTATATATATATATATATATATATATGTTATTCCATTATCCTAGAAGTGAAATACCACATGTATATACATCCCTCTAACACTGATGGATTCACACAGTGGCAAAAATAAAGAAGAGCATCACAGCATAACTTTAACTTTCACTTGCGACTGCACTGAGAAGTCATCCATGCTTTTCCTTATCTCTAGATACTGTTATTTGTCACTGTTATTTACTGTTATTTGCCAAAGATGCCACATTAGAGAGGGTTGACTGGTTCACTATAGTGAGCTAGTCAACTATATTATCGTGTCTTTAAAGTGCGACGGGTACAATGGGTGTGTGTGTGTGAGAGAGAGTTTGTGTCTCCCCAGCTGAAAATACTGCAGTCTTCGTCATGCCTGGCTGGCTCACAGCAGTGTGATGTAAGGGCCTATTTTTTCCTCGGCTGCTTTAAAGTGATGGAGTCCAGTTTGGCTGGGCTTTGTTTAGGGAAAACACTAAATCAAATGAGCCAGACGTCGATCGCGCCACTGAGTGTTTGTGCGTATGGTGGCTGGAGTGGCACTCAGGGCAATGCAACACAAAAATGGTTTGAGCCCTGAGTAAATGGGGTCAGAGAGAGTGTCTCCTTTTTTTACTCATACAGAGACACACACACCTCTTCAGGGCATACACACAAAAGACAAAAAATATGAAGCATGGACACTCACAATCACACAAACAAACCCCCCTTGGCCTTTTGGTGCCAATCTCACCCAAACCCTTCTTCCTTTCTCCCTGTTCCACTTTGTTTCCTTTAATGTTGTTGCTCTGTCTTGCTGTCCCATGCAACTTGAATGAACCATTGAAAGTGTTTAACCAGGACAACCTTGTCTAGTTAAGAGTAAGGGCGTACTTCATCATTGCCATAGTTGGTTTATCACAGGTCTTGTCCTTGCAAGTAAATTTAGTGTCCTGCTCAAGGGCACTTCAAGCAGAGACAGTCCTTCTGCTCACCATGTCATAGTGCTGTCTCAATGGCCTGTAGGACTAACTGAAGCAGGGGGTGAGGTTTACACACAGCACATACAGCCACCGTCCCAGAAAACTGCACACAAGCTCTTTCAAGTTCAGTTTTAGTTTTATATTTGTTCAAGGTCAGTGAGACATAAATTTGAAGATGAAGAGTTTACTTCTCCTATTAGTTTCCCCAGCTTGTTGGAGATTTGGGAGATCAGTAACAAATCAAATCAGTGATCTTTGATTTAGAGAATATTAAGGGGGCACGGTGGAGAGAGATTTCCAAAGTTTTCAAAACTACTCAGATAATGTCATCAGGGCTCGAGGCTTACATAACAGGAAGCCTGTGTTACAAACTAGAGGCCTTGAATTTGAAAGGCATTGGTATTTTGGAGGCAGTAACAGTCTAATGAAAGATTCTATCAAGTTGCATTATGGGAAATAGAAGATCCAGTGTTTTGGGGGTTTGACCCACACTAAGGACAAAAAGTCAGAATATCCTGCCCTGTGCTGCTTTGGCTTTGACCATTCTTGTTTTTAATCTGTCACTCGCAACTTTATGGAAGTGCAATACTAAATCACTGGAGTACTCCTTCAAATGTTTCCTCAAACCATGATTCTGAATTGTGAAATGTAGTTTGATTTATAGTTGTATGTTAGGTGTGAAATACTGCAAAACACTGAAAATACTGCAGTCAACAGGGTGAAATAAAACTATAAAGCAAAACCTGTGCCATAGGTATTTTAGAAGGACACCTGTCAACCTCTTGCATCAGGTATAAACCCAGCTTAATATATCACTCATCTCTACACTTAGGCATTTCCTGAAGACAAAACACGTCAAAGGTAAAATACATGCCTGGTATTCCAGGTCTGGCAAACTTTAAAAAGAGCTGAAAGTTTCAGTCCAAATTCAAAGATCAAAACACAAGATTAATTCCATATAAAAGCTCTTAAAATTCTAATAAATCCCTGGTTTTTGCTTGTTTACTGATGTGTATCTTCTTCTCTGGGTGATGCTTACGTTTAGTTTGTTGCTGGAGAACACTGTATCTCTTCTTGCCCCATGTAGCCTGTGAAAGCAGACTCAGGGAATTATGTGGTAACTGATGACTTGTATTATCTTACAGGTAAAAGTCAAAGCTTTACTGATCAATATTTTTGATCTGGACATTGACTCGAATGACTCACTGGACTATGAACAGGTCACAGGTGCTGCTGATCTCACTGCCGATCTCACTGAGAATCAACCCCCACCCTGTAGCACTCCACAGCCACTATTAAGGAGAAAGTACCTTCACCGTTGGTTGGAACAAATCTCAAACCACATCTTTGAAGACTATCCAGTCCATTATTGAACACAACTCCTTTATCTGCATTTTACCTTTTGTCTTTGTATCTTTTCTCCCTGTCTGCTCATGTATCTCCCATTCTTCTCTACATATTCTCTCCCTCTCGGTGTGTGTCTCTGCTTCTACCTCTCTTTGTCCCCTCGTCTTTTTGTCTGCAGAGCGGCTTTACCACCTCATTGTTGCCTCCCTTTTCTTTTGGTGGGACACATTCACTCCCCTCTCCCATTCTCCTCTGGCCTACAGCATTATAGGCTACCCAAATAAAGAAAGGAAAACACAATTTGTATTCTGGACCATGTCTGTGATGTGAGAGGAAAGAGGAGAGTGGGGGGAGAAAAGAGGCAGAGAGGAGAGGAGGGGTTGTTAAAGTCACAGTTTGAAGACTGGGTAAATTCACTGGACATAAAGGCAAGTGTTTGAGGGCATTCGCCTTCATTGCTGGCAGATTTGTTTCTTCTTCAGGAGGACAGTTTGACCTTGAGTCAACAAGGCAAGGTACACTCGTGTAACACTGTCATCAACTTTATATCATGATAATGATTTTCATTTCTGCAGCTTTCTTGTAATCATGCATTTGTCTTGTAGAGTATTATTCATCCATCTAATTTTGTGCATCATTACATAAGTGGTTTGTATATTGACACACGACTTGCCCGCACTGCGCTTGAGTTTGCGGGTGGTTGTTTAGGGCGGTCTAAATATAGACTCGCAGTGTATCCTCACAGTTGGATAATGATGCATTTAGCAGGAGTAGGAGAGTAAGTGGGTTGGCTATCCACACATCAGAACTCAAGTGTTCATCAGTACACTTTTCTGAGCGCTGGTGGCGTGCTGTGTGTATATGCATGTCAGACTGTATTGTGTGTGAGTGAGCAATGCTGACCCACATGCACTGAGTGCGCATGTAGATGCCAATTTGTGCCAGTATGTGTTCACTGCCCTGTATCCCTAACCCCGGCAGTGATGCCTGGTCAGCAGCAGCAGCAGCTGATACCCTCTTGTCACTGACAGCAGCTCCTGCAGTGCTGCGAGAAAGAGCGAGATGGGCGGGTAGTGCTCCATTGACCTTGCAGCAGAAAACCCTAACAGTTACAGCAGTAGTAGCACACCCTCGACTGCTCAAACACAAAGACACACACTCAGAGAGGGGCATACACAACACACACACACCCCCTCTCAGTCTCTCATGTTCATTCTGACGCTTGGTCCACACTCAAATGCTTAAGAATCGCCTCAGGCCTGTTCGCTGGGGCCAGCCTTCTTACAAAGTGAGAGAAAGAGAACAGGATGGAAAATAGGCGGGAGGCAGGAGGCTGAGGATGGAATATGCACATTCACATAAAGGAAAGAAATGTGCAGTCACTCAAAAAGCCACAAAAGAGAGAGACAGCATAAATGAGTTATAGCTGCAGGGGACAAAGTGAATAGAGATACATAGAGTCCTGCACACTTCCATGAGGTTACACATTCACATAGGCACATGTATAGAGACGCATAAAGACATTGGAAATCCAAAAAGGCCTCTCTTCCATAAGCACACATCCTGCGTACATGTAAGGTAAAGTGCATGACACTACTATATCATACTGTTGCATCCATAGAAAAGCACATATACGTGCTCCTCTAAACCCCTTTGGCAAAAGTCAGCTGCAAGAGTCTTTGTTTCATACCAGTGCAATATGAAAGTGAAAATAGCCTCCTCCTTGTCTGTCGACAAACTAATAGCACTGAAGTGAATGTGTCTCATGAAGGAGTGTAATATAGAAGAAACACTGAGTGTTGCTTCTACTGCTGCCTTGTGTTTGTCAGATCACCAGTATGAAGAATTATATCAGTGTTGCAGCTTTAGAAAATGGGGTAAAACATTATGTGTTTGTGTGACAACCCAGAGTCAACCCAGTCTGATTTCAGTTTTTACCACAACACACTCTACACTCTATTATTGTCGCTACAGACTTTTCTTTTTTCTTTTTTTTTCTATGTTCATAAGTCATGCAACATAGAATATTTTTGTCAAATAACATCTTCAACCCACATGATCAGGCTTTGCCTCAATTTATGACACTTTTACATCTGTTCACATCTTTCATTTGACTTTGCAGTGTGCCACCTTTACATTTAAACCAGTACACCCACCAGAAATTGTGTGTCAAATGTGAGAGGGAGTCTTTTTGTTAAAACAGTGGCTTAGGTTTTGGGTCAGCATTGGGTCAGATGCAGGCCAACAGATTTTGTTAGGCCTAGACAAAGCCCTGGCTGTGTCATAATTTTCAGGCCGATACTCTGCTGGGAAATTCTCAGTACAGAATCGAGTAGCAAAGTGGGCGATAATGCAGAGATGGAAGTAGGGAAGAGAGAAAACGGATGATGTGATAAGGGTTGTGGACTAAATGAAATGTGGAGACAGGGAATTGGAAATGAAGGTCAGATGAAAGGGGACCAAAGTAAAGAAGTGACAAATGGAAGGAAAACTTCCATCGCCATCCTGGCCTTTGTTCCTGAGGGGCCAGGATGTGGCCTGGGATATGACATTCAAGAGGGATTGATGGATATTGTTCACAACGAATGCTGCTTTGCCAAGCCAAAGCTACGGCTCATCTCACCTAATCTCTGCTATTGAGAAGAGCTGTCATTCACTCTGTGGGTTGATGTTTGACCAATTCATTGCTCCACATTAGCTCGAGCTGTTTGCATACAGGGCACTGGGCCTTTATGGCAGCTTTTCATTTTCCCACTTTTCTGTTGCACTGGGAGCCAAGAACTTCTCATTCAGCTTTAAGTAATCCTACTTTAAAAACTGTTAAAAACTTTGGAAATTTCTGGATTTCAACTTATTTTCCTTTATTTACTTCCCTTAAATGAAAGAGATTTAGTCCATATTAATTTTTGATAACAGACTTTAATATTATCTAAGCATCATTTTGTGAATCTCCAGTTTAATGTTAGTTTAGTCTTTATACCATAAAACCAAATAAAAGTGGTCTTAAAATAAAAAAAAAAACAATGAAGAGTAGAATATGTGTAATTCAGAATACTGCACTGATGTTGCACAATCTGACAACTTACATTTGTTGCCCAAGTAAACATTTAACCTTACGATTGACAGTATTCGCTGCACTTAAGAACTAGTGTAAATCTATATATACACTGTGACTTTGTTCCCCAAAGATAGAGGCTTTAAGTGGCTTTGACAAAATAGGTCACATCATCAACCTGTTTAATTTTTCTTTTCTAAAATAAAGTCCAAGCTCTAAAATAAGAAAAGTCTCAATCCATTTCTGCTCTCTCCCACCTGACTACGGGTTCATTAATGATCTCATTTAAGAGGTCATGGGTTCTCTAATTGGAAGTGGGCTGACTCCTGTTGCACTGGGCTGACCTCTGTGACAGTCTAAAGTTAGTATCGACTTTTTGACCTGGGTAAAAATACTCACACTTCTGACACCGCTGTGCATAGAAACACATCCAATCCTTCAAATAACTCAAACAACCTTTGGACCTAAGTTTTCCCTCAAGGGAAAAAAAGGTGCTTTGCTTTCAGAACATTTGAAAAAAAAAAGGTGAGTTACTTTTTAGCCATGTCCAAATTTATCTGCTTGTAAACATGTCAGGGTTTGAGTGTTTTCACATCCTGTTTTCTGCATGAGAGAGAGAGAAAGAGATAAGCTGCAGTGATAAAGAACAGACGAAGAACGAAAGTAGACCAAGGGCATTTAAAGTAATGCAGGTATTGCAATTTAGTCATCAAAGGGCAGAATAACACCTGAGACCTTTTCATTCACTGGGATAGTGTATACAACCTTCATAAAGTCCAGCTGAGCACAGTGTGGCAGAGTGTTACACACCACTATAAACCCATCACTTATTCAAATATTAAGCTAAACCACAGCATCTGATGCTTCAATAGACGCTCTTCACTTCATGCTCATAGTTCCTTATTAACAGGTGGCTCGGCTCCAACGCTGGTGCCACATGCAAACACACGCTTGCATCCACACACAACATTGCACCGCTGTCTGCAGGTGCACACACACACACACACACACACACACACACACATAATAATATTAAGCCCCAAACCAGCAGCGCTGGGCACGTTTTCACTGATCATTCCGCATGTCAGCGAAACCATCAAGCACTCTCCAGATGCCAGCCGCTTCACACAACATCTGTCCTTGACCTTGGCAATGAAGACTCACCAGTGACAACTCCGTCTGCCTATCACAGCCTTCTGTTTAGGGCCATTATGATATCATTTTTTTACGTGTGTTTGTGTGTGGTGGTGTGTGTTGTATAAATGTGATTGGGTGGCTGGGGGAGGGGAGCAGTGTAAGTCATCGTGCGACCTGCCCTGCATCAGTACATAGTTTTTTTTTTGTCAGTGTGCGCACCTGTTTGTGCCTGTTTGTATCAGCGTGTATCTATGGGACAAGACGCACTGACCTGCAGTGCTACAGTATATCACAAATTGCCTAGTTGACTTTGCATGCAGCCCACGAACAAATGCACAATGAAGCATACCGTGTGTGTGTTTGTCGAGCTGGGCCACATGAATGCAATGAATGCACTGAGTGCTTCCAGTTTCCCTTCTTTTTTAAATTTGTCACCTCAGCAAAAAAACATGTGACATCCTCTTCTTCATTCTCTTATATCAAAATCTGTGTTTTAATTAGTGCCTTTTAACAAGGGTCCTGAACACAGAGTTAATGGTGCTTTTCATGACAAAATCAGCGCAAATGCAAATTCTCTCTGAGCGACCTCTGTTCTGTGGCTGGGAACACTGTTTTAATTATCCAGACAACCTCTTAAGTAGCGCAGAAACCGTAGAGACGAGGTGACCATATGCTCAGCAGTCACAACTTAGTGTACTGTCGTATATCAGCTCACAGGTGGTGGAGGATGTGAGGGATGAGGAGAAGAAGATTAACACTGACAACAGATTTAAACAGTGAAAAGAGGGAATGGAAGGAAAGCGAAATGAGAGGAAATGATGATGGTGATGTTAAATCCCAAGGATATCAAGTTCCACTTCCCACAAATATTTGGCTACACAAGCACCATGCTTCTTTCTGACAACTTTGTTAGATTTTTTCTTTCTGACAACTCACAATTAACTGACCACTTTCTTCACAAACCCACACATCTATATTGCCCTATCTTTCCTGGTAAAATGAAATTTCCCTGTCCAGTCTACGCACTGGCAGGTTTCCAGCCCACTCACTCACACTCACACTCTTCACACGGCAATGAACAACAGAGGAGAGAAAATAGACAACTAGACACAGGAACACACACAAACGTACTGTATAGGTTGTGCACACACATGCTGACACACAAGCACCACCCCAACCATCAGCAGGGTTTTGTTTTTCATTGTGTTCAGGTTCATGTCAAGTTTCAAAACGGGTCTGCAGAATGCGGCTAAGGTAGTGACAGATAATGAATCAATGTCTCTGTGTGGTTTGATAATAAATGTACAGTTGCTGTGTTTGTGTGTCTCTCTGTTCCTTCCCATGTTAGCAGCATGGCTTTGTGGACAGCAGTGTCAGTCTGTCACAATTTTTCACGATCCCCAGAGGATAAATCATCCTGACTCTGGTGATCCTCTAATTTTTCCTCTTGTGCCAACAGCAGGTTGGCATTCTTGGTTTTGAGTGAAATGCCATGGTATGTATTGGATGGATTGCTATGAAATCTGGTACAAACATCAGTGTCTCCCTCAGAATGAATTGTAAGAATCTTAGTAATCTCTCAACTGTCCATGCTAGCACCACCACCAGTTTTGTTGTCCAACACTTTGGTTTATTGCTAAAAAGGTAAGCATGCTAACATTTTGCTAATCAGCAGGGCAGACTGGACTGATAGGACAGATGTCTGCATGCTCCAGTAATGAAAATCATTTTGTGTTAAGAACTCAGTCGCACATTTTAGGACAGTCTTTCAAAGCAAACCTATTTTGGATTATTCACCACATAATGTTCTAAATCAGGAACCATTAGGTGTTGGTTTATGCAATGGTTTACAAGAAAACATTGCAAAAGTTTCTCAACAGTAAAACAGAAATAGACTGAAATTCAGACAGCATCCTGCTTGAGTCATATAGAGTAAATTGCTGCATCATTCCCAGTCTGCACTGAGTATTTTAATGCATGGCGCTCCTTTTGGAGTAGGAGACAGAATTTCCAAGTAGTGGATTTCTCAAATTGTTGTGACAGTTTTCATATGAGGATGTCTGTTCAGTTCAATAGATGTGCTGACAACAATGTTCTGCACCTGAACCAAACACAGCATGGAGATATAAAAGTGGATACTGTGTTAGTGGGAAGGACTGTGTCTGGATGTATGAACTGGGATAGAGAATAAAAGAGAAGAGCGCACACACACACACACACACACACACACACAGATGCACACCACACTTTTTTTTATCTCGACTGACATGGTCACAAGAGCCACCTCAAATGAGAATTTAGCAGCACTCAGAGCTCCTGCAGTTAATCAGAGCACTTAATAACCACATAGACCACACATTGTTAATATACACACACACACTCATTGAAATCCCAGTCTGACTGTCATGGTACTTAGATACTTTTCCTAGTCCACCTGTCCCAGTCCCTCTGACACAGGTCCTAAATTTCTCCTTCACTGGTTCTCCACACTTCCCTAAACACACCAGCATCAATACTGCACAGACCTGTTCAGCACCATACACACTCCCAGCCCTTGTCTTTTTTCTCTCTCTGTCCTTCTCACACATCATGCTCCGAACCACCCTTCCACCTTCCTGCCCTCCTTCCTCTGATTCACACACAGACACAGTATGTAACTATTCTCTTTCTCAGACAAATGCACAAACAGCTCCCACTGACACATTGTGAGGTCTTCTCCCCCAGGAGCATTATATCACACCTGGGTATTTCACACTCCACAGAGCTCCATGCTTGTTAAATCACGGAATTCCCATGAAATCAAGAGAAGATATGCTACCATGCATCACGTCTGACTTTTATATCTAATGGGGAAGTGGTGATAAAGTTTATGGGGACATATAATGTGTGGGTTTAACAGTGTATATGGATAGGTCCGGAGGAGTATGTAGATGGTTATTGTATAGGCTATATTCTAAATCCTGCTTGTTGTTGAAGTGGAAAAAGGAGAGTTAAAATCACATCTCCCCGACAGGTATTTTTCTTTGGAAGTGTAGATATATTTCCTTGTCTACAAAACTTATTTGCAGTGTACCTCAAGGTTTAATTCTGGATCCCTATTTTTTCTCTATTTACATGCTTAACTCTGTGATTATGTTGTGTCACGTATATGGAGATGATACACAATTATATCTCTCTGTCCACACAACAGATTCTTGTAGTTTAGTTGCTTTAAAGGATTGCTTTTGGGGATACTGAATTTTAGATATTTTAGATAACTTTGATGTTGGATGACTTTCTCAAGTTTAACAAGGACAAGACTGTAATAATTATATTATACCCAGCCTAACAACTTGGCTTCATGCCTCCTAATATCAAGCCAGAAATTATTATTAATAGTATTTATTAATTCAAATCTGAACTTTGACAGCCAAGTGCAAGGGGTTATTCAGTGTTGTTTTAATCATTAAAATAAAACAATTTCTGTCTGCCATTGACAGGGGGAAAGTTATTCAACCCTTCTAGATTACTGTAACTTGCAATCAGTACTTGACTTTCCATTGCTTTCTAAATGCAGTTAGAAAATTTTGTTTATCACTGATAATGCATTAAATTAATTGACTCTGAGCTATATATCTGACCTACTAAGTGCATACATACAAGGGACACTCAGATTGGCACAAAAAGCTTTCCTGAGTACGTCTGTATTTGCAGCAAAGGATGACTGTGCATTTGCTGCCATGGTACCTGAACTTTGAAATTAATTACCATTCAAAATCAGCTTTTTAAACTCGCTTTTAACTGCCTTGTATGACTTTATATCCTCTGGACTGTACTGCATTATATTATTTTTTTAGTTTATTATTTTTTGTCCGATTTTACTTTTTAGCCGTGTTGGCAGCATGGACCCAGGTACAGCAATGTTGGTCTCTTGGTCTGTCATTCAGCCCCTTTGGTCCAGACTGAAATATCTCAACTTTCATGGTCCCCAGAAAATGATACCCACTGATTTTGGTTATCTCTTGTGTTTTCGTCTAGCTCCACCATGAGATAGTCATTTTGATTAAGAGAAAAATAATCTGTCATGAAACTGTCTGGTGCCACAGATCTAAATTGTCCCTTATTCAGTAAACTACTAGATGGATTGGCCAAAAAAAGCTGTACAAACAATCCTGGTTCCCATATGATGAATCCTAATGAATTTGGTGATCCCCTTACTTTTCTTGAAGAGCCATCTTGACATTTGGAGTTTTTACTGAAATATCTCAACCACTTTTGGATGATAACAATCATTATCAGTATATTACACACATATTTCCACCAATCTTACACTGAAAAATATTCCTTCTTTTTTATGCCAAATTATCATTCCCAAACTTCTTCTTACTTCCTCTCACATCTCCTGTCTCAATCTTTGCCACCTGAAAAGGTATCGGAAGTTCCCCTCCTCTCCTCCTCCTCCTTTTCTCACCTCCATCTCTCTCCCTTCCTCATCACCTCCCTGCCCTTCAAGTCTAACGCATCAACTCCCCACCCCCCACCCTCCCCAAACAAATGTCACTTTCTAATTGGCCAGCATCAGGCGAGACAGGAGTGCATCGCTGTTTGGACAGCTGTTAATCTAGGAGGGTTGGTGGTAGCGGCAAGATTGTGACGGTGGCAGGGAGAGGGATGACAATCTGGAACAGTGCTGAGAATGACGCAATGAGGGAGAAAGTGTTAGAGAAGGGGGAAAAAAGAGTTTAACCCTGGTGCAAAATTACCACTCACGCCCCAGTCTGTGACCACATCTGTCTGTCATTATGTTGTGCCAATGAACAAAATGGACTCAGAAATTAAAATGCACTAAGATCTATGTGTGTATACGTCGCTCACCATCTCTGCATCATTGTGTGGTATGGACTGTGTAATATAGATAATGTTAATGTATGAGCTCACACCCTGCAGTTTCATTCAAGTCTCAGCTCCGAAGCCTCAGCATCACCCGCACAGGAATGTAATGGGTTTTCTCCCCCTCCCTCCTTCTCCTCCTTGCTCCATCTCTCTCTCTCTTTCACACACACACACACACACACACAATGAAGCACACGCAGACACACAGCGCTCAGGGAACCAATCATCATCCCCTGTTTTCAGGTTCTGTTTGTGAATGGGATTTTTACGGGAGAGGAGGAGGCAGGCGCCACTGCGTTTGTAGGCATGCAGCTGCTACAGCAGGGGGAACATCAGCATCCCATTCTCATTTTTTCCTTCTCCACTTGAAATATTTCTCCTTCTCTCTGTTGCCTGTTCTCTAGTTCATTTTTGATGTTATGGTCTGTGTTTTTTCTCATGTCTTCATTTCCATTTTTGCTTCTCTTTCCATCTTCTTGAACTCTCTCTGACTCTTTTTTGTCTGTTTTGATGCGGCAGTCACAGCAGACTGCCGCATCAAAATAGCCTTTCTTTTTCCATGCTTTTCTTTCACTTTTCCCCTGACACCATCACCGTCAAGATCATCTACCGCTGTTTGCCTCTTTTACATTTTTTACCCTATCCTGTCACTTTCCCATTCACTGCAGAACAGCTGGCTTTCTCCACTACATCTGCCTCTTCCCTCATTCTCTTCTTTTCACCAGGTATCCCATCTGGCTTCTGAAGCTGCAGCTGATGCAGGTAAGGTGAATGACCACCACCAACACACGCAAAGACACAGACACACACACAGAGACTCTTACCTCCAGTGACAGAGACTTCGTCCCAGGTGATTCTGAATCCTCACTGGTTGAAGGAAGAGCGGGCGAGCCTGCGAGCTTCTGGCGGCTGAAGAGAAGTGGAGGACAGACAAAGAGAAAGAGACAGAAAGAGAGAGAAAGAGAGGTAAAAGACGAGAGACAGCAGAGAGAGAGTGAGAGGTGTGAGAGAGAAAGAGAAAGTGGACAAAAGCAGGCGAGCTGTGTGATCCAAGAGGAGGAGGAGGAGGAGGGTGCTCAAGCCGGCTGGAGGTGAGATGAAGGGGAGAAAGAGAGAGGGAGGGAGAGATAAAGGGAGAGGAAGGGAGGGAGGGAGGGAGTGAGGGTGCGCTGGATTGGGATAGGAGGGGATTGTATGATGTTTGAGAGGGGGAGGAGGAGGAGGAGGAGGAGGGATTGCAGGGAATGGAGGGATAGGAAAGTTGGTGAGGGAGGGAGGAAGGAGAAGGATGCAGAGACAGAGAGGAAAGAAGGAAAGGGTGGTTGGGGGGAGAAATGAGGGAGGATAAAAGGGTGAGGCAGACAAGACTGAGGGGAAAAGAGAGGGGAGGACAAGCAAAAAAACAGTAAGAGAGGTAGAGAACATGATAGAAAACACAGAAACAGGTATGCTCATGATTTGCTCTTGTGGGGTTTGATTTATTTATTTATTTTTTTTTTTTTTGGTGGAAAAAATAAATGAATCCATCAAATTTCAGAACTCTTTACTCCATTACAAGTGTAACCTTTTACAGCCCCTAAAACTACATGTACAACTCATGTCACATGCGGGCTGCCCCTGGAAACAATCAGTTTCTGAGTGGTGAAATGTCCTTCCGTCCATTCAATCACACTGTAATCCAATCCTGTGTTGGTGTGTTCCAGTACAGATACTGCAATTAACTTTGGAGCAATAACTTACCGGAGGTGGTGGATGGAAGGGTGGGAGAGAAAAAGAGGGGGAGAGTGGTGAGAGAAGAAGAGGAAAGAAGAGCTGACTGAGTTTTGTGAGATGCTGATGACAAAATTGGAATAAAGGAACATGGTGCCCAAAGAAAAGATTGAGCGAGGGTTATGTGGAGACAGGACGTGTGGAGAGTGGGGGAAGAGGAGCAGACTGACCTCTGGGTAGATGCACTCAGGGATGAAAGGGTGGTGAAGAAGAGAGATGGAAAGAGAGGGAAGAAAGAACAGACCTGGCTGAATGGAAGATGATGATATTGTGAAAATCCACTGATCTGTCATGTGGCTTTCAGAGGGTTTAGGGTGGGCAATGGGTCACATGTAACATACGGTGTCACTGAATGCATGCGACCTAAAAACAGTCATGAAATGATTACATAGTAACTGGGCTCCTGGGCACAGACAAGTTAATGACCCCCAGCCCTTCTACACTTGAGTAAGACATCCAGACTTGACACCGGCTCAAAATGAAGGCTGTAATCATTTCCTTTCTTTCTGTGGTCATTTTGCGTTTCTTTATGGTATCTTGTGCTTCACTGTAGTCTTTTTGGTGTAATGGTCACCTTGGGTCTCTTTGTAGAGATTTTGTGTATTATTGTAGCTGTTTTGTGTCCTCATTGTGGTCGTTTTGCCTCTTTTCGGGTAATTTTTGTGTTTCTTTGTAGTCATGAGGTCTTTTTGTTGTTGCTCTGTCTTTGAGGTAATTTTGCTTCTTGTGTCTTTTTGTGGTAATTTTGCATCTTTGTAGACATTTTGTGTCTCTTGGCAGATGTTTGATTGCCATTCCAACAAGAAATGTTAACAGTTACTTCAAGCAGAGGCTCTGCCTGCCCGTACAGCAGCCAGACCCATTCAGTAAGCCATCTGTGATTACAGTGTGGTAAAAACGAAAAATACAACCTGTAAGATGTTAAAATTTCAAGCTTGGGTATTTTCTTTTTGCATATGTGTGTGAGCCTGTTTGTAACTGTTTGCCATTGCAGAAAAATGAATGCCGCTGAATTGCTCTGTGAAAGTGCAGTATGGTTCTCAAGTTACAGGTCAAGTCTCATTCATTACTGTAGGGCCCAAGAGCCATAAAAGGGCCGGTGATAATACAGATGTGATGCATTTGAAAATCTCTTTTTGTATTCAGTGTCAGAGGTTTGGGTCAGCTGCAGTACTCTGGAGCTGATGAGGAAATTACTTTTGTCAAGGTGAGGATTCATTTGCTCAAGGACACTTTAGCAGAGTGGATGCTTGCCAATGCAGAGCTTAATCCTCGATCCTCTTGTCTCTTTCAAAATAAAAAGAGGGGATAGCTTTACTCAGCTGTTAAAACATATGACACTGACAGTGGCAGTCCTTTTTCCATAAAAAATTAAATAAATCTAAAATTCCCCAAGGCTCGCCCTAATGTGTTGCTTTCAACACACTAATGTGCTGCACCATGGGAATCACCCCTGTGAGACTCCCAGGCAAATCACCCTTCAAAATGTGTGCGTAGTTTGTGTTTCCAAATAAATGGACAGTAAGAGAGATAAACAGCATGAGAAAGAGAGAGAGAGAGCGAGAGATATGGGCACAGTTCCAGCTTTGAGGGATTTTGCCTTACAAGCTGCTGTGTTTCTGTCTACTCTCTCTGGCTGCCAGAACTGCACAACCACAACTGCCGACAATGAAAGAGGAAGTGAGTGCACTACACACTCACTAAAGTGAAACTAAAGAAATTATTTATTCTGGTAAAAATCGTTGTTTGGACATCTAAACGTTTCTTAGTGTTATATGGAGGAGAAATTGACTTGACCATCATTGGTCCCAGGATATTACATGAATTGTTAAACAAGTGCTCATGTCATTTCAGTGTCTGGATGCACCACCGCTGACACTAGCATAAATTTAAATGTGATTTCTGGTCTCACTTTTGATTTGATAGTTCTCAAGTGATACTGGGAAACAGGCAGTAATGGAATGTTACTGTGCTGTGACAGTAATAACATCAAGTGTGTGTGTGTGCGTGTGTGTGTGTGTGTGTGTGTGTCCTGAGCTCGTGAGAGAAGCCACAAAATGAATAAGACAGGATAAAGAGAGACAGACATGTCTCCTCAAGCTGTTTATCAGCCCACAGCACTCTGCCCAGATTAATCCACAACTACTTTATAATTACTATAATGTATTCTTATTGGACTAGTATGCCTCTCTTAATAAAGAGTCCAGTAATTGACTCGCTCCCTTTCTCCTGTTCTACCACCCCACCCCCCACCACACACACACCTCCTACCCCATCTCACACACACTCACTATTGATCTCATTAATTTACATCACATTCTCATTACCATCAAAGAGTATTTCATTTTACACCAGAAGGATGATGGCTGTGCAATGGTGAAAGCTGCACTATTAGTCAACAACAACAGATTGGCCCAATCATTTGGATCATGCAGTGTATAAATGCCATTAGCCCTGATTTGGCTGTGAGGTTTTATTTATTTATTTATTTTTATCTTTTTTCCAGAGTATAAAATCTCATTTTATTAAGTGAGCAATTTGTTTTTTCCCGATTAAGAGACATGGCTGAGCTTGTTTCATTGACTCTGTGGAAAAAATCCGCCCAAAACAATGATTTTAGATGCAGGATAAACTGTTTTCTTATGGCTCCTGTCTGCTTACAATTACATACACACAAACAATAAATTGATTGTAAGACCATTTATTTTCAGTGTGGATGTTGTCATGTAAGTACTTACAGTAAGCGCCATTAGGAATTCTGGAGTTCAAAATAAAAGTCAAGTTACTAAAAATGTGTTTTCCTATAAAGCTGAGATGTGTTTTATGTGTCCAGTTTGTGACATATATATAAATAAAGCACAATATCTGAATTAAATGAAAATAGAAATGCGCTGTGCCTGTTATTGTGCTGTTGTAAAACAGAGAGATAAAGTCATTCAGACAGAAACAGATTTGAACCCCCAGAGGCAGTTGCATAATTAGGTAACTTTGTCCAAACCTCTGGTACTCAGCACTGCTGGATACATTTGCTGTCCTGTGAATTTGTCCAGTTCAGTCAAGTCTACAGAAACAAGAAGTTTTGCTCTTTTTTCAAGACTAGGAAATGCTTTTAAATAAAGACTCACACTCAAAATGATTTTTAAAAAATGATTTTGAAAAAATAATTTCTCTTTTACATCCAGGCATACTAAACAGCAGTTGTAAGTTTGTGATCACTAGGTGGCACGATTGAGGTTGAAATTGTATTTCTGAGCTGCAAAACGACACTGATATAATGTTCATTAAATGTACTATGATGTTATTGTATTGTTATGATACAACTTCGGGAGAGGTTCTGAGTGTGTGTGTAAACCCCCTAAACAAGGATATGTAAAATATTTTTATGTGCCACAGATAAATTATAGTCCATCTCACATTTATGTAGTTCATTAGCTCAAGTTCTGTAAATTTAAGGTCACGCTCAGATGATTTAGTTTTCCTTTGTAAAATAAGAGCTCATTAACTCATGACCTCACATCCCCTCATTTGACCATATTCTTGACACAAACAAACCTCAAGTGGCTGATATGTAGATATAAGCAAGATGATTGGCCAGTTTCTTATTGTTTCTGAGAAACATGGGGAGTTTTTCTTCTTCTATTTCTTCCTCTTCTTCTTCTTTAAGTCTCTAGAGACAGAAGCTATTCTAGTCTTCCCAACTTGTCTGGACCCTTGCCAAACCCACTTGTGAAGTGCTAACACTGACAACTTTGTAGCAACAGATGCCAGTGGTTGATCTTTATCTGTTTGTTTTGAAGCTCATTTCACAGTGTTGAGCTCCTTGTGCATGCGGCATCAAAGAACATGTTTTCCCATCGATTTTGTTTCAATGAAAGATTTACTATGACTGCTTCTAGTCTTGGTTTTCATATGTCATTACAGACAGGCATCCAACATTTGTCTTGAAATCTACTGCAAATGTGAATTGCATGACTGTCAGGTCATTTTGAATCTTCCTTCGTTATTAATTTTGCTCAGACTGAGGAGCTAAGAGCATCTTTCAGCAGAAAGTCAGAGGGCTTTTGAAAAATAGAGAAAGGAAGAGTCATCTGAGCGGTGTGAAAAACAATTTGTGCAAATAATGAATTTGACTTGACATGAACTGCCTTTTTGATCGGAAACACCAAACCACAAACTGGCAAATAGATAACTTCAGTGAGGGTTATTTTCTGTTTTCTTGAGCTTTAAACTTAGATTTTTTTCTCTGAGTAGTCATAAACATCTGTTGCTGCGCATGCATGTTTTTGGCTTTTCCCCACATGGCCTTAAAATGTCCTTTACATTCTTCATCTGGATCTGTTTGTCAGATTGATTTTGCTGGGGTTTTTTTCTTCTTCATGACTCAAAGGCATCAAGCCGAGATCACCATGATGTGGTTCATGATCTGAGACAACTAAACTGCTGGACCTGTCAGATAACACAAAGATTTTAAAGTCATATTGAAATGACGTGAAGTGTAGCTGTAGCATGAATATGAACATGCATGGTGTCCTGCTACTTGAAATCCATGTGACAGGGCAGTGTGGGGGACTGGTAAAAAGCCACGTCCTGAGCCAGGACACTGAGCCTCTGAGCCAATCACTTTGTTTAAAACTGTTAATGTTTCAACAAAAGAAGATATGAGAATCGTGTGAGTCAGAGTCTGATCTGTGTCAGAGTTTCATTTCTAATTTGTATTGAAGGGAGTGGAAAGTGCTGCAAATGCTGGTGGAAACTAAGTAAAAGTCAATTTTCATTTATGAAGTAGTTAGGTACTCAGTTGTGATGGTTAAGGTTAGAGTAAGGGCCGAGGGAAGGCATTATGTCAATGACAAGTCCCCACAAAGATAGCTGTACAAGGACATGTGCTTGTACAGCTATCTTTGTGCTATCTTGTGTGTGTGTGTGTGTGTGTGTGTGTGTGTGTGTGTGTGTGTGTGTGTGTGTGTGGAGTCAGCTAGAGGCACTAACTGAAATAGACTCCTGACTAAATTTGTGTTATAACAGCTCTTCCAGTGAAAACTGTTGAAAAGGGTCCATGTGTCTTGTATGTAGTGTGGAAACAGTATATAGCAACAGTTTAACGCCCCACACCCTATTGTCAGTGGGCTGTAGTATGAATTATCTGACTCCTCACTGCTCACTCAACACATTCTACATGACTATAAGCAAAAACGTTACATATACAACAATACCATACTATGATTATGATTATGCAGGGTTTATGTTGTTAAATTGAGCTATATATATGTTCCACTGTAACTACCAAAGAGCATATATTTCTGTGGTAATTAGGCCTACATTGTTTGGTTATGATCAGATCAGTTTTTGTTTGTGTTGAACAACACAGGGACAACACTAATCCTATCCTGTGCACAGTGGGCATTACCTGCTCTTCCTCTCTCATCTCAATCGACTTTTATATTTCTTTTTCTTTCAGTCTCCACATCTGGTCCTGTATGTCTTCCCTTCCCAAAGTGGTCCTTTCATTTTCATCTGTGTCAGTGAAAAAAGTAAACACAAGGTCAACTGACATTTATATGCAAATGTTACTGGCCTAGATTTCAACTATAGTTTTAAGTTGGTCGGCATGCCATTGGATGGATTGAACTAATGTTAGTTAGCTAGTGAATTTACTCAAGTGAAAAATGATGGACGACCACTGTTTATCATACCGTGACCACACTATTGCTATTGGTCAGATGATGTTGGGAGATGAATGGCACTGAACTACAGTCTGCCAGTAAAATATGTTGACATAATCAAAGAACCACCATGTTGAGTAAATGCTGCTTTCATGGAACTCATGGTTACAACATGGGAAGTTGTGTACACAGTTTGCTTGGTTTTCATTTGGTGAAGTTGCGAGAACACCTCTGCTAAACAACAGCAACATGGACAACAAAAAAAAACTCAAACAAAAAACTCTATGTGACTAAAATAACAATATATTAACTTACCATCCAACGAGAAATGAACTTCCATGGCCTCCATCATTTCTGAAAACGTCAGCAAGCACGTCATTTGGGGACTCAAAGCTTTCAGAACATTCAGAGGTCCAAGGTCAAGAGAGGGGTGTTCATATCAAGTCTTCTAGAGAACACATCCTCATTTGAGGGTAATGGTGGCTACAGCTATGAGTGTAAACACCACAGAGACCAGAAAAGCTATTAATGACTTAATGTCCACCAGGTGTGTATAGCCACCTCCAACTGAGGTTGCCATGGTTATGGTACCAGGTGCTCAGAGTTAAGTGAGGTCTAGCTTGACGCACCTCTCAAACTCCTGCTATCCAGTCAAAAACTGTAACTCGTGTCACCAGACTTTTTACATTGTATGTGCTACAAGACTTTGCTGCACACACCTGTGCAATTTTGTGTTCCTGGTACCTATTGGAAAAAAGTGGGGTTTTTTTGTTTTGTTTTGTTTTGTTTTTTCAAAAACAGTTTTAGAACTCTAAATTTGTATTGCAGTCTATGGGCCTGATGGATGGTTCCCCTGCCACCTTAAACCTTGTAGTTGAAATTCTGTAAGTCACTGTGCTTTGGTCACACTGTGTGAAAGAAGACAAATTCTGGCAAAAAAAAATTTATGTGTGAAGGGTGAAATTTGTGGCTGTGAGGAGTTAAATAGACATTTTTCAGAAAAGTTTAACACTTTCACGCACAGTTTGTGATGTCCCCCACTTTAGCTTCTAAATGTATTTTTATAGAAAGTAATGAGGCATATCATATCTCCTGACTGAGCAGCACGTTTTGATGTTTGAATTGAGTTTCTACAATGAACTTCATGGAAATAGTTAGGGTGCCATACTTACTTCCATAGTAATCCCACCAAAATATTTGCATTATACTGCATGAACATGTAATTATACCTTATTCATATATACTCTCTTATTCATGTCTTAATCTAATCTAATCTAATCTAATCTAATCTAATCTAATCTAATCTAATCTAAACTAAACTAAACTAATCTAACCATTTAGAAAATTTAGAATTCAGTAAAAATGCATTTCACTGCCAGACAGCAGTGACATTGTGCCCCCTCAAAAGAAGTGGGAAGACGTGCCTCATGTCCCGACACTGAATGATGGCTCTTTGAAGAAATGTTCATTACGCCCACCTTTGACTGACAGCAGAGAGCTCAGGCCAGTTCTGTGTGACGCTTACAAGTTACTTATGAGAAAAAAAGCATCTTTAGAAATGATTTAAGTAAGACAGTTGAATGACGATATCTATCTGTAAGATCTAAGTAGAGGTTTCAGCTGCATGTGGCAGAGCAACATAAAGGAAATGTGCAACTCTACTGTTATCTCCAAGCATGCGGTCGATTAACCACAGACAGTTGTATGTATCTGGCAAATCTTGAGTAGGCTGTATCATGAAACCAAAACATATGTCTATTTTGTGATCAGAGAGCAAAAATTGGTTTGATTTATTGCATTTAAACAGAAAAAGTAACGTAAAAGGCACAGTATGTTAACAGGCTAACGTCAGTTAAAATAGTCTTAAACATACTGCCCATCAGGTGTTTTGTGTTTTGTATTCTCTGTTACAACTTTCTATAAAGTCTTTGTAAATCCTTTTTTTTTCACTTTCTATGCTAAATAGTGACTGGAACTGTTTCAAAAGCAGACCGTGCATTCCCAGAAACAAAACTGCTTTGTCTAGGTACTGATTCAGCCTGATAGACATGTGTTGTTTGTGTATTTTTGCATTCTGTAGGCTTCTAGATTTACACCACTGAGTCTGTCTTTAACTGTCTGTACCTCCACAATAAGTTTGGAATTTCAAATCTTTCAAAATTCTGCCTGACAAGATTACCACTAAGTATAACAAATAAAAAACAGCTGATCATGCAATAAAGCGAAAATGACATTAAGTGGTACCGTGACCAAAAAGGGGAAACTGAGCTCATTGCAGGAAACTCCCACAGAGTTCTTGACAGTGTTCAAGAGGAGCTGGTTGACAAGAAGGAAGAAATGTGGCAGACAGTTGGATGGACAATGGAAAAGCAGTCTCTATCATTTAAGGCAGGTAAGTGGGAGATTTACTTTGTGATTTTGTGGATGGCTGATCAATAGTCAGGTATTCATGGGGGCGAAAGTTGTGTCACATTGTTCACATTTATACTCTTTAAATTAACCTTTTGTTCCACAGCTTAAAATTTTGTGGATGACATAGATATCACAGTACAAACAAGTTCATCTACAGTTATATTTATATATCTCAGCTCTAATTTGACATCATGATATCAGGACACAATAATTTATCTAAAAATATTCAGTCAAAGAGAGACAGACTTGCTGTCTTCCTTAGAACTGATGATAATGAAATGTGTTGAGTGGATGAATGGCAACATGAAATCCTGCTCATTCACATCCTGTGACTCAAACATGACGTGAATTACAGTGAATTTTCATAATCAGACTAGAATTTTGTAATAAAGTATCGCTCCTCAGGATGATCTGGATGATCATGCTGAAAGAAATGTAGCCAACATTATCCAAAGACCAATTCTGTACTTTATTTATAATGAAGGGATTTTGTCATGTCTTCTTGGATGTTGCATGCACACTTTCATTCACCTACATACACACGTTTTCCATATTTGTGCTTATATTTGGGGTTAACCTCCTTTTGTCTTTGATATTTGTGTGGCTGATGATTTCATGTCAGCATCACACTCAAACCTGCCGCTCTGCTCTGCTGTGCAAGCCACTGTACCTGTACAAAATAACAGGTTGAGAAGGTTATGTGGTTTCAGATTCAATAGTTGGATTCTCACATTCTTGCTGACAGGGGTTTTCCCCAAACCTACAACTGTAAACAGCAGCTAAAACAAGCCCGAGTGACCCTTAAAATCCCCCCTTTGTGTGACTGCCCTGAAATTATCACACCTCTTTTTTGTGTTCTTTTTTATCTTGAACTGTATTATCTTTTCACATAGTTTCTCACTTTATATAAACACATTTTGAGAACTGTGAAAAAGATTCTACAAACACTAAGGTTTAGCACATACTCATGCTACAAAATGATTTTAAAATTCAATTATTTGAATTAATCTACAGGGACAGACATTATTGTCTTATATTAAAATATATCTAATATATAAATAATCATTGTGAGATAATACTTTTTTAGGGGAGCTAAAGAACTGAGAGACAATTACAGGAAAACAAATAAGGAACTAAAAACGTCACAGATAAATATGAGTTTAACATTTCTTAAGTTACCAAATTTTAATTTTCAGCCTATAATTAACTTGTAGAGACTTTCTTATTTATTCATTTTAGGATCTTAGGATGTGGGACGGACATACATCCTAGAAATTACACATTTGTGTTACATGTGTGGCTCGCTTGGGTACAGATAATCACAATTTAAAGAAAAAGTACATATAATACAACAAAAATTTAGACCTTCATAATGTTATGAAAATAGGATTTACATTACATTTTAGCACAGAAATTAGTTTTTAAAAAGTACATTAGTCTCAGGTTAAAGATTTAATTTCTAAACCATCTTATAGCTCATGAACACTTGCCAAAATTGAGCACGAAAGAGCACTTTCATAATTCATAATTGCTATGTTTGTATCAGCACTCTTAAGATTTCCTAGTCTCTATTAACAGTCTTTTGAAACTCAGCCTGTCAGTGTGAGAGTCGCTTTGTCTCGTCGTACACTTAGCACTGTGCTTTTAGTGCCAGGCCGTATATTTAAGCAGAGCTGTAAAACAACTGATCCGTGTCTCCAGTATTTGGTATTTTATGTTGATATGAATGATCCCTCGTGACAACGTGTAGTTTTTTATCAGTGCCAATGACATGTGAGAGAGAAAGATAAGAAGCAGGCGGATGTGTGGTGACATCCCACAAAAAGCCGACAGTCAAAGCAGAAGTGAGTGCTGGTAGTCATGACTCATTTCTTCATTATTTCTAGTAAATGAACTCTCTCTCTGTCTCTCTCTCTCTCTCTCTCTGTCTGTCTCTCTCTCTCTCTGTCTCTCTCTCTCTCTCTCTCTCTGTCTCTCTCTCTCTCTCTCTCTGTCTGTCTCTCTCTCTCTCTCTTATTTTACTTTCTCTGTATATAACCTCCCCTTTCCTCTACAGACTTGTTGATGATATGAATACATACAGTTCAGCACATTTCCTGAGACCAGCTCAGAAAAACACAGGCTTGTACAGCCCTCTCTGTCCCCAGGAATGATGCTTCTCTTCCGGGTTGTGCTTTGGTCAGCGCTCCCTCTTCTGGCTCTTTCCTCTGCTCTGGAACATTGTCTCCTCCATGAGAGCAGCAGCTCACAGAACGGTAAGTCTCTGCTAGTATTCACCGGGCATCATCTGGATTGTTTTTCAATTAAAGCTTTCAAAATCCTTTCAATATTTCAGCTCATAAATTGGATCATCTCTCAGCTAAATTTGTCTTGGGATGCAACAGAACATAAGGGAAAGTCACAGTCAGCAGTGAAATATATCAAAGTACTTTTACTCAAGTGTTGTTTTGAAGTACTAGTTCTTTACACAAGTATTGCTACTTGCTGCTTCTTTTTACTTTTACTCCACTACATTTATCTGATGGATTTAGTTATTAGTTACATACAAAACACATTATCATCTTCATCAAAAGTATATCATCAAAAAATATTATCATTAAAAAAGCATCTTGATAGAATCTTGTAACATGTTTCTCCTGTAAATACGTGTTTCAAGAATTTCAACGAAAGAAAGAAAGTCAACTTTTTTGACTTTTCATTGTAGCAACCTGACATCTTCTGTCATGTTTCAAGATACAGACGCTGTATTCTTTCTTTTTTTTTTTTAACAAGTTGATTTAGATTAAAAACAAGTTTAAGTCTGTTTACTGGCAGAAATATATTCATAAAATCTGAGTTTTTAATATTAAATTGTCCAAAACTAAAGTGGTTAACGACAGTAAAAATACTGTTTGCACTTGACAGTCTTATAATATACATATATGACACTGGGAAAGCATAGTCCACAACACAATGCTAGCACAAACTTCTCTAATACATCTGCACTTTTACTTGACTGAAATTTTGAATGCATGACTTTTGCTAGTAATGGTGTATTTTTACAGTGCTGTATTACTTCTTTAACTTGCGTAAAGGAGCTGAATCTTTCTTCCACCACTGGTTACAGCTTATATGCAGCGCAACTCAGTATCTTAAGAGCACTATAGCATAGTCACTGACCAGATATTTTTCCCTCTCTACCCAGTGTCTTCATTGCTGGAATCCTTACAGTGCCATAATGACTACATGTCCCAAGTCCACTGCAAATGGAGGAAACACAGAGACACGCCGCTGCAGCTTTGGTCCACCTTTTCATCCAACAGGTAAAACCAAAAGAGAAGACCAGAGGAGCAGAGGGAACAAAAGTGAAAAGGATGTTTGGCAATGAATAAGACAAATATGCAATTTTGGAAACAAAGTTTAGTGTGTGCCACAGCTCTGTGTCCATGTCCTTGCAGGGTGTTGTGTGTGCCATACAATCCACCAAAGCAAGATGAGCACGGGACTGTCCACTGCAAATATGATGCTCGTGCATTTTCCATTGGCATCAAACACACAGTCTTCTTCCTCAAGAACAAGTCACTGACTGTTTGCTCATCTGTCCAGAACAAGCCTCTGGATCTGTCTCAGCTCTGTGAGTTTACATGACATCCGTCTATTGTAACTGTCACATTTTCTGTGATAATTACAGAAATAAATTATGTTGCTAAGTACGAATTAAGACATTTTATAATGCAGAAATATCCATTGTTTATTACATTTAGCTGCTATTTTGTGTCTGGAAGTGTCATCACTTCAGCTGTTCAAGGAGCTATGGGATTTTGTGTTTATTGTTGTGTTGTACAGTGAGAGCACGCATACCAGTGGACCTATCCACACATGATGCAGGTGATGGAGGCCGACGGCTCAGCTGGTCCAGCCCCTACCCCTCTTCCTCTTCCCTGAACAAAAACCTTACGTATCAGCTCAGCTACAGAACAGTAAAACAGGACAATTGGACTGTAAGTGTAAAAGATTCTGCCACCAGATTTGAATCAAATTATCACGTCATATCAAAGTCATGGAGTGACTTTTAAGCATCAAAACTCTTTTGGTAAACTTAATATTTCTGATATAAAAGCTGAAATTGAATTTGGCTGGTGTATTTTCAGCAGGAAAAGAGTTGCATTTATATGGGCAAGAGTGTTGTTGTAGTTCCTGACATTAACTGACGTTAAAACAGCTTGCTATATTATATTTAGCAGTGATAATGAAAGCAGTTACTGGTGCATAAATAATTTCTGATATACTGTACCTCTGACAGGAAAACCAGTTTGAGCTGTGAATTCATGGGGCCCATTTGTATTCAAAATGGGATACACACTAAGCTCCTGGTGAGCTAAAATGAAGGATGTAAATATACTAAACATACTGTACAATAACATATACTGCAAAGAAAAAAACAGGATGTACTTTTGCTGCACTGACACAATATCAGCAGAATGGGAACAACAGAAAAACACCCCTTCTGCTGACTTGGGAGTGTAATCACGCATTATTCCACGTTGATTAGCCCTGGTGCTAGTCATACCAGAGAAACGTACAAAAACAGCTACTTTCGTTGCGTCCCATACAGTAGCGGTTACCAAGTGAAACCAGATACAAATGAGCAGTGTACAGCTCCTGTGAAATTAGCTGGTGCAACTGGTGCAATGTTTACCATGTTCACCATCTTAGTTTAGCATGTTAGCATGCTAACATTTGCTAAACATTTGGCTAAAAACAAATAACAATATTGTATTTTGAATATTTTGATTGCTGATCCAATATGATGTAAAATGAGTTTGCTCTGTGTGTCACCACACACTGGAAGCAGAAACAAATAAGAATGGCATTCAGTTGAGTGCATACCAATGCCAACCCCTTAATCCGGATACACACCAGAATCTATTGGGTTCTTCCCTGGCCCATGCCACATCATTCCATCATTCATATGCATCTTTCTTCACTCTCTCTGCAGACTAAGGAAGTCACAAACACCAGTGTGAATCTTGAGAAACAATTGTTGCATCCGGGTCACCGGTATGAAGCTAGGGTGAGGGCCCGGGCCAGTGTGGGCCAGTGGAGTGACTGGAGTCCTGTGGTGACCTGGAAGACTGAGGAGGGTGAGTCAAAGGAAAAAAATGTGCACTATTTAAAAACTACATACAATCACTTAACAAAATCGTTTTCTGTATGAGCACAAATTTACTTCAACTCGCATATTGACTGCACTGAATCATTTTTCTCACGTAGGGTGCTTCTGATACAGACCCTGCTCCTTATCTCCTTCTCTCACATTTCTAATCTTCTCTCTGTCTGTTTTTATGGAAGCCTAGGAAAAGTCTGGAGCTTACTAGCTGTCTCTTTCTCTATCGCTTTCTCTCTGGCCCTAGACACCGGACAGTCTCCCAGTTTGCATTGTGTGCTGGATGGAGAGAAGGAGGTGATGTGCAGCTGGGAGGTGAGCAGAGAGCTGTCTCACTTCATTACCTACCAGCTGGACTGTCGACACAGCCAGACTGCACTGTAAGTCGAGTGTGACGCTGACAACACCACCTGGTCAAGCCTGAACGATGCACCCATTCAGTTATCATTCATTCGCTCACCTGACTATTCCTCCTCCTCCTCCTCCTGCTCCCTTTTAATCCCTGCCTCCAGGTCTGAGAGTTGCTGCATGAACCCAACAGTAAGTCGCGACCCCAGCGGGATGGTGCTGAAGTACAGCTGCTCTCTGATTGTCGCAGACCCCGCACATCTGCTGCTCAAGCTCCAACCAAAGCAAAATGCCAAGACTTTTAGGGTCCACCAACACAGTGAGTGGACATGAGACAGAGCGCACAACATTACAAGAGAGGGGGTGTGGAGGGGGAGCTGTCACTTTGAGCAGAGTAGGGTGTAGAGATAACATGTCCTGCCAAATTAAAAACACACAGAGAGGTGATAAAATTGCAGGGAGCTGTTGCAGACAAACACAGGAGCTGTGATGTGATTGAGTGTCTCCACCTAGTGTTTGAATGGCACTACTGCATCACTGTCTGTTTATTACCACACAATAAGATAAGATGGGTTTGGTTTTATTCTGTCATAAATCAATCTGAATGCAACACACTTGTCCAAAAATTCACAAAAACAAGCACACAAACACACTCAATCCAAGATTAAATATGGACACGCAGAAATAAACTACATACTAAATACATTCACCCATTTCTCCAACAGAGTCATATCTATGAATTCTGACCAGTGCTATATCTATGCTGGTCTTATAGGCATTTACACCTAACTTGCTGCTAACCACTGAAACCTATGGGGAATGTTTAATGTAACATATGATTGTGACCAGTCACTCTGATTATATCAAAGCCATACATGACATTTTCTTACAAATTTCTTCAGATTTTCTCTTTTTTAACCACAGAGTCCCCGGATACACTAATTTCCTGTATAAGACGAGATAAGATGTTACTGAGGAAATTATGTTGTAACCTTATGATGATTTTGAAAATACAAAGTGTCAGGTTTTACAGTCTAGACCATTGTTGTTTTTCATCCTCTCTACCATCACTGCCAAGCTGCACAAAACTCTAAAGTGTTTCTGTGTTTAATCTGTACAGAGCATTGAGCAGTATGTGTTTACAGTAGTGATCGTCTTAATCTGACGTATGCTATAAACTAATCTCTTCGCCCACAGTCCGTCCCAACCCACCACAGCAAGTAAGAGTGAAGGAGAAAGACCTCGATTGGATTGTGGAATGGACTGCACCAAATAAATCTTCGAAAATTTCACTGTATTATGAGGTCTGCTATTACAGGACACAGGATCAGGTGAGAGACTATTATTACTTTATTATTATTGTAACTGTAAAAATTGAGCATTAGCTAAGCATTTAAGCATTTAAAGGTAAAGTGATTGCTAATGCTAATTTGCTAAAATGCTAATTAACAGCTGATAATAATTCAATGGCCATATTCTGTTCATATCATTATCTTGTTTTTATCTTGTCTTTACTTGTATGTCTTTTTCTATCTTTTCAATCACTTATGCTGCTGCAACAATGTAAATTTCCCCATTGTGGGACTAATAAAGGATTATCTTATCTTATTTTATTCATGTAAAAAAAATAGTGTGTTGCAGCAACACTCTTGGCAGCACTACTTACATTGGACTGACAGCAGATTGGATGCCACCATGACTCACTATCACAAAAATGTTTTACGAGATGGGACTGGCAAGGGCTAGCTGGTTAGCATGCTAACTTTAGTAGAAGAAAAGAAGTTATAGAAATAGAAGCAAAATAAGAGTTTTCAAAATTGGTATTTGATGCTGAACTTGTTACATTTCCTCTAGACTGGTAAGTAAACAGCTGTTAATGTTTATATTGGTTATGGAGTGATGGCAAAAACGTACATAGAGCATCTTTAATCCATACTGCAGCAGTTTACCACATAGAAATCCAACAATATACTGCTTGGCTTCAGTAAATTCAAAGAAAAGTGAATTTAGCTAATGAAATATGATTTTGCCTTTAAAATCAACATAATCACACAATATTTAATGGATTTTATATGCATTGCATTATCAGGGATGTTCTACCCTGCTGAACTCTTCAGAGTTGTTCATGTCCCTGCCAGCTCTGGTCCCATCTCAGCACTACCAGGTCAAAGTGAGGTCACTGGTCATCCCCGGGAAAGGCATCAAGTACGAGGGAATCCCCTCTGAATGGACTGATCCTGTGGACTGGACCTCGCATGCAGGTACCACAGGACACGCAAACTCTGAGATGCGCATTTCATTTCACCTACTCTTGTGAGAATTACCTTTTTGCTATTAATAACATTTTATTTTCTCCATTCTGGAGAAAGTGACCAGTTAATTCAGAGATAAAACATGGGCCTAAAAATCATGCTCATCATTATCATCAATCATTAGTCTTTTTTCTGCTCCCTGACAGCCACCTGGTCACTCACCACCTTGATATATGTTCTGATCAGTGTGTTTGTGGCCACAGTCTTCTTCACACTCTACTGCACCATTCCAGCTTGTAAAAGGTACTTTACTTATGTATTCATTCTGTATATATGCTACTTCTCTTCAAAACTGACATACTACAACTGTCAGATAAATGGAGTATATACATTATACAAATAGTCCATCTATAAAATAAGTCTAAAATTTATCTTTAATATGCTTTACTTGCCAAATCAAGTTTCAACTCTCTCTTTACATGGTGTCTTTTAAACAAATAGAAAGGTGGTCCTTTGGGTGGACTCAGTTCCCTCTCCGGGCAAAAGCAAAATCCTGTCTGAGATACAGGTGAGAGTGGATAATTCTACAGCTCAATGTCATAATGTAGTAATTCAATTAATCACAAAATTATTCTGTTTGTAATGTGTGAATCGTTGTGTATTTTTGTGATCCAGTCCGCAGCCAGTTGGACCTTTATTCAGAGCGAGGACGCTTCCATCTGCGAAGTGCAACACTTCGACACCATATCTACATGGTAACACATTTCACTCTTGACATTTCTTGTAGGGATTGTGAAATTGTGAGCTGATACAGATGTCCAAAATAACTATTTGGCCAATAGCTGATACCGATGCTTGAATGTGCACAAATTTAATTATGCTAATTCATGAAACAACCTTTAATATAACCTTCTTTCACATGACACCCAGTGGCTGTCATGAGTGGATATAATACCACAGCACTATCAACAAGGCAAATATTGACTAATACAGATCTTCCGCCATAATATCATTGCATCCCTAATTTCTAGACAGTCAACACTTACAAATTATTCTATCATAGATGAAAACACTGCTGCACCTCCAACTGAGAATATGTGGAGAACAGTACTAATTATACAACATAGATTATTTTGTGGCACTGAGTGTCACCTGCATGAATGGATAGTCAGCAACGACAACGATACTCAGCAAAAACTCTCTACTCTTTCTCCTCCCTGCAGCTCCTCACATGCGTCGCTGTGGCCAATCACAGATGCTGATGAAAATCATTTGGAGCTGGACGAGGGCTTCTGGAACACTGATAACTTTCCCATCCCTACTGAGAAGGTCAACAGCTCTGACACATCCTCCATGAGCTTCAGTGGGCCATACATATTCTGTCAGGTCAGCTACTCACAGCCATAACCAGGTTGTCAGGTTTCTAGGTGATGAGAATTTCTCATGTACCCAACACAGATCAACAAAAAGGAAATCAGCTTTAAAAAAAAACTATCCAGTATACATAAAAATGCAGAGTCAAAACAACCCATTGTAGTTTGATGAGGGTTGATGTTCCAAACAATTTTTGGGACTGGTGCAGAGTTAGGAAGTCACTTCTCCACACCAAGAAGTAGTATGTATTATTATCCCCATAAAACCACAATGTATTGTGTCAACACTTCTGGTTTTTGTAAACAAATATGATATAATACGTTAATTAGTGAGGTACAGAAGTGCTGGTAGGCAGAATTACATACTGTATTTAGCAAAGCTAATATTGTATATCAATGTTATCAAAATATTGTTGTGAATTAATTTCCAGCCATTAAATTTCATACTGAACAGCACTGTGTCTATTCAACAGACATCACAGCCCAACTGTAAGCCAGTGGATGTCAAGTGTGACGAGAAAGAGAACAAAAACAAAACCTTATCAGATGGCTCTCCTCCCCCTGTGAATTTTGCCCTTTTCGGAGAGGGTTATGTGTGTCTACCCAACAGCACCATCTCTAGGTCCACACAGGATCTCGTATCTCACAGCGATGCCAGCACAAACACACACAGGCACAACAGCCTGGAGCAGGATCAACAGTGTTCGGACTCCATGCTGCACCCTGATAAGACAGACTTCCAGCCCATCCACAGCGAAGCCACCAGCATGGACCAGCCTCCGCCTTACACCTCTTCACCTTTCACCCCCTGGCCTCAGGGTGGGACCATGCATGCCTCGGGGTACTGCCACCTCCCACAGCCCTAATCAGAGTTGGTTACCAGGGTCATACGAGAGAGGAGCACATCAAAACAGGATCTGTAAGGCTTTTTCAGGAGATATGAAAGTTAATCAAGCAGTGATTATTTTTTTGTGTTTTCATAAGCTTTCCATTTTATTTCAAACTACTTATCCTTCCATGTAGAAAAAAACAAATATATGTATTAATTATTAGGTCAATACACATTAGAAGGTGTTTTAGGTGTTTTTTTTGTTGTTGTTGTTGTTGTTGTTTTTTTTAGAAGAACCTTTTTACTTCTTTTATTGTTATCTGACCTGAGATCAGGTTGAGAGGTCTGACCAATGGAGGGCAATAGTGAGCTGAGCCTGTGAGTGCAATGAAGTGGCGGGTGACTGCAGTATGGTACACAAAATGATTCTTTTCTTTGCTAAAAAAAAGAATGAAATTACTTCCTAACATATACTAGATCAGGATGAAATAACAGGATCACCTTATATGTTCATATAATCCATTAGAATAGCAATTAAGTTGTCAATGAAGCTCAAAGTGTGTCATTTTCATTGAGATATTCCATTCCATTTTCACAGGAAGTTATGGTCATTTTACTGACTTTGTACGAATTCTCATGCAATGTGAAATGTACGGGACCTAACCACAGATGCTTAAGAATTGTGTTGAAATGTACCCTTTTTTTTTATTACTTCCTCAAATTTCGTGTTTCTGTCACAGCTGAGATAAGAAGTTGAATTATGTAAACTGCTATTCATAGGAAAAGTGTGTACATCTGCTGACTTCCGCCATCACTGCAGTCAAAATGCGTGTTTGCACAAAGGTGTGTGAGTTGGGACCTTGTTGTCATTGTTGCAGCCTATGTATTGTTGAGTACGCTGAACTTTATGTTAATCTACATTGCAATGAAAATATGTTAAAGCTACCTTTAAGATATAAAACTTGCCCTCAAGTATGTTACTTATAGACCTATTTGATGTCAGTAAAAATGCAAGTTTGCACTATGTTTACTGCACTTCTATACTGTGATAGGGAATCACGATTTTTGTGTATGTTTTATGAATGGATTATACACATGTTCTCACCCCAAACACATATGCAAACATAAATTACATTTGGTGTCACTGTGTAATTCACTGGGTAGCCCTCAAGTGTAATTCTTTCGTAGTGTGCCTTGCACATTTAAAAGTGATACCAAATGGTCCTGAACTAGCATTCATATGTGACAAGCTGGGAGTGCGAACATGTAGGGAACATGGGCAAAGAAGAAAAAAGAGTTTGGCTGTCAAACTATGTAACAGATGTTATAATATAAGGGTTATAATGCCTTAATGATGTGCTTTTTAGGCTATTTAATTTATCCAAAAGATAGAATCTACATATTACCAAAAAAGTAAATCCTGCACTGTGGATAATTGCACTGTGAGAAAATAAACTTTTTATATTTAACTGGAATTATTGCATGTTTTTGGAAGGTGACTGTTTGACTGCTGGTGTCATTTATATTGAAATTAATAAGATTGATTAATTTAAAATTTGATAAAGTTAAGGCACATAAACTGAGATGGTAGCTACTAAAATTATATAAACTAATTGCCCTCAGGAGGAATATATGTTTTTTTTTTCTTCATCATGATGTAGCTAATCCAGATTAACAGTTAACTAACTCAATTACTCAGATCTTTTGTCATTACTAATGACAAAAAAATTTATTTATGTTTTTAAAATATATATATTTCTAAGTGTATTTCACAATTAAAATTTAGCTGTGGATAGTTTACCAGCTATTTTTCACTTGATATAGCAGCATTTACAGCTCAGATAATAACAGGCTAGAGTGCACTTATTGCAGTGTCAGCACTACAAAAAGCAGATTGCAGCTACTGAGTTAATATGATTTGGCTTTAGTTTTAGCTTTGTTTTGTAGCTTATGCTCATTTTAAAGGATGTTTTCACAGAAATTACATCTTTATATGATATATTTATCATTTATACATTGTATAGTTACAGTGTTTTGTCTTTGATGGGCAGCACAGTCTCTTGTCTGTTCACTTCACACTCATGCATTAGCACTTACTGTATTTCAGCTGTCATTCATTATACTGAACTTTCTGTCCATATTTCTGTCTCTTTCTCTGATGCACAAAAGTGAGAGCACAAGAGAGATTTATAATAGCACAAAGTAATAACTTGCAAAGCTATGACAAACATAAGGTGGTCACCAAATCAGTCACTATTCCCAAGCCTTTGCTAAAAGTAGTTTTTGTCCATAGGAACAGATTCTGTGTGACTGTGTATTTTCTCGCATTTGTTAACCTCAGCGAGTCACCAAGTGTCTGTATTTGTTAACAGGTGCAAAATTTTCAGGTAAGACATTTTTAGATAGCAATTTGGCAGCTGAGTTCCAAATCAGAGAGTGAATATCTCAGAGCTGTGTATACAGTGGTTAGACCATCTCTCTCTTCCTCACACACACACACACACACACACATTCACAGTGTTATCTAATTTATTGCTCTGTTTATCCACACATCTATCTAGCCTGACAGGGTTGTACACAGTATTCAGGGTCTGTCAGTTTCTGGAAGTAGGTGCGAGTGTGTAATACACACAATACATTGCAATGCAACATTACTGTTAAGAAATTAATATTATGAACATATTGTGCTTGAGCAGCGCAAAAGTCTTCCTTGTCTCTGCTGAGAAAACACAATGCTGGAATTCCAGGCATGCTGATATCAACTTCCTGTGTTTTCAGCCCATCGCTAGGTACAGCTTCCTGTCTGATGAGGCTGAGGAGCAGTCTGACACACACTGACTAAGTCAGGGTGCCCACAAAAGGCACTAATGTGCCTGTCTCTTTGGCCTTGACCATGGTAGTTGAAGGGTAGGGGAAGGTGATTTGATGTGTTTTTCCAGCATTCTTGGCTTTTTCAGACATTCTGCTCCAAAAACAGTCACATTCCTCAGTCTCACAGCTACCATCAGAGAGCTATTGTTCCCTGGGACAGGAGGGTGCTTTGGTGGAGTGAGTGAGTGAGTAAATGAGTGAGTGAGTGAACAAGTGACAGATTCTATCAATCCTAAACTGTGAAAAATGAAAAGGGCAGCAGTTAAAAGGACAAAGGTGTGTATGTTGATGGAAACACCAGTGTTATTGTGTGTGTGTGTGTGTGCTTGATAGTGTGTAGTGTGGGTAATTGTGTTGTCATCAATGTACGGCATGTCCCTGTCCTTTGTCGTACATAAAAACAGGAAAATAAAAGCGCTGGAAGGTGTAGGGAGTGCGTGGCGCCACACGGATGCTTGTGTAACCTCCTGTTCAAAGGCCTCCTGTTTCCTCACTACTGTACATCAGGGAATCCAGGCCATACTGAAACACAGACAGTTTCAGTATGGCAAAGACGTGCCTTTTAAGGCAGTCTGGACAATTAGATGTTTTTAGTCGGGGCAGTGTAATGTCACCCTGTTAGTGTTTGTTTTCTCATCTTCTTGTTGACCTTTTTGTTTCTTTTAAAGTAGCATATTTTCTTATCACCATGACATCCTCTAAATGATCGGAAAGGAATTATTGACGTTTTTGTTGCTTTGTTTTGTTTTTTGCTTTTTGTTGATGGGGAAGTCCTGGTGACAGTGGCAGTAATTTATTTAAACTGCACCTGTAAAATGGTGGGTGTCTCTCTCCCTCCCATCAACATGATGAGAGAAAATGACAGAATAGAATTTAAGAAGGGTTTTAGTTAAGAAACACTAAAGCTGTTCCTGTTCTGCATGGATGCACATTCCCAGAGGTCCACCACATGTTTAAATGCCTGGTTTCACACACACAAACTTGCCTCCATCACTTAAAGGGGCATTGCATTCATTAATTATTTACCCTTGCTTTACCCCTACTCTTACTCTGACTTTATCCTTAAAACAATTCTTAATGCATTTTGTCAAAAGGGACAAGATGCATGTCCTTGTGGGGACAAATGAGGGGAGAGTCCCCACAATGTGACTGCACGAACAGATGTCCCCTAGTAACAACATTGTATGCTCCAACTCAACTGCTTGGTCAAAAAATGTCTGCAATCTCTCCTCACACTTTTCCAGTGTTGAAATTGCTCCATCCAACAAGTTTTGTTACTTTCTGAAGCTGGCAATCTGACATTCGTATCTACTCCTCACTGTGATTTGCTGGCTGTGTGTGACTAAGAGGGGGGCCAGGGTTCAAACTTTTTTTGCAGCCTCTCTTTTTTTCATTTTCTCCACAACTATTTCTGTCCCCATATTTATTTGTTTATTGTGTCTGTTTTTGGTGCTGACTTTTATCTGTACTGTAGTGTGGCCATTCGAAACCGTTATTAAGACTTTTGTCTTAAAACACCTCCATCTTTATGGGGTCCCCTAATTGGCATAATGCATTCCTTTGTGCCTGATTTTATTGAAACTAACTAATATTAATTGTTGGGTCATGGTTCATGAGTTTGGTCTTTGTTAAACTGTTCATTAGGCACTGTTCATGAAGAGTCATTATATTGTTCCAGTGGCTGTTTGCAGGTTAGGTAATAGTGTTGTTGAGACCCAACAAGCCATATCGTCCTTTAAGGTCAGTCAGTCAGCTATGAACCATCCCGTGTCTTTAGTCACAGTCTCTGGTCCCTCAGTGACACTCCCACACTGTCATGGTGGATGACCCCTGTGTGTGTGTGTGTGTGTGTGTGTGTGTTGAATGAGCGCAAGCATGCCTGTGTGTGTTTGTCACAGTCAACAAGCCTCCAAGCACATCTCTTCCCTGTTCCTGTTTGAAGTCCGTGGGGGGGTTGGGGAGCAGCTCAGGCACACATGGAAAAACAGGCATCCCACCTTGATGCTGAATTTGGAGATGGTCTGCTGTTTAGAAGTAGTACGTCTGTGTGAGATTGACAGTAGGGCAACGGGAAGTAATACCTGAATACACATTGTGTTAGAGGAGTCACATACAGGGGAATTAAGGGTAAGATGCAGATGCTATACAGGCAGATTATTAATATGAGATCAATGTGCATTTAAAACCAAAATCAAGTCTACATATCTATATATAGATTATTGTCATTTATTGTTCCTCACAGCCATTCCTCGTATGATTCCATTTAGACAGGAGAGCAGATGACTTCTTGACTCCATAATTAGCAGACAGAGCTATGCAGCTGACTGCTGAGTTGGGGATTTTTTGCAGCCAAGAGTCAAGTGGGTAAATGTGAAAAACAAACCATCAAGAGAGTGTGTGCCAGAGTTCACCTACACTACAGCAACCCCCACTATTCCTTTTCTGTCTGCTTTGTCAGATTGAACAAACCTCACTGCACATCACTGAAACTAACACTTAGTACGAGGCAGTGAATTTCAGGAGTCAATAAGATGTCTCTGGAGACCTGAAGATGCACTGTGTAGACACAACATGCCAAACAGGCTTAGTAAATAAATCCACCTCACAAGGTGATAAATCAGGGAGTTCATGATGTTGTAAAAAAGTGATGTGTTAGCCTTGAAACTGCTAATGTGTCCCTTGTGTTTGGTGTTAAAAAGCACCTGCTTTCTTATTGTAAGATGCTGTACTGTACATAAGTGAAACAGCTAAACTAGAAATGGAAAAGTTGTCTGAGACTAAATGGATAATTAGGGACACTTTTGTCTCCAGCCATGAAATCTCATGTGAACAAGCATGTGAATGGGCAGTGATTCTCGAATTTGTAAAGCTCTTGAACTTTATTAGCCAAGTATTGTTTTTAGCCATGCTAGCTGCTCTGTGGATAAAAATGTTGGTGTGTCAGTTGGTTAAAATGTCTTTTTTTTGGTTTAAATGTCTTGACAACTGCTGGAGGGACTTCCATGAAATTTGTTACACTTATTCATATTCTCCTCAGCATGTAATAACTTTGGTGCTTTACCCTTTGGTAGACTTTTCATTTACAGCCATCAACAACTAAAAATTCAAAATCTCATTAGTATAATACACTGGTTTTTGGCTAATTACCTGCATAACTAATGGCATTCCCATCAGCCCCAGCTGTACTTTTTTAGTCCTAGCAAATCTTAGCTTGCTAACACACAGTAAACATCATTCCTTCTTAGCATCAGCATGTTAGCATTAGGTGACATTAGCATTTAGCTCAAAGTCACATTGTAACTGAGTGACTAGGATGGCTGTAGACTCTTAATGCCAACTCATGTTTTCCACTTGGCCTCTGACAGATGCTTCTATTCATACTAGTGTCAGGGTGTGACAGTGTCTTCAAGGACCCTGTGAAAATGATGGAAATTATGACGAAACTTACCTCACATGAACGCAGAAAGCAAGAATTTTCCTTTGGTCTTCAAATCAGTTTTGCTTCATTTGTCTGTCACCTGTTGAGCAACAGTTGTTGCAGTGACAACTGCACATTTCATAACAAAACACTGGCCTTTTAGAAAAAAAGGAAATGGATAGAGAGGAAAAATGGTAAAAAAGAATAAAACACACAAAGTCAATTTAAGCACATTAGCTTCTTATACCCATATGAAAATAGCATTAGGTGGCAAAGTTATCACAAACATTCCTTTCTTTCATCATATCTCATAATAAAACAGACAAAATCATCATCATTAACAGTTGTAAATTGACACAAAGGACATACAAGCCATGTTTTTCAATAACTTAATTGCTGATTATGGATTATTGGATACCAAATAGCATCAACAGTGTATTTCTAAGTGTTATTTCTAATGGAAATATACAAAAATAATATCTACATTGGTAAAGTTTGGCTTTTTTGTGTCCCTTCATGTGACTACCTATTGATTTACTTGTTTTGACCCTTTAATTTCCCTGTAAATCAAATATAAAAAACAATGTGATGTAGATTAATAAAACTAATATAGGGGCACATGAGGAAAATATGCTATAAATAGGTGTTTGTTTTCCCTCCCTGAAGAGTTTACAGGGAATGTGTTTCTGCCAAAATGTAATTGCTGGAAGAAAGACCTCTCTCTATCACAGAGAGAAAGAGACAGAAAAGTAGATATATGGTTCTACATGAGTATTGAGATGCATAACAGATGTGTAGGTGTGGGCACAAGCCCATACACACTACACCACACACTTAGGCATACAAAACAAACATACATGCACGCACTTTTTTGACATAGAATTTAAACACTGCATGGTACTGGGAGGTCACCGAACATACTGGTTTTTGTTTTCTGATTGAACCACCCAGCTGTCATGACAGACTGAATTTTTTATACATATCTCAATGACAACTTGTTTTCAGTATTTCTATAGAGAGTTAATCCACAGTAATGGTAGAGATAAATAAATAAGAAACATAGCACACAGTCAGATCCCAGGTGTATTGCTATCACCTCATCTAGCGCCTTGCTCTTTTTTCCTCAGGCCTGTCATGAGATTTTGAAACAAAGAAACCTCACTAATGCAACATTTTACATTTTCGTTCTCCAATCACATCTGTGTAATTCCAGTGTTTGTAATGAGTTAAATATCATTAAATATGGTTAAAGAGAGACCATCACTGTTTTAATGAGCTAATAAATGATATCAGGCCTTGGTATGGTAAATCAACACAGCTGTATCTTCCCAACTCAGCCCTAAATATGTGAGTTGTATCACACATGGAGATACTGGTCATTTTAGTCAGCATTAGTTGTCTACTGAACAATTGTCTCTTAGATTATCCAATTACAATACAACAGATTCTATCATGACACAGGAGAGTTACTGTTTATCCATTTCTATGTCCATTTTTCTACCAAACACACTTCATAGTCCAGTCTGACTATCATTATCACAAAATCAAGTCTTTCAGCAACAAACTTTTAAACCCCACATGGACTCGGCTTTGTCAATACATAAGTGCAGTTTCTCTCTGTTGATATCAAAACATGGTTCCACGTGGTTTTAAAATTGCACTATTATCCACAGTTCTACAGCGATGCAGTTTCAGTCCCCCTGATGTACTGTACTCGCAAAAAATTTGCCCGTCTTCAGATGCCACTTCATACCAGCAACTGTCGTTGTAGAGGCAAATGCTTTTTTTTAAAAAAAAAAAAAAAAAAAAAAAAAAAAAGAAGGTCCACCTTTATTTATATTCCATTTTTCTCTCACGTCTTCTTACTCCATCCAGGTGTAATTACAGGTTCACCAGACATTAGTAGTGTTACTGAGGAGATCTCACAGGACGAGCAGGTTACTGAGTGAATGAATAAATACTTATATGAAGGGAGTCACTCTGCTTCACCTCTGGATTATCCACAAAATACACCAAGTTTACATTGTGTCCCTGAGGGGGGAATAGAGAAAGATATTCTTTAAAAAAAAACAGTTTTCCACAGTTTCACATTCACTGATTCAAAACGTATTATAGTTCATTCACTTATTTCTATTTTACTGTCTAAACGTTTCTGAACTCACCTGGGGTTTTTTTTTAGTTCTACATTAGCATTGCTCTCATAGCTGCCTTGCTGATCCGTTTGCGATTCTTCCTCATCCTTCTCTTTGTTTGGTGTGGACGAGCTGGGGGTCTGGGTCCTGCTGGAGCAGAGGGCTGTTGTGTGGTAGTCGTAGATGTTGTTGTCTCTGTAAGAAAAGAATTTACATAGTAGAGGAAAGAAGAAAGAAGAAAAAAAAGATGACAGGTCTGACAGGTATTTATATTTGCGCTTTTATCACTCTCAAGTATTAAAAAGTGTCTGTTACCTGGTTTCTGTGTTGTTGTTTGCAGATGATGATGTTTACCATGCAGGTGATGTCGACGATCTGTCCCCTTTTCTCTCTGCCTTGCCTCCTCTTCACGTTTCATCTGCTGCTGTCTCAGAATCTCCTTCTCTTGGTCCAACCTCTTGTGGAGGAGTAGGAGCTCTTTTCTCTCCTCCTCCAGTTTTGCCTCCTCCATCCGTAATATCCTCTCTTCCTCTGGAGTGTCGTTCTCTCTCCGTCTCGCCTGCTCTCGAGGCTCTGGATTTGGCTCTTTGGTCGGTCGGAACCTGCTCCCAGCTTTCTCACGAATGGTTTCCTCAGTGGGGCTGAATTTGGCATCAGGATTCTGAGTAACAAGCTGAGAGATTCCACTCGTGTGAATCTTTGTCAGTTTGGATTTGTCTTCTTCCAGTAACGGGCTGTGCGTTTGTGTGACTTTGTCCCTGCTCCTGTTTCCCTCATTAACTTTCCCTTCAGTGTTGTTGAGCAGCAACCCATTTCCACCTTCTGCCGACTTGTTCATTACTTCAACACCAATATTATCCACTGAGGAAATAGTCTTGTTGCCACCTGAGTTACCAACATTTTCTGGATTCTCAGAATGGGATTCAGTCCCATGGAGCCTGCTGGAGTTATGTGCCCAGTGTGGAGCAAAGAGAATAGCTTCTCCAGGCCGAGGTGTGTCCTCCCCAGCCACACTGTACCCTTCTCCAGGGGGAGTGAAAGTGTCCCCTCTGGGGCTCCAGTGCTGTTCCAGGAGATCCTCCAGGTGGGCCCTCTGGTTCTGTTTCAGCTCATCCCACTGGTGGAGCTCATCTTTGGAATGCATCTTGACCTTTGACAATAAATTCAGCAAAATTCAGTTCAGCTTAATTGGGTATAGTTTATCATGAGTGAGATGATGAGTAAACATTGCACATGCTCTGTACCAGGCATTTGTGAATTTGTCAATTCACAGCACTATTACTAACCAGTAAAGGCTTGAGAACCATATAACTCTTCTGGCAGGTGTTGAAAAAAGCACTATCCACAAAAGAACATGTTTCAGTGCTGAAAAAGTGTTGAGGTGTCATACCAGTGTGCATAGCCTACAACAGTCAGGTTTTAAAGGGGCTATTTGCAAGTTTTCTCTACCACTGAATGTGGTTTCTTGCTGAGAGAGGGTGGTGGTGATGGTCACTTGCCAAGAGCTTCAGACATTGTTGCATTTACAATACAAGAGGTCAGAATACGCCCTCTGAGCAGCACTACTTCTTCAGGGAAGACTGGAAGCTACAGTGAGTCGCTATCAGAAACTGATGAGATGGGCAAGCCAAGCTGTGGCTAGCTAGGCAGTATGCTAACTTCAGTAGAAGAAAAGAAGTGACAGAAGTAGAAAAAAAACATGAGTTAGAGTTAGGTAAAGGAATGAAGTTTGAGGCTGAACTCTACTACACAGCAATAGCAAAGTTTTACTTATAGCTCCTTTAATCAAGGTTGGAGGATGGTCTATATGCTGGAAGACATTTTGTTGTAAGAGAAATTGTAAAAGTTTTGTACAGAAATTTGATGGAAATGTCAAACCTTGTAGTAACATTATTTTCTTGTTTTTTTGTTGTCAAACCTTCATGAATATACAAATAGCCCCTTTAAAACCTGACTATTGTAAGCTATACGCACCTCAACCCTATGTTGAAACATGAGCTTGACTGAACAACTGTCACACTGTACCTGTCCCTGTCCATGTTCTTGGCTGAGTGTCTGGTTTCGGTGCTGATGGCTGTGCTGTCTGCGAGATGATTTTTTCTTGGGCACTGGAAGACGTGGTGCAGGCTGACATCGGCACTCCACATGATCCACCACTGACACCACTGCTTTAGCGTAAGTGGGTCTTTTATTTATGTATTCAATCTTCATCACCTGGAATGGTTAAGAAGGAAGGTGGGAGTCATGTGGAGAAAACAGCAGTATAACAAAACCACTTTTTTTTTTATGCAGTTGCTTACCTGCAAGTATCTGGTGTGTGTGACGACAGGGACACACTGCAGGCTCTTGGTGTTGCAGCAACCAGAGCAACGCTGCACCTCAACGCATGGCGGCCATAACAGGAAGTTAGCATTGCTACGGTCCAACATCGCCCTGGTAACCTCAACCACCTCTGTACGTACTTTACACAGAGCCTGCTGGGCCGGCTGGGCATCTGAGGGATCAGATATGAATAAATATGAGTATGACTGGTGGTACTGGTGTTACCATTAGCATTAGAGTATTAGCATTCAAAACATACTACACTGTAAAAACACCTTTACTGTATTTGACTATTAAGAACCACCTTCCCTCTGTGTATGTGTTTGTTAAACCAACAAGTGAAAAGACAGCAATTAAAATGTACATAGGGCTCCTGTGATTAGTTACAGAAATACAAACCCTTTCAAGTTTCTGGGAGATGAGCATCTTACAAATGAGTTATTTATGGGATAATGCAATATGAGCCCAATTTACTATTTTGTACCATAGTGGCTATGACTTACGCAGCCAACCTACAACTATCCTCCACTAGCACACAGCATCCAGTACAGCCTGTTTCTAGCTGTTTCAGAGAAGGTGTATAATAAAACTCATGCATTTCAAATGAGCAGACATTCTGCAACTTCTTCTAATCAGCCTTGTTTTTGTCTGAAACATGAGGAAATTTTATTTCATTGTGCTCACAGTTCAACAAGACTGTTCTGTTTTTCTGGGGTTGACAGACAAGAACAGAGATATTAAGATATTTGGCGTAATTTACATGAGGATTAATGTAGGGCCATCAGTATCTCCTCATGCTAGAGGGAATCCAGCAAAGACACCCAGATTGTTGGAGATTGATGTCTAGTAATTAAGACATCTGCTTTATCATGATAGCGAAAACAAGGTTAATGGGAAGGATTTTACCGTGTCACTAAAACCATACTTGTCACATTAATCAACTCCAAGGAAGGCTGACTAATGAGGATGGAGTCCTTTTACATTCATGAGGAAAATCAGGAATTCTCCATGCCAGCACTACGACCTTCTGTTAACCTATTTTTGAACAGGAAAACACATTTATCCTCACAAACTGCTGCACGCCATGCCCTGAGAATGCTTTTTTTAAGATCTTAAGAAGCCACATTAGAGTAAAAGAAGCGATCTCCTGCATAATACACAATAAATTTACTTTGTGAGTGCAACAAGAAACCAGTCTTCTAAGTAACACTCTACAAGAACAAAAAGGAAGGAGGGGAGGGCTTAGCTCACCAAGGCTCCTTGGTAGTCTGTGACCTCCATTGGCTGCAGAGATCCCATCCTCCTCATCTGAGACAAAACAATAAACAAACACAGCATTTGACTAAACACAGCAACTGATTTAAGTCTGTTTTTGGCATGTGGTGTATATTTTATTCTGAGGCCTTCTAGCGCCCTCTGCATGCTGTGGAGATAAAACATGAGCCCGGGTCCTCTGTGTGCATGTGGGGTGTGTGAATGTGAACAAGCACAAGAAGACAAAAAGAGAGAGGGGAGAAACAAAGAGGGTGTGGGGGTAGTTAATGTCCCATGTGAGAGTGCATGTGAGTATACACATACAAAGAAACAAAGACTTAGACCAAGATTGAGTAACTGTTATTATAATTCTAATATTGTGTATTTACATGTGTGTCTGAGGTGGTTTTAGTACTGATGATGTTTACTAATTGTTGTGTAAGTCTTCAATTCATCTTTGCATTGGCTACATAGATTTTATATGTGTTATTTGATGTACTCTTGATTACAAGTTTTTACCATTTCAGTAGCATCTGAAATTTTTCCTAAGAAAGTCTTCATTTAAGAGAAAACATCATGTTCATGTAAATCAGCATACTGAGTTCACTGACTTAGTTGTCTCTGCATCACTGGGCTTCATTTATTGTGTTGAGTGGAAACATCATGTGCTGTATCTCAACACTGCCATTTTTATAAAAAGTAGCAAAATGTTTTTGATTGATGGCAAATCATTTTGCACTTTATTTTGAAAGGATATTTCAACCCACACAGCAATTAACAGGCAATTCTGTTCCTCATGAAATTGTTGCCTACGTGTTTGACACTTTCTGCCTCAGTATTTCAACATAAACACGTTCTAAACAATGTTGCTAAAATATTTCCTCTTTTATTGGTTTATAGTGAATGAGCTAAAGATACAGAAAATGTGAGATCCCACCAGTGTTATCGGTTTAGGCGTAAGATTTAAAATGGTTTAACTGGTTATATTTAGTGATAAAGCTGAAAATAGTTTGGTTTACAGTAAGATTTCACATGTTGAGGATATAGTGAGAATGTGAACAGAGAACAACTTTGTTAGGATGCATAACACCCCCAATACCTGATCTGTTTAAGCATATGTAACAATAATAGGAGAACGCTCTGATCTTTACCTACGGAGTCAGAGAGCAGCAGCAGCTGAAGGTCCTCTATGGAGGAGATGGGGCTGTTTCTAACCAGCTCCACCAGGGCTGCAGGCAGAGGGTCCCCCTGAAACACACACATATATAAATTATTACAAACAGAATATTGTACAATAGTCTGGACCACCTAGAGCGTGATTATGGGAAAAGAGGAAAAGCAGATGACACATTTAGACATTTTTTCAGCAGTGGACATGACTGTAAGAATAGCTATTTGAAAATCTCCCACCCGTCTGCATCCTGCAACAGGGATTACAGAGTTTTCCAAACAATTCCTCTGAGGAAATGGAATAACACTGCAGCTACATCACAAGTCTCTCAGTGTGTGTAGTTGCTTGACTGAGGCACAATAGGTGATTAAAATGTAAACAAAACTCTTACACTTCAATCAAAAACCAAAACCCAAGACTCTCAAATTAACAAGACTTTTAGTATAAAAATTAGCATAGTTTATTTATCATTAACTAAATCGACATATAGCATACTCTCTAGGGCTGTGAGGGGTTTACGTCAGTGTTACCTCTAAACACTTGAGTAATACTGAGTTATGATTGGCTGAGAATCACAAAACGAAACAAAACTGGTTTTTCATTTCTAACTCTTCAGTTATGAATGAGCACAGTGCTCATTCTCAGCTCATCTACTGATTGAGCCTTTAAACAGCAGCCACACAACTGCTCCTGCTTAAAGAATATATCACTCACTGCAAAGGTAATTCTCTTTTATGTTTTTTAATAGTTTTTGGAAGGCAGTGGCTCCATAGGCAATAGGATTTTTTTCTGGTTTTGATTTTTTTATGGGATATTATAACAAAACAAGATAACACAGAAGTTTACATAACTTGATCCTTGAATATTTGACTAAATATTTCCATAACAACACAACAAAAACAGCTCCACATTGTCTTTCTACAGACTGACTGTGGGTTTAACCCCGCCAGTCATTAATGGGCAAGAGAGCTGGAGGGGGTGTGCAGCAGTATTAACCACAGCAGACACACAATGGTCACTAAGAGCAGGGTGAATGACTATTGGCGTTGTGTCTTCTCATCTGCTAACATTTAGGGGTCAAAGGAGACAGGAAGGAGTCAGGAAGTGGGGGAAGGAGTGATATAGAGAGGAGGAGAGAAGAGAGGTGCATCTGAAAAAAGTGGGATAATAGTTGAATAAAAGACGAGCTGAAATGGACAAGGATCAGACATGGGTCGACACACTCCCATACATTGGTTTAAATGTGGTGGACATGCTTCACTTGCTTTGCCATCTCACAGTGAGATGAACCAATGAAGATGACCCCAAGGGAGCTAATGTGATCTGGCTTGTTACACCATTTAACAAAATATTAACTGTCTTATAATTAACATGTAGAAATAACACAATATGTGTATTGTACAACTTTTAAAAAAAGAGATTCAATTTGTAGCGCGAGTCCAGTCCAGCGTATGATTCCATTTAGATTCTGAAGAATATAATGAATCCCGGCGGGAAGCAGGTTTTAGCCAAAGGAAGTAACCATCCATGCATGAACATGCATTCTCACCCTGCCCATACTGTGTGCCACTGATTTTCCCCCATTGTTGGTTAGCTTTTCATAGTCAAATTATCCAACAGGGAAATGCCTGCTGTATTACACTTAACATCTCCGCTGCCGATGCCCCTGAGGAGTCGTCATGATTGTTTCCTCCCTCCGCTGACGGAGCAAACCTGCCTGGTCGGCTAATTGTGTCTGATGTTAATTATAGGATGTGTGCCTTTGTTCACGTTGGTGCCTGCTGTCATGACGATTTGTGTCTAAGCAGGAAATATTAAATAAACACTTTGGTTCTGATAAACAAAACAGATGTAAACAGGTTCAAACTGCACAGACTGAATATGTAAACACACATCAATGTTCAATGTGCTGCTATGAGGGATAAGTATTTTGATACATTAAATATGTCGAGACACTAAAATAATGAAATTAATTGAAAAAACAGAAAAGAAAAGAACAGCTGTAACCAATGATTATTTTCAGTGTCTATTAATCTGTTGCTCATTTAGATTGAGGCTGAAAAACATAGGAAAAAGATTTCACATGCATGTTTTGGAGGACCAACACTCCAAACCCTAAAAATATTTAGTTAAATATCAAATAAGACAAAGAACAACAGCTAAATTTTGCAACTGAAAAGCTGAAACTGGACAATGTTTGTCATTTTTATTTAAAATATCACCCACGACATTAACAAATTACCAAAATTATTATTTTATATTTATTATTTTTCTTTTGGTTGACTGATCATTTCCGCTCTGCTTCGAAGATTGCCAACGCAGGGATGTGGTCAAGTATTATGTCTAATGTCATTCTTCCCTTCAAGAAACTCTAGGGCTATCCCTGTGGTTTTGTAAAGGGCAGATTAGTTGCCTGTGAAATGGCAAAAGGTGAAAGGTGAAATCAGGGGTTTAATGCTAATATTTCGCTGCACTGAGAGTCTGAGCAAACTCTGTCTCATCCTTCATCTGCATCTGGAGCAGTTGGCCTGTTTCAAATAATGGGCTTCTGCTGATGAGGCAGAGACAATGACAGATGTTAGATTAGGTGTTGTGATGTTGGCCTTGTGTTTATGTACGGCAACACAGAAGACTCTCTGCAGTACCACTTCTTAGAAATAGTACTGCATAACATAACTGCTCCCTGTAATGCACACAGGTGCAAATACATAAAATACCCTTCTGGTGTCTGGTATACTTTCTGCTGTTTTACATGTTCCAAAAACCCAGATTTTGACACAATCCAGAACTTATCACCTGAGGGAAGCTCCCTTCCCCTGAAGGCCTGCTGGACACGTTGAGGAATGCCAGGTACAGGCAGCAGCTGCAGTGGGCAGGGGAGGAGAGGGAACATCTAATCGTACATAATTAGGGGGTCGAGTTTGCTGCCGGCAGCAGCAGCAGCAATAGCCACAGCACATGTGCGAGGCTTCACGTGTAGTCACTGAAACTATGCCCACACGTGCGCAGTACTGGAATGTGTGAATAAATATGACTTTAATTAATTCCTTCATCATGATTGAGTTGGAAAGGAGTTGGAAACGCAATTAAAGATAATGAGGAGTTTGTGTTAGCTAAAATTCAATGTCTACATTCCTCTTTGGTGGTCCAAGTAGCGCTTTATATATTAGCAAGCTTTTAAATGATCACTCACTCTCAAGACTAGATGTCTTTTAAACCCATTCAGTTAAGATAATGTTCTTCTTATGGGACGTGAGTGAACCTACAGACACCCTGACTATAACTTTAAAATTAGACGTGGGGGAATTCCTGGCTGTATACCTCAAAGCCTTTGTAGCGTTCTCCCTCTAAAACACTTGGCCTGTCAAATTTGAGTTTTCTTTTACATGTGGTGCCTACAGAAACCATAAAATGAAAGGACTGGTTGACGACAGGAATTTAAAGTCATCCATCATGGCTTTGTTTCACAATATCTACCTTGATGTGAAGTAGTCATAGTGATGGTAGACTACATATAGTACCCTCTTTTTGGTTCAGTTAATGAAAGGAGGAATGAAAGCACTTGTAATCCCAGTTATAATGTTTTATGATTCAGGAACTTTATAATGTAGGGGAATTATATATTACATTAACACTTCACCTCCTGCATAAGTTCTGTGTTTGTATTTTTTCTCTCTTTTTTTATTGATTTTATTTTAATTGACAACTAATAGTTTCCAACATGTGCAGAAGTGACTCAGTCCTGGGGGCAAACCACAACACCCCATCTGACTGAATGGGTTGTGCCCTCTTTTTTGACTTGTTTAAATGTCCACTTCCCCCAGCTGACTTGTTAATTGTGTGTGTTTAAACTTCATTTAGTTTCACAAGTCATTGACACTGGTGTTTCATTGTGGAGATGAATTACAAAGGTCAGACAGACTCAGATTAAATCTGAATGGAGGCACAAAGAAAGATAAGATCAGATTCTCTATGCATCTGATTCTACTTGTATAGACTTCATATCAGCAAAAAAGGATATGAAGTCTGGAGAAGTGGGTTCAGATATACAGAGAGTCTGATTTTATCTTTCTTTGTGCCTCCTTTCACATTTAATCTGTGTTTCTGACCCTGGTGAAAAGAAGGCCAAAACTTATTTCCACCAAAATTAAAACGTCACTTATCATCAAGCCTCACTTGACCTACATGAGACCCGTGGTTAAGTTTCATCTTCCTGTTTAACCTCAGCAGGCAGTCAGACTTTGTCTATCTATCCTGCATCCATATTTCACTATGGCCTGTTCGCTTTCACAAGCTTTTAATGAAATTTACACTAAGAAATATTTGAGGTGTAGATGTAAAATGGAGCAGCTGTGCAGATGTTGCTCACTAGAGGGGAGGTGGCAATATCTATGGAAGTAAAGAGGTTCTGCACTTAGACCATCCACAAAATCAGCAAGACACGTGATTTACATTGTGTTGACGCATGACAAATATTCCACACCACAACACTCCATCTCATGTCATCTTGTTCCCCAGATACAGTTCATCCTGGGTGTCAAACTTAAGAAAAAAAACAGTGTCACCACATGTGGTAAATGTAACAAACATGTGGCCTCCATAGCATGATGTTGCAGTATGATAGCACTCCCTGACTGATTTACAGCCTCGCTCAACATCTGGAGCAGCATCCATGAATGCATCACACGACCACGTGGAGGGTCCAGCTGTAAAAAGAGCCTATCATGGCAGCCTCTGCTTCCTGGCTCATCACCCACAGAGGAAGACCTCTGCATGTGTCTGCCCCTGGGCATCCATTCATAACGCCAGTTAATGGGAGGAATAACAGTTATTTTCTGCAAGCATCCCACCACCAGCCCTCACGGACGCAATGATGGGAAAGACTGGCTTTTATTATGAGACTGCAGAGAAGCAGGTGCACTCACTCCAAAGTTATAAAAACCACCTGGGTTTGATTATCATGTTGGTCTATGTGTCCTCTGTTGTGTTTGGTAGGAACACATAAGCTCTTGATAATGTTACTTATAATTAAAGTAAAAAATCAAACAAAAATATAGTAGAAACTTTAAAAACGCATTCATTACATACAGCATTTGTTACTTTATTTAGATTTTTTTAAATGTAATTTTAAGGAAACAGTTGCTACACTTATATGTTATAAACGTATTTAAAGAATATAATTTCAGTTTCTGTTTGTATAGTATGCTACAGGACTAGTTGGTTAATAGCTGTCATAGCAAAGTATCTCTCAAAGTTTATCATACTTTGATTGATGCTAACTCACCTCGGCTACGCCAAACCGCAGACACGCCGCCAGCAACACGAGCAGCAGCTGTACCCACGAGCTCATCTTGCTGCCCAGCCTCGAGCCTCTTCGACGGACCGGGCATTTATGGAAGCGCGAGAGTCCCTCTCTCCTCAGCACTGCGCGCGGGGGGACAGCGGCTCGCCCTGCGGGACTGCGCGCGCGTAGACGGTCTGTCCACACAGTCGTCTTTCCAGCAGAGATACTATCCGCAGAAGAAGGAGAAGAAGAAGAAAAAGGCGCTCGTGCTCGGTCAGCGGCACACAACGTGTAAAAAACTAAGCAGAAACCTCCTCCTCAACTTGCGCATTGAGTGCGCGTTTTCGGATAAAAGCGCAGAGTGATAGCGAGAAACTGAATTAAGAGAAAACTTTACGACATTTCTACGTAGCAAAGGTCCAAACTTCACGAGGCAAAACTATCCAAAAGACTCGGAAAGTAAGTCAAGTTGAAATTATTCCAAGGATGTCCCGCTTTCTTTTAAGTATGATAAATTAAAAATCCAATTGACTTCACTTTTCCCAGCAGTAAAGTGTCTCTTTAACCGTGATGCGTTCCCAAAAAAAAGTCCAGCTCACAGGCTGAGTGTCTGAAATAACGTCGCAAGTCAGTGGTGTGCAGTCTTCTTCTTCCAAGTAGTCTTATCAATAAGCAAAGCGCTGTGTGGCTCGGTGCGCCTCAGCCCTGGACCTGTCTGATTACGCAGAAGCAGCGGTGGTGGCGGTGATGGTGGTAGTGGTGGTGAGGGGAAGAGCAGATTTCCAAGAGTCTGCTGTTGGTCCGCTCAACTGTATCTCTCTCCCGCCCCCTGTCTGAGGAATGGGTGATAATCTGCGCACAAAGGAGCGACATTAGTCCGCAAACAACCGCCTCACAGCAGCCGCTCTGAGCAAAATTTCCTCTGTCGCGGATCATTTATGCAGATATTCCTGAGACTGGGCCAAGTCCTTTGGGTTTTTTCTTTTTTTCTGTTGAACTGAATTTTGTTTTTGCCACATGATGTGGAGCTCTGAGGGTGTAAAAATATCAACCTAGTGTCAGTGTTTCTTCTGTACATTAACTCATCTACTGTAGTTAAGGGCAACTTTGAGGTACTTTACTTAAGCATGACACTTTACAACTCTACTCCACTACATTTCATAGGAAGACACTGTATTTTATTTCCCCATTACATTTATTAAACTACTGCAGTTCCTCACTTTTCAGATTAAGACTTGATATCTTAGATAAAACCAACTCCACCATGACAACTATAAATGCTCCTCCTTACTGCTAGTGTTAAAATAAAGGATCTAAATACATCCACACCCATTTTATACTATAACTGTATGAACACATTCTGGTTCTGATGGACAAATAATTAACATTTAGAAACTGTAAGAAACTTACAGCGAGTCATAAAGAGTGAAGGTAGGCCATGCTTCCCCATTTGCATTTACATGACTTTTCTCTTAAAAGTTTAATCAGCTTGCATTTGCTGTTATCATTCATGGAGTTTATGTAAAACAAAAGATGCTGTAAGCAAAGTCAACACTTATGAATAACCCATGACCCTAAATTTGGCCTATTGCATAACAGGCCTTTATGCAGCTACTATTGCTGGAGAGGTCAGAGGGATAGTTGCCATGCCAACTGACTCCTCTTATTACCTCAGCATCACCGCTAGCTAGGCTATCAGGAAACAAAAGGTGTTTCTAAATATCACAGGAGTTATTCTCAGACTCCTGACCTTTGATGGTCGCTCATGTTTAGGGAACATTTTTGAACAATGGCTGACGGTGACTGTGCATGTGCAAACTCTGCCGACCCGGGCCCAAAAATAATATATCAGCCAGACAACCCAGTGGACTTAAAATGACTTATAAGGGGGAGAAGAGCAAGAAAGTTTTTATAATGGCAAAGTGCAGAAAGGAACAAAACTGTTGAATAAATTGTAATATGTATGTATTATTTTTGAATTTTTAAATGGAGACATTTTATTATAGATCCTCATGGTTTCTCAAACAGCACTGTGCTGCAGCTCTGAAGAATGTCCCTTCAGTTAGTAATGTCTGTTCTTCCAGTTCAATCATGGCCCAGTGAATAATAGGATACCATTGTTTTTCTAACAAGAGTCAATGGAGGAAACAGCATGAGCTATGGAGCTATATTTACACTGCGTTTCATTTTCGCACGTTTGGCCAAGGCCACTGGCACTATGGGGTAACAACTGAGGATACTAGTGCAATGCAAAGCCAAGGAAACAGTGGTGCTACTGTGGAATGAATCATGATATCCACACTTATTGTATATATATATATATATATATATATATATGGTGCCACTCCTTTTTATTGTAAAGTCCCAAAGATGAAAAATGGGTGGAAGGCTGGTTTAATATGGATTGTGTAATCTTTCTCTACACACCATTAGCTGAGTGTAACTTTTAGGTGGAATCCTGTTTTGTGTACTAACTAACAAAGCAGGTGTTTGAGTGTGCTTTTCCGTTTTCCTATCTGTGTTAATTTTATGTCTGTACACGTCAAAACATATTTTATTTTATGCTCAGGTTATGGTTCCCAAAACGTGAGTGTTTGGTTCCTAAGGAGAAAGGGAAAAGGAGGAGGAGGAGGAAGAGGAGGATGAGGAGGAGGGGGAGCAGGTTCTTGACTAGAGGTAGGGATTTTCCCACCGGGACCTGCATTCATATCACACTATAGCGGACTTTCTCACTCTTGCACACACACACACACACACACACACACACACACACACACACACACAAGCTCACACCTGCGACTATAACATCTCACCACAACCCCACTGAGATATGACCATCCATCATTCTCTACAGAGCGACAACTTAATAAGAAACATTCATAAAAATACTGTATATGCACCTGTACCTAAAGCTCAGTAGTGTGTGTGTGTGTGTGTGTGTGTGTGTGTGTGTGCAAAAACACACATTTTCAGTCAGTGTACATGAGTGTATATAAATAAATGCATGTACATCAGGAAAATAAAATTCTTATACAAGCAAGCAGTTACACTCTTGCATATACACACACACACACACACACACACACATAAATGTGCACACAAATACACAGAGACTCAATGAAACTGCACATGAAGAGCATACTTTTGTGTGGAGCAAATCACACCCCCTCACATATTGGCTCACATACACACACATACACTCAGTGTCCCGAGCTGACAACTGTTTTCAACCATGAATGGAGGACAGAGGGCCCTCTATGCTTAACAATTGAGTGAGAAATGACAGCACTCGCTCAAATATTTAAGAGCTTTTCAGAAGATCCGGAGAAGGTCACAGCACCCTGAACTAATCTTCAATTTGAACAATGATGGCATTTGATTTCATGCGTTTTTCCGTCGCTGGCTGAGAAGCCTCAGTGGTTAATTTGACGCAGTAATCACATACTTGAGTCCCCCCCCCCACACACACACACACAGTCAGCTTTTCTAGATAAAAAACATGAATCGACTGTATTTGTGTTGTACAACTGGCCATGGATTTGTGTATGTGCATCGCGTGTGCTGCTGCCTATTTGGGTGTGTGTGTATGTGTGCAGAGGTGCACATTTGGCTGCTGTCACATTCATCAGAGTAAAGGGGAGAGACAAGTGACCCCCGATTAGTCTTGGGGATAGACTCTTTCCAGCGCGTGTCTCTTGAGATAATAGAGGATCGTGTAGACCAAATGGACTAATGCGAAGTCATTAGTTGGCCCCTCTAGCCTGTGTATGACCACTCACCCAAGGTCTCAGGTTTCCCAGTCTCAGAGGCAGAAATGTATGTGGCTCAATCAAATCAAAAGGCAAAATGGGAAGATTCAGATGCTGAGACCACCAGTTGATTTATTTATATTCAAAAAAGGAATAAGCTCAAAAATGCAGAAAAACTACTCTAAATGCTCTCTGTGTACAGTTGCACAAAATAGAAATAATACAGCTTAGAGGTAGGACTTTTCAGATTATACAATACCATGCTCACAGGTGCATTTTCTTTCCATCTCGTACCATTAACCCAATAGGAATGAGCTGAGTGTAACTGTGACCAGTTTGACAGAGCTATGGCAGCTCAAAGTCTTCATGTCTCAGCAAGGATCTGTCAGCAGCAGCTAACGAATGAGTCTGAATGAGAGAGAGAGACTGACAGTGAAGAATTGTTGGAATGCACTCTATTGAAACAGGGACAGGGAGAGAGGAAGATATAGAAAAGGCAGACAGACAGACAGAGAGAGAGAGAGAGAGACTGAGATATGCAAAGTGGCGGAGTAGATTGAAACCCAGAGGAAGAATAAATAGCTGATGAAAAACAGCAGCAAATTTAGGGTAGGAAGATATTGGGGTGCATGTTTGATAGAAGAGAAACTGCTCAGACCTATAGGCAATGCATTTTGTTAAGGAGAAAACACAGAGTCAGTCAGTTTCTGTCTTCAAAGGCTCAGAGTGCCTCTGGACTGGAGCCAACAGCAGTCCCTCTGATGTCTGTAGCTCTGCTGTTGCAAGCAAGACTAATTTACAGGCATATAATTCTCACAGCTGATATGGACTCTTCCAGGTCACACCCTCAACTCTTAATCCCAACCTGTACATTCTTTATGTGCTAGTTTATCTGCAATTTTGCGACCCCCACATAACTGTCGTGTTCTAAGTGATAAAATAAACATTTTTTGTAAAGTGCAAAGACATACTTTCATTCTTCCAAACTTGCAAAAATAGCATGCAGTACACCACTAAGCTAATGCAGTCTCTCTCTCAGCCAAGCTGACTCACACAGTATGTAACATGTTGTCTGTCACATACATCAGTGAGTTATTCTGGGTGTCAAAACTGATCCCAAGTATTAGCATTAGTCAGGACATGTTTTTTGACTGGACTGATCAAAGAAAATAACTCGTGCTTGTCATGCAGTTTCATACTAAAACAAAGTTTAAAAGTATATGCAGTATGTCTGTTGTGGAAAGGGAACCTGAATCTGCACTTATGAAAACCAATCCTACTGTTACAGTTGTATGAAATGTCACCTCTGGGACCACCACAGAACAAAGACTGTTTTAGGAGATTTTAAAAAAATGTATTTTCTGATCTCCAGTGGCAGGTTTATAGGCTGATGTTCAACAAAATGGATGTAGAAAAGACAGAGTGTCAATTATGAAACGCTGAAAAGTTATTCTTTTTTCAAGCTTTGCCAAAATGGGGTGTATGTTCTCTTTTCTGTGAAGGGGCCAAATCAAACTATTCACAATGTGTCAACATTTCTTTCCTAACTTTGTTTTATTTCTGTTGGATGAGCACGCCGCTGACTTTACATTATGAAGACACTAACAGATGCAGTGAGGATGGACCACACCACACTGCAGAGTATAAACACCTCCATGAGGAATGCCTGGTTTTGTTCAGCTCCAAGAGGCTGTGTATAGCAGCATTCCTCTGCCAGCCTCCCCTCCCTATCCTGGTTCACAGGGGACTTCCCTGCTCTCTACTGTACTAAACTACTCTAATGAATACCATGCAGGCTTACTGTACTGTACTGTAAGCAGATGTATAATTAATATTACTGTGCACAGGGCACTAATGAATTACCTGTCCTTTAAAAACTTTGTTGAAATTTTTGAGTTGAATTCACACTCTACTGCACAGGTCTGAGCATTTATTCTAAAACATGCATGTGTCAACTTGTCAATCACAAGCTTCGTCCAATTGGACCAAGCTACTCATTTCGGTTTCAAGGCCAAATTGTTGTGATAAATCATAAATGCAAACATAGGTCCAGACTTTTAAGGATAAATACATAATGTGATGTTTATCAAGTTTCTTTCAAGTTAAATTTTAAGATCCTTTTTTAATCATATATATATATTTTTTGTCAGTATATTTTTTATCAGACTGAACTACAACGATTACTACTACCACTTTTGCTGGACTACTATCCAATAGTGACCATGATTTTGACTAAGGAGTGTCGACATATTATTTCAAGATGATTACTGGATGACCCCTATGGGAATCTTACTTCCACCATTTAAAGCAAACTTGAGCATGATCACACACTAGACCAAGATGGTAAACACAGTCAACTGTATGTATTTAACATCAGCATGTTAGCATTGTCACTGTGGACATGTTAGCATTCTGACATTAACATTTAGCTTAAAATACCACTGTGCTAACTTATATTTTGCTTTCAATTGTTTACTGTTTACTGAACGCCACCCAAAGAGAGGCAGGTTAAAAGACAGCTGGTACCAAAATTTTTAAAATATCCAATTACAAAATAACACCTGAAAAGCAATCGCCATCACACAGGGATTATATGTTATTTTATTTTCTTGATTATCGAAGTCTACCTCATCTTGATGTTAGTATCTAATTTGAGTTTAGCTCTCTATCTGTGACATAGTGTTTAATTTCATTTTCATCTGTTATCATACCTGTCTCATTTAACTGTCAGTGTGCAGGCAGTCAGGAGAGCAAACACAATGTGAAGGAGAAGGTGAGCGAGTCAAGCATGAAAGGGAGTGAAGATTCATCAGATAACAAAAATAGAAAGGGAAGTAGAATTGGATTGGGGGGGGGGGTGTGTGCAGGGAACAGGGGGCAGGGAACAGGATTACAGGTGTATTTGTAACGGTCAGTCTAAAAATGCCTCCTTGAACTCTGCCTCTCTTTTACCGCACAGAGGCGGAGTCTCCTCCCAGTCATTCCTGTTTACAAGGTTGCTTCCTGATGATCTTGTACTGAGTGTGTCATGGTCCGTCATCTGGTATTCCTTTTAGAGATCAGAATGCCGCTGTATATATCCTGCATGTGTGTGTGTGCATGTGTGTGTGCCTGTGTGACTTTATTAATTGATCCTGTCCTTATTGATTGTTTTACAGAACCTTTTCATGTAGATTTCATATACAAACTTTGCTTCATACTTCTTATTTACTTCTTGAGCATTCATATTATCACAACTTTGGTGACAAGTTCACTCTTCTAACCTCAGGGGCTCAGCTGCCAGCTGTCCCATGTGTAGGTTACACATATTCACATCCTGGAACAGGGGACATGATGACATGATGATTGTTCCATGACACACTGAACTGACAAATTTGAGACTATTCATTTGTGTTTGTGCTACGAGGTCCCGATGGGATCACAAACACAATACTCATAGTAAACCTCACAAATACTCATTGTAAAAAATTAATGCAGAATCCCGAATGAGCACTAAGGCCACATTGAGAGCATCTTTAGCCTTGCATGAAAAAAACTTACCCTGGTCATTAGGTAAAATGTGATTCATAGTGTTGCTATTAGAATTGTTTCCTTTTTACTGATCTATATATTATATTTTTGTATTTTTTGTTAATGCACCAGCATGGCAGCCTGAAATGTCTGCTGGCATATGATACTTTTTTCTTGCTTTAAATTTGAGGCCATCGAAACATGTAAAATTTACTGATTTTGAATATGCCTTCATCATATTAGCAGACATTATCGGTATAATATGTAACTTTTCCACATTAAAATGTCTAAAAAATGACTGGACTAATGTCATATGTTTTGTTGAGTTGTGTACTTATGTTACTCAGATCTGTAGTTTAAATCAAAGTAACGGTCTATTTCATTTGGTCGCCTGTCAATGGGGTCGTATCTTTTTATCAAGTTTTTAGACTCATTTTTAAGATACACTTTTTTGATCGTGGTTATTTTTAACAATATAAAAGGTTTCATCAGATATCTGGTAAAAACCTCCTGAACAATGTGACACTGAAGGAATCTTAACCACGAGACGCTGACTGACATCAATATTAGTGAAGACAACAGCTCCCATGATCCCATGCTACTTCACAACATCATTAAACTGTCTTTAGTCATTGTTTTGATTGAGAGACCCCACAGCGACAGAAAATGACATATTGTACATATAAATAATGGTGCAGCTTACAACTTAACTACTCAGTATTAACTCTGCAGGAGGGTAGAGGATTTCTGTTTTTTTTTTTTTTTGTTGTTTTTTTAAATTTATTATATTAGATATTTTTTACAATTTAAGCACCTGCTTTAAAAGTCGCTAGTCTGCACAGGCTTAGTGAGGAGAAACGATCACCTAAAAGCACCCCAGTGTACCATACAACTCTGTATGAAGTCTATTAAGCAGAAGATAAAAACCCTAAAGATCCACTGAAAAAGACATAAAATACAAGGTCAAGATAATTAATGTGACCCACCCAGGCTTGACACCTTTGTAATTTGGTAGTGCTTCTCTTTGTTGCTTTGCCATGCAGCTGCTCACTGAAAGTTGAAAATCCTTAGAGTGCCATAAATTACACAGATGTCAGGTCCTCCACACTGATTCTTGGAAGGCTTTTATACAGAGAGAACGTGCACACCTGCACTCACCACCACACATACAGTACACTGCACAAACATGCACACACACATGTACACACTCACATACTGTACATGCACACACACAGGCCTACAAAACACTCAGTCATCAATGCATCTGTTCTACACACTGCAACAAACACATGCATAATTGTGTCCCTCTATACAGTATCTCACACAAGCTTTGTAGGAAGTTTTAATATGTTGGTTGAGGGAAGGACCCTGTAATCAAAGTGAACAATCAGACAGGTCCAGACAGCACAGACTCAGTGCAGAGGGAACACTGAATGAATACCAAACTGCATCCGAAAATGCCTTAAATATCTCTGCCGTACCTGCTTATTATGTTATAATTACTTATCTGATGGATTTGGGGATGGCGAGGAGAGAAAAGAGAAGGAAAAGAGCAAACAATGTTGGGCTCCGTGTCGCTGGTGCCAGGCAGAAATCTCACACTAGCATATGTACTTTTATATACAGTATGCACACACAAAATTATAGGTACACACATATGAAAATGTTACAAAAAATCAGAGCAATAAAAAAAAATTGGCCACTGTTGTACAGGACTGCTGCTGCCACTGGGACAGGCTCAGAGATCATGGCACAGGTAGGCACAGAGGAAAAAGGGGAGGAGAAGTCTTGTTGAATAAAAGGACATAATGGTTTTAAAGGGGAGGGGAGGAAATGAGAGGAGTGGTGCTAAATGAGAGGGTGAGAGCGAGGTGTTAGTTGTTAAAGAGGTAAGGAGAGTGGAAACGGGGAAATCCAGGCTTTACCTCCCAGAAGACGGGGGGGGGGTAGTTGGCTGGGCCAGTCAAGAAGACCTGCAACGGACTCTCAACTGCCAATGAGGGTCGCGGAGTACAAAACCGCCTGGCGTCTGCTGCAGCATTGATTTCCATCCCCTCCTACTCCAGATACAATGAAAATTGTGTCTGAAAACAATGCCATGTGCAGAGACAGAGTGGGAAGAAACTTTGGAGTGGCCCCGTTCAGCTGCATGGCAGCCAGGGAACTGTGTCAAGGATGTGGTGTCTGGACTACAATTGACCAGCACTTCTGTGTGCAAGGCCTTGTTTCTTAGGGAGGGACAGTGTGTGCCTGCATTACTTTGTGACAGTCTGCTTGTTTGTTGCTGTTTTTTTAAACAGAAGAAAACAGCAATCAGTCTATTGCATTTCTTTTTTTTCTGACAAAACTATTTGTCTCCTGCAGTCAGTCATCCCCTGCATTTTTATAGACAACTTTATAAAGGCATTTCTACACAGACAGCATTTCAGCTGCATTTTTCAGTCTTCCACCTCAAGTGCATCTGATGGAACAGACAGACAAGCAAGTGGGAAAAAAAGAGTCAGCACATAATGAACTTGTCATCTTACTTTTTGGCCAGAACCAGTTTAGCTGTTTGTTTCCAGTCTTTGTGCTAAGCTAAGCTAACCAGCTGGTCTGTAGTGTCACAGTTAATGTACAGACATGAGAGTGGTGTTAATCTTCTCATCTAACTTTAGACAAGAATATGAATGAGCATATATCCTGAAATGTTGAGCCGTTCCTTTAACTTAACTTAAAGGTTCTGTATAGGGGTCACTAGGTGGGCGCGAGCATCCATAAAGTTCTTACCAACTCTGTCAGTCTCTTTACCAGCCCTCACTGTGAGCTTGCTGGGAACAAAATAGCCAGGTACATGTAACGTACCTACACTGCAGGGATCCACCGTTGGTTTGTTAGCCAATGAAGTAATTATCAAACAGCATGCTTGTTGATTTACCGATTCATGTTTGGCAATATGTGCTTCATGAGATTAAGTTTTCTGTTTTTTGTTCCTGAATGGAGTTTGTGATTGAGTATTTCTTGTGCTGGGGGTGGTCATTTTGTAACAGCAGTGGACTGCATTGAAAAGCTAATGATAATACGCTGCTCATGCTGTAGCAACGCAGAGGAGAGACTTTTATTGTGGCAAGGCATGCGGGAGTGAACATCCTGAGAACTCAACCCAAGTCCTTTATATAGAAATCAGTCTACAGGGTGTTATAGGCAACAGAGAAAGTCAGGGAATTGTTCATTCTTTATATCATGTTCCATTTTTTTCACACAGTATCTTTAACTTTTACTACAATACTGGCTGTAACTTCATATTTAAGGAACAGATATGGTAACAGAGTGGTATCATTCTTCTCATCCAATGCTTAGCTTCATTTACATAGCTTAAGACTTGAAACAGGGAAACAGCTACTCTGGCAATGAGCTCCTCTGAAAACTCTGAAGTTGTATTTATTGAAACTGCTTTTTTAAACTTCTGGTAACTCACAAACCAGCTTATTCTCTGGCAGCTCAATCATAATGATGCTGCACTGATGTATAAACCGGAACTCTCTTCCCCAGCCTTCTTCCTGGACTCCACATGACTTCAACAGCAGCTGCTCTACCTCTCTCTCTCACTCTCTCTCTCTCTCTCTGTTTAATTTCCCTCCTCATCCTGCCTCTCCTCTTTCCCTCTTCTTCCTCTTCCCTCCTCTGGGTTTGTTTGTTCTCCCTTAGCTCCCAGGTGTTTTCCTGCACGGCTCTGTGTTCCGCTGAGCAGAGGGCTCCTTAAGCTCCTCTTCCTTTCTGACTCAGGTACAGCACACTGATGGCTTCCTCTGGCTGCAGTACTTAATGACTGATCAATATATGTACACACTCTTCCCATGTTAAAACACAGACCCCCCAGAACCCACATATTCAGACACGAATCAAATTCACACACAGGCATAAACACACGATTCATTGTCATACACACACACGGCCTACGTCACACATGCGTGCACAAGCACACACACTGGTACTTCACGTTTTCTCCCTCATCCAACAATAACACAACAAACCTTGCTTCCTGTGCGTGGGGGAACAATTGTAGGATAGCTTTGATGGCCAGAGGTAGTTTGTTGCAGACACTCCCTTATCAGCCCCAACATCACCAGATCAGCTATAGATCTTGGCAGTATCCAACTGTATGGAACAGTTTTATCCTTAACCAGTGTCAGGATGTCAGGATATATGGACGTGTAATTCTATTATCAGACCGGATGGGGAATAGCTTGCTATGTTCTCTTATTAGCATCAAGTGATTACAAAAATATGCTGTACATGTGTTAGTTAGTGATTTTACAAAAGGTTAACAGTCCTTTGGGGGTTTGAACAAACAACAGTTTTAACAATATAAAATATAAGGTTATACTTGTTGACAGATACTGAAAGTTATTAACCTTATATATCTGTGTACATTTTTTTGGGTCAAGTTCAGTATTACCTTGGTGTCATTAAGATGAAAAAGACCTTGCTTTGTATTTATGCTTCCAATGTTGCACCATATACTATAAAAAAAAATAGTGCATTAATCTGCATTAATCAATATTTTGGTATTATCATTTTAGTATTATTAAGAATCAAAGGACTATGTGCAATGTGAGATGAGTCCTTAGAACTGATGTAGCCAATGAAAATTGGAACCCAACTATTTTTCTAAGGTCTATGTAGCATTATGGCATATTTCAGCTGATTGTTTTGGTTTTACAGCCCATAACTTTACTGTCTTGATTCATTCTCACAGCTCTCATCAGCCGTGTTTTTATCTGCAGCAAGCAGTAGTTTTCAGAAAAAATATGGTTATGTTTACAGGTTGTTTTCTTCCATAGCTGCTATGAAAATTAAATATTGTTCTAACACTGTCTTATACTCCTGTATAAAATGCATTAATCTCATGTAGAGTGATCACTTAGTTCATAACACTGACACATATGTCCAATGTAAGTGAAATACAGTCTCACACACACACATCCACACACATATAGAGTTGTGTGGGAAATACACAAACATACATATACAGTAAGCACACTTCACTTTGCTCACTTCATCTCATCAACACACGCACGCGCGCGCACATACACACACGCACCATACAGGGCAATGACACATGACTTTTCAGCATTTTGGACCCAGTTGCATGATGACCATTAAACACAAATAAATACAGCTTACAAACTTAGCAACTAAAAACACCCACACACATTGTCCTTCTCTGTCCTTCTCTGATTTCCCCCTCTGTTGTCTCACTTTCTCCATGTGTATCAATACTGCCTTTGATTCAATAAGCCACAGGCGTTGCCGGAGTCAGAATTGTGTTGGGATATCAGTTGCCCCTGGCAACATCTCCATCGGTCCACCCCCATATCCTACATGCAGCCCCCTGTCCTTTCTGTCCATGCACTGCACTGTGTACCCAATGATGCACTGTGTGTTTGTGTGTGTGTGTGTGTGTGTGTGTGTGTGTGTGTGTGTGTGTGTGTGTCTGTGTATCACTATGGAGCTCTGGCTGACAGCTGCTGTGTATGACTGATTAAGTGTGTGTGTGTGTGTGTGTGTGTGTGTGTGAACGACTGCGTGTGTGTTCTGTGTGGGAGAAAGGAGGCGATGAGTCATAGCACACATACCACCAGGACACAACAGCTCCCCCTGTTGCTGGGGCAGGGGAAGCCCCGGAGGTGTGGGTGTATTGTCTGGGAGAACAGAGATGACCGTGACATCATAGGATGTCTAGCTCCTACACCAGTCAGTGGAGAAGGTCATGGGGAGGGAGGGGGGTGCGTTGAGATGTCGGCAACAGGTGGAGGCAGTGGTTCTTTCTTTTGGGCAGTTTTTGTTTTCCTTCCTTCTCTCTTTCTTTATACTCCCACTCAAGTGCAGACTACTGGTGGTGAGGATTCAGGTGAAAGCAGAATCCATCACTCATTCCTGAGTTGTGGTAAAACTTTGATAACTGCAGCTATCATCAGCTATTAACTTTTATGAATGGGCCTCACTGTTTAAAGTCTCATTTTTTTTCTGTGGGATTTAGCATGAGCACTGACTGAGATGTGATGCCAGGGAAACAAAATTCCTCCTTTTCTGTGACATTACTCACTGTGTGTGACTGTTGCTATGACGCTATGCTGACATATCTGTGAGACCATAATAATTCCTGAATGAATCAATGACTTACTAACTATACTTACTACTGTTCTCTTCTGTAAGGATTTATTCTTGATAATGCATTACAAGAATAATTTGTGAATCTGTTTTAGTTTGCTTGAGTCATCTAAGGGAATGTTGACAGCACCCCCCTTGACATAGGGGAACCCAGAAAAGAAATATGTAGACCATTAAAAAACTAATGTAAATGGCACATGCTAAAGCTATGGAAGCTCATTTCTGCTGATGTGACAAAAAAGGGGGGAAAAAAGAGATTTGTAAGTTGTTACAATGAGAAAGTTTCTTGAAATAATGGCTTAGTATCTCAAAAAAAATTAGGAAGACATTTTGAGATGTTATTCTGAGAAAGCTTCTCATTTTAATGACTTACAGATTTTTTTTTTTTTATCACACTGGTAGGCATAGCATGTGCCATATTTGACTGAGGGGGTTTTTTGTCTATATATGCCTTTTCCCCATGTCAAAGAGAAGTGTTGTCAACATTCCCCTACATAACTCAAGCAATCTAAAACACATTCACAAATTATTTCCATCATATTGGCAGAAATGGGCTTCCATACATCTCTCTGTAATTGCATCTTTTTCAATGACGTCACCACACAGTGTCACAATGTGTGTTCTCGTCCAGGAAACAGATTAAATGTCAAGAACGCTGAGCTGTCTTGTCCACAGGTAAACTTTTGATCCAAATGTGTGAAACCAGCATCCCTGCACATTTGTGTGTGCTGAGGAGAGGGGTCCAGTAAGTGTGAAACTCTTCAAGCCCCCGTACCTTTGTAGTACGCCAGCCCAATTCACTAAAACACACACACACACACACACACACAAATATATATATATACAAGGGCAAGACACGCGCACATGCATCAACTCATACACTCACTCTCACACATACACATGTGCACACGCGCAGCGGGGAGAGGAAACTGCAACACAATGATAAGGTCTGGGAACACAATGGGCTCAGCAGTGCACAGACAGAAGCCAGGACCAGTTTAGCTCTGAAAGGTCAACAAGCCTCTCCAGGCTTTCATTCAGTTCCCCCAGTTATTATTGTTCAGCATTATAATGATTACTCCGATGGCCTTTATTTTGCAAATGTGGGAGCCATCCGGAAATACCAGTGAAATATGAAAATGCAGACCAGACCGGAGAGGAGAGGGGAAAAAAGGTTACTTATTTTGGAGGGTGAGCGTCTTTGACGTCAAGTTTCCCATGGCCTGGCCCAGACTTGGATTGGACTTCAGGTTCATCAGAGATATTTGGTGAACTGCCAGTTCAGTGGACATCTGCCTGTGTCCACACAACAATTTCTAACATGACAGTGAATGCACCATTAGACAGAGCACTACATACTTCTTGGTTTGTGTCCAATGACAAAACAAATGTCTGATTAAAAATATACTTTAAAGCAGCACCGTGAGACTTTGTGCACATTTAAATTACAGCAAAAATAACAAAGAGCCTAGTGCTTGCTCTAGTGCAAGCTGTTTTAACTTGTGTGTGAACAGATTATTTACTGAAATGATTAAGGCAGGACTGACCAGACAAGCACTATTTCTTGATGACTACACATAAATGCATGTTTTTAGTGTTTTTCTTCCACTATACAGATAAAATACTGATAGACTGATCAACAAATACCAGGTTTGTTGTCCCCTTTTTCTTTACCATGACTGATCATAAAATTATTCCTCTATAGCAGCAGTGAAGTTTTCACTATACATTGTAAGTTACAGGGATACAAACACATCCTTCCTGCATGTCAGTCACCATATTTTCTCCTTAAAAATTTCCTCTGGACATGTTTTAGGTGGTGATTTTTGTCTGATATAGATTTTTTTTTCAGAGGCACTTCATTAAAAAAGGTTTACAATGCTTATTTGAATTGTTTATCTATTAATATGCAAATGATTTTCCTTGCAAAACTTGCATGGGGTCTCATTTGTGCCAAAATTATGTCCACATGCGCACTATGTTGACTGAGCATGTGACAAATCATTTTGCTATATCAGTTCAACTTTAAACTGTACTTCTGCCGTCTTTTAGCACTCCCTGTCATTTCGACAGGTGAGCAATCGACATATTTAGTAAGCATGTGGACATAACTGTTGCACAAATGGGACTCTATAAAAGTTTCATTTGATACAAGATTTCCACTGCTTCACTAAAAAGTTCATTCTCACTGAATGTGTGCAGGAGGATTGAAGTTTTTAGTTTTAGTGCATGTTGGACCACAGCTAGCTCCAGCCAACATCTGTTAAAGTGAAATTTAAAGAGAGCACAGAAGCTTTACCCCGTCAATAGACGATTATGAAAAAAGACATCAGGTTTCTGGCCATACATCACTCTGCACAGTAAAGCTCCAAAGAGCAAAACACATTTTTGAATTACATTTCATCAAGGATGAGGAACAACGCGCTGCAAATTTGCCATATTAAGTATTGTGTGGCACTAATAATGATGTCTTTGTTGACTTACATCACACCGAACAAGGCCATGACGAGCCTTTCTACTGTAACTCCACTGCTGCTCCATCAAGACATCAATTCAGACCGTGAATGGCGCCGACCTTGAGGGGTCTGTCTGAGCGAATGTCTGACTGATCCTCAAAGCAGTAAAGGAACGGAGCAGGTCACAGCCCACCACAAAATGTCACAGCCCTTACATAATCCCTGCATGTATTTTCTGTTGTGGCACACCAGCTATAGCCCTGTCCTAGCTCTGAAGTCTTCCAACGAGACAAAAAGGTCAAGACATTAGAGAGGAGAGAATGGTCCTGGCAGGCTGGCATCATGCAAAAGGTTAGCAGTGGAGAGTGGGAATTCAGACAATTGGAGTTTTCTTGAGCTATCTGAACTTGATACTGATTTATCATGTCACAGTTTAAAGTGACCTATAAAGTTGTGTTCTCAAATCTGAAACTGGCTTTGTTAAACTGTGGTGAGTGGGAAACTGGTCATTTGGAGCATAAGCTTGTCATTTTAGAGGGTGACTCAGCTCACAGTCACAAATTGACTAATTTTCAATTTAGTCATTTTATATTACATCCGTCACCATTTATGTCAACACTGAACACAAATAATTGATTCTATAATTCATATGTTACTTTCACCAGTGAAATTAACATAAGATACCATGAAAAGAGAGTTTTATTTTAGTTTTAATTCATGTTCCATGCAATAAACGTGACCTCTGCCCAATTATGTTTTTGTTTTTTCCTCTGGAAAATGTTCGCCAAAGCAATGCAAACCTCTGGGGACAAACAAAGCTTAAGAAATTGTTGCCAACATCTAAAAACAGCATGATTAAAAACAGAAAAACCTTAGTAATGGCAACCATATCTACTAAGACACTAAGTTTCTCACGTCTCTAAAACGTCTAAAGCCCAAATATAGTTCTGCAGCAGTGGGTTACATGTGAATATCTTCTCCAAGCTGGATGAGAATCTGTAATTGAAGATGGTTGTTTTTGTTGCTATGAGAGTGATACTCTCTACCGTATGAAGAGCTGGTTTTCCATGTGTTCAAAAGCAGTAATCTCACCAAAGAGACAGACAAGTGGAGCCTCACAAGTGCTAATGACTGTTTGCCTGTAACACACAGCAACCTGTGGTTATAAGAGACAAAGAAATTCTTTACAGTTTCTCATCTGTTTTCTCTCATCAGAATACTATTTTTGGGAATATGTGTGTGTGTGTGTGTGTATGCATCTTTGCACCTAAGATGAAAAGAAATTAACAGAAATATAAAATGTAAACAGAATGGATGGAAAGGACCACATACTTGTTTTGCATGTTTTAACTCATCAGCTATTAACGGCTAATGTTGCACATTATTCTTCTAAAGCATAGCCTGCATCACAGATTGAGTTTCTATCTTCCAGAAAATGGAGAGTTGCACTGGAGCTAAAAATCAATGTAAAAATCCTAGTGTGCTTTATAAATGGTGCAAAGCAAATGTAAATTATGTGAGGAAATTCTAGGTTAATTGGCTAAAATATGCAAAACCAATCATATTGTCCTTGAAATTTACAAAAACTAAGCTAAACAATATTTAAAATATATTTACATTAAGTTAATGACTCTTGAATGCATCAGGTTCTGGCTTATTCTCTTGAGACATCAATGAAGAAAGTTTCATCACTAAACAATGTAAAGTTATCCTTGCAAAGCCAGATCACAATATCCCCTGGTCTGAGAGGGTTCAGTGGTAACAGTACAACAGTTGTCATTTCAAGATAGCTGTACAACAGTTCTCTGATTTAAAAAATGCACCATGCACCATGCACCATTCAAAAACATGGAAGTTGTTTGAGAAACATTTCTTTTATACTCTGCATCAATATCAATTTCTGAGCAAATAAAAATAGGACGTCTGTTGCTGAATCGTGCCGCAATCAGTAACACTGGGATATTAACTAAAGATGTATGGCCTCATGTGGTGTTAAGATTTCACAATCATCCAGTGGGGTCATTTAGTATAATGTCTTCTGCTTTGCATGTTTATATAAGTTAAATGGATCACAATGTCACTTATTGGACACCTATGGATTCTTCACAATGCTCCTGTCCTACACAACAACATTTCTATAGACATTGTTAGTAGTAACATAGTTTTACATGGCTTTATGAGCTTCTGGATGTGATGCTTTTTATGAAAATTGAGATGCCCAGTGTTTGAGCATCTGGTGCTCCATGCTGATTTCAAAGCAAATATTGCATTTATCTGGACACAGTGAAGGAAGGAAACAAAGTCTAAGGGGTCTATGTGTGTGTGCATGTGTGTGTGTGTGGATAAATGTCCAGTGGCTCTGCATCAGTGCACATGCATTTAAGTGGGAGGGGAGCCATGCTTCACTGTCCATGTGCTTTTTGCTCGCTCGTTAAAAGCAAATTTCTCCCCCCACCATCTCCAGTCCCCCACCACCCCTCCTTCTTCCCCTGGCTCTCTGTCTTGTGCGATCAACAATAGTCTATTCTGTGCTGTCCCGTGCGAGTGGAGACACACCCAAAGCCAAGGCCACAGTGCGAGGGGAGATTGTTGGGCGGTGGCCAGCTAAGAGGGACACTGGCTCGATTCTCGTCTGGGAGCGTGGATCCTGCCTCGACAAGAGGGCAGAGGTGGTCTTATCTGTTTGACTGTAAATTATAGTGGTCATTTAGTGGAGTGATTCCCCCATTAGGGTATTTCTGCAATCGAGGGATATGTGGAAAGATTGTGGAGCAGCTCAACTGATTTGAAAAAACAGTCATTCATGATATAATTTCTTTTTTTCTTTTTTCTTTTTTTGACATATCCATGAATTGAGTCAGTGGTAACATCTTAACATCTTGTGTTCAGAATGCAAAGTAGTAGTAGTTAGTTAGCAAGTGAGCAGAGACATGTAAACAGTTTCCTGAAAGTAATGGATAAAATTATAGTTGAAGTATGGATCTACACATGAAGTAGTAGCTGAAGTAGTTACTAATTATATATTACTAAAGCTACATAATTGAAATGAGCTTAATTAGCTAGCTTTAAAAAAAGTAATGAATAAATAGCTGAAATGTCCAACACTGCCATTTCAAATGTAATTCTTCACCAAATGACATTGAAAGTTCAGTTGCATGAAAAAAGTATTGTAACAATATCCACTTTTATATAATATATACAGTATAATATATATTAATGTATAGCCTAGTGTTAAAAATCCAGTTTATCCATTCAAATGAATACATTTGGAGCATAACTTCAGTACCTGGTTCAGACAGGGGTGTGAGGGTACATCAGACAAAAAAGGCTGCAGGCCGCTGATTTACTGTGTTTCTGTGTGTCTGCATGAATGTGAATGTGTACTATACTGCATCTCAGAGTGTTCATATCTGTTGGCACAGCTACAGCATGGCAGCTTGGACAAGTTTTTGGTTGTGGGAGCCCCAAAAAGTCCCCTCTTCCTCCACACATTGCAGGATCCCAACACACACAAACACTTACACACCAAGGCTCGGCCACAATACATGCCCTGATCTCAGCTGGGCCACAGGCTGAAGGTCATTCTATCGACTCGTTATTCTCTGTCGTGACAATCCATTCCTAAGTGCTACAGCTGGAGCCCCCCACACACTCTGCTGCCTCCTCTGATAAGGCCAGACTCTCTTCATTGTCTGATAACATAAATATGACACACCAACACACCATCTGAGGGTCCCTGTCTGCACTAGCCAGCCTAATTATATAATTATCCCTTGTCTGATTGTGCCTGTGCAGCTGAGACGAGGGAGGGCCTTTGTGTGGCTGGTGGAATGCGGTGTGCTTGGCATTTTTCAGCGAAAGGGCAGCTTTCTGGAAGCCGCTGCCAAAGGAGAGGAGAGGAGGGTGAGATCACGGCTGCTGGTGCCCACTCTTCGTTTTTCTCTCTCCTCTGTCTCTATCATTCAGTCCATCTTGTTGGGACTCTGTTGCCTGTCCCTATGATCTCCCTCTCTCATTTCTGGACAATCCGAATCTCTCTTCTTATCGTTCTCACCCTGTCCCTATCCCTCCGCCACTCACCAACCGTTCTCCCCAACACTTAATCGCTCCCGTCCGTTTAGCAGATCCGGTTGTCTTGCAGATAAAGTGGCCTTTTCGATGTGGAATGCACAGGATTTGGCTCTCTGATGATAAGAGCTGACAGGTCGCTCTATTGCAGAGAAGCCAAGTGGCAGAAGGCAGCCACTCCAATGTCTGATAGCGGACTTGGAGGCGACTGCTCCGCTGCATGATAGGAAAGTATTGCTATTGTTTCTGCTCAAGAGCTGTTGAGGGGATAAGAGAGACGAAAGCACGAGCAGGTGTTGGGAGAGATTACAGTATAGGCCTAGAAAGCATGTCTGATATTACCTCCTTCTTGAATCAAAGTCAAAAGCAACAAGGTGGGTGTCACATAAACCATGTTCTCTTACACTACAATAGAGGATTCAGACCTTTTTCTGACATTTACATCAAGGGCCTCCCAGTCTTTGCACGTCGCTCCTGGTGATTTTATGAGTTTTATTTCTTTATCAGAAGCCTTTTATACTCACTAATGAAAACAGCAGGGTTAAGGGTATTTTGGCGCCAAAGCTCTCCCTCTGAATTCCTCTGCATGAGCTGCTGTATAATTCAAAAACATTTTGTCATTTCGACACTGCTAGCCAAGACAGACTGCACTTTGAAAATGATTTAAAATATTCACACCGCCTGAGGTGAAGTTATGTGTCAGATAACCAAAAAGGTTTGTTTGCAAGGTGTAATCCACTTTGTCAGGTCAGAGCAACCTGAAGTTTATGTTGCCAGTCAGCTGCTGTAAACAAGTTTATCAGAGACCCGAGACCACATTGTTTAACCACAAGTGTGGGTAGAAAATCTGCATGCTGCCTGCAGCAGAAACACTGGTAACTAACAGCTCTTGAGAAATTCCCATAGAATTCCGAGCTGTCCGTCTGATCCCTGTGCCTGCTCGTGAAAGCCCCCCTCTGGTGATCACACAGCATGGAGTATGTGAAAGAATGCTGCTGAGACATAGCAGGACACTGGGGGCCCAGCATTCCCATCTCAAGCTTCCCTACATGCCCCCAGTGATTTTTTCTAATGACATCAATGCAAGATACAAACAAAAGTGAAAATGTGATCACAAAGTGCGACCACAGACAGTGCCAACAGACCCCAAGACAATATGTTTAAACAAACAGAGAACTTGGATGAGAGAAACAGTTTTTGAGCGTTGGAGCCAAGAGTAGGACCTCTCCCACTATCTGCATTGCTATGAGAGCTCCATTGTTTTGTCCATCTCAAATAGCCCTGACAAATTGTGCTGAATGTAGAACCTCTGTCTCAACCAGAAGCATCTTCCAAAAACATGCTGGCACAGCACCAGAGCTGCATTTTCCCATCAGTGAAGTGATCATCAGGCAGCGGTGCTCCAAAGCGCTCCTGCTGGTCAGTGCTGTTTCTGAAGATATGAAGGGCATTTTCAGCATGCAGAGAAGATTTTATAATAAAGAAAGAATCTTTAGTTTTGTAGAGCGCTGATCTTAAGACCAACTCCCCAGCTGAACTGGAATAACATGAATTTTCACTGGTATCATAGTGCGTTGATCAGTAATTTTTGCAAAGGGCTTCAAAATAAAAGCATATATCTAAAAGTGAGTATCAGTTTTCATTATGCATTATGTCATAAGGAATTTTTTTTCTTTCTCTTGCTAGCCCATCATTTCCTTCACACCTCTATCCTCCTTTTCAGCTCCCCTTCCTCTATCGTATGACCCAGCTGACAGGTGGAGAGTGAGGCTGAAAAAGACCAGACTTTTCCTGGTATTCACTGTCGAGGCACTAATCATGACATCATTTTACACTTGGATACAAAAAATATAATACTGAGTATAAAATACTATGCTGAGAAAGTGTTAAGGGGATTTTACTGGAGGAAACATATCAGAAAAAATTACAATGGATGCTATTTTTAGTCACGATTGGAGCTGGAATATACAGTTAATTTAACCTTCTATATAAGGGAGTGATATTTGAATAGAGTTCAAATTGTGCGAGTGAATGACAGTTAGATGGTGCCACCATGTGTTAGTATGTAATTACTGCTGTATGAGCCAAGTCAAGCTTTAGAAGCTCAGAGCTGTCCAATTACATGCAACTCCTATTATTTTTAGATCTAAATGATTAGTTGATTAACTGATTAGGCAACTGATTGAAAAAATATTAAACTATTTTGATGATTGATTGATCCTTTAAGGCATTTGTAGGCAACAATGCCAACTCCTCTCTAGTTCCAGGTTTGTAATTGTGAGGATTTTCTCCTGTTTTAATAAAAACAAAGGATCAGTGAACACAAAAGCTCTATCTGATGCAGTGATTTGAACTATTGTGTTTCCTTTCAACTCAGTTAATTGTAAATATTTATGTTTACACTTGAGACAAAGTAAGAGAAAAAAAATAGAAAAGAGAGATTCAAATATACAGCTATCAAACAGATCTGTAATTGAATCTTTCAAAATACAATATAAAAATATAATAAATAGCCAGATCAGAAACTACCCAGTGACTGAAAGACACTATAAAGCAGCAATATTATCTACAGTAATTGAATATATATACATTATTAATCTAGTGTACAGGTATGACAGTTAATATAGCAACTGTGGGTAGCCTAAGAGGTCTGAACCACATGCAGTTGTATGCAGTTGTATGTGTATGTGTATGTTTATGTATGTGTATGTGTGTTCAGCTGAGTGAATTTACAACATAACCATTCATTTCTATTGAGGCAGGGCAGCAGTCACCCCTCAAAGCTTGGTTCTGGACAGTGAGGTGGTGGCAGTCAATGTGTCTGAACTCAGCTGTAAAAAGGCCGAACAGGCAAAAGAAGAACATGACCAAGACCCATTCACACACAGCAGCCCAGGAGCGATATCCTGTCTTCAGGAGAACACTCACTGAAGGAGGGGAAAGCAGTCAAGGAGCACAACACTACAGAAAGGCACATCACGGAAAACACAATAGTATCGTACATACACAGTTTGCCTTGCAGTTTCTTTCACACTTTCCACAGCTGTACTTAGGTGCACGTTTCTTTTGTGTGATGTAGTCTCTTTGTATTCTTAGCCCCTTCCTCTTGTACCTCTCTGTGTGTAGTTTCCTGCCCTGGTTTGTGGTTGCAAACAATGTGAGGGATCTTTCTAAATAGATACTATATCTCAGGCACTGTCATCCAACATTAGCTGAAGTTATCTATTTGAATTAACTACAAAAAGCTTAAAAAAGAAAAATAAAACAAACCAATGATCATGACAACTATTGTATCCCTCTAAGAGTTTAGGAGTAACGTACAAGTTCTGTGTTCAGGGTAAATACCTATCTAATATATGTGGATTTATTTCAGCCACACCACAGCACTGAGACTGCACTTGTTAATGTTCTGTATGACATTTGTCTGAGCGTTGATGCATGAATAATTTCAGGTTTACTATTATTAGTTCTCAGTGCTGTGTTTGACGTGGTTGACCGTAAGACACTGCTCAACAGACTGTGGGAGGGACTTTCTGGCACTGTGCTAAATAGATTTAAATCATATTTGCAAGAGAAGGAATTAATCATTCTGAATCTGTGAGAACAAAAATCACACGTGGAGTACCTCAAGGATCCATTCTTGGGTCTCTTCTGTTCAACATCAACATCAACGGCTAAAACAGATAGAGTTGAAATAGGAATAATAGCTAAGAGTAGTGGTCAAATGGTTAAGAGTTGACTCACATTAAAAGTACTAGATAAATGATTAAATAGCAAATAAATTAATAAAATAATTGATATCAGTTGAAATAAGTTAGTTATGGACAAATGAATAAAGTTAGCTAAAAGTAGGAGATAAATGTTTAAATAAATGCCTTAATGTAATGGATAAATTGTTGAAACTTCAGATAATTTGAAGTGTTAAATAACATCCAGCTAGTACATGGTGATGTTGGTGAAGGAATACTGACAGGCCTGTAGGAGTATATCAGATGAAAATCTCCTTGTTTGTTCTCTTAATTCGAATGTTCTTCACAAGATTCAACTTAGTTTGGACTTGATATTTACTTATTACTTCTAATCGAATACAGATATGAAGGATACTAGCAATGACCAGGATGGTGCAGAGGATGCAGCACATCGCCCTGGCAGGCCCCACCCAGCATCTGTCCTGAGACGGCTGAGCCCTGATAGGTTAGAAACAGCTGTACCCAGAAGTAGGCCAGGCCAAGAAAGAAAGCCAGGAATGCTCCCAGAAGGTGAATCTTCATTAAAACTGATTGCTAAGTGGTACAGGCAGAGGACGTGGAGATGTTAGAGAGCACAAAGTAATCATGAGTTAGAAAAAGAAAAGGAAAAACAAAAGTTCTTTTTTATTCATTTACCTATTTTTGTGAGCTGTTACCTGGAAGTTGCCAATAACAGAGATTCCCACAGAGGAGATGAATCCCAAAACAATGCTGACAATGTTGGCTTTTCCATGATTACCATAGTCCCTAACCTGCTGGAAACGGATCACCACAATCCACAGGGCTGAGAGACACAGAGGGAGAGAGAGGAGGGCAGAGGATGGTTACAAAGAAGTCGCACAGAATTAGTAAGTAAAATTTTAAGAAAGACTATGTCACTTTAAAATTTGAGCATGTCCGTCTACCAACACCAACATCCAACCTATCAGAGGAAGGACACTGACAGATCTGGATACACTAGATCCAGATACCCTCCATGGTGTGAGAGGGGAAATAAACAAACAAACAAAAAATCAAATGGAAATCTCCATTCCAAACAGAAACTTGCCTACTACAGCTCTGTATAATAGTAGCTCTAAATGAACTTTGAAGCAGACTGAACTTAGTGTGTAGGCCCACAGGAACATTAGTAAAGAGGGACTCCCACCCTCCTGTCAAGATTGGCTATAAATACATCAGTCATTACCTAACACAGAGCAGATATTGCAGATCTGGGAGAAGAGACAGCTCTGAGGCGTGTATGTGCCACACTCACTAACAAAAGAAAAAGAGAAAATGGAATCATGGTCATTCAGCATTGCTTTGTTAATTACCGAAGTGGCTTGGTATTTTGCTACATGAGTTAAGGAAAACCAGCAGGGATTTGAAGTTCATTTAAAGAGGTGAAACTCTCTACAGCAGGTTGTCTGCTCAGTTTAACTACTGTACTAACGTTTTATGCCCACCTGATGAAAGGGACTCCTTCTGTGAGATTCACTGATCCGTTTGTTACAGCTACAGCAAACCTAATGGGAAGAAAACAACTGTATCAGGGCTGTATCTTTTTTTTTCTCTGATTAAAAAAGTAAGTCAGCTCACACCCAAAATAGAAACCATCTCTCTGTTGCCATCTCTCTTAGAATCTATGGCCTTGACCACGGCTCTGAAACATCAGTAGCATGTACTGATGAATCCATGGCGCTGCGGGATTACTGCAGTCGTAATATAAAGTATCCATACAGAAGCAGGTTCAGGTGGTTGCAGGTCTCTCACATACAGTTGAGGAGTACAACTGTCTGTGGGTTGCTACAATGTGGGAAAATGGGGCCGAAAGTTCTATTTACATTATATATTACACTATTTAAAGCAAGCAGGCCAAGAAACCAAACTAATTGATGTATTTTGTCCATCAATCTCCTCTGCTCCATTTTAGTGCTCCACACACTTTAGGTGTTGCTGTGTCACATTTTTAAAAATCAGATTTAAAATGGATCCAAAATAAATAAGCAATTTAAAAGTAACTTCAATGGGAAATGAAAGAATAACAGCAGATAACATTAAATATTACATAAAATTTATTTTCAGATTTTGATAGTGACAAAAGAGGTTCTAAAAGTTCAGTAAACACTAGGCAAGTTCTCAGTAAATAACATTCTTGCTCAGTTTTGGGAAACGAGGGCTGAGTACTCACACAGTCCAAATGCCCACAGTGCCAAAGACAGCCAGAGAGACAGGGAGTAATGCCCACAGCCACATGTTGCAGAACAGCTGCTACTTGGTTAATATGAATGGGAAACATACTAAATAAGCCACATCTCCCTTACGAAAGAAAGAAGTCGTGTAAAAATGCTGTTAAAATATAAAACGTACAATAACAAGTTCAGAGGAACAATGTGAGCAGAGGAGAGACATTCATACTCACTTGGTGCCGAGGAGTGGCTTGTTGCTGGTTGAGGTACAGGTCTCTATTAGAAGTTCATGAAAAGTAGTTGGTCCTTACCATAATGACACTAGTACATTATATGAGCTGGGACAGTGCTGCACTTTGCCCTGACATTGCACACATGGAGTGATTAGTTAACTGTGTATCAGAAGCATACAATAAAAATGATCTTAATGGTTGTGTTTGGTATGTGGTGTTAAAAGGGTGTAGTTACTGAGGGAGGAGGGGCATATACACAGGGGAGGCACTACACTGTAAAATACGGTAACATGACTGCTTGTATTTAAAAGGGCTGGGCTGGACTTTGAGACAGTTTTTTTTTTGTTTTTTTGGTTTTTTTTGTATTGACAACCTTGTACAAGTTCCTCCAGGTTCTAACTGTGAGTTTCCTTTCCGTTAACTGAAAACAACCCCCTGAAACTAAATAACCATTTGAAGTTTCAGTTGAGCAGTTTTAACTTTACTGACTGAAACTCAGCACTTGGTGAATGTGAATGACTGCAGAATGAATACAGAGTAGTTAAGTGGGAGATTAATAATTCACCCAAGCATTTAATGAGCTTTTTTTTTTTTAAATGAGGAAGTATGTTGTAAAAGCCCTGGAAGCATATATGACCTTTGGTTCCTGTCAATAAAGACGATAGGAACATTACTAATATAATTTATTGCCACAATATTATTTATCATCTTTTATACAAGTTATATTTCATTAAAATTCTTATTCAAATGCAGCAGGCAGTAATGAAAACTATGATGAAGAGACGTTAAATCAAGAAATGTTCTTTATTGAAATAACATGCACCATTTACCACGGCCACACACCATGAGGTTTCTTTCTCCTGACTTGTGCACAAGTCAGAGTGTGTGTGTCAGAGCTCAAGCTCAATCTTGACATCCATCTTCGCTTTGTATGGTTCTAACACAGGGCGTACCTCTTCAGACAGGAACCTAGCCACCTAAAAAAGGAAGGAGGACACAGCAGAAGGAAAGAATCTATCAGCCAAAAAAACAGAGGATACCTACGTGTGTATATATGCAGTATACACTTGCTTAAAAGTAACCACACTTATAATGGCAGAAAAGCAGCCTAGAAAAAAGACAGGGGATTGTTCCTGTCATACCTGCTGTGGAGCGCGGCCAATAAAGGTTTTGGGGTCCAGCAGGGCGTCCAGCTGGCCCAGGATAGGGGCGAAGTAGGGGTCTCGCTGGACTCTGGCCAGAAGGTCGTTATCACCTCCCTCCTGTTTGACCACAGCTGCAGCCTCCTGGGACAGAACACGGATCTTCTCGTGGCAGTCCTGAAGGAGAGATGCAGCACAAAGTAGACACATATACAAAGTTGACCTGAATACATTATTAGCTGATTTGCCTGGTTTGTGGCAACTCTAGAGACAGTAAGATTGTTTCCATGACAGCAGAGTCAACATCTAAATGTGTCATCATATACTGTATTAACTGTTATTTTGACCTCAAAAGTTGATTATACCGAGTAGATGATCACTTTAGTTTTTAGTTAAATTCATTGGAGAGAATATTTGATGCCAAAAAGACATTATCTCTTAAAGGACCAAGTGTGTAACATTTACAGGGCTCTATTGACAGAAATGGAACATGACATGCGTAATTGTTTTGATGTATAATCACCTAAAAACTAATAATTGTGCTGATGAATGAATGAACCATTTATAGCTTCATAGGGAACTTCTAAAAAGTCCACCATGTTGCATTGCCATGTTTCTACAGTAGCCCAGAATGGACAAACCAAATACCTTTCACCTTTTTACACTGACACCACCACTTGTATATGGAAAACGAAGAAGAAAGGAAAGAGTCCATGTCAGCTTCACAGATTAACACCTAAATACAAGATCTAAATATAGCTATATAAACAAACCTCTTCACTTGACAGACTAGTCAGTGCATCAGCTGGTACCATTTTGACACCTGATGGCTACTGTAGACTGTCAGACACACTTGAAAAGGGAGGGGTGTGGGGACGTGTATTCAGTTGTTTGTAACCTGCTAGATGCCACTAAATCCTACACACTGGTCCTTTAGTTAAAGAAGTCAAAACAAATGTCTGGAACAAAGGTTTAAGGTTTAAACAGAATTGTTTCCAGTTACCACCGGCCTTTCTAGTTGAGTAAACTATATCTCTAGCATAATAAATGACTTATTGCTTTATGTTCAGATCTTGATGTATTATGTCATGCTCACTGAACAATATCCCCCGTGGAGTACTTCCTCCTCCCACTTCTCTGTGTAGGTTCTCAGTCATCCAGGTCATGGTAGTCATAAGTGCTAGAATTGACAGCAACTGGAGATTTTTTCAGGTTCATTGAGGACACTCCACCTCTCATCTGAAAGGCTTCTTCAGTTCAGAAGGTTCAGAACTTGAGAGGTGAAATGTCTTCAAGGAACCTAAAAGAAGTTCAGTTGCCTGCAACTCTAGCACTTGCCTGTCTGTTTCCTCCAGCCTTAACCATTGCCATAATAATGTTTTCCGTTGCCATGAAAGGAAGCTCATGGCGTATGTGTCTCTCAATGACTTTGGGGTAGACCACCAGTCCCTCTGTGATGTTCTGCAGGGTGCTGAGGATGATGTCCGCTGTAAGGAAGGACTCGGGCAGGGAGATCCTCCTGCAATGAGTTCATGTCAGTTGCATGTGCAAGTATCTGGAAACCTTGAGCTTATTCAGTAACAAGCAGTTGTTTAGTGAACATGTAGAGCATCTTGATAAATAACAAATTCACTACACAAAACAAGTTGGCAGTGATCCACTAAAAAGCATTAATTGGGCTAAAACCTTAAATTTTTAGGGTTTTAAAGTGTTTGAGAGTCTTTGTCTGCATATGTGGTATGATGGCGAATGAATGCATGTCTGGGATTGCTGACCTGTTAGCGCTGTCGTCCAGTGTCCTCTCCAGCCACTGCACCGAGGCCGTCTGCAGAGGGTCGGCCATCAGCGCCACCAGGTGTCGGGCCAAGCTGCAGCAACGTTCCGCACGCATGGGGTTCCTCTTATAGGGCATAGCACTCGAACCTGGAGGTGGCACGAGAATGTTACACTGACTCTTTTTTTGATGTCGTTCACATCAGCAAACATTTGTAAACAGCAACTGAGTGATATTTTCAGTATGGACAACAATACAGTGGTGTGTGTTTTATTAGTTACAACAGATTGTATTTTTTTTTATTATTGTAAACGAAATATCTGACCATATTCTAAGACAAATGCTATATATAAATGCAGGTAAACACCTGTGAACATACCAATCTGCTCTTTCTCAAAAGGTTCTTCAATCTCCTTCAGGTTCGCAAGCAGGCGGATGTCTGTACAGATCTACAGCAGGCAGATGCATCAAGTTAGTCCATTAAAAACAACACTAGATGGAGACATTTATCTGTGTGTCTCCAGACCTTGTGAACAGTAGCTCCCAAACTGGCCAAGCTGGACAAACAGTCAATATCCACTTTGCGACTATATGTCTGGCCAGTCACGAGGTAGGCTCTGGGTAAGAGAGGAATAATATCATGAGGGTTTGTAACAAGGGAAGTCTCAATAACCTGTTAAGAAGCATCACCCTTATTTTATTTCATTATACTAAAAGAACAGACATGAATCTACTGAGGAATGGAAACAGCAGAAGGAATTCTTCTTAGTAAAGAACTTACTTTTTGAAGCCAGCCATCTCTGTCACCATCCTGTCAAGCTCCTCCACCTGGTGGAACAAAGCATGAAACATAATTGGTACAATTAAACAAATTAGAAGACAAATTACTAAATCACTGAGCTCTTAATTTATATCTAAATGAAGATTTGATATGATACGATACAATACGATACGATACGATAGCGATGCGATGCGATACGATACGATACGATACGATACGATGCGATGCGATGCGATGCGATGCGATACGATGCGATGCGATACGATACGATACGATACACTTTATTGTCCCTGGGGGGAAATTTGTCTTGGATTCAAGTGTTGTACGTGTAACCGCCTCCACAGTAATATAAAAAAATCACATCACACAACCAGTGATAAGAAGTGGTAAGAACACCATGAAGCTATTTCACAACTCCTGTAGTGTCATATTAGCAACATAATTCAAAATTTTAACTGAGGTAGGTGATGATTATCTATACCTTGTCATGATCCCCCTGAAAGAGTTGCAGGAAGCTGGCCTGGGTCCCAGTGGTCCCCTTGACCCCCCTGAAACGTAGATCATCACGGGCTCTCTGAAGGTTCCTCATGTCCATGATAAAGTCCTGCAGCCACAGACAAGCTCGCTTCCCAACTGTGGTCAGCTGAGCAGGCCTGTAGAGAGTGAAAGAGAGCATGAGGCACACTAAGTTAGAAAAATCAGGCCTCAGAGATGGAGCCCAAAGCAAACTGATAAAGACACATGGTAACATTGCAAATAAGATGCGTGTGATGAGGCAACCCTCAAAGAAGTGCAGCTTAGACTTAGACTTAGACAGACTTTATTGATCCCTTTGGGATGACTCCCTCGGGGAAATTACATTTCCAGCAGCAAATACAGACACAACACATCACACAGGGCAGTGCAACAACAGTTTGCGAACGAAAGACAGGGCAGCATGCAGGACAGTTTGCAAACAACACAGAATATAAATAGAATAGAAAAGAATATAAATAGAATAGAATTAAGGGTGAATTAAGATAAATATGCTGAGTAGCTGTATTCAGACTCACTGGTAGTGTGTGAAGCCAAGTGTGGGGAGGTCAGCGTATTTCTCTGCAAAGTTTGCCAGTCTGTCAATGACTCTGGCCAGCTGTGGAAATCAAAACAAAGGCTTTTAGCATTTTCATTATTGCATTATACACTGTTATTACCCATGCCCATACAACACGTATTAAGCTTGCATCTGGTTTGCATTTTTTGTGACAAAACACTACAAAAAAAGGTGATTATTTCTGCACTGCTGACTTGTTACGTAACAGCTGAGGCATACAGAAACACAGAGTTATTATGGCCCTATTTCCACTGATTTCACAGATGCACCACTGGATGGGTGTGCATATTTTCTGGCAAACAGCTGAGCCTCACCTTAGGCAAGAGAATATCAAATCCATCACGCAGCATAATCAGATCCTGAGGAGGAAAAACACAACAACTTAGAGAACATGAAAAGTTTTAAGGAAAAGCACTTTGTACTTGAGAGGCTATACAAACAATCCCATTGTAGTTTTATGTTTTCTATAGAGGAACTGAGTTAGCACTGGTGTGAACTTCCACACACACAGGAAGCGATAAAGATGAGACAATATACAGGATTACTGTTCATGTGATCAAGTTAATAATTCAGGCTACAGCTGTGTATGTAATATTGACAATATTTACAGTATTGTCTCCAACGTAGCAGGAGGTGGCTCCGAGGTGGATGATGGGAGCAGCAGTGGGGCAGCAGTGTGCAAAGGTGTGGACATGAGCCATGACATCGTGCCTGAGCTTACGTTCCTCTTCAGCTGCCATCACAAAGTCAATATCCTCTGCATGGCTCTCCATCTCCTGGATCTGGGCGTCTGTAATGGGGAGACCCAAAGCCTGAAGAGGGCGACAATGAAGACAGAGCCACAGTGAGAAAGAGGACTGTCCACATCAGAATTTGTGAAGTTACAATTTAATCTATTGTTTAACGGTTTTAAAACATATTTAATTTGCAATGATGTTAACGCTGATATATGTACGTTTTTTCTATCACTACATAGCCAATGTTAGCATTAACAACTGTTTGCTTACCAAGAGCTTCAGCCATATATTAAATAGAGAAAAGATATTTGGGCAGACTGTTTGACTGTTTGCAGTTAAATTAAATCTGAGTCTGAGTCTGTGAGTCTCGTGTCTGTGAGAGGTGCTTTATAAATAAACTTTTCTTGCTCAATTGATTGTCATAAAAGATAAAGACGAATCAATAATATCTCTCTTTCAGATGGGTGAACAGAGGACAATCAGTCTGCTGATGACATTAATGATCTTTTCTGTCTTTTCAAGAGTCTTGACAGGCATGTCCTGTCCTCGTGAGGAGACACTCAGTGTCCTGATTAGATTTGAGTTTTCTCTATTAGGACAGAGCAGTCATGTGATAGGAATGGGTTGATTAAGAAATTGGTCTTAAACCCTGAAAATACCTCTCCCTCCTGCATGTAATAACACAGTTCAGGACCCAACAAGGTCAAACCCTGCGGTGTCAACGGCCAATTCCAAGTACATATTGACTCAACACAACAAATCTAATAGAAAATGTAAAAAGTTTTGAGTTCAAAACACCAAAAAGGCTACAGAGCAGGCTGAGCTAGGCTAAGGTCAATAAAACACAGCCTCCCAGGGGACTGGCTCCTGTTGCTTGTGACATTCTCTGCATGCTATTTTCATACACATACCACGCAGTGGCAGCCAGAGGCCTGACTATCTCTGCACATTAAACAAACTGTAGCAAAACTAACCCCTGAAGAAGACCTGAGAGTACAGGAAAAGTAGGAGAAATGGACTCTGATCAGCTCTGATTAGTGTGTGTGCATGTGTGTGTTTAACAGGTCATGTGAGGTGATGCATGTGAGAGAGGGACTGTCAACAGTTAACCCACCACCACCCTTTGCCCTTTAATAAGACAAATGCAGAAATCACTTTGGTGAATTATAAGAATTACAAGACAGATGTCTGGTGAAATCATCAGAAACTGCAAAAGTCCCCTTAGTAAAACTTCTGTCATGTCTTTTGATAAACTGTGACCACTGTGTATTAAATCATGGGCTGGGGGACCTTAAAGGGATCGAATGTTAAATGTCAGGAGTGTCATTATAGTTCAGAGGGTATTTTCTCATAACCCTTGAAGCTATTTTTACAGACTCACACTGTGCAGCTAAACATTGTTCAAGCCCACAGAAATGTCTTTTAAATTCTAATGAAGATCCCACAGTTTCCAAGGAAACCAAAAACATCACACTAAAAGCTATATAAGGGGACACAAAAGAATAACACTGAGGTTTGTTGGACTATTACTGCTGGATTTTGTGTCCTTTATTTCTGTGATATCATAGTATAAACCACAGGATGGTGCATCAATGAGAAAAGTTATCATCTAAATACAGGACAATATAATTCTGGGGCTTTGATCAGCAGCCATTCTGATGAACATTTTTGTGCATACAAACTAAACTGATTAGTTAATGTATGAATTAGTCAACTGGATAGAAGATTACTTGACTATTTTGATGATAATCATACAATTTCAGTCATTTTTCAACCATAAATGTCAAACAATCCCCAGTTCCACTTTGTCCAGTGTGAGAAACAGATGCCTTTCTCTGTTATAGATCACTTAAATTGAAAAGAAATAATAATAATAATAATAATAATAATAATAATGTTAAAGTTTTGGACTGTTGGTCAGACAAAACAAGACATTTAACTAACAAGTCTTATTAGTTGAGTCCTATGTGGTTTTAAAAAATAAAAATATGGTCAGTTGTATTTAACTAATCCTTTCATGTTATGGGCTGAATAAGTCTACATTCATGTGTGATATTTTTAGGTAAGGAGGCCTCATTTTAAAATATTTCAAAGGACGTCAAGCAGCAAATTGATTCAACTGATTGAATGTTGAATCTGACTGACTCAACAAGTTGCAAAAATCTTTATTTTGTAAAATACTGCCAAATATATTCAGGCAACCATGCAGACAGATAGGGAGTGCTGCTAGGTTATCTAAATTTAGAACAGGAAATATGATATGGCTCTGTGAAGGTTGAATATTTTCTTTCGAAGACTAAACAGAAACGTGCATATAGTGCACGTGTGAACACAGAAAACTGGTATTCCAACTGAAAGACACGGGCTACGGTTGCTACAATTGTCGCATACCTTCTCAGCCTTGGCCAGACAGATCCACAGCTTCCTCCATGTAGTAAACTTCTTTCTGTCACTGAAGTTGTAGGCCATCTCCTTGCTGGCGTATCGAGACACCAGAGGGGAACGGTATTTCATGAACTCGTCGGCTGCCTCCATAGTTGTTGTGGAGATGTCCGCTATAATCTTAGACTGTATGACTACAACTAAAAACCAACTATCTGCACAGTACCTGCAACTACACACACACAGGCTACTTAAACGAGCTAACAACCATGCTTCTTCTCCTTCTTCTTCCTCTTGTACTTCCGGCACATTGCTGCCCCCCACAGTATGTAGCTGGAAAAATACATCCATGAAACATGCATGCTTCTTTCCAGTCGTGCCAATTTGTTTCTCTTCTTCGTTAGGATTTGACGGTAATTGGCATCCACGATGTTGCATTGTTGCCACTCTCTGTTCCTGTTCTCCCTTACATTCATTCATTTCAAATTTGTTTGTCAAGTCCAGTCACCCTAAGGAAACTAAGTAACAATTCTCCCCATTCTAACATGCATTTAACACTGTTGTCCACCTGCCCTATGCTCCAAATGTGTCATCATTTCAGGTCTTTCATGAATGAATTTCCTGCACGAGAGATGGTGACTACCTCACGAATCTGATTGAAAGAAGAGTACGCAAACCTGATGTTGGCTACTTTGAAGAATCTAAAATATAAAACATATTCAACATGAACATAAACATATTCATAAAATGTCAGTTAAGTGTTGTGGTCACTGATGTGGTCAAGTGACAGGTAGACAAATTTGTGGTTGTGTGTCTTTGAGACTCAATAAAACATGTTTGGATGTGTTGATCATCAGCTGTTTCTCAAAAATGTTTCAAAAACTGACCAAAATCACATATGTTAATATCTAGTCATTTTAAAAGTAAACATATTTACCAGTTATGTTAAAGGTGCAACTTGTGCTCTCAAAAACAACAGAGCAGCGATGCTACACAGCATCTTTCCAGTGTTCTGAATATGAGTTACACATCATCATGAAAAACAGTAGGTGATTAGCTTCCTTGACTCGATCAGCAATGATCAGGAGAATATTTCTACTACACTCATCACAGCATGTCTCAGTTTACCTTTATCTGCATTTAAGCTGCTTTACCCAACATCACTGAGGATAGATGATCTCACAGAAAACACTGTCGTGTCAGATGTAACTGTTTTATTGAATTCATCATCAAGTCAAATGAAAATCAAAAACATTATTTCATTATTATGTAAGATTTCTGAATTATACATGCAAGATTATATTATTATTTATAATATTAAAAACATTAGAAATACTTTGTCTTGTACATAGTGCTTATTGTACAGTATTATTCCACTACAGTAACATACTATATTGAATGCAACAAAGTTTAATACTTTCTTAGAATTAACTCTTTTCTCATTCAGTCTGAACTATCAGTGTCTTTCTTGACTGGTGGTGAAAGCTTCCTGTGTGCGTGAAGAGCTTCCCAAATCCACCAGCACAGAGGAAGCACATGTTGCAAACCTCCTCTGTGCAGGTAGGGTCGGGACGCTCCTCATCGTCTTGGCTGGTGACTGGAGAGGGTGGTGTTGGGGTGGAGGGGTCATCACGGTACTCACTGGATCTTCAGACTGTGCCTGCAGCGATACAGGCTGCTGACAGTGGTCGCTGTCCACTCTCAGCTGCTCCAGGACCGCTGAAGACACCGCTGAAGTCCTGCCCTGTCAAAGAGTCAAACAAGTAATGAATCACTTTGTGCGTTACAACACTACCTTTGCATAATGATGTAATTTTAAATGGAATAATATTCAAGAATATATAATAAATGTAATCCATATACAGAATGTAATGTTAACTTCAGCTTATCATCACTTTATGTAATGAGTGGTACTTTTGTAGGGATTTCTTACTTAGGGGAGTGAAAAACAGGCACCACCACTCTCCAGTCCTGCAGTCATCCATCCTTCTCATCTGGTCTGGAGCAAACACACCTTCTCTGTTGCAGAGGAAAGAACGAAAGTAACAAGAAAGAAAATGCTGGTTTACTTGTGATACAACAGCTCTGCTCTGTCAGAGGTGCAACACAATGATAGATTATTAAGAAATATCAGTAACACTACTGAGGTATTGACAAGTAATATGAAGACTTACAGGAGACATTTGTTAATGTTGCCATTAAGCACTGACTTACCTTTGTCTGGTAAAGCATCTACACCTTCTAAAAAAAATACATCAAGCATGAGTGAGTAAATAACCTCTGATCTGGTGCATAAGTGAAATTAAAATTTGCAGGACACTTTTGTTAATGTTGTTAATAACTGTTCACTTACCTCTGTATGGGAATCTACAGCTTAGTTAAAAATCAAATAACAACATAGTAAAAAGGATAAAATAATTATAATAGTCATTTTCTTTGCAGCTCAGACATTCATACCTACCTTTTCTCACACATCATGTCATGAGCATTTCATACATTACCTGCAGTGGTTTTCTTTTTTTGTTTTTTTGTTTTTGTTTTTGTTTTTTTGTTTTTTCGTCTGTTTGTTTTTTGGTGGTTTTGCTGTCGTTGTTTTCTTTGATCCTTTGTTTTTCTTTCCAGTATTACACGTTGCAGTGCTTGGCACTGTTCTCTTACAGAAAGAAGGTTCTGGTCTTGCATTTTCTCCTTGAGCCTGTGTGAATTTTTTTGAGTCCAAAGGTGTTCAGAGACTCACAGGTTAGACTGACTGACAGAGCCAGGGTGGGTTTGATTGCTCCTCCTGTCTACCTGTTGAATTGTGCTTGGGCAAGACACTGAACCCAAAATTGCTCCCAATCTTTAGCCAGTGTCTTGCGTGGTAGCTTGCTGCTACTAGTGTGGTGCTACTAGTGTTGGGATGAAAAAGGTATTAAAATGCATTTAAATGTCTTATCCACTACTACTACAATTAATTATTACTAAAAAGAAATATAACTATATACAAAGCCAGAAAGGCTACCTGTAGCTTTCCCAACCCTCCAGATTACAAAGGGACAATCTAGCTACCAAATATGTACAAATATGCCCTGGAGCAAGATGCTACCAAGGGCTTTGACAGCCTCGCCAGATGCAAGGGCAACTTGGGGTATCACCAGCTCTTCCAAGGGGAGAGTTGCAGTTTTCCTAATCGGAGTCGCTGTCATCATCCCGTCTTGGCAAGTAAAGGAGCTGGATTCCTGGGACTCCAAGAGGAGTGAAGTGAGGGAGTCCTGGGAGTGAAGGAGCCGGGTCCCTGTGTGCAGAGGAGCTGAGGCCTGAGGTTGAGGGAGTGGGCTCTTCAGGGTTGTCCTCGTCGTCCCTCCTCGGTCTCTTCATACCTACCTGCCCCGTGTCACTCTCTTCTCTGGTCCTCTTGGTGGAGGTGCTGAGGCCTGAGGTTGAGGGAGTGGGCTCTTCAGGGTTGTCCTCGTCGTCCCTCCTCGGTCTCTTCATACCTACCTGCTCCGTGTCTCTCTCTTCTCTGGTCCTCTTGGTGGAGGTGCTGAGGCCTGAGGTTGAGGGAGCAGCGTCCAGAACACGAGTGGGACCAGTGGGAGCGGCGAGAGGAGCAGCAGCTGGGAAAGGTCGACACTGTTGACGCCACTCCTGCCAAAAGTTTGGCGGTGGGAGCGGGAGAGGCGAGCGAGGTCTGTTGTCGTCATCCTCACTGTGTTCAGGGTCGTCCTCATCGTCCGTCATGGTGCTGTATCCTGAGTCCGGGCTGTCATCAGACCAGTCATCTTCATCAGATGAGAACTCTTCCTCCTCCTCACTGACATTGTCGCTGACATCGTCGTTGACATTGTCCTCCTCCTCACCAAAAATCTGGGCTGGGCGATGGTCTTCGATGTCGTCATCCAGAATCCTGATAACTTCAGGCTGGCCATCTATTGCAGGGCGCTCAATGATGTAGTGGGCAACACCTTAGAGAAAAATGTTAACTCACCTGAAAAACCTGAATTCAAATTGTAATATTTCTTATATCATTAGGACTAAACAAGCAAAGCTTAAGTTAGAAAAAATTGTTTATAGTTTAAATATATGATACAACCTTAAGCCAACTACAACTGCTCTACATGTGTTACAAAGCTACCAACAGCAAAGAGGTGATCCACTCGCTGCTGTGTACAAGCACTGGGTAAACACATTCTTTTAGAACATAACACAGAATGACTTGTGTGTTAAAGTGGGCATAAGGTGCATAAATTAATGGTAACCATGGTTACACTGATAAATCCATGTGCAGCCAACATAAAAGTTTCTCCAAAATATTCTTACAACTGTTATAATTCTGTGCAGATCAAAATAGTGGTTTGTAACCAACTAGTCTCCACGTATATGAGCTGCAAATCCCGTGCAAAAAAATACCATTACAGCATTTCCCTGTTATCAGAGTAGACTGCCAACATGTCAGCTACAAACTCTGATAACTCAACACAACAAACTCAAAAAGAGACATCTTCCATCTCCTTCTTAAAAACATTTATATTTTGGTACTTTCGGAAGAAAACTTTGATTAAGTTCATTTAACGTGATAAACTTTGAACATGAAAGTGCGAGATAATTCTGTATCAGCTCCCGAAATAATAAGTCAAGCTTCAAGAATAAAAAAAAAAAAGCTCAGGGTCACATTCAAACATAAGAACAGGCCCTGGTGTGTTTACACCTGTACGTCATGACGCCCTGACGTTCAGAGCTAAACGTTCCATCGTGTCCATGGTGCACAAGAAAAATGTATTTTTGGCATCATATGAAATTTTAATCTTTTTCCAAAAAAATTCGATTCAACATTTGCACATTTTGATATCATCAAACCCAAAAAAAAAAACCAGTGTGTTTAAAGCACTACACTAATTGTTAATTAATTCTGCACGTTTGAGAAATTATATCCATCAAATAATCATTTTACACAAATAAATCACCAGATAAGTGTCTGTTTTTACCACATCTGGATTTTCCCAACTGACCTAATGACCTGATGTGAACTGTGCACTTTTAAAGTCAAAAAGTTACATTTTTACATACTGAGAAATCTTTTAAAGGTTTTAAGGCTGTGCATCGACGAATTGTAACCTAATAATAAAAAATAAATGTAAAAGTTGTCTTACCTCTATCCTCGCCGTCCCACTGGACCCGGGCTCTCCACGGGACGTATCCCTCAGGTAGTCGGAAGGCCATGTCCAAGATATCCAAGTTTTTTCAGAAGATAGGTTCTCCAATAGATTTGCTTTTTCAGCAGGATCCGTTCTCCGGTGGTTTCTCTCCAAGTGAAAAAATCTCCAAGAGTTCGCTTTTTCACAGCTTTTTTTTTTTGCAACAGGTCAACTCGAGTCAAGTTCAGGTGCAAAAGGGAAATTCTAATTGATGTGTTGCCCTTATATACCCTCGGTGAGGTCACCGTTACGTTTCTGTTAGTGACGCACGCGCGTGTGCGTGAACAAGACACGGGGGACATCACGTATGATATTACATTTTTCTAATTTTTTTCAACTTTCATTTTCTTTTATTTCATTTATGTTTGTGGGATTTTTAAAAATATTTTTCAGTTATTTGTTTGCAATCTTTCAAGAAAATCATTATAATAATTAATAGTTCTTATTTAGCAAAGTGCAGACCATTTTTTTCCTTAACTTTCTGGGCCATTACTGACTTTGTAAAACGTGTACAATTTGTTTCAGCAAAACTTACACCAATACAACAAATCTGGGTTTGAAATCTAAACCAAATTTGAGGGGGGGGGGTTAAAGGAGCATTTAAGCAGACCAGCAGGTTATCAGTTGTCCAGTTTTTGTGTTTACATGTTGATATGTAGATATGAGCACTCACTATGTCATCTATAATGACTAAACACACACAGCATGGTGTTTTGGTGTGGTTTAGTTTGGTGCACATACACCCACTTCTTCTTATGTGTTTTTGTTCTCATATGAGTTGTATTTTTATAGTTTCCAAACTGTGTAGAGCTGTGGGAATCATCATCTCCAGTGAGCTCACTGGATCCATATTAACTCCTGTATCATCAAATAATATTTTCAAAGCACTAATCCCACCAATATCAGGTCTCCAGAGGACATGAGTCATAGCTGCATCAAATCATCAGAGCTTCATGTACATTTTGTCATGATTAAGACTGCCCATTATGCACTGTATCCAAGATTATATAATTATAAAGTTTTTATATATCCCTTACAGTTATGTTGTTGACATTAATAGATGCAATATGTCCTTTAATATATGAAATTGGAATAGTATTTATAAAACATCTTTGATGAATTTATGGAGTTTATTGTAATTATTTCAATTGACAGCCTATTCATCTGGAGATATGTTCATGAAACAGTGTTTCAGGTGGTAATATTTATTGGTGCACAGACAGATTACTCAGTCAGAAGTATTCTTGAAAACATCCCATCACATCATTCATCTATTCCAGTCTCACACTCATCTAACAAGTGAACACTTTTGGCTGCAGGTTTTCTTGTCTACGCTTCAAACCTTGTCACTAGGTTCCCTTCAAGACCTTCAGTCATACCACTGGGCTACCTCAGTGTCCAAAGTATGGACATCATTGAAACACTGAGTGAATGTTTCCAGGATTGAAAGGTGTTCTTGTGGGTGGTCTAAGATACAAATATGCAGTTTTGTACTTCCACCCTAAACATTTCAATGTACCAGAGAGTTAAATGCACTCAAACACAGCAAATTCACAGTCATGAAAGTTACACTTTTGTTAAAAGTAACTCTGTAAAACTGACCACCAGGGGTACAATGTATAAAGATGTGAAACTTTAAATGAACAATTTAATCCGTCAGGACTGGAAAACCAAAACATCTAAATATCTTACTGGTTTGCTCGCCTTTGTGTCATTTGTTCAATTTTCCTTTTAATGTCACACATCTGTGTGGTGTCTGTTTCAACATAGCAAGGTTGATTTGCCAGTGTTTTAAGTTAGAATAATATAGCCTAACACATTACATCTATGTAAGTTAGTCTAAGATATAAACTACTTCTTCTAACTTAAAACAGACCTGATCTGTGATCTGACTGTGATCATCAGTCATTTTTGAAAAGTGCTGTTTTAACTGAATAACTCACTGATATCTCATAGTGCACATATGCATTATTAATTTGCCACACTTAATAAGAAGGCAATGCTAACTAACTACTTTTCGTGTCATTTTTAGTCTGATGTACAGTAAATTCATTAAAGTCAGTGCTCATATCGATGTTTTTCAAAATAAGATACTGAAGCTGTCATACTTTGCGGAACCACGTGAGTGCGGCTTCCGTAGTTTGGTTGAAATTTCTTTTTACGGAGGTGGGCGTGGACTTCATCTACACTGGGTTGGAAAGCTGGGCTCCAAACTTGCATTTCATCAGGGCTGAGGTCGATTCTTAACGTATGACCGCCCCACTCGGCATCACCTCGTCAATCCACTATGATGCCCAAATTCTAGTTTTAAATTCGGTTGTAAAGACCTAAACCCCCGCAGATAGGCCGACTTCAGCCTGGCAGCATCACACAGACAAGGTACACGTCCATGGCGAGGGGCTGGCATACGACTTGACGCCTGAATGTCACACTTGTGACGGTGTATGGCAGAGCTCTGCGAACATGTCACCGTTTAATGACTCCTTAGTTTCTTTTTTTATTCTTGCGACGCTAGAGCGTCAAAACATCACCTAAACATACGTCAAAAACGTTTCAAAATGTATCAATATCGCTATTTCCCTCTTCAAAACAGCAAATGTTTTTATAACCTTCTGTCTTACGTGATTTCCCTTGGGTCCGTGAATGTAACTCGCCATATAGCGAACATAATTAACCTGTTCAGGAGCCAAGGATGAGCTCAGGCACTCAGGGTGATTTATATAATTTCTCTTCTGCACACGATGTATCCTTCGGAGTTTATTCATTCTAAGGTGACAGCTGTGCTTTCATTTCAATTCAACTAGATAACGTCTCAGAGTCATTTACTATTTATAGGAGCTTTTATGTATTATGTAAGATGTGGTTGCATGTTTTATATCAATATTTAAATTTATTCATGCAGGATACATGCCCTCGCTGCCTCACGATATTTGTGTGTCTGCAGGCATCATATAAATAGTTGTGTTTGTGCGTGATGCAGCAGCTGGGGAATACATCCAGCTGTAAACAGAGAACAAAGTGCTCCCTCTCCCTCTCTCTTTCTCTCCTCTCTCTCTCTCCCTCTCTCTGTCTATCCATCTATCTGTCCCCCTGACTGCAGTCTGCATACAGTGCCACACTGCTGCTGCTGCTGCTGCTGTGTGATACAAGCGAGTGGGAGGTACAGCTTCCTCTGTTTTGCCTCAAAAAAAAGGAAAAAAAAATGACGAGACATCTTCCTGGAGCTGCTGCAGCAGGGGTGGATTTGGCTTCCAGTCTCCTGCATTGCACAATCTTTCCCCTCCGCTCAGACAGATAAATAAGACAAAAGAAGGAGCGCTGGAGGACGAGGAGAAGGGGAGAGAAGATACAGAGAAAAGGACGGAAAAGAGCCACAGTAGGGTGAGGGGGTGTGGAAGATAACAGATTAGAAAAAAAAGAGTGGGAGAGGTTGAATGGCAGAGGGGGCATGAGGAGAGACAGGAAGGAAGTGGTAGACAGAGGAAACAGAAGGTAAGAGTGAGTTGCACCACAGTAGAATGAGGATGAGAGTGAAGCATTTGAGCTGCCACCCTTTCGCACGCCACCCCGGATCCATTGCTTTCTGAAGAGGCACAAAGAGGAATCCACCGTGGAGTCGAGAAGGAGAAGGAGGAGGGGGGGTGAGGAGGAGGAAGCCAGAGGTTCTACACACAAGATGGCTGCTGTGTCCTCTGCCTCTGACACTGGTGAGTGGGCTTTCATTCTTTGCAGCACACCTCGCCGCCAGGTCCCCCCCCCCCCCCCATCATCGCTGTTAGTTTCCTTACTCACATCACAGCATCCGAGGGGAGGGGGTAAGCTGTCACAGCCATGTCACATTTAGACCAAACAATCACAATAGTGGGGAAACTGTTGCTTGAGACAACTTCCTGTGTTTAGCGGCTCCCAGCAGCAGTGAGTCTACAAACTTTCCTCTTCTACCCATTATATCCACTCCTCTTGTCATCCTCACAGGGCAGTCATCATTCATATTTCCCTGCAATGCCATTTCATCTAAGTATTTATCCTTTTTCTTGTATTTCTTTACTCAGAGTAATTCATATTCTGTCCACATGCTAGTCTCTCTGGAAGGAGTCCAAGGTTCCTCCTCTCTGACCCAATTCTTCCAAAGGCTAGGACGGAGGAAAACAAAGAGGAGGCATGCTGGGAGGGAGGTGGGGTTAGAGGGGGTGAAGGGGATGAGGGGATGAGGAAGAGAAAGGGGAGGCGATTAAAGAGAAGAGGTATAAGGTGGCAAGGAGCATAGACAAGATGAGGACACAGGGGAAATCTAAGGAGTGAGGACAGAAAGGATCCCTCCTTTCTGAGTGAGTGCATGAGTAGGATATATATTGCTGTGGAAAGAATGCAGATGTGTCCTCTTCTCCAGAAAGAACACTGGCGACAAGACGAAACAGAGGATTAAAACAGAATAGAGGATAAAGATCATTTCCCCTGAGGCTCAGCTGCTGTGCTTCAGCACTGTGGAAATAAAATCAACAAACCCGTCCTTGTAGGAAACTTCAGTCTAGTGTGTTTGTGTTTCAACAGGTGACCCCAGGGGCCGCCACCCCCCTGAGCGCAGACTGCTCATCCTGGGGGGCCCGCAGTCTGGAAAGACCTCCACTGCCAACACCATCCTTGGGGACGAGGTCTTCGACGCGGGGACGGAGACGACTCACAGCAACTGTGGGCCAGACGGAGATCTACGGCCGACGGGTCACTGTGGTCGACACCCCGCCTTGGGTCATCCCCACTGACCCGGAGGACGATGGCGAAGCTGACAATAATGACAACGCTGGCGCTGAGTCGGACAGCCCGCCACGGCCCCCACCAAGCCTGGACAGCGAGGGGCCCTGCATGGGGGCCATCCTCTGCCCTCCCGGACCCCACGCCATACTGCTGGTGGTGTCGGTCACGCAGCCCTTCACTGACACCCAGAGGAGGGCCGCGGAGGATCAGCTGGGGGCTCTCGGTGGAGGGACTTGGAGGTACTCCATGGTGGTCTTCACTGGGATAGACAAGCTTCCCAAAGGTGTCTTCATTGAGGAGCACATAGCGAACACTGGAGAGGGCCTTCAGTGGCTGGTGGAGAGATGTGGAAGCAGGTATGACGTCAGTTTTCTCCCTCTCTCCGCTGTGTTTGATTTTGCAAAAGCCTGCTCCAAGCAATGAAACATCAAATCCCTGCCTTGTTGTCTGCCTCAGGCCTTTGTTTAAACTGCACAACCAGAACTGAATATTTCAGTTCTGTAGACAACTTAAAAGTTGCATAAATAAATAAAATTATAAATTATAATAAAAGTTGTATAAAGCCTTCTGTGACCTCAGAGTGAGCTGTGCAATGTCTGATGAACTGACTCAAGTGATGTCACTTGAATCATCATCGGTTTGGGCTGAACTTACCAGACCTCTGTATCAGCTCGAGGCTACGTTAGCTGCTTCTAGCCACTAACACACACAAACCTCTGACCAAACTGTCAGTGGTGAGGTTGGATTGTGGGTAATGTAGACACCAGGTTTTGACAAGGAGGAAGACTGCATGGAGTACAAAACGGACAATATCTCTGATTCTGCCGCACTGATATACATATATTTATTTATATACTGTCCATTGTGTGTTCAATATGTTATAGCAGTGTTATGCTAATTTGGCAAAAACTCTTTTCACAAGGTAACTTCTGCATACATGGATGTAGGAGAGGCTGAGATATCCTGAAACATTTTCTACTTGATAGTAAAATTGACGAAGTGCACCTTTAAAAATGTGTTTTTCTATCTGCAGGTACCACGCCTTTGATAACACTCGCAAAGAGACAGAAGACAACACACAGGTACCCGAGCTGATGGAAAAGGTGGAGGAAATGATCACTGACAACCAAGGTTAGTTTTTCACATCAAGTCATGTTTTTTTGCTTCTTGTGCTGTGATACACTGAATGATGATACATCAGAGCAGCAGCATTTCTGCAGCTTCTGTCTTATGATTGGTGCATTATTAATGAACACACCAATTGTGTTATAGATCTGATTGAAACAGTTCAATGAATAATTAATAGCTGTTATGTTATGCAGGCTGGTACTTTGAGGTGAATGAGCTGATCCTACTGGAGGAAGAGCAAGCCAGGAGAGCTCTGGAGGAAGAGAGGATGAGGATGGAGGAGCATGCGAGACAGAGGGAGCAGATGATTGGAGGACCTCCCAGAGGTGTGTGTGTGTGTGTGTGTGTGTGTGTGTGTGTGTGTGTGTGTGTGTGTGTTAAAATGTGTCACTGAGTGAGTCATGCAGTGAAGAAGAGAGATGATTGCAGAGGAATTGGTGTGCTAGAAAATTGCTTACTCATTACTGATCAATCAGTGTTGCTTTTCTTTTTCTGTGCTTTTTGTTGATAAGGGCCTCTCTATTTTCTCCATTTCTCATTTCTTCATCCCTCTCTTTCTCCATCTGATGTACAGAATTGAGGTTGCTGCTGTTGGGCTGGAAGGGCGTAGGAAAGAGCTCAGTGGGGAACTCCATCCTTGGCCGTCGGTACTTCGAGTCGGGCCAGGAGACTGAGCTGTGCCTCAGGAGGCAGGCGCTTGTTTCTGGCCGTCGGGTCACAATCGTCGACACTCCTGGATGGGACTGGTTCTCCGTGAGGCGAACCCCGAAGCGCATCCGCCAGGAGTCCCAGCGCGGAGCCGCCCTCCTGCGGCCTGGACCCCACACCCTGCTGCTGGTCCTCCCCGTCGTCTCGTCCCTCACAGCCAGGAAGAGGCGAACGCTCCTGGCTCACATAGAGACTCTGTTTGGCGACAGCGCGTGTCTCCACACCATGGTGCTCTTCAGCTGTGGTGACTGGCTGGGCCGCACGCCCATCGAGGAGCACATTCTTAGAGGCGGGCGTGAGCTGCAAAGACTACTTGAATACTGTGGGAACTATTACCACGTCCTGGACAGTAAGACCCCTGGCAAAGACAGGAGTGTGTCAGTCCTGCTGGATAAGATAGAGGAGATGATCAGGGAGAACGGTGACAAGGCCTTTCTCCCCATACAGACCGAGTGGTGTAAGTCACACAATTGTATATATTTGCAAAGTTAACTACTACATAGTGGTTTTTGTCTTTGTTGAAACACACTTATCTGAACCTACATACATGTCTGAAGTTTGTGTATCTAATCATTAAAACTTCATATTATATATCTGTCTAATCTAACTGTGTTGCATTGACAGTGAGCGAGGAGAGCTCCTACTCCTCTGACAACACCGAGCCAGAGGACGACTGTCGAGGATGCCAGCTGCAGTGATACAATCACACTGAAAGGAAAGTGGTCTGGCTTTTTATCCGTGTTCTGAGTCTTCAATAGGTCCAAACATCACCTCATGTAACTTAAACCTCATCTAGATATCCTTTTCCAAACTCTGAGGAGTTTTAGGGAAAACAGACAGTTCGGAGCGGGAGTCTCGTCATGAGTAGCTCTTTGTTCACATTGAAAAGACTGAACTCACTGATCACTGAGCAAAGCTGGACCTGGACTAACAGTGCGGCGAACAACCACAGCAATGTTCCAAAACCATCCTCCTCAAACCCAAGAGAAGGAGAAGTATTCCGCTTTTGCTTCAAGGGACCAGAAGGAAAAAAATGGTTCATGAGCATGTTCACAGAAATCAACTGCTGCTAAAGAGACCTGGTATCAACACTGCAGAGTAAAGAATTACTCGTAACTATACGTTCACACTGCACTGATAACATTTATATTACAGGTTTGAAGTGATATATCAAAACCAAACGGGAAAGAAGACAACATGATCATGACCAGGCAGATGTGGGGGTAGGGCTCATGTCTGCAGCAAGTTAGTCACTCTTGGTCACTGGAAGAGTAAGAGGAATATGTCTTGTGTCAGTTTTGGATGGATTTTACAGTATCTTTATCCCTTTCTGCATCACGTGCCAAATGACAAAAGACAATAATCTCTACTGGGATATATGTTCACCAATGTAAAACAAAAAGTGAGTGTCTTGACTTGTTTGTACACTCCAGTAACATAAATGCAAACCTTCAGACATGAAACGTGGTAAGTCCCTGATCAGAGTGATATTAAAAGTTTCGTCCATTAACATTTGATCAGCGTAGCTCAAGGAGTCAGGGTTGAATTGATTCCTCCAGGGCAAAATCTGGTTCATTTACAGAAACGCTGATTAATGCTAATTGCAAAACTGCAGACGTGAGTCACATATTAATTCAAATTGTGAGTTTTTTTTCCTGCAAGTATTTGCTTTAGTTTGCTGGAACTAGAAGAGAGTCAGTTTTCTGCACTTTGGTTGTAATTGGTTACTTTGTTTCTCTTGTGCTAAAAAATTATAACTGAAACCATCTAAAGCAGTAAATATATATATTTTTATCCCACCTTTGCCATAGCATTCATGCTCAAGAGGAGCTCTAAAAACAGTAATGAGACTTATGTGCAGTCTCAGATCCCTGTGGAGCAGCTCGAGCTGGCTCTGCTTCGCTGTTTGTAGTCATGCATCTGGTGCATTTATCGACAAGGTATATTCAGCTACGTGCCTCAGCATCAAAGCGCGAGAGTGGGAGTACGGCCCTGCGGCAGGGCAGTATCCTATAGGCTACATCAAGCTTTCGCATGCTGCAGAAACAACATAACCTCATGAACCATTTGAGCTCACATAGGGCTTTTACTACCTTTTTCTACACCCTTGAAAAATCTGTTCCTGTCATCTAAAGTGATATTTTGAAAAAAACAGAATATATACATATATATATTCAGCTCTCAGAGGCATGTTAAGACACCGCATGCAGATAAACCAGTGCCTATAGAGTTGAAGGCAACCTCACTTTCTTATTGCTCTGACTCTTGCTTGAGCAGGTCTATGTGAACTTCTGGTGTGACATCACAACCCTCTACCTTTACAGCTGCAAAAAAAGCAAAGAAAAAAGTATAAAAAAGAGAATTTACACTCTGAAAGGTACAAATAAAAGCATATACAGTACAGACTGTAAGTATTTGGGCAGTTATACATTTTCTGTTCTTCCCACTCTGTGCTTCAGCGCACTCAGTTGAAATAAATTAATGGAAACACCATCCAAGTGCCATCTCAACTTTTAATTAAGTAGGTTTAGATCAATATTGATATTGAATGCACTGAAGCACAGAGCCTGAGGAACAAAAACTGTGTAATTGTCCAAATACTGATGGTCTGGACTGTATAATATGTGACTGATACCACTGCCATGCTGTAAAATTTGATTTTATACAAATTATGTAGCCTATAAAAGAAACCATGACACTGCACCCTCTTTGCTTTACTGACTCTGTGCTTCATCTAGTGACGTAGGTTACCGCAGCACTTAGTGTGACAAGCATGACTTTACAATTTGATATGAGGATGTTTCAAATATTCATTCGGAGTCTTAGTCCCACTCCACCTGTGAATATATTGTATAAGCAGTGTATATTTACAGTGTAAGATATGTTACATTGTAGGCTTTTAGCAAAGCATTTTGCACTGTGTACCACTTTACTGTAGCCAAAGTGACATTACTTCCTGTGTGGTCCTTCCTACATGGTGATGCATCATCAGTACTTTGTTCATCCCCAGACAACAATAAATGATGTGGATATATTGTTGTGTATTTTTGGCTTACATCTCATTATTTCACTGTTTTTCCAACCTGTCATGTGTTTTGTTCTCATCTGTGAACTGCGGTAAGATCCTAGAGGACAGAAACCATCATTACTCAAACATGCTGAGTAGACTTCTCAGGGGAAGAAGGCAGTAATTGTGCAGTACTGTCACTAGATGGCACTGTAGCAAGCAGATTTGTCCTCCATTGTACTCCCAGAACACTGGATAGTGGATAATTAGAATCAAGAAAAAGAAAAATATTTTTTAAAAACAATATAAAATTCAGCTTCTTCATCTGCATAACAATGAATTCTTTATTTCTTTGAGAAATAAAACTCAATGAAAGAAAGGCATTTTAGGTTTATAATAAATTACTTTTAGATTTACTTTGCCAAAAAAAAAACTGTATATTTCTCAGTATTCCGTGTCTTATTGTACTTTTGAAATCCAGTTGTACCCACAATCTTTGACCTTTCAAAACACAAGAAACTGCAGCAGCTTGCCTTTTTCTGAATTTTCTTAATCTTGGCTGTTAAACCTGGTCAGGTTACAATTTATACAATATGTCACCATAACCTAATTCTTAATGTAGAAAAGTTTAAGCCCTTCGTGAATATGTCATTCAGAAATTAATGATGTACTAAATACAGCACTTAGATGGCAGTATAACAGTGGAAGGTAAATCCACTGTACATAAACTCAACCTCTTATTGTGCATGTTTAATATATTTCTCAAAGTATTAATGTTGAAATGACAATGTTCTGGTCATCTTAAATCAAATGCTACTTTTGAAAAACGAGGGCATTTACTGTTCACAGGCAGCATCCACAGAGAGTTAGCCAAGTGTTTACTGGAGGAAATGTTTTTCCTCTTGTAAGTAGCTCTGCACCATCTTGACTTTGGCATTCCTCCACATATAGATTGTCCCTAAGCTATCTGGATGAAAGCCTGGACCAATTACTGTGTGCACACACAGAGCCAGTTATAGGCTGAATGTACGCATTTTTCTTGGTAATATTATTCAGGCTGTGCCGAGGTCAGCACCAGTCAGCACTCTCTTTTTTTCCTTTCTCGCATGCTCTCCTGTTCTCCCACAGACTATGACAAATACATACCGTGTGTGTTCCTGTAAGTACACGGACACTTCAACAAGGGTCTTAATTCAAAGGGAGCAGAGGGAGAAAACACACAAAAACAAGAAATACTGTCTCTACAGCAAAATGCTGTCCCTGCTACGTAGAAATGGCATTTTTAACTTCACATGACTGTCAGTTGACTATCCATGTGTGTGCAGCACGCTGCTGGTCAGGCGGGCTCCATTATCCTCCTCCCTGTTTGTTTGTTTGAAAGAGGCTCCACTCAGATGGACATCTACAGACTCACTGTAAAGTATTATCAGAGCAGGAACAATGACTCTTTGTGTTTGGAATAAGGTTATGTTCTGAATAGACTGAATAGACTCTCTTAGACTCTAAAAAGGTCATAAAATTGTGCTTTACTGATACAAACCTCGAGTTGACTTTCTTCAAATGTTACTGTTACTTTTAATTTCATGAACTTAAAACAGAAAAGACTGAACAGTACTAGTAAAGGCTTAGGCAACCTTTTACCCATAAAACACTAAGAACGTCATTCGTTAGAACTTGTTAGACAGGTCATGAGTTGTCAATAGGAATTGACAGCTGATGATATTTCTAGAGTCACTTAATTCTTTGATTCTTCAACCTTTGTAGTAACATTCAACAACCATGGGCTCCTCCTAAACAACTGACTGAGGGTCTAAAAATAACTAACTGCATCAAGGGAAGCTATAAAAAGATATCAGACCACTTTTGCCTGAAATTTCCACTGTCTGTCATCAAGAAATGGCAGCTGAGAGAAACTGTGGGGGTCAAGACAAGATGTGGAAGACCAAGAACACTTTTAGATAAACCTGCACATCTGCTGGATAGAGAATCAAAGCAAAGCCCCACATACGCCAGCAAAGGAGCTGCAGGAAGGTTTAGCTGACACAGGAGTGCTGGTGCACTGCTCCACTGTGCAGCGTTGATGCACAAAGGTCAACATTTTAAGTCTGAAAAGCATCACCTGGATAAGGTGTTAAAGATAAAGATCAAATTTAGCTCTTTGGCCACAATTACCAAAGGTGTATTTGGTGAAACAAAAGGATCAGTTACAGGGGTGGAGATACTCTTGTTTTGGGGATTAGAAGGTTAGAAGGGAAAATGATGGGTAGATCTGTGTGTTCAAGACAGCCAATAAATATCTCAGAACTTCCACTGACCTGTGGGAAGAGTGGAAAACTCCTGAATAAAGAACAGAAAGCTGGAATATTACAATGTGCTGACTTACAAGGGTGTCCAAACTATTGCACATGCCTCAATTATTAAATTCATGAAATAAAATGTAAGTGTGCATTCACACTTCAATTCCCATTTGTTGTTTTATTAATTTCTTTTCACCTCAAAAAATAATATTCTCAGTTTGACTGAATGAATGACACCAGGCCTGCATTTCTCTCCCAACAGTGTGCCCACAAATAATCACACCAAGTCAGTGCAACTGGGTTTATGACTCTTTATTAAGAGACTGATAATACAGGTCCAGTTATACTAGAATATAGACATTTTAAAACTTTAAAAAGACTTTACTGGCAAGTTACTGAGGTCTAGATTTAGGAAAAGCTTACATACATTACAAGAAACAGCACACAAGTTGATATACTGAATGGAAAATACTCGTTTCCATAAAACTACTCTAAACATGACAAAACTACTCTGTGTTTAATACCAGTGTTAGATATTTAAAAAGGAGATAGTCTGACAAACACCTGTTTTATTGGTCTGTGCATCCAAGACATGCTGTGTGGACAGAACACTATAGTGATACATGTTTGCATTAAAAATAACATCTGCTGTGCCCACTTTTTCAATAGTCCTTTTCTTATTACACACAACTGATCTGTTGTAATTCTTAGGTCCAACCACTAGGGGTCGGCGCTAAGACCTTTTTTGATCCTGGCCAGGCGGACCTCCTCCATCAGCTCCTTGAGGTACTCGATCTCCCTGGCCATGGACTCAGCCTTCTCAGTCAGCTCCATATTCTTCCTCTCCAGCACTGCATGCTCTGCAGAAAGCGCTTCCTGCTCTGCCCTCTTTTTCTGCCTGTAGCGCGTGGCGGCCGTCTTATTCTGCTCCATCTTCTTTAGCTTCTTGTCCTTTGGTGCCTTCAAAGCTACCTTTTCATCACCACCTGCACCCCGGAGGGACTTGACTTTGACACTGGTGGCACTGGGAGAGGATGGGCTAGCTTTGTATTTGGGATCAGGGTATGGTCTGCTTCTAGAGGACCTTTGTGGAGGGGTGGCAGGAGGGGAGGAGTGAACAACCTCTGATGTGGTGGTTACAGTGGCGGTGGCGATCCCGACTTCATTTTTGGGAGCCAGCACAAGCACGATGCGGGTTGGGGAGAGGGAGAGCACAAGCCTTGGGACCGAAGGGACCTGAGGGACCACAGCAGCTAACACTGGCTTCACCTCACTCTCCGAGACATCCACCTCACTACCTAGGTCCAGGGTGTAGACTGGGGAGGAAGAAGAATCAACCAATGGGGAAGACGGGTCAGGAGAAGCAGGCTCAGATTTGATTTCAAGCTCCTCCTGTGGCTCTGGGACACATGGGGGAGGAGAGGGGGCCTCCTGCCCGTCAATGTAGGACTGAGAGTCATCCACTGTGATGACTGAAGCATCTTCACAGACAGAGGGAAGGGTGGGGGGAAGTGTATTTGTAAGAGAAGCAGAGGGAAGACTTGGGAGCACAGGAGTTGAGAGAGCAGGCATAGGGAGGGAGTCGAGCTCCATGGGGCAATCTAAGGAGGCCAGGAGGTCTTCTGGAGAGCTGGGGGACTCTTCATTAGGACTGCAGGAGCCAATCAGAGACTCCAAGTCAAACTCGCTCAGATCCATCTTCTCAGCCATCCAGTCCAGGTCACCAAATGTTTCCTCTGTAGAAGTAAATGAGGCACTCTATTACTCAGTTAAACAATTACTGGTTGTCTATATAACCAAGTACACTTAAAAGTTATTATTCAACTTCAGTTTACACAATCATTACCTTTCTTGTCATCTGAGACTGTCTGGTTACATCTCAGCTGACCAGGGTGGCCCAGCCAGGGGAGGGAGAGCAGGTCAGACTCATTCCCGACTTTGTCCCCATGGAGGAGGACAGCCGGCGGCGAGGGAGGAGGAGAGTAGAAGGGAGGAGGAGAGGAGGAAGAAGACAGCGATGAGGAGGTGAGGGGTGACGCAGGTGAAGTGTCCCCCTCCAAGTGAGGTTCCTCCCCCTTCCTGATTTTCTTCTTGGTCAGGGTGAAAGAAAAGGGAGCCCATGGCGTCAGCCATGGGAGAGGAAGGCCCCCAGAGAAGGGCCTCCATGTCTTCCAGGCCAAACTGTGAGTTTGTCATCATCATGGTCATAGTGGCTGTTGTTGGTCACAAATGGAGTGTGTGACGATGCTAGGAGAGCGTCGAATTCTTTTATGCTGTCGAATGCAGCAGTGCTGAGGGTTTCCACGTAGGACCTGAAGGATGGGGGGAAAAAAACATTTGTGGTGAAAATAGGAACACCGATATTCTAGAAATATATTATAGATTATTATTAAAAAACATTTCTTAAATCACAATTCAAATTGTAAGCCCTAAAAACTTGAGTTTGAATACAATGATCCTGATCTCATGGGACAAATCTTTTTCCATTCTGGCAAAATACTGCCCCCATCCCTGCAGTGCACCTGCTACACATCACGTGTTTCCTCCCAGCTACTAGTCTTATGACTCTGACGTCAGCCTGTTTCTAAACAGGTCACAGAGTCCGCCACCCTCCCTCACAACAAACCAGACTTTTGTTCTCATTCCGCCATTTTGACAAAAAGAGGAAAAGAACCATTTTCTGACTGCCACGTTGGCATTCAGGAAGTCGAGATATCAAGACAATCAACTATGATATAAATGTCGCAAACTGCTCTAGACTTTAATATCGATACACTGTAGCGAGACCATCTGAGCAAATAGTATAAAATATAACATTACATGTTAATGACACGTGTTACGTCATCCCAATGATAAATCCTGTATTTTAATATTCATGAAAACTTATTCCATTACACTATTCGACAACGCAGTACATGTCAACTCAATCAACAATCATTTCAACAGAAATGTATTCAGATCTAGTTAAGAGCTCATTGTGCTGCCAGGCCGCGCAGGCTGGCGGCCAGTGTCGGCCTGACAGCTGTCATCGACCAAGCGATATAAAAATAATACTTACGACATTTTGCTGAATTAGAAGTGACTCAGTGCACTGGCTGGATGCACTGTTTTGTTGGCTGCTGCTGGGTCGCTGCACACTTTTACACTGCCATTTCGGCCAATAGAGCGGTGTCCAACAATGCTGCTATCTCGTTTGTTGTTCCTCGGGAAAGAAAATGGCGCACGGTGTGGCGCGGCACTGATATAGAGCTTAAGCGAGGAAGGTTAGTATCCTTCCGCTGCGCCCACATTATCACTCCGCCAGTGTTCGTTATCCACATTCCTGTCTACTGTTATATTAAAAAGAAATCACTGGGACTATACTTTGTGAAGTAACACAGTTGTTTTTATTATATCAATATATATATAATAATATCATTATTATTAATTAAAGATTTAAAAATAAACTTTTGACAGTGATTTCCATTAATTCTGCTGTTTTATTTATCACAGTTAATTGGTGACTACTACACTGAACTACTGTTAAATACTTAAATACTGGCTTTAACAAATCACACATTAGGGTGTACAATTATACATTTTATTAAAATATATATATATATATATATTAAAACATTCTAAAACATCTCTCTCTCTCTCTCTCTCACACACACACACACACACACACACACACAGAGTTGTCTGACTCAGCTAAACATTTCCCACGTATGGTTCAGGTGATCCAGTTCATCCTGCAGATTTTTGGCCAACAGACGAACCCTTCCTGAAAACTTGCTCTGGGACGATTTCCTCAACTTCTGACCATCCTTGTCTGAAAAATACTGATCCATTTCCTTAATAAAAGCCAGAAGCAGTCTCTCAGATGACATCCCACCTGTGTGTGCAAGAGAAGTCCTCCTTTCATTGCTCATGTTATTCCTGAACACAGACTGTGACAGATGTGCCATCTTCAGTGCGTCAGGCTGAGCTCCTGCCCTCTGCAACCGGGCAATGTCATGCCTTCGCAACTCATTCATCCCAGCGAGGATAAAATCCAGACAATGTTCCAAGTCAACAATATCTGACTTATATTCATATACTAGTTTCTCAACCGTCATCCTGTTCACAACCTTCTCTTTGGCCTTTGCAGCGTGGGCGCCCATACCCCCAGCTGATGCCACCATGCCGGCACCAACAGCTGTAGCAATCAGTGAGGTACCCATGGTCACGGGAGCCAAGGCGATGCCCAACACTGCAGTCACCCCTCCCACAGCACCTGTGGTGCCTCCAGCAATGCCCATGGTTTTGGTCTTCTTCTGCATCTTGTCCAGGCTGTCGGAGATGGAGGTGAACTCTGTGATGACGTTCCGCAGGCAATCATTGCGCTTCATCATGAGAAGGTTGTAGAGGCGCAGGGCCTTGCTCACATTCTTGGCCCTCTGATTAAATGATCTGCACAGAGACAGAGACAGGACAGGCTTAACAAACATCTGCCTCTTTATCCAGCTCATGTAGTTGAATTTAATATGAATTCTGAATTAGTTTAGGCCACCAACGTCCACCGTCACTTTAAGTTGTTATGCAAAAAAGCCATGATGTAAAGGTATTTCACCATAAACCCATAGGTGTTCCACATTGTGCATGTAATTTGCATACATTATAACATGAAACCAAAAGGACATCACCAGTTCACAAGAAGGAATCATATGATAGTTTCTGTGTTGTTACCTTATTTCCTCGTCTATAGTGAGGCCATACACAGACGGAGTCATGTAATCAGATTCTGTTGGAATGTCAGCACAGAGATAACTTACACACTGTACACCTTGATCATGCTCTTTGTTTCTGAGGATGGTACTTTGTGCATTTATTTTAGTGTCACTGAAACTTTTTTTTTTTGCACATTTCTTTTAAGATAAATTCATATAAATGAGATGAGATAGGAGTTTTAAAATGACACCCAGCAAAGTTTGTTGATACTCATACACTGATAGAAAATCAAATTTATACTTACTTGACACTCTTTTCAACCATCTCAACATCACAATGATGTCCTGAGAAAAACAGATCATTTTCTTGTCAAAAACATGTTGGAAGTACAGAATACTGACTTTAAACTCTGGTCTCCAGTCACTATGAGAGAGGTCTTAAGTGCTAAAGTCAATGGCAACCAGACTTCTTTTAGGTTCTGTGGAGCCTTCTTGAGTTCAGATTCAGATGAGAGGTGAAACATCTTCAAGGAACCTACAAGACGTTCAATTGCCTTCAACTCTAGTGCTTAAGACTTGACCTGGATGACTGTGAACCTGCACACTTAGGAGAGAGGTAGGTTCACTCTTCAAACTTAATACTACAGTAAATCAAATTATGCTAAATTACCGTAAACTGTTCAGTATAAGAAAAGCCATACCTCTTTATCCTCTGTGGTCTGTTGGCATCGTTGGGATGGAGGTACTGACCTCTGTTGTGTCTATGAGTGTTTAATTAAAATAGATTAAGACATACCACTACCTTAAACTACCAAAATATTATAGTGTATAGCTCTTTATGTGTGTGTATACACAGCATGTGATGTCTCTCTCACCATCCGATCTTCATCGTCTGGCAGGAGATCCAGGTAGGGACGATGCTCTATCTCACTGTACACCGGCTCCCATAGTATCTCTGTTGAAGGCGGCGGTGGTGGGTTGAATGGAGGAGGTTTTGGTCTGGTCTGTCGCAGACAAGGAAAATACTTCATCAAATAAATCAACTATACTGCACAAAAATACAACAATATTCCTCCAAAGAATACAGTTAATAAATTGAATGATTTTGTGACAAATGAGCAGGAAACTGATCATACATAGCTAGATGAAGGGATCTCAAATTTTTACTGTAAATTTTATTGTTATAATTATATGTTGGTATGGCATGTTGGTCTGTTCACCACAGACAGAGCACCACCATACATTTGACATTAGTTTTCAGTGAAATATCTAGCATGAATATTGGATTGAAATTTGGTACACGTATCCATGTTCCTCTCCCCATCACTTTGGCTTAGTAATGGAACTGTATGTGAAGTAAGTGAAACTGTTTATTAAATAAATAATGAGAGTGTTCAAGGATCAAATTAGCCTTAATTCATTAATAATGACTCACTGAGGGATGCAAGAAACTAAGTCTCAGCATCATAAGCACATATTTGTCTGCACATTTTGTTGCTGCTCTGACACCAAAGTATAGTTTAACACCTGTATTTGCCACCTCTGCAGCAGCTTCTCATACCTGCAGAGGCAAGGTTTCACCCACTGAGGCAGGACGGGGGAGGGACGACTGCCAGAGTCGAGGTGGAACTGCAGGTCTGTCTGTGCCGTCTGTGGCCTGATAATCAAAGACAAAGATTCACTTTGTGGTTTCGTAATGCAGTTGAGTATAAACAAAACACTGGATGTACTCCAACATTTTTTGTACACCGACAGGTTTCTTACCTTTCATGTTTGCTGAGTTAGACATGCTCTTTGTATTAGTTTCATAATATTACTGGTTATTATATTCCTATATGTTACGGTATTTTGTGGAATGTGTTCTTTTCAGCACAGGGGTATTTCATAGATCTGATATATGTGAGGCTGAGTGCTTCCAAATATTAGCTATAAATAAGTTGTTGGTTACTATCAGTTAAACTTGTAAGGATTTTTGTAAGGTTTTTTTTTTTAAAATATTATATAAAAGGGATTTTCAGTGTTGTCTGGGGGAATTTCCAATGACTCTCTGCTTGTGTAACTGAACATTCCATTATATTGTACAGTATGCAGTATATCTTTACATTGATCTACCCCAGTATTTTGTGTGTTTATTACAGTTGACATTCAAACAATTTCCATGACACAGCTCACAGAAAACAGTGTAAATAATACATGAGTTTGAGACTTGTAACTTACTGTTTCACCATATGTTCCGAAGCTTTTCACCGCTTCTTCAGAGTAAGCTGGTGAGACTGCAGTTTGTTGCGTGGAGCTGATTGTGGATTGCTGAGACCCCTGACTGTAGATCTAGCCAATAAAAAACAACCAGACAAGGGAAAAAAATAAAAAAATACCTCCTCTCAATATATTGCTGTCTACTTGTATTCTTTTCTTTTATATAAGATTTTTTAGAATTCAGAAATGACTGTCAATCACTTTCAGAAGTATCCTCAAAGAAGTCTGAAACATGTTGAATTAAAGTTAAACACTGGCCCTTACCCTAGATTGTGTCCCCACTGCAGACCGTGCTCTATCATAATAGGCAGAGGGAAGAGGGGGGCGTTCAGGACGAGGATGATTTTGTTTTCTCTCAGCACTGACAGCTGGAGGCTGTAGCAAAGGGAAGATTGACAGAATGATAGTTTCCTTAGGTACCACAATAATCAATACCCCTTTAATTATTCATGATAGACACTGTTGTTACACACACACACCCCTCTGTCAACTATTTTAAGGAAGTTGGAAGTTTGATGTTTTTGGAAATTTACTTGCTTTCTTTCCAAGAAAAGAATCAACACCACTCTCGTATCTGCCCATGCAATATAATGCTGCAGCCAACGGCTGGTTAGCTTAGCTTAGCTTAGCATAAAAACTGAAAAACAAGTTCACAACAGAAAAACAGAGGCAGTGACTTCCTTGAGTCTCTGGTCAAAGCAGGAAATGCAAAGGTGTCCATTAACAATGGCCCCATTCTAGTGTCCCAGTAAACCACATTGTGAGTGTGCAATTAGTATTGTCTAATCCACCTGTGCTTTTCTTGCTTTAACGAGTCAAAGTTTCTCTCAGCCAAAAAATGTCAAACTACTGTACTACTTTAAGATGAGTATTATTTGTAATAAATCTTGAAGCACTTGCTGAACATGCTGTTACAGAACATCTGCAAGTCTTGGAAAAAAAAGACACTGAGAAACTGAACTTGCACAACCCATATATTTTTTGCTCTGTTGTTTTGTTTAAAATGTCATTTACCTTCACAGTTGACTCAGTAATTGAACTCATATATTGACTGCTGCTGTCGACAGCTGCTGTGGGTTTACTGGAGGGCAAAGATGGTGGTTTAGGAGGAGGACGAACAGGATGAGGTCTCTTATAGTCTCCAGGATGTTCATTGTGTTGGGAACTCTGATGACAAAAGAACACACAAAAAATTATACATGCTAATTAATATGTAATGTTATCAACCAAGTGTGGGAACTGCTCAGCTCACGTCTGCATTGGTTGCACTCCTGGTTTTGTCTTCAGAGTCAAGAGTGCTGTAGGTGTTATTCTGTGCTTTTGGTTTTTTAGACCTGGGATGAGGTACAGGCTTGACTTTAACCTCTGGATGGCTTCCATCTGTGACACCAGGCTGACAAAAAAAAATGTCAATCAATGTTTCTAATAATGCACAAGAACTGCAACTATTATCCCCCTATTTTACCAGCACTCTGAATGTTTTCATTCCCACTAAAGATGAAACAGAGTGATAACATTCATACCAGCAGACAAACCAAAACTCTCTGACCCATTCATGCATTTAGATGGACTTTTAGTAACGTTTTTTTTTTTTTCTTTCTTTTTTTTACCTTTGTCACATCCGGGACTTCATAGATTGGCTGCGGGATGTCATAAGAGCTGGCGATGGTTGACACCATATCACTTTGTCCTGGGGGGTTTGGGTGGCTATAGTGTTTAATGGTGACAAAATATATTAGAATATTATATATTATAATATATTATACAAAAGTCTATGGCTGCCAAACAAACAAACATTAGTTTTCAGTTTTTATAAGTGCACTCTCTAATTGTGTTGTGTGTATATGTTGCAAAAGGCAGTTTACCAGAAATCATTTTGCCATCTGTTATCTACCAGGAAGGCATCTGTTGTTTTCATGTTTAATGAACAGTTCCTGTAACTCTTTTTCCCCAAAACATGAATGCAGGCGGGTAGTGTTATCTCTCAGAAAACTGACTGTATTTGTGTCTTTTTAGAGCTCAAAATCCCAAATACATTTGACTAAATAATTCCCACACATACCTCTGATTACCTCCACCAAGGAGGTTGTGTTTTTAGCCTTTGTCTGACTGTTGGTTTGTTTGTTTGACAGCAGGATTCCACAAAAAGAACTGAACCAATTTGCACCAAATTTGGTGGAGGAACAGAGCACTGGTCAGGGAAGAACCTATTCATCATCTCATCCAAGAATGTTTTTGTCACTTTCCTTAACACTGTGCACTTTTCTACATTTTGTCAGTTTCTCAGAATATCCTTTTTCCTTTTATTAGAAAGACATGTGTAGGATTGTTTGGCCTTGGTGGAGCTTTGTGCTCTACTGGGTGCCGTTCTAGTTTTTGGGTTCTCAGTAGTGTGTATGTTAATCAGCAGTTGCAACCATCACGCACAGATTAAGCATGCTGCTGAAAGTACTGAAACAACGAGTAGAAATAAAATAGAATAGAATAGAAATAAAAGCTGAATCCACCTAATCATGTTAATTGTTAAGATGCTTTAGCGGTGCATATTCCAAATCTTTGTCTTTATGACCACATATCAGTTGACAACACGCCCACTTTGCACAGTTAGTAATCAAGCATTGGTTACCATTTTAGCAGGAGACCAATGTTCTTTCACTGAGAACATTTCAAAATATCACAGTGGGAGAAGCCCAGGTGTATCACAATAAAGTTAGTGATGGTTGAATACCAATCAGTTGCTTCCCTTTCAGGGACCTGCTATTGCGTCATGACTTGCTGGAACCGAGCCATTCCTACTAAAAAAGTACAAATGTTTGCTATGAAAAAGCACTACTGTAGCTGTCCTTGCTCCAGTTTATTTATTTTTTTTAATTTTTTTAAGACAAAAGCCCCTTTTCAAATCCAGAGGAAGAAAACCACAAAACACTGCGCAATATCAGCCATGTTTATAACCAGACATGCTGCTCCGAATCACAAGATTCAAGGCATCAGACTTCTTTAGCAACCCTATAAATCATGTTTGTTTTTTTCTAAAGGGCTTCTGATAGACAGGTTAGTACTGTAACATGCAATTAAATTATACAAACACTGTTCATCAACTAAAGAGAAAATATGATTGTGATTCACTGAAAACATTCAGTGAGCAAGCTGAGCTGTGATCAGCATTAGCATATAAAAAACATTTTCGTTTTTCCTGACAGGGATGGGCACAGAAAACACGCACATACACCACTGGTAAATCCACCTGCAGTGTAATTAATGCTAATGTCCTCCATGTTTCATTAGATGCACAACTGTGTTTACAACAAGTGTGCATCTGTGATTTGGTTTGTGTTGTGGTCATTTTCATCAGTATAACACCTGGACAGATGTTTGAGCAGTGGTGTGATTGACATTTTAAGCATCTCAAACAAACCACCATGTGCTGCTGTATTCATGTGGTCATGCCACTGATGTGTCCTGTGGTTGGGTGTGGGTGCTCTGACTTTATAAGGTTTCTAGTTTATGTCTAATTGTTGGGCTAAAATCTTACTGGATGTATTACTGTGTATGTTATGTAAAGACCTTCAGATTTAACATCCAATTCATTACAGTCATCTACTCAGTGAATTGCTGCAAATCACAAGTGAGGTACCACACTAGCATGTTTCTGAATCTTTGAATGAAACCAGTGGAAGTAAGAGGAAACAATATGAAACTGACACCATGTATTAGACAAGACCAGGAACATCCTTGTGAGTGTGAGTTTTTTTGTTAAGCTACAAAGCTTTTTCTACTCTTTTCTAATGCCTATAAATCATACATTTGACAATTTCTATTCAGCAGAAAGAGTTGATTCTTACCGTCATACTCCAGTGTAGAAGCCAATGTTATCAGTCTTCTCTGTTTCAGTCTCTTTTGTCTTTGATTGTGGATCCAGTATAAGGAACAGCTCTAAGATTCTCTGGTGCATTTACATGTCTGAACTCCTGTCAGGCAACAGATGCCATGGATGCCAACTCCTCCCTCACTCTCTTTCTCTCCGTGTCATTCTCTGTCATGCAGTCTGAAAAGGCCTAAAGGGGTGTGTGATTTTCCTGCAGCATCACAGCAGAGAAAAAAATTGATGGGTGGATTCTCTTTTTGCAAAAACTTTGAAATATACATAAACATACACGTGGGACAAAAGGCTGAGATATGTTAACACTGCCATTCAGACATCTACACACAAACAAACCTGTCATTGTCAGTTTGGCTTACATTCATGCCCAGGAGACTCTAACCATGACCACTAAAAGCCAAACACCACCCTTAATGCTAAACTCATGCACACCTTAGCCACAAACCAACTCTTAGCAGTAAAGTTTAATGGTTTACCTTAGGAGTGTCAGCTTATTGTCAGCTGTTTTATTGATGATGATAGAGGGTGTGTGTGTGTGTGTGTGTGTGTTCTGAGTTTTTGTGCTCACGTCAGTATGCATGTCAGAGTTTGCGTTTTCTGTGTTGAGAATTTTATCTGAAACTCGTTCGACAGGTCAAGTGAGTGTCTGCTTTTGTAACCTTGTCTGCGCCTGTTTTCACACTTTGTCATAGCTCTCTGTCAGGAGGGACAGCCTGTTGGACGGCAGCTTGGATGACTCATCTTGAATTTCTAATTGCTACTCTTCAGTCTTCATTCATAATTTCTACTGAGGGCTTGAGAAAATATTTCCAACTCATGATTTTTATTGTCTCATCTACTGTCCTACTAACAGTGAACACTAAGGTGGATACCACTCTCATATCTGTATGTATATATGTAAAGCTAGCTGGAGCCAGCAGTTGGTTAGCGTAGCTTAGCATCAAGACTTGAAACAGGAGGAAACTACATACCAGCAACTCTAAAGCTCAATCATTAACATGATACAGAAAATTTCTTTAATCCATACAAAAATCAAACTGTAACAGCAATTTCCTGTTTCATAGAGGGTTATGCTAATAAATACTTTCACAAACAACCTCCCATAAAATGGCACCAGCTGTAAATGTAGCTTTATGTTGTCATGTACATCTCAGAAACTATCTGAATAAAATTATTTCCCAAAATGGAAATGTTGAACTATCCCCTCAAAGGGACACTCCAAAGATATGACATATCAAGATCAGTTCCTCATGCAGAGAACAACTCTGCCTTTGAACAGCTCTATAAGGTCATCAGTGACTCTGGAGGAGCTGTACTTTTAGAATTATTTTATTTTTGCAGTTAATCTGTTTTGATCAGGGTTTTTTCTGGGGTTTAAGACATCCACTCCAACAATTTAGTATTACACTTTCATGAAGGAGGGGGCAGATTTAAAGAAGAACAGTCAAGCCTGAAGCAGCAAAAGCTGAGATATGCTAACTTTAAGTCTCTAGAATGAGTCAAACTCCATGAACACTGAATCCTACATGCAGCTCAAATTAAATTTCATTAGACCCTCCTTGACTGCTAAATTAATATGTCTGTTTTCTGCAGTTACAAATGTGTATTCTCCAAAGCTCAAGTGATGTCCCCTTGGTCATTCTCTCAGACTCTGACCCCCCCCCCCAAATTTGCATAGAGAGTGCAGAAACATTATACAACTGCTTCCAGTGGCTGAGCAGCAACTGAGCTTGATAAATGCAGTGGAGCGCACCTTTTAACAAAGTATCACAACTATGAGGAATGGTGTTTGAAAGGCATGTGCATTTACCAGAAAGAGTAAAAGATGCTATCAGGTTGCATTGTGGGAAGTGTAGTTTTTTTGAAGTCTGACTCGTGAGTTGCTAAAAGTCCCTCCGTCTCTGCGGCATCCATTTTTATCATCTCTATCTGTAAGCTTGATTTTAGATAATTAGGTTCATAGAGTCTGTGTGGAAAGACTTTCCCGTTTAAAGTATGTTCTCTATTCTATGAAAAGTTTTCTCAGCTGGGTTTTCCTAACATTTACACAGCGTGCTCAAACGCTCTCTGTCATCCACACTCACAATATAACTCGTGACCCTTCAGAGACCTTGCGCACAGGTCCCTAATGCGGGATGATGGCCATCCTCCTCCACCAATGAGCGCACGTCACTGACTGTTTTCATCCAACCACTGAGTCGCATAACGGGGAGAAACGAGTAAATGCGGACATTGCCGAAGTACTTTCACTTACCTCGCTGCGTCGGTTAAAATAGTGGACTGCATCAGAGCGCCTCGTAATATCGGAAACTACAAGTGCCTTTTTTTTCTTTACCGGGGCAGACATGACACGGCTGAAGATACTTTATATCATTGGGACGCTGCTGATAATACAAAGCGTCGCCATTATAAGGTAAACACATTTTGTCAGCTGATGTTTTTATTGTTTATGCTAAAAATAAGGCAGATAAGTCAGATAAGTATCGTCGAAAGCAGGTTAATGTGTGTGTGTGTGTTAACTTTCTTACTCTTTGCTACCCTTATAATTAGTCCCACGTGTTTCCAATTAGTATGCGAAGACATTAATGACACCGCTGCACTTCAAAAAATGTTTCTACTTTGCTCTACAGTTTGCTCGGTTACAAAATTTGCATAGAGAGAGCAGAACCGAGCGCTGTGTGTCGGGAAGCAGCCTCCTCGCGCGCATTGTACCTGTGACATTGAACTCAGTAATGTCTTTTCAGAGTTCCTCTTTATAAAACCAGAAGCCTGCGCCGCCTGATGAGCGACAATGGGATGTCTCTGGAGCAACTTCGAGCTTTGGCGAAGAGCAGTGGAGAAGCAGACGGCTATCCCTCCCCGAAACTGCCTGTGGAGAGGCTGACCAACTTCATGGATGTATGCAAGCCTGCAGAATACTTGATACACGTCAAAGCCAGATTAGCTTTTTAGTTATCAGCCTCACCCCCCTCCCTCATGTCAGTGGGACGCAGTGAGTGGGTCCCTGTAGCTGCCGCTTTATTTGAGGGAGATTCTTTTAGCTGCAAATATAAATGTCATCACATCTCAATGTGCAGCACAAGTACTAGTTTGTACACAACATTGTGGGGCAGTAAAGTTCAATATTTGAGGAGAACTGCAAAAGGTGGAAATGAAGTAAATATTAGACTTCAGGATGTGTGATGTCATGGGTTTAGATCAGTTTTGTTTCCCTTATTGGCTCATACATTAAATAACTAGGAAGAAGGTTGACATGGACACAGAGAAACTAAATCCACATTATACCTCAATGTTTAGTTTTGATTTTATGGAACCAAGTTGGTTTTAAAAGCTTCTCTCACAGTAAATACTCTCTTTACATGAAACATGAGACTCCCATAGCAGGTGTGTTTCATTCAGGTATGCTCTTGTATTAAACTGGTGTTGTGTATACTGGCACAGTTTAAAGACACTCCTAAATGTGTCTGACGACAGAGATTTTTTGTTAGTTACACCTGCGCGTTCCTGCTAAGGTTTGAGTCTGCTGTGAAAATGCCCAGACTTAATGTTGAATCTTTGTTCTCCTTCTATTAACTGCTGTGTCCTCAGGCTCAGTACTATGGGCTGATCAGCATCGGCACCCCTCCGCAGGATTTCACCTGTGCTGTTTGACACCGGCTCCTCCAACCTGTGGGTTCCCTCCATTCACTGTTCCTTCCTGGATATAGCCTGCTGTGAGTTTGCTTTCTGGGGAAATGACGCATTCAGAGTGTTAAATGCTGTGAATGTGTGTGTGGGCTACTTCTTGGAACACATAATGTGTGACTAAAATATCACACATTTTGGGTTGTTCCATAAAAGTTTGTTTTTCACCTATAGTACACAAACATTTTGCTGTTTCTTAGGGCTGTTTTATACTGCACATAATTCATAGTTACATGTTCAGTGCCTATAAACATTTGAAAATGTTCTAATATGATGCAAAAGGTTGTGTTTTTTGTATGTGGTTTTTGTCATTTTGTTTTGCATTTCTTTGTGGCCCATTTTGATTTTTTTTTTTTTTTTTTTTTTTTTTTTTTCCAACAAGAAATGTTCATGATCACTTCAAACTGAGGTACAAACAAGCCAAACTACCTATCACTTTCTTTTTCTGGTAGGGGAGGCACCAGGGCCTGGGGCACCCCTGGTCATCCCTCTAGCCCCACCCCATGTCAAACAATTAATCATGTATTATCACGTACAGAAACCTAAGCATTTTCATTTCGATTTAACTGTCCTCTCTTCATTAGGGCTTCACCATCGTTACAACTCGAAGAAGTCAAGCACATATGTTCAGAACGGCACAAAGTTCTCCATCCAGTACGGCAGAGGCAGCCTGTCTGGCTTCATCAGCGGGGACACTGTAACTGTGAGTTTAAGAGACACTCCCTCACATTCCCTCACTTGCTCACAAAGCTCTTTGTTGTAGCTGCATTCCTCCGTTTTGGTGGTCACACCATTCCTATCATTTCATTAAGAGACTCGCTCTTTTATTGGCATTAACGTCCCTCTCTGCTTCTTTTTTCCTCTCCTGGCAGGTCGCAGGTCTGCCTATTCCTGGGCAACAGTTTGCTGAAGCAGTGAAGCAGCCTGGCATTACGTTTGCTGTTGCGCGGTTCGATGGGGTCTTGGGCATGGCCTACCCCTCCATATCAGTGGCTAATGTCGTCCCGGTGTTTGACACAGCCATGGCTGCCAAGCTGCTGCCTGAGAACATCTTCTCATTCTACATAAGCAGGTTTGTTTCTGACAGACAAGAACAGGCTTAAATATACAAACTATTGACATTTTAAGCAGGCTGTTGACTTGTGATTTGTCAAACTGGGTCTTTGCCCATTAATTCAGCAGCTTTGGAGTTTTCACACTTTAAGAATAAGTTGGCACATTTTTGGTGTTTTTGCTAACGCAGTGAGTTACATCTCTCTCTACTCAGAGACCCAAAAGCAACAGTGGGAGGAGAGCTGATACTGGGTGGGACAGATCCACAGTACTACACCGGAGACGTGCACTATGTTAATGTAACTCGCAAGGCCTACTGGCAGATTAAGATGGATGGGTGAGAAAGAGTCTTGTGCTTCATTATTATGAGGAACTGGGACCTGTCAAAGTGTAGTCTGGGTTGACACACTTTCTATTCTGTTTGTCATGGATACAGTTCTCTCTTTTTTGGTATCCACAATGTCTATATGTTTATTAGGGTTTCACCTCACAAAAGAAGCTGTTACATATGTTTGTAAATTGCCTTTTCATTTAAACTTGTGGGGTTTTGGTGCATCAGTTGTCTATCAACTTTTCCTGTGATGAAACTGAAATGATACCACTTCTGTCCGTCTGCCCCACCCTGCTGCTCCCTCTCTAACCTGCCCCACAGAGTTGAAGTTGGCAACCAGCTGACTCTTTGCAAAGCCGGTTGCCAGGCTATTGTTGACACGGGAACATCCCTAATTGTAGGTCCTCGAGAGGAAGTCAGAGCTCTGCAGAAAGCCATCGGAGCTCTGCCCCTGCTGATGGGAGAGGTACAGCTGAAAAATGCAGATCCACTCAGTTTGTGTTGTTGTTTTTGGTGTTGAGAGATCATCTCAGCATGTCCTCTCCTCTCCTTCTTAGTACTTCATTGACTGTAAGAAAATTCCATCTCTCCCTGTCATCTCCCTCAATATTGGAGGGAAGAAGCTCAACTTAACTGGAGAGGATTATATCATGAAGGTACGTTCACTGATATCCTAATGATTTACAGACAAAATTTTGGTCCTGTGGTCCAAGGAAACTTTCACAACTGCCACTTTTGGTTCGGACAAAACTGAAACTCTGAAGGTCCAGACCAAACAAGGTCGGTGTGACAACACCCTTAATCCACATCTGAAATTTAGTCCCCTGGGGCAGAGAGCCACATACAGGGCAAGCAGGTCAGTTGACAAAATAGAATCTAGTTAACCTTTAAACAGCTGTTGTCATTTTGTAGCCCTGGGCCTGTATCATGAACTGAGATCAGTGGGTTAGCTAGTAATCTCTGGGCTTGACTCACTATCATAAAGTTCAGTTTTAACTGAGTAGATCACCATGACAACTGATCCTGTAGGGCTAGCCTGCTCCAGGTTAACTTCAGAAGGTCAGATCAAAACCTGTCAACAGCCTGACTACTGACCAGTCAGATCAGTGGAAAAAACTGAGTTGAGTCATCATTCCTACAAGATCCTAACATGAGCACAAGTACTGAGCTTATAATGAAGTGAAGGTGAATAAAGAGCAGTCGATATTTTTGTAGATCAGTGGAATTGCTTTGCCATTCCAGACTTCAGTTTTAAATCAGTCTCTAACAAACGTAGAGCTAGTTTATTACACTAAATATATAATGATGATTACAGATTCTTGATTCTTGCAATAACACACATGAGATGCTACAAGTTCATCTGTTAACCTGAGTTTATCTTGAAATTGCAGGAGACTCTGATGGGCACATCAATCTGTCTGTCCGGCTTCATGGCCATGGATATCCCACCTCCTGTAGGGCCCCTGTGGATCCTTGGAGATGTTCTCATTGGGAAGTACTACACTGTGTTTGACAGGAATGCTGATCGTGTGGGGTTTGCCCCTTCCAAGTAGTTGCACAACGCTGCATGTATGAAATAAGTTTCACTGCTTGTTTCTAGTGGTAATTTGGCTTTAAAGATGACAAAGTAAGCCAGTCATCATGGTTGTAGTGTATCACTGAAAGGCCTGGCTTGCCACAGTAATATCTCACATCTGCTTAGAACAATGATGTGGTTTCCAGTGAGTAAGTGTGGATGCTACATTAGTAACCTTTTCCACATATTTAGCATGGAGAGCAGATGTGTTCTGCCACTGAACAAAGGGACTGCTTCAGTTTCTTGCACTTGTTTGTGAAGCAGCTTTTGATTTTTGAGCTTTAACATGGCTTCTTTGATATGGCAGAATTCAATCAGAACTATGCATTTTGATATTTTTGTGCTGTTTAATTTTTGTAATTAAGATGCTTTAGGGGAACAAATGCACCACAAAATGTTGAATGTTATTTTGTTTCATTCCTAGCAACTGAACCACGCTTTTGTATACTGAACATATCTCAGGATGTTTCTTTTAACATGCCTATGTGAATTTTATTACCAAATCTCACTGAATAAAACATAATGTTAATCAACTTTTATTTTGGATCAATGGGTTTATTTGATTGTAACCTGTCTTTGAGCATGAAATCAAAAATCTCAAACTGCATGCCTCTTTGCGGGAGGAGGAATAAATTACAGATGAACATACAAAACGTCATTTGTAACATTTAATGAAGTATACAAAGTGCTGCACTGTTAAACTCCAGAGCTGAACTAAAAAAAGAAAAACAAAAGCTGGGAAAGTATACACAGCATGCAACACAGCATATGGCTAGTATGCACCCCACAAGGTAGAGGTAGTGATCTACTTTGGGTTTTTGTTTTACAACATTACATGTGGCACAGTGACTCCCCTCACATTAGCACAGTAGTAATTTGTAGCATAAATTAGGTCTGCAAAGGAAGACGTTTAATATGCACACAAAGAAGATCTACTGTGGATTCATTTATACCTAGAACAAAGCACTTAATGAAGCACATTGAGTGAGACTTGTGGAATTGAATCAATGCAAATAAATATTCAGCTCTTTTTGGTTACAAATGTACAATAAATACAAAAATATTCACCTGTCTCTCCATTATTATCTGGATGATTGTTTTAACTGAATGACCAACAGAACTATAAACAACCCATATCCCTCCATTTTGTACAGTAGTGTACAAACTGAGACGGATTGAGGGGACACTTGCTCCATATCGCATTTTTTAAAATTCATTCTAAGGCTAAAAGTGAGAACAAAAAGCAGCCATGTGATGATTTTGGACAATATATTTTGAGTACTAATTTAGATAGAGATACTATAAACTCCAAAGTCTGCCAGCTATTGTAGTTAGTCCAAGAGTCAACTATCACTACATGTGGAACTGTGCAGCTTAAAATGATGAGGACCAGGCTGATGTAACATCAGAAACCTTGGCTATCAAAGCTGCTGTTACATAATTGCAGATCGTATTCTACAGAGATTAGCACCTGTAATCTATTAACATACACGTAGACCTGACAGATAGAAGCATCCTGCTGGTGGTGATAATCACCACAGGTCACACAACCTGATCTGTGCCATGTGTTGTTGTTGCAGAATAGTGCCAGACAAGTAACAGCACCTGCCCTCTTGAGCTGTGTGATACAGCCTGGTGCCACACTAATCCACGTCTGGCTCAAGACAAGACTGGGCCCAATCAGTACCTACGTATTAATCGGGGTTTAATGTGGACTTGGAACGTGCACAGGTATGCACACAAACACAGTACTACAGAGGTAACAGGCTCCACACTTTACATGAAATCAAGACAAGAGCTGAAGTTAATACTGAGACTAATTCGCCATTTGACAAACACCCTACAACGTTCTCCTGCAGGTTAGTACTAACACAGTTCACAGCAGTGTGTGGTTGTCATGAATTTCTGATACTGTAGAGGAAGTTTATGAAAACTCAAGTGTCCACAAAGCATACCACATGCTGAAAAGATCGAGACCCAGCCCAAACGTGTGTATGCAATATTGAACATAATGATCAAAGAAGATCGGAGGTGGAATTTAAAGCAAAAACCAGTAGACAACAGCACTTACAGAGTCAAACTGAAACACTTTCGACAGTGCCAAATAACCAGTGATGGAGGCTGTACAAACTAATCATCAGTTAATAAAGCATATCAGACCTGTGGAGACAGAAACCAACTTTTCACAGCAGCAAAAAAAGAGCATCTCTAAGTTTGGAAAGTGTAAGAGAAAATGATGGTGGTGTATTGTAGTTCAGATTTCATGAACCAGCAACATTTCAGAAACTGTGTATTTTCCATAAATACAATATTCCATTTGTCAATGTTCATTCAATTTTATATCAGATTCATTGTCGAATGGTGTGTATTAAGTATTAGAAATAGTCCTCGACGCATAGGTCAGTGCATATTCACCTGTTTGATTTCTAGATTAGGTAGCCAACACATGCAAGCTGCAGACATTCCATACACACAGCCTAATGTTTGTTTTCACACAGCACTGGAAACATGTAAAGCATACATCTTGAATGTGGCCACCGTGTTAATGACAGGGGTTTTTTTTTTGTTTTTTCGTTTTTTTATAAAAACCTTGACAAACGTTACATTTAATGGCAAAGGGGACATGAAACGTTAGCTCATCTCTTTAACTCAAAAATGTTGAGTCCTTCAGGCTGATCAACAATTTATTAGCTTTTGGGTTGGCATACACACAGTCAACATTACATTCTAGTCCTCGACACAGTGGCACTGACCCATCTCAAAACAGTCAACACCATCACCATGGTAACTTTAACTGCATTAGACATGTGTCTGTATTCCTAAAACTCTTCCAATTAAAAAAAAGCTCAAATATGGCATTATCCATTTTAATATGGATCAGTAAATCCAGAGTTCAGTCCCTCCATTCCAGTGTATTAAGCCCTAACAGCATGCCTACTCTTAGCTTCATTAATACAATGGCTTTAGTGAGCGCCATGAACTCCATGACCCCTGAATTTCATTTGAGATCTAAATATTTGGATGATCACACCATGAAAGGTTTTCATGTCACACTGATCAACACTGCTACTGTGTGTATCACATTTCTGCACAGATGTTTGTGTCGCGGCATTTAGAAATTAAGAAACCATGTGTTTTAGGAGAGAGGATGATTCCATGCAGATGTTTGTTTTTCCGTTAACCTCGTTTTGGCTCGAGGTCACCATTGCGCACATAAACAGTGGTTGACATTTCAGTGCCACGTTGCTGTGTAGTGACGAGGTTGTCAGGGATGTGATTGGCTGTGCCAGAGCAGTTCTTAGCAGCCCCTCAGGATCTGAGAGGGCACAGTAGAGTGTGTACCCCAGCTCGTCTACTTCCTGTTCTGTCAGCTCACAGAATAAGTTAACCTTAGGGCTGAGGGCACACGGCAGCCTTCCAGCCTCTAGGTGTCCCACCAGTGCTCGTAGCAGCTGGAGGAAGCGGTCCGCCAGCGCTTCCTGGGTCCAGTCACCTTCTTTTTCACTTAGCAACAAGATGGCATTGGTTAGCTGGCTAGCGTTGAGCCGTTGAAGGGCAGGGTTGAGCTTGCACACCGCCTTCCCCACCTTTAGGCAGGCACATCTGCAGCCTCCGTCCTCCTGATCCAGAGCCCTGAGTCGCGCCGTCTCAGCCACTCTGAAGCTCTGCCGCCACAGGTTTTCGTGGCGCTCTGCCGCAAGCCGATGTGGTTTAGCAATCAGTGAGGTTCCATCCTCCATCACAAGTAACGGTAGGAAGTCCACATATAACTTCCTGTCCGTTTCATACTGTACCTCCAGGGTCAGTGTTTCTGAGGGAACCACGGGACGGATGATGTAGTCGAGGACACTCCCTATAGCAGGCCAGTTGATGGAGCCAGCCACAAGCTTGTCAAAGACCTCGAGGACTGATTTGGGGGAGAGGTAACCTCCAACCATGCAGCGGTCCCAGTAGCTGCTGTTCCGTGGGAAATATTCCAAATTCTCCCTGCGGACGAGCCAGAAACCTGGGACATTCATGATGGTGTCCTCCCCGGGGATAGACGACCACAGGTTCTTTTCCAAGATGAGAGGCACCATAAGCTGGGCGTGGTCTGCTGTAACCACCTAAGAGATGGAGGAAGGGAAATAAAAAAAACCAATTCCTAATCTATGAATCAATATGCTCAAAGAAGCTAAACTCTCAAAAAGTAGGACTCGTGTGAAACCACCTACCTGCAGGTCATCATACAGACTGCCACTCAGGTACATCTCTCTGAGTGGCATGTCAGGCAGTTTAGCGTGAAGAAACACTCTGAGCTCCGCACAGATGTCCAGAGCTGCCCTCCTGGCCATAGCCTGCTCCTCAGCAGGGATGTCCACATTATTCTGGTAGAACTCCCAAAGACGTTCCTGCAGGGACAAACGCATGCGGGCCCGCAGCAGGTCGGACTGAGTGGCCCCACTGCCTCCCACAGCAGCTCGACCCATGGCCCTCCGCAGGCAGTCTGACGAGGTTGGAGGCAATTGAAAGTTACAAGATGCATTTGTGCAAAATATGCAGCAGAAATTTTGTGACTTTCCCTCCTCCAAAATGATGTCTTTTAGTCAGGAAGGGAGGCTGTGGGTAAAGGTGCAGAGAGTGGATGGTGGGGTGGTTGTTTGCCAAGACCCTCAGCCATCATTGCATTTACAATACAAGAGGTTAGAGTACACTCTCTGAGCAGCTCTACTTTTTCAGGGTAATCTGGACACTACAGTAACTAGCTATCAGAAAGTGACAAGATGAGCCAGCTGAGCCAGGGCTAGCTAGTCAGCATGCTAACTTCAGTAGAAGAAAAGAAGTGATAGAGATAGAAGCAACAAGTTAACGTGAGTGTTACTTTCCACCACCAGAGACAGTTCTTGCTTAACTCGCAATGTTTCTTCTAGACTGGTAAGTAAACAACTGTTAATGCTAATGTTGGCTAAGTTGCAACAGGAAAGCGTACATATGGCACCTTTATAAATTAGATGCTGAAAACAAAAAACACTTTCATTTACAAAAGGTAATATTAAGTATCTGAGAGATTATTTGCATCAAGATTCAACTACAACAAGTCAAACTAATATAGGAGCCAACTGACTAACTACAGCACTACAAAGAGCCAACACCCACTGTAAAGGAAGAGCAAGAATCCTCCAAATAGGCTGTCTGTCAACAGATAAAAAAAAACTTGATGACAGCTGGCTTAAGATTCTGAACAACAAAGCTGGCTACTGACAGATATTTTAAACAATGACATCAGACAAATTTGTCTCAATCTTTAAAAGAGCACTTTGTTTTCCTCACCTGGTTCAAAAGCATGTGAGGAAGTTGGCAGAGACTGTAATGACCTGCTAACTGTGGACTTCATGTCCTGGTTCAGTACCCTTGGTGACGAACCCATCCAGGCGGGCTCCTCACAGCTTCTCTTTCCTGTCTGCTCCATCTTGGTAGGACTGGTGGGAGCACTTATGGCACGGTCATACATCTGTACGACAGAGATTTGTGTATACGTTGTTCATATTGGTATGGATGCTTCAGCAAAAGTTTTTTACCATCATAACACATGGGAGTGAGGGGTATGGGAAAATTAAGTTAGAGATAAATGTCTACTGACTTACTCTTTTGACAGCTAGTGTTGCAATGCCAAGCATGGCTGCTCCTCCCACCCCCAGAACAAGCTTAGCATTGGAAAGCATGAAGTCAATGGCTGTGCCAATGCCATTGTCATCTTTCTTCCCTTTACGGTCTCCATTCACCCCTGCCATCCTGCCACTGGAAAGGAGATGAGGAAAGACAGTCAGAGAAGCAGAGACTGGCAGGAAGACAACAGAGACAATGTATTGTCTCTGTTGTCTTCAGTTCCATTTCTTAGCCAAGAGACTACAACATGTTGGTTAACCAGATTCTTAAGTAGACCAATATTACATACACAGTTCAATCTGCAGTGACTGAGTACTGAGTACCTGCAGAGTACTTGAGTACCTGCAGAAGTTTCATCAGCAAGTAACCACACCCAACAGAATCCTACAAAACTATTTTTGTCCACCCTCCCCTCCACGGAGAATGTCTCAAAGTTTCATACAGAGCATTTTCCTACTGTAAACCCACCTGGAAGAGATACACGTCCTTTAACCCGCCTCCAGATGACCTGTGACCCCCCTTCGCCCTACATAAGTCCACCCAGTCGGCTGCTGAGGAAGAACTGGCCCCTCTTCAGTGCGTCCTCCTTATCTTCGGTTACAGTGAGGGCTTGGCAACGGCGAAACTCACGAGCCACAGCACGCCGATAATAATTACGGTCAGTGTACTGAAGGTGACGCCCTGCACGGAGCAGCGCCCGGTACAGCTCCAGCACGGCACTGCGAGACCAGCCGCCCATTAGGGACCACACATGAAGAGGGGGGACACCCTGGCACCTGGACAAAGGGAAACAGAAGTCATGTGATGACGGGACTGAAGTCAACAGATTAGGATGACACAGCAACTGCAGGTATGTCTATAATATTAAAACAGGGGCTAAAAATAATCTGAACATCATATCAGCTCCAAGGTCATCATTGGATGTAACTGGTAAGAAGTGAAGCACTGAGTGAAAGTAAAATTACATTACATTACATTATTATATGGGAGTTTGGTTTGAGCGAATGAACAGTTTTGTGCTGAAGAAATTAACTTATCTAAACAGTGCAGCCATACAAGAGACTGTCAGGGAAAGCTATCTGTGCTAAATGTAAGTGGCCACCCTGTCCTGGATTCTACTATTTATTGATGTAAAAAGCAGACTTTATTTCCCAGTTCATCAACGAGCAACGCTACAAATAGTTTGATCAATAACTAATCCGTGAAATCCGTAAATGTAAGGAAAATATACATTTAAGAGCACACCATTTTATACCAGGGTAAAAACAACCTGTTAATTTTCCAGTCCAAGTCTGTTATGTGGTACAAACGTCTACAAACTGCTTCTCAGATGCAGTGTCAGCCTTTAAAGACTGCAATGTTAGCTAACATTAGCAACCATGCAAATGTGACCACTTAACCATCGTGGCTCAATGTCTCCCTGATTTCCATTGACTGTTATGTGCCCACTGCCCCTACCGAACAATAAATATCAACATAGCAAGCTACCCGACTGTCCCACTGACATTAGAAAATGGCTGGCTTAACGGAAAGTCACACAACTCATGACTAGCTTGTTAGTTCAACGTGCTAACGAGCTAGCTCGTAGGCTAGGCAGCACTGACCTTACCTTTAACCAGCCTTATTGGCGATACACGCTCGTAAATGGAAAACAGTGGAATACATAGAGGAAACAAAATCGCAAGCACATAGAGCGAAGAAACACGAACAAACCTACGTTTCAGAAATCAGACCAAAGGGGGTTATCTTCAGACAGAGTCAGGGCTCTGCTCAAGCCGGGGGTCAGACTCGACAGTGACACCGGAAACAAATAGTCTACTACTTATATACTACATCCGGGTTAGTATTTACTTTGTTACATTTGTAAATAGTAACTAATTTTATTTCAATATATTTTTTAATACTATTATTATAGTAGTCAATCTATTTGACAAATCTAATAAATTTTACATGATGCATTCAGGAATTATAACTAATTTCATGTTTGTGTATTTTTTTTATGATATTGGAGATAATTTTGGATCTATCAAGATGAAGTGATGGTGGTACTCCAAATGCATAATAAAAACTTACCTCTCCTGTCCTGAATTTATGATTCTACTAACCTATATTTGACTGGAAAGCCAAATCATTAGCCTACAACATATTACAAATGTTGTCAGATGATGTATGACTGTATGTATGTATGACTGAAATGTCATTTAAGATGGTTTCTGCTTGAAGTTACTAACTACTACAAATAAATAATGTACTACTAGTTCTCTGTTCCAATGATGTAAATGGTTTATGGGTTAAAAATCGTGTAACAGGTCCATACATGGACATGGATACACCTAATCATATTGGTCCCGACAGCATGCTCAGATGCATTTTAGTGAATATAATAGCAAATCTACCTATTTGCAGTGTTTTGGTTTCCATTTCAAATCAAGAGGCCACATGCAAATCACAGACCAAAGGGTTTCAATCCTGTTTTGCAAATACTAATGGACTTGCCACGTTGGTTTTTTATTTCTAACATTGTCTTGGTATACTTGATAGAATAAAGGGAACCAACCTGATGCCAGAACTGAATTTCAAGTGCAATAGAGGCTGTTGTGCAGTTGCCTTGTAAAGAAGAGAGATCTTCAGAGCTTCTTACTTCTTTCATGAGGTTAAAGGTGAACACGTGCTGCTAAGCCATTTTCCATAGTTATAGCATTTTGATGAAATGTTAATATTCATGTTCAGCATTTCTTATTATGAACACTCTTAACCCTCCCATTACTCTCACTGATACTTTGCATTTATTAAATTATTTGGTCAGTTTTAATGAGGAAGCTGCTCTGCGAGGTTGTCTGTGTGTTTGTGAGTATGTACATGGATTTTAAATGTCTGGACAAATCAGTGTGTGACATTCTTAATCAGTGTTAAAATCTGACCCACAACATGTGTTTGCATGCAAACCGTGTACTATGTCTTTAAAAACATCAAAATTCAGTTTCAGAGTTCAGCTCAATGCTCAGGTATAACTGTATGATAAATTTATGTGTCTCAACTAGGAGACTGACATTGAGCTAAAAACTGCAGTTATTTTAAATACTTGATACACATTGGCCTTGTCAGTAATCAGTCCAGATCAGTGACAGGTATTTATTTGGTTTGTTATTTGTTTTAGGAATTACAAATCAGTAATCACTTCATGAAAAACACTGGTGCATGATTCATATGACAAAAATCCTTTACATACAAAGACAATGTAATAAAAATAAAACAAAACATCACATTGAAGAACAATATGAAGAATTTGCTTGTAAAATTGATCATTCAACATTTTTGTGGAAAGTATTAGGACTTTAACAAATGTCTGTTGTCCTCACAAGGATAAAGAATGAAGATACTGAAACAATTTAAGATGTATTCACACTCTTCATGTATTTTCACTTTGCAGTTACCTTGATACTGTTGCTTTACCACAAAGAAAGGAAACCAACCTTTAGTGTAACATGATAACATTTAAAGAATAAGAAATGAATTGCTTCCTGTAACCTTAATTCTAACTTTCTTTACATTAATATACTTTTCTCTTCTCTCCGGTTTCTGGAAAATGTCATTTTTAGAAACATTTTACTTTGTGGGATACAAGGGTCAGGTGGGACTAAGGGCTGTAGGAAGTTTCATCAGGCCTTGGACACAGCAGGAAAGATTTTAACAAACCTAGGGCTGGATGAAAACTCTTAATTACTGAGTCATTTTTATGGTAAAATACCTTATTCTATACTCCTATTTGGCCCCATTATTAAAAGTATATTACATCTAATGGCCTGAAAATCCAAGGAGGACTGATGATCAGGGCATGTATTTCATTCCTTTCATCCTTGGTATGATATGTATATCTCTTATGTCATCATGCTGAAGCAGCCAACACAAGTAACGCTCCGTCCCCATTCCCCAGCCACTGGTAAGAAGTGGCTTCACTTGGCGCATGTTAATGTACCATTTGTAGGACTGCTCGGGCACTGCATGGTGCCTGAGGGCCTCCTGTACCATCTCAGGGGTGGAATGACGTTCACCAAGACCCACAGTCTCACCCAGCCCCAGCAGAAGGTCAGCAGCTTTGGCCTTGCATCGCCCAGTGCCCTCCACATATGCCTGGTAGAAGGGAACTCCCAGATGGTCCATCTCAGTCAGCCAAACAGCGCCACCATATTTCTCTATCAAGAACCGCTCTCCTTTGCGTGTCAGTTTTCTGCCAAACTGGGGCTGACCCTCTTGGACCCACTCTACGCACTCAGCAGAGGGCATCATGGGAATGGCCTGGTCAAGAGGGACTCTTGGTAATGCGGTCCTTCCATCCAGCTTACTCACCATGTCTGTGACATGTTTAAGAGTCCCAGCAGTGTTGAGAATTATATCCGAGTGTTTCTTCAACATGGACTTGGTCAGATGGGCCAGGTATCTCTCTGCTGTGGCCATGGCATTGTCCATGTCTCCCAACAGTTCACACTCCACGTGGTAGAACTGGTTCAAGTGTGTGGCATCAGGATCTTCCCCTCTAAAGCTGGGAGATATGTAGTAGGTCCCTGGCAGATTCTCCTGGAAGCGAAGGAAGTATTCAAGTACAAACTGCATTGAGTCGGCCAGGTAGATGTCCTGACCCAGCAGGTTAACAGAGACTGGTTCTGAGTCAGATCCCAGGCCCATTGGTGAGGAAATGGTGTCTGTGGTGAGAGGGGTCAGAGCATAGGAGTACTGGCAGGAAGTGTGGAAATATTCCACTGTACTGTGGAAAAGAGTGTTTTGAATCTGGAACAGGTTGCGATACCACTGGCTCTTGATGGCAAGTGTGGAGTGGGAGTGAGGGTCTTCCCATGAATGAGGAGGCCTGCACTTGGTGATCTTTAAGTGGATCATTTTGAGGGCTTCAGGGTTGGCAGCTGGGCCATCCAGTGATGACACATATCCAGGATAGCTTTCAAAGAATTCTGGTTGCAGCTCAGCAGACTTGGTGCCATCTGATGAGGGTATCAGAGGGATCAGCTTGACATGAGCATAGTCAATCTCAAAGCCCTCAAAGATCAGTGCAATACTTCGAGCTCTCATACCCTCTTCCAGTAGTCTGGCAACTTTATGAGTGGCTAAGATCAGTGCTTTGTAGTCATCTTCATTAAGTTTGAAGATGTCACTGGACAGTGGTTTGCGTGGCACCACAACAGTAAGTCCTGGAGTGTTTGGGTATGGTGTGAGGAAAGCAACATGTTCACTGTCTTCCCACACTCTCCACTGTTGCTGCTCTCCACGTACAATGCGACTGAACAGGTTATCATTACAAGGGTCCCCAAAAAAGTCAAAGCAAGAGGGTGCATTTGGTGTTGGCAATCCACTTCTAATCTTGGCTTGAACCTGGGCCAGTGCTTCGTCATTCCAGTGTGGGCCACTTTTTGAAGTGCAGTAGCCAGGATCGCAAGCATGGAATTCCTCTTCACCACCAAGATGAGGCTGCCACTTTGGTTCTAAGCCATGAAGTGGGAGCAGTCTGATTTGTGCAGGATGATCAGGAGTTGGATAGAAAACCAAGGCGCAGCGCTGCACTGCCAATCGCTCACATAATAAGCTTGACACAGCCCTTGCTCCTTGTAGCATAGCCACAAAATCAGGTGTGGCTAAGTGGAAGATGCTGTTTGCCCCACTAAGAGTTTTTCTGGTCAGAATGGTTGATCCAGGAGTCCAGGGGTTGGGATTCAGATAGGCAACCAGCTCATTTGTTTCCCAGATCACATCAGAGAAGCTTCTCAGTGGCCTGAGGACCTCTACTCGTGAAATACCACCTATCATTGAGGCCACAAACATCACACCAGCATTTGTTTCAATGATGGCATCACCTTTAACATCCACAGCAATGATACCTGCACAGACCCCCTTCAGATTTTCAGCCATCACTTCTCTACATGCCTGCCTAAGACTATAGCCTTTGTGATGGTAGAGACTGGCTATCTTCTGGGAAACTGTGTGCCTCAGAAATACATCTCCATCTCCAGAGCAAGTGATAGCTAACTTGTTGTCAGCATATATTCCTGCCCCTACAATTGCTGTATCCCCAACTCGCCCTTTCAACTTTCCTACTAACCCACCTGTGGAGGTTGCAGCTGCCAGTTCATGCCTGCGATCCAAGGCCACAGCTCCAACTGTCTGAGGATGGTTATTTTTTGAGATATTTCCACCGCTGAGCTTTGCAGTTAACTCTCTGTGACGTATGTCTGTGTAGAAATACTCACGACCAACAGGCTTCGGCTTCTCCTCCAGCCCCTGCAGGAACTCCTCAGCCCCATCTCCCACAATGAGTGAATGTGAGCTTTTCTCCATGACACATCTGGCTGCTTGTATTGGGTTCTTCACACTTTGAACACAAGCAACAGACCCTGACCTCATTGCACTGCCATCCACAATGGTTGCTTCCAATTCATTTTTGCCATCTTTGTTCAATACCGCGCCTTTGCCAGCATTAAACAGGAAGCAGTCCTCCAGAGCTTCCACTGACCTCTGAACTGCATCCAGACTTCTGCCTCCTTGTTGAAGCACTTGGGATCCAACAGTTAAGGCTGTCTGTAGAGCAAACTCAATAACCCCAATCACTTGGGTGTTCAACATCATCTCTTCCCCAGCTCCACCATGGATTACCAGAGTATAGTCTGGACTCATGCCCAAGGTGGAATCAACAGTGCCTGTGCCATTTTTTGGACTTTCTAGACAGTTATAAATATCTCCAATCATTTTCTCGGTTTGACCCTGTTGAAGTAGACACTCCAGGGCTCCCATCTGGTTTGCAATGGCATATCTAACAGCAAGAAGCATCACTAGCTTCAGGTTTATCTTCAGGTTTTCTTTAAGCTTCTCCAGTGTCAGAGCAAAGCTCCCTTTCCCATTAAGCACAATGCGAACCTTGTCTCTTTTTCCAAGGTAGGTTACAGCCAGCTGATCTTGAGCATAAACATTCCCTACTCCACACTCTACACCCTCCATCAAGTCTGTACCAGTTAGATACACAGATGGACACCCAAAGGGGTCCAGAAACTTCTTCAGTGGATTGTCAGATGGCAAAGATCGCCGCAGGGCAGCTAGGTGAGGACCAACACCTTGACCACTTTTAGTGTTTTTAATGAGGCTCTTATGCTCCAGAAATGCAACATGGAACAAGCGTAGGAGTTCAGTAGTGTAATGGATTGTTTTGTCTGGGCTAATGCAGGATGCCAAGGCACCTATTAACTTGCGAGAATGCATTGTGAGTGAGTATGTAGGATCACATCGGCCATGTTTGTAGTGCCGCATATGTGTTGGTGTAACAAGAATGTGACTGGCAGCAGATTCCCCAAGAGTCTGCCTCAGGGAAAGCTGCAAAGAGAAGTTGATCCAGGCATCATACAGGCCTCTCTGCCCTCTCAGAGTAGAAAATACATCAGGATAGGAGGGCACATCAAAAGTGAGAACTGGGTGTGTTGCTTTTAAATCAGGGCTTGGTTTGGGGGTGTTTACTCCTTGCAAGGGGAATGTTAGGGAGGTTGGGCAAACAGAATTAACATTGTTTACTATGACAGACCCATTCACATTTTCTGGTTCAGTATGAATCAGGTTTAAGTCAGCAGTCTCAGACAGATTGTACACACGCTCAGTCACAAGCCCAGCCACCATCCCATCCACGGCACTATGTTCAAAAACCATCCCAGCTGTGCTGTCCTTGAACACCACCAGGTTCACTACCTGTCGAAAGAAAAAGAAATACAAAGACTGATTTATTTTTTCAGTCCACTCAAAATCAGTGAGTATTGCAAACTCTGACCACCTCTAAACACTGACAACAGACAACTTTTGCATGAATTTATATATTTGTTTTCTTTACCATTATTGTCCAAATCAAAATATAAATATCTTACTTGCTTACCTTGTTATTGACCTGATGCAGAAATTCTAATCTGTGATCTGATTGTTAATATAAATATAATCACCAGAGCTCTGAATTACTTTGTCATATAATACATGCCAGTGTTCACTTGAACCCTTATATGATGGAGTGTATTTTTGCTGGATTTTACTATGGTTCTCAAGGGAGTGTGTGTGGAAGTGGTGAGAGATCTCGTTGGAGCTTGTTTTAAAATCCTCATCCAGATTATCTCTAGTACCTTATCATAGTATCTCAGACATGGGCCGTCTCCTCCTCCCAGCCTCACTGCATTGAGGATATCAGCCAGTTCAGGAGGTGCATTCCAGTCTTCCAGACAGAGAGTTAGCACAGCACTCTCCATCAGCCCCAGGGATGCTGCTGCTTCCCCTCCTTGCCCCAGGATCTCTTCCCTGATGTCAGCCCAGGTTTTACGCTGCAGAGCTGAGAGGCTGCAAATGGTAGTGGGATCACTCTGTTTTCCTGCTCTGGGTTGATCCATCACCTGAGCCAGCTGGTTGTAGATGTCAATGAATGGTCGCGCAGAAACTGGCCCACCACTGCTTGGGCACCACAGTATGTCAACAGGGAACACTCCTCCAGCACAGGTGACGATAGCATGGAGGCTATCTGGGTAGACCTGGAAATGACAATGCTACACATTAGAAATTGCTTCAAAATAGTGTGTTAGGATTAAAGTTCAGGAAATAAACTACTTCAAAATTCACCCTAGAGATTTAAACTTACTGCCTGAAAACTTAAATCCCTTCACCTTATCTCTCCATCTGTGTCCTGCCAGATATCTTACCTTAATTTGATCTTGAGTCCTGCCAGGAATCCTGCTAGCAGCAAATACCTCAGACTGCTGTGTGCGCTCCATTGGCACATCACCCTCCAGTAACAAGGGCTCACTGTACAGCTTTGCTGCTGCCCAGAGTAGAGCAGCTGCCCTCCCAAGCTGGGTGCATCTCTTTGCTTTCGATGGAAGAAGAACAACAGGGAGAGCTGTGGAGGTGGGCAGAGGGTCAACACAAGACAGCAGCGCTCTCTTGAACTGCTCTGTCACCCAATTCTCCTGGTCTGCAGCTCTAGCTGCTAATTTCTGCTGGGCCTCTTGAAGGAGCTCCTTCTGCTGTTCCACTGCACCTTTTGAACTCAGGGTACAGGTCAGGACTTAGAGTGAGCTGCAAGACACGGCCCACTTCTTGCAAGGTAACATCCAACTCAGGAACAGGGTAATTGAGAAGGGTCATTGTGTTGATATGGAGGAGGCTTGATAGAGGAGGAAAATAAAGAAAGAATCAGAAAAAGAAAACCATGTGCACATGAAGAGTATAGCGTACATGCACTGCAACTACAAATACCATTTTTATTAATGTAATCTAAGCAAACAAATGTATTTAGCCTTAACAAACAAATGACACTTGCATAAGAGCAGTAGCAAAGCATCCTTCCATCAGCACAGAAAAAGCTATGCTAAGTATAACCAAGGTATAAACATTATACCTGCTTCTCATCAGCATGTTAGCATTGTAAATGTGACCGTGTTAGCATGTGAAGATGTTAGCATCTAGCTCCAAGCTCCTCTCGGCTGACCTTACAGAGCTGCTAGCTTAGCTGTATACTGAATCTTATCCCAAAAGGTGTCAGGGTTTTTCCTCACAAACAGCACCTCAGGTCTTAAACAGTACACGTACAAACACATACTGGCACAGTGCAATATATTAAACTGTAAATCATGCTACATTCACTCGTTTTCAAATCTCCATTACATTTCCTTCACATGATGTCCAACCTTTTTCACATTAGCAGAGCCAGTAAATCAATTATCTTAATTATGGTGAAGGGGCTGCTGAGTCCAACACAGGTCTCTTTGTGTATTAATGTGGTGAACATGAATGGAATGCATCCCAATTTTACTTCTGTGTGAGACAATACCCCCCTGCACTGAGCAGCTAATGTAATGGCTGATAACTAAGCCCATCTGCTTACACGTGGAAAGCAGTTTACCACTCCTCCGCATAAATTTAAAGCCTGGCATTTTTTTGTTGCTGGTTGTCAAGGAAATACATTCCCTGCTGTATGACTGTTGGAAAATTAGATTTCTCCTGACTGGTCCTATCTGTTCAAGTCATCCACACAATGCTGGCTGTCTCTCCTCTGTCTGAGGATGGAGTCAGGTTCTGCAATGATTCCAGTCTTATGATTCCAATAGCTCAGACAAGCATTTGATAGACAAGCAGTACTATCAATGATACTCTACATATTACATAATGCACATTTTTCAATGTAACTCTATATTGTCTAATATTCTGTAAGATAAAATTACTGTGTCAGATTTTATGGACATAAAACTAGCTTTTAGTCAGTCTTTCAAAACAGGCAAAATGAACAAAGCAAAAAAATATTCAGAGATCTGAAACTTTTTTCCTTATCTAAAAAGTGTCCGACGTTACATTTTTTAACACATTTTCCCATTTAATCCAAGTGGTATATTCCCAGGCAGATAATTTGGTTATTTTTGCACCCAGTACAACAAAAATGAATGGGATTTTGTTTGTGCTGTTCAAAGCATTGAAAAAAAAAAAAATTACAAAAGTATTTTTGAAAAGCTCAATAGCAATATCTCTTACCTTAAATAATACCCCAATTACTCTGGAAATGACTGTCAACAGTTTTCGTTGAGACTATAGGATTGATTCAGCTAACATTTTAAAACTATTCTAAAGACAAGAAATTACATTAAAAGCAATAAAAGTGACAGAAGATTACTTCATTTTTTCATTTTATACAATATTCATGGTTTATTTTATTACAGAAAAGAAATCAACTTACCTCAATATGGAAATTTCTCTAAGCTCTGGCCAGTTGGTACGATGAACGGACAGTCAGTGGGAGGAAAACTTGGTCGAACTACAAAAACAAGGGTTTGTCTATAATACAGAAGCAGTGACTCTAATTAAGCAATTCTGTGTCTTGCCTTCCCCCTCTCCTTATCATAGTCTCTCTCTGTGTCTTTCTCTTTCACCTTCTCATACACCATTATATGTCTGTTACATATTCTAACTTTACCAATGCACCATCAACAAAGTTTGTGTCATTTGTGATTCATCCAGCAGCTTGAAATTGATGTTTGGACAGTTCTCTCTGCAGATAACTGTGTTGGGATGTAACTAAGCGCATTTACTCAAGTTCTGTGCTTAAGTGGAAATTTGTGGGTACCTGTACTTAACTAAAGTACTTCTATTTTTTGTTCTGGATGACATGGTGGTGCAGAGGTTAACACTGTCACCTCACAGCAAGAAAGTTCTGGGCTTGAACCTGGGGCCAGCAGGGGCCTTTCTGAATGGAGTTTTCATGTTTTCCCTGTGCCTATGTGGGTTTCCTCTGGGTACTGATACTTCCTCCATGTAAAAATACATGCAGGTCAGGTTAATTGGCAACTTTGCTGTTTATAGCCCAGTAATATACTGGCAACCTGTTCAAGGTGTACCCTGCCTCTTGTGTCAACTGGGATTGGCACCAGGGATGCCAGAATACTTCTGCTACTGACAGACAATGTATATAATCATTAAACATTAAATAACTGGTGTCATGTTAAAGTATCAATCCACTGAAAATATAATGCCAGAAACTGACTAACTCGTCTGCTATTGTCAAAGGATGCTGATAGGTTACTCTCCAGATATAAGACCGTGTAACCACATAACAATCAAACATAATAATGTGTCATGTGTTCAGGCTAATCACTATATACCTTGAGACTGGTGCTCAACGCACCACAATTAGCTTCAAGTGTAGCTCCAACATGAGATTGTAGTCCTCAGTGAGCACACTGCAGTAACGTATCTATTTACATATGTACTGCAGGTGTCTCATAATATCTGTTTTGTTCCAGAGTGAAGCACAGCCATGAATTATCGTGGAGCAAAGACAACAGCTGCATACAAACAGTAGTAAAGGTGTGTGTGTTGTAATGACTGTAGCTCTAACAGACACTAAAAGCACTTCCACTGTCAAGATGTGGAAAATATGTCAAAAAACATTTGCTTTTTATTTACTTATTATTTACTTATTTACCAAATATAAAATCTAGAATATATTTGATTTAATTCAATTGATATTTTATGTCTGTCTTTCATTTGCATATACTGTGAAGGGCATTTGACAAGATTTATGTTTTTCAGATTGAGCAATTAATTGACTGATGGAGAGGGTTAAGAATGGGTTGTACAGGATTAAACAGCATAAAACAAGTAAACATCATGTGTTTGCATATATGAGAAAATATTACATCAATTTAATATTTTGTTTTGTTTTTTTTTTACTTTAATTTTTATTTTTTATATTTCATTTTTTGGATTTATTCACACTCCATACCAGCTGGTGGAGCTAATGCACCAATTCCTTTGTTGCCAGCCAATAGAAGACATTAAGTAACAGAGGTTGAGGATAGTGTAAGTTCACTATAGTGTAAACTTATAGTTTGTGGTGTAAACATGGCAGTGCAAACTCTTGTCTCTGCGAAATGGCTCGCTGACATGGTAAAGCGCAGTTTAGTCGGACCGCGCTTACGGATCCTGGACACGTCCTGGTACCTGCCAATGATGAATCGAGATTCCAAGAAGGAGTTTGCACGATCTCACATCCCAGGAGCGTCTTTCTTCGACATCGATGAGTGCTCCGACAGAACCTCGAAGTTCGACCACATGCTGTCATCCGAGGAATTCTTTGCAGACTACGTTGGGAACCTGGGCGTTGGTGACGACACCCACGTAGTTGTTTACGATGCCAGTGACTACGGAGCGTTTTCCTGCACCAGGGTTTGGTGGATGTTCCGATTGTTCGGCCACCCTCAGGTGTCAGTGCTGAACGGGGGGTTCAGGAACTGGGTCAGAGAGGGTCACCCGGTCACGGGGACGTACAGCAAGCCTGAAAAAGCCAACTTCACCGCCACTATGAACCGCTCCTGGGTCAAGTCATTTGAGGACATCACAGATAACATTTCTACTCAGAGTTTCCAGGTGGTGGACGTGAGGCCCTTTGCAAGGTTCCGTGGAAGAGAGCCAGAACCAAGAGAGGGTAGGTTAGAGCTAACTTTATCTAACTTTATATGTAATATTTGCACTAAAATATTTGAAACTTACAAACTTATCATTGTCAAAAGTTTTGGTGATCTAGTGGGTGGTATTTTTAAAGCCTGGATCATAACCATTATGACCCATGAACTTACTTTGTTAAATTTATTTTTTATGGGATTTACAAGGCAGCCATTTAACTGTGTTTCCAAATTTAGAAACCCTCCCTGCATAAATGGCAATGCACAAGGGGTGCAAATGAGATATCAATTAGCAGCATGTGCCAGTTTTCATAGAGGCCTGACAAGAAGAGGTCAGATAAATGGCTGAGAGGCTGGTGCATAGAGTCACTGCTAGTGTAACTCATAACAATACTTAATGCTAAACTTCACCATAGCATAAGCATAATAAGGAAAAGCCACTTAACAGGATATAGCAACACCTAAACAACAGAGGTGAAGCAAATGATCTGACAGACTCAAAGTTAATGTTTACTTAATGGCATCATAGGTAACAAGTTCTTACATAATCAGTTGAACAACAAAGATTGTTTTGTTAGAGTTCACTCAGTGTAGATTATTGGGATGTCACTTCATTAATATCCAGACAATAAATAAAATGTGATCATTTAAACTGGAAACTTATTTCATTATTTCTGTTATTTTTTTAAACAATCAAAAAGTCAGCTAACCTTCTCCAGCAAGACTTTATGGATGTGGTTTGATCAGATTTGATTGACAGTCTGCTGGTAACATGAGGAAACAGCCACCTTTATGAATATACATGATATTATGTTTTTCCAGCTGAGCCCTGCCCACTTCAAATGAGAAGAGCACAGATGAAAGTGAAATTGGCTACAGAAACCCATCCATCCATTATCTATACTGCTTCTCCATTGAGGGTTGCGGGGGGGCTGGAGCCTATCCCAGCTGTCATTGGGCAGGGTACACCCTGTACGGATTGCCAGTACATATCATATTGACAAACAACCATTCACACTCACATTCACACCTACGGTCACCTACCTGACCTAACATGACTGTGGGAGGGACCCAGAGAGAACCCATGCAGGCACAGGGAGAACATGTAGAAAAGCCCCAGGCTCAAACCAGGGCTAGAATAAAGCTGCTCAAAATGTAAAAAATAAATAAATAAATAAATGTTATAGTTAGATGCTGCTTGAGACACTAGGTTTTTAGGCCTGTTAACATTTGTGTATTCTGACACTTTATTGCTACACTGTGCTTTATCATTTGTTATTGTCTCCAAGGTGTAAAACCAGGCCACATCCCTGGCTCCAAATGCATGCCTTTCTTCAAGTTTGTAGATGAGGATGGCATGATGCTGTCCACGGAGGAGCTGAAGAAGTTCTTTGAGAAGTCACAAGTGGACCTGAGTAAGCCCATCTGTGGTACCTGTGGCTCTGGTGTGACTGCCTGTCACATGGTGCTGGCTGCCCATCTGTGTGGTGCCCCCGGGGCTTCAGTGTATGATGGATCCTGGTATGAGTGGTTCACCAAGGCTCCGCCAGAGCACATTGTCTCTGAGGCTTCGAAGCTTTGAGGAGGTGCTGAAAAACTGTACTTCAATCAGATACGTCAGAGATAAGCAGAAATATGTAAACCAGCAATGTAAGTGGATACATGTTAGATTATCTCAGGGTGTAAACAGCAACAATATTTTACTCAATATGACTAAAATCATGGGGTCCAAAACCTGTGGTGGTGCCCCTGCTTGTGAGATCACAATCTCAACATTATCAGTATCTGACAGTGTCCTTCTACAGTCGCCTGAAGAACTGTATTGTTATAGCACAACCTACTGGTGCTTTAAAGGAGGTGCACTATAAAAAATGTGCTGAATACAGTTTTATTATGTCCGGTACGTCCAGTTTTATAATGCTGCACTTGTGTGAATGTCACAGTCTCTAATTCAAAGCTAAAAAGCATTAGCAGTTAAAATAAATTAGTGCCAGTGAGATTTTATATGTCATTTTATTTTAATGTTGTTCATTTTGTAATGTTCACAATCTTAATAAAAAACACTAAGTGTTCGAATGTTTTGTTCCAGTTTCGTACTTTTTGTTCTACTTTTGTAACTATCCAAAGTTCGACACAGGGCGAACACAAAGTTTACTTACCAGCTGCCCCTTTATAAAAGCGGTGTCCCTCTAGCGCTCGGAGCTTGTATAACCACGGTGCCTCGTCATGGCGGCCCAGACCCGAGCTCTGGTGTCAGGTCAGTGGTTGGCAGATGCCGTCAGAAACAACCTCGTCGGTCCCAAGCTTCGCATTCTTGACACTTCATGGTACCTGCCGAAAACCAAACGGGACCCGAAGGCTGAATTTGCGCAGAAGCACATCCCGGGCTCCTCGTTTTTTGACATAGATGAGTGCAGCGACAGGAGCTCAGTGTTTGATCACATGCTGCCAACTTCCAACCACTTCTCCCAGTACGTGGGAGATCTGGGCATCGGGAACGACACGCACGTAGTCGTTTATGACACCAGCGACTTTGGGTCGTACAGCGCGCCCCGGGTGTGGTGGATGTTCCGGCTGTTCGGGCACAGTTTGGTCTCGGTCCTGGATGGTGGCATGAAGAACTGGCTAGCTGATGGTAATTCGGTAACATCTGAGTTCTCCAAACCGGAGCGCAGGGAATTCAAGGCGACTTTGAATCAGTCGTGGGTGAAGAGCTATGAAGATGTGCTGGAGAACATCAGAACCAAGCAGGTCCAGGTTGTGGACGCCAGGTCTGCTGGCAGGTTCAGGGGGATTGAGCCGGAGCCTAGAGATGGTGAGAACTTACCGTTTTTTGTTTTTTTTTTTTTTTTTGTGTTGTGTGTGTGTGTGTGTGTGTGTGTGTGTGTGTAAAAGTTAAGGAAAAATGAAATTCTCATTACAGTTACTGCTGTACATGGTTGCTTTTATGTCATGTATCTTATGGTCTTGTCAGTAACTAAAATAACTAGAATAGAATTATATTTATTGTGTAAAAAAACAACTTATCAATTAAGTTTATTTTCAAATACATATATGATTGTAGTTTGTAGACAAAAATTTTTCTCTCTTACTCAAAGACCATTCACTAGATTTCCTCCTGAGCTTTCTGCCATATCTCAGGGCCTTCATCAGCAGATATGGTTTCCTGGAGAAAGGGAAGTTGTTATCAGTCATGGATTACAACTAGACTCAAGTAAACCATCACCTGCTGAAGGCCAAGAGGTGTGACTGACAGCTCTGCAGGAAATGAAGTCAAAGCTTAATCATGTTATTGCCTGATGATTTCCATAATATTTCTCACTCCTTTAACTCACCTGCACAGACACACTGCCTGGTCATTTCCCCGGTGCTGTCAACATGCCATTCACTTCTTTCATGGATGCGTCTGGAAAAGAGCTGGGAACTGAGGGTCTGTCCAACCTGTTCAGAGAGGCAGGAGTGAACCTGCAGAAACCACTGTGGGCTACATGTGGCTCCGGTGTCACAGCATGTCATGTTGTTCTGGCTGCTCACCTGCTTGGCCACCCTGGGGTGTGTGTCTATGACGGTTCCTGGTCTGAATGGTTTAAAAGGGCATGTCCGGAACATATCATCTCAGAGGGAGATGGAAAGAAGGTGTGAACAAACAAGATGGGAGAGGCAGTGGACTGCTACAGACAAAGATGTGATGTTACATTTACAAGGGAAAGCAGTGTGTTTGCTAACAAGAAGCACTTGCCAACAAGAGCCACAAATACTGGTTCATAAATTACTCAAGAGGTGTTTCTATATGCTGTAGTGTGCACAGGAAACTTGTAATGAAACCTAATTACTAACATGACAGTTGCAAGTTTCAGCAGCTGTCAGAAACCTTTAAAAAATTTCCCGTACACTATGTAAATTACTTACATTTATCATTACAGGACAGTTGCATAATTTTAGAAAAATTTACAACAGTCCTAAATTAACATGATAGATTTCATTTGTTTGTGGACTGATCCAAAAGTCTCTAGGAAAAAGTGCCCTTTCTTGATAGGAGGATATCATGCACATTTATATTTGTATTCCTTTAAAAATGTTACAATAAATGGAAACTTGAAGGTCTTGTTTTCCTATGCAACAAACAGGTAGATTGTCCTACTGTTTCTTATCTCACTTTTAAAATATGTCTAGCTTCTGCATGGAGGAAAACTGTATTCAGTAACCAGAAGAGTAAATATTTAACTTTGTTAGAAGGCTGTCAAAGATAGCAGGGCAAAATTCTGCTGATGGGAGAAATATTGATCAACCAAGTCAAAATGTTTTGCTATTGTACTTTCACATGTTAGAAAAATATAACTATGTTTGAATGCAGCAAACAAAAATTTTAAGCAGATAAAAACCCTCAAAAACACACTAGCTTTTGCTGAGACTCCATATAACACACACACACACACACACACACACACAAAATTTAAAAAAAAAAAAAAAAGGGATGCTGACGCAGAGGAAATCAAAACCAGTTCAGTCCTGTTCCTGTGCTTGATTCGAGGTGTCTGGCAAGATGCCCGATTTTCAAAACAAAGTTTATGTATTTTAGCTCTTGTTACACCTTGGTAATTAAATGCAAAACTGTACTATGAACTGTGCTTATACTGATATTGGCATTAAATGTATACTAATGTGATAAGGAATTTATAACTTGCTAAGCAGGGTTCCCATTTTGAGAGTGGTTTAAAAGATTGGATTAAAAGAAAGCTGTGCACTCATTTCAATCGGCATTATCGTCTTTTATCATGAGCAATATGATATTGCCACCTTTAAGCTGTTAAATATAGCAAGCAATTACTTATGTTAACCATTGTTTGTGATGTCAGCTGTTGCTATGTTCAACTGCGGTAGAGGGAAAAACGCAGAGAACAGAATGTGAGAGCATTATGACTGGGCAGAAGAGAACGAACAACTCTTTTTTTTAACTATTCCTCTTGAGCTCAGGCTTTTGCCTACTGTAAATGCAGTGGCGTGTACAACTTCACATAAATTAAACCTTCCTCCTTGTGATTGACAGCAGCATCATCAGGGTCTATTTTGCCTCTGACCTTCACCCACAGACACACATCAGATTATTGAATGCATAGTGTGATAATCAGTAACCATAATGTATTCTGTAGTATGCAGTTTTGTCCATTATATAATTCAATTTGTTTTTGTCATTGTCAGTAACAACGAGATTCGCGGACATGCTGTAATACAACGGTGCTGAATAGTGGAAACACTACTAATCTTAGACTGTCTGGAGATACATGTGCAGGGTGTTTGGCAAAGGTACAACTGCAGTATTAATTTGGACTGGGGGTAAAGTTTTTTGCATTGCATTTTTTTCTGAAGCCCATTAATATACAAGTGTAGTTCACATCAATCAATATTACCAAGAAGTGAAGCTCATCTTGTGGAAAAAGGTTGTACTATTATCAGTGAACTTAAAACTAACGAAAATATGTTGTTGTTTTTTTTTTAACTTTGATACTGAGCTTTACTTTAACTTGACATTTAAATGTAATAGTGTGTTGATTTATTTAGACGACATGAATCAAAATGATAGAATCATCTGAAGGCCCGAACTGCCCAGCGCGAATGCCACAACAAAGATGGCCGACCACCTCTGACGTATGTCACTCGGATGTCCCGTAAACTGCCTGAAGGTCCTAACGAAATAAACAAATTGGGGTCCTTTTTGGCGATAGGCTAGCTGTCGAAAAGATACTACGAGTCACATTGTTTTACACAAATGTGGTAAATTGTCAAAAGTAACACCAATATATTTCGATAAGCGTATTAGAGGAATGTTGATCAGATAGAAGCTTCATTCGGTTTACTCATTTACGTCCTAACTGGCCCAGTAGTTTTGTTTTTGAACGTCGAAGGGTGTGTTTTTCGGCCGTAACGTTAGCGCTAGCGAAGCAAACAAGCTAGTCCTCAGACCCACGTAATTCTGATATTTAGCCAAATAAAATAAGAGGTAAGTTCAGCCGAAAGACTCTAATTTAACACTGAAAGTAGTGTACGTGAGCTTTTGCTAGTGTACGGGTTGCTAGGGTAATGTATTTTGTCCCGTACAGTGGCTCATGGAGACTAAACGAACCTTTTCAGTTCTACCTGACCCGTAAACAAATGGCGTCTTTTAATGTCAGTATGATGTCGTTAGTTATCAACGTGTACGGTAAATTTTAGTAGAAAGAATCGAGACCAAATCATTAGATTGTTGACAGCTTGAATTGAATAATTAATTTGTTTTGGGTTGTTTTTCCACAGGGAGGCGTTGATGAGCAACAATGTCTGGCATCGCTCTTAGCAGACTGTCCCAGGAGCGCAAAGCCTGGAGAAAAGACCACCCATTTGTGAGATTTCATAGAATTATGTTCCAACTTCACCAGTGCCACTGGTGCAAAGTAGATAACCACGTAGTAAACTAGGACAGACGTTTCCCACTGATATTTTGTGTCTCATAAACCACGCAGGGTTTTGTTGCTGTGCCTACTAAGAATCCTGATGGGACCATGAATCTGATGAACTGGGAGTGTGCCATTCCAGGAAAGAAAGGAGTGAGTTACCTCCTGGCGTAGAGTTAGCCACAGTTGGTCTACTTACATATCAAAGCAGACAAGCCGCTTTTATGTTTTTCAGAATAATTAGCAGTAGATAATTTCAGTACATCTTTGACATACAAACTATAATTCTCAATCGTTTTGCAAACCTTTTGTTTTGCTGACTTTACCACCTTAACCCTCCCATCCAGTGTTTGAGATTACTATGGGACAGTCTTTTAATAAAGTTAAGGTAGTTTTGCATGTTAAAAACTTACAACTCTCTTACAAGTCTTTACTTTCTCGTGTCATGCATTTATAATGATGGCCAGGCCCAGTAGTGGAATGTAACTAAATACATTAACCTAAGTAGTGTAAAGTAAAAGATCTCAGTATTTCTTCCACCACTGATCAGACCATATGGCAGGTAAAAAAAAAAAAAAAAAAAAAGGTAATTACTGCAAGTTATTAAGCTAACTTCATTCTTCCAATCTGACAAAGAAAAATCTAAACATAAAACAATCAGCGAGAAATGTTAGTTTTTAAAGCTCATTTTAGCCTTTCAATCAAAGGAGCTGTATCTAGGGTTTGAAGGACCGATTGACGTGTCTTCTTGTTATTTATGTTAAACAAGCAGGATCTGTGCAGAACATAGATGGTCTTCATCAAAAGACACAAGTTGTGTTTAATTTTCAGTTCAAGAACTGTTACATAATGTCGACTTATTTCTTTTGCTGTGGCTCCACACTATAATATACCTGAGGTCATTCCTGTATTATTACCTTTGTGAAATCCTTTGCAGTTGTCTAATAGTCCTTTGTTTCCTCACAGTGAGTTCACTAAAGTAGTTATTATTTCCTTATTCTTTATTAGACCTTGTGGGAGGGAGGTCTCTACAAACTCAGAATGCTGTTCAAAGATGACTACCCCTCCTCACCACCCAAATGTGAGTATGACTGCGCACTCGGTACATAGTTTCATTTTATGCTAGCTGGCAGAAATTTACATGCAGCTGTCTTATTCAAAATATCAGAGGAAAAACTCAGGAAATAGGAGTTTTGGCAACAAAGTCAATAAGCCACCTCCTTGTGTAACAGTGAACCCTGAGTACAAGATGACATTATCTTTTTTGTGACAGTAAAAATATTAATGCCATTCATTCTTAGAGTCACTGCATTTGGTGTGAATATGGAAAACATTTTCTTCTATGCAAGTGAAAACCACCTAGACTTGAAAATGTACATCTGTTCGATGTGTTACTTGCTTTACCTCCAGGGGTTTGTCCCAGAATTCCTTGCTGTGATGGTGCAATCAGTTTCAAAAACACATATTGTATATTGCTAAAACTGCATGAGAATTTGCATGTGATAACTTGTTTTGGTAAAGTGAAATGATGCTAGAGTAGAGTATAATGGTAGTGTACCTACTCAATTCTGTAATGAAGGCTTTGAAATTGAGTTTAGTCTCTAGGATATACAGTAAGCATTAATGTCATTAAAGCGAAGTGATATTCAGAACAACTGTTGAACAAAGACAGTCTTTAATCAGTGATGTTGGCAGATAGATGTGAGGAAAATTGCACTGTTTGTCTTGGAAAGATTTACAAAATGTCAGCACTTTCACAGATCCTCTTGTGTTTTAGAGATATTGAGTGAAAAACCTCAGGTAATGACGGTTTTCTACAATGACTACATTGTACTTTGTAATTGAAATCTTCAATTTTACCACATCAGTTTAGCTTCAAGCTTTAAAATGCAGACTCTCTTTTCAACAATTTCCACTCAGGCAAGTTTGAGCCGCCAATATTCCACCCAAATGTCTACCCATCAGGCACTGTGTGTCTGTCCATCTTGGAGGAGGACAAAGACTGGAGGCCAGCCATCACCATCAAACAGGTTTGAACACACATAGTCACTGTCATCAGCAGTGGAGTTGGTTAGTTTACTTATTTATCATCAGGCTATGTCTAATTATGGCCATTTGCTTTGTAAGTAAAGTCCTCGTACTGCACAGTCTAGTAACTGAATGTAAGGAATAAATGCAAAGCCAGTGAGCAACAAACTATCTCACTTACTGGAGGATTACTTACTGTGTTTTCAGATCCTGTTGGGGATCCAGGAGCTGCTGAATGAGCCTAACATTCAAGACCCAGCACAAGCAGAGGCTTATACAATTTACTGGTAAGTGTTTCTGTATCTTTGTTGAAACCTGGATGAATTGTGTTTTATTTGGCAATATCATCTGTTCAAAACCACTGAATCCCATCAAGCTGAAATGTGTGCAGCTTTTATTTGTAGTGTGCCCTTGCTGCATACCAAATCGATACTTTAAGTAAGTTCTGTTTAAGGTTGTGAATTGTCAAGGCAGCACTCCTATTCTAAGATATCACAGACCTTTAGAAACCAAAGACAAGTCATAACACAAAACAAGAAATAAATGTTTCACGTTCTTTCACTGCTTAATACACTGATGTGATCAACCACTAAATAAAACGTTAAGAGGGTTTAAAATGTCTTTATCTCTGTGTTTTTGTGTTTCAGTCAGAACAGGATGGACTATGAGAAGCGGGTACGGGCACAGGCCAAGAAGTTTGCCCCCACATAGAGAGGAGTGCTGACCTCTATCCTGCCAGAGCAGCCTGAACTGATAGGGGTTTCAAACAGGAGGCAGGCAGCACCTGAAGGACCACTCCAATAAGAATCCAGTTTTGAGTATTATTATACTATTACAAAGATGACAAGTGAGCCTGTTTTCTTTCTTTCCTTCTTCTTTCTTTCTTTTCTTAAACAACAAAAGATCATAATTTTACCTGTCTTCAAGAAATATTTATGCATTTTAATGCATAGCTGATCATCATAGAAACTCTGCTGTCATCATGACCTTTGCTATTTGTAACTCTTGTATAATCCATATCTCCAGTTTTGACATGAGTGCTGCTAAGCTCACTCATGCCTCCATTAATTCTGTAAATCATGCTAATGTACTGACAGCGCTTTAGAAATAAGATTTCATGTCAAAACCACTCTCTGTGTAATGTTGAGTCGGCCATGGCAGAGTGTTTGCCTATTTGTAATCTTCCACTTTTTATCAAAGCATCAAACCCAGGAAATATTTGTAGATAGTGTTTCATGAATACAGGTGTAAACTGGGACAAAGCAGTCAGAAGCACAAAGGAAGTCAGTCCTTTCTTTGTGCTCTTGATGCCGTCTTTCATTCCTATCAAATATCCTTCACATCAGACTTTCCCAAAAAAGTATCAACAAAGTAACATTAACACATCAGATTCAAGTAAAAGACAATCCTGGCACTTTTATGTTGGTTGCAAGCTAAAACGTATCAGTTACAGTATGAAGGTTGGAGATGGTGTTCTGTGAAACAAAGATAAACTTAGTGTTAAGTTTCTTTTTGTGAATCCAGCTGGGAATTAATCTGTGTGTCACTTACAGTCACATTCAACACCAGTGTGTCATCTGCTTCCCATCATGCTATACTATGAGATAGAGGAGAATTTGCATAGTAAAAATAATAAGAGCTGTTGCTGTGTGTTTGTTTTGGCTCTATTCATTCAGTCATTTTAATCCCACAGTGTTTATAAAATTTAAAATCTCTTAAAAATCCAAAACCTGTTATATGTACAACTGGCCAACAGAAGCTGAAGGATCCTCATTGGAATGGCCTCTCAACCAGCAAGGAGGGCAGACGAAAGTGCACTTGAGAGTAAAGTGAAGGCCTGAGATTTTTTTGCCTCTAAATATATGAGTGCATGTACATAATATAAATAATGAAAAATTGTGGAAGTTATGTTTTATATTGTTTTAGCCAGTTGACATTTGTGTGTGGTATTATAACAAAGAACACAATAAATGGCATACAATTGTGAAATAAAGTTGAATAAAAGAACAAAATGTATTTGTTTTTACTGTGAAGAATACGTAAGAGCTATTGTGAGTCATTTTCTTGGAATTTTGTCCTATTTTCTCTAAATGTATCTTATTGGTTTGTCTTAAAATCTTATATTTAGTACAAATTTTTACTTAATTTTCAACCAACTACAATCAGCATAAAGTGACCTTGTATCTGTCCTGTGATAGAGCCATTACAAATCACTGGTGGTGTTTTTGGTGGTAAATGCTATAGAAAGTAATTTTTCTTAGGGAACTTAAAAGTTTCTGCTTGTAACTGTGAGATTTCAGCCAATACATTCTTCCAGATGTTTTCTTTATTTGTGCATTCACCATTGTCACTGAGAGCATAACAATTGTGCACAATAAATTAGTGTATTTGTGCCCTTTTTTTGCACACCTTTTTTCATGCGCGAAGATGTTAACTAAGTACTTTTAAATGTCACTGTTTTTTTTTCTCTTTTTTTCCCCCCAATGGTGAAACCCTATGTTGTGTTCTCAGGTGTCTTGCATTCTTAAGAAATTTAACACCTTTAACATCCTTTTGTTTTGCCTCGCGCCTCCTGTGGTTTATTACCTCAGTATGACCTCAGTTGGCCAAATAGACACAGAACTGGCAAAAGCACAGGTGAGAACCCTAAATTCTTTTTTCTTGCTGAATGTTCACAATCCTGTTGTTTGTTATGATTTCCTCTGAACCAAGCTGTGTTGCAGGTGAGGGCAGTAGAAAGCCCTCTGGTGCCGCCTCTGTTGCTGCCTCACTATGTTGATCCAGGATCAGCCTCCTCGTATCCCCACAGCTATCACAGCCTGGGCCACTGTCTCCGCACCAACATATTTCCAGGTCTGTGCTGTCACTATTTACACTCCCATCTTCCTTCTGTTGCTATTGCTCGGAGTGGCAAGATTATTTTATGTCCTCTATTTGTGGTAAGACCATGTGCAGGAAAAAGAGATAAATCACTGGAGCCTCATCTTCTCTGATATATTGCTTTTGTGTGATACCCTAAATCTTAAACAAATTGCAGTCAATGAACTGGTGAGTCTTGGTCCCATAAAAGCTTTCCTTCAGTGTACAAATAACCAAACCTTTGTTTGAAGTAAGAGCATGATGCACAATTTGTAGGTACAGCTGGTGGAGGTGTGGGAGCACAGCGTTGAGAGGGACTGTCTAGAGTCCTGCTTCTGTGATGCTGACCACCAATTAAAGTTCAATACACTGCTGTCAATACACTAACAGTATTTTAGAGACATGAAAGTAACACATGGAATAAATAGTAAATCAAGTGAATCCTGAGTAGCTGAAACAAAATCTGTTCTATCCTGCTGAATAATTCAGCTGTGTGTGAATGTTGCCATGTGCACTGACCACTACACACTTCGCTGAGTGACATACTAACTACTCTCACTCAATTTGTTTGCTTGACAGAGAGACCATGAAACGTTGGAGGACAGAAGCTATGGAAGCTCATTTCTGCCACTGTGATGAAAATGATTCATTATATCATATTCAGTTTTTATTGCTTTGTCATGAATGTTATGATCATCTGCTTTTTATGTTTAGAACTTTGTTTTTCATTTTATGTTTTAAAGTTTATTATTAACCTGTAAGTTATATTTTAATTATATGAGAATATTTCTTGAAAATAATGACTCAGAATTTCTAAATAATGGGAAACTTTCTCAAAATGACTTAGTTATCTCAAAATGATTATACTATATTAGTTAGTACTACTAAATCATTATTTTGAGATTAATCATTATTTCAATTTTTGTCTTTCAAATTTCATGATCTCTTTTCAAAGCAACTCGTTCTTTCTCTAACAAATAAAAAGTTCAATTCATCAGCACTAAAGCACACCCATTCTAAATTCAATGCACTAAGGGGTTTTTGTAGCTACAGCCTTACTGATATGACCAGTAGCTTATGGTGGCAAATGTTAGCAAACTGAAGACAGACATTGCTGTTTTTCTGACAATATTGAGCCAGTTCGCTGACTTTATGACTCTGTTTTTGCTGCTGTTATGCTACAATTTAGCATAATCGCCATTATTCCATGACTGTTCAATGTACCATGTGAGAAAAATATAAATACTGTATAAAAAGACTTAAGTGTATATGTAAGAGTATTACATAGACTATATCAAAAACAATGAAGCTATCCATGGCATTTGCCCCTGGATTAACTTCATTTGGTGGTTGGTCAGTAGCCTTCTAAGGATGAATTTTAATGACATTATCATCCTGTAAAAAATATTAATGAATGGGTTAATTATTAGATACCTGGTAAACACTGATATTCCCATCATCATCAGCTAATGTAAACATGCTAACTTGTCAAATTAAGATAGTGAACATGCTAAACGTTAGCTCATTAGCTTGGTCATTATGAGCATATTAGAGTGCTGATGTTAGCATTTAGCCGACCCTGAATCCAGACTCAGAGAGCCAGTATGGTTGTAAATTCTTTGTCTGTTAATCTCTCTCCAATCTTTAATTCAAAATGCTGAACCTTTAATCTCTAGGTGCTCCTTTTACATGGAGGTCCCTCACCCAGGACTCCTACATCAGCCACCCTCTGACTGCCTGGCCTACGGACCCCCATCTCTGGTATGGCCACAAAACAGATGACATGGGTAGGTGCTCTCTTTCTTCCTGTTTCTCTGTATTTATATATTTCTCTGTTGTGCTGATATATTTCTCTCTATATTTTGCTTATACTATGCGTTGCGGTGGCTCGCCTGCAGTCCAGTGGACAGAGAGAAACGTCATGAACCAGAGGCTCAGCAAGATGCTGGCGGAAATGGAAAAAAAGGGTACCACAAAATGAGGTCCTGCTTCCTACCCAGAGACCACAACACATGCAGCACCCTTGTGATTCACACTTTTGGTTACTTTGGAAATGCAAAAACAAGGTGTGATTATCGTACATACTGTTCATCTTGGTGCGTAACAATAAACAGACAAGAGGACGATGTTGAAGATGAAATACCACTAGAAAGATTATTGGTTAGACAAAATATATCTGTGATATCCCTTTGGTTGGGGCTTAACCAAACTGTAATCATTTGGGTGTTACAGGAGGACTGCGAAATATGGCTTGTTTGTGTGCATGTATAATACACTTTAACATCTCTAAAGGAAAATAAAACTAAAATGATCAGTAAACTTTATTCATTGTATTCAATTAACTCTTAGAGATGCTTCCTCTCTGACCTGAAAGTGAGATGTTGATGATGCTGTCTAAAATTTAGGGCATGTAAAATGCACAGAAGTCGCAACTCAAACTAAAAGGTCCTAAACTGCTGAAAGCTAGCAACAGCCAAAGGGGTTATTTGTCGCTTTGTGTGATGTGTAAAGGCAGCAGAATGGAGGTGGTTTCAACTGAAACCACTGAAACTTGCTTTTTTGTCACAACCTGTTGCCTCCCCTGTCAAGTCAAACCTATAGAATGAGTATCTGTAGTAATGATCTGATCTGTTCTCTCACTACATAGGGAAGAGAAGTTGAGAGAGCTGTTTGAAGTCGCGTACAACTGACCAGACAATGTAATCCCAGCGGAGGTGTTCAGTCAGCACTGATCTACAAATAATGCTGATGTACCTTAACTCATCTGTCACTCACATGACGCTAATGATAGATGTAGTGAGTGTAGTGAGCCTGCTAACATCAGCACTGAGCTAGTTTCAGACTCTGCATGGCTGTAGACTCTTAAGTTTTGTTAATGTTTCCTTTGACGCTTCACATAACAGTGATGATATGTTAAGTGCTGGGACTGTATGTGAATCATTTTGAAGCAGGTTAATGTACAGCCTTGCTTACCACAGCATATTGAGCTTAGTCAACTCTGGCCCTTACTTATATATGTTTATATACATATATATATATGTGTGTGTGTGTGTGTGTGTAGTGTAGTGTTTGACTTGTGCATTTAATGAGTCAACAGCATTAAAACTAATTAGAGGTAGCAGACATAATGACTGCTGTCTTAATTCTAAGAGGGTTATTTTCTTTTTAAAATATCATTAATTAATTGTAAAAAAAAAAAAAAAAAAAAAAAAATTCAAGAGTTGCATCATGTTTTTTTTGTTTGTTTTTTGTTTTTTTAAGAGCTATAGGTTTTGCAATATGAGTGTATCCTCCCTTGTTATTGTTCTCACCTCTACCCAACTGAACAATCCCCCCCCTCCCCGGTCTTTGTGGTCTGTTGATGGAGAGTGTTTTCTTGTTGCCGTCTGAGCGCAAACATCATCTATGGTCTTTCTCTGCAGCTTGCCGCCCCAGGCACAGCGGACTTTGACCTTTCGACAAGTGCTGCAAGCTCTTCTTCCTCCTACACCTCCTCTGCACGCTTCAACACTCCCCTGCCCTTGTCTCTCCTCTCGCCAGTGTGCAAGCTGATGCTGACACCTTACTAACTGCAGGAACTAGTGGGGGAGGTGGAGGGGAGAGGGTGGGGTGTGCATCAGATCACCTTCTGGCCAACTGCAGGCCTGAACCCACCCAGGCACCTAAACCAGGCAGCTACTGACTGCTGAGTTCAAACATATTGTGTTGCAACAGTCACTGAATGCGTGAAAGCTTTGTGGTTTGTAGACCTATACATGCAGCATGGATGCGTGTTACACAATGGCCTTTCATTGAACCTTTAAGACTGAGATGAACCCTTGCAGATACTGATGCGTTCGTAAGACCTGCACTGATATAATCAGTTCAGTTCACTCCGCCATACTGACTGCGCTCACATACATTACCATTTGACTACAAAGGTTTGAACGTAACTGGGTGAAAGTATACATGTCTCTGTTTCACTACCCCTTTGTTTACTCTTCATCTGCAACATGGCTCTATTTTTCATATTTAATCCATTTTTCATTCATTTTTTGTGCATTTCTTTGCATGAAATATTTTCTTTTCAATTCAAATCTCTAGGTAGAATTCATAAGTTTTATTTCATGCATTGTTTCTTTATGAAGATCCTGGCATACATTAGGGACTGTATGAAAATGATTGTGGGCGGTGGGGGCCTCCTCAGTGTTTTTAACATTTGGCTTGGACCTTCCCCATGACTTGTAAAAAATTTGCAGCACTTTCCCTGATAATTTCTCATCTCAACCCCTGATATAAACAATAATATGTTAATGGAAGGATGATTTTTACATAGCTGAAGCTGAACATTAGAAGGGAAATGGTGAGCTTGGTTTACCGCTGAGCTGCTGAATGAACAGTTTTTACCACTGAATAAGATTTATTAATAGGAGCACACCCAAGACATGGCTTTCACAAAGCTTTTTAGAGGTAAACTATCTTATTTTTTACACTACACCTTGCTAGAAAGGGGTGAGATGAAGTAAATATAGAAAATATACAAATTAAAGACCCTCGCTTAACTCCCCCCCCCAAAAAATCTGACTACTTTTTGCAAAAAAGAAAAAATACATCAACCCTCACCCTTTTATGACCTCACAGTAATTGTCTAAATGTATTCTCCTTCCACAGTTGTCTCTTAAATCTGAGGTTCATCAGCAAATAGCAGCGGACGGACAAACTAACAATGAGGGGAAATCTTTCGAGGCCTGTGGCTAAAGAAATGAACCTTGAGTGAGCTGCTGCTTTTAACTTTCAATCCTCTTTCCTCCATAGACGCACTTGAGTAGTATACATATGTGTCTGCAGTGGTTGCGGCTGTAACAGCAGTGGTTTTGGTGCTGTGCGACTTTTTTCTTGTGTGTTTTGTTTGCATCTTAAATAACCCCCAAGGGTTCTAAATCTGGTAGCTTTAGCCCTCTTTAATCCTCCGAATCTTCAGTTTAAACAGAGTTTCATTGACATAAACCACTTCATAGGACAACGTGCGAGTTTCTCTTTATACAACCCACTTCACGTTGTGATTGAAACAGGATGTGGTGTTGCTGTGTATTTCTTGTTTTCAGTATAATTATTATGTTAAAAGCTGTGACGGGGTCCAGGTAGCTGCTGCTGGCGTGTGGAGCAGGAGGGGCGGTGCTCTTCTCTACAATTGAGCCCCCCCTCCCCGCCACTCACTTGCCTCCTCCTCCCCACCGCAGGCCATCGTCCCCTCTCTCTCTCTCTCTCTCTCTCTCTCCTCTCTCTCTGTCACTCACAGCTTCAAGAGGCTTCCTGTAAGACCCAGACACATAGGCTGTGGTTACAAGTGGAAAATGTCACTGGGCACTTAAAAGAAGAGAGCGGGGTGAGAATGGGGAGACAGAAGGATGAGTGTGAGTGACAGAAAGAGAGAGAGAGTGAGTGAGAGAGAGAGAGAGAGAGAGAGGGAGAGGGGGAGATTGCTCAAGAAAGTGAGATAGTGATGTTCGAGTAGAAAGAAAGGGGGGACAGAAAGAGATAGAGGAAAAGGAAATCTTCTCTAAATTTGCCCGTCCAGAGGAGGAGACGACAATGTGTTTCCTCTCAGGGACCACCTGCTATCTTTGCTGACCAAGACTAATGAGGTAGTGTGTCACTTTTTCTTTTCTTTTCTTTTTCTTAACAAATCCTTTTCAAAAATAAAAATAGAAAAATAATGTGCAACATTCTTGTAACAGCTTAAGTCTATACATTCATGTTTTTGAATATAGCTTAATCTCTTACAGTGTCCTTTAACTGTTCATTTGTAGGTGTTATGTAGGTTTCCTGATCTGCTGTTGTTATTAGGAACAAGTGGTTTTGTTTCCACTGTGAATTATTTTACAACACGCACATCAGTTACAGTGACACATCTATACCTTTTATTCAGGCTTTGACGGAAAAACCAGCAACGACTGATGACTCAAACTGGGGACAAAATGTGTGACTTTTAGTTTTATCAGCAGACATGTATGACCGCTTGTTATTACACAGGCTATAACACATCAAGTCAGCTGCAATCAAATAAATTATCAGTGTGGCCAACAGGAAGTTCTTACTGTGACACTATATTTTCTGTAGCGCAGCAGCAGCACAGGTGCCAGTGTTTTCAGTCAAGTTTCACTTGTAACTGCTGCCTTCTCAAGATGAGTGTTATGCTCAGTGTGGATCTAGTATTGTTTTCTCACTGCTGATGATGGTTAATACAGTTTCAGAAATGAGTTTCTATCCATTTCAGAAAAAAAAACTAAATCATAAAGCGATAGAAGCTTGAGTAGCTGTTATCAGATTCACACATTCTTATCATTACCATCACTTTGTCTGAGTGGAGGAAAAAAGGTTTAAAAGCTTTTGATTTCTATGCATATTACCCAGTTTTACTCAGATATACTCTCTTAAATTTCTTGTCTTGTGAACATTTTCTGTTGAATATATTAATGTGTTTAACACCACTGATTCATAGTCTCATTCTAATGTGGGATGTGTATGGATCCTCTTTCTTCGCAGTCATATTGTGGTCATGGCTGTGGTGATGTTGTGGCCCTCATACGTCCTGGTAGTTCTGTTTTCGGCTCCTGCAGCTCACTGCCAAAAAGAGTCCCAAGGTAAGAATTTTGTCCATTTACACTTTAACCTTGCAAAAGCCACTCAAGTGTGTATATAAGGGGTCTATCTGAATGTCCCACTTGAGGGACAAACCCAACGATACCATCCTTATCTGTTTCTTTCTCTCCGTTGTTGTGTCTCTGGCATTCAAGGACTCTACTGTGTAAATGACTTTGTCAACAACGTCAGCTGCACATGGAACAGCACTGCGGTGGCTCCAGGTGTGGACTGCTGGATCTATGGTGCAAAGGAAACCTGGACCTATGAAGAAAACAAAAGAGTTTACAGAATAATTACGTAAGATAATAAAAACATTTTATCCTGCCAGTGTACTGACTTGCTTCATTTTCTTGGAGATTCCTCAAAGAGAAAATGAACTGGTCTAGTCTGGGCTTTGGAGATTAAAACATGATAACAGCACCACCTATCATACACCTGTCGGTCAAATCTGTCGCATTTCTTCAATTAGGCGAGGCTGCAAGCTGAAACAACACAGAACCTCTCCTCCAGGCTGCAGTTTTGTCTTCGACAAAGAAGTAAGTTATTCATATATATAATTCATAACAAGTAAAGATGTCAAGAGTATCTTTCCCTTTTGAATCACTTTGATTTTTTTTTTTTAATTTAGATCAGCCAAAATGTTATCATGAAGAACTAAAAAAAAGAAATCCAGCAATCAGTGCTGTCACTACTTGTTATTGCTTTACACATACAGTCTTTGTCCTCACTGTTTAATGGTTGATGGGTCCCTCCAGGAATTCAACTGTTATGATGTTATGCCCAACATCAGCGTGAAGTGTAATGGCGAGCTGTTGGGGAGCCTCGAAAACTATGACCCAGGCTTTCACAGTGAGTGGCTTTTGCTTCTTTAGTTGTAACTGTTATCCTGGTAATAAAAGCCTTATAATTTATCTTTCATTAGGAGGCCATATGAAACACTGTATGGCCAAAAATGCAACTTCTGTTACACTTTATGTTACAGGCTTTCAGAAAAGTAGTGCTCAGAAAAAAAATGGTCAAGTTTTTTAAACATCAGGAATTACATAATTGTGTTTTTTGTCTTTTCGTGTGTGTGTCCATGTGGGTTTGTCTGTGGTTTTGCATGTGTGTGTCTATAGTAAAAATGAATCCTCCAGGTAATCCCAATGTCAGTATTGCTGCTAATGAGACCTTGATATCATGGAGTCCGGGCAGCCGCGTCTCTGACTTCTTTGCATCCTTTGCTTTCCAAGTTGAGCTCAACCAAACGAGGGTGAGTGCCTATGCACATGCATGGACATTTTATGAAAATACAACATGTATTTACTGCATTACATTATCATTCATAACATGCTATTGGAGTATAAGACTAAATTGTTGGCACAAAATGACAAGAGTACAGCCATACATGCAGCTCTATGAGGCTGTATTTAGGCACAGACGCCTCTCACAGTGACAATGCCAACATGCTGATGTTTAGCAGGTTTAATTTTTACCACATTCAACATCTTAGTTTAGTGTGTTAGTGTGCTAACCTTTGCTAATTAGTACTAAACACAAAGGACAGCTGAGGTTAATGGAAATGTCATTTATTGTGTATGTAGTTAATTATGAACAAAAGAACTGGACAAATTAAAATGTTGACCTGATGAGAAGTTAAGGGATCACCAAAGCTGTTACCCAATCATCCTGAGGGGATAAAAACATCTATAGCAGATTTCAAGGCAATTCATCTAACTGTTTAGACATGTTACCAAGAACCACAAATGTGAACCTCACAGTTGTGCTAGATGAAACCTCAGGGTATCAACAAAGTCTGTTATATTCATCATCTGGGAATCATTATTGTTTCATGACAGTTAATCCATGTAGTTATTGAGATATTTTAGACCAAAGTGGTGGATTGACATCATCATCCCGAAAGCCACTATGCTAGCATGGCTAAAAAGCATGTGAAGGTCTCTGTGTCACCATTTATCGTCAATTTCTTGTGCAATGGCAAATATTCATGTCATATTCATTGTAATAAATTGCTCTTCTCATAAGTATAACACCAGTCACTTCCTCTTCAACTGAAGTTTGGTGTTAATGTGCGTATATATTTATCTGGTCCCTGCAGACAGAGCAGCACTTGGTTTCACACATATGTCATAGAAATGCAAATGCCACAGAACCAACGCTGCTCCTGAACATCTCTCTGACTAATGATAATTTGAGACTCTGGTTGTCTGGTTGTAAGTTTGATCTTGTGCCAAATTTTCATCTGTTAACAGGAGGTCAATATTTTGTCTTTACGAGAACAACAGCTACTGATACCTTCCTGGCAGCTACAGGGGCACTGCCAGGTTAGGGTGAGAGTCAAGCCCAGTGACAAGAGTACGTGTGGCCATAGCACACACTGGAGCAACTGGAGTCCAACAACATCCTGGAGGGCAGGGAAAATTGAGGCAACAACATCACGGGATCAAGGTAACAACAACAAAAACATAAATACATATTTCACATTTGCAAAGAACTACAGGATAACAATTCCTGGACCAGCTGGAACATGTAGCTGTCCAGTCTTGTTCAAGTTCTTTACCAAACATAGGCAGGAAAAGCAACATGTGATGTTGCGCCCTTGTAGGCTGTCATAGTGATCTGGGGGAAATACCTGCGTTTCACACACTGAAATGTCACCTCTCTGTTTCAGATTGGTTTCTGGATCAGACATCACTGGCTGTATGGGTAGTGATGTTGAGCTTTTCTCTCTTTGTTCTACTGCTGATCTTTTACATGAGTTGCATGATCAAGAGGTGAGTATAGTGTGGGCTTGTGTGTGTGTGTGTGTATATATATATATATGTGTGTGTGTGTGTTTGCATGCAGTATGTATAATGTAACGGCTCCCTCATGCTGTTTCAGGCGTCTCAAACTGAAGCCTGTACCAAACCCTTCCAAATACTTCCCCACTCTCCACTCTGTCCATGGAGGAAATCTTAAGGTAAAAAAAAAAAAAAAAAAGCTCTCGCCAAACATTAACCTTTGTATCTGACCACATGGAACATTTTGACACATGCTTCAGAGACTGCAGGTGTTACCACAAAAAGTCATGAACTATTTATAGGCCCAGGTAACATAGCTCTGTGGTATTCAAATGGTTTTCAACATTCAAGTATGTTGAAAGTATGTTCAGTCAGTATTCAGTAATATTCAGCTAGTAGCAGCAGCACAAACCATAACTAATTAATGTAGATGAGAGGCAAACATATCACGGTGTTGTTGCTGCTAGACTTGGCCATCATAAAGGTGACAAGTCTTCCAAAATTAGAATGACGTATAGAAATGTTTTCTTTACTTATGGCCCCATCAGCAGAACGACTGTCATTCTCTGTGCCTTCCATAGCTGCTACAAATCACTGCAGATCTGTTTGCTGTGGTCAAGGTTTTGGTTAAGTTTAGGTAAAAGATGATGTTTTTAGGTTAAACTAAATACATTTCTGGGGTAAGGGAAACATCGCGCTTTGGATCAAAATGGTCATGGTCATGGTTACAATAATAAAATGTGCAGCTGATGGCATGCGATTGTGGTCAAATGGATTTGCCAAGGCAAGGCAATGGGATATTTGGGACACCAGGAGGATTTTTTGTATCTAATGGAACCATGTATCCCCTCTCCCAGATGGAGTACTCCAGGGTTCAATGCTGGCCCAAATTTATTCTCTATATGTTTACTCTTGTCAGCTTTGCAGATAGGACTAGTCATTCTACAAACCTATCCTACCCTACATAATAAAAATTGCATCTGTTAAATTGTTATAAAGAGGAAATCCTCTTCAGCTGCACTCAAATTTAGTCTTGTCTTGGTCATTAGTCCAATAACTTTACACCTGAGGGTCAGTTTACTAGTCTTGACAAGTACAACTCAGCTTGTGAAAACACTTGTATAATGTCTGAATGAGGTTTCTCCAATCTGAGAAAATAACCCTAGTGATGTCATTAGGGTTATTTCAACTTGGGCTTGTAGACTACGAACTTATAACAGAAAGCCCAAGAGTAAGTGTGCCGTTTGACGGATGGGGCCATTTACCCGGCAGGAAGGGTATAAGTAAAAGATGTTAATGGCTGCATAGGATCCAGAGTTTTAGAGCTTGAGCTAGAGAATTGTGGTTAGGATATCTCAGTCTATGCTGCTTCAATTTTAATGATACCTTTTAAAAATCTGTGTGTGAGTCCTCCCAAAATTATGGAATTGCTGTAGCACTGTATTGTAATTACTGTAAACATAAAACAGTGTTTTGATCCCATCCTAATATTTCAAAATTTAGGTTAGCAAGGTAATGCAAATGTTTTAAATTTAAAAAATTTTCGTAATTTCTAAATGTTTAAGAAACGTTGCCTGTCTACTGCAATTATCTTCAAATGAGCAGGATCTTGCATACTCCACTCTCATGGAGGTTGAACACTAAAGGAGGTGGAGCCTTTTCTGTCTGGAGGCCCTCAGCTATTGAATGACATTCTTACCTATTTTCAGTTGCAGTTCTGGTTTTAGGTTAATAAGAAGTAAGGTCGTGTCACTCACTTCTCACCACTTATTACCAAGAAAAAGGAAAGAGTTGCAGCCACAGTCTGTCCCCGATTAGAGAAATAAAATTTTAAACCACAAAAGAACACGCTTCTTGGTGTGGTTTTTCTGTTGCTTGTATTCCAGTCACTTTCACACACACACTCACACACACATACATAATGAGGACATTCATGACTACATATTTGTGAAATATACTCTACTCTCGGGTGTATTTTTTCATTTAAATTTCTTCTTCTTTTTCCCCAGAAATGGCTAAATCCAGCCTCTGAATCATTCTTCACGACTCAGCCATGCGACCACATCTCCCCGGTGGAGGTGTGTGAAAGCTGGGATGTGGTCCTCTCCAGCTCTCCCTCCTCCAGCTCCACCAGTGCTCTGCTTAACTTCAGGAGCTACCCCTCTGCTGGCTTAGACACCAGCGGGGTTGTTGATAATTCCTCCTCTTCCTCTGGCTTCTCTAACATTGGTTACTTCATGTCCAGCTCCTCCAGCTAGCGTACCTCAAACTGACCCCACTCCTGCTTATTTCACCTACCAGGACGATTTCCACAATCCGCACAACAGCCACAACCTTCACCTCTCCCTCTGCCCTTCCTTCACCTTGTCCCGGGCCTATGAGAGCTTGAAGAGGGAGCCACAGAGCCCAGACTCTGGTTTTGGCATCGAACAGGAAGAAGAGGACAGGCAATATGAAGAGGGTGTGGATGTAGAAGGGGAAGAGGTTTCAGATGATCACCAGAAGTCGCCTCTTCTTATCCTCCCCCTGCATCTTCCCTCCTGGGTGTGCCCTCCCTCCTCTGCTCTACTGCCTCCTCATCCTCCCAGTCTAACTCAGATATGCTCTGATAGCCAAGAGGTGGATGATGCACCTGTGGTGGCAGCTTGTGGTAGCTATGCAGCCTGGCCTGTGGCTGGTGCCATGTGCAGGTCTTCCTCAATGCCTGTTGAGCCCTCTAAAACAGGCTATCTCACCCTCAAAGAACTACAGACCACTTTCAGCAATAAATCCATTTGAAAAGGTGTGTCTGTATCTGGTGGAATCCCTGTCTGATCTTTTAAATTGCTGTATATTCTGGGTTGATTGTGTAGCAGCTGTCTGCTGCTACTGGAAACAAGGTTGATAAGAGTATTGAGCGTGAACCAAAACAATGAGCTAAAAGAGGCTAAAAAGCTACATAGAGCTGAGGGTGACTGCAAGGTCACGTGATAATTCTATCTTTTCTTTCCTATGAACAACACCTGTCACATTACATGTAATCATTTAGTTCATTGTTTCTGGAAAAAATAAGTTTGATTTTTAATATTATTGTTTATAATTTTACATCATCCAAAACAGTTAATGTAGTTTGCTAGCGAGTGCTACTCAAATAGCATTAGCAATAGAATTACTTCAGAGCTCACCACTAACACCAGTAATGAACACCATTAAAGGTGTCATTACATTTTGGACTCTTAACAAGTACTTTAAACTATCCATTCTTTAGTTTCAGTGAGCATTAAAGTAGACATTACTTAAATGCAACCGTCAGTTATTAATGATGCTGTCTTTAAAAATGCAGTTTTGCTTTTTATTACTTTAACTTATATCTTACAAAGACTTCTTATGAGAGCTCTTGAAAACTACTAGTAACATTTTAAAAAAATCTTCATTCCTGCAGGCAGATCTGGGATTTTGAAAGTGACAAGTGCTTTGATTATATGAATAGTGATTAATTGCTTTAAGTAAGGTACATAAGCATTACTTCAGAGTGGAGTCATGAGGAGATATTATAGTGTATGAAGCTGTTATCGCTTGTTATTGCTCTAAGTTGATGTTTAAGTGAATGAAACTAACCAACTCTATCGCAACAGTTAAACATCTACATCACTGACTCTATCTACTGATTTACTGTCAAAGGAAAGGCAACTGGTTTGCCACTGATGTTTCTGTCTGTCTTATGTCTTATTATGCATTTTTACATCAATCACGACCTTTAATCATCATTTTTAATTATTTTAGAAGCAGATTCACAGTAATAGCTGCACCAGGTAAACCTTGCTGTCTACAATAAAGGATTGTGTGTGTGCATAGCAGATTTGGAACAATGTCTATTGCACTGCTTATTCTACATTCATGTAAATCAATGAGGTCAGCGATAAATGTTGCTACTCTTGTCTCTACACATGCAGTATATTTCCGTTGCACTTAGTGACATCTGTGCAGAGACCAAACAAAATAAAAGCTCTGGTAGAAATGGGTCACCCTTTGACTTCCTGTGTCGGTGTGGAATGAGGGCTGAGGGGTGGGCACATGAGCCGATGTGAGGAGGAGTGTGAGAGACACCCTCAGTTCTTTGTGTGAGTTTGTGTGTGTGTGTGTTGTTTTGAGTGTTTACATGTCCTGTCAGGTGGTCCTGGTGGTGGTGGTGTGTGTGTGAGAGAGTGAGCGTGTGTATTAGAGTGTGGTTTGACATTTAACTCTGACACAACCAGCAACATCCGTTCACCTCACAGAGAATTTACAATATTTAGCCATGTCAGTAAGAAACCACACAAGATGTTGCTTTTCATCAGCGTTTCTACAAACTCTTCTTTCCATTTCACAACAGCTTAACACATTAAGCTGCATACCCAAATTATATCATGCTGTTCCATCAGAGTACACACCCATTGTTTTAGAGTTTTTATATTACTACTAAAAAATATACAGCTACTTTGATCCAGTGTTAGAGACTGCAACCAAAGTTTACCTCTAAAACTGTCACAAATACATAGTTAGTTGTACACAATGATCTGCATATACAGTCATCACTTCTGTAAAAGATTCACATATTATCAACAATCAATAAAGTAACGTGTACCTTTAAAAAGAGCTGGAGTGTGTTATAACAGTTCACAACCACACAGTAATATCAAAAAACAGCATTAACTCTGGGTCAAAACAACCCATTGTCTTTGATTGTTCCCCAAATGGTTTTCTACCCATGAATACTGAGTAAAATGAACCCAGTATTCTGTCTGTGTTATCACTTTTGTCTCACTTTTTAGTGTGAATGACTGTTTTCATGTTTGATTTATGAATAGGTATGAATGTGTATGTCTGATGTACTACGTTCATTCCACCACTAGGTGACATTAGAAAAAAGAACAACACTAAACCAGGGATTCCTCTTCGTCCTCTTCTTCTTCTTCCTCCTCCTCTGGCATTTGTTTGGTGGCACTGTCGTCTGTACCATAAAAAAAATAACATCATAATTGATTTACATCAGTTCTCTATGCCTTAATAATGGTTACTATAATGTTAGAATAATAATTATCTTGATATTCTGAGTTTGCCAGCAGTGTCCATCAAGTGTCTCTCCAGCCTGGATGACTTTGGTGTCTCAGCCTGTTTAGATTTCTTTGTCTCACCTGTTAATTTCCAAGGAAGCTTTAACCCAGCTGGCCAGAAGACAAGGAGAGAGAGAGAGAGAGAGAGAGAGAGAGAGAGAGAGAGAGAGAGAGAGAGAGAGAGAGAGTACATTAAACAGAGGGTGAGAGAGAATGAAAACAATACCCTGTAAATTCATCTGAAAAACCACAGAGTTTGTTTTGATTGTAACCCACAGTGGAATGGGAGGTCAGGCTGACCAAGTGTTTCACCCTCTTCATGTTGAGTAGAAACAGAGACCATCACTATCAGAAGGAGGAGGAGACAGCAGAGCAGTCAGTGAGAGTGGTTGAGCCAAAGCAACAAGACCTGATCCACAAGCTTGTTTTGAAGTCTGTTATTTCTTCTTTAGTCAAATTGATGTTGAATTTGGACAGCAAATTGAAGATTACCAGCTGCTGTTTCTTTTGAAAACAATAAGTAGAAGGATAAGGCACGCAATGATTAGCTTAGCTGAGAACAAAGGCTGGAAACAGGTGGAAACAGCTAATCTGCCAGGTCACTTATTATCTTGTTTGTGTAGTTTAAAAATGCGAATTTGCTGTTTTACAGGGGTTATGTGAAAGCAAACAAACAAAGAGCAGAAACTCCAGGATGTTATGGATCCCTGCAAAGAAAAAGTCTGACATGTAATCCATATAAAACAACAAATTGTTGGATTGATTGGATGGGAATCAAGCAAAATGTGTTAATTATTGACCTCTAAAGATGTTGCTAGGCAAATTTTGTAATCACTGGACAGAGCCAGGGTAACTGTTTCTCCCTGTTTCCAGCTAACTAGCTGCTCGTCAAAACTATATTCAACACACAAGAGTGATCTCAATCTATTCATGTAACTCTCAGTAAAAAAGCAACATATTTTCCAAAATGTCCAATTATTGCTTCAAACAAGCATTACAGCAGCATTAAACTGCTGTGTGCAAAATGACTTCCAGACATCATTTTAAAAAAAAAAAACATAAACAAAGTCGTTGTTGCTAAAACTGAAACTGCATGAGAACGCTTTATAACCATATGAGTGAGTCATGATCTTGTGAGCATTGAGTTTGTCAGGGAGATGAGCTGTTTGAGATCCTGAGTAGCTTGTGAACCAGCTGTGGATCTTCTTTGTTTTTCTTGAAATAAACCACAAAAATGCTTTAAGGTCTGAAATTTCAACACACCTCCAGTATCCTAATTTGAACGCAATTCCCCATAATTATGTCAGCCACTAACAATATGTTGAAAATGCGGATGGGGTTGTGGGAGTGAAAAAAAAAGCAATTCTGCCTGGGGCCCCAAAAGTCTCCAATCTTGATTTGTTTGCACATGAATGTGAAACCCTGATCTCCTTTAAACCCACAGTCACTCTTGGTTTTCGTGTGAGGTTTAAGTCAGTTTTATGAGCTGTAAAAATGAGCAGCTACACTGCGGTCACCACATCCAGGTGTGTAAGGGCAAATTGTTCACCTGGGTTCAGAGAGAGAGGAAGAATTAAATGTGTCCAGCAACAATGAGATGATGATACTGCTGTTGGAGCCTCATAAACTAGATACCAAACAGAGAGATAAATGAGACTCCTGATTTAAGACTGCAGTGCTTCCAAATAAAATACCACCTGAAAGAACACCAGAGGAGGATTAGTGGACAGACGACAGAATTATGAGGTGCACTGGGAAATGAGAGTCTGATTCCTGAAGACAGCAGATAGTATATGTTTACTGGAAGGCAGCAAGAACTGCATGGGGTGGGTTAACACGTGTATCGTAATAGTTTAAATTGGGCAGAAAAACAGAGGAATGTTCTCCTGATATAACAGCAGAACAGTCTATGAAACCTAAACCCTCGGGACCCAAAGGCAGTAATGTTCAACAGCTGTGTTCATTTTACACGTGTGCACAAATCCTGCTTCAACCTCCACTTGGTCTCTGACTATGTTCTACGTGCAAACAACTGCAACATGGGTCATGAAATAGTTATTAGGACTTATGGTGGATGAGTGAGAACTTGTTTGAGTCACTTCAGTCACTCTTTGGTTGCTTTGCTGACAGCTCATACACACAACCTGTGACAAGAGGCAATAAACAGACATTACCTCACTTTAAGGAAACAGAAAACTGTAATGTAAATATGAAGCAATCATCCGCAGCCAGTTAGCTTAGCTTAGCATAGCGACTGGAGACAGGAGGAAACAGCTAGCTCACTCCACAAAGTCAACAAACCTTTGACCTTTCACTCAGTACAGCATTATATCCTCTTTGTTTAACCCATCCAAACCTAAAGTGTGAAAACAATTAGTTGCTTTTTCCAGCTGTATGTTATATGCTAAGCTAACCTGCTAGAAGTAGCTTTATTTTTAAGAGTGGTGTAAGAGTGGTGTTCACCTTCCTCCTCTGAAAGAAAGTGAATAGGCCAAATGTGAAATTCCTTTTTCGGGTCACAAATCAAACAGATAAGAAATTGCTGCCTAAAAAGATAAAATTTGACCCAGTTAGCTGTAAATTCTACAGATATTAGGAGAAAACAAGAAGATAATCTACCATTTGGTGTGGGTTGATTTGTGTTTTGATTTAATTTGTCAGGAGCATCTGAAGCCAAGCAGTTCCATGATTTTAATTTGTCAATTTTGTACAGACACATTTTTCTCTCATCCGTTTTAATAATGTATAGACTTAGAGACTTAGACTAGACTTTATTGATCCCTATTCTCAGGGAAATTAAGTAAGTCTGATGTCTATTTAAATCTCCTCATAATAATAATTAATTTGCCTTTCATTAGCAGCACTGATGTTGATGATAATCTATCAAAGGATCAGTCCATGGTATCTGTATAAAAAAACACCCTGCAACACACACCCATCACAGTCCAGGGCCTGGAGGGTCTTCCTCTTCTCCTTCTTTACATCAGTTTCACTTTAAGTTTCTGTCCATCATTCCTCTCTCAGTTCATCCTTCCTCCTCTGTCAATATTAAGTGATTCTTAAAATTCTGTCTGTCATGTCATCTCTCACTGTCCAAAAACAAACCTGAAGCAGAACAGTAAGTTATTGATACAGATCTGGAAATATAGAATATAGTCACTTTCTCTCTCTCTCTCTCTCTCTCTCTCTCTCTCTCTCCCTCGCAGCTGCAGCAGATGGGGGGTATGGAGGAATTCAGCACAGCGGAAATGCAGACCTAGGGGCGAATGACCAGGACTTTCCATGACTTGTAAATACACATTGCACAGTGACACCCCCTGTCATTTCTGAAACGCACACTACATATTTTCTGCTTTAACAGTTCCATAAGTTTTGCATAGTTACCGTCCCCTCATTTATAGACATTAACTGTCACCCCCTGATTTTTATAATCAAATAAACAGACAGACTTGTTGTCTGCATGAAACTAGGAGGGATCTATAGGAAACAACTCACTCACACAGAGAGGGAGAGAGAGGGAGACTCAGGAATCTCTCCCTCTCTCTCTCTTCTCTCTCTCTCTCCTCCGTCCTCTGTCTCCTCAGCGGACTGAAGCGGCTGCAGAGACGTGAACGAGGTGAGGTTCATTCAGATAAAAAGATATCAGTTATCAGCTGCCTCTGCGCTGGTTGCATGACTCATTTTTAGATTATTTATCGACGAACTTCTGATTGCGACATCGTCAGAGTTTCGATCAGTATAATGTACTGCACCATGTAGAAACGCGCTTCTATCGTCTAATGCATGGCAGTGTGCAAAATGTCCATTACTTTTATTGTTTTCACCGATGCATCTCGTGTTATATCCCTGCTTGTGCTGACTAAACTTTGGCTTTGGCTGTTGTATTTTTGCATTTTTCTTTTATAAATATGCACGTGCAAATGTAAACATTTTAGTGAAAATACATTAACGTGTACACAGATGCCTCGAGACAGTTCTTCAGGTATCTATGAAAATTCAAAGTTGTATATGTTTAATGTACAAGTTTCCAGTTCAAGTAGGTTTTTCCACCAAAACCAGTTATGTAATATTCTTGGTCAGTGTATGAGCCATGTGAAACTCACTGAATGACCATCTGTGGTTCAGTCTGGAAATGTCAACAGAATCCTGACACAAGCACTGTAAGATAAATGACGTTAGAAAAAACACCATTAGGACCAACAATAATATTTTCATTGAATAACTGCTGCTGTTGGAAATACACACTGAAATGCATACATTCTGCCAGTGTGCACAATTGTGACAGTGCTGTAAACGTACAGTATACAGATGATGATAGCTCATTAGAGTAAATGAGAAATCTATGGAGGCCCATTTCCACCAATAAGATGAAAAAACAAAGTTCTTATCTGTCATTATAATGAGAAACTTTCTCGAAAGAATGACTTAGTGTCTCAAAGTCATTACTTAGAGAAAGTCTCTCATTGCAGTGAATTATGGGGTCTTTTTTTCTCCATTAAATTGGTGGCAATGGGCTTCCATAGAAATAGAAAATAGCACTTCTGGACAATCTCTATGGGAGAACAAATGGCACAGCAGGATAATCAGATAATGCCCCCCCACTGAAATGACTGCACACATCCATGTTGTCTCCTCATTTTGCATCTCTTTGTATTTGTTTTGTGTTTACCTCTTGTTTTTATGTCCCTTTGTAGTCATTCTCTGTCTCTTTGTGGTTGTTTTGTGTCTCCTTCCAGTTGTTTTGTTTCTCCTTGTAGTTGTTTGTTTTACTCTCCAACAATAAATAATCAGTCATTTCAAATAAACAACATAGCAACTGGTGTCACTGGTTTAACATCCTCTGTTTATATGCTCCTACCAAACACAACCAATGAAAAGCACATGACTGACAAGTGATTACAGACTGTTTTAATTGGAGTTGTGTTGCTAAGAAACGTTTTTTCTTCTGTTCATAAAAGCAAAACTTTCACCGTAAAACTTTTTAACATTTAGAATATCTGAGTGTGTCCTGATCATCTGTATAATGTATGAAGGATGCAACTGTCAGTATGGATCCAGCTGTCCTATGTAAACGCAGAAGCACACACTGTTCCCGTTATAGTACACAGACACTGGCTGATCACTGGAGTCTGGCAGACAGCCATCGCTTTTCCACTGAAACTTTGTCAGCTTGGCTCTCTTGTCTAAAAAAAAGCTGCTCCACTGACTCTCTTTGGGTTAAATACACCATTGTGAGGAGTCAACCTTCCTGAGCCAATTGTTGATAAACTGTGGGCTGTCTGCAGAGTCATTTTCCAGATGATCTATGATCCTTGTAGCACTGCCTTAGCCCATTATTATGTAATTTTCCTCACTTTTGGGATTTGGACGAGGAGTGCATTAGTGAGTCTTTGAGGCACCATTTGACCTCTCAGAATCAGAGCCTGTGGACATGTATGTATGTACGGAAACCTTCCATAGCATTTCATTTTAACAACCACTGAAATGCCATTTGGCCAGATTATTTTGCTGCAAGAAGGCTTTGTTTTATTTGTTTTCCCACAATTCCTGACTTCTGCTTCTTCTACTTCTTCTTGCGGGAATAATTATTTTCTCTGGCTCAGCGTAGAAGATTCCACTTTCTCTTTTCCACTGTTCTGGGAATGACATCTAGAACACAAAATGATCTTATTTTCTGAGCAGCTGCTGAACAACTGATATTTCATCAATGGTATTCCCTCATCACTAGTGGTGCAGCTTGCAACTTACACAAGAGAATTTCTCACTTTTATTTATGTGAATGAATGACATTACCACTGGATGCTAAGTGTTGTGGAACACCTTGCATCTTAGTGTTCAGTAACCTGGAAAGTGTACACAGATCCTCTGTTGTAAGCGGGGGCACTTCACATCACTGTAGCACTACCCCAGATCAACCCAGATCACAGTTGGTCAAGTAAAATAAATTTCCCATGTCACCAGGAACCAGAGCCACCAGCAGAAATGCTAACAAAATGAAAGCTAAAGTGTCAGTCATCTGGTAGTTTCCCCTGCTCTTCCTCTAGGCACAGCCATGTTGGGTGTCCTCCTCATTCTGTCCCTCTCCTCCCTGGTGGCCCCGCTGCCTCCCCCAAATGATCCTCCCGCTGTCTGCAAGCACTGCTGTGATCACCTGGAGCCAGCAGAGGGCAGCGGAGCTCCGCCACCCACAGGAGGATTCAGCCATGTGCCAGAGGTCCGCACCTACATCAACATGACCATCCTGAAAGGTACTCAGAGGACATCTCTTAGTTGTGTCGTGCTGCTTTAGACATTCACACATACTGGTTTTAGAAGGTTTCAAGCACAGTACAGCAAAAATACTCTTGCTTACTCTCCCTAAGGTTTAAAATCAGCACTAAGGATGGTCTCCTGTACCGGTTTTACACTCATTGCATAGAATGGGTGCCTGGGGGTTAATTTTTTATCCTTCATACAGGTTCAGCAACTTGGGTTCACTTGACACCGAACTTCCTGTAGGACTTTTTATGTTCAAATTTGGAGAAAGCGACAAAGCTTAGCAATCACTTTTTGAAATGGAATAAAAAATGTTGGAAGGAATCTTGTTTTTTGTACAATGAGAGCTTCAGCTCCTATTCTAGACATGAAGTTGGACATCAGAGCCAAAGTGTGCACAACAGGTCCAGTGTCTCTGAGTATCTTAACAGTTTATTTTGTTTATAGAAAGTTCCTATAACAGTTGAGTCAAAAAACATCTGTTATCTTGAATTGAACTGATTCAGGGAGAAAATGTAGCTTTGGTAGCTAAGTGGTCAAATATTAGCCTCCGTTCATCTTTTCTTCAAACATACTGTCTCTTATAAGCTTATATATAGTTTCTTTCTGCCTGATGTTAAAAAGAAGTATGACTAATATCACTCTGTGTAGGTGATAAAGGAGAACGTGGAGACAGAGGGACACCAGGCAAAGCTGGACAAGAAGGCCCTCCAGGCTCAAGGGGGCCCATGGGCTCAAAAGGTGCTAAGGGCCAGGCAGGTCCTCCAGGTGACCCCTGCAAAATCCAGTACTCCGCCTTCTCTGTCGGCCGTCGTAAATCCCTCCACAGCCTGGAGTCCTACCAGGCTCTAGTGTTCGACACAGTCTTCGTCAACCTTGACGGCCACTTTGACATGTTCAGTGGGAAGTTCCTCTGCCACATCCCGGGCATCTACTTCTTTAACGTCAACATTCACACATGGAACTTCAAGGAGACATACCTACACATCATGCAAAATGACATAGGGAAGGCCATTGTGTATGCCCAGCCCAGCGACCGCTCCATCATGCAGAGTCAGAGCCTGATGCTGGAGCTGGAGCTGAAAGATGAGGTATGGGTGCGACTGTACAAGAGGGAGAGGGAGAATGCAATTTACAGTGATGATGTAGATGTCTATATTACTTTCAATGGATACCTCATCAAAGCTAGTTCGGAGGAAAAATAAATAAGAGAGGACAAGCTGCGGATTTGACTGTTGAGCTCAGTAATAGGGAAAACAGTTAATAGTTAAGTTATTCTCTTCCTCCTTAAAGTTTTAGGTAAATCCAGCATGCTCCACTGTGGTGTCAGAATCCTACCTGTTGCAAGAGAAACACTGATACTGTTCTCTTGCAACAGTGATACTAAAAACCGAATACACTCATTACCCCAATAGAAAAGTGTCAGAAATGTGAAAATACATACAGAGGATCCATTCTCTCTATATCTCTGGTTAGATGTCATGACAACATCTTGTGTTAAAGGAATAATTCAATATTTTGGAAAGCAAGCTCTTTTGCCTGTCTTTAGAATTAGATGAGAGGACTGTTATCACTCACACATCTGTACAGTGAATAAGAAGCTAACCCCAGCAGCTAGTTAGCTTAGCTTGAAATCCATCTACACGCACCTCTAAAGCTCAGTAATTAACATGTTATATTATGTGTGTTTAATTAATACAAAACCCAAACGTAAAAGCAGTAATTCATTGTCTTACAGGGTGGTTATGTGCCGGAGTATTTTGATCAGGAGCAGTGATTTCTGGGAGTTTCCAAATGTATGCCCCATGTATACTGTTGTTGTTTTTACACTTTTGGTTGTGTCCAAATTAAACAGAACAGCTGTAAACATTATGTCAATTAGTGAGGTTTTGGAGATGCTGATTAGATTTTGTAACCTCCGGATAGCTGTTCCCCCTGTTTCCAATCTTTATTCCAAGCTAAGATAACCAGCTGCTAGCTGCTAGCTGTTACTTCATATTAAGCATACAGACACAAGGATGGTATCAGTTTTTACACAACGGTGAACAACGGTTAACAAAATGCCAAACAAGAACTGCTTATGTTCCTCATGTCAACCTAGAGTAAAACTGGATGCATTAAAAAATAATAGTGTTTTAGAGATTTTCAGTCCCACATATTAATACGATTATTGATTTAAAAAAGAAAAAAAAAGACTATAAAGAATATGCCGTGCATAATTTGTAACAGAAAATGAAAACTGAAAGATGCCTGATATTTGCTACTGTCACTCTGACAAAGAGACAAAGCAATGGTTTTATATGTGGTGCTAAAACATGGTGCTAACTGAATTTTTGTAGTGTATGGACTGAAATTTGAGCCTATTTGAGTCTGTGAAACTGTGAAACTGCAGTTTAACAGGAAACATAAAGTTCTCTGCCAGTGAGATTTAATGTTTTGGACTGACTTTACTATTTGTACTTGAATGGTTTGTGCCAAAAAAAAAAAAAAAAATTGCTGTGTTATCTTTATCTGTTCTCACTGAAATGAAAAGTGAAAGTGATGTTAACTGTCACTGCCAGTTACAAACATTATTAGCACTAGTACTAACATGACTTTAAATGTCATTATTAATACATCAGATTAATCATTAATATCTGCATAAAAAAAAAAAAAAAAAAAAAAAAAAAAAACACAACAATATATCTACCTTGACGTGCCTTGCCTTGGTGTAGCTCCTCATTGTGACCACTGGAGGGCAATAAACATTTGTGATTAAGCTCCAGCATAGCAAAGGCAGAAAATTTTTACCAGAAATTCTTCTTATTATTGCAATCATTAAAATATATAACAGTATTTTTTAATTGTATTAGGCACAATAATAATTATACTGGCACTAAAATTGTGTATTAGCCATGAATTGAATATAGTTCCTTGTTGTTACCTCTGGGGGGCGGTGAACACTCACTAATACTCTCATGTCAACCTTAACAAAGACACACACCTCTGAAGTTCAAAATAAAACAAGAATAACAGAAAGAGGTCTTCTTGTTTATTTGAAGGTTTATATTACTGTCAATACCATCACTAATACTTTGAAAAGCTACAATGATGGCTATACATTTACCTTCATGTTAGTATGTTTCTCTGGCCGCAGTGCATTTAGTGTGTTTTGACTTACGATGATGGCATACCGTCATTTCTAATAGTTAGAAATAATTATAAATTTGTGTCAGTTCAGCCTGAATTCAAGGTAAAATTATTACAGCAATAATGTTACGTTGTTACGTTTTGGTAAATGTACTAATTCACTTTCCCGCTCAGCATTTGATGAGAAGATTGATACCACTCTGGTGGTATATTACTGTTACTGTAATATACAATGCCAAGCTGCAGGTACTAGCCAGTTAGCTTAGTTTAGCATAAAGACACATAAGTGTGTATGGAATAAATGATTCATCCACTAGTGTAAAGACCTTTGGCAGCATTGGTGGATGGGAAGCCAGTGAGGGATCAGATTCTTGCTACAGAGTTTACTGCTCTCACAGATTCGTCTGTCTACTCTGACTCACCAGTTGCCATGAGGATTTTGATAAACATGAACACAGTGACACCTTGAGGATGTCATGGGTAGTTGCTCACCAAAGCCAACATTTGCTGTTGTAGCTTTAGCCTGCATCACTAGAAAAAATTCTGCTTTCTTTGACCAGATGACAGTTACTCACATACATATCGTAAAGACAATATGTGTGTGACAGTCATGTTTACTTTTCAAGCTCAGTCATCCAGAGGAGTCCGTATTTGTTTATTCTATTCGTCATTTCCTGTTAATATATTGTGTGCTCCACTAATGTTTTTTTCATTTTTTCCTTCCCCCACTTCTCCAATTCCTTCATGTCAGTCTCTACCACACAGTGATTATTCTGCTTCATGATGTTGAGACAATACCACAATGAATTTTCCTCAGAGCATTAACTGATAATATGCTAATATGGCAGGCAATTAATATGGCAATATTAATTTTGTACCAGTGTCATCTATCTTCAATATGAATTGCACAGTGCCATTATACCATATAAAACTCAATGAATAAATTGATCTTTTTTCTTTTATTCAGTTGAGACAAATGATTTGCACAAAGAGAGATAATAAATCCTCCATCATGCCCCACCACCTTTATTTCTCTTGTACAAAGACGAGATGATGCATGACACCATAATAATAATGAAACTGAGTGAATAGTTTTGCATTTTTCCCATGAATGGAACAATGAGATGGAACAATACATGTTTTACAAAAAACATCTATCTCAAAAATAGAGTTCGGTGTGTGCCACTATGTGATGCTAGGAAATGGAATGAGGTCAAAATGTAGGACAAGGTTTGGTGCTGCAGCTTCAACAAACATTTAAGCTGTTCAAAGCAGTAATGTTGTGGTGATGTCAGGTCACTGGGGAAAAAAATATGCTTATCAGCAGTCAAACTCTAAGCTTTAATAAAGGCCCATAAAGATTGATTCCCCCCTTACAAAAGCAGAATGCACTCATAGGTTTTATTCTGCCAATAAATAAAGTTTCTTTTTTCCTTACAAAATTTTTCTCTCTTAATGTCTGGCTTTTTTGTTGTTGTTTTGCACTTTGAAAGGAAAAAAAGAAGAAAAAAAACTTATGGACAGCCACAAAAGAAAATACAGTAAAAGAACATAACAAAAATACAAAAGAGATATGACAATACAATTAACTTGATTGGTACATTGATAAGGTGGGAGTGTGGGATAACTAGGTGTGTTTTCTTCTTTTTTTTTTTTCTTTGCATAAACCTACCTTTCTGTGAGAAGGAAAAAACAACCACTGATGCTTAATAATTCAGTCCTATTCAGGTGTGGACTAAGCCATTCAGTCAAAGTCTGCTTTTTTTAAACAAAAAACAAAGCAATACAGTTTCCTCCCCTGACAAAATGTTCCACACTCATTAAAAAAAACAAAAATAAACCAAAAGGCAGCGAGACAACACTGAGTCAATAGTGTGTGAACATGTAACATCTCAGTGACTTGCAGAACAATGTGGCACAAAGCATGTCTATGACATCACGTACAGTACAAACCACACAGTAATCCAATGTGGTAAATGACACAGAGCAATCCACTGGACACAACCACGTCAAAAAGCACACTCACAGAGTCCTCACAGAATCACAAATCATACTAATTCCCAGACAGTCAGACAATTCTACTTAAGGGCTCTGTTATTTCCTATTTGTCCCAAATAATAATCACACAAGGTAAACAAGGCCCAGTATATCAAATATACCTTGTTGTGGCTTCATACAGCTCTCACTGTATTGTGTTCTAAGTAAAAATGAAGTCCTTCTACAAAAATACTTTTTTTTTCTGCTGTGTAAACGTATGCAACCAAAGGCACTATCTTCTCTTCCCACTCCTCTCATATAAATCATATGAACCAGTCCTTGCCGAGATCGTGATGTGATTAATCCTGACTCTAACCACAAGCAAGCCTTTACTTGGAAACTCTGACATTAATACTGACTAACACCTCGTCTTGCACCAACTTTACAGTTGTACTTTAGATGCTAGCATCAACCCGACTTGGCGAGTTATGTGTCTTCGCAACAGCACAGCATCGTACCTACTCACACACTCTTTGCTGTCTTTGTGTAATGTGTCCAGCTCCTTGCTACAAAACACTTCATCCCATGAAAATGCTGCCCTAAAAAATGTTCAGCATATTTAGGGGAGGAGGGAGGGGGGCACACACAACAACACTGCTGCAGTCTCCAGGGTAACCCAGTATAGTTCAGTGTTAGTAACTGCAGTTTGTGCATGAGAACACAAGGACGATCAAATGTGGATGATAACATCTCATGGTAACAACACAGCAATAAAAGAAGATGTTCCCTTTAGAAAACTGTCTGTTTAAATGCACAGAGGCTCACCTGGGCATGTGCAGCTGAGATGAAATCAAAAGAATGTTGAAACTCCAGTTTTATGCCTCAAAGACGAGCTGAGACAAATCCAGCTGCTGTGGAGCTGCTGTGCTTCTACATGACGAGGCTACGATAAGGCATTTACTGCATATCATGCTCTGAAACTGTCAAATAAAGCGAGCTGCTAGAATGTTATCAGAAATTATTCCATAAATATAATTTAACGGATTTCTCCATGCTGAAACCTAATGTAGCGAGGTCTGAAGAAGCAGTTTGTTGTTGAGGAGGAACAGTATGTGTGTTATGTGAATATCTTCACCTGTGTATGAGGTATAAAATAAATCTACCTGTTTCTGATGTTGACAGCTGTTGTTAGCATTTTAAACAACATAAAAATCCCTTTCATGCTCAACATAAACATTGCACTTACACAATGTGAAATAAATTAGCTGACAACTAACACTCTAGTGCAACTACATTTTTAAACTGATCTAATAACACCTTGTTTTAACTCGTCGCCCACATTTACAAAACTGCCACACCTGTGCTGACGTCACAACAGCAAAAGGGGAATGGCTCTGCGGCATCACTTCGGCGAAGGTTTTTCTGCAACATCCTGCTACAAAGCCTGTTTGATCGTCACAGTCACAACGGAGCTGCGACATCACAAATCACAGGCGTGGGGTGGGGGGTGGTGGGTTGACATCAACTTTGGGAGTGCATGAGACTCATCATGGAAATATGAATTACAGACTACACTGAATGTAACATGTTAGGGATGCCTGCCCTTTGCACAGTCCTCATTTCAACTGTCCTCTAACTTGTGTGCTTCTCATTATCTTTGTAATTTAATAAAGGAAATCAATAATGTATAATGGCTGTTACCTGACTTCACCTCACTAGTGTGCTTCCTTAGAGCAGTGAGCGTCCTTAATGATGTGCACATTTAGTGTAGAACAGACAAGAGTGAAGAACGCAACTGCAAAGGCCAGAACAAAAGGGAGGTGTCACTGCTGTTGGAGTGTAGCATTTTTTCATGACATAAAAAACATTTTGTCTGTGTGGCATGGTCAGTCCTGTAGAAACTTGAGTCACTCATTGAGGATCGAGTCCGGTTTGTCGTAGCCGAAAAGCCTGAAGTCAGGTTCGTACAGCTTGTAGAGTTCTCTCCGTGCCTTCACAGGTACTGTGCTGAACCAATCGGCCTCCCAGCTGCTGGCTGTGAGGTTCCTATGGGAGGTGGGGAATTCCACCACGTTGTCCACCCGCAGCTGGCGCAGCAGGTGCTCGGCGTCCTCTTCTGCCGTCTCCAAGTGGCCCACAAAGTCATACTGAATCTGGCACGGGTGGCAGAGCCGATACACCTGCCGCCAGTGCTCGTTAAAGGGCATCTCCTTCTCTGTCTGAGGGTCCAGGAGGTATTGAATGAAGTGGGAGAATGAGGGATGGATACCCACAGCAAACGCCTCGTCCACAGAGGTGGGGGGTGTTGGCTGGTTGGCATAGCGGCGCAGCATGACCTGTGCAAAGCGTCGATAAAAGTCCTCGTTGCGCAGTTCAAATTTATTCCGGTAGGCAGAGATGAGACGTACAAAGGGGTCCCGGACAAAAAGAAACTTGGTGTACTTCTTCAGCTTAACCTTCAAAAGTGAACATACATTATTATCACACATGCAGTATAACAGACAATTAATTGAGATGGTGAAGGCAACTGAAAACAATCAACATAATGACTAATATGATGCTCGAGGACATAACAGATGGCTCTGTAGCTCAGAGAAACAACAGTTCACACAGTGACACAGCAAATGTGATAATATGACACCGATATCACTATATGATACCAGCAGAGATAAGTTAAACCCCAAATGCTGAAGTGGCGTTAACAGAAATATGCTTCACTAGATGTGTCTGTGTCAAAAACATGCGATTAAAATGCAGCTCTGAAAAACAGTTAATAAAACATCAGGCAAAAGCTAAATGAGAGCATCCCATGCCAGTCATGCTGAACTAAATGGTTTAGCAGGTGTCACAGTAAAGTTCACAATAATTCACCAAAATATCAAACAGGTAAAGCTCTGCATTGGAGGAAAATGTCAGGCACAAAGCCTCACCATGCAGCATCAACAAAGTAAATGTCAACACACATTTAACAAATAATTAAAGCAGTTAATACAGTTAATGAATAAGCAATGTTGTGTCTATCATTATAACCATAAAGTACAGGGCACAATAAAGTACAGTATTTCAACAGACCTTCATGAGGTGTCTTGCAAACTTGCCATAGCGTTTCCAGAACTTGTTGAAGGTAAAGTGCATGCTGCTGTTGTGGACCAGGTCCCTGGGGATGGCCAGCGGGTCTCTCTGGGGAACACCATCCTGCTGCAGGCTCTCACTAAGGACTATCATGATCCGCTTCCAGTTACTGCACGCCACCTGAGAGGGGCAGGGAACACATATACAGTTAGGGTAAAAAGTAAAGTCTCAAGTTTTTACTTAAGCCCAGGAGAAACTAGTGGAAACACGTGGACATAAAAAACATAAGCTCGGTAACAACTGTATATGAGTGTGTGCACTGACTGGACAGGACATGGACAGGACGAAACTGAGTCTGGTTTTGTCATATGAAAAACCACAGCTGATGTTATGGATTCAAACAAAGCAGTAACACAATGCAGGTGTAGGTGTACCTTAGGGACGTAGCAGTAGATGATACCGTGCCTGTCGTCCACGATGAGGTGATCTAGCTCCTTGTTGGGAATGTCGTCAAATGAACGGTTTTTGCCAGAAAACACCATGCTGTCATTAGCGCACATCTCCTGAAGTAACCTCCGCCGCTGCTCCTGGATGAAGCACACACAAATATATCATTAGCGACTAAAGCGATTTTATCAAGTTTTGTCTTAGTACGCCTTCTTTTCCCTCTTTTGTGCACATATAAATGGATGGATACAGAGTAGTGGCATCAAATAATGTCAGATTCATCATCTTGTTTTTACAGGCCCAGTACACCTACACAGGTGTTTGAACCTGATCTGGCTGATTACATCACTGCTCAGGAGGAAGCTGGGTGGAGCTATACTAGAATTACACGGGCTGCAACTTATCCAACGCAGACAGGTGCAACAAACTAACACCAGAGTCACTGAAATGTCAATATAACAGAGGGAGCCTAAATAGACACAAAAGTGAAAACACTTGTGTGGGTGGGCCATGGCATTCAAAGGGTCTTTAAATAATTGTCTGTGTTTTATTTTAGCAAAGTTCTTATAGGACTGTGTAAAGATGACATTCAAAATATGGTCGATAATTTGGTGGATGTTATGTACCAAAATTCCACTATCACAAGTAGAAAGAAAAAGAAAGCTAATCCAGTTTAATTTCAAATTATACCACCACACATGACATTAGTCTCCATTGGCTCCTTTAAACTGGTGTCTTCCAATACCACAGGTGTGGAGTATAAGGTTCACATCATTTTAATCAGAGGAGATGTGGCTGTCAACCAATCAGGATCCAGATATGTGACTGTTCTTCATGTGACCACAAAGGCCCACAGGACATTTTAATGACTGACATTTTGACTTGTCATAGGAGGAAAAGCACAGGTGAAAGCAATAACATTGATGATGGCTCTGGTGGTTCTGATTAAACATCCTGTTAAACCAAGCCAAGTAAGCATCAAGCTGGCTGCTGCCATTAATGGAACAGTTACACCTGTGCTTCTCCTACAATGACATATCAAAATGTTGCAGAGAAAAAGGCCTTGTAAACTTTTAGAATTACCATTACTAATAATATGCTAATAATTTCAGATATTAACCTGTCTCTCACGGAGCTCCGCTGCCACTGGAGTCAGGTGAATCTTCCACTCCCGCCGTGGTATGTACCGCTCTTCTGCTTTCTCTGATTGGTTGCTTGTGTCGACGGGGACGGGGTCTGTGGGCTCACCAGTTCCCGGCTCTAAGAACTGGTTAACGAAGGCATCGATATCAGACAGGAAGGACGGAGTTCGGGAGGTCTGGGGCCGCTGCTGGGGTGGGGGGTGTGGGATTTTGGGGCCCGGTGAGACGGGCGTGTGCAAATACAAGTGAGAGGCTCCGACATCGTCCCAGTAGATGATGATGAGGAGGATCATGAAGGCCGAGCCCAGGACGATGAAGATGCGGAACATCCTGGACGTTCCCATAGGTGACTGTTGCTTTGCTACAGGGTCACCATAGCAACAGACTTACGAGTATACAGGGCGTCTTTACAGCATCGCCATGGCAGCAGATTGAAATAGTTACCTGGATCTTTTTATGTGATAGCCAGGGTTCTTGCTACAGGGTCACCATGGCAACAGAGTCAAGGTCCAGAAACTCTCTCTCACCATGGCGATAGATAAACGGCAGCTATAGCAGAGTCTGTGATAGGATTGGGCTTATCATGATGCTGGTGCACTGCAGGAGTGAGCTGCACAGGAGTGTAACTGGCCATCCATGGATTAACACTCACCTCTGCTCCATGCCTGAGACAACACACAGAGAGAGAAAAGCACCATTATGTATTCCATCTTTCTTAGATAACCACTCCCATTCCTGAGAGCAGATTATGTGCCCGTCTTATCGTTGGCTAGCATATTGGCACAAAAAACATTTTATAGCAAACAGAGTTGAAAGTAAATCATAATAAAAGACAAAGGTTGTGAACTTTATCTGATTTATCATTTAAAACTGTTGCTGAATTCCTCGTCTTATTTAAATCCCTCCTTACTGAAGCACCAAGGTGAAGTATCACACTTACAAAAGCATGCAGGTTTGGGCAGAAATCTTTCAGAAATGAGACAGTTCATTAGGCCCAATTTTTGACAAAGCATGTGCTGAATTTCTCCTTCACCTCTTGGAGTTGACCTAACTCCCACTCCCAGCAGCAGAATCACAAGTGGTTGTCAAATGTCTGCATGCCTGGGGGCTCTGCATACTATAAAATGATAAGTTTTGCATAGTACAAGTGTCCTGCTGTACATATTCCAGGCTTCCTATGGATTATGGTACAGCATTGGAGCACTTTAATATGGAGCACCCCTGAGGTAATAAAAAGCTCTATGTTGGCAACCGTTGAAAGAGGGCCAATAGCAAATATTTTACACACCTAACCAAGATACGTTCTGTGTGTACAAAAACACACTGAAGCTCACTGTGCTCATGCAGTCCACAAAATTGCCTATTACTCTGTGGAGAGCTGCAGAGATTGCCTGAAGTAGACTAGAAGACAAACACACAGTGTGTGTTTCTGCCCGTGGCTGATCTCAATCACAATTAATGTTTCTTAATTACACTTTATCTCCGGTCTATCTTCTCCTTCCTGTCGCGTTTCAAAGTCGAAAGGGAGCCACTTTTTCATTCCAACAGACTTCTAAATTTGGAGCTCTCATGCAACAGTCCTCACATTATTTCCTCTCTCCTGAAGCTAAGAGTGGACCACAGACATGGAAAATCATCATTCCCCTCTCTCCTCCCCATTCCTCCTCCCTCCCCTCTAAACACCAACGAATCTAACTGCCACCCTATCATGTACATGATATCAGACATATCAGGGGAAGCAAATCGTAAAAGCCTCTGTAAATGGTGGAATAAAGTACATCTACTCAAGTACTATAATTAAGTACAATGCTTAGGTACTGAGTGTTTCCATTTCATACAACTATGTATCTCTACTACAGTACATTTCAGAGGTAAATACTGTACTTTTTACTCCACAGCTTAAGTTAAATGTTACTTTAAATATGAAGATTTTACATACAAAACAATGACCTATAAAGAGTGATGTATTGCTATAGAATAAATACTATATAAAATAGCTGAAATTAATTCAATCTCAATGCATCTAATATAACACAATATAAGATGCGCATCTGTCACGTAATTGTTCAATAAATTGTTGGGTTAATGAAATATAAAACCCAGTGTGAAGAGTCCAAAATCTAAAAATATTAAATTATTAAATAATGTAAGACCAATAAAAGCAGCACATTTCCATATTTGGAAAAAAAAACCTAAACTAACCTTTTATTTTCAAAATAATAAATAATGATTATAATAATATAATAGAATAGAATAGAATATATAATTATAATAATGTTTTTTTTAAGGCGCCATGTTTCTTTATTGAGTATATTTATTCTTGAGAGATTATTCATATTTTGCTAATAATAGTGTCATACTTGTAATGGAGTATTTTTACTGTAGGCTACGGTGTTGCTACTTTCATAGAAGTTAAAAATCTGATTACGTCCTCCATTACTGTGTACAGTGGCTAAGGACAGTAGGCTGAAGCATTAAATCAATATTTTGGGATATAAAGACTAAACAGTCCTTTAAAATGCTCATTTCACGGTTCACGCACAGGTTTATCTCTGTTGACACAAATTTTTGGACGAACTCTCTCAGCGCCTTCATCGCGTCAAGAAGTCTCGGTGCAATTTTAAGTCACGCAAGCGGCTGTAAAACAACATATATTAGAGGTTAGTTGCTTCATAGCTCTCCTATATGAGTTCTGTTTACCACCACGTAAACGCTGGTGTCAAACCAGTTGTGTAAACAACAGATAACGCCATAAAAGCAGCCGTGCAGCCTGAGCTCAGCCAGCGGCAGATAAATCACACCGTCCTGTCCGCAGCAGCCGCCAGCGGATGCCAGACCGGACACAATGTAGCCTTTGACGGGAGAGCAACGCCGCGGGAACGGGCTGTTCCTCGCGCCGGGAAGCTCTCTGCATGTGGCTCGGTTCACTACAGCGTCGCGCGGAGCTCGTAGTCACATTTACGTGGAGATAACGATCAGTAGCAAAAGAAAACAATGAGCTTCCGTACTGTCTGTGGTTATATCAACATACGCTGCCAGTATGCCTAGTGGCATCTAGGTGTCAAAGTAGTGGTCAACTGCCGGAGCAGAGGCGCGTGCAAAAAAATGTTGTTGCTACCGAGAGGTGAAATGTTCCGTTACTTTTCTGATTTTTCTTTTTTTGTGATAATAGAAAGAACAGGACCTTCTCACCTCTTTTGTGGCCGTCAGCTCCCAGCGCCGCGTCAGCTGAGCCTGCCTGTGATGATGCGAGCCCCTCTTTTTTATCTTGGGAGATGGAGCGGGAGCACGCGAAGCACCGCGAGAGTTTGAAGCTGGAGCTGGAGGTTTCTGCAGAGTGAGCTCATGGGGGGAAAATTTCACTTTTCTGGGTCAACTCCAGCATAACATGTCTCTTCTCTGGGATGATTTATGTAGACAGCCCGTTCCTCCTCTCCCTTCCCCTGTTCTCCTCCCACAGGAGCAGTGTGCTGAAAATAACCTGCGGTACCTGCGAAACACAAATGTCATCCTCAGTCAGAAAAAATTAGAGTAAAAGAATGATAATAAGGAAATGTGGCTGTGGGGGATCTGTGTCTATTTGTGTTGCCTGGGCTGATGCGGTTAAAATCCTGTTATTTGTGAACCCTTTTCATCCTGTGACATCAAACGTAGCAAGGAGCCCCTACTGAGCAGCTGATTCACTTTGCAACACACACACACACACACTGTCATCTGCTTTCAATCAGCATCACATATTTCACCCCCACTCCTGATTTTACTCACAGCGCTGCGTTCTCATGAATTTGCTTAATATAGCTGTGTGCCCTGGCAGTCATTCTGCTTTGATCACACATACACACACACACACAACACACACACACTGAGCACGATGAACACACCAGAGTACGAAATATTACTTAAAAATCTCAAGAGAAGGAAAAAAAAGGTGCGATGGAGATTATTTGGAACATCACTTTTAGGCACTCAGTGAGATGATGAACAAGTGGGTACAGATTTATCCCTATATTTATATATATCGTATATATAACCATATAACATTTTTATCATGTTTACAGTTGTTTTTTATGGTGTTTATCGCATGTTGTTGTACAAAATAGTGTGCACAAATCAATCATTGTAAGGATCAACACTGCACCAGCACTGACTACAGTAAGGTGTTTTTGGTTTCTTATGCACACGATGTGCCAGATATGAGTATTTATAAGACTACTCCATATTGGTGTAAGCATGTCTCTTCTCGCAGATGAGGAGATTATCTAGCACCCTTATGAAAGAGGTCACTCCAAATCCCCTTCTGGCCTGCACACACATGTCAAAATGAGCCTTCTGGTCACCTTTAAAAAAACACTACTTTATAAGCTGTAGAAATCCACAAAGTGACCGGAGCGTAAGCAGGTTTACTGAACGCTGCTGAGTGAGGCCAGAACATGAGCCAATGTCCCACAGTTGAAGGGGTTTTACTCAGCAGTGTTATTAAGATAAGTGATGGTCAGTTCTGGCAATCAGGTCACAGCGGACAAGTTTTAAAATGAGTTAGCTTGGAGGATATTTTGCGGCTGGCTGGCCTATTTAAATCTTAGAATAATGAATCTGAGACATTCACATGATGAACAGTAAAAACAGCTTCAGAGTAAAGATTCTCAAAGATGGATTTCAATGGCAGTACTCATGATAGCCCAACCACAAAAATTCAGAACACATGAAAGGAGCCTGCTGACACTTCCAAAATTGATTGACAGGCCTTTTAAAACACAGACAAACACCAGTCAGCAACTTAAATCTCAGGTAATGTGTAGAGTACAAGCTTTCTAATGGAGTTAACGGTTGGTTTACGTTAGTGGTACCCAACCTGGGGGTGAGGACCCCCATCAGATGTCACAAGACGATCACCTAGGTAGAAAATTAGACCAAAAATAAATAAAATAATAAATAAAAATCTGCTGAACAAAACCGTGTTATTCTTTTTCTTTCTCAAATGCTTTACTAATAAACTATGAGAATTGCTCAAATATTCAAATCTGAGTGGAGAAATTCACCCTTTGACTGAACTGCTCACAACATGTAGATGTTCAACTGGTGACAAGGGTTCACAAGGAGACATTGCTTTATATGATGGGTCAGAAGAGAAAAAAAAATACTCATAATCAGACTTTTAAAACCCTTAAATCTGTCAGTTACATTGTCATTGTAACTGTAGCCACCAGAGGTCAGTGTAGTTTAGGTTAAGGACTGGAAATAAAACCTCAGCTCACAGAGGTGCTTTTAAGAAATTGTTCTCAATCTGTTTATTTCTCAAAAGAAAAGGCACACATTTACAAAATATATAATGCATTTATATTAAGTCAAAAACAATTTCAGTGTCCGTTACTGAGTCTGAGCATAAATATACCGTAATCTGCATAAAAGCATCATGTACAAGGTTGTTTTTTAATGTGTTTTATGGTGCTCAGCTACATACATTTGTTTTCATTTACAGGCCGTTGTGTTTGTCTGTGTGTGTTTGTCTACAGGAGGTCCTGCTCCACCCAGACCGTCTTCCTCTGCTCCTCTAGGATTCGGTCTTTGATGACCCTGATGAGGTCGTCCGTGCCTGCCCAGGCGTCAGGCTCCAGGCTGGCGTAGAGGCAGGGAATGCCCTCCAGCTCCTTCTCCGTTGACCGATATGATTTCATAAACTCCTCCTCCAACTCCATGCGCAGAGACAACTTCCTGTGTGGACAGGAAACAGGAAGGAAGCAGCGCTGTGGCAGTGAGTGCGGTAATGTTTGGAGCCCAGTATCTCTGATGAGATTCTGTAGACACTCTGCAGCAGTGGTCTGTGTGCTTTGTTGTAATTCTCAAAAAGATTACACTGACAATACTGGGTTTACATACTGGCTTTCTCTTTAAAGAGTTGAAAGAATGTGTCTCCAATTGGTTTTATCAAACAAAAGACCAGGCTGAGATGAAGCCATAAAATCTGATGTATTTTGGGTAAGATGTGTGGTTCTCGTGACAGGACTGACGTGTATTTGCATTTGGAAAAAGAAGTGTGGTTTGCAGCTGTGGCTACAAGGTGCTGGGTAAACATGTGAGAGTAAGTGAGGTTTTGTTCGGCTTACCGTAACTTCTTGACATTTTTCTCACAAATCTTGACGTGGATGATGATCGGGTAGATTTCTCTCCGTAATAGGTCTTTGACGCAACTCAGCTCAGCCTCCAGCAAGCAGTGTTTGCCCTGGTGACGGGCGGAAAAATTAGATTTACAGACAAATAGATCAACACATGCATACATGACTGAGCACATAGAGAGGAACACAACACCTTACATACTGTACTGTATCACACTAAAAAGTATTTATTTTTCAGAAGGATTTTGCTTGTTGATTAGGCTGAGTATTCGAATGAAGACATTGATACTACTGTTATGTCTATGGTAAATATAAAGCTAGAGCAATCAGCCAGTTAGCTTAGCATTTAGACTCGAAACAGGGGGAAACAGCTAGTCTACTTTTCTGCAATGGTAATAAAACCCACCTACCAGCACATATAAAGCTCTCTTAAAATCTACCACTGGACAAAGTTAGGCTAGGCTGTTTCCAGTCCTTATGCTAAGCTAAGCTAGCCAGTGGCTGGAATCCAGTTACATATTTCCTGTACAAGTGCAAAAACTTCTTATTGTGAAGAAACAAATAAGCACACACACAACCGTGCACTCATCAATAATAGCCTACCTTGGTGGCAACAGCCTCTATGTTTTCTCGGGTGATGCATTCAAATGTGGCCTGTTTCTCTTTGTAGTGAATAAAGGGCTCCACATTCTGTTTGAGATGAAACTCCTCTTTGGACAGTGTATCTGCACAAGAGTTGAACAGAAGGGAAAAACTATTTAAATTCTTAAATTTGTTGAGAAATTTTTGGCTATAAAAGACACGCACAGGAAAAAAAATTTGCTCACATGTTAATGATCACCACTGCACATTTAGCACAAGAGGAACAGAAACTTTTGAGGTTGTGGCCCTGGGGAATGTCCACATAATCAAGACATTGCACAGTCTCTTTGGTTTGCCAGATGTTCGACTCTGTCTGACCCCCCTGTCCTGGGAGCATTTGGTTTGTCATGAGACTGGAGGGTTGATTCTCTGCAGGTTTGACAGTACAACCAACTCTTATTACCGATATCTCTAAACGGATATTTAACCTCCTCCCCAACTAGGCCATTTTCCATCCTGCCCCCGCTGTCTCTCTGGTTACACTCTTTAACATTTACACCACAGTGAGGTACAATACCTGACCTGAATCCTAATAGAAGCTTCCTTCTCTCTCCTTCTCCCTCTGAAACTACTAGTTATCCACTATCTCTTCTATCTTTGATTCACAATAGGTGAATGCACTAGGGAAAACGCCACCGAGGTGGTGTTCCCTATGAACACATTAAGATGCCATGTTATGCAGTGGGTTTACTTATTCCCATCATAAACTGACCTGGTTTGCAGATGTTGAAGTCCATGGCTCCTCCCATGTTGAGTATTTTCTGGATAATGGTTTTGGCCAGAGCGGTGGGAGTGAATAGGACCGGTCTTCTCCTCTGGGTCCTCTGGGGGGTGACGGGACTGTAGGGAATCAGGTTCAATCCCCTGCTCAGCTCATTGTCTGGGTCAGCAGCATCTGTTTACAGCCGAGACACCGCACATACAAAAAGAGACACACATTGATACACCCACGGTTAGAAAGACAAGATAGTTTAAAGGTCTACAAGGTGTTTTATTAAGCAGATCATCCACTTGAATCCCCTGATCAAGAAATTCCAGGTTTTAGTTAACCTGGCTTTTGTATGTGCTAAGTCATTTACATGTTAAAGCCATAACATATCATATAGATGGAGTTGGACAGCATATTTACACAAAATTTACTTTGTTTAAGGACCATATATAGTATAAAAAGTTATGGTTATCACATAATATACATAATGTACTTCAGCAATGTACAAGTAGATTCTCATATTTATTCATTCATTCATATGTTTCTTCTGGATAGTTTTTGGGGATCCATCAAACTTCCTCATGCTTTTTTTTGGAACCTTCATTCAAACTCTAAAATGTTCATCTCTTTCAGGTCATTTATATTGGGGGTGATTTCTGACACCTTTGCACTTTCTCTGACACTTCTACTTTGCTTTTTTATTCTTCAACTGACAGCTCAGCTACTTTCATACCATATGCTTAAGCTGCTTGCTCTGAACATACCTCAAAGCTTTCACTTAAACTGAAATCTCAACTTCACTCAGCACTTCCACTTAAACTGAAAATTACACTTATTTCAGCAGTTCCATTTTAACTAGGAACTAAACTTCTTTCAGTAATTGTATGTCAACTACATTTTAAATAAAACTTCAACTGTTTACACTACTATTTCAGATGTTGCAGTGGTAAATTTTAGCAGCAAACACGTAAATTTTTTCTTTAACTGTAGCCTTTTCTAGTTGTTTCTTGTGGTTGCTCACATGGAGTTTTGTCACCTCTACATCACTTTGTACCCACCCTCTCGTCTGAGCGTCTCAAAGCCTTGTCTGGATAGTGTTGTGCTGCCTGCATTGATGATCCTCACACGCTCATTGCTGTTCATTCGCTTGTACTTGATATCCACTCTGCTGACAAACTGAACATAAAAAACATACAAAGAAAAGTACCATATTATTGGAGGCATCTTAGACGCACGCAGCTTTGTTCAATGCTACAAATTCATTTTAGGAAAACAGCTTTCTGGAATTCAAAAGACCAACCTTTTAAGGTTATGAGCCTATATTCATGTTACAGGCGCCTGAGACTAGAGGCTGTAGCACACATTTGCCACTGAACAGACTCAGACACTGAACAACTGGAGGTTTTGTTTGTACTTCATTACCTGTAGTATCTGAGTGAGGAAGATGCTAGCTCTTGACAAGCGTGGACTGGCTTTAGGATCAGGCAAGGGGCTGGCTTCTTCTGGCTGTAAATTGCTCTGCATCAGCACAGAGACACAGACAAGCAGTTACATGTTAAAAACATTTCGGAACAAAGCTCAGTAGATGCACAGGGGCTGTCACAGACTCACACCAATGCACAGTTCTGACTCAACGTAATGCAGAATTTATGATTGACAGCAGAGAAATTAGAGATGCAATAATTTGGTATAAAATGAAGAATCTAACGACACTCCTTATGTGTTAGACCAATGACGCTTACATTGGATACCTATGAACATATCCAGTCACCTTAAAGCCTTTGTTTAACATTTTTCATTTTTCTGCTTTGTGCAGAATAACCAGTTACTCATGCACTGCAGCCCTTTTCTGTGCCCAAACTCATTCCTTATTTGCTGTATAGTGGACTCTTTAGGCATGAATGTTATTTGTGCAAACAATCGCACAGTGCAATGCACCACATTTGAGAGATGTGAAAGAGAGTCTGAGGTTTGCACCTTCGCCCCCTGTTTAAACCCCTCCATCCTGGTGTCCTAGTAATGAGAAGGAACTTGTTAACACAGCCACAAAAACAAGTTCCCTCACCTACTTTACATCCTGCAAACACTGCGACCACTGCACTTACCACGTGCTTCAGAGGAGTTGCTTGAGTATTTTTGCTTTAGTTTAATAGGAGTGTGTCAGTACATTAATGCCACAGATTCAAATATATGTATATATTTTTCAGCAGCAAAAAAAAAGAAAAGAAAAGATAAAATAGTTCTGTTTCTTACCCTGCTGTTGCGGTAGTTTTCAGTTTCTTCTTTCCCCCCTCGACACACAAACTTCTGAATCTTTACCAGGAGCAGCTGTTGGGCCCTGCAATCAAACACATAGTCCTCATAAATTTGTTGAACACATCATTTTGACACAATGACAAAAGTAAAAACAACATTTATTATCATTTAAGGGTCTGTTCGCCCACAAAGCTGCTTCCTGTGCTTCTTGTTGTAGACAAACAGATTGTGGGCTTCAGGCGAGAGAAATGTGCAAAGGTTTGATTGTGTGAATGTGTATGTTGCCGAATGTTCCCAGTTCGTCATCATCGACATTTAGTGAGACTCTACATCCTGAAAGCAGACCCCTTAAACTTGCATTGGTTGCTCAAGTGTTGCTAAACTGTTCATCATTTTTGCATCAGGCTCAGGATCATGAAAGCAGAACAGGTGCATGGTAATCAATCACTTCCAGCATATAAAGGTGCTGTATGTACGTTTTTTTTACTATTTCCACAATAGCTAACGTTTACATTAACAGCTGTTTTCTTATCAACCCAGTGAGTTTAGCATCAAACCTCATTCCTTTACTCACCAAGAGCAACTCCAGTGGTGAAAAGAAACACAAATGGTTTAGTTCTATCACCTCTTTTCTTTTACTGAAGTTAGCATGCTAACCAGCTAGCCCCTGGCCCAGCTGAACTGTCTCATTACTTTCTGATTTTGAGTCACTGTAGTGTCCTGCCCTGAAAAGGTAGTCCTCATCTCATCAGTGGCTGAAGTTCTTGGCAAACAACCATCACTACCACCTGCTCCCGGTAAGAAACCATGTTCTGTAGTATAGAAAACTTACGAATAGCCCTTTAAATGGTCTATGACAACACACTGGTTTGTAATGTGCTTTAAATGCACAGGTCCAAACAAGAAGTTTCATCAAACTCTCATCCTATATATCAGAACTGTCCGTGTTTTTATTTCTAAAATAATTTCTCTGTACCGTGAGTTGCTGGGTATGGTGCCCCTCTCGCCCAGGTCGGAGCCAGTGTAGGGGTCAACACGGGCGCAAAGCCACTCACAGCGGCCCTGGTGCCTGGTGTCTAGGACATGCACCACCTCGTCACAGTGCACACTCAAAGAGCAGCTGTCTGACTGCCCAGAGATGTTGAGATTGACCCGTATGTAGAAGGAGTCGCCAGAAACCAGCGTGCCATCTGCCACGTCCCTCTGAAGACGACGGTAAGCTGAAAAACAATCACATTTGTATTTATGATACATGAATATTACATAAGCAGAAATACACAAGCCCAATAAAAACAACACTACCATCAAAGTTGGCTCGATAGTGCAGCCGGACTGGTCCAGAGCAGTGCTGCAGCGTCCAGTGGGCCTCTTCCTGAGTGCTGGTATCCAATGAAATGCTTTGGTTCTCCCCACGTACACAACCCTCAAGCTAGTCAGCCAATCACAGCACAGGACAGATGATTAATGCATTCATGCTTTTAGTGTATTGTACCTTATTTTGAAACCTTTGCAAATGAATCCCTTGTTTACAGAAGATGGGCATTATACATGGGAGCGAGCAAAACAAACAAATATCTGGACATATAAAAAACATAAATGGGTGTTTTAGGTTCATACTCTCTTTTTTTTTTTTGTACAGCCAATGGTTTCAGTTGGACAAAAACATACTTGTGTGAACCTGAGCTTTAACCCATGCAGTGAGCACGACTGTTTGATGTTTCAGCTGTAGACTACATACCAACAGGCAGGTGGTGACCCTCTCGCAGCCCTGCCTTCTCAGCAATGGAACCAGACTGGACGGCTGAGATGAAAATCCCGCTGTCATTGCCTCCGACCAGAGTGATATCCTTCAAAAGGTTGTCGCCTGACAACGACAGCTCCTGCACCGGCTTCAGGGACGCACTGATCCTAGAGAAGGAGGACAGAGACGGACGGAACGGCCTGCACACAGACACAGACAAAGGGTGAAAGGTGCTTATATGTATGTGTGACTTGCGATAATTCTTGCATATGTGAGCACATGAGTGTCAGTGTGTACCTCTCCAAAGAGAGTTTCCTGAAGATGTTGTTGACCTGCTCCAGGTCATAAGTGTCCATTCCCTCTGACTGATGGGAGGAGGAGGATGAGTGGACTGAAGGAGGTCCACGCTCATCCCCTGAGGAAAAAAGAAACAGACAGAAACAAACAAGAAAGTTTCAGAATAACAAAGAGACTCATTAAAAAACAGGGAAACAGAAGATAAATGCAGATGCTCAGATCAAAAGCCATCACTAGTGTCATTTTGGAATATGTGTAAAAGTATACATTACCGAACTCCATTTCCATGTTGTCACTATCAAAGTCCATGAGGCTAAAAGCAAGCATCAGACTATTTTGAAGTATTTCATAACAGGAAAGTCAACACACTACAGTTTAAATTCATAAAAAGAATGCAAATATGTTGTCATTTAACCAAGTCCATCTACATGATAAAGACTTAATGACTGATTTATTAAATACTATATACTCTCTGTGCTCAGCTTTGATCAGCGGATGTGATAAAAGGCTGTGACTACCTGCGGGGCTGGAAGTCATGTTCCTTCTCCCTCTCTCTGCGGTACAAGGATCCTGTCTCAGGTGGTTCAGGTAGTGTGGACAGGATGCTGTCGTTACGGTAACGCAGCTGGAGATTTTAAAAAGCAGTCAAAGCAGAGTTTGACATTACTGATTCTGGAAATGCAATCGCTTGGTAATATGAGATGTGTCTTTCTTCTGCGTTGATCTGACAGATAAAACTCTGAACCTCACCATATTTGCCCTGGTGCCCGGCTCCATGTTGTGAGGAAGTGGTGAGGGAAAGGGACAGGAGGAGGAGAGCGGGGGAGCTGAGCAGGGGGGATATGTGGGGGAAATGGGGAAGCTGGGGGAGGAAGGGAGGGAGTTGCTGTTGAGGCGCCGGTTTGCAGTCTGAATCTCTAGGAAATCTCCTCCGTTGACTGAGTTGAAAGTTTAAAGGAGACGATATATGAGTATATGAATGAAAATATATGCAATATATGATATGATATATATATATATATATAATTTATGAATTTATGACCTGCAGAGTGGGCAGCCTCTGAGTTGGCTTGACTGTCTTTGGGTACACAAACTGGAGACTTAACTCTGAGCTAAAAGACAAAACATAAAAGTCATTAAGTCAGACTCAAAAAACATTTTACTAGTAACATTCTTTTAATTAATGGCAAATTGCAATGTAAATGTGGTGCAGACAACACAACTCAGTCTGGCACTGATTTTGTTTGCAATCACTTTCCACACATTTTCATTGTTTGCACTTGTGAGTGGGTTTCAAAATTGTCCTTGTGGTTTGTCTGATGTAACAAGCAGCAGATTTTCTTCAAAAAGGAACTTTTCTTTCCTGTTTCCATTTCAGCCAATTTCCTGTTACATAACATATATTTCCATACATATATATGTAACATATATGTATATATTATAAGTAAATTACATTGCAGTTCATTTCACATGTATGTTGCCACTGGAGAAATTAAGAAAAAAATACATATGTTCTTGTCAGTAGAACAGTATTGGGTAAACAGTTGCATGGTGCATATGTGTGATTAGCCATCAACCATCATTTGAGGGTTGCACTAAAACTTTGTAAGGGACATTTCCATATCCTCTAATAAGTAAATAAGTGAGAGTGAGTAGCAGACAGTGGCTGACCCCTGCTTTTAGGTTAGGTCTGCGTTTGATGCGTGGCAAAGGTTTATCCTCAGCTAAAAACTTCTCCTCTGGCGACTCATCACTGGACCATTCTGATTGGCCCTGGACAGGTTTAAACTCTTCCCCCTCAGAGATGATGGTCGGAGGCAGGTCCCTGGGCAGACTTTGCTAAAAAGACAGAAAAAAAATAGAAACATTTCCTGAAAACACCAGCAACTTTTTGAAACTAGACATTCAAACAAAAGAAATAAATGCCAGATTATACAAGATTATATACTGAGATTATATGCAGTAACCATGTACACTTATTTACTGTTCTCTGTGTAACCTGGTCCAAAACACTGTCCTTGGACATCCGTCGTAGACGAGACTCCAGGGTGACCAGCTTGGCCTCTTTGCGCACAATCTCAATTTGTAGCTCATCGCTCTTCTCCTCCAGCTCTCTGATCTGCTTACGATATTTGTCTTTGTCAATCAGACTCTGGGAGAATTGGTGCTGGGCCTCGTCTCTGGCTCGAAACGCCTGCAGCAATGGTGGAATGCAAATAAGCAACAACAAAATATGCACATATAATCACACACAAAAACAGGCAAAATGTGAATGGGAATAGTGTGACTGTGTGTTTTCACCTGATCCCGCTCCTTCTCCACCTCCTCCAGTTGTATGGTGATGGTGTCCATGCGATTTCGATACATCTCACAGTCTTTCTGCAGGGTAGAGCACTTCAACTCCAGATCCTCTTTCTCCTCCAGATACTGCATACACACACACAAACACAAGCATGCACGCACGCGCACACAGACACACACACACACACACACACACACCACCAGTGGAGTTATTTAGAGATTATTTGGCAAAGAAAGGCAGAAAGGGGGAAGAGAAACAAAGAAGGAGACAAAGTAAGACCAAGTTACATAGAGAGAGAGGCCTGACATGGGGTTTTCTGTACAGGGTGTGTTTGTCACAGATGGTCTCATGGGCATTAGGCTCTCTGGTCATGGGTTTGTGTTTCTTGAGTGTGTTTTCACAAAGCGTCTGACTGTGGTTCATATTCATACTGATCCACATAATCATACTTTGGGACATGGATTCAAACAAGCCATTTAGTCATTAGACCACTTATCTCAATCATTAGGCCACTTCCGCATATGATGCCTCCTTAGGCACTTACTTGCATGTCTGTGTGTGTGTGTGTGTGTGTGTGTGTGTGTGTAAGTGTGTGAGTGTGAGAGTGTGTGTGTGTGTGTGTGTGTGTATGTGTGTGTGTGGTCTGTCTTTGATACCTTATCTCGTAGTTCCTCTGCCTGTCGGACTTCTTCATGCAGGTTGTAGAGACGGTTGACCAGATCCTGTCTATCTTCTAGTGCTTCCTGTCTGTCATGCTCTAAAATGTCAAGGATGGCCTTGTCTGATGCAGGTAGGGGACCAGGCTGGATACAAAAACACACACACACACACACACACACACACACACACACACACACACACACTGTTGTGAACGAACCTTGTAAAAGCTGCATCATTCACAATGGAAAAAATGAGTAGTGACAAACCCACAGAGAATCATTGCCAGACTTTGCAGCTACCCTGCAGAGCATTGTAGCACTCTGACAATATGGCCCACATTTTTACTGTTTTTGTTCACTCTCACCATTTTCATTAGCTTCATTTCAGCAGACAGACAACAATCTAGCGGAGCATTTAACCAAACCTTCAGCTAAAAAGCCAAAACAGAGCATAAAGGAGACTGAATATTGGACTTACATTTCTTAGCTAGCCAGAAACATGACTTCAAATTAATGTTAATGTTACCCCATGTCTGCTGAATGTGCAGATAAGCAAATATTAGCTTTATCAAAGTGTTTATAGCTTGTTGTGCTGCCCTGTAGTAGCTGAAAAATCTAATACTGCAGATGTAAGTAGATATGTAGATAACTGCATGCTGTCATATATTAACATAAAGAATAAAACTAGTAGTTCTTCAGCAGAAATGTGCAGAAAGTACTTTGTACAATGTTATTTTTCCTTTTTTTCTGCAAATCTTAATAAAATAAAGGCAAACACATTAAACAGCTACTGAATAAAATGGCAGAGTTCAGATGGGCTCTTGTACCAGCTCTTCCATCCATGGGACATGCCACTGAGCTTTCTGTTGCTGAAACATGTGCTGCCCTGTAATGCACACCACCTCCAGGGTTGTTCTAAACCAGCCACTGTGCCAAGGATGGCTTGTTAGTAGCCCACAGCTGTAAGCGTGGCAGTGTAATGCAAAAATGGCAGCAGGCAAAAGCTATTCACTGGGCGACTTCTTATGCTGGTTACTGAACCTGTGTGTGTCAGACAGGCTGTACCTGTATGATTGACTGTAGCTCCTGTAGCTTGATCTTGAGCATCTCATTCTCTCTCTCCAGCTCAAAGATCTGCTCTCTCTTTGGCCGGTTCTCAATGTCGTTCTTCAGCTTGAGACTCTGCCTCCTCTCCATCTTACACTCTTCCTCCACCTTGTTCAGCCTGTGCTTCAGCTGATCAATCTATAGAGAGAGTGGATAATAACATGTGGATGCACTGCCTCATTGATGCCTCCAAATCCCCAACTCTCCTCAAAGCTCATTGTCAGTGTTTTATTATTAGTTATTATTAGTGTTGTATTATTTCTTACACTCTGAAACACAGTGTAGTGACATTCATCAGTACCTCTAACTGCAGATCTCGGCTCCTCATCACCGCCATGTTCTTCTCCTCACTGAGTGTGGCGTATCTCATGGCCAGCTTGTAGTTTTCATCCTTCACTCTCAGCAGCTCATCGCTGCAGGTGTTTCTCTCCTCTCTCAACTTATTGTATCCTTAAGAACCACAGTCATTTAAAGGACATGGTCAGTGTTGTCCTGTTGCACACATACTTTATGTCCTAGACAGTTGTAACTGTAACTGCTGTTAAAGGGGCTATTTGTAAGTTTTTCTGCCACAAAATGTGGTAGCCAGCTAGCAGGTGGTGGTGATGGTCGCTTGCCAAGAGCTTCAACCATCATCACATGAACAACATAAGAGGTTATAATTAACTCTCTGAACAGAGTACTCTTCAGGTCTGGACGATGCAGTTCTATCATAAGTGATGAGACAGCAGCTGGATAGCATGCTAACTTCAGTAGAAGAAAGAAGTGATAGAATTAGAAGTAAAATGTTGTGTTGCTTTCTACCGCTGCAGACAGCTTTGTGATTAAAAGAATGAAATGATGATGCTGAACTTGTAATATTTATTCTAGATGATAAGTAAAGCGCTGTTAACGCTAATGTGGCTATGTAGCTTTAGCAAAACATACATGTAGCTCCTTTCCTGCAGAGGCAGGACACCTGACACTGTCTTGACCTTTTGAACTTCACAGTGTGAACTTCACAGAGTTTCACAGTGCTTTTCTGGTTCTGTTTTCTAACACCTAATTTCACACTACTAGTTTTAGATGAACTTTAAATATCATTTAGAAAGGTTTTGTTAAAGCATTTTAAGAATTTCAGATACATCTAAAATAATACTAGGAATGATTCAGTGAAGTTCCCCAAAGCTTTCACAGCACTTTGAATATCTAAATTGATACAAAAACCACAGTATGATACAAATCTCTATCCAGAGGACATTATCAGTAAACACTAGACCTGAACAATGGAGACAAAATCAATGGCTATCCTTTATGAATTCCTAACATATGTAACAGAATAGCCAAACTGAATGAATACTGACTTTTAGAAGAAGTTGTTGAACCTTTATATATTTGGACATATTACAGTGAAAATTTCAGGTGGAGCAGATATGATTTTAAGATTATAAGATTTAGCGAATTCACCGTGACAAGGAAATTTTATAACAAAATAAAGTTGCCATGCCAACATACACTTTCTTCCTCATTTAAGTTTACAACAAAGTGTTGTCAGAGAAACATGAGCTGGCCTGAAGAGTATTGTCAAATTATTTTTAGCCTTTGTTTTAACATGAAAGTGCCTGGTGTACCTGAATTTAACTACACAGGACATGGTGACAAATACCGCAGTGTCCTAGTTTCATGAACAGGGTTTGGTAAATGTGTGGTGGACATGTGATTGGCAACACAGCCTTAATAAATTCAACTGTGGTAAACCAAACATGTGTGGTGGGGTGACAGTCTCTTTTGTTCTATCTGTTGTTATTTTTATAAATCGAATTCAGCGCAGGAGCAGAGATGCAGGGGGTTTTATTATCTAAAATAATAATGTGTATTTTTACTCTGTTGGAAGGCCTGGAGCTCCTGATTGGCCAGTCGTAGCTTCTTCTGCTCATCCTCCAGCGTGCAGTTCCTCCTGCTCAGCTCAACGTGCTGCAGGGTCTTGACTTTGGACTGCTGCTGCAGCTTGACCACTTCATTCATCAGAAACTGGGTCAAGCCCTCATGACCCTCCTCCACTGTGGCAAGACACCAGGCAGCAGGAATAGAGGAGACAGTGAGAAAAAAGGGACACATCACTGAGCACGATATATTCTATAAAATCTACTCTAGATAGAGTAAATGGATTTCACTCATCCAATTATGATTTAAAAGTGCCTACAGTGATCAGAATCTTTTGCTTGTCACTTTGCCAAATCATTGGTTGCTTCACTTCAGAACAGAGTTTATTTTCCATTAAAAAACGTTCATGCATATGTGCTGCATCCAAATGTCTGTTTCTTACCTACGATGGTGGAGAAGCGTCGTGTTGGTTCCTTCCCAGTGACCAGCTTGTACAGGTCAGTGTAGTAAAACTCTAGACTCTCCAGAAATGCCACATATCCCCGCTCTCCTTTAGTGTGGAGGATGTCAAGTAGACGGCCTGATGGAGGAATGATTAACATGCTTTCAGTTCAATTCACAAAAACACAGCAGGACCCTTACCTTACTTTTTATGAATAAACAAACATGTCACTGCACAGCCTCAGATAAAGAGGAACAAAGTGAATTAGTCTTTGTATGAACAGAGAAGCAAATCATTCATCAGTTTACAGCCTGGTGTGTGAAAAGAAATGAGTGATACATCAAAAAGAAACGAGAGTTCCACCTCCACAGTGAAGACACAAACACACACATTCGCACACACACACACACACACACACACTTCTACCTACTTGTGCGGTTTGCTTTGGAGACCAGCAGCATGGAGTTGAGAATCTCATCCTCGTCCTGCTCATCCAGGACTTTGCACTGACGGAGGTAGGGAGTGAGCTTTGCTGGGGAGATGGTGCGACACAGCTCATAGCGTTTGCTCTCCACTGTCTCCCACAGCGCCTCCACGTCATCGGACATCCCAGAAGATGTCCCGTTTTCCATCTCGTCCACCCCTAGAAGTGATAAAACCAACAAGGGCTATTGGCTGTGCAGTTTGTTTATTTAATTTGTCATTTTGCATCCACAGCTGAATCAAAGAGATGATCACTGCAAGGCACTATGATGTATGTGTGTCTGCCTTTGACTATTAAAATGCATCTTTCTGAAATCAGATAATAGAAGGGCATTGCGTTATACTATATTTAGATTAACTGGAGAAACTGGCATCTGTGGTTGGTGTCTGTGGGATTTCACATGTATGAAACTTTCTGAGAGGGGTAGGGAGGATTCTGAGGAACCACAAGTTGACATCATGTTGTCTTAGAGAACGTGGTTAGCTGTCCGCAATACTTTTTATAGCTCTTGATATGTTTGCCATGCTATTTCCTCTTCATGTTTCAAGGTAAAGCAGGCTCAGGTAACCACACTCACATAATTAGAGACAGTTGTTTTAAAACAAGCTGTTGAGCTATTTTCATAATGTTTTTTTCCCCCCACAACACCAGAAATACTTGCCATCATTTATGGCATATGACTATATTTTTAGCTATGTTAGCGGAAATGTTTCGAGATATTTCAAGACTGAAATAACAACTATTTGACAGAGTGCCATGAAATTTTATACAAACATTCATGGTGCCCAGATGATAAATCCTACAGGCTTTTGACAATCTCCTGACATATCCTCTAGCAACATCATAAAGGTGATATTTCTGGCTTTTGAATGAAATGTCTCAATATCTATTGGATAATTTACCATGAAATTTAACACACATTGTGGTTATGTGATATAGTGGTATGAGCTTCAACCATCAAGCTATCCAGGACACCCCTAGTTTGGCGTTTGTATACTGCAATTACTTGTTACTTATCAGTCATATCAGTCTTATTAGACATCAATACCAAAATACTTGCAATATTGGACTTAGTGGCCTGTCAGTTTATCAGTCTCTAAGGGTGAACATAATAAACATTAAACCTCAGCCTGTTTGCATTGTCATTATGGACATGTGAGCATTCTGAAATTAGTATTTAATGTAAAAAGTTAAAAACAACAATAACAAACAACAAATAAAACCACTGATAAGCTGCAAGCATAAATCCACAAATGAATCAGATAATGATGATGTGACAGTCATCATCACTATCTGATGAATAATGACTGCTTCCAAGCACTTGATCCCTTTTATGGACAGGCAACCTGTGCAGGGCATTATGTAGGATGTTGACTTCCACCTACTGAATACTGTATGGGATGTACTCCACTCCCAGAGTATGTACTAATGAGTGTGTACAATGAAGGAATAACATGATCACTATTACACAGTCATCTCTGTGGCAAAAGTGACTAACTTGGTGTTGGGTGATGAAACAAGTGGGTATTATCAAAACACAGCTTTACATTTACACCTGATGTGCCTTATGTAATATGATAATTTACACGTATCTGCAAAGGAACCATGTGAGATCTCATGAAGTATAACAAAGCAGACCCAGGGTGAGATTTTGCTCATTTGGGTCCCACACATTCTCCACTTCAGCTGTTTCCCCTACAAAACACCTAAACTTTAACCAACTGACGTCTTTCCATTTGCCTCTCCTGTCTCTTTTTACTTTTCCAGAGACATATTTCTACTCTCTTTATCTTCCTCTTACTCCCACTTGCTTTCCTTTCTCCATCATTGCACTCTCTCTCTCTCTCTCACACACACACACACACACACACACACACACACACACACACACACACACATATGCACACAGATGCTGTCCATGCATCTCTAGCATTTGCATGCTGTCTGGCCAGTAGGTGTTATCCTATAATCCTGCTTTGTGACTTGCAGGCTACAGTTAGGCAAATCAAGGCTATCTGATGCCATTACTCATGTAAACACACACAATCACACACACCTTTGCATACAACTGTCATCTGAACCATGCATGTAAAACTTCAGCTTGTGCTTTCATGCTTCAGACAAACACACATACAGATACTGGTTAAATTGAAGGTTAAGGCTTCTAAATTGCTACCAAATCTCTGCAAGTCGATAACTAACTCCTATTCAGCTCCTTTCAGACTCACGACAGCCCATGAACGAAATCAATGATAAGCTACTTTTCAAAGGCAGTCAGAGGCAAACAGAAATATCGCACTCTTTCAACACTTGAAGCTATTATTTGTATCAAGAGTGTGTATATACTGCCACACTCACAGCAGATGATGAAACCGCAGGCACTCAGACCAACACACACCCTTGCACTCATGCAGAAGTACACAGTGCATGCAGACACACAGTGAAAACACACACTCTCACACACACACACAATCACACGCACATCACACACACACAGACCTCTTCAGTAACCACATACATATTTCCTCTTCTCTCTTCTCTTATTTTGGAGTTCATTACCGAGAAAGCTCATCCTTGCTTCCTCCTTTTCAAACCAGATGTGAGTAGTAGCTCTCTTCCTCTATTCTCTTTTAGCCTTTCTCAGTCGGCTGCTTTTGTTTATAGTATTGTGGTCAGGGGAGTTGATTGTCTTTTTTAGAGCAGTGCACTGTGTATGTGTCTGCATCCCCAAACTAAACCTTGCATTTTCCCCTTTTTTTCAGCAACTGCAGATTTCACAGAGGCAGACACATAAACACAACTACATACCCTCTTGCAGGACTCTGATGCACTGAGCAACACATCTCGTTTTCATTATTTTCTCACACCCTTGAACTTGAACTGTTTAACGCTGCCTTGCTCTGCCTTTATGTCTGTAATACTGTACATCCTTTTTACTGGACACCTACTGATAACACTGGTACAATACAGACTGTTATTTTGCTACTTGCAGTGCAAAGTCATACTTTAAATATGTAATATTCAGAAAATGAAATTTCCAAAAGTGTTGCAGACCATCATTTTGTCAATAAAAGACATCCAGTTGTAGTCCACAACTCGAATATTATATGTGCGCACAATTTACAGTGTGACTAAACTTAAACAGGATGGATTTTATCTTTGAAAATGCATCATTACTGCAAAAGATCCCTAATTTACCAATACTCTGAATTAAAACAGAGCCCACATTTGTATTTTAAAATGCCAGTTGTTGAGTTTTTACTTTGCAGCACATTGTCCACTATGTTCTAAAATTACTGGTGAAACCCATATGGCTTTTTAATTAGGCCATATACACACCAAGTCAAATCTGCACATATGAATGTTTAATGGAGCTATTATGTTCATTTTTGCAGTTATATATTTACAGAGACCACATCATCATTAACATTACAATAACTAATATAATAATTTAATTACATACATAAATACAAGAGGTTATAACATGGACAGTGCTATATCCTCTGACATTGGACTGAGGGCAGACTGGATGATACAGTGATTCACTATCACAAAGTTGTTTTATTAGACAAGACGGGGCTAGCTGGTTAGCATGCTAACTTCAGTAGAAGAAGTTATAGAAAAAGAAGCAAAATAAGAGTTAACAGTGTTGTTGCTTTCCACTGCTAGAGACAGCTTTTAGTGAGTAAAGGAATTAAGGTTGATGCTGAACTTGCGAATGTATCTTCTAGACTGATGATAAACAGTTGTTAAAGCTACCACTGGCTATGTAGCAATAGCAAAAATGTACATAGAGCACCTTTAATGTTTGAGAACCAATGATGGTGGCGCTTAACCCCTTAAAGATGAAAAATAGTGCCACTGTGAGCATTTCTGAGTCTCTAAATCTCTAGTAAGTGGAAAGTGCATAAATCTAAGGCTATGCACAATTCAGTTTTATTTATATAGCGCCAAATCACAACAGAAATTATCTCAAGGCACTTTTCATATGGAGCAGGTCTAGACTGTACTCTTTATATTATTATATTTACAGAGAGAGACCCAACAACTCCCACCATGAGCAAGCACAAGGCAACAGCAGCAACTGTCAACTGAGAGTATTAAAATATTTTATTCAAGACCGCAGTAACAAAAAGTACAAAATGTGTTTTAATCATCTTGCTTTTCCTACTGTTTTCACCAATTAGCTAAATATTTTCATTTTTGTGACAGATTACAGCTGCAGGTTTCCAATATCAGATCATTTTGCATAAGCATGGAATAATTACATTTTGGAAAGAACCCATTAAACCTCATGGCAGCAAAATGGTAAATAAACAGCCATGTGATATGATGCTGTCTTAGCATCGTTGGTGCCCTGCAGCTTCCCTTGAATCCCCATTGCATTTGCATCAATATTTAAACAATCAACTCTGACTGCTGGTAACATCTGGAGTTCTGTAAACATTGCAACATATGCTTCACTGTTATGTCATTATTTTGATGATTTTCATTTCTGATTTTATATATTTTTTTCAAACTGTTTTAATAGTTTATTTCTTTTGCTGCAAAAATAACTTGGTATATTTGCAACATACGTATTGTTGGTTCAGTGTTTTGGAGGTGATATAAGAAGTAAAGAGGAAACATTTTTCAGATTTGGCTTTTATTTCTTTGCACTCACCTTTGTTACTTTGTGTGAGTTATGAATAATGAATGGTTTAGTGGAAACACAAACCGATTTCCTCTGATTTTCCATTGTGCTGATATGATCTTCTGCAGCTAATCTAGATGCCTTTTAATCAAGCTGTTGATCGGATAATTTAAACCAAAGAGACAGCATGTGTAGGTGTGATACAGACTGTTTGTGACCACTTTATTCTTATGACGACTGCCAACAATTTAACACTCAATGAAAAGCCCAAAAGATCTGTTTTACTGAATTACTGTGAGACAAGTATCAGTAAATTCCTCTTTGTTTCCTCTGAAATGTACACAAACCACAATGCCAAACATGTACGAATTTGCCTCACATCATTGTGTGCATCGTTGTGACCCAGATTTATTTACCCTCAGCCAACCACAACTATATTTTGCACACATAAACTCAGAATTTATGTCAAGGAGACCAAACTGCCCATCACAATGGAAATCTAATCTACCACTAGTCATGTGCCACTGACTCACAGACTGTGAATGAGTGCAGATCATGGTGCAGTCAATCCAGTTCAGTACCACAATCACTGAGCTTCAACATGCATCATGTTCCAGCACATTAATTAATGTTTTGCACAATCAAAAAAATAACAGTTTGATCTCTCTACAGCTTCACACAGATTCAGTCAATTCACAGTCCAGTCCATGAGAGTGAGATAAGGTGCAGAGATCATATAAGGACTTTGTGGGGTTGGATTGGCTGGCCAGCAGGCTGATGGACAGATATGATTTGTTCAGGTGCACAAACCACCATAAAGGCTCCATTGTCCAGCTGAATCGCTGAAGCCTATAGGAATTTGTGTGCTCTGTATGTTGCCTCCAGTCTGCTGTTTGTACAATTTGCATAAGTTTGAAAAAGAAGGGCGTAGACAGGTGTGTCCACTGGACGCTGTAATGAACCATTTTATATTTAACATTTTGATGATTCTTCTTTTCCAGTTTTGACCATTTTTTGAGGTTGCGTTGGCCTCCTGAGAGTAACTGGAGTTTGTCTCCTTGCAGAGCGCTTTCTGATAATAAAAAATACTTTCATGTTCAATAAATGAATGCACATTGATTGTAACCTGGAGTGGCAAGTATAGTTTATCTTGTGCATGATGTTCAAAAGGAGGGGATCCTCCTGATTCTTAAAACACGTTTCTCATCAGTCACAGTTGACTACAGTTTCACTAAAACCAACATTTAAAAAGTTAGAATCAATGCATTCACATAAATGAGCAGAATGCAATCACATCACATTGTGTATTCTCTGCGTCTCCCTGATTCTCCCTCTCACTGGATCCCATTGTGTCCCTGCACCTGCTATTGGAATCCCAGACATTTTGATAATGCCAGATAATGGCCCCGGGGATGACAGAAACTCAGCTCTTGTGTTACCAAACTAATAACTTTCTTCATGTGTGAGCAGCCAAGAGCGTGTCAGTGAAGGCAAAGACCAACTTTCATAAACCACGGGCTCCTCTGATAGAAATGAACAATCATACAAACAGACAGGACAAAACTGTTTTTCTCACATCTTCCTTATTAATCATCGCAGTCAGCAGCCTGCACAGTATCTGAGAGACAAACACGCAGTCGCTGAAGCTCTTCTGAAAGTCTAAGTGACTTGTTTTGGATGCGCAGTGTGTGTTTTTTGAATCATGACATTACTCTAGATAACACACACACACATACAGGCTTGTCACCGCTGCGGTGATAGTCTGTATGAGGTGTAATAGTCTATGTGACTTCTCGTTTCCACTTAAACCGGCGCACGTTCACAAGCCTGTTCGACAACTTTTCTGAAACATTTCCTTATTTCTCAAAGGATCAGCACTCGCATGCCTGCACAATGGGAACACGATTACAGTTATTTTGCCTACCTGAGATGCGGCGGAGAAGTATGATCCGAAGTGTCGGAGGGAAATCAAACTTGGCCCCTGGCGCGGTAGTCTGATTGTTTTTGGTTGTTTTCTTCTTGTTGTCTTCAAAATATCTGTATAAATATCACGAAAGCGGTTGTTTCACCCAAAAACCTCAGAGGTTCAGGTTGTCTCCATGTATCCAGAAGAAAGAGGTTTTAGAGAGGCTGGGGAGCGCATGGGAGCTGTGGCCCCGACTCACTGCCTGAGATATAGATAGATAGTGTGAGAGAGAGACAGACAGAGAAAGAAAGAAAGAGAGAGAGAGAGAGAGAGAGAGAGAGAGAGCGGAGGCGGGCGGTGTGAGCTCAGATGGAAATAACAAGTTCACTGCAGTGAGGTGAGGAAGAGCGCTACCCCGCAGCCTCTGTGACCTGTCTCACTCTGTGCTTTCAGATACGGGCCAATGAAAGGACCAAATATGATCATGCTCACACAGTGCTATATGGACTTCTGTAAAGTTCACAGAAAGTGTGTTAGACTGTTTAATGTCTCCTACGCCATAGATGGTATTGGTTTTTATTTTATCCTATCTGTTATAAACTCGCTGTTTGCATTCTTTCAGCTGCAACAGCCTATGACAGGAAAATCTTTCTTAAAATATGATACTGAAGTACAACTGTCCTTCACTTCACTACTGCAATTCTGTACTCCCTCACTTCCACCTCACTAGGTTTTATTTCAAAGGGAAATGTTACACCTTCAACCCTGAAAGCTGTATGGTGTATTTTTACACTGCAGTACTTTGACAGGATCTTGAATTCTTCCTCCGCCACTGATACTGAAAGAGGGCATTATGCATAATGAGTGTTTCACTTTTGATATTTAAAATAAACTTTGGTTCCGACTGAGCTTCGGTTTTACTCACTGTGCAGAAATCTGAATGCAGGCTCTCTTTTTTTTTTTTTTTTTTTTTTTTTTACTTGCAACTTAATCTAGGTCAGTTTTCTGACAATGTGGTTTAAGTAAATGATGTGAATATTTCTCCCACCGCTGAATAGCAGTGGTGCATTCAGATCCCATAGTAAAATATTTCAGTCAGATAAGCGGGGAGTGAACAGTGAGTAAGCAAAAATTTCCATCTGAAACACAGTAGGCTTATCAAAAAATGGAAATAGTAATGATAGCAAGTACCTCAGAGTTTTAAATTCTTGAATATAGTTCAGCCCAGTTTTATCATTGCTTCTGGTAGCCCCTGTAAACCTGTAGAATAAATTTTATTTTACCCCTCTATAGGCCTTTTTTTCGTTGACTTGTCATAGCAGTAACAGGTATGAGTGTCACTAATAACATCAACAATGGCTCTGCTCCATCAAGCGTCCCAGTCAGTAATGACAGTGAACCAGCATGCACAATAGCAGGGCCACAGAGCTGTTAATCTAAATGGGATGCAGTTGTTCTTAATGTGTTTGATTATAACTGTCTTCTTCCAACTGTCAGAATGTCTGTTGTGAAAAAAGTCTGTATCAGTACTAAATGTAGCAGTAAAGCTAGTAGGCTTAGTGTAGTATATATAAAATAACCAGCTGTAAAATAGCCTACAGTTTGCTGTTACGGTCCTCGTGATGAAGAAAATGCAGCCTGGGGGATACTTTTAGTTAAATCAAATGTAAGTATAAATGTATAACAGGAATGTTACGTCTGCAAACGTAAACATAATTGAGGTTTTATCTGTGTTTGGTTTGAGTGAGTTACCATCCTGACAGACTCCTCCATGGCTCCTGGCTTGTGAAAGCGGAACTAAAGTCATGTCATGTGATTCCAGTCAGGACCTGATTGAGGACCGCACTGTTTACCTTCCGCTGCAGCAGACAGATGTAGCAGGGGACTGCCGGCTCTCTCTCTCAAAATGTACTCACACGGCTCAGAAAGTTTAATTAAACAAGCGAGGTAAGAAAACATAAGAGGGGAAGTTTCTCCCCCGTCTTTAGCTGTTCTCCTTGATGTGTTTTACACAGTTTTGTAATCATTTCTTATGCTAACAGAACGAGGCTTAAGCTAGCTAGCCTGTCGTTCATTTTTTGTGTTTACGTTGATTTATTTTAACTGTCCTTTATAACAGGCAGATCGGCAACGAATAATTAATTTTCCTACACGTCCGTTGTATTTTTTATCAATGTATTTATTCCATAAAATGTCATGTTTATAGCAGCGACAAACGAGCTAACTTTTGTGAGACTCTAACCTGCAATATTGATTAAGTTCGTTAAATTAACATATATACACTCAGTCGGTAAACGACCATACGACAAGTCAGAGGACTTTGCAGATCCAGGTACACGATGTGTCATGCTCTTTTCAGGGAGATACAGGAGCCTGAGCTGCAGAAGTTTTACAGCAGGTTAGTGAAGCTGCTCCAAGGGAAGGAGTTCGGTCATGAGACGATCGACTCCCTGCAGAGACTGCACCTCATCCTCTCTGCCACCAAATACACCAGGACGTAAGAGCTCCAGCCTCACCCCCCCCCCCTCTCTCTCTCTTAACTCCCATTACTGTTCACAACGAGCCACAGTCCCTCAGCTGCTCTGTCAATAACCTTTCAATCACGGCTGGGCTGTCTGCACTACATAAGGCAGCTTAACAGTTCTTTGACTACTTTTTATGATTAGCTCTCAACATATTGATGATGACAAAACAATCAAAGAGCATTGGCACTGAAGTGTTCTTTGATAAAAAAAAAAAAAAAACAGATTACCTTTGTCTTTTTCTGCTCCAAACTATTTAATATCCAGCATGAGCTGTCATGCACAACCTCCTCTGCCTTCATGCAGCCCGTCGCCTCATGTCACCTCTGTTGTCATTGACCAAAGGTTGCCTGCGGAGCTACAAAAGAGGCTTTTATCTCTCCTCTCGTCACCGGCGGAGCAGCTTCAGGTGCTGGGCTCAGCTGTGCTCAGAGAGACACTGCCTCTCCCTGGTCAGGAACTGCACTGCAACCAGGAGAACATGGGTCCGCTCAACACCCACACTGCTGCCCTGCTGCTCTCACAGGTGTTTTGTTCAACCAAATTGATCATTATTTTGAGACATAGAACATAACAAGAGGCTGTTTGATGCCTCTTAAAATGTTGTGGATTAATAAAGTAGTCATTTTTGCATTTTTGCTGCAGCAACTATAAGGTGGAAGAGTAAAAAGTGCATTATTTGGTTTCACTGGTTTTAGCACACAGTCACATATTTACACTTAAAGGAGCTTGTTTTGTTTCCAGAGCTAATCTCTAAACGCTGTCTCTCATGCACTTTGACCCCTACAGGCTGGATCCAGGGCTGATCTGTCATCTCTATGTGCTCAACTCCTTCGAGGCCTGGAGAGCCGTCAGTCAGAAGGGCCAGCTCATTCGCTCGCGCACACACTGCCGATCCTCAACACCATCCTCACACACAGTCCCGAGTGCCTCACTGAAGGTAACAAAGTTTAGTGCAAATTTAAAAGAACATTAAAACAGAGAGCTAAATTGAATAGTTTATCAGTTATCAGGCCGTTCTGCAGCCAGTGTTTTGTAAAGCCGTGCTCATGCTAAGAAGTGTTCGCACTATTCCTCCTTCGCTACCTGATTTGCCACAGATCACCTGACCCTCCTGAGTAAAAAGCTTGTCGATTGGCTGCGTTACGCAAGCATCACGCAGGGAGGCGGAGCTTCTTCAGGAGGATTCTTCACAGGACCCAGATCACGTCAGGTAAGTAATCTATACTCATAGTTAATACCAGTCTTCAAAGCACACTAGTGAGATTTCAACAATGTTCATTTGTGTGTGTGTTTGTTTCTCTAATCAGCCGGTGCCTATAGCAGAGCTGGATGGGACCGTGTCTGGGGATTTCTTCACTGTGCTGTGTGTGGGCCAAGGCTTCACTGAGGACCAGTGGATGAATGTTTACTCCTTTTCCATGCTGCGCCACTGGCTTCTCACCTACCACTCTGTTTCCAGTGGCAGCACTGCAGCTGATACTGGTATGACTTGCTGATAGAAACCTTAACCTTTTTCCTTCCCATGCGAGAGAAGCTCATTACTTCATTTCATAGCCACAAAGTACGCACAAGGAACGTCAGCCTCAAAAGAATCAGCTGTGAAGGCTGAAAATAATTTATATCACTGGTGTGAGATGACGTGTTCTTTGTTTTCATCATCTCCAGCAAACAGGCTACAGCTCAGCCTCTCCCTCTCCCACTCCCACTCCTTTTCTAATGGTAAGATATGTGAGTTTGTGGACCTTCCCTGCATGCATGTGCATCTAAGAAGCCGTAACTCCTACATGTTCTGTTCAGCTCTGGGCAGGACAACTCACAGCACCTGATATGATCATGACACACGACCACATTTGATTTAACAAATCATCTCTAACCAGATCTCCTGATATGTGGCTTCTAATCTGCACTTCCACTGGTGTCTGTGCCTTACCTTAAATCTTGACTTTGTAAACTTGAACGAATCACAAAAAATAACTAAAAACCTGCTCTGACAGCGGTCATGATCAGAATGAGATACTATTTTACTAAACATATTACATGTTGCATGTGGTGTGTAGAAAACCAGATTCTTTATCTCATGATAAACTGATAAATTGACTTCCTTGATTGAATGTTTGTGATTTTCAGACCAAAGTTGATCAAATTACATTGTACACACTATGTAATCATATAGATGTGATTTTTACTCATTTGTGAAACAACTTGTGACATGGTTCTTGTACTCCACACTTTCACTCTTGTTGGGTTGTAATGAACAGTTTCTATTGATTGATTTTTTTAAGGGGATTTTGATTGATTCAAAGATGGACCTTGCGTCTCAAACCTTTCTAACAATCTTTCATCTAAACCTCAAATTCCAGCTCTTTTTAAAGCTTTAATTTGAAGCTGCTCTGTGAAGATTTCTTGAAAACAAAGGTTGTGTTACCATTTCACTGTTACTCACTGAACGCATCATGTGCATCCTTGAGGCCAGACAAACCTATTTAATGTATGTCCTTCCTCATAAAACCCTGCAAAGCCCTTTTTTAAATTTGAAACCTGTGTTTTTTACATCCATGTTTATTTGCCACCAGACTTCCTCTGCAGTGCTGCATTTCTAGGTGCATTGCCACCACCTGTAGATCAGTGGAATCGTGTGATTACATTGGGAGGATGGTCAAAAACTCCACAGGGTACCTTTGACAAAAACAGATCAAATTTAAGTTAAAATCTTTCATGATACTTTATATCTCTTTCTGTCTCATCTTGTCTCTGCTTCACAGTACTTCTTTAAGCGATACTGTAACACAAAATTTGTCACTGTATCTTGTGGTTGCTGATCCCTCTTGGTTTCCTCCGCTGCCTGGAATGACTCTTCTCTTCATAGCAACATTGCAACAGTACTTAACGGATCTTTCTGCTAATCAAGGCATCCAATAATTTAATTTAATGTAATCAAAGACCTTCTAACAGACCTCAGTTCACATTTGGAGAATATATCATGGGGACTTTAATTGTCATAAATCATACTTTGAAATGGTTTTGAATCGTGACCTCTCTCATTCCTGACCTCTCATGTTGCAGATGACCGCTCAGAGGTGGACGGGTCAGTGGTTTCTATGGTTTCAGCAACTTCCTCCTCCAGCCGCTTGCTGCCTCCAAAGGAGCGTCTGAGGGAGAAGGCTTTCCAGTACTGCCTACGCCTCATTGAACAGAGCGATCGCAGTGAGTGTGTGTTTGTGTGTTAGGCAAGAAAAACTGAAAATTAGTGCTAATGCAGATTTTGAAACAATAACTTGTATATGTGAAATCGTTTGCTCTCTTTTAACTGCACATTATATGTTACACTGTGTGAGTGATATTTGACATTTGTGATGTGTATTCTTTTCTTTGTCTCAGAGGCACACAAAAGGACAGATACAGAGCTGCAGAAAGCGGTGAGCCCATGTGTCATATATGCATACAGTACAGTCATACACAGAGCAGGGCTGTGTAGTAGACTGGTTCAGTTTCTGGTATTAACATGCCTCCTCCTACATGGCACTAATCAGATCAATTTAAAGCACTTGGTATTTAATAATATCTTAAAATCAAACCAGTGATTATCTGCTTAGTGGGCTTTTTCTTACTTAAAGCACACTGAAAAAAATAACAGCAAACGTGAGGTTCATGATTTTTGTTGCTTTGCCATTGATCTTCCACACCACACACACATACAAAAGCTGAATTAAGATGTAGGAAATAAAATATAGCACACACGTTTTTTCCTATAATTCCATGCACCATTGTAAACTAGATGTTGTGTCTGTCCTGTTTCCTCTCCTAGTGCCTGGTGGAGGCAGTGTGTATCCTGGATTGTGTGTGCGTAGAGGATGCCTCACTTGTCTACCGAACATTCCCGTGCGTCAAGGCGCTCTTCGGTCGGCTCAGCTCAGACCTGACATTTGCCAGAGTCCTGCTGCCCATAGCACAGTTCTACCTCAACCATGGTGTGTATACACATCAACATGTGCTCAACTTCACATAACTCTCTCTCTTTCTCTGAACATATACAGCAAGAGGAAATATGGATATAAATATATAAGTTCTCACACATACAGTTGAGTTCTTTGATTCAGTTTTAAAGTGGCTAAATGAGCACTTAAACCTGTGTAGGTGAGATGGCAGCAGTGGACTGTGAGAGTGTGTGGAAGCTGGTGTTTGGCCAGTTCCCTGCTGAGCTGTTCAACGACCCCTTCCTGGCTCATGAGCTTCTACGTTTCCTACGACTGAACCTCGAGAGCCTGCAGCTCCGAGTTCCACAGTATACCCGCTCCTTCCCAAACCTGCTGAAGGTCAAGATCAGAGAAAATGAATCCATACTCATGACACATACGCACTGTAAACTAGTGATGAGTACATGTTGTACAACGTGTGGGATGCACAAGCCTTCTGCTTACATTCTGTCTCTGTGTCTGTAGTTCTTAGCGTGGGACAGCCCAGCAGTGGTGGATGATTTTGTGGACCTGCTGCCCTCTCTGGTGACGGCTGAAACTGCAGTGGAGCTGTTCCACACTCTGCTGGACCTGCCCTGTCTCTCTGCCACGCTGGTATTACAGCTCAGGTGTGCACACACACATCAGAGCAAAACTGTCAAAACTGCCTACCACCCTGACTAAAACACAGTGCGTTCAGATTTTTTACAATCGTCTCACTGTTTATTTGTGTGTGTTGTAGGTCAACATGCTCGCCCATCTCTGAGTCAGGTGGGCGCGGCCTCCTGTCACTGGATGCATTTCGAAGTCCCTCTTTCAGAGGCCTTTTCCTCTTCCTGCTTCGAGCAGAAGCAGGATCAGGTAACACAATTTAAGGAATAGTTCAATATTTTGGCAAATTCACTTATTCACAGAGTTAGATGGACTGCATTTATATAGTCTATTCACAGTATCTAGTCCATGTAACTACAATAAGAGCAGTATCAATCTCATGTCAATATGCTGAACATATCTGACATTCATATGACTATTGCCAGCAGCTGGTTAGCTTAGCTTAGCTTATTATAAATAAAGGTAACAGAGAAACTATGAGCATATTTTTCCAACATGTTGAGCTATTATTTCCAGACAGTGGTTTTAAAACCTGTTGTTGAAACAAGTTTTTATTCATGCCACAGAATGAGGATATGAATGTGAATTTGATGCCACTATGATAGTTTTTCCGTTCCTTTCATTATGGTGAACTTGTTGCCACAAGTTACAGTAATCTTGCTGAATAAATGTTGATAATGGTCTGTTCCTCTGGTCATTGTGGCAGATTGTTTTCTATCATTAACCAGCAGCTGGAAGAAGCAGCTGTTGAATTTTGGCTTTTATTTTGGCAAACACAGCTTGTGAAACCACCGTGCTTCTCTTTCTCTCTCCACAGGTGACACAATCGACAGACTGAGCACGCTCCATGAGCTGCTAGCTGAGGCGGTTGATTGGCAGAGAGTTGTTCAGTGTGCCCAGACAGTCCCTGTGCTGTTGCACATTTTTTTCAACACAGTTGTTACGGTGAACAGATTAATCACAAATTCATTACACATGCAACTGCTATACATTTAAATGCTGGATGTTTAGTTTGTGTGTTCATGTACGTGTGTGTAGGCCGCTGACGAGAAGCTTTTAGCTCATTTGATTCTGGCGATGCTGGAGAGAAGCAGCCTCCTCCTCAACCTCCCTACATACATCAAAGAGATACACAGGTATACCTTCACACATACTGTGGAACTGTGTGCATCTACTGTCTGTCTCACAGGCTTTGTGTTAGTTTCACTCTGTCCCCTCGCTCCATCCCTCTCTCTTTCTGTCTGCAGGGTGTTCAGCTGCCACCTGCTGAGGCTGTGCAAGCTCCACCCCTCTCTGGTAGTGGACCAGTCTCATGAGCTGCTGGAGTTCGCTGGAACCACAGCCAACGTCTACAGCAAAGAAGAAATCTACACACATGTGGTAATGAAACTGCGACGCGCGTGTGTGTGTTTCCTCTGTGTATTTTGGATGCCGTACAAAACCCACTGTATCTCATATCTCAAGTTTTTGTCAATTCTTAAATAAAGTTAAAACATTGTACTAAGACAACAGCATATGCCAAAACCTAACACCAAAATAATATTTAACTTGTTTGGCTCTCAGGTGTGGGTGCTGGGAGAGTACCTCTCTGTGTCATGTGACTCTCGCTGCTCTGTGAGGCTCATCACTTCCTGTTTTGAGGCGTTGGAGGCAGTGCTATTTGAGATTACGTCATCCGCCCCACCACCTGGAGCAGCTTGCCCTGCCCCAAGAGTCGTCACCACTCTAATGAGTGCGCTTGCTAAACTAGCGTCAAGGTCACATGACCTCATCCCCAGGTGACTGACAGGCATACACACTTGTTTCATTCATCCAGGTGTCTATAATGTAGTGTAACTGTGTTTTTGTCTGTTGTAGGGTGTCTCTGTTTCTCTCTAAGCTAAGAACAGTAACCAGAGGGGGGTCAGTGGCCTGGTGTTCAGATGAGGAAGACCTCATTGCCATAGTAACGCGAGGGGAGGAGTTGTGGTCGCTGCTGAAGACCCCTGGTGTGGCCCAGAGTGTCCTGACTCCACCTCAGCATGTCACCACACCGCAGTGGCACAGAGACACCAACGTGTCCATGCCACTGCAACTGCGAACCCTCACCAGCCTCACACACTCACAGTGACACACACAATCATATGCACACCACACATCATCTTACATGGCACTTAGAGATGAAAACAAAGAAAAGAAAAAAAGACAATGTCCTCGTTTGATTTTTACACATTATTTTTGTGAATAAATGATATTATTTGATTGAAACCTGATGTGATGAAGCATATTTAGCATCCACAAAATACACAGACCATCACTGTGTAATATAGCATCTCCTCTTTAATTCAGTGATTTCACAGACATAAAATTTTACAAAATAGATCATTTGATTTAAAAAGAAAAAAAAAGTTCACTTCCTGAGTAAGTGCTCTGTTAGAGGTTAGGGAAGATCTGAAAGTGTGACCTATACAGTGCTTGAAGAAGTATAAAAATCAAAACTATGAAAATAAAAATGGAAATTTGCATATATAATCTATATATATTCAATCCCCATGTGCTGTTTCTGTCATATTCAGAGGATTTCAGCAAAATCTATTTAAATTGTCAACTGCTGTTCGATAAAAAAAGTGCAGGAGGATAAGTGTGCATCAGTTGCCAGTCATAGTCCTCTAAAAAAATGATTAGTGCATACAGCCTTGATGTTCTTTGTGAATTCAACATTTGACCCAGAATACAGTTTGTCAGTGTTACATTAGCTCTATGATAATCTCAGATTAGACTTTTCAAATCACATTACAGTAAACCATGAGAATCTATTTTGTGCTATTTAGGATAAATAGAAATCACAACAGAATCACATCTGAGGCCAGTTCTACTGAAGCCTGTAATCATTCAGCCTTTTATCTTGACCTAAAGATGGTCAACCTGTTTGATTCTTCAGGATGAAGTCACATCAGCGTGTCACCCAGATATTGGCAACTTTAAGTCTGTCAGCAGTTTGCATATTGTAGTAAGTCAGTCTATGACAACCTAAGACCAGTGGTAGCTCATATGTTCAACAGTGAGAGATAAAGTTCAAATCCTCTCAGAGAAACATTTAGTATATTGACCTAAACCCTAACATTAAACTTAAACTGAAAAGTTTGTTGGCTGACTACATTTTTCATTTTTTGAAGGTGTTCAAAAATGGAAAGAAGTAAAACAAAATCAGTGCAATTGTGATACTGAGTTCCTCTATTGAAATCTGGCTCCTAGCACCACTGTGAAGGAATGTGTGTCTGGTAAGTTTTGGCACATTACTGGTGGTTGGATTACAGAAAGGGTGGTTTACAAGCTTAAGGAAGCTGAATATGTGTTGTCACAGACAACAGTTCAGTTACAGAGATGCATGCCTAAAGGAACAGACTGACATTATGAGAAATACACTTATTTGTTTTCCTGTAAAGAGTTAAATGAGAGGATTGATACCACACTTATCTCTGGACAGTAAATATGAAGCTAGCAGATGTTTAGCTTAGTTTAGCACAGCGGCAGTAACTTCCATTGGTTGCTAGACGAACCCCATGGTGAAGAAAAGACACTTAGACAAAGTCACAGTGCTTCATTTTCGTGTCTGTTTTTGCACAAATTAAACAAACGACACAAGGTTAGAGCTTTAGTGGTGCTGGTACGTTGAGTTTGTCACTTTAGTTCAGAGCCAGTTAGAGCTAGTTGTTTCCCACCTGGTGTCAGTTTTCATGCTAAGCTATGCTAACAGGCTGCTAGCTGTAACTTCTTATTTAGCGTACAGTCATGAGCAGTGGTATCAATCTGAACACCTAACTCACCAAGAAAACAGAAACAAATTCCCCAAAATGTCAAACTACTCCTTTTACTGAACAATGGTTATATAAACTTTCTGGCACATTATGTGTTGCCCTGTCTGTGTCTGTATGAGGTGATGAGCATAAATTAAGATTCATACCCAGAGTTGTTCAATTATATTCCAAATATCCACTCTTTCTCTATAGATTGGCATCACAATCACAATCACATGTGGTCATCACAAGTTTGGTCTAATAATATAATAAACAGTAAAGGGGTTTGGTCCCTCCTGAGGAGAATTTCATCTGATCCTCAGCAGTCTGCAGTGACAGTGTAACCTCAAATCAGTTTAGTTGTTGTGATCTCACGACTAAAATACACTCGTCTTGGTCAAAACACTTGATGTGGGACCACGTGATCTCAGGTGAGATCTCGGGCCGGTCACCTCGCTGTCTGCAGCAGCGGTTCAGGTAAGTACAGGTACCTCCAGATGGCGTAATAATGGACGCCTGCTCCAGCTGCAACAAAAAGATGCCAGATAGCGTGGGCGAAAGGGACGAGGCCGTCGCTCTTAAAGAAGACCACCCCCACCATGTAGAAGACACCTCCCACTGCCAGTTCACAAACACCTGCACGCTCCACCTGTAACACATCAGAGGAAAAAAAGTAAAGTATGTGAATTAATCTGCAGGAAATAGTCCCCAACACATGCTTCACCCTCATTACTCCTGTTTCAGTGACATTTGGGGAAAAGTCACCAAACTTTTGAAGCAATTTTTTTTTTAAATCAAATTTGACTGGTGATTCTGTACATGTAGTTTTAATGTCCTGGTGACCATTGAAAGCAAAGTTATGGCTCTCTCCTCATTCATTTAAATAGGAACCTGGTCTCAGTCACCCCAAATGACTGGCTGAGGGATTTGACAAGATGGCTGCTGCATGGTGAGACTTGCCTGAAATGACTTTGCTCATTTTATCAACAAGAGCAAACATGGAGCAAATGCACAGTAATAATGACATACTGCTTAAAGTGCAAATAAATTATTTCAGTTAACCACTCTCCAACCAGAGGAGAAGAGTCTAAATCATCATTAAAAAGTTAAAGTTTATTGTGTTTAAAGCAGGAACGTCAGTTAATCAGTCTGCTTTTATCTATAAATTATTCTGAGTGATTGTCACAGTATCTGTCGTCCACAGCTGCTTTATACTGCATGAAAAGTTTCTTCTTCAGTGCAAATGCTGTTGTGTCACATTTAACGCTGACGTGAGTGTTTATGAAGCGAAATGCCATCGTGTGTGTCTGTGTTTGTGTGTGACTCATTTATAACAAGTAAGTTCAGGTATAAAATAAGTTTTGTTTGAAGATTCAGTATGTTTTAACAAATAGGCCTCACACAGTCTGCTCCTTCCTCTGCCAACCTCTTAGCAGCAGTTATCTTTATGTTTTGGTCTGAAAGTTAACACTGTGACATTACATAAGGTCCATCCTCGAACATTAACCCACTCATTATATTTTGAGCAATTTTATACAAAGGTGATTGGCAGTCTTTAGCCATTAAAGGGCTATTCCCTAAATTTGAACTGAGGGGTATAAAACCAAAACCACAGCCAAACCATGTGGACAGTGCTGTATTATTTTATGGAATATTTCTTTTGGGTCATTGATGGCCAGAGGTGGAAGTTGTTTTTTTTTTATACAGTGAACACAGTTGATTCAGGTGTGTTACCATTAGGGACAGAGCTTTTTAAATCAGATCATCTAAATGATATTTTATTTCTCTGTTGTTGAGTAAACTGTGCAGACCCAGTGATCTTTTAGAGCATTGAGACTGATTTAACTCCTGTTTTCTACTTGACATCTAAAACAAACAACAAATTTAAAGATATAAAAGAGAAGATGATCATATCTGATCTGTTCCACCAACACATATACTGTAATACTGTAGAGCCAGGAATCCTGTATCTATATTCAGAAAGGTGTACACAGGCAGATGTAGAGTAATTCACTTCAACAGAACTGAACTGAAGAGTTGACATGAAACATCACAGTCCTCACAAATGATTTGAAAACATATATTTAACACACATGACAAACAAGACATGAAGGGTTTGTTTTAGGGAGAGGGAAAGAGGTGGGGGAGAGAGGGGAAAGAGGGGTAAAGGGGTAAAAGAGAAAGGGGTAAGAGGGAAAGAGAGGGTAGGAAAGGGGAAGGAGGGTGAGGGGAGTGGGTAAGGTAAGATGGGGGGAAAGAGGTGGGGTTTCAGAGGGAGGGATCCTCTGTTGTGGCTAACCCCTGTTCTTTTTCTTCCCCCTCTTCTTCTTTGGTTTCTCTTTTTTCTCATTCATCTCTTTAGCTTCACTCCTCTCTGTCTCCTCCTCCGTCTTTTCATCGTGTTGGTTCTCCATCTTTTCTTGGCTCTTGTTCTCCTCCTGCTCTCTCTGTTGTTTTAGAGCCAGTTCCAGTCTCAGACTCTTCTCTAAGGCGTTTCGTCTCTGCTCTTCTCTCTCCTGAAGCTCCTTCTCTTTCTGACTGAGCAGGACCAGGCAGTCCAGGTACGCCTTAGTGCAGGCCTTCCTTTTTTTAATTCCTGTTTCCAGGAGCTCATCTTTTTCTTTCAGCTCCTGTCTCAGCTGGCTCTCTATCCTCCTATGACCATCGTCACCTCCTTTGTTCTTCTCTAGCTTTTCGTTGTCTTTGTTCTTCATCTTCTCTTGGCTCTTCTTCTCCTCCTGCTCTCTCTGTTGTTTCAGAGCCAGCTCCAGGCTCAGACTCTTCTCTAAAGCTTTACGTGTCTGCTCCTTGCTCTCCTTCAGCTCCTTGTCTTTTTGACTGAGCAGGTTCATGCAGTCAACATAAGCCTGAGTATGAGCCTCCTTTTGTTGATTTCTCTGTTTAGGAGCTCATCTTTTTCTTTCAGCTCCTCTGTGAACTGGCTCTCCATCCTCCTCAGTTCATCCTCAGCCCTCTTAGTCTCCTCCTCCACCTTCTCTTTGTATTTGTCCTCCTGCTCTCTCTGGTCTTTCAGAGCCAGCTCCAGTTTTAGACTCTTCTCTAAGGCGTCATGTGTCTGCTCTTCACTCTCTTTCAGATCTTTTTCTTTTTGACTGAGCAGGTTCATGCAGTCAACATAAGCCTGAGTGCGAGCCTTCCTTTTTTTGGTTTCTTTTTTAAGGAGCTCATCTTTATGATTGAGCTCCTCTCTGAGGTGGCTCTCCATTCTCCTCCAACCATCCTCACTCCTCTTGGTCTCCTCTTCCACTTCCTCCTTGTATTTCTTCTCCTCCTGATGTTTCTCTTCTTTGAGAGTCAGCTCCCATCTCAGGTTTGACTCTAGAGCTTTACCTCTCAGCTCTGCACTCTTAAGGGCCTTTTCTTGTCTATTGAGCAGGTCCAGGCAGTTGACATAAGCCTGAGTACGAGCCCTCCTTTTGTTGACTTCTCTGTTAAGGAGCTCATCTTTTTCTTTCAGCTCCTCTCTGTGCTTCCTCTCCATCTTCCTCACTTGCTCCTTAAGAGCCTTGTTCTCTTCCTTCACAGCCTTTATCTCAGAGATGGCGGAGTAGAGGGCATCTCTTAGGCCCTGTACAGTCTGCTGCAGCTGTACTACAGCAGGGTTGAACTGTGCTGCCCCGTAAAAGGAAGCAGCGACTTGCCCTGTAAAGGGGAGCAGCGACTCGCCTGTAAAGGGGAGCAGTGAATGGCATTTGTCCAAATGCCTGAAAAATAGAAACATACATGTAGTTCAAGGCTAAAAGTCCAGTCACACCTTAACACAACATGTACACTTATTTATACAATTGAATCTACTTTAGTCTAAGGACAGGACTCCTGGAAACACTCCTCAACACAGAGCTACTGCACTAGAACTGCTATTCTGTTAATACTGTTCACATTGTACATTTTTTAGGCGATTCATATTCACCCCCCACTGTTATTTACAGATCTCTATACATATGCACATTACTCTGCACTTCACTGTTTTTCTGGTTCAATCTTTAACTACATCTCGTTGTCTCAGTGCTTGTATTCTGTGCAATGAGAATAAAGTTGAATCTAATCTAATGTAATCTGCCAAGTATCAGAGGCACAGTGAAGAAAAAAAAGTTTCTCCAGGTCAAATGAGAAAATCTTACCAGGTGTCTTTGTGGGTCCATTTGTTGTTGAGTTGCAGCAAAGACAGCAGTCACAGTTGTTGAAGTAGAAGTAGAAGTTGAAGTTAAAATAGTGGTCGTCGAATATCAGTTGTCGTCGTTCTATAACAGTTGTACGTTCGTTCACCAAAGACAGAGACGGTACTCGGTTCAAGATCATGAAGGTAAATGAGGTTTGTTCTGTAGATCCAGGCTTCAACCAGAATGTACAGTATTCTGTCAGAGTTCTAGAGTGATGATGTGATAACTGAACATTCTCATCATCTGTTCTAGTTCTAGTTCATCAAGATTCTAACTAAGCTGGTGATGGCATTTTACAACTCACATCTGATTAATTTTGAACATCCATTAAGTAATGGTAAAATGGTAAAAGCACTATGAGAAAATGTTGACACTACATTTTCATTTGATAAGTTCAGGCACAAAATCACCAACATCCTTTATTGGTAACAAGAAGTGAACTGATTTTTTTCTCTTGATAGTAGGGGGTAACAGGTCTTCCCGCAATGTCGATACGAGATTGTGGACATTTGTATCGCATTTTCAGTCTTGGTTTTAAATTATATGAAATATACAGAATAACAAGGCTACAGTCATGCTCACAACTCTTAGCTTCTTAGGCCCAGCAGTACTTTGCCCTAAATGCCAACAACAGCATGGTAACATACAATGAAAATGCTAACATCCATATGTTGAGCAGGTATAATGTTGATCATGTTCATCTTACTTTTGTGTGTTAGCATGCTAACATTTGCTAACTGTCTGAATTTGTTTTTTCAAATGGATCAAATCAAAGTACTGAACAAATTCTAACTGACAGATTGACCAGATGGTGACACAAGGTAAAACCCATCTTTAGGGAGACATGAATGTCTGTTCCAAATTGCATAGGAATCCACTCAATAGTGCAAGACATTTGTCTCAAAACTGCAATCGTGAGCCTCATGGTGGCACTAGAGGAAAGGTCTGGGGTCACCAAAGTCATTAGGATTCATCCTCTGAGAAAGATAAATGAGTGAACCACATTTTATGGCAATCCACTCAATAATTGCTGAGATATTTCAGTCTGGACCAAAATGTTGGACCACCTGACAGAATGTGGTGTCTCAAGAAGGTTTTAATTTTCTGTAAGTTGATTTTTATAACATACTTGAATTGAATCAGTGACTCTCCAGGGGAGAGGGTGTTCATCTAAAACATATGCTTTGGAAAATAGTTGGCAGTTATATTTGCTAGTTGTGATTTGTAGGTAAAGGGCTGAACCAAACAAGACTTCTGGTTTGGTTCTTTAAATTGTCTCCCACATTGTAACAGGAAGATTGTTGAAGCAGACAATGACTTACAGGAAAAAGCTTTTGTTTGGTCCTTAGAGTCAGAGAAAGACAACAGGAAGGATTTGTTCTTACCATGGACAGGATGACCAAAGCAGGAACAGTCCCCATGGCCACATATCCCATCAACTCCACCAGCTTGTACCTGCAGGCAGAGAACTGGGACATGAAAAGATAATACCTCCAGCCCTCCATGTAATTGTTTCTGCTTCAAACAGCAGCCTGGTGTTTGCTGTAAACACTTGAGGATGGGAGTTTGGTTTCAGGTTAATTGTTTTAAACCAGGACAGACAGAGCAGAGCAGACAGAAGGAGAGACTGTGTTACCTCTCATGGAAAAAGAAGACATACGTGGATCCTATACAAGCCATGACCCAGATCAGCCAGCGCATGTGGCACGCCCAGGGGCCGAGCTCCCTCAGCATCAACCTGGGGGAACACATCACACGTACATCATTATTCACTATGCTCCTGCTCACTGGATTCGTTGTCCATCAGACTGTGTTTAATTTGTTAGCTGCAATCACACGACCCACCAGGGAGAGTAGGAGGCAGCAATGAAGAAGTAGATGGCCATTCTGTCACACATGTGGAAACGCTGCTCCACCTTCCTACACAGAGACACAGAGAAGAAGAAATAAGAGCTCACTTCTACATGATGTAGTCTACGTGATAAAGTTTCAGATACAAATGAATTCTTTGATTTATTACATATGATGAAAAATGTTAGGAAACACACTGATTATTGGGAAAGCATTGGCGTAATTTTACTAATTCCATGTCACTATTAAAAGTTAGATGGATATACTTTAATAAAATCTAATAATAAATACACTTAAAAATCCAAATAAATCAAAGGATAATTCTGGTATTTTAAAACCTTATTGTTCTGTGTTTTTGGGTGTATGTGATTGATAAGGACAAAAATCTTTGGAGTCGGTGCAGTATTGAGTAAGAATGATATATCCAGCAAGCATGAACAGCTGCTGTAATATAATCCAATGGGCAATTGTCCATGTCATAGTAAGTGCACTAGAGCTTGTTTTGCCACTGACAGGCTCAGACATGTCTGATAACATTATAGATAGGACTCCTACAGAGATAGACCTTTTCATTAAAGAGTACGATCCTTCTTGTTTAACCAGAAACATGACTATATATCACTACCAGACTCCACTGACAAAAGCTGAAATTCTACCCAGCAATACCACTGCCTCCATCTGTTAGTTAGTTTGTGTTATTGAGTGAGTTTTAGTGGTGGAGGAGGTATTCAGATCCTATATATGAGTAAAAGTACCACACAATAACACAAACAAATCAGTCGAGGCAGAGGTATTCCAGCAGCTCCCTGCTAATTGGAGATTTAATGTGTTAAGACTAAGTTTGTTTTAATGTGACAGTGTTTGATTGTTCATGTAAGAGTTGTTTTCAGAGGGCATGAGCTGAAGAGGATCATGTGAAATATTTTCATCACCATGCCACATCTGTTGTTTGGTCTCTGGCCTTCTGGCTCTGTCATAATTAGCAAACTGTATGTCTGAGTGTGATGTAAACCTCTACAAGGACATATATGCACATCTGCCAAATCCCTATCAGTATTTTCTGCTATACAAACACACACACAGACACACACACACACACACACACAGACCGTAGGTGGCTGATTTTCCAGGCAGCAGTGTGGAAGAGTGTTGAGGTGACAAACAGGCCGGTGAGACCGCTCCCATAGAGCCAGGCAGCAACACGATGCCATTGGTCCACAGACAAGAAATAGAGCACCGAACCAGCCACCAGACTGGGAAGAATCCACAACTAGAGAGGATCAAACACAAAACCATGGTTTCACGTTATTATAATTTCCTCACAGCGCACACACTGCATTTCATACTGCCTAAGAGTTGTCTTTAGACTTATCTTGCTATTTTGAGGTTTATCCTTTTCAGACATGCATGTTATGTTGTTGACAATGTACTTCACTGTTAACAACTGCATGACGTAATTCAAAAATGATGAATGAATGGACATGCATCATAGACAGAACTGATAATTGAAAACCCTGCCCTGTTTGAGGCTTTACAGTGATTATGGCCATGTTTTCTCTCTGTTTTCTTCCCATCTGTCTGTTTCATTCACTTTCTGTCTTTCTCTCTCAGAGGCAGAAGTGCACAGGGATTACAGCAGATTAGAGAAAGCTACAGGCTGAATCACAGATTATAGCCCACCAGCTCTATCGCTCAGCCAAAAATCCTTCCCATTCTGCCTCATTCCTCGCAATCCTCTCCATCTTTTCAGAGGTTTCCCCTAAATGACAAACTCACTAAACATTAGAAAACACAGGGGGTGTCTGGGATAGAGAGAGTAAACCATCTAAAAAAGGCACTAGCTTTTTACACTGAAAGTGTGTGTATGTTTCTGTGACGGACTCACCCCATGTGTGGCACAGTTTGCAGCATGTTCATATTCAGTGGGCTGGTATCTCCTACTGGCTGGCACCCTGCAATTCATGAACCTGAGAGAGAGGGGAGGAGTAAAGAAAGAAAGAAAGAACAGGGGGGCAGAGAAAGGGAAAGAGTGCTGAGGCAAAACAAGGTACTGCTTTATTAGCTAATAAGTTACTGTGTGCTGAACTCATGAAGGCCAGTGGTGGGTGGTGTGTGTGTGTGTGTGTGTGTGTGTGTGTGTGTGTGTGTGATGGTCATTCTTGGGGGATTTAAAGGTCTCTAATCCACATCACGTTGTCTGAATTTTGGTGTGTCTCATCGTTACTGGGGCAACTGTCTGCGTTGCTATGGTCACCCCCAGTGATGTCAGTGTCTGCACCACCACAACAGGATACCTCTGACCACTAACCATTAACTACATTTGCATCATTTGTGATGCTGCCATATACTTGGAAAAGGTTACTACATGAGTGAGTGCGTGTTACTGTGTGTGTGCATGCACACGTGTGTGTGTGTGTGTGTGTGTGTGTGTGTGTGTGTGTGTGTAGGCTATTTAATCAGCAGTAAATCTCTCAATCCCAGCTTACAGGGAAAAACACATCTGGAGATGTTACGAAACCAAATTTTATACGTCAAGATGAACACACACACACACACACACACACACAAACAAACAAACACACACTAATTTGAATGTAGCTCCTCGCAGGGCCACAGGTGTGTCTTTGTCGGTCAGCTGTGTTATTTGATTACACATTTAGGCCAACGGCTCATCTCACACACACACACACATTCCTCCCATTGCTGTTTGTTCCAACAGTCTATTAATTCTGCACAGTGAAGAGAGCAATCAGGAGGAAGTGAAAGAGAGGAAGATAAAGGGGAGATGAGCTAAAGCACTACAACTTGTCACAATCCCCTAATAAAAGTCTATCAAACACCAGATTACCAAAACCCTCCTGTGACTTTTTTTTTTTTAAATTGCCAAAACACACATTTCTTAACACTGAGTTCACTTTTTCAAAACTCTTCACACGGTTAGCACACAGCAGTCAGTGTGGGCTAAACTTTTCATTGCTTCGACACAGCCCGAGTCAACACCTAACAGTGGTATCACCTGTCTGAAATGTAGGTAAAATGTGTATTGCTTTGATATTTATGCTTTAGGACCGAACACTTATCTCCCACTGGGTTGAGAGGAAGGATCTTTACTGTTGCAGGACACTGCAGTGGTTGATATGGTCATGCCACTGGTACCATAAAGCTCAGAAGAATTCATGACAGTGTTGGCAGTCAACACCACATTTGGAAATGTTGGAAGTTCAAGCATTACAACTTCTGTGTGAGTAACTCAAAAAGCATCAGATCAACAGTTCACTGTCCCCTTTAAAAAGATCTCTGATCATGTTGAGGAGCTCAGATACCAACCAGATGTCACAACATAAGATGGTTTTGGACACAACCAAACCATACACAGACATATGCATATTTTTATGTATTATGTAAACTACTGCAATGTTTCCTGCAATGTTTTCCTTATGTTTCCTTGCAGATTTATTTTAGAGAGCCATGGATCTTGAGGCCAAGACACCGCTCCAGATATTCATCTTTGTGGATGAGGCTGGCTTCAACTTGGTCAAAATATGCTGGCATGGTAGAAATGTGATTGGACGTGATGTCGATGAGAACTTGGCCGAATACAAAAGACTCGCATTTGGATGTGAGATTTACTGCTGTATCAGTCTGTACATCAGTTAAGAGAACTGTGTGAAGAGTTTTGAAAAAACTGAACTTAGTATTGGGAAATGTGAGTTACCAACTATTTTAAAAAAGTAATATAACTGGAAAAATTCTTACATAACACAGTAGCCACACATCTGGCCTAAAACCCTCACTGTTACAGTCCAAACCTTTCAAACTGCACAAATTGTTGTCTAAAATGTGACTAGTATGAATCCTTTGAAAGTAAGAAATGTTCAAATATTGGCTGATAAGGAGTATCTGCAGTAAATATTATCTTGTGAGAAGGAAACCTAGTTGAGACATTATGTGATAAAAGACTTCCTCTCCAGATGCAAACAGCTATCTGATTTTAAAATGTGCAAACTGTATTTTTTTACAGTGCTAAACCTCCTGTGACAATAAAGTTTTTTTCTGGAGTTCTAAATGTATTTCTTTAACACACACACTGCAGCTTTGAGGAAAAGTAAGTAAAGAAACAGACAGTAAAACTTAATTGTTATTTTGAATATGCTGTAATGTACCAATAAAGTAACATTTTTTGTTGGTTCCTTCTCTCCATCTTCTGCTATTTCTGTCAGGAAGCTAGAGATTCTTTCCCACAGTCTTTTTCTTCAGGGGACGACAGGATTTCTTCCTGGATTTTGAAGGTCTGAGGTTCAGGGAGGAACTCGTCACTCATCACACAGATGCTAACATCCAGGACTTCTTTAAGCTCTGTGAGCTCTGAAAGAATTTTTTTTTTTTTTTGAGAAAGTCATCATTCTTTGTTCGTTTGTTTTTTATAGACTAGCTGGGACTGTCTCTGCTGGGCCTTCTTTATCTGGTGAAAAATCTGTACAGACCACACAAGGTCTACCCCCTCTCGTTTACACAGGGCAGAGTCCTCAATTTACCTTGATCTTCTGAAGTCTGTTATCATCTTAGTTTTTGTGGTACTGAGGTTCAAGTTGTTATGAGAACACCAGTAAGCCAGGTGTCAACCTCCTCCCTGTAGGCTGACTTCTTGTTTGTTATCGGTCCTGCTTTGGTGGTGTCATCTGCGAATTTGATGATGGTGCTGGAGGAATCAGCGGAGAACACTCATGTGTAAAGACGAGGGGGATGAGGACACACCGCTGCGGTGCTCCTGTGTTCAGTATCAGAGTTTAGGAGGTGTGACCTCCAATCTTGACATTCTGGGGTCTGTTAATCCCTGAGCACAGTGAATTATCTAAGCCCAGGTCATGCAGTTTTTTGACTAGTATGTTGTGGACTATTTTATGAAATGCTGAACTAAACAGCATCCTATTGTGTGTTCTGCTATTCTAGATGTTTAAGGGTTGTGTGTTATGACTGCATCTTTGATCTATTGGTCCCATACACCAGTTGATGCTGTTGATGGCAGCCTTGATGTGGGAGAGAATCAATCTCTCAAAACACTTGGTGATGATGGGGGTTAGAGCAACTGGCAAACAGTCATTCAGACAATTCACTGCTAACCTCTTGGCACCAGACAATTACGGCTGATCTGAGGCAGGTGCGGACTACAACTTGCTCCAGCTGGAGGCTATTGTTTGGTCTGCACAGGCTTTCAGTACTCATCTGGAGAGTCCAACTTGGTCCTTTGCCAACGTCAAACCAGTGCAGGGTGGATCGGACCTGGTGTTGACCTGTGTGCTGTTAGCTGGTGGTTGATGGTATCCTGTAGCTAACATAACGCTAGCCTGACAGACAGCTATTATGATGACTGATGTAAACTCCCTGATGGCAATATCAAGAGGGTTCAGGTCCAGCCAAGTCCACCGTTATTATCATCACATTGTAATCCAGTTTGTGTGAAGTGTCCATTTTTGTTGATGAATGACCAGGATTTAGCAAGAAAGAGACTTGGGATGGCAGGTACGAAGGTTCTAGCCTGAGGCTTAGCTTGTAGCCCTGCTCTCTTGCCCCCCTCTTGTTTCCTGTACCTCCGTTGTTTGCATCGTATCCCCAGGGGGACAGTGATCCCCTGAGCATTGAGAGAGCATTGGATCTCTGGTGGAATGAAGTAGTAGTAAGATGTATAGTCACTGTAATCAGCGATCCTCAGCACCTCCAATCTGCTGTACTGTTGTTGTGTGACGACCATGATGACAGAATATAAAACAGTAACTGCATCAACATCTTACTATTATCATCAGCAAGTGTATGTGTTGACACAGAGGTGGCAGTAGTGTTTGATAAGAAATGGGTTGATTTAAGAGTTTACAACATATATCTACAGTGTTTACTGTATGTCTTTATATGTTAAGCATAACAGCTTATCCTGGTTGTCTGACTCACCTACAATACATGCTGGGACAGTTGACCTAAAAGTGGCCAAAATGTCCTTACTTTCCAAAAATTAACATTCCTCATTCTCAAGGTCTAAAACTCAAATCAGCCCCACATAGATAGGAGTGTGTGTGTCTTTGTGCACTCACCGCCACAACCCTCATAACAGAAATGTCAGCGTGTTTTCCTGTTGTGGGTCTTGTTGGCTGCTCAAGATATCAGGGCTCTCTAAAGCACAGGACACCTTCCTCTAACACACCTCTTTTTCCGTATCTCTTTCTTCCTCTCTTTTTTTTTCCACCACCTACATTATGGGATATCAAGAGTGATTTGTTCTGGTCTTTTTTTGCTCTTATGTAATAAACTTTTCTGGACGTCATATCACTTTATTATTGTAATACAGACTCATAATCACCTTGAATGTCTGCATGACTGCACAAATTAAATGCTTTCACCATCGAGCACGTCACATGCTCTATCTTTCTCAAGATAGAGAAATTACAGAATTTGTGGATTCTGTAATGAGAGAGTGAGATAACATTAGATTATTGTGTGGCTGCTATTCCTTCTTCTTTTCTCCCTGCAGCTCTAATGGCTGTTCCAAGTGCATAACAAGGGAACAGTATTTTTCTGAGTACTGTTGCGGTATTGTAGGGCTATCAATGAACCTGAATGTGGCACTCTGATGTCCTCTAATCGGTTATGACAGAACCCTGTGTGTGTGTGTGTGTGTGTGTGTGTGTGTGTGTGTGTGTGTGTGTGTGTGTGTGTGTGTTTAATGAGCTGAAAGGAAGGGATAGGGATTCACAGGCTCTGATCAGAGAGGACATTGTTGTCGGCACAATATTCCACTTTTCTATTGAGATTCTGTCTTTCCACACAGTTGTTTTTCTTATGGTTCAGTACATGTTCCTATATGTGTGTGTGTGTGTGTGTGTGTGTGTGTGCCTTAAGTGGAACCCATGTTTTCACCTCATAAAGCAAGTGTTGAGTTATAAAAGCCCATTAAAGCACATTCCATACATTAATAGGATCGGTTGCATCTAAGAGGATCAGAAACTTTGGATCCTGGTAGTGATAGTGTACACCATAGGAATGTGTGTGTGTGTGTGTGTGTGTGTGTGTGTGTGTGTGTGTGTGTCTTTGTATACACTCTGTAACTCTGTAACTCCAGGACTATTCCTTTTCCAGCAAAGATCAAGTTCATCTCCTCTGGGACTGCAACTCCGGTTCTCACGATTATCTCTAGCTCCCACACACTCACATAAACAGCCAATGACACACACACATACACGCAAACTGATGAATGCGCACAAGAAGTATTCAGCGTGGTATACCTCCCTCCATCAACACCACCCGTCATGTTCCAAATATGCTCTTTTGAATGGATTATAAACCAGATGTTATTTAACATTATGAATTATGTAACAGTGATTGTTGTCACAATATATATTTTTCAAACAACTGAATTGTCAATGTTCATGTTGCTTTGGTCAAGTTTGCATTTGCACTAGTACCACTTGCAATGGCTAAAGCTGGCCATTTTAACCATGTATTGGTTACTTTTAGCTAGCAATTGCATGTGTTTTCTCTATTTTGCAACAATTTTATCTGTTTACTTTATCTATCCATTACTTTAATCAATTTCAACTGTTCATTAATTTTAGCTAACTACTTATCCATTTCTTTTACCTACCTATCTTACTTTTCATTTAGTTGTTTGTTTGTTATTTTAGCTAACATATTCAAGTATTTTCTTTTATGCTAAATAAATGTTTATCCATTACTGTCATCTATTTTAACTGTTCATTATTTTTTGCTAACGGTTTAGCCATTACTTTTTCAGCTGTTTATCCATAGCTTTTATCTACCTATCTTACTATTCATTAACTTTAGCAAACTATTTATTCGTAAATTTTGGCTCACATTTTTAGCTAAGTGTATTTTGTCTTTTTTTGCAAAAATGTTACGTTTGTCCATTACTTTCAGCTATTTTAACTGGTGTTCATTGCTTTTAGCTAACTATTTTAAGTAGTTATCTATGCTTTTAACTAACAATTTTACCAATTTATCTGTTACCTTTAGCTAGCTTCTCTTCTAGCTAGCACGTTTTCATGCACTCTCAATGATTAGTATCACACCAATTTGTGACCCCATCTGGCTGCTTTTAAGCTCTTAAGACAAATATGTGAATATATTTTTTAAAATAAATCACATTTTTAAAATACTTTATTTTTAAAAATTCCAGGCAACTACAGTCTAAAGGAGCCTCGTGAGAGAGATTGACGGTGCACAGAACCCTGGTGCATGAAATAGTGATAGTTATAGTAAAACTGAAAATAAAATTGTTAATCGGTGCTTTTTTCAGCTGTTTTCAGTCTTTAGGTCTCGGAATAGGAATGATCCCTAATCTCTCTCTCTCTCTCTCTCTCTCTCTCTCTCACACACACACACACACACACACACACCAACACACACACACACACACACAAACTAATCTATAACATCCCTGTGACTGTCCCTGTGCCACAGCGTCACTGCGCATGGATGCAGAGGATCTGTAACACATGAAAAGTACGGTGCAGATATCAGCGGTCAATCTTCCCTGACAAAAGTAAGATTACCTTCCAAATTTCGTCTTCTTCAGGTCCATCTCGTGCGTAGACCGTGTGCGCGCAACTGCGTTGGTGCGCTCGCGCTCTATCTACCAACAGCGGCACACCAGTGAGCGTCCTCCCCTCCTACGGATTCCCCATTCCGGATGTCCCACCGCCGTGCGTCCAAACATAAACACATAAGTCCACCGGGGGCAACGACCTGCAGAGTCGGTCAACTATTCAACAACAACTAAACGACTTTTGCCTAAAGAGTTCGAGCTTTACTGGAGATCAAACAACGAGCCATCCGGTGGAGCGGAGGCGATGTGCGCCGCAGCTCGCAGTGACGGGGGAACTGTAAAAGAGTTTTGTTCCGAGTCTCAGATGTGTTTGCAGGATGTTCCGCGGGACTGGGCTTGTAACCCCTCCTCTCCTCTCCTCCCCACCCCTTTCCCCTCTCCTGGCTGATGATAACACACCAGCAAACACCAACCCCTCCCCACAACACAACAACGCTCTCTCCTGCCTTTTCATTTTCAACTGGCTGTACGTTAGCCCTGCGGTGTGGCATGTGAACAGTTATGTTACAAAGGAAACCCGAGTGGAACATACAGGAAACGGAAAATGAGAGTTGTTTCATATATAGGGGAGAGAAAACTTTCAGAAAAACATAATGTAAAAGGAACTTACCTCTGAAAGGTGGGAAATATTTGTCAGCTACACAGGGACAGAGCCATGACTTAAGAAGTCCAAGTTCACCACACACACCCTCTCGGAAAATGTTTTTACTCAACTCAACATTTTTTTTTAATTCTTACTCATTCTGTCACCTACTGTGTTACCTGTTATTTATTACAAAATGTATTTTTGACTGTGTTATTATTATATATAATATTATTAGATCGTTAATACCAATGCACCAAAGCATGAGCAGTATTTTTGCTGTTGTGGCTGGTAAAGGTGGATCCAGTTTTAATACTTCACATACACACACACACACACACACATATATATATATATATATATATATGTGTGTGTGTGTGTAGCACTTCAACTGAGGGGTCAGGCCTCTCAAAGGGTCACAAGATAAATCTGTGGTAGGAAAGAAGAAAAAATAAAATTCTACTGCACAGATTTCTATTAATATTTTGGATGTTTCTCTAATCTTTGCTTCTTTTTTTTTTTTTTTTTTTTTTTTTTTTTTGCTTTTTTGTGAAATACTACACTTAAATACACTTTGCTGTATTTAAATGAAACTATCTGATATGTTTTGAGGGGAAATGTATGTCTCTTTGGTGGAACAGGGGCTCCATCCAACACTGCCTTACTACAAAGATCTACAAGCTAAAAGTGAGGGGAAGCACTGGTGTACAGTGTACAGTAAAAAGTATTGTTTACTTTCTGAAATGATGGTTTAAGTAACATATATACTGTACTGTATACAACATATACGTACATTTATATTTTAAAAGACACGGCTCCTCTTTACCTCCAGCTCTGCATTTATGTCTTAATAAAAAGGTAAATCTCTGTGTGTGTGTGTGTGTGTGTGTGTGTGTGTGTGTGTCACTAAACTTCATTTTGCAGCTCCACTCATGCTTCTCTTCAAACAACACACACACACACATACACACTCACCTACAGACTGAACGGAAAATTAAATATTGTCCAACAATAACAATGGCCACCAGAAGCCCTTTTGTGGCACTGTGCAGCAGCTGGGTGAAACAGAACAGATACATTATGCCAACCCACACACACATGCACACACACACATATCCAAACCAGTTTCCACTCCAACAAAACATGTTACACATTTACCCCCTTGGCTGTGTGTAGAGATAACATTCAGAATATAAATGACAGTGGTCACACACACATATTTGTACAGGTAAATAATACCCCTAAATATACACTGTAAATAAACAGTGTGGTGTGTGTGTGGTGTGTGGTGTGTGTGTGTAAATGTTTAGTGTGTAACTATGTAACTACAAACATTCAAAAGTGTTTTTGAACATGTAGATTTACTTCATATTAAAAGTATTTTAAGAAACCAAAATATACTGTGTAGGCAAAAGTCACATATGCTGGCATCTTATCATTATCATTATATTTAAGATAAAATGAAAAAGTAATTAAGGATGATTCTAAAACTGTGTTTGAAGCCTTTCTATCTATTTCCCAGAGCTTGCCCTGTCTCTCTCTCCACCATGTTTGTTTGGAAGCTATGACCTGTGTAAACCAAAGGCCAGCACACAGAGTGTTGGACCTCTGCCTGTGCTGACAGACCCCTAGAGGACAGTCAGCCACTCAGTCCCTGAAAACAGTCAAATGATCCAAAGGACACAGCTGACACAGAATCACAGCAGCATGGGAGCAAACAAGGGACTGAAATGCTCTGATTAGCAGAATGAATCCAAAGTGGATGCATGGATGGAGTCACTGTGGTAATTTTACAGATGAAATTTAAAAACAAGTGAAACTATATTGTCCCCTAGAAGGTGTTGAGCAATAACTTATGTGTAAATGAAAAACAGTGATGTGACAGTGTCAAGGCTTATCACTGGGCATTCAGAAAATTCACTGAATCCACTTCATTTAACAAAATACTAGGGACATTTATCAGGGTAAAGGTTCATCAAGGTGGACTGATTTCCTCTTAGTGTAGTTTTGTTTTTTCAGGTTTGTTGTTTCTCTTCTTGCTTTTTTATTCTTGTGCCAACTAGTTGACAGTGTTTCTACTCTATATCCTTCTTTTGTTCTGTGAGATCCACACACAGGATGAGCAGCAGCTGCCTGTGGAGTGTGTCTCAGGCAGCCACATCTTAACTGCTAAGCTTTATGTTGTTAGATCCAGTGGATAATCACGATCACGATCACGCTGCGACATGCTCAGACTTTCACCTGAAACTGCAGTGAAACTAGCCTGTGACTCACACCACAAATTACACCTCAGTCAACATATAACATCGCTCACTGGTTCCCACTCGCCCCACACCTCAGACCTCGTCCCCCTTGAACAACAGTGCTGTTGAAATGAATGGATGCCGCTCACAAAAGATGAAATTAATGCAATTTAATGAATTTATTTTCCTTCATTTGTTCATTTTTAGCAGTAATTTTTAGTTCATACAACTTACATGCAACTAACAGATAAAATCTGATACTTGGCCAATACATTTACATGTATGAACTTTTACATAAAGGGACATAGATTTAGATTTCATATGTTTCACATTATCAAAAACTTTGTAATAAAATGTGGCAGAAATATTTGTTTTGTTCAAATACTACAATATTTATGAAGGCATACATGTATTTATAATATATTGTTCAATATACTGTGTAATATACACCCCCATATTCAATATAAATTTGATTTATTCATGTCTTATAGGTGCTCATTTCTTTATATAGGTGTGTACAGAGTGATTCATAACAGTAGACCACAGGGACAGTGAAGCACATGTGCAATTTTTGGTTTGTTTTGCAAATATACTTAAAAATTAAATTATTATGTCTATAATTTTATCATATATTATCTAAGATACATATTGGTGCACAGAGTTATGCACAGTCTTACAGACTAAACGAAAATGTTTCCAAAGATAAATGTTTTTAAATTTGTAGTCTGTGTGCATGTTTTTGATGCTTTGACATTTCTTAAACGTGAGGATTTGCTGCTTAATTATAATTCAGATTTATTTTTAATAATTTTGTGGCTTGTTTTATACATTTTTACAAAATAAATAAATAAATTAGATTCATCAAGAAAATAATAAGCAAATTAATCCACAATGAAAACAATCATTGTTTAAAACCTTATAGGAAATAGCTAAGAATTAGCTCCACTTCAACCAACTAAAGCCCTAAAATGCTGCTCAGACATTAAAGGATAGGTTCACAATTTTGAGGTCTGACTTTAAACAATACTCAGGTGCACGCCCATATGTATATATAAATAGCTTGCTCCTCCTGTTCATACTGGCCCTGAAGCAATCTCTTCCCAAATCAGTTTCAGTGATGGGGAACAAACATTCAAAACAGTTTATCTGAAGCTATTATGACTCTTCATCAGTCCGCATTGGGCAAATCAAGTGGATATCTTCCACAGTTTCACTCAATATTTTGTAGAGTGGTTTAGTGAGAAAAATGTCCCCGAACATTTACACTGAAAAGTGCATTAGGAGATGACTTTTAAAGACCAGTATGAACAAGATAAATGATTACAACAAAAAAAGAGACTGTATCAACGGACTATTGCTTTAAGACAGGCCTAAAAAAAATGTGGACATATCCTTTAATGCATCGTAATAATAACCTAATGATAAGCTTTACAACAGTATAACACGCGAAGTGGTCATTTTTCTGCATCGAGTACCGTTATTTTTAATACTTTAAGTAGCTATATTTTTCTTACATACTTCATCCACGACTGATGCCCTATACTATCCAGTATATGTTCAATAAATATATATTTAACATAACAATCAAGGCACAGTCACCCATTCATTTCAGATGTTGTTTGCATATATTGACGGTGGAGGGTGCTGTTAGATCAACTCATGAGTAGGAACTGTCCAGCGTCCATGTTGGCTCCTGTTTTCTCTCTCCCGTGGAACAAACAGGAACACTATTGCCAGCATTGGATTATATCTTGTGTTTCTTATCATTAGGTCAGCGCACGTAGAAAAACGGTCCTGTCCCTTTAAAGGTACCTCATGCTGCGTCGTCGGAGCATGCGCAGTAGGGGGAGCAACAGCCTCTATGAAAAACAACAACAATCACTACAGCAGGGCCAGGGAAAAGTGATGGCTCCGTGAAGCCCCACACTTCTGGCCATTATCACAGTCACAGTCCCAGCTCAACTGCTGCTATTTCTACCGGAGCTTTATATGTCGATGGTGCCGAGTCCATGAACTTGGCCAGTCAAAGCGGGGACGCTGGCGGTAGCCAGCTCCTCTTCGCCAACTTTAACCAGGACAACACGTAAGACAGGGCCGGGGAGAGTGTCTGGGGATCCGATGGCCTGTGCTGTCAAGCTAGCTGACGGCAGCTAGCTCAGTGTGGACTTGTCTGGGCGTCTCACTGGGGTGACAGGGCTCGATGTGAAAAAGCCAGGATGTGATCTCTCACATTAGAAATTGCTACCAAGGCACGGTGGTGTTAGCTAGCTAATTAAAATGTCCAGATATGTTTAATTTGTCCCGTCACTAGCATAGCTTTTTAGCTAACGTGTTGTTGTGTGTTCCGAGGCTAACTTTAGCCACAATACACATGTAGGTTAGGTGTCATGTAACTTCTCGGGTGGCAGAGATGAAATTTAGTATTAGTAATGTATTAACAGTAGATGGAGTTAGCCGGAATTAAAGTGATTTTGTTCGACTTAGAAGCGTTGGCCGACTGATATTTTTCTGGACAAGCGCTACAGTCGGAGGACTGTTTGACGATTCTGCAGAAGTCTCTGGGCACTGTACTCTCTTTTTTAGCAAACTTAAGTAACATCTGTAGATTTTCCCTTGCAACGTACGGACGGTTATTCCGCTAAATGTAGTACTGTTGTTGACCACAGAGGCCTGGTGCTGTTGCAAAACATCTCCAGTCGTGTGACCACGGTCACGATATGACTGATGCATCCAGTGACACTGAGATAGCTGAGACCAGTTTAACAGCCTGACCCCCCCAGTGTTCAGTTTGAAACGCCTTTGTGAGCTGTAATAACGACACTGGACTCTATCAGTATTCAGTGCGTGTATGGGTGTGATATGCCGCTGATGCAACGCTTCACCAATGCTGCTGTTGTGTCTGTTTCTTTCATGTACTCAGGTCCTTAGCTGTTGGCACCAAATCAGGATACAAGTTTTTCTCCCTGTCTTCTGTGGACAAATTGGAGCAGATATATGAATGTAGTAAGTAACTTCTTGCTCTATAATAACTGTATCACTATGTGCTCTAATTGCTTACTCATAATTTTTTGAGTTGTGTTAAATGCACGCTGTCGAGACAGAATATAGTCACTGTACCATTAGAGGATTACTCTTACTTTAAATATTAATAGTTTGTCAGCACTTTTCCCATAAACTTTAACATCAAGCTTCCTCTTCATATTGGATTTACATACATTATACATGTAGTATTATCTCTGCATCGTCCATGTGTGGTGAGCTAACCTGTACTTTTTTGATGATGCTGTTAGATTTAAATAGCCAGAGCAAAGTAAGTAGTGTCAAGCTCAACTTGCATAGTCAAATAAGCCCTATCAACTGTAATTCACTAACCTTAACACTAACCTAAACTTGGACAGTGCGCCTAAGGCTTTACATTTGTATGTTCAGGTACAACAAAATTCACAATGAGTGACACAATGTGTTACCACTTTTGGCATCCATCAGAAAGTTGGGAAACAGTCATTGTATTCCATGTGATGTTTCATTCCCTGTACTGTTAAAAATGGCTACAGCAGGGAGGCAGCTAATAAAAGATGAGAGGATGCAACTGAGAGGTGCGAAGTGAATCTTTTTATTTGTGTGTGTGTGTGTGTGTGTTTGTGTTTCTGCAGCGGACACAGAGGATGTGTGTATTGTGGAGCGGCTGTTCTCCAGCAGCCTGGTGGCCATTGTCAGCCTGAAGGCCCCCAGGAAGCTCAAAGTCTGTCACTTCAAGAAGGGAACTGAGATCTGCAACTACTCCTATTCCAACACCATACTGGCTGTCAAACTCAACAGACAGGTAGGAAGACAAGGGCAAAGAAACACCTGTCTGTCTGCAGTTGCATCTTCATCAAACAACCAGTGACTTATGTATCTTGAGCAAATGTCATAGTTGGCTAATGAATCAGTGTGGCAAAATGTCTAAGTAGTGTTGTTGTTGATGTTCTGTTTTTCCTCTGCAGAGACTGATTGTGTGTCTGGAGGAGTCACTGTACATTCACAACATCCGAGACATGAAAGTGCTGCACACTATCAGAGAGACTCCACCTAACCCTTCAGGTGAGTCTGAAGAATGACAATCTCAACATAGTATGGTGTGTGGCATTCAAGGGACACTCACTATGCATGTTCATTCTGAAACCAGGGAGGTTTTTCAGGTTTTTTTTTTCAGGTTTCTTTCATTTCTCTCAGTTTATTTTTAGTTAACGATGTTGTTTTACAGCCTGTTCATCATTATGTCTAGTCTGGCTGCTCCTGCCCTAAAGGCTGAAATCTGTCACCACTAACTAAGCTCCATAATGTGCACAGAACAAAAAAAGAAAACCGATGCTGGCAGGATTATTATAAATGTTATGGTTATTAACGTCTCCCAATGCACGTGATTCATTATTCCTGTTTCAGTTTCAGTTCAGATAAATGTGGTTCTGCTGTGATCTGTTTTGTCTGTTTTTCTTTGTTAATTAGTTTCTATTTGTGCACACATTTCTCCAGGATTGTGTGCCCTTTCCATCAGCAATGATAACTGTTACCTGGCGTACCCAGGCAGTGCTACGATAGGAGAGGTTCAAGTGTTTGACACCGTCAACCTGGTAAGTGAGCACAAGCACAGTAAAGCCCTTTGCCTCACAGTGTCTCTTCATAATAGAGTTCTTATTTTTAATCTTTAACAAATTCATTCAGCATGTGTACCGAGGGCATTGTTCTTCCTGCTTACTGTACTCTATAGTGTTTCTTGTATTTCATGTTGAGAAAGAGCCAAAGCTAAATCTTGTTCATTAAGACTCTGTTCTCTTTATTCTGTCAGGCAGTGAAAGCATCAGTCAAAGCATATCATTATTATTTAACTTGTCTATTTGAAGTGGCACATCTCTAACCAGTGTGTGTATTTGTTTTTCCAGCGAGCAGCTAATATGATTCCAGCCCACGACAGCCCGTTAGCGGCTCTGGCTTTCGATGCCAGTGGAACAAAACTGGCCACAGCCTCAGAGAAGGTAGGAACAGTTACTGTACACCACAACAAACTGGCCTGTTATCTTTGTGGCTCATTTGTGTGTGATATTTTTTTCCGCTTGAGTAAACGCGGATCCTTGCCATTGCTTCCTCTTCAAGTGTTGTCATCGCCTGTGTATCTTGTTTCTTTCACTTCCTCCCAGGGCACAGTCATTCGTGTCTTCTCTATCCCAGAGGGACAAAAGCTCTTTGAGTTTCGGCGAGGAGTCAAAAGGTAGAACATATTTAATTGTCTCACTGCAGTTTTGTTTTTCAGAAGTGAAAATGGTTTTATTGTGATGGGCTAGCATTATTTTGTGATTCTGTGTTTATATGTATTGTATGTTTGTGTTCATCTGGTTCCCTGTGCTTCTTATCTTAGGTGTGTGAGCATCTGTTCATTGGCGTTCAGTATGGAAGGCCTGTACCTGTCAGCCTCCAGCAACACAGAGACGGTCCACATCTTCAAATTAGAAACACAGAAGGAGAAGTATGTGTACGTATCTTCCTGTCTCCGTCTTTTTATGTCAGCTTCTAAAAGACTCCTGAGGCGGCTGAGCAGGGTTTTCCTGTTCATGTTAAACAGAGAAACACAGGCTTCTCACGTTCTGTGTGCGTTTGTGTGTAGGCCTGCGGAGGAGCCCACCACATGGGGAGGCTACCTGGGCAAGGTCCTGATGGCATCCACCACCTACCTACCATCCCAGGTCACGGAGATGTTCACCCAGGGGCGAGCCTTCGCCACCGTACGTCTGCCATTCTGCGGACACAAGAACATCTGCGCTTTAGCTGTGTGAGTGTCAGTCTGCTGTCTGAGCCACATTTACATACACAGACAGGGCATGTAAATCTGTGTTGTGCTTTTTAATCAGTTTGCATTGTTTGGCATCTGATGTTAGAGGTTGATTTGGTCATATGTGATAGCTGTTCTTTTTTATTTTGGCTCTGGTTGTTTTGATCATCTCAGCATATATAGAATGTTGTTTATTTTCATGTATTTTTTCTGATGTAAAATGTTTGTGAATTTTTGTTTTTATTGTTTTAAATCAGGATTCAGAAGATTCCCAGGTTGTTGGTTGCAGCGGCTGACGGTTACCTGTATCTGTACAACCTGGATCCACAAGAAGGAGGGGAATGCACACTTATGAAGCAGCACAGGTAACACACACACACACACACACACACACACACACACACGCACGCACACACACACAGTCCATTCAGAGTGAATGATACACATGCAGGGTAACACTTTTGACAGTTACATGGAGAGTTTCCGTTACTGAATCTATGCTTGACTTCAGGTTAGACGGCAGTGCTGAAGCACCCAATGAGATCCTTGAGCAGGGGTCACATGACCGCCCACTTGTGGCCCAAACCTACAGTGCTGCTGTCACTAAAGGTAAATCACACAAATATTCATGAGTTTTTCTAGTGACGCTTTAATTTCCAGGCCATTTATCCAAAAAAGTATGGCAAGGTAAGAGGCTCAAAATTCTGATTATCATCACCCATTATCTTGCCATAGTGTCGGGCAGGTAGTTGTGACATTTGACTTTGTAAAAGAATGTTAATCACACTCGGGTTTTTTGTTTTAATATTTGACCTTTGACCTCTTGTCTCCTAGGTTACTGCGAAGAGCAGGGCGCCGTAGGAGGTGCAGGCCTAGAGGATGACCTCAATGACTTGCGCTTAGAGGAAGAGAATGAGCAACCGCCACTCATCCTTGAAACTGACTGACTTTACGAACGGCTGTACCCACCAATCAGAGGGCTCCTCTGGTGCTGCTATGAACATGTGACACAAGGGGGGGCAGGGGCAGGATCAAAGACGAAAGGGGGGGCTGTGTTTTTAAACGCTGAAAGCGTTCAAGAGCCTGTCAGTCTTTCTGTGAGTTAGTCTGTTCACATCCATGTCTATCTTTTTCTTCCCTCCTCCTTCCTTCCTTTCTTTCGCTTCCTTTTCCCTCAGTTTCGCCTGCGCAGGCCAAACTGAAGCTTTGCATGTAAACGTGCCAACCGCTAAAAACATGCTCCAATGTGAAAACGAGTATCTGTGTGTGTGCATATTGGACATTTGATCATAAAAAAAAAAAAAATGTAGCTGTGTCTCCACTGAAGACACACACACAGATGCAAGCACTGTGTAAAATGAAAGTGATTGTGTAAGTGCCTCTCTGCCCCAGTGTCATGGTTTCGTCTGTCTGAGAGGGGGATCTCTTTGCATTGGCTTAATAAAACCTATTTTCAGTTGTTGGATCTTAATCGACAGGTGTGTACTATCTTTTCTAACCCCTTCCTCTCTCGCATACAGTCACACACTGTCCTGCGAACAGTGTGGCATCAGTCGAGTTTACCCTTAAAAGAATGATTCAGAAGCTTTTGGCATGAGGCAGAGGTGTTTGTGAACAAGGGTGTGTGTTTGTGCATTCATGCTGAGATCTCATTTGTGTGTGTTTGCTGGGCATGTACATTAGCAAAACAGTGAGTAATTAGCCTCCACCTCTCCCTGCTCACTTTTACCTCATCCAAACAGAGGCTCGGTGGAGCTCCCCGCCCTCTCCCCCGCCTCCTCAGGCCTGCAGTCATTGGTTGATTTTAAACTCTGGTATTAATTATCTTTTTAAAATCTACATAATCATAACCAATGATGTGTCATGCGTATGAAAACATGCATGGTGGTGTTGATGTGCTACTGTGTCCATACATCAGAGATATGTGGGTGGTGAAGATCAGTTAAAGTCAGGCAGCAGATCAGTGGAGACAGGCGGGAAGCTGTCAGTGACAGGTCCTCAGTGACAGACTCCTCTTACTCCTCATCCTACTGTATCTCTACTCTGTAATAACTAGATGTGGCAAGATATCACTGTACCATATTGTCAGGTTATGACTTCAAGGCTCTGGGATAGCGGGTGGCCATTGAGTAAACTGTGGATTATGATTTGATAGATTGGAGGCTCAGGCTGAGCCTCAACAACTGGTCCAGGATGCTGCATGATTCCCCATTAATCCTTTGGTGTCTGAAGTCACTAAATAAGGATTAGCCATGGGATTTTTGGAGTGTCAGGCATTTTCTAATGATTTTGTATAAAATGTGAAACATTCATCTGAAACTAAAATGAAAATAAATTCCATGTTGATGTATGAGATAGGTGCCTTTTGTTCTTGTTACACTGGTATTTTAAATTCATTACTTAGTGTATACCAGAAAACTTTATCTTAATTTATCACAGATATAAATTTAAAGTTTAATATTTACAACAATACCTTATGATCTTGATGTTGAAGATTAGAAACAGTGATAAAAACTAGCACTAGCAATTTCATTTATAGACATGATTCAAAATGAAGCTAACACAAGCCATTTTTAGCACACTATCCCAACTTTAAAATGTAAATGACTGAGTTACTGTTGAGCAGAAGCTTGATTTGCAAGCCACAGCACTCCAGAGATGCAGTGTCACACTTCTTGATGATGGCTGTATTACCAGCTGCCTCAGACCTTCGGTGGGCTCAGTTTCAGGCAATTACTTTGTGGTAATGTGGTTATTCAATTAATTGCACATATCTGCAATAGTATGCACCACAAGAGCATGATGTAAACAGAAATGTGAAGTACCGTTAAGTGGCTTCTGCCTTTCGAGCTAATCTTAAACCTACATTAAGAAACCTCTTGGTTAATTGGAGGCAGCCCAACAAGCTGCAAACACAACACTGGAATCACCTTTTAAGTTGATATAAGGAAACCACTGCCTATGTACGCATACTTAAATATGCTAAATGCTTCATGATCAAACCTTTCTTGCTCTCCTTTCTGAGATTAATGGGAGAGGAGAGAGAAGACTGAAACCTAAACAGAAAAGTAGTGATGCACAAAATCACAACAATGAGCTAAAAGAGGCAAAAACCTCCACAGAGCTATGAGTACCTGCAGTGTCAGATAATAACGTTAGGGTTTTTAACTACAAGCCCTTTCACGTTACATGTGTATGTATGAGCCATTATTAATAGAGGAATAATGATTAGAGCAGTTTTAATGCAGTCTTGTTAAGAGGCCATGTGTCAGAATCTAGTTATATTACTTTAGATATATGATGTTATGCCTACACGCAAATATTCTCAAATAAAGTTGCATTTCACCACATTATTATAAATCAACTTGGGTAGACTGTGGGGTGCCCTCATGATTGTATCATTTTGGTATCAACTGAAGGGGTGGCTATGGCTCAGGAGGTAGAGCGGGTCGCCCACTAATCAGAAGGTCAGCGGTTCGATTCCCAGCTCCTCTGTGCCGAAGTATCCTTGGGCAAGATACTGAACCCCACGTTGCCCCTGATGTTTGTTTGTGTGAATGTGCTAGAGCTAGAGCTACTTTGTAGTAGTGCAAGCGCTGTGTGAATGTGACACGTAGTATAAAGCTCTTTGAGTGGTCGATACGACTAGAAAAGTGCTATGTAAGTACATTCCATTTACAGTTGTGTAGGTACATTGCATGAACACTGTTGATGTGGTCTCTCATCAAGATTGGATATAAATTTATTTAGAGACTGTATGAGAATATCTAGAGTCTGTATGCAGATAAAGGCTGTAGAGTCAAAAACATTAAGTCTAAAGTTGCAGGATGTGTGCTTCGTCAAGTGTGACCCCTTTCCTGTGGATAAACCACAGACCTCCCTGTTTGCACAAACAATAAGGGACACTGTCATTTGCTTGTAGTTTATTAAGACTTTGTAGCAGGTCACTACACAAACGTTTAGAACACGTACAGGAGTGACACACACAGGTGGGCTCTCTATCGTTGACATGAGAGCACAGCTTCACCCACACCTCCCTCCAGTCTGACACTAACTGGGATGATGCAAGACACACAGACGCACATGTCAACACATCTGACAAACTCTTTCACACATACTAAGAGACAATGAGGGATCCAAAGAACATTACAGACCCACAAGAACATAGGTCAGACACAACCAAAACCTCATCCCTGACAGCTCCACACAAAAACTCCCTCAGCTGTAGACACATACAGTACATTCAAGGCATACTAACAGTAAAACATACTTAGCGTGCAGGCTAAATTGGACTTGAACAGGCTATGTGACCAATCCTATTACTACCCTGATTAAGACTATTGGTGATGTTAAAGACTCATTTAATTATTTAAGACTTTCTAAGGAGCTCTGTTTGGGCTTTTTTAAGACTTTCTTCAGGGTGCCTGTGCTCGCACTTCCTCAGTGAAGTGTCTTCTGGAGGGCTGAATGAGTGTGTGTCACTGTGGGAGCAGAAACAATATGTGTGTTAAAAATGATACACATACAAGTGTAAAAGCACATGCTCAGGCAACTTATCTTCTTGTTCTGTGTGTACATGTGCACCTGCTAGCAATATGTGTGTCTGTTCCCCTCTATCCGTCCTGTCCTCCACTGGAGGGCTTGGTGACCTGGACGATCTCCACCGAGGTGAAGCCCTTAGTGGCTGAGGCTCGATTCCTGGTCCTCATTTTATTTAGGGCCATCTCTGCCATTTCTGCACGCTCCTCAGCATCGTCCAGCTCGTGGACCGTCTTCCTGTATTTGGACAGGCTGCTGTTGGCCTGCTCCTCCTACAGCAATACGGACAAGAAAGTTGTCTTAGCATTAAACAAACACACACAGTTTTGTTTGAGGGAGATGATTGAGAAGATGAGAAGATGTTTTCAGCATGCTCTCTAACCTGTCAGCTTTTGAGGAATTTAAAGAAAATGTCCTATTTTTTTGACTGACATAATTTTGAATATAGAGGGCTCTAGTGGGATTCATTAACCAAGTAGAGTAATTAAAAGTGCCACACTTTGCTCATTCATTTTCTTGTAGACAGTTAGACAAGATTAGCTGGCTGTTAGCCAGGAAGTTAATGCTCCCAACTGAGAAACAGTCTTCAAAATAACTCTCAGTAAAATGACACAATGTGGCTTTTATAGTTTGGTTTTTCTACAGCTTCAAAAAACAGGAAAAAACATGTTGAATAATGGTTAATTAAAGATGCTGATAGGCAGATTTAGCTACATTTAGACATGGCCGTGCTAACTGTTTCCCCCCATTTCCAGTCTTTATACTAAGCTAAGCTAAGCTAAGCTAACCATCTGTTTTAAAGTTCTTGTTCTATCTGTTTTGGAGAGAATTCAACTTAACAGTAATTTTAGAGGATGTAGCCTGTGGTGCAGCTGAGCTGTACTGCATTATGCATAAAGTTGTTCCTACCCTCATTGATATAAATGGGGTGAAGTTTTAATTTTAGCTGTGTGCAGCTAATAAAATGAACAGTGTCACCACTGGTACTCACAGCGTCCTCTATCTGCCGTTTGTAGGACTTGAGCTTGTTCTGGAGTTTCTCCACCAGTTCCTGCATGCGCTGATTGGTCTTGTGGTCCTCCTCCGTCTGGAAGATCAGCTCTTTGAGCCGACGTTCTCCCTTACGGAGGTTTTTCACTGTCTCTGCATGGCGCTTCTGCTCCTGGTCCAGCTCATTCTCCAACTCCTTGATCTAGTAGGATAATAAAGGGGAGGAAATAATGCAATATGTGGATGAGAGGCCTTGGCTCAGGTGTGTTGTTAATATGGGTGTGTGATCTCTTCTTTCTCTACTGCTACCATCTTTCAGTAAATCCAACTCCTCACCCTGGTCTCCAGTTTCTGGATGACACGTTTTCCGGCCTTCAGAGCCTGCTGCTCAGCCTCCTCCAGTTTCAGAGTGAGGTCTCTGAGGTTCTGCTCCTGGTTCTTCTTGATCTTCTCCAGGTGGACGCTCCGTTCCTGCTCCTGCCGAAGCTCCTCACACAGCCGAGTTGCCTGGACGCAGATGCACACATCACTGCATGTTTCTTTCTGACCTCAATGCCTCGTGCAAAACAGGTCAAACTATCAATTCAAATCATTTATATTTTTTAAGTTTTATGACTTTGCCAAAACATATTTCTAGTAAAACTTTCTGTTTTTTTTGTCGTGTGTGGTCAGGTCGCTCACATCAATCACAGCCTTCTTGGCTCTCTCATCAGCAGCACGAAACTCTGAGATCAGCTCTTCATTCTCACTGGACAGTCGGGCAAGGTCAGCCTCCAGTTTCCTCTTCAGGATAGTCAGACTTTGGTTCTAGTGTGAGCAAAATAGATGATATTAGATTACACAATCCACAAGAGAAAAGTACAGTAGCAAGAGAATCACGATAATTTGGAAAACTGTGTTATAAAACCATTAAAACCATCAGTCTCTGTGTGTGTGGTGTGTGTGTGTGTGTGTGTGTGTGTGTGTGCCTCTGTAGCCTTCCTGTGCAGCTACTTACCTGCATGTTGATCTCACTGAACCTCTCTGTCATGTCCACCAGCTCCTGCTCTATTTGTTTGCGGGCCCTCTCAGACGCCTCCAGGCCTCCTCTCAGCTCCTCCATCTCCCCCTGCATGAGACACAGACGGCGCTCCTGGAGGCTGTACTTCTCCCTCAGTTCCTCGTGCTGACGAGCATCCTCATCCATCTGCACCTGGAGATCCTAGATTAGAGGTAAGATGGGTGGGACACAAAGATTATTGCTGTAGTAGTTTTCAAGCCATAGTATTTCCACTCCACCGCCTCTTGGTGATCAAATAAAACTCCTACTTTGATCTGCTGCTGCAGCTTTTTGAGGGTTTTGACTAGCTCGGCATTGTTTCTGTTAGCATGCTCCAGCTGAATCTCCATCTCATTCAAGTCTGCCTCCATCTTCTTCTTCATCCTCAGAGCCTCAGCACGACCTTTGGCCTCTGCCTCCAGGCTGGCCTGCAGCGACTCCACTGCACGCGCATGGTTCTTTCTAGACAGCAAAAACATGCAGGTTGTGGATGAGGAGTGATAGTTATAAATACAAACTAATGCTGGCTGGTCCAACTTATACAGATGACCTTATTGTGAATAACAGTGATCAATTACAATTGTAAATGCAGTTTGGATACACTGTGGTGGAGAAGTAATGAATGACTGGGTAACTTAAAGGAGCTATATGTAAGTTTTTTGCTATATCTACATAGCCAACATTAGCATTAACAGCTGTTTACTAACCAAGAGCTTCAGCCATTGTTGTGTTGACAAGACTTGTTGGACTGAGTGCAGATGGGACGCTACAGTGACAATATCAAACAATATCATTACAAGATGAGACAAAGCTAGCTTGTTAGCATGCTAACTTCAGAAGAAGAAAAGAAGCGATAGAAATAAAGGAAAAGCAAGACTTAACATTGGCATCACTTTCCACCACTGGAGACAGCGTTTTTTCTAGATTGGTGAGTAAACAGCTGTTAATGCTAAAGTTAGCTATGTAGCCATAGTAAAAACTTATATATAGCACCTTTAAGGTCTATAATTTTAATTGCTAGAAAAATCATCAACACATTTCTAGTAAGTTGAGGAATGACCCCTATATGTGTTACAGTATGTTACAGTCTAACCTGGTGACTTCAAACTCCTCCTCCTTCTCATGGATTCTGCGGTCAATGTCAGCCTTGACTTGAGCCAGCTCCAGCTGTACACGCACCAGCTTACCTTCCTCTACCTGGAAACACACACACACACACCACATTTGAACAACTTTCACCTTTCCTAATCAAATCCTAAAAGTCTGCACATACATAGTCTTTTTTCATTATGGCAAGATTTTTCTTGGCCTTAAGAACTCTTTGCACCTCTAGTGAAGCTTCGGCTTCCTCCAGAGCCAGCTGCAACTCCTCCTTCTCCACCTCCAATTTCTTCTTGGCCTTCTGTAGCTCGTGGACGCTGCGGCCTCCTTCGCCAAGCTGGTCAACCAACTCCTTGATTTCCTCTGTGAGAAGAGGGGGTACGTTGTCAAAAAAAGCATGTTACTATACATTTATATTCTGGTTTTGTTATCTAGCTTGGTGCATTTTGGGGATTGCACACTTTTCTTATTATGATCTGTTGTGCAGCAGAAGGCACCTGAGAGGGTTTTGTTCTCCTTGCGGACAGTCTCTATCTGATCGAGACTCTCCTCATAAGCTGTCTTCAGCTTGTAGAGCTCCGTCATGTAGGAGCGACTCTCCTTCTGGCTGTTGTCCAGTTCCAGTTGCAGCTCCTCGTTCTTCTGGCTCCACTCGGCCGCCAGCTTGTCGAAAACTCGCTGCTTCTTATCCAGAGCTGCTGCTGCCGCGTTGGACTAGTCACACAAATGCAGACAAAAACAAGACTGTATCTTACAGCTTGGTCAAAAACACTTTTGGATTCTTTTAACTTGTGATGCCCATTTGTTTTTACAAATGGTTAATGAATTAATTCAATTATAAATAACTAGATTAATCAATAATGGCCCAATTACACAACTATGAGAGAATACACTTTTAGCATGAATGGCTCTGTAGACAGTTGAAGCCTGGACTGTGTGAGCTACAGACATTCATTTGTCTGCATGTGTATGTATACCTTCTCCAGGTCTATGGTAAGGTCCTCCACCTCACCCTGCAGCCTCTGCTTGACCTTCTCCAAGCTGGCAGCTCTGGCCTGGGCCGCCTCCGCTGCCTCCTCAGCCTCCTGGAGACGCACTGCAAGTTTGCGCCTGGAGGAGAGTGGGTGGAAGGACAGAGAGAGAGAGAGAGAAAGAAACCGTGGGATTAAATTAAAAAGTACCACCTCTAGTTTATTTGCACATAGGAACAATATCTAAAACTTTGGCTCCCTTTTTATTTACAGAGATAGTTACTGTATTTTTTAGCTCTATTTAAACCTACTTGGTCTCCTCCAGCTCCTCAGTGCGGTGGATGGCGTCCGTCTCATACTTGGTCCTCCAGGAGGTGACGTCAGCATTGAGCTTGGACACGAGGCGCTGCAGCTCCCCGCGGGCTTCCAACTCCTCCTCCAGCTGCTCCCTCACAAGGGAGAGGTCATGGCGGGCGTTGGCCAGGCCCACCACTGCTGTGTTACGACCCTATAGAGAGGTAGAGTGGTCTAAGCTCCTGGTTTTACTAGAGGCCTGATAATGATTTCACAAGCAAGTTTTAAAGACAACAAAAATAAAACTTTAGAGGACAGATGGTCACCTAAAGGTCAGAGAAAGAGTTTGAAACTGAAAACTCCATCTGGGAACCAACTGGGAGAATATGTGTGTGTGTGTGTGTGTATTTGTGTTGACTTGTACCTTGCTCTCCTCATCCACCTGTCTCTTGAGTTCATCGATCTGCGAGGTGAGCGAGGCCTTCAGCCTGGTCACCTGGGTCAACTTACTCTGCACGTCCTGCAACTCCCGGCTCAGATCATTATTCTCCGCTGTACACACAAGCAAAAACAAAAACAAAAAAAAAGAATAGAAGACAGGGCTACAACAAATTCTGAGGAACTGTGTTTGTGCTTGTGTGTTCTCACCAGTCAGATGGATTTTGGCCGTGTTGAGCTCAGTCTGTGTCCGCTCCATCTCAGCCAGCCGAGCATTGGCCTCCACCAGATTGTCCTCCAGCTTATGAGCGTGAGCCTCAGAGTTCATCTACGCATGTAAACACAGAGAAGTAAAAAAAGTTACATACAAATGTTTGTATGAGTTTATTTTCATGATGTGTGCTGTTGTGATTGAGATTTTCCAAATACTTTTGCTTTCTGTGTGGCCTCCATGGTGACGTTGAGGTCTTCGATCTCAGCCTTCATGCTTTGTTTGTCCTTCTCCAGTTTGACTTTCAGCCTGGTCAGGTTCTCCAGCTGCTCGCCCAGCTCCGCCATCGCATCTGAGTGCTTCTTCCTCAGCCCGGCCGCCGTGGCCTCCGATTGGAGCGCCGCCTCCTCCAGCTCCCGCCTCAGTTTCAGCAGGTCAACCTCCCGCTTCCTGTTCTGCTCAATCTGCGGCGTCGAGCACAGAGGGGGGTTTGTAGAGGTTAGAAGGGCAGAGGTCATGTTGGGAGTCAACCTCTGACTGACTGAGACACACTCACCTGGGCGACGGTGGCTCCTCCCGCTTCTTCCAGCCTATCACTGAGATCCTCCAGATCTCGTGACAGCTCTGCCCTCTGCTTCTCAACCTATCAGAGAGCAGAGAGAGAATCAGCTCAACTTATACTGGTCGACACGTGAATGAATAATTGTAGCAGTGAGTCATTTTTGAACTAAAGCAGCTTCAGTTATTATACTGAAACTATGGAGGAAGTTGTTAGAGATACAATCATTACCTTGGCTCTCATGGCTCGCTCAGCTTCCAGCTCCTCCTCCAGCTCCTCAATGCGGCCCTGAAAGAAAAAGACAAAATGGATGAACATGTGCTTGAACATACACAAGAAATTTTTTTGTGTCATTGTTATCTATCCTCCTTTTGTTCATCCCACACTAGAGACCGAAAGTGGAAATTAGATAGTGACTAAATCTAGCATCAAATCAATGCATCTTTGCTTTGTATGAGATTACTATTTTTTGTAAATGGACTGTACTTTTCTAATCATATCATCCACTCAAAGCGCTTCACACTACATGTCACATTCACACACACCAATGCACACACACTTTGGGGGTAATTTGGGGTTCAGTATCTTGCCCAAGGAAACTTCCGGCATGTGGACTGGAGGAGCCGGCGATCGAATCACCGACCTTCTGGTTGGTGGGCAACTGCTCTACCTCCTGAGCCACAACAGTACATGGTTGACAAACAAGTGCAAACCAAACTAAATGAGGCGATGTTCATCATGTCACATTTACTAATGTGAAAAGCCAGTCATGTCAGACTACCAATATTGGGATCATTGCAGTAAATCACTAACGTTAGGTCAAAATGTCGACCTTGCGATGGCACTAAAGGAGAGTTTGTGGGGGATCACCACAGCTACAATTTATTCTCTGCCATCCAACAGTTGCTGAGACGATTTTACTCAAAACCAGAAAGGTTGAGCTGATTGCCTGTTTCAAATGTCATGGTAACCCATCGTATAATTGTTGAGATATTTCAGCTTGAACCAGAGAGGGAAGTGGTGGACCAACCGACCGAATACTGTCATCCCTGGAGCCATGCAGCTAGCACGGAGTCTCGCACATCAAACCACAAACCTGGTGCTCTTTGAGTTTGCGAGTGAGCATGGAGCTGAGAGCTTGTTCATCCTCCAGCTTCGCATTCATGTTGTTGATCTCAAAGTCTCTCCTATATGAATACATACAAACACACACACACACACACACATACACATACACACAGCAGGAGATTAGGATCAACTGAGAGTGACAGTGTTTAAAAAAGAGTGAGGTACATTCACAGATATAAAGCTACTGTATGAGAGTTTGCTTAGTGAAAGATACTTTAATGAACTTGTCAGCTTCTGTGTGTGTGTGTGTGTGTGTGTTTCTCTCACTTCTTGATGACCTCCTCCAGATCGAGCTTCGCGTTTTCCATCTCATTCAGGTTTTCTATGGTCATCTTCAGGTCTCCCTCTGCCTTCCTCCTCGCTTTCTCCACCTCTGCCCTGATCCTCTTCTCCTGCTCCCAGCTGTCCTCCAACTACACACAAAACACACCCACACATACACAGACCAATACACGATTAAGGCACTAACACTGAGTATATTCAGCTGCAGGTCTGCACATATTCCTGCTTCATAAAAAGTCTTTCAGACAGTCTCTTTATATGGAGGCGAGGAGTTTCGTACCTCATTCACTTGGGTGTTGAGTTTGCTGTTGGTCTTGGTCAGATGGTTAACTTTGTCTTCTTCTGTTTGGAGATCCTCCAGAGTTTTCTGAATAAATTATAAATATATTTATATGTCTATATGTTGGTCTCTATCAAACTCATACACAGAAAAAATACATAACAAAATGTGTTTGTCTACCTGTTGCAGTTCCTCCAGAGCTCTCTTCTCCTTCTGCAGCTTGGCGATATGGTCGTCCCTCTGGCTCACATCACCTGTCAGAGTCCGCACCTTGAAGTCCAGACCCTAAACACATCATTGGACAAGAAGTCAGTGGTTTAGGCAATGCCTAGAAATATTCTAGTGAAATAAATGCTATATCCACAGCTGCTTTACTTAATTTCCTCCCTCCTCAGCGTCGTCCTCCTCCTCTTTACCTGTTTCTCCTTCTCTGTCTTGGCCAGAGTGGACTCCAGAGACTCCAGGTCTCTCTTCAGTTCATTCAGTTCCCCCTCCAGCTGCCTCCTCTGGCCATGGAGGGAGGCTGTGTTGCCTTCTTCTTCCTCCAGGCGTTCACGCAGATCCTACATTTCCATTTAGTCAAGAGACAGTTTGTTTTATCTTTGTTTTCAGGACATGCAACATTCCTGTGCATGCAATAAACATTATGCAATCAATATAATCAGTTATCATTTAAAAGCAGTCAACTGTAAATCTTACACATTGTCAGCAAGACTATTTGTAATTACTGTACAGTGTCAGTTTTGTAGCAATCATGCTTGCTGTGTTTCTACATCATCACAACATGCCTAGAGGGAACTTTTATTCACTGTTAACTGGGTGAATTACCTGCACAGACTCCTCCAGCTGGACCTTTTGGTGCATCAGCTGGGTGCAGCGCTCCTCAGCATCACCCAGTGTGTCCTGCTCCTGCAGGAAACCAAGGAGATAATCTGTGAGTACATAGTGTGTGTTTATGATTATGCAAGTGCATTGACAGAGAAAGCTCTGTCTTACAAATAGATTGTGTGCCATGCCTGCCCACTAACCCACAACAAGAGCTTGGGAGAACTTTCAGTACGCCCAAAACAATTTCAAGAGACATACATCATTCTTACACAAGGGTCCCATGTAAACTGAACCGTGCGCAGATGTGCACTTACTGCAGCCAGTGCCAGGGCCAGGTCATTCTTTTCCTGTGACAGAGTAACCATCTTCCCCTCAAGATCTTTGAGCTTGCCCTCCAGCTCCTTGACCTTCTCCACTGCCACCCTCAGCTCCTCCTCCTTAGCCTTGAAGATCTCCTCCTGTCGGGCGACCATCAGCAGGGGCTTCACCTGAGGGAGCCAAGGCAGGAAATATGATGATGACGAGGATGAGGGTGGCAGTGATTAAAGTAATTTATCATTTGTCAAGAGGGGGAATTCAGTATTTTACCTTTGTGTAGAGTTTCCACCAGCCCCAGAAGCGCAACTGAAGGAACTTCCTCACATTGCGCTGGATGGCCATCAGTGCAATTCTGCATCACACACACACATAAATGCAGAAACACTGTTAGTGCTCACAAATACAAGTCACCATTCAAGGAAAAACATGCTGTGCGTACACACACAAACACAGGTGTACACACTGACCGTCTGTCCACCATCTTCTTGAACTCAGTCCTCATTAGAGTTCCTCTCAGTTGAGCCTGCAGCATGGTTATGATCTTTGCCAGCCGCTCGTCACGCATGTCCTCCAGCTTTGCCAGGACGCCTGCACGGAAAAACACCTGGAGAGGAAAATGCAAACAGGTGAAAGAGGGAAGAAGATGAGGAAGGGAAGAAAAATGACTTCTGTGCACGAGATAATTACAGCTGAAATTTAGTTTGTTATATATACATATTATACCATATGTAGAGGTGTATTATACTGACAGACTGTACATTTAATATTCTGTTTGTGGAATATCTCAGATATATTTGCCCTGTACTGAAGCATTTACTATATACTGTATATTTAGTTCCTTTCCACCCCTGAATATCACTGTCAGTACCTTGGTGTGGCCAATGCGGTACTCCATATTATCCAGGCCAACAGAGCTTAAGATGAGCTCAGAGGCCTTCTTGTTGTCAACAAATCCCTTAGGGATGACATTGGGGTTGAGGATATAGTACCTAGGAAATAAGAACATGGAGAGAAAAAGGATGACATGAAAAAGTGGACAAAGATCTTTTTTTTTGGTTTAAAATTCATATAATTCCTCAAAAAAACAACCTTCGGAAATAATCTCTGTGTTAGGTCCTTGTTTATGGCAAACAAAGAATGAAAAAGCCATAAAAAACACACAGGACTGAATTAAACTATGTGGAAATGTACAGATTAACATTTTAAAAAATGGGGATGGTTTCTGGAATAATGAATGGGAGTCAGACCTCTGTTTGAATTCTGGGTACTGTAGTCTGTTGGGGAATCCCTTCCTGCAGATTCGGATGCCCTCCAGTACACCGTTACAGGCTAACTGGTGCAGGATCAGGTAGTTATCTGTAACACCTTTACATCATGAAGGAGAGAAAAAGTGATTATCAAAGCCAAACATTTCCAGGTTAATTGTGAATATTTCATCTCAAAAAGAATACTTGCATACTTTCTTAATATAATGAACAAATTGTTACTGTTTGAGATACATTGTTCCACAAAAACATATAATGGCCTCCCCTAACAATAAATCACACTCTGTCTTCACCCACTGACCTGACTTCTTGAACTCATTGGGTACGATGCAGCGGACAAAGTGGGGAGCAGTGCTTCGCAGGGTGCTCATCAGCTTGTTCAGTTGTTCCTGTTGAGCATAAATAGTTCACAGACACCACTGAGTTAGTGAGCCTATTGTGAGATTTCCCTCAGCATGTGGTTTTATAGGCATGTTTTATTACTTTTATCTAACTGACAACTTATTTTTGACTCAAGACTCAAGTTAGGGCAGTCTCTGCGCTACAGTAAGTTGCTATTGGAAGGTAATGAGACAGGCCAGCTGGGCTGACGTTAGCTAGTTAGCATGCTAACATCACTAGATGAAAAGAAGCAAAACATTTCTATTGCTTTCTACTACTGGAGACAACTCTTGGCAAGGAATGAGGAATGAGGTTTGATCATGAACTCTCAGCATTTCCTCTAGACTGGTGAGTAAACAGCTGTTAACGCTGGCTATGTAGCAATAACAAAAACTTACATATAGCACCTTTAAAGTTTGACATTTTGGGAAATACACTTTCACTTTCTAGCAGAGATAATGTGTTTCATCTGTCACTCACCCTGTAGAAGTTGGAGACAGTTTGAAAGGAAGAGCCTTTCTTCTGCTTCTTGGTTCCTACAGCGGCCTCCTCCTCTTTGAAGAGCAGAGCCAACAGGGGCATGGAGGACTTCTGGAAAAGTCCCACCACCGTCTCATTCAGAGGGTCTTTGTTCTTTTCGAGCCAGCCGGCAATGTTGTAACCCACCTGTGAAAGGCATGAAGAGCTTAACTGCACCCGTGTACACATAAAAATGAAATGTCCTGTTATAAATTCTGTATAGAGACTGGATGTCACAGATACCTACACAACACAAACAGACACACATAACAGTCCCCTAACATCTATGTGCATGTGAAGTGGTCCTACAGCAATCCAGTACTCACAGTGCCGGCATAGTGCACCAGTTCAAAGTGGGCCTCGGGTCCTTTCTTCCCCCCTTTTGGCTTGAGGAAGTTGGAGGATTTGCCCAGATGGTTGTCATACAGAGCTGCTTTGAAGGTTGCATCTGTTGCCTTGGGAAACACACACTGCTCCTCCAGGATGGAGAAAATCCCCATAGGCTGGAGAAAAGACAGAGAGAGGAAGGTAGAAAGAGAAAGAATGAGATATACTGAACATACAATATGTTGTACATCCGTGTTTGTGTACTTCAAGCCTACTGTGCACATGTGAGCGTGTTACCTTTTCCAGCAGGTCGATACAGGCCTGCAGGTCCAGACCAAAGTCAATGAAGACCCAGTCGATGCCTTCCTTCTTGTACTCTTCTTGCTCCAACACAAACATGTGGTGGTTGAAGAACTGCTGCAGCTTCTCATTGGTGAAGTTGATGCACAGCTGCTCAAAGCTGTTGAACTGGAGACAAAAGACAGAGTTGGATCATTAGACGTGAGAGGATGAGATGAAATAACCTGAAATACGAAGTTATATCACACCCAATCTGATCCAGCTGCATCTCACCTCAAAGATCTCAAACCCAGCAATGTCCAGCACTCCTATGAAGTACTGCCGCTGCATCTTGGTGTCCAGGGTCTTATTGATCCGGGTCACCATCCACTTGAACATGCGGTCATAGATGGCTTTTGCCAGAGCACCAATGGAGTACACACACTGGTCCTGGTTCTGACCTGAGTTCAAATAAGAGCATGGATAAGTGCAAAGGGTTTTGTTTCCAATTTTTTTTTTTTTTTTTGCATCATGTTAGTGATGTCTTTGCAGTACCTTTGGTCACAAATTCATTTCCAACCTTGACCCTGGGGCGTGTTATGCCCTTCTGCAGCTCCCCAGAGTTGATGGCCATGAGGTGAGCGACTTTGTCAGCCACTTTAGGATGGGAAGAGGAGAGGGGACAAGGAATTAACGTTGTCTTGTAACGCATGCAGCGAGAGTAGGACACACAAGTAAGACAGGGATTAATGGATGGAAGAAACAATATATGGAGTTTGAAAAATATGAGCTAAAACACCAGAATGAAAGGGCAGGCTTTATGAGAAATGTCAGAAGAGAAAGAGAGTTAAAAAGATAGAGAACTAAGCCTGATGGACAGGGTAGAGAGAGGTAGCATGATGATAGAGAGGCATGTTGATAGAGAGAATAGCCAGAGAGAAAGAGAGGTGGGCTTTTTTATACCCTCAGTGGAATCCACATCAGCCTGTTCCTCTCTTGGTTTCTGTTTGAACTTCATGTTGCCGAAGTGCATTACGCCTCCAGTCAACTTGTACACGCTCATCTTCTCCTCAGGAGTGAAGCCCAGGACATCAAAGGCTTCCTGTGAACACATGAGCACAGAGAGAGAGAAAGAGGACAGAAAAGAGATGATCTGTGCTGCACATCAAAGTTACACAAAAAGACGCAACAGCACCATCAACAGACTAATGAATTTATATGACCACACTTCTAATGGGTCATGCAAGGAAGTATTTCAGTTTTTATTACAGCATGGAAAACTCAGTTTACACACAGAAGCTATGAATCAAAACATGCGAGAGAGCAAATGTTGACTCACATCAGTGAGCAGCAGCTCCTCTCCATCATCCATGTTGTCCACCACAGTGACTCCCTGACACACCCACACATACTGTTTGGGGTCTGGACTCAGCAGCAGAGCCTCTGGACAACACAGCATTTCAAATAATAATAAGACAATAAGTTGTCACCTTGATAGCAAAACCACTGTTTAATGGATGTTTATCTTTATTAACAGCTAAGACCATTTTTTGTCTGTACCTGATGTAGCCCCACAACTCCGTACGATGAACTCAGGCAGCGCTTCATCAACCACCTGGTATTTTCCAAATGTGTTCATCTGAACTGATTTTGAACTGGATTTTACAAAATTTGTCAATATCTTAGAATAATTTAAAAAAATGTTCACTGTATTTATAGCTATTACTAGTGGCAGGGGCTTAACATTTCAACTACTATTAGATTTTCCATCATTTATTTATGGTCTACTTTTACCTAGTAATTCATCCACTAGGTTTAGCTTTTTGAATTTCTTTTAGCTTTCTGTTTTAACTGTTAGTCCATTACTTTTAGCTAACGGCTGTGACCTGTTCTCTTCCTAACTATTTTTCAAGTGTGCTCAATAACAACACGTAGTGTTCAGGTGTTACAGTTAACACCATAAGTGTATATGTTTATTTCTATTTCTTCTAATTAGTTGAGCTGCAGAGCTGTCTGCTGAGGCACATGTACCCTGGTTGGGATTCAATTAACATTGAGGAATGAACAGAGAACACCATTCTGTATTTAACCAGCCTCTTTTATGTTCAACACATTTTGAGACAAAATTTGTTTTAAATTGTCATGCGATGCAAATAATAATTTATTTCCTTCATCAAATGCAGATGAGAGAAACTGTCTTTGGTGTTACAAAGAAGAGGAAACACAACACTTGGTGACTACACAAAGTTTGTTAAAGTAATAAGGTGTCTCCAGCAGTGAAAAAGATCTCTACTTTGTTATTTCTACGTACATTCACTTTAATTCAATATTAAGCAGTGACAGTGAATCTTTATGTCACTCACCTATGAGTTCTGGCTTCCTTCCAGAAAGAAGCTGGTAGAAGATGTGGTATCCTCTCTCAGCAGCCTGCTGGGAAATCACTCTTGATTTCTCCAACAGATCTGATGCACAAACACACATATAAACAGACACAGAAAAAACACACCAAGACACACACACATTAATATGGATCCACTTACTTAAATCATTTTCCTGTCATGGCTAATGTTGTTTTTACGGATCTATATTTGAAGACTTGGTGTTCTACCAAGGTGCAATAGCATTGGTAAAGCCTCAGCTTCACCAGCACTGAAGCAATAAAGTAATAAATCCACTCACAAGTCTCAATATCAGCACCAGCCAGCTTAGCTGTCGGCCCGAAGTGGATGCGAATGAACTTTCCCTGAAGCAGAGACAGATACATAAATGTGATTCCTATTGATTTAATGTTTGTTCTGGTGCTTTTTAGGTTTTAACAATTTTTGTGTTCTTTAATTTAACATGTAAACCATGATCACATATTGTGTCCTTACAAAGCGTGATGAGTTGTTGTTCCTGATGGTCTTGGCGTTTCCAAATGCCTCCAGCACTGGGTTAGCCTGAATGATCTGGTCCTCCAGAGAGCCCTGAGAGGAGAGGAGAGGAGAGGAGAGGAGAGGAGAGGAGAGGAGAGAAATGTACATGATTTATGTCAGACAAGAAAAGCAACATATGAATCATGTACTCATGCATAAACACACTTGCCTTGGAGTCTGAGGCTTTGCTCCCAGTGGCTCCAACATTGGCAAAGTACTGGATGACCTTTTTAGTGTTCTCAGTCTTGCCAGCACCAGATTCTCCACTGAAGGAAAAATACAAATAAGGAGTTAATAACAGTGAGACATTCAGGTTACATGGTATGCATCATTTGTAGGGGGAAAAAATATGCTGTCCTTACGTGATTAGCATAGACTGGTTCTCATGCTCTGCAATGGTAGGACATGAAGAGGGCAGGAGGGGAGAGAAACAGAGAGTGTGAGTGAGACGAGAATAATTACTGCTGATTTCCCTCTGAGCAGATCAGAGGACTGCTGATGTTCCCTGTCAGCAGTACCAACAACACAGACAGCTGTCAGCTCTCCCCTGATGCCACATAATGGCTTCAAAGTATTTTTCTACTCCCTGAACAAATCACCACACACTACACTGATTACAAACCTCCAGCAACTGCCCCACTCCCTCTTTCCACATATAACTGTGTAATGACTTTCAGGCAACTCATCTCAAGGGAGGTATCCCAAATCACCACATACCACTTGCATGCTTACCCCTCCTCATTGCCAACTTTACCTCCCTCCCCTCACCCATCAATGCCCTATGACTGATTACTCTTCCCTTTACTCTTCAAAGCCCCCTCTGTGTCTTTCTCCTCATTGCCCTAGATTCAATATCTTATTCTCCACAGCCCACCATTGCCCCCTCTCCTCACCCATCATCATGTCGTGGTAAGCGTTGTCAGAGATGGAGAAGAGGTGGGGAGGAACTTCATTGCGTTTCTTCCCCTTGTATATCTGGGCCACTTTAGCGCCATAGATGGGCAGCCATTTGTACGGGTTGATCGTCACGCAGAAGAGGCCCGAGTAGGTCTGCGTTGGAGGGAAGAAATAAAGAGGTTCTAAGGGTTGGCAGTAGGGTAATGTAGACGACTTTCAGTAATGCGAGCACACATCTGGTTCATAGGCACCTTCAAATGTCATTGCTTCCCTTTCCTCCTGTGTATCCTGCATTTCCTGTGTATTTTCTACTTTACGTCTGCTAGATGTGCACTTCTATTTGACTCAATTATACTTTTCCCACAATGCCTTTTATAGGAGTAATCTGCTGATTTAGTATTTCACTTTCATAGTTTGTTGACTTATAAGAGACAGATTTTAAAATCCACTTTTCCCACAATGCAACTCAATAGCATCTTTTCATTAGACTCTCCCTGTATGGTAAATGTCTCTGTCTTTCAAACTCCATACCCTACATTAGTAATTCAGGATGTCTGTTATAAATTTATAGTTTACGACCATAAACTGAGTTAACCCTGATGATGTCACTATGACATCATCGGGGTCATTTTCTCAGACTTGAAAAAGCTCATCCACAGACAGAGGACGTTATTTGATTGTTTTCACAGGCTGAGTAGTAGGTTACTCCCCATGCCAATTAAACTGATATGTATGTGTAAAATCTGTGAAATGCCCCTTTAATAACCCATCGCAAACATAACTCAACTGACTCCAGCCAGGTTTTCTTTCTAAGCACCATGATAGCAATGTAACAAAGTTCTTTCTACTGTCCTCGAGCTGTCATGAGGACATGGTTTTGTGTAGGTTTTTAGGGTCGTCTGTGTTGAGGTAACAGGCTTACATAGATCCTCATGCTGACATAGCGGCTGCGCAGGTTTTCCAGGACGCTGGCCTCGTTTAGGAAAGTGAGGTCGGCCATGTCGCTGGCTTGGTAGAACTTAGGAGGGTTCATCTGCTGAACATCATCTTTCCTCACAGTCACAGTCTGATCAGAGGAAATAATCACTCAGTCAATATTTTATTAATTATTATTATGATTGTTCACTTACAGTTAAAGAAAATATCTAGGAGAAAATGCACTGGTTTAGTCTTACAGTGTTCTTTCTGGTCTTGATGGTGACTTTGTCTCCATCTTCAGACTGAATCTCCCCAGCAATGAAAGCCTCCTTCTCATCTTTGATCCAGCAGGAGCGCTTGATGTCATATGGTTTATTCATAGCATCCAGCCGCTCCTTCTCCAAGGGAACCAGGAACGGCATGGGGTCCACATCATCCCCGCACTCCCCTTTATAAGCACCCGGCATGGCTGCTACTGCTGCTGCCAACACACACTAACTGACCCTCTCACTCACCTACTGGCTGCTGCAGAGAGAGGCTAAGAAAGTGGGAAAAAAGTTGTTAGAAGCAGCAAGAGGAAGAACAGTGGTTGTCGGTTCAGCAGGCTGATACTCACCAATGCAGGAGGCAGAGGTACGCTCAGGAGGATTATGGGTGTGTGTGTTGGGGCCATGCTGTTATATATCAGGTCTTCTTCCTGATATGGTCACAACTCTAAAATCAGCCATCACCCTGAGGTCTCATCCCTCTGATCTGTCTGGGATCTGGGAATTCTTCAGTCTGCCTCTTTCCATTTAGGGCTTCCCTGGAAAGCCATCACTCAGGCAGAAACCATCTCCTTTCCTCACCCCAGCACTCAATCTATCTACTTCGCCCCTCCACACCTCAATTTTCATCCCACCAATTGCTGTCTGTCTGTGTGCCTGATGGGATTTGGGATGAGTAAGGCATCTTAAATTAAAACCACTGACACACAGAGACAGAGTGGGCATTTTTTCTCTTAATATCTTCTTCATTTTCAAAGTAATCCTCATCTATTGCTCTAAAGACACTCCAATCCCAATTTTTGTTGAATAAATCAATATGTTTTAGGACTAATTATTACTCCTCCTACATGACAGGACATGTGTATTATATGTTGTCATTACATAATCCCTTGTAGGACTACACAGAGCAGGGTAGAAACATAAATAGATTCCTGCTGAAGTAAATCACACAGAGAAGATGAGAAGAAAATTCAAGTTTCCACCACAGCTTGTAGGTACAAATACAACAATGTAAAAATACTCCATCAACAGTAAAAGTTCTTGTTATGCAGAAAAATTGCCCATCAGTTTAATTCTTTTCAATGACATTAGATTACTGATCATGTATCAGTGTGTGCAGCATTTTACTGTAGCAGCTGGTCAAGGAGGAGCTGTTTGTAGTGATTTTGTATACATGTCAATAGCTTAGTCCTGTTGTTCTCAACCAAGAGGTTGGGGCTCAGAGTCCCACGATAAATCTAAAGGGTCATGAGATGTTGAGTGAGAGAGGGAAAAAGAGAAAACAAAGTTCTACTACAAAATTAATTTCTTGGACTTCTGTCTGAGCTTATTTTTGTGAAATATTAGATAATCTGACTTCTCCTGGCCTCAAACAGTTCTAGATATAAAACCATCTGAGAAGTTTGAAGAGGAAATCACCCTTTGGTGGAACTCCTGACAGCTTACAGATATCTGAAACAATGTGCCCAAACACACATTTTTTGTAAGGGTTTGGCTTAAACACTAGTTTAAACTTTAAAGGGGCTATTTGTAAGTTTTCCCTGCTACTGAACTTGGTATCTTGCCCGGAGCAGGTGGTGGTGATGGACGCTTGTCAAGAGCTTCAGTCATCATTGTGTTTACAATACAAGAAGATAGAATACATCTCCTGAGCAGCAGTAGGTCTACTTCTTAAGGGCAGTCTGGATGCTACAGTGAATTGCTATTGGAAAGTGATGAGACCAGTTGGCCGGGCCAGGAAGCAAAACATTGCTGTTGCTTTCCACCACTGGAGACAGCATTTGGCAAGTAAAGGAATGAAGTTTGATGCTGAACTCATTTTAAGACTGGAAAACTGAACTGCTGTTAATGCTAACATTGGCCATGTAGCAATAGCAAAACTTACAAATAGCTCCTTTAATACAGTACTGTATTTTATAAGGTTATCATGTGTTGTTTTTTATGTACAAGTTGAATCTGTAAATAATTAGTAACTGTGTCTGTCAAATAAATATAGTTAAGTAAAAATAGCCTACAGTATTTTCTTTTGAAATCTAGTGAAGTATAATTTTAAAGTAGCATAAAACTGAGAATACTTACGTTAAGAACAAGTATCTCGAAACTGTGCTTGAGTACAGAACTTGAGTAAATGTGTTTGGATACTTTGCACAGTCACTGCCTTGATTTTATCCAGAATGTAGATTCCTTAGAACTGAAGCAGCTGTTGCTTCTTTTCCCCAAAGGGGGCACTGATAGACACAGACTGGTTTGACTATAATAAGTCCATATTTTTATGTCCTTCTAAACAGTTGTCACTATATTCATGTCATTGTGAATTTTCTGGCATTATGCAGATTTTCTTCTTCTTTTATTTAAATATCTTTGTGAAAGAATAAAACCCTTTTCACCACCTAATGGTATTTGCCAACTGTTGGTACATGACTTCATCTTCATTAACCGTGTATGTGTGTGTGTGTGTGTTCCCAGGGGTATAACTAAGTTTGTCTCTATGATTGGAATTATCTAAGTAGCGGTGAACACACTCAGCTGGTCTCAGGGGCTCTCTGAAAAACACACACACACACACCATGTATACAAGAATGCACACACATATATGTGCATGCGTACACACAACCACACACATAATCACATAATCATACTAACAGCTGTACATGACCGTTTTGGAGGGATAGACTAATTTGTGTGTGTGAGTGTGTGTGTTTTTGTGTGTGTCTGCCACCTGTGGAGTGTTGACATAGCTAAACATACAAATACATACAAACACAAGAGGGAATTAGACAGATGTAGTGCAGTTGGAGATGAAAAATGGGAAGAAGACACTATAAAGAGGGATCGGTTAAAAGAAAAAAATGGTTCTGTGAAGAAGAGGAAGAAGAAGAAAAAGTCTGAAAGATCATGAGATCATCATCTTCAGACTCAGACAGGTCCACAGACAAAAATGGTCACAAAGATTAAAACTGCATGTTTGTGCTTGTGAGACAAAGTGTGTATTTTGTGAGCCTAGCTGAATGTCCGGCAAACTGTTTCGCTGCTTATGTGGATTTACTGTGCCCTGTAAACAGGCTGGTGAGAGGGTCCATTGTTCCAGCAGTTAATACTGCAGCCATGCAGCTAAACCCAGTGCTGCTAAAGAGCCAAATCCCTCCAGCCATTATCCCTGTCCAGCTCGGACTGTACCAGTGTTTTACCCCGCTGTTCACTATACTTCACATTCCTGACAAACAGTTTTTAAAGCATATCATATTAGATAAAGTCAAGAATTTATATCAACTGCCATGTAGCCACCATTCTGAGTTCATATCTGCAGGTCACTACAGAGTACTGTGTAAATTATCTTCATCACATGCTTGTGGGAAGCTCCAGCATCTGTCTATCTTTATGTAAACATTAACGTTTTTATTGTATGTGATTTCTCATTTACTTAATTAAGAAGCAGTACAGTGGTTATTGGTAAACTGTGCATTGTGTGTTCCCGCAGGTTGAGACTTTATTTCTGGTTGTTGGCTCCTTTGGCAATATAGCACCGTATTTACAACCTAACATCTGCTTAGAGAAGTGAACAGTCCAATCAGCTATTTTTCCCACACAGGTTCTGGAACAAAGATTTAATAAATACTAAATTATTTTTGGGTGGGGATAAATGTACAGAAAAGGGAAAGACAAAGCAGCTTTGCCTTTGGACATCTTCCCCTTTATTTCATCACTCTGTGCAAATTGAATATGAATACAGACTCTACCAAGCATCAACCTTTTAATCCAAGAAGCTGCTAAAATCCCACAAACCTTCACAAAGTCCCCATGGTCTTATAGTTGATCTGTTTTGATCTTAAAGATCAGAAACCTGCTGGAGGAAACTCACAGTCTGTATGTTTGAGGTTTCCACCAACACTTCAATACACGAATGGATGAGTTTTCAAATGAACTCACTTTGCCAGCAGCATCACTACTATCAGTTTTGGTCCTGATGATGTCTACAAAGCTTCAGCAATGGTGGATATTTAAGGAGCTTGCCAGGAAAAGTTAAATAATGAGACAAACAGTGTTCTAAGGGCATCCACCCATTTTAACTACTGTTGATATTTTGCACTTGAGCAGTTAAATAATGGGAAACTGAATTAAAAGTGGTGATGTGGGAGGGCTAATGTTGACAACAGCAAGCTCTTTTGAACAGAGAGATTACTGACAAGAATCTACACAACTGATATTTGTTGACTATTGAAGATTATGTGGGACAAGAACTGTTAAAAAAAAAACAAACATATAATATCCTAGACCTTTCTTTTCTCACATAAAAATACTTTACAATTCAGTTTAGTCATGTTGGAGGAATCTGAACAGGGCCAGACAAATCAATATCTTTAGGACTATGACCTTTTGAGAGAAAATATCCAGGAGCTGGTCATTTTAAAGAAGTTATTGCTGGGAAGTAGAAATCACAAAGCAATACTGGTGTAAAAGCTAGCAGGGTATAGTTATTTGAAAGGGAGAGGGTAACTAAAAGACAAACGTAATGAATATTTGAGAAATGTGTGAGTGAATATGTACATGACAGAGAAACAAAATGCATTTAATTGTTATCATTGATTTCCCATCACATCTATTTATTATAGGCTAAAATTATATGATTTCTCAGTCAAAATATGTTTATAGTATGATTTTAATTCCTAAAAACGTAGCAGACGTTGTCAGTTAATGTCAGTAAACATGATTAAGCAGGGGGATTTTTGTTCTTGGTGTAATATAGGATACATTATCGAAAATAAAAGTAAAACCGAAGGTCTGAATGTCCCATTGGAAGTACCTGGTCTCCTCGGGCACGCCCACGCTTCCCAGACGCGAGCACGTAACGTTATGCCCGTTAAGAACATGACGTCAGTACGTGCTTGAGCCTGCCCGAAAATGTTCTCCCGTGCTGTTGGGTTTCGAAGGAGCGCAGGACTTTGCCATGAAATAATACATTTTTGCCCGTGAGGAAAACAAAAACAAACCGCATGATTTGAAACTGAAGTTACTCGCGTTCCCATTTAAGTGGTGAAACTGTGTTTTTGGGAGACTCCGACGGGAAGTTTGTGTGATCGTTTTTCCCGGAGTGATGTCGAATCCTGGGACTAGGAGGAACGGGTCCAGCATCAAAATCCGACTGACAGGTAAAAAAACGAGACCGAAAGAAAGCGCTTACGGTGCATGTTTTAACCGGAGCTTAAATGTTTTACCCACAAACCATTATTGTGAAGTGTTGATATCAGCAAACCTAACAAGACACCGCCAAGTGTCTTTGGGGCTGTCGGTTGTCGTTTGCCCAAACATCCGGTTTTTGTGTGGCAAACACAGAAGCACAAGTGCTAGCTTGTTAGCCGAGATGCTAACCAAATTACCGAAAGGACAGTAAAGAAGCAGTCCTCTGTCTTGTGGGTTTCAGTGCTCATACGTCTGACTGGTCAGCTGTTTTCGGGTCACTGGAAACACCAGCACTCGAGAGCCATGTTCAGAAACTTTATTAGCTGCTAACACTTGCCTCTTCGCCAGCTAGCGATAGCTAATAGTAACATTGTAGGCAATGTTGACCGCTAACGCCTGCTAGCTAACGATACACCCATTTTTTGGGCTGACCACCAGCCGAACCCATCGCCCGACCTGAATGCGACGAGCTCTGTACCAAGGATGAAAGTAAATGTCGAACAACAGTCTCTCTGAAAATCGATCTGTCGGTAGATTTGACATGCTAGCCCAGATTACCCATGAGTATTGATTGGCATTTCGCTGCTTGTGTCAGCTGCAGCTAGACAAATGTCTGACTCACTGAACTTGTCCTTCCCCAGAGAAGCTTGACACGTTTGCTCTGTGTGTACACTGTTCGCAACTCAAACATTTTGATTCGTTTTTGGGTCAGACTCTCCTCTGTAGGGCACATAGGAGTCTCTCTCTTTCACACACACTCACACGTTCACATACACACACAGACACACTCACAGCTGGAACAATGGTTTTTACTGTAGCTAATGTGACCCCACTGGGCATCCAGGGGCTTCTATTCAAATGGTAATGACCACTCTGTGCCGCTGGGCAGACGCCCTGTCCTTCTCCTGATTCAAAACTGAGCAAACACACACCAAAATTTGCTTGCTGGCAGACTTGATGTGGTTTGCATGAACCAGGGGTAGGAAGGCACACGAAGTGTATGATTATGATGGATGTGTTTTGAGTAAAAGTGCTGTCCTTGATGCCCTGAAGTGCTGTCTACAAATGTCCACTCAGTGCTGGTTACTGATTTTTCTATTCTGTTCCTTGTTTTGAGACACTGGATTTCAAGATAGCAGAGCAGGCATCATATTTGACACAAGCTAGATTCACGGATCTGACGCATTTCTTCACTTATCACTCTGTTTGCTCTTTTCATTTTAAGTTTATCTATATTAGTATCACATAGTGTCTCAGTTGGCCCACTGCAACCTCAGCTCCTGATCCAGCTTAAGCCCTCTATGAGGACAAGGAAAACTCCCATCTAACACATAACAACATACAGTAAGGGACAACTGATAAAAACATCAGAAGACAAATGCAAAGGCAGGCAAACGGATTGAGAAGTCCTAACAGGCAGAAGTGAAGATAATAGACTTTCTGGGTTTTGACAATTTGCCAGACAAAACAAGACACTGGAGGACATCACCATGAGCTTTTAGAATGTGTTCACTACTTGATCCCATTGTGTAAACCAAACAATTAATCAAGAAAGTAATAAGTAGAACAAATTGAAATGATAATATATATTGATTGATACATTGAAACCCCAATTACTAAATACAGTAATAGTGCTCTAATCTATCACAATTATAATAGGTCCAATAATAATGTGTGTGTTCATGTTTGTGTGTGTTTAAACCAGTCACTCATTATTTCAGCTTGGATGCAAACAGAGGTTATTGCCCCTGACTGTGTCCCGCCCCCACAGGTATGAGTGGAATTCTAATTGGGTGAGGAATGTGCGATGAGCCAATGGGAGCGCGGTGTTGGCTGGCTGGCCAGGGCGCTCTTGTTTAGTCTGTCAGGGAGAGGGGTTGTTTGGCCTACATCAGAAAGGCCTGTGTGTGTCTGTGGCAGGGACGCAGACAAAGACCAGGCAAGTTTGACATTGGTTCACATTTCAGAGATTGGGTTGTGTTTATAGAGATGTGGTTTAGCTAACTGAAGAGGTCCATGTTGTGTCTTTCTGACTCTGTCCTCAGTTTTCAGAGGATAAGATTAAAATAGCTGAAGGAGAAGCGCCCCGGGTATGAGAAAAGTGTCACTTTTACCTTAGGTATTACGGCCTAGTGAGATGTGAATAGACTCCATAAGGCTTATTAGGGAAACACTTGCTGAATCTTGCACATCTTGTTTAGCAGGGTGTATTGAACCAAATGTTTTATCGGCTTCCTAGTCCCGTTTATTTATTAAGGCGTTGTCCATTCTAAGTCATGTAATATATATTCTGCTGTGTTGTTAGGGAATATTTATTGTAGATCTGTTTGTGTTAAGACATTTGATGACATTTGACATTTAATGTTTTGATGTTGCTGCCAAAATTTGATCTATGCACGGTGTCAGAAAATCTATGATACCCACCCTCAGTATGGTTGTGATTTTTGAGCTTGTGAACAGTATGGTTTAAATACAGGGATATGGTCAGGACAATGCATAATGCAGGAAATAAATGGGTAAAAAAAAATAAGTGAAAAAAAGGTGTTTTTGTTTTGAAATAAATGAGCTTTATTGTGAAAAATGCCTGAATCACAAATTCAGTGGGATAATGTTAATTTGCTCATGGAAGCAACACGTGCAGCTGGGGGTTTGGTGCCAGGTAGTCGGATTGAACACTGACTTATCCGTGCAACAACACAGGGCAATGTCAGGACAGCAGGTGACACTCACAAGAGAGGGAGGGGGAGAGGTAGCGAGAGGGCAGAGAAGTGGGAGAATGAGGAATAACTAAAGGGAAAATAGAATGAAAGGATAAAAAAGGTTATACAGCAGGAAATAACATTGTTGTAATCTCTAATAGGTCACTCTACTTCACTTGTAAATCTATGAGTGCATTTTAAAACAGCAAAGTCTAGTCAGCTCTGTAAGGACTTTAGTATTCTTCAGTTTTTGCTAGCTGTGTGACCCCGGTTGTTAATCTAAGCGAACAGCTCCTTGGCATCTTTGCCAAAGCACTTGACCATTATCTGTGATTTAAGAAGTTTTAATGAACTTCTAAGCTTCTACAGTTTTATGGTTCTTGTCATTTAGCTAAAGAATATCAAGTGTTCTCCCTGTTAAAGGTGCAAGAGTAGAGCAAAATTGCAAACCCTTGAAATATTTGTGAGAGATGGTTGATTGTGCTACAGACGTGCTGTGACTTCAGATTCCTAGAGGAGCTGCTAGCCTGGTACAGAAGTAGCTCCGTTTTTCATCATCTCCCTTGAACTGTTTCTGCTTGTTCACTCAAGATTGGATGAATAGAATCTGTCCCCCCGCTGCCTCTCCCAAGCTCTCGGGGTTTTTTTTTTTTTTTTAAAGAGAGGACATAAATGCCAAAAAAGAAAGCAGCAGTGGGGGAAATTGAGAACCAGCTGAGCTGTGGCTGTGTGTGTGTCTTTACCAGCCATGACCTTGGCAGAATGAGGAATTTCCTGAGATGCAGAGAAAGGGCCTGTCACACATTCAGTGCCACAGAGGAGCTGGTCAAGAGGCGGAAAAAATAAGAGAGACAGGATGAAATTAGGGGTGTCTCTCGTCTCTGGCAAGAGATTGGAGGGTGAGAGGGGAGGAGAGCACAGCAGTGACAGTGACAGAGGAAGTCCTCTCCTGCTAGTCTGGAAGAGGAGGCAGGGGCAAACTAGAAACTCGACTCTCTCTCTATGCTGCTGGGTTTCTCTCATTGTGTGTGTAGAAAAGATGAGGTCTCTGTGTGGAATGTGTGAGTCAGGAGGAGGAGGAATAGAAGGGTTTGATGAGGAAGAGGGAAGGATATCCTGCAGCCATTCTCCATGGGTTAATCACAGGAAATAGAGCAGGCTACACCAGACACATCTACGCCACCACAGTCACCACATCCGAAACCACCGGCTGGCTGACTAACCTCCTAGATGGATGTCTGGGCCAGAGCAAATCATTCCAGATTTTAATTGGATCTCTAAGCTATGATAACGGTTTCAGTAGTGTGGCAAATCAGTTAGCACCAGTTTGAACGGATCGTGATATTGCTTTTGTTCTTCTGCGCCAAGACAACACCATAAATCTTCATTTCTGAATCGCTGCCAGGATCACCCCACCATTGTTCAATTAGCATAGGTTGTACTTTAGCCTGCAATAAGCAATTACTGTCATTATTAATTAATCCTAAGATTATTTTCTTGATTAATCTGGTAATTGTTTAATCTAAAATGTCAGAAAATTGTTAATTATAATTTTTCAGAGCCGGAGGTTACATATTCAGGCAGCTTGTCTTATTCAATCAACTAAAAGATATTCAATTTACAGTCATACCAAACAGAGAAAAACAGCAAATCTTCACATTGAAAAGCTGGAACCAGCACATTTTTTCACTTTTTTTCCAAGTTACCAAATTATTAGGAAAATAGTGGAATAATTAGTCGATTGGTTGATTGTATTGACTGATTGTATTCAAGAGATAATACAGGAGGAAATAGAGTCAAGCAATGTATGGAAAGACACTCTACCCACTCCAATCCCCGATCTTTCCCCCGTCCAACTGGATACAGGCGATTGACATGGTATAGTTGCACATTCCACCTCACTGCTCAGATGTGCTCCCGTTTGTCTTACTTTGAAAGAGAGGAGCTGAGAAATGGGGCCAAAAGCATTTCTGAAAACAAAAGTGGGAGCCTGCATTCTCCCACTTGCTTCAGGCTACAAAACATGCCAATTTATCTTAATTAATTTCCAGTCAGAGTTATTTTATGGCAGTTACCTTCTGTAGTTTTAAAGGGAATTAATTTGTTCTCTCTTAGTGGCCTAAGAGGTTTCAGATTCCCAGAAGAAATCCCAGCATCCTTCAGGAATCAGTCTTTCAGAAATATCTTTGCTTTTTAAAAACAGCTAAATCTGCTGCCATTTAATGCTTACATGAATTCTCTGAATTGAAGAATTGGCTGTTGTGACCTGCTGTGTAAATATTTGTTTGTAGTTTTCATGTCACCTTGTGTTGCAGTCACGTTTTGAGTGCATTACATGAGCCTTGAATACAAACAAGCAGCTTGTTTTTGCTCCATGTGTCCACAGCTGCCCTGTAATCAAGACTCGTATTTGTGACAGACTGGACATGAGCGTGTTTCTAAAAATTAGCTTATTGTGGTTCAGTTGTTTGTTTTTAACATTGCAGCAGAGCTAACCTAGAGTGACATATGCCAGCTGTCGCATCACACAGGCTGTCTGGAAAACAAATACACACACCCACACCACACACACACACACACACACCACACACACACACACACACACACACACACAATAAACTAAACAGTTAGCACACACTTACAAACTCACAGTCTTGGTCAGTTTGAGCTCTGCTGTCTTGAGTCCACAGAGATGATGTGGCAGAGAAGGCATTCTGCCACTCTCACTGTGGGCGGCCTGTGTATGTGTGTGTTTGTGTGTGTGTGTGTGCGCAATGGCGCTGACACTAGCCCTATACTTTACTGCTCACTCGGCCTGCACGTCACATAAGTTTCCCTGCTCATTACCATCCTCTGGCATTCATATATTATCCTAACCAGCTTTCTTCCTCCTCAGAGGTTTTTTTTTTTATCTGCACCAGCATCCATTTGTAGCAGCCTACACACTGTGAGATCATTTACATATTTGTGTGTGTGGCATTTTGTTCATAATGATTTTTTGTTTTGCAGTATTATGTGCCAAGAACCTCGCAAAGAAAGACTTCTTTCGTAAGTACCTCTATTGTGCTCACTTTCACGTGCGTGCATGAATCTGACATCATGATGATTGAAGTGATGATTTGTGTTTCGTTAAGGATCTGCGATCACCATGAAAGGCAACGCTGTAAACAAATTGGCGTTGGTGTTGCTCAGTTGCTGTGCTGTGATCGTACTATGCATTCCCACCTGTGATAGCACCATAATAACAGGTTTGGCTGGCCAGCCTGTGCTCACACTGTAGAGATCGACCCACAATCAGGCGTTTGTTCATGTTCTCAAAGCTTCTGTGAGCATGCCAGATTTGTTTTGTTTTTTTAAATTGGAGTTGGTCCACCTAAAACCGCCAGAATCAGAGTCTTCATTTCTACCACTATCATCATCCTGTGCTTAAACTGTGCACTCCAGGTACTGTTAATAACCACAGATATTTGCAGGCCAGTGTCAGGAAGAATCATTAAGAATAAAGTTTAGTCTAATGTCTGCAGTAATAGAGATCTGAGCATTGTTGTGTAGAGTGTTGACACGCAGCATTCTGTTCAGTTAATTTAGTGGATGCAAACAATTAATTTGAGTTATGTGCATGCAGGCCTGCCAGATCCATTTGCCAAAGTTGTGGTGGACGGATCAGGTCAATGCCACTCGACAGACACAGTCAAGAGCACACTGGACCCCAAATGGAATCAGCACTACGACCTGTGAGTCTCCTGCACCACACTCACAGCTAGTCTTTGATTCTCTTTGACACGTTAAATGCTATTACAGATGTTAAGCTGCATTAACTTATTTAATAAAGGTTGTTTTAATAACTCAATAATAAATTAATATGTCTTCTCTTTCAGCTACATTGGAAAGACAGACTCCATCACTATCAGTATATGGAACCACAAAAAGATCCATAAACGACAGGGGGCGGGCTTCCTGGGCTGCATACGACTTTTATCTAATGCTATCAGCAGGCTAAAAGACACAGGATGTAAGTTTTCTGTTAGATTTTACACAGACTTAAATGCACACAAGCTCATAGATGCTGCAAATTGTCCAGCTGCACTGTTTATAAGCACAGTTTTGTGAGAAATTAAACAAAAAATTTTCTCTCCCCCTGTCCTTCCAGACCAGCGTTTAGATCTATGTAAGCTCAACCCCTCGGACAGCGACGCAGTACGGGGGCAGATCGTAGGTAAGGCGGACGCACAGATGCAATATGTGTCTCTCACTCTGTCATATTCCACCTTCCTCCCCTCTCTGTCACACACTGTCATCACTCTAACCTTTACCTCCTGCTTGTTTCCAGTGAGCTTACAGACAAGAGACCGCATCGGCAGCGGAGGCCCTGTGGTGGACTGCAGAGGACTGTTGGAAAATGATGGGTGAGTGTGTCACCAGACATTATGCTGCCAAAGTCACACTAACATTTAGAGAAACCATTAGTTATTGTCACCTTATTTAATGTCTACATATGTTTCACAGATTATTGTGCATTGCTTCCTCAGATGATTCTTGTTTTGGTCAATGATAATGTCACATTTAGGGCTTTTCTTAATGAAGCAAAAGTGACAACTGTTAAAAACAAAACAAAAAGACCATCAAATATCAGCCTAGACTTTAGTCAGTTTCAAAATACTTAATATTTTCATGAGGGATTGAACAGTCCACCACATACACTTCATGTCATTTTTATACTCATTAAACCAGTCAGTGACACCCCACCCCACCCCACCAGTGTCCTATGGAATGTCATGTCTGAATTTAATTATCCAGGTTCAGGTTTTATCTGTTTGTATAATGTCAGTGCAGCAATCAGTGCATCTCAGTCTAGTCATGATCATTATTTGTTTGTTTGTTAGTGTGAGTTCAAAATAAAAATCAGTTGACCTATCATGTGATTCCAGTGAAACTGAGAAAACAGGACTTCAGTGGAGTGTGTGTGCGTTTGTCTCGATGTGTGTGTAGGCCTGTGTTTGAGGGATGTTTCAGTGAAGAGCCGCTGCCCTACTCCGACTCCACTGGCGCAGCGGGGGGAGGGAACTGCCGGCTCGACTCGCCCAGTCAGGAGAGCCGTCTTCAGACCCAGCGAATCAGAGGGCAGGACTCCAGAGGCCACGGACACACCCCCCAGAACAGACCTCACGGGCACCAGCCACCTGACCTACCAGAGGGATACGGTCAGTCAGACACTTCTCTGACCAACTCTTGTTCTTTCTCTGGATATCTCTCTGGCCTAAATCTCTCACGTCCGAATTGAAAAGTGACAAAACATCTTTCTTTGTTTTCCTGTCAAAACAGAGCAGCGAACAACAGTTCAGGGCCAGGTGTACTTCCTTCACACGCAGACAGGCGTCAGCACCTGGCACGACCCTCGGATACCGCGGTACGATCACGCCCCACTTCACTTATGTCTAGTCTAAGCATAACCTTAAATGAGATGAACCTTGAATCAACCCTGCTGAGAAACTAGGTCATTGCAGTAGCAGAGGATAATACATGAGATATAGCATACAGTAGCATCTTTGTAATGCTGTGTAACTTAACAGATTATTCTATTTTTATGAGTGAAATGTCACATTCAAGTCAAGACATGTATGAGAATGGGTCTTCATTTGTCACTTAATGCACCATCCTTCCCTGTTGTTTGTATTTAGACTAAAGAGACAGAAAGTCCATGTTGTCCTTATTTTCTTCTGCACTAATTATACACAACAGATTAAAGGAAACTTCTCAGGTTCTTTCCTTGGGCCTCCTGTTTCTAGGGTTGGGTCAGTATGAAGGGTTAAGAACATACAGTACGTAGGATTAGAAGTGTTAGAGAGAAGTCTGGTTGAAAGCACACTTGTCTCAGTCTGGTCACTTGTCACTGGTGCAGGGACCTGGCCAGCGTGAGCTGCGAGGAGCTCGGTCCGTTGCCAGTGGGCTGGGAGGTCCGAAGCACCGTGTCTGGACGGATCTACTTTGTGGACCACAACAACCGAACCACACAGTTCACAGACCCACGCCTACACACCATTATCAGGTACAGACATGCACACACACTGATGGAAAAACACTCAAACACCGTGCACCCCAATGGCAGACTCAGTCTACACCTGGGTGGCAGACATCTCTGACACAATAAGTGGTTTCAAGACTAATCTGTCGTTAATCTAATCTGTCGCTGCTGTAATGCTGAACTCAGACTGAATCTGAACGTGACCCAGTAACAGTCATCAGCTCTGGTAATAATACTGAACTGTGTGTGATTTACAAAAATGTAGGCTTAGCTGCTCCAGGCAAACGCACAGTGAGTAATACAGTCTGCTCTTTTTTTTCGCTGTTTTCCTGTCAACTCATCTCTCTCTTGGCATTCTTCCCCCTTGTCATGTTGTTTCTTCCCCCGTCCTCCTCTCCCTCCCGCTTCTTCCCATCTCCAGCCAGCAATCCCAAGCAAAGGAGTCCTCCCAAGCCCCCCAGATGGATGTGGGGGGTGAGGAGGGGGGAGGTGGAGGAGTGGGCGGCGGCGGTGGGGGCGGTGGAGGAGGAGGAGACGGAGACATGGCGGCACGCTACGAGAGAGACTTGGTCCATAAGTTGAAGCTGCTCAGGCACGAGCTGTCCTTGCAGCAGCCTCAAGCAGGACACTGTCGCATCGAGGTGTCCCGAGAGGAGATCTTTGAGGTGGGTGCAGGTTTGCGGCCGGGAAGGAAAGAAATCACAACATCTTTCTCTCTTTTCTTTTCTCTTATACACAGCGTTGGTAGATACTGTGAAAGTTTCCATTTATACAGTCACATCTACACTCCCTCTGACTCCTACACCAGTCACAACAAACTATTCTTATAGCGTCCTTCTCTCTGTGGAAGAACACAAAAGCAGCGCTGATTGTGCCTATTAATAAACAGTTGAACAGAACATCACTGAGCTAAAGAGCTGTGTTATTGTTCCTTCTGCCTGTGATAATGTGTATCTGTTGCTGCATGTCTTGAATGCTGTGTTTGTTGGTTTAGGAATCGTATCGGCAGATTATGAAGATGAGGCCCAAAGACCTGAAGAAGCGTCTGATGGTGAAGTTCAGGGGAGAGGAGGGCCTGGACTACGGTGGAGTGGCCAGGTAGGTTCATACTGTCTTTGGCAGTTTGGCTCAATTGGCTACTACTCACAGTATTGATTTTTTTAAGTGTCAGTTAGGCGGTGGAGAGACGAGGTTCCACTCAGGCACTGAAATCACAGGCTATAAGCAGGTTTTCCTAGATCTTCTTGAACTGTCTGACTTGTGCGATTGGTATTAGTGGAAATGTTGAATGCAATCAAAGCAGGTTGATGCCTGTGAAACTAACAAAGAAAAAATGCATCATATTGCAGCATTCCCATTACATTCACTACTCTGCTGTAATAACTGGTAAATATCATAATATCCTTGCAAATAAAGGAAACTACAAGTCTGATCACTTCTTTTTACACTCTAGTCAGCTTTTGAGTTGTTGTCAAGACTGCACAACATAATCAAGTGTTTTTCATTTTCTCTTTGATGATTGATGATTGTTCCATGTGACTTTTGAACATGTGTTAACCATGTGGTGGTTGTCTGCAGAGAGTGGCTGTACCTGCTGTGTCATGAAATGTTGAACCCCTATTACGGCCTGTTCCAGTACTCCACAGACAATATCTACACACTACAGATCAACCCCGACTCTTCCATCAACCCTGTGAGTTCACATATACACATGAAGCGCCTCACAGCTGAGCTAAATAACAGGACTCTCCCTGACTCTCTGTCTGTCTACATGTCTTTGTGTTTTTTTTTCCTGTCAGGACCACCTGTCATATTTCCACTTTGTGGGTCGAGTGATGGGCCTCGCAGTTTTCCACGGTCACTACATCAATGGGAGCTTCACGCTGCCCTTCTACAAACAGCTGCTAGGCAAACCCATCCAGCTCAACGACCTGGAGACCACCGACCCGGAGTTGCACAAGAGCCTCGTCTGGATACTGTGAGTGCATGCACCTGCACAGGAGTCAAATCAATGAGACAGTGGAGAGCTTTTTATCATGAATATTCCTCAGTTCGCATCGTGCACTGTCCCCTGTTTCACTGTTACTTACTCGAATGCTCTTTACACAGAGAGAACGACATCACTTCAGTCCTCGACCACACGTTCTGCGTGGAGCACAATGCCTTTGGGAAGTTTTTACAACATGAACTCAAACCTAATGGGCGAAATATCCCTGTTACTGAGGAGAACAAGAAAGAATATGTGAGGTAAGAACAGTGAGACGAGTATGTTTTCCAAACTGTGGCCCAGATACACAATGTAAACAATATAGGAGCGATATATAGTTTGTTACAGTGCATTTATTTGCTCTTCATCATTTGTGTTTGTGTGTTTTCAGACTTTATGTGAACTGGAGGTTTATGCGAGGAATTGAAGCCCAGTTTCTGGCTCTACAGAAGGGATTCAGTGAGCTCATCCCACAGCACCTCCTCAAACCTTTTGACCATAAAGAACTTGAGGTACATGTGCTGTCTGTGAACAATAAACCAGTAATCATAATGAATGATGAGACATTGTTTACATTGGGTCACCTTTGCTTCTTCCTCATCTCTTTCTCTCCCTCTTGTCCAGTTGATCATCGGCGGCCTGGGGAAGATCGACCTCGCAGACTGGAAGACGAACACCCGCCTGAAGCACTGCACAAGTGAAAGCAACGTGGTGCGGTGGTTCTGGCAGGCAGGTGGAGGCTTTCAGCGAGGAGAGGAGAGGACGTCTGCTGCAGTTTGTCACAGGCTTCCACCAGGGTCCCGCTACAGGGTTTCAAAGCGCTGCAGGGTGGGTCATGCACTGGCTCAGAGATCTCTCTCTCTCACACACATACACACACATACACACACATACTGTACGAACATCAGCTACTGTGTATTTGATTTGACAGCAGAGGCCTGGATGATATTTCCAGGAAACGATTGTTGTGTAGCATGTTTGAGGCTAATTATGGTTCGTGTTTGAGGGCACCTCATGTATGTGCATCCTAACAAGAAAAACTAGGGTATGGAGTCAATGCACAGATACTTACAGACCTAATATATATTCCAGCCAAGATTCATGTAGGGCTGCAGCTAACAATTCATTTCATTATTGAAATCTTCAGTTATTCAAGATACTCAGTCAACTGTCATTTCTGACCAAAACAACATCGAACTGTCACATTTGAGAAACTGGAAACAGAAAATGTTTGGCGACAGCAGGAACACTCAGAGGGAATCTCATCACATCTGGCACAAACATTCACTTGGACTCACAGATGATCTGATTAGATTTTGATGGTCACAGGTCAAAGGTCACTCTGACTGCACAAAACACAGTTTTGGCCATAACTCAGGAATTCATATACTAATTAACTGCAACTGCACAGGCTAGCAGAGGCATACAAGGCTGTATTTCTAGTTGCTTAAACGATAAATCAGTTTTCCAAGTAGTTGCCAATTAAATTTCTGTTTCTTGACTAATTGATTAATGATCAGTAGTTGTAGCTGCAGATTCATTAAGAGATAAAGAGTTTGCTGGTATGAATGTCCTGATTATTGTTTTTACTCCCAATTCAAATTCAAGTCAGCTGCTGTTGTGTATGTGTCGATAATGAATCCTTATCTAATGCAGTGTCTGCAGCTGCACATTGTTCACTGAACCCAAAGTCTGTAAATCCAATTAATTTTACTGTTAGAAAAGGCTTCACATTAAGACAATATATCCTGCATCATAAGCTTCCTTTGATGGTTTCTGATATTAATCTCTGTAGTGTCCTGTTGTGTTTTGTATAAAATCACATTGTGACAGGTGGTCAGTGTTGTGACAGGTGCTTTTGGTCAGGATCTGGGGAATTTCTCTTCTCACCCAGCATGAACAAAATACTGAAATTCAGATGCAAAGACACGTCCACACATTATGAGAAGACACTTTAATTTGCACTTGTAGTTACATAAAATACATTTGTAAAATACCAGTGTAAAGAAATGATTCTGCCATTATCAGCTAATTTGTTTGGGTTTTAATGAGAAATGTTGTTTAAATGCTGAGTAATGCTCTGTGTACCAGAGTAGAGCAGTGATAACTAGAATGTATGTGTGTAAGGCTCTACAGGTTCTGCAGGACCAAGGCTCTTTACCATCCATTTGATAGACGCCAACACAGACAACCTGCCCAAGGCTCACACATGGTAAGAACACATAAAAGAAATAAAATCCTCCTTATATCTGTGTTTGTGTCTGACTGAGTTACTAATGATCCTCCTCTGTCTCTAGTTTTAACAGGATAGACATCCCACCCTACGAGTCTTACGAGAAACTTTACGAGAAACTGCTGACGGCTGTGGAGGAGACCTGCGGCTTCGCTGTGGAGTGATGAATCCACAACCAGAACCGACATACACACAGTCACACTCGTGCTTGCACACAACTATTTGACATTTTGCATATACATACATAAACAGAATATCATGTATACACAGAGTATACAGAGCGGCCAAGCATCACAAGAACACACACTCAGTCTCCTGCCACCTCTTCACCACCGAACTGTTGGGGGTTAAAGGAGGAAGCACAGCAGGAGGGAAAAAATATAAAAAAACAAACCAAAAAAAAAAAACAAAAAAGCAAAGTATTTTAAAATTTTTCAAATGTTTTGAAGAAGCATTTTTATCCTTCAGTTTTAACAAGCTATGATGTCATTCTTCAGAATGTCTAACCACCACAGCAAATTCGACTCCAGACGCTCTCGAGTCTCCAGACAGAATCGGCCAATCACATGCGAGCCTGCGAACAGAGACATTGAAACAAGGCGGAGACCGATCTGTCTTTTTTCTGTCTGACAAGCTGATCGATTGACTAGTATTCATGCTTCATGTTTAACCACTGTCGTGTATCAGAGCGAGTGTGTGCATGTCAGGCGGCGAGAGTATGTTTGTGTCTGTGTCAGAGCGTGTGTGAGTGTGTGAGTGTGTGTCAGGCATGGCACCCAGTTACGCTGTTTTAAAAAAAAAAAAAAAAAAAAAAAAAAAAAAAAGATCAAATGAGCCTGCTCCTCTGTTTGGTAACTTTTTGTCTCTTCCGTTTGTATCTGCGACCACTCTGATCCACTCTGATGTTGTATTATTTATTACTAAGTGATTACCGACCAAGCTGCTATATGCTCTACAAAGAGCCGACACTAATCTCTTCATCAACCCCCCTCTACCAGAGTCGAAGGGTCAGTTCACTTGCAATTCAAGTAATCCACAAAGTGGGTTTTATTGAATTTCGTTACATTTTTTAACATTCATATTATTGCGGTGAAATACTCTTGTCAGTGTATGGAAACTGTTAGTGTGTTGGTGTTTAAAATGCCATGTTACATTTATTGAAGTGAAAGGGATTGACTTTCCCCGGCCTAATTTTAAAATCTAACTCTACTGACGTTACGGACAGGACCGAGGGCATGACCTGGATATTTTATTCAAAATGAGCCACGATGGATGGAAAGAAGGAGCCAGCTTTCAGGAATTCTTCGGTTGTATGTGACATGTATAATAAAATCTCACAAGCCTTTCGTACATGTTTCTTCATCCATCTCACCAACTTTTTTTTCTTTGTGGCCCGGATGTCTCTCTGCCCATCTCTCTTTAGCCTGAATGTTAGAAAAAGTAGTCATCCTCCTCAAGACCACCATGAATGAACAAAGTCTCTTTACGGTCATTAATTCTCCATAGAAGTGAATGAAATCAAAAACCTAAATGTTGAGAGAGTCAATGTGGAAAATGTTGGGATCCGTTGTAAGATTAAAGATTGAAGACTGTTAAGCAGTATCATTTCAGTCTGCGTTTTCTAGGTTCTGAGTTCACTGTGTAATGGATGCAAGAGTATTGTAACTTACTATGTACTAAACATTTATGAAAAAATACAATGTAAATAAGATTATATTAAAAGAAATTAAATTGAAAATACATGCCTTGTGTTATGTGCTTTATTTTCTCTGTCAGTGGATAGTTGAGTGTGAACACAGGGATGCAATTTATCATTTTCATTATTGATTAAGCTTTATATTTTCTATTATATTTCTTTTTCTTCTGACTATAAGATGTCAAGGAATTTGTTTTTAATGTGAAAAATAGGGAAAAATACCCATCACTGTTTACTAAAGCTGAGGATGAGATCTTGAAATAGCTCCTTTTTTTTGTCCACAGGTTGTTCACAACCCCAAAATATTTTGTTTATTGTGAGATAAGGATACGTAGAAAAAATGTAACAATTGAAAAGCTGAACCTTGTGAAGTTTTTTAATTTGCCCTTTAAGAAATGGATCAGGTGGTTATCAAAATAGTTGTCAATTAAGTCTCTGACTACTTAATTAATCGGCTTATTGTTGTAGCCCTAGAATCAACAAATATTGGCTATATATAAATGGTAATAATACACATGAAGTATTGGTGTCTGATTTACATGTATGGTGTGATTTACATACAATGTAGTTCAGTCTTCCTCCAACCTTCCAGCAGCCAAAATAACCAAAATCCATCAGAGCTGTGTGTTCATTTATATTTTGTCACATCAGTAACTGATATCTGATGGATTTAAAATCTTACATAGGTCTGTGCCTCTTGATGAGACAGGTTTTGTACTTTCTGGTGATAATTTTTACATTTGATTTTCATATCAGAAATTATGGATAACCCATGTTGTTCATGTTTGTTTGTTTGTTTGTTTGTTTGTTTACGTAAATGTGACTAACAGCTCAATAATGCTACAGTTTAGCTGGGAGGAGAGCTGTGATCTTGTGGCTCGTAAAGGACAGTCTATTCCCTGTGGGGACATACCTAAGCTCTGACTCTTACTACAATTCTGCAGATACCGTCTGCCGTCAGACCACAATTCCCAGAAGACCACTGGCTTACGCAGCGGAAGGCACTGTACGCGTGACGACGTGACGTCGCCACTGTTCTTGTTTTGGCAGTTTGTTTCGATATTCACGGATTGTCAGTCCACCAAGAAGGCGTTTTGGACTGGGTTGATCAGCACGGAGCTGCGGTATTGTACATTCCTACTTGTATATTTGTCACACACAGGTCTTAGACTGTGCTGTTTGGCTTGAAGCAGTGTTACGAACAGAAATCCTGACAGAAGTGAGCTAACTAGTTACCCCACTGGCTAGCTAGCCAGCCAAGCTAATTAACATTAGCATGGGAGCAGGGGTTTGTTCTGTGTATGCGCGAAGAGGATCGATTGTTGCTCTGACATTTTTTTATTTTCAAACAGCATCTTAAACTTCGGGTTAACATGACAGTGAAGAGGCTAATGTCAAGACAGTGCATGAAACGCAAATTCATACAGCTACAATGTCAACATTGCCTGCTTCTCGCAATGTTAGCGTTCAACATTACTGTTAAACAGCACGATAGATTTACACTGATTTAATGCCTGGTTTGTTTTGATCCAGGACGATCAGGGCTAGGTTAGCAAGTAAAGCTAATAAAGACAGCGTTGCAAAAATGCTGTTGTGCTATCAGGTTAGCCATCACACCAAATTAACTTTCAGTTAGCTAGCTAATGTTATTTGTTGTTGGTGATTTCAACTCTTGTCCTCTAACTCTCTTCCACATGCTTTACATTTCTGCTTTTTCACGGGCTTCCTTTTTGTTAAGTTCTCCTCTGACATGCCAGTTGAGCTAGTCATTGAATAATCGTTCAATAATGTTACATGTGTGATCAGATCATTTATTGTAATAGGGTGGAGTCCAACGCCTCGTGAGTTTGGTAAATGTTATGACTAATCAAAAACTGAAAAAGTGAAACCAGTTGTTTAAATTCCCGGGAATTACCATCACTTTAACGTTGTTTGTGTGCGCGTGCGCGCGTATGTGTGTGTGTGTGTGTGTGTGTGTGTGTGTGTGTGTGTGTGTGTGTGTTTAGAGTAGATGGTACTGATTGAGCAGTGACTCTGTGTGTGTGTGTGTGTGTGTGGGTGGTTTTAGGGAGCTGGTAAGTGTAGTTTCACAATGGCAGATGGAGGCAGTGACGACGATGTAATTCACCTGGCAAGTTTCAACGTCCACCGCAGCCAAGGTGAGACGTACTGTCATATCAACACTTACATACATGTATCTACCGTAGTCTGTAAACAGTTAAATAAAACCAGCACTGTCCTTCTCTCAGTTTAATCATCAACAGTGATCCTACTGCCAGGTTGTGAGCGGTACTAATGGCTCTATTCAGGGGCAGTACATCTTACAGTATGCCGCACATACCACTGTAGTTTTTTAATGAGGCCAACTCACTTCTCATATTTCCACCAGCATTACAAAAGATCAAACACTACCTAATCCTGGTTCTTTTCTAATAAACCTATCAGCACCCTGTATAAACTGGAGGTTAGCTACAATATGTTGAAAAATCAAATCTTTGTATCAAAGCATGGCAAATTGTCCTATTTTGCATTGAAAAGTCTCTTATTTCAAATAGTTTATGTAAACTGACTGTGTAAGCCACAATCACCATTTAAGCTTGCATTTATTCTGAGAGACATTGGCACCGACATGTGAAACATCTCCTCTGATCATTCAGATAAGTAAAATGTTTCACTGGCATGCCTCACATTGCTGTGCTGAAAGGACCAAACCGAAAATGATTTTTTAGACAAGGTTCAAAATCCCAAACTCAGTTGATTCAAGTTGCAAAATTTGTACAAAACAAGCAATTTGTGACAAGTTGTGCAAATACCAGCACCACTTCAGTGCTCTGTGGGTCTTGTTGTTGACTTGTCTCATACACACAATGCACTACTCTACATTTTGACTTCTTTTTCAAAGGAACCAGATTTTTAAAATACATTTGATCTGGAGCTGTTCTCTAAGTGCTTCTCTGTGGCTGTCTGTTGCTTCTTAATGTACTATAACAAAGATAAACATTTAAATAATTTCATCACAAACATTTAATACTGGCTCCTGACATGTTCTCTTTTTTTTCTCTTTCACCCACTTCGTCCCTTACAGACATAAATACCCACAGATGACACATATTTATAATGCTTAGATTTTATCTGTTGTCATGCGCTGTGCTGAAAATGCCGCTTTAAACTCACCTTCATGTACCTGTGCAGGCTCTCGTTCTCGTCAGAGGGAGCTCATCACTATTTCTGACGACTCAGATGAGGAGCCTGCGGCTTTGGTGCCCTGCAGTCCTGTTTTAGTCACAGATGATGACGATGACATCAGCATACTGGAGGTGACCAATAAACAGTGTTTTAAATCAGAATTGTGCATATCACAGAGACTTGCTGTTTAAATCTTTAGACAGGTGTAAACGTGTTTTCTTACTGTTTTCAGAAATTGCTGTCAGTGATATGAGCTGCAGAAGTAACATCTTTGTTTCCATTCATCTGTCAATTTCTTTTGTCTCCTGTGTTTTCCTGCAGCCACAAACTCCTGCACGCAGACATGTGATTCGCCCAGCCGCGGAGTGGAGTGGGGCCTCTCACAACCTAATACAAGTTGTAGGTCACAGTAGCGTAACGTCTGAGGTTCCCGCAGGGGACCCTGGCTCTGCCCCCTCTACCTCCAGAGATGCCAACGCCAACTCCTCCACAGTAAGGCCAGCCATACGAACACAGACGCCAGTGCAGTCTAGCACTTCTGGACACACACAGCCACAACCTGGCTCCTCTTCATACACACTGTCTCAGCCAAAATTTCACATAAAATCACAGCAACAGCACGGTACATCAGCACATCCAAACGTGGAGCTCCATGCAGTTTCTTCTGACCAAACCCCGTCTACCTCCACAAATGCCAAGGCTAGCGCTGCGTCAACCAGAGCACCTGTACGAGTACTTATTCATGCTCAGCCCAGCACATCTGGACTCACACAGCCACTAGCTGGCTCCTCAGCACACGTATCAGCAGAGGCCCAGGCGAGTACCTCTGCCAGCGCCGCACACTCTTCTTGTGCAGCTGCAGCAACTGTGTCAGGTTCTTCTACAAAGACTCAAGAACAGGCGAGTACAAGTACTCATTCACAAGACAATCCTCAGGCGAGTACTTCATCTTCTGCACAGTCACAGTCGCACACACGGACGCAGCCTCAGCCCGGTACATCGACACAGCTCCAGTCCAGTGGTGCCACAACCCTACAGCCCCACCTCATCCAGGTGAAGGAGGCGAAGCTGGTTGTTGTTCCACAGCAGCCGAGCATCCAAGCCTCTACTCTGATAACCCAGCCCCAGCTGCAGCTCAGGACCCAGAACCTGCTGCAGCCTGTGTCGCTCCATCGGATGCAGGGCAATCTCATTCAGATTGAGCCGCAGCCCCTGGCCCAGGCTCCTGCCCAGCCTCTAGTCCAGGCAACACAAGCTCCTCAGGTGATACCGGTGATCCCCCCTGCAGTGCTAATAGCTGCAGCCCCAGAGAGACTTGGACCCCCAGAGGCAGGTCACCGGATCATTCTGGGGAGCCAGGCGCCTGGAGAGGCCGTTCCCAATCCTCCACCACAAGCTGGTGCCTCCAATGTGGGTCCGCCAGGCCGTGGCCTCCACATCAGGTTTCATAATGTGAACTCTAACCCCCCTGTTCCTCCAGCTCCCACAGCATCGGTCCCCCACAATGGAGGAGAGGCCCGTCTTGTTATGGCCCCACACCCAGAGAGGGTCAACCCGGCCCCCGGTCTGGTTGCGGTCCCTCCTGCACCAGAGGACATTCCCCGAATAGAGGATGCAAGGCCTGGTCCATCTGCACCACGAGAGAGACCAGAGCAGCATCCCCACATCAGGACCCTCATCACTGGTGTTGTAAGTATCACACACACACACACACACACAGAGCATGAGCTGTAATGTACTGGACATCCAAAAATACACTGCCTCTGGACAGAACTGGTCTCAACTCTTTCCCTCCTTCTGTCTTCATCCCTTTAACTCTCTGTGTGTTCTCCACAGCTGGATCTATTCCCAGATGTCCAAGACGCCTATGTAGCAGAACTGATCCAAAAGAATAATGTGAAAGACTTGAATGTGTAAGAAGCACCTACCTTTCTCAAATAGAACTGTAGCAAAAATGATTTCCCTCATAAAGTAAGAAGTCATACACTGGTCAAAATGTTCTCCATGATAATAGATCTACTACTGGGATTTACTTACACTTACTTATGTGTTGTATATCTCTGACCTGTGTCATTGGTTCATAATATTGTGATTGATTTAAAATGGGTTTTTGCCAGTTTAAACATAATCTGACTGATTCTTTAGTGTGGTTAAGTAATTCTTCTAATCTGTGAAACATTTACTAACTTTTCAAGCAAAAAATTACTTAAAATTCAGTGGTTTTTAGAGCTTTCAAAATATGGAATATTTTTGAGTTTTGGGCCTTTAGTCAAACTAAACAAAACTTATAACTATGTCAGCCTGTGCTCTGGTAAACTGTTTACCAGAGCACAGGTTTACTGTTTTTCACTATTCAGCTTTTATAAAATATCTGACATTTTACAGACAAAATGATTAATCAATCAATAGAGAAAATCATTGGCAGTCTAATCAGTAATGAAAATAATCATTACTGGATCCCTAGTTAATATACAGTCCTAATTATCTTTGCATCAGATGGAGTTATTTGCAGTTTGAACTAGAGGTTATGGCTTAACATATAACAAGGTTTCCAGATTTGCACCTGTGTCCTTTTTCTAATGTGGTTATAGAGTCTTTTATACCTTGATTTATTCATGTAATAAATTCACTAACATGAATTACACCTCTCAGAGCTTAGATGTCTCTTTGTTTTTTGATTTTCATTAAACTATTAAAAGTGCCTGACTTAAGATTTTAACTGAAAGTGTTACTGTGTTTAACCATGAGCTGCATCTCCCCTCTGCTGTGTTTCCAGTATCTGTAACCTGCTGTTGGAGAACCCAGAGTATCCAAGGAGGGAGACTGCAGCAGCCGCAGCAGCTCCCACCAGCATCCTGCTGGAGTCTGGAGACACTCAGACAGAGGTGAGTCTGTCTGTTGGACCCACAACAGTATAAACCTGTTAAAGACGTTACTGATAAGTGCAGTTCCTCTGGGAAAGATTTATGTTTAGAGTCTAAACTTGAGTTTACTTAAGCTGGAATATAAAGGTGTGGTTCAGTGCACAATAAGCAGTTACATCATTATAAATAATGAAGGAGAGATTGGTCCTCATTACATAGTTATGTCAGTCAAGCTTAGCAGAGAGATGTTTTCTTGATGTCTGTCACCAGGTTATAACTCTGTACTTGAGTTGAACAGTGAGTGTTTCACATGGAAAGGGAGCAGTAACTATACACACAGACAAACTGTATGAAAGTATACAGAGAGCAACAACAGTCCCACCTCAGACTTTCCAGCTTGTCCACACAAAACAGCAGACAGCATACAAACAGACCCCCTCATTCTCTCCTGCCTTAAAGCCTGATTGTTCAGCTGTTCCCCCACCCACTCTACAATCAGGAGCAAGCTTTGTGGCAAAATCTCAACAGCTCCGTATGCATGTGTGAATCAGATACCCAAGGGTCTGGGTGTTTGTGTTTATGCTTCTGGTCTTTGCAGGTGACAGAGGACCTGTTTGACTACTCCAAGCTGGGCACCGTGGGACCCGAGGCTGTGATGCAGGCTGCCGACTTGCTCATGGCAGATTTCCGGATGCTCAGCTGTCAGGACATCAAATGGGCCCTCAACGCTCTGAAGGGACACTATGCAATCACACGCAAGGTACCTGTGCTCTCTCAGCAGGAACACCGCTATATGTCTCCCATATTGCTGCTTTCTTGCCTTCTTTTCTATCTGCCTCTTTAGCGCCCCCCCCTCCCACTGTCTGTCTCTCTCTCCCAGGCCTTATGTGAAGCTCTGAAGAAGTGGCAAGATTCAGGCGACCCCTCAGGAAAGAGGCGACGGAGCAGAGCCTCCTCTGAGCGCTGCTACGTTGATTTCCATTTTGAACATGGTGAGCAAACGTTCTAGCTGTCTTTCTGTGTGTGTGTGTGTGTGTGTGTGTGTGTGTGTGTGTGTGTGTGTGTGTGTGTGTGTGTGTGAGAGAGGAGAGAGAGAGAGAGAGAGACACTGCAGCTGCATACACCACATTATATGACCTGTGCACCCACCTATATGTCCATTACTTAGTGTGAATACATACTAGTGTATGTAACAGGGTAAAGAAGTTAGAAATCATTTATTTGTTGATCAAGCCTTTCTTCTATTTTTTAATTTGCAAAGGTATCACTGCCAACTACAGCACAGGTGCATCATAGGAAACCATTGTGAAATTTGATTAATGTTGTGGAAACACTATTTTTAGTCTGCTGTTGACGCACTGGCTCAGACTCAGACTGAGACGGACAGACAAATTCTGAATGTAGGATTAAATATAATCCAGCTCTCACTCTCTTCGTTCCCTCTGTCCACCAGGCTCAGTCAAGCTTGACAAGAGGATGTATTTCTTGGAGAATGACCGTCGCTACTGCAGGACGTACAGCAATCTGGAAGCTTCTGTGCAGAAGGAGCTGTCATTCTATCAGCAGAAAGCCAAGGAATGGGCAGAGGTATAAAACACACACACCTCTCTGTTTTCCTTTAGAGTTGTTCATAATGTTACATAATGGTCACTCACAGCTACATTCACAGTCTACAGCCTTTATCCAGCTTCATAGTATTTTTTCTTTGTTTTGTTGTTGCTCAGCAGTGAGTTTATATTTTGCTACACCAGTATAATATTAGGGGCGACACGCTGGTGCAGTGGTTAGCACAGCAAGAAGGTTCTGGGTTTGAGCTCTGGGATTTTCTGTGAAGAGTTTGCATGTTCTCCCTGCGTGGGTTCTCTCCAGGTACTCCAGCTTCCTCCCACAGTCCAAAGACATGCAGGTTAATTGCTGACTCTAAATTGCCCGTAGGTGTGAATGTGAGTGTGAATGGTTGTTTGTCTGTATGTGTTGGCCCTGTGATGGATTGGAGCCTATCCCAGTGACCCTTAACGGATAAGCGGTATAGATAATGGATGGATGGAGTATAAAATTACTACTGTCTGTATAGTTGGGTTGAGTTGATTTTATTATGCCTCTGCGCTGCTAGCATTATGTTTTCAACTTCATTCATCCCATTCTCGTGAATGTGATATCTCAGGAATGCCTGGAGGGAATTTTATTACATCTGGCACAAACAAGCATTTGGACTCAAGAATGAAGTGATCTGAATTTGGTGGTCAGAGGTCACTGTGAACTCACAAAACACATTTTTTTACCATAACAAAATTGAATACAAATGTCTTAACAGGATAAAATGATAAGTAATGACATTTTATATCCATAAGGTCAAAGGTCAGCTTGAGTGTGACATCATAATGTTCTGCTAAAACACTTTTCTGGCCATTATTCAACACTGTAACTCAGGAACAAAGGGACAGACTGTGACCATATTTCCTGCAGCTTGACTGGTTGGCAGAGGCGTACAACCGCGAGACTGTAATTCTAACTTTGTTACGAACTTGCTGAACAAAATGTTCGCTTGGACACTTGGTCGGCTCATGGTGCCAGAAAGGTTGTACAGTATTCAACACAGCATAATAATAAAGTCATCACATAGATATGGACATATTAAACTACACCATATAGCATAAATGTAAAAGATAAGCAGCCTACCTATCTATGTTCTGTAAACGCTGCTTTGCCATTTGCCAGTTTGCAGAGTATAGTGCCAAGAAATTTCAACTTTGTAAAAAAAAAAACTTTCATTTTCAACTGTTTCTCGGCTGCTTTCGGAAGCATGCTCCCCACTTTACCCTCTCCTCAAGTCTGTGATCATCATTTTACTTTTTCCAATATAAAGCTCAAAGGTTAGGATCACTGCAAGAGTAGACACCTTCCTCCTATATACTAATTCATCTGATATTGTTACAAACCCAACTGCTGTAGATTTATTGGCTGCTATTATGTGTTTTTAATATAGGTCAGTCTGAGTGCACTTGACAAATGAAGGGAGATGTATTTGTTTCCTTCTTCACATAGTTGTCTCAGGGGCGAGATCAGTCAGGCAAATGTTCCTGCTGTCAGAGGAGATGATTGAGAATACACACACCCTGTCTGACAGTCTCTCACCTGTGTGTTTCTCTCTCTTACCCTCTCTCTCTCTCCAGCATGAGGACTTCCTCCTGGCTCTGCAGGTCAATGAGGATGAATATAAGAAGGTAGGAAGCTCTCCACACGTAACTCAACCAAACTGATGTAACCTTCACAATGGACCATACTGTAGGTGGTGATCATGCTGAAAAAGCTTCATTTGACCAAACCATGTCTGATCATTTTGTCTATAAATGGTTTCACAATTGAATTTTAAAGAAAATGTCCCATATCATGATACATAAAAATGTTAAGGTATAAACTTACTCTACAAACTCACAACATGACCTTTTTCCTCATTAATGGATGGAAAACAATTACAGTGTTAATGACCAAACACCAAATACATAGAGGCTGTTGTGTGTCAGGATAGTGTTTGCTAGTCAGTTGGTTGACAATGAAAGTACTTTTTATTTCAAATAACTTATGAGGGACCCACTAAGTAACTTACATTTTTGGACCCATATTTAAATATATCCTGTATGTTATGATGAGTGTTAAGTCAAATGGCTGAATATAATTCCTGTCTTTGAAGTTTCCAAGCCCCTAAAATGGAATTTACTTATCGACTGGTTGCTGTGTAGGTTAACTTTACTTCTTATTCCGTTTTGAGGCACTAATGCTTTCAACTAATTTCATGAAAAAGATGACCTTAAAACTGTAGAAGGGTTTGAACATGACAGCCTGACATTAAAATGTGATTATAAACCGTTGTTTCTCCAGGACGGCCAGCTGATCGAGTGTGGCTGCTGCTTTGGGGAGTTTGCGTTTGAGAAGATGACGCAGTGTTCAGACGGTCACCTGTTCTGTAAAGAGTGCCTGGTCAAATACGCTCAGGAGGCAGTATTTGGTTCCGGAAAGGTACAGACACACACACACACTCCCACAAACACACTGCAATACACTGCTTTCCTCACATGATGTGAATCAGGCCAACCTGCCAGTGCAGCCGGACAGCTAAAGATGACTATTCCTATAAAAACCAGTGTCTAGATGTGACAGTCAAATGTTAATGCTGTGGCATTCAGTCATATCGCCGAAGAAGACCAGACTCATGTTCTTCTGTGCTTTTTTCATATTAATGAATGTGTTTCACCACCTTGAAATTTGCAGTGAACATATTGTCAGTCAAACTCTGTTAGTACAGTCCAGGTTATGAGTCTCTATGGGCCTATTTTTCGCATCACATTCGCAATCTCATTCCTCAATGTGTAACACTGTCTCATGGAGCACAGGCCAGCAGTAATAGAAAGTATACACAATTTGTAATAAAACATGCTCAAAACAACAATATAAGGTTTTAAATGGCACATAGCCATGTAAAATACACAGAGTTGTCAGGTTATAAACGCCTGTATAATTTAATGTAATCCTATAAAACAGTCCTGCAATAAATCCTCTCTCTGCTTCTGCTTCATCTTTATGAGACTGTATTTCAAGGCTGAGTTAGACTGGATTGTATTAGAAGCTGTTTGTAATGTTTTGTCCATTTCCATCTATAAGGAGAAAGAATATCTAATAATCTATCTAATAACTCAGGTTATGTGCATCACTTGTATCTGTGTACATGTGTGTGACTGAGAACTGGGTCATCTGAAGGTGCTTTGTGAACATACCTGTGCATCTCTGATTGTCTGCGTGTGTGTTGATGTGTGTGTGTGTTCTTGTTGCAGTCGGAGCTGAGCTGCATGGAGGGGGGCTGCCCGTGCTCCTACCCAGTGTGTGAGCTGGAGAAGGTCCTACCAGAGAACATACTGTGTAAATATTATGAGAGACAGGCAGAGGAGGCGGTCGCTGCCACCTGTGCTGACGAACTAGTGCGGTAAGTGTGTGTGTGTGTGTGTGTGTGTGTGTGTGGCGTGCTGGTGCTCACACCCTTCAGTAAGTCAAGTAAATAATCAGAAGACTAATCAATAATGGGAATAATCAGCAGTTGCAGTTCTAATGCCTCATGACGCGCTGTATTCATGATTATGCTGTGTCTCACATTAGTTGTTAAACTTACATATACTTCACTCTGTACACATTATACTCACTGGCATAGGGTATGAATTTCAACAGGGTAGTGTTGTGTCAAATCAAACATGGCCATTGTTCACTGAGCTGAAATGGTGATTGCATCGTGTTGCCACGATTGTCGCCCACCATAATACTCCCTGACTGCTTTGCTCACTTCACTTAAAAATGAATGTCTTACTCTCTTGTGTGAACCCCCTGTTTCACACGACACGAAAATTACGTTGCCATTGGCGCAACACCAACAAGCAAAATGGGTTTGTGGCCCCTCCCCTTTTGATAGCCAAGATGGCGACCTTTAAGGTTGAGAAGTGTCCATCATTCCACAATCAACTTACAGAGCATTTTGTCTGCACCATCCTAGCGGTTTTGTTTCCTTACTTGTCAGTATGAACGCACTTATGCAAATATGAGTATGAAAGTACCTGTATTGAGACACAGCATTAGTCTCACTTGTACTTGGACCGGTGTGTTAATATTCCAGCTGTTTGTCCAGCTAAAATGTTGTAATGCCTTCTGAACTTAGAATCAAGACAGCATGTTAATTCATGGTGTGAAGGGGATGTGAACGCTCATCAGGGAGCAGAAATAATGTCTCTCTGTTTCCTCACAGTGGGATTGTTTTTGTCTGTTTTTTTTTGTGTCTCAGCTGTGTCATTAATTTCCTCTCACCTTCACTCCTTCACCCTCCTTCCTCTCTGACCCTTCGCAGGTGTCCGTTTTGCAACTTCCCGGCCTTGTTGGACAAAGACATGTCTCTGTTCAGCTGTCCCAACCCTCGCTGTCGCAAGGTCAGTCCAGCTCCCTGTCTGTATCTAGTTTATTAAACACTTCTGTGGAACTTCTGCTCTCTTTCCTCATAACTTTAAAGGAAGATGTTCACAGTCACATGTAGATTAACACTGTGGCTCTTGGACAGTGTAAACATCCTCTGATGTGATCACATATGGCTGTTGAGGTAAATCATTCTTGACAAAGAGAGATTCGGCCATGTTTTGAATTCAAGAGGAGACATGAATAATTCAGTCCGTCGTGACAGTAAAGCCTGAAAGCTGTGTGTGTGTGTGTGTGTGTGTGGTGTGTGTGTGTGGTGTGTGGTGTGTGTGTGTGTGGTGCAGCGTGCACTTTGGCATAAATCACCTCAGTCCAGCCCAGACAAGAGACAGAGATCAAAATAAGTGAGAGAGGAAAGATTGATGAACAGTTTTTGGTGATGAAACGGTTCCATCTGGCGAGGTCGCCACCTCCGTCTCCCTCTCTGTTTATCTCTGGGCCTCCTCCCTCTGTCTGAGGAATGCAGGGGGGAGGCGTTGCTTTGTGTCTGCCAAGGCTGTCACATGGATTCCAGTTGAAAATCTTCATTATTTGGCAGAAACGCTCACCACACAAACACGCACACATATATACACACACCTACAGTCTTTTACCACACAAACACATCCCTCCCTTCTTTCTCCTGATGTGTCTTTGTCTCCTTCTTTGTTTCTGTTCTTCTGTCTCACACTCACTCCTGCCTCACCACAGTCTCTGTATGACTCAACACAAACACACTCACACACACACACACACACACACACACAGTCCTCCTATCACTCCTATCCCAGAATGAGGGAGAGAGATGATGCTGTGTCAAAATGCCAACATAACAAATATGTTTATATATACATATATCCCCTGTTGGCATCAGCTGGAGCCCTCCTGTAACTGTGGACTGAGGTTGATAACTGATGTTGTGTTCAGCAGAGTTATTGTTTATACTTTTCATTATTGTGCATTTTTTACGCTGTTGCTAAAACAGTCTGTTGACAGGATTTTTGGATTTTGAAATGGTCAGGCGTCATCATATGAAAAATTATACATACTTACTTATTTTCTGACATTCAGTACATTATACAACTAATCAGTTAGTTTAAAAAATAATCTACAGATGAACCAGTAATGAAAGTAATTGTTAGTTGCAGCCAAAGTGAGTTTTCATATGCACGTCCACAAAACCTCAGTGTGAGAGGTGCTGTATCAGGAGTAGTTGCACACTTGGAATCACACCTATTTTCAATTTAATTTACAACATTTAGTCCAACTGCAGGTCGTCCTCAGGCAAGACATTGCACACTTAGAAAGATGTGTATTAGTCAAATTGTCACAGATAAAATTAAAGGGAGCTCTATTTTAAACTCAGTTCCAACAGTTTCAATAATGGTGCTGAGACATCAGGCTTCACTGCTTGTAATAGTCATCACATCAGTGCAGGACCCACACAGTAGTCATATTTCTTTGTAATTTCAATGCAGTCATTTGTGTTTAAGGATCCTCAGTTGGAGCTGGGCGGTGCCTCACTGCTCCAGTTCTGCTGCCATAGTTATTACAGTGTTACAGGACATTTCCACTACAGGAACTTTACCAGGGACCAAGACCCTTTTGGGGAATTAATCAACTTTACCTGAGTTTCAACCAAAGGAACCAGAGACTTCATTTAGTTTCTGTCTGATAATTCCAGTTATAAAAACAAAACAAAACAAAAAAAAAACCGCTTTATGATAGTTAAGGAACTGCCAGGCATGTCAGTTACCTTACATCTCATTGTGCCATGTTCCCTTTTCCTCTCCTTCTTTCTTTCTCTCTCTTTCTCAACCCAACTGGTCAAAGCAGATGGTCGCCCACCTGGGTCAGGTTCTGCTCAAGGTTTCTGTCTCTTAAAAAGAAGTTGTTTCTTGGCACTGAGGCTAAGTCCTTGTTTATGGTGGGAACTGTTGGGTCTCTGTAAATAATACTATAAAGAGTACAGTCTAGACCTACTCTACATGAAAAGTACCCTGAGATTTAACACTATATAAATAAAACTGACTTGACTTGATTGGTCAAAAGTTGGTGGTGAGAAACTGTTAAGAACAAAGTTAGGTTTTGTTGTTAGCTTACTATCCGGTTTAAAACAAAGAGAGTATTACGGGTCAATAATTCAGATGTGATAAAGCCCCAGCTCCATGATGAAACTGGTTGTGATGGGCATGCACAGCCACAGCCTGTTCAGTGTTATTTTTTAGCTTGTTGGTGTTTAATGTTACATTTACAGAGATCTTCTGTCTCTGGTTTGCAAGAGTGTAATTGGACTGCTGACTGTGCCCAGGCTCTTCTACTTCCTCTAACCTGTGACTACACAGTAGTCCTATTTCTTTGTAATTGCTTCTCCATTAACAACCTGCTCTCTGTCGTTCCAATAATATCCATGATCAGGTTGGACATTGTCATTTCAGCCGTTGTTTGGAAAGAACAGGGCCCTGAATATAAGCACACAAACCTCTGAGGTTATATAAATACAAAAACTCAGTGCAGATGTGGGTGTTTTCTCTTGCAGTTACATCAATTCACCTGTAGGTGGAGCCAGAGGTTCACATTGGCTGACCTGCTGTGTAGCTGCACATATGCACCCTATTACATCCTCATACACACCCAAAGATACAAAAAAGTTAGACATGCTCCAGATATCTTTTCCCTTTCTGAATCTCAGGCATCTGAAGTGCAGTAACCAGTAGCTGCAGATGTAGGTCAACTGTTAGAGGCCAATATAAATGGTATTTTCTGAAGTGGAGACATTCAGTTATAAAGGGAACAGTGGTCATGTTCTTTTTTATCATCAGTAAACTAGGTTTTACTAATAATTTCTTCCTCTTTTAATGTGTGTAAGAATCAGGATGTGAGTGTGTGGCTGCTTTGGTGTGTGTTGACTGGAAGAGTCTGTGTTTCCCCCTCTCTGTGGTGGAAACCCCCTCGAAATCATCACAAGAAAATAATTATTAGATAGACCAACTTCAATGAGTGTGTTATTTAATTTATTTTTTTGGTTCCTTGGTTCCCGTCAGCACAAGCATGGTTGAAGACAGTTGTTGTACAGTCTGCCCCCTCAGCCCGCTCAGTCTCCCCAGCAGGGAGGGGCTTCATTATGTAACTGACACACTTCTGTGAGCCCACCCGTCTTCTTCCACACGACCGCCCCATTGGCCGGCTGCACTTCCCACTCCCCTCGCACTGGTTTCTCACTGGTCGGACACACTTCCTCCTCCGTTTCAAAAGGTGGTTCAGATCAAGTTTGACCCAGATTCTCCTCCCTCACTTTTCCCTTTCTCCTGCTCCTCTCCCCTGGCTCTGTCTGACCTACACACACACACACACACACAAGCGGATGCTAATGTATTCCACATGTGGTTATGAGGACATTTGGACAGGCCTGGTCCTGGCCTGAATATGATTACTTCATGAAATCAGAGGAATGTAATATGTAGGCCACTGGAAGGCTGTCACAGTGCAAACAAGAGCTGAATGTGTGCAATAGTTTGTTTGTGTATCTGTAAGTGTTGTGTTGCTTCAGTTGACGTCTCATACGTTATCACATGTGCATCATATCTCATTAGTTCTCCCACAGATGCATCTTTTATCATGTTGTTGTGTTAGCAATACATCTCTTCTCTTCCTTCCTGCCCTGTGAGCTGCACTCAGATTAGATTGCAGTAAAAGCCATCTCCCCACAACAAAAAAACAACACACACACACATTTGATGCAAGCCCCCCCAATCAGAAACTCTGCAGGCAGCCTGCACTGCCTTATAAGGACTGCTGCAGGCTGCAGCACAAGAGAAGAGGTAGAAAAAGAGAAAGATCCAGAGGAGGAGAGGTGAGGTATGAATGAAGATGGAGGGAAGGAGATACTGGCAGTGGAGAGGAGGAAGAAGGAGGGTAGGACCCAAGGGGGAAAGAGTGCGGTGAATGGAGATGGAGGACAAGTCAGTACAAGGAGAACAGGATGGGAGGAGTGAGTGCATATGAATGAATGGAGACACTAAAGTAGCTTAACATGCACTTTTGTTTTTTCAAGTCACCTGCTTTGCTTTCATTTGCAACGTGTCCCTTTGACCCTTTGTCACATTTCAGTCACACTCACGTGTTTAAGTGAGACACCCGGTTGGGGCGGGGTTGACACGCCCCCTGTACAAGGTTTGACTGTGACATCAGCGGCTGTATTTTTAGCCACGCTATAAGTACTCAGGTGTGTTCCTGCTTCTCAACAGCTTGTCAAACAGGTACCACACAGACGCATGCTGCCACTCTTCCTCATGCTGTCCCTCCTCCTTGTCTCTAGGTTACCACTAGGGGGTGATCTTCCACCACTCTGCCTCCCAGCCCTCCTCCCCTTTCTCACCCTCTCTGCCTCCTCCTGTCTTTGTGTGATCTGGCTTTTTCTGACACTCTAGTTCAAATCTGCACCTCTCCTCCCCTTCTCTCAAGACCCCCATTTAACTGAAACCATACACCAGTGAGAGTTTTCTCGTCATGCTCACACACTCCCATGTCTCTTGTCTCTCGCCTGTGTTTCGTGAATCTCTCGGCTGAAAATAAAAATGATAATACAGTTGGTCTACGCTTCATCTGTTTCATGTTTGACGTGGCTCAGAATGAGGGCTCTTCCCTCGCTCAAAGCCACTAAATCGGCTCCACGGTTTGTCTCGAAAAGTCTATGTGCCCCTTCAAGAGTCATCACCATCCAAACTGCTCCAAATGCCAGGGAAAACTCTGGCTTCTCCATCTCAGTTCCCCACCCTCTGGCTGACCTTGCACACACACAGCTGTCTCTGTGAATACTGTGAAAGCTACAAGCCTGTGTTAGCAGGCACACATAAAAGATAAAACACACACACACACACACACACACACACACACACACACAGTGATTTCAGGACATATAAGGAGGTCACTCATGTAAAGGGTGTGTTTCTGTATGAGGTTGAGGGTCAGGCTTGAGGTTGTCGTGGAGATATAGATCATACTTGTGCTGCATCAGCTGTCATATGCCACACTCTTCAATATTACATGAGTGGTTCAAATATTTATAGTGACACCACTTAGCTAAGGGTTAGCAAGGGAGGCACCCCCAAGTCAGTGTGTGTGTGTGTGTGTGTGTGCGTGTATGATGCTGTCTGCCCCCCGCTCATCCTTTAGCTTCAACGTCTCGTGGCCGACATGACGGAGGAGGTTGGAGGTTGGAGAGGATGGAGTTGCTGTTTCTAGGCAACCGAGCAGTTCGGCGGCGAGCTGCAGAAACACACGCTCACATTTTGCAGGAGAGCCACACCTAGTTGTATCTGTGCAAGTCCGAGTCCCTGCAGTGGCGGCACCAGTAGCATATAGAGCAGATGCTGTGGAGGAATATTCAGACTGCAGGGCTCCTCTTATTCAGCAGTAACTGGGATAATGTTAGAGGAGCAGTAGGGGCGGATGGATGGATAGGGGTGTGGGAATGTGCCATAATGTCTTGACGTGATTATATATGAAGAATTAATACATTTTACATGGAGACCATTGCTTTCTCAGTCTTTCTTTCTTTCTTTCTGTCTCTGATTCCTCAGTACATTGGTCTCATTCTTTTCTCGTCTCTTTCTGCAGGAGAGCTGTAGAAAGTGCCATGTCCAGTGGAAGCAGCATGTGGGGAAGACGTGTGAGCAGGTCTTAGAGAGGGATGAGATCCGCATGAGGGTGCTCTTGTAAGTGTCTCACACCAAACTCCTTTATCAACACTCCATATGTTATAAATCTGCTGTTTCATGAAGCATTTTGGTTATTTTGGGGGCAAGTTTTATTTTGTTAAATACCACACCAGGCCTTTTAGAACAGAGTGGTGTTTTCCTCTCTCTGTCCCCAACCAGTCTATGTTTAACCAGTGATTTTTTAGTTGTTACCATATTGATTGTCCTATTTTTATACCTTGTTTTTTGTGAATGCAGTTCACTGTCTGTGGTGTTGTGCATCTTTTACTGTCAGGTTATTTTCTGATTGAAATAGATCAGAAACACACTAGAAACAATTCAGTCATCAAGCTTCCATCAGCAAGATGGTTTTCACATTCATATCTTAATACTTTACATGACAAAGAATAAATTCAAATGTAGTAAAACTCAAAGAGCAGAACCCCAAATTAGCTAGTGTGTTTTATACCCATAAACATTTTGAGTCTTTGTCCCAGCTCATTTCTCCCTTCTCTCACTGTCCATCCCACGGCTCCTCACTCAGAGAGGATGCTGGGTAAACAGCTCAGTTTCCCAGACAACCCTCCAGGAAGCAGGAGAGGCCGGCTGCTTCCTGTGGCCCAGCGGGCCCACCGGCAGCACTTCCTGTTTTGAGCCGTTCACAGATCTTCTTATTTCCTGGTGCTGAAAGAGACAGGAAGTGGCCTGGTAGACAGATCAGTGGATCTGGGTCTGAGCAGTATGGGCCTAATGATTATAACAGGACAAAACTAAGAGACTCACAACTGCAACCTTCAGTCCACGTAGAATTATTATCTTTAAATCAAGATAATTATAATAATAATAATAAAATGTATTCCTGAGCAGCACTCCTTCTAAAGAGGTGGACGCAATTTTGATCCTAGTTGGATCTTCTGAAGGTCAAATTGCCACACCCATATTATGTGCTCCATCCAAATAGTCCAGGGTGATAAACATCTGAAAACAATTAACAGTTCAAGTAAAATACAATGAAAACTCAATCAGAAGCATCAGATCCAAGGATTAGGAGAACGGCTGTATCAGAAATGTCTCAAATATATATCAAAACTAAACAGAAAAGGAAACCGTAAAATATTGTGTGTATGTGTGTATATATGTCTGTATGTGTGTGTATACTACTATGGTGTGTAACATGATGTGTTGCCCTTTATCTTAACTTTAACATTCTCGTTCTCAGCTGGTTGTAGGATTAGCATCTCTCAGTTTTAAGTCTTGTGCTTGAAGTTTTAATCCTTCAGATTTTCTTGATGTCAGACCCTGTTTATGATATGCTTTATGGCAAAAGCCATTCACTTTATTTAAATTCTTAATTACCTGCCTGTATATTAGTTTTCTACTAAGTGATGGAGTCACCACAGCCATGTGGAAAAGTAGTAGTTATATATATAAGTAGTTATATACAGCACAGTGCTCTGGGGATCTTTGTGTCTGATTGTCTATTACTCTTGTAGTTGAAAGTCAGGATGACTTTATGATTAAGAGACAGTCAACAAGATGTGAACATATTTCACTAAAAACAGTGTGTTTGACCCTAAAACTAAACCTCAGGAAGATGGACTCTTGTTAATTTGTACAAGAAAAAACTAGATATGAAACTGAATCACAGACATTTGACATCAAGATTTAAAATAGACAAGGAAACTCTGTCCTTGAGCTACACAGGAAGAAGTTCATCGGTAGCCACAGATTTAGAGACGTGCTTTGGCAGCAACGTTCTGTCTATGTTTGTTAGTCTCTCCTTTCTTTTTTGTTGAGTTTCTCTTCTTTTTACCGTCCGTGTCCTGCAGTGAGGAGCGTATGACGGCAGCTCGAGTGAGGAAGTGTGTTAAGTGCGGGACGGGCCTGGTCAAGTCGGAGGGCTGCAACCGGATGTCGTGCCGCTGCGGCAGCTTCATGTGCTACCTCTGCCGAGAGCCCATCACCGGCTACAACCACTTCTGCCAACACGCCCGCTCTCCTGGCGCTCCCTGCCGCCACTGCCGCAAGTGTTCCCTCTGGACCGACCCCACAGTAATTTCTCTGACACGTCATCTTTCAGCTGTCCTCTGCACACACTTTCACACTCACAGACATGTTCAGTAACTCCCCCTGCACTTTGACCCTGAGCATCTGATTCCATGGCGGCCCACAGTGACCTGGCCACAGTATCACTGGCAACCAGAAGCAACAATTAGTCCCCTAGACGTTAATGAGCTGGAGCTTCTCCAGCAGCTCTGCAGAGGCACCAGAGCCGGCCAAGAGCTAGTCCTGAAAGCACTGCCAAGAAATGGATAAAAACTGGGACCAGTAGAAGGCTGGTGAAAGGGGTCAGCTGCCTTCTTAGCATTATCTGAATTAAAGTTTTTTTCTGTCAAATGTAGAGGTGAGGGAAGTTAAGTGTTCTGACCATGAGGGTCAATGTAGCTTAACCCAAGAGTTTATTTTTTAACTTGGATAAACACGTTCCAGATGAGCACAACATCAGCTGGACCACGCCGGCTTCTCTAATGACAGTCCCACCCACCACAGCAGCTCTGACCTGTCTGGAGACAGTTTTCTCCAGACTGAGACACAACAAGCCTGCAGCTAAACCAGCGCTGTGTCGGTTTATTTATTGGTTTACAGTTGCACATTACAGGGTTGTGCCATCAAAGGCTACACCATAGCTGAAATGTGCCTCATCAAAAGTGCAACTACAAGTCAGGGCTGCAGAGACACCACGTCTGGATTATGAGGACTGTGATTGGTCAGCTGGGGCTGCTTGTGGTAACCCCAAGTTTCTCACGCTGGTGGAAGCCGTTTGGTGTCTCCAGGGGAACATCACATCACAAATGACCTCAGACATGAGCAGAGGCATCTCTCTGAAACATATTGTGGTAGTATGAATAGTATTATTGATAAAGGTGGTCCTGCTGTTGTCATGTTGGTGAAGCTGTCACATTGGCAGTGAATTATTTGCTGTCTTCATCTCATTTGAACAACCAACACCTTCTTTGTGTTTGTGTTTCTGCAGCAAGATGACGAGCGAATCATTCAGGAGATCCAGAAGGAAGGAGAGGCCGAGCTGAACAAGAAATGCGCAGGTCAGTACAACACTTTGTGAAATAGTTTGGTCACAGTTTTCAAACTGTGACCAAACTATTTCACTGGAACTGTTGAAACTATTAATTATCGCTCAGTGTTTGTGTCCCATTTATCATTTTCCACCCCATAATTTTTTTAGACTGATGTAGAAATGTGGTGAGGTGAATTATGTTCCCTGGCAGAGAAATGTTGCACTGCAGCAACATTATTCTTCCTCTCTGCTGCTTCCTCTTTGTCTTTTTCACCATTATTTATTCAGGCAGTTTGGCTGTTTACAGCATCAACCGGCAGCAGTTGCAGGGGTGTTTCCTGTGTTTGGTTTGTCTGGATGTGTTTGTGTAGAGTATGTGAGGCAGGTGAGGGTGTGCAGGGGTTAGATTCAAACCTCCAAGGAAGTCTTTTATTCAACATGTTATAAAACCGGACGGGACATGATGGCTGGTTCAACGATAACTTCCCTTTTTTTTCTTCTTCTTCTTCTCAGATAATTCAGGGAAGAGGGTTGGTCCTCCTCCGGAGCCCATCACTGAAGCCAAGCGGCCGCGCGTGGGGCCGCCGCCCGAAAACCCGCCCAACCCAAACCCCAATCCTAACCCCAACCCCCCGGCCCCTCCTCACCCCCAGGCAGTACAGGCTCCCCTGTTCGTCCCCCCTCGTGCCCGCTACCCTCCGGCCCCGCCCCAGGGCAGGATGTACCACCAGGTGATCGTGCCCCGGCTGCCCCCGGCACCGTACGTGCCACCCCTGCAGCACCTGCCCCCCCTGAACAATAACAACAACAACAACCACCACCATCACCACCACCACCACCACAACCCTCCCGTCAACCCTCTCCACCAGAACATTGACATGATGGACCTGCCCATGCACTACGGACCCCCGCACCGCTACTACAGACGCTTCTAACACACACTCTGTGACGAGTGCGTGTTAATCCTGGTGCAACAAGGTCATCCTTACACACACACTCTCTCTTACTACAGTCATACTTCTCATTTCAGTGGGGTTTTTGGAGATATAATGTTCTTTTTTTCTTATCATTTTCTGTGTGCATTACCTTCTTCCATTGGTCGTCTCCGTCTGTTTTCACAGCTCACGCAGATTTCAGACCCTCTGCTTGACTCGTCTTTTTGGGGTCAGATAATAAAACACACTGAAATGATTGGAAAGTGCATCTGTAGAATGACGTTCACACATTCAGACACTTTGCCTTCTCCCACTGAACTTGGGACTTTAATAATGAGGTGGATTTCCACATTACGTGTTCCTTTTTTTCTTCTGTTTCTGCTTCAATATTGGGGTCGAACTGATAAATGGTTGAGAATCTTGAGACAATTTATTTCCAGTTTCTACAGATATTTTTGAGTACATAATAAGAAAAAAAATACGGTTAGCATTCCCTTCTGTATCTTTTGTGTAATGTGTGAGACCACACAGTTTTCTAATAAAGTTTTCTGTTCACATTGTCTCGAGATTCTGCTTCATACGGGTTTAGATTTTTTCAACATTAAACCTACAAAAAGGTTTAATGTTGAAAAAACCTTTCTCTCAAACCACTGAGTCTGTCTCTCTCTCTCCACCTCCTCCCTCCCTCCTTCATCTCATGCAGAAAAAAAGGGGCTGACTCATGATAACTGAGCCCCTGGGCCATGCACCAATCACATGACAAGAGAGGGCGCTTTCCACCAATCGCAGCGCAGCGATGGCCGGTCTTTGTGATGTTACTGAGAGAGGGGACTTCTTTGTTCAGCCAAGTGTGCTGCGAGTGTGACAAATCATTTTGCTGCACACAGACACACACACTTGTGGGTCTCTTGTTTCTGCGTGCAGACTATAAAAGTAGCACAGCAAACCCCCCATTTTAGCCTGGGGGTCCTAATGGTATTAGTCATGGGTGGTATGAGACAGACTATGTTTGTGGGAGAGCCAGAATTAGACTTTAATCAGATTCAGCATCTTCTAACACCAGCCAAGCCGCCATGAATGAAATAATCTATGTTGCGATTTAACAAAGATACATGAGGACACTTAGGGGCCTTCACAGAGTCTGAATGGTGGAGTAACAGCAGTTTATTTCTGTGTACATCTGCCATTTAGGGGCAATCCGCCGAGTAGTTGTTGAGATATTTTACTCACAACCACAAATGTCAACCTCATGGTGGCACTAGAGAGGTCAGGGAATCACCACAGTAACTGGAGTTCATCCTCTGGGGATCATGAATGTCTGTAATTGCATGACAGTCCATCCAAGACATTTTGATCTGGACTAAAGTGGTGGACTGACTCTGTCATCCCTAGAGCCATGTTGCTAGCATGACTAAAAGTAAACAGTCAAAAGTAAACAACAAAAGCAGATATATCCTGACTAGTCCTCCAAAAACACTGGATCCTACATCTCCCATAATGCAGCATATTTGTGTCTTTGACACTTTCTGCAGAGTAAACACCTGTTTTTCAGACTGTACCTTCAGTTAACACTGGCTTCCTGTTAACAAAATTAAAGTTTCCATGCAGGCCCAAGCAGAGATGATGATAACGATGATGACATAATTATGACATCAGACCTGACAAAGCTCTTGCGAGGCCACCGCAGACTGCAGCCAACCTTACTGTCTGCTATTTTTACAGGCTGAGTTGTCCTCGGCCATTATGAGTACAATGATCCTAATGTGTAAAATCACTGGACTGCACCTTTTAAAGACTCATTGTTTATACTGCGGACCACATTACAGTTTGCATGAGAGTGTGTGACTCACATGGCTGCTGTAAACATGAAGGCTGCTCAGCTGAGTGTAGTCACCCTCTATAAACCCTGACCTCAGACCTGTGACCCCTCAGCCTGACTGTCACTGCTGCTCTGCTGGTGGTATGAGGAGGATGAGCCCAAATCCCTGAAAACAATCACACCCTCTTTAAAAGAAATCCCATTTTAATGCATTTTTACTTTTTTATTGTCCTTGAAGACACCTCAGGGCCGACCAGACAAGCATGTGGGTCATGGATTACAGTTGGATAGTATTATAGAGTATTATCTGCTAATGACTTGTTTCATTAAAAGAACAAAGGGCTGGCTTAACTAATGTGATAAGGCTCAATAAAAAAGACTTCTGGCCACGTAGTGCTGTTACTAAGTACACACTTTAACTCCCACTCTGAAATGAAAATGAAAATTCAGTTAATAGATTATCCAGACATAGAGACCTAAACCTCAGTAGAGGACGGTGTAATCACCGTGTCTGTTCTGTCTTTAATGCAATAAGTAGAGCTGTACTTTGTGTTTGAAATGTGTCATATAAATATTGTGGCCTCGCCTTATCTGCCTTGAGATATAAATGTTGTAAATCAGCACCTCAGTCAGTACAATAACAGCATCAACGTTCTCTATTCAGACCACTGAAAACAAACGCTCAGCCCTTTCAGTGAATAGCTGGTGTGGACCTGATGCTCTGAATGGATTTTGATTAGATGTGATGTGAGCTGCAGTTTTGTCTGTAGATCCGGAAATATGAACTACACGTGACCTGCATATCTCCTGAGACACCTGAGATGGATAAATACCACCTCTGCTGCAGCTTCCTGTTGGTGTGGAGTCATGTTGCTGTGAGAGCGAGAGTGACTGAAAGTGTACAATAATCTCTATATTCTTTGCATTATATGTAGTGACTGAGACAACCTTCACACCCAACAGTCAAACACTGTGTCTACGTGTGTGTGTGTGTGTGTGTGTGTGTGTGTGTGTGTGTGTGTGTGTGTGTTTACACATGCATATTAAAGCTCTCTACTGCTTCGTCCACAGGGACCACTGGTGTCTGGCAGCATTTGCTCCCCAGACAGTTTCTGCTGCTCCACCTCCGCTGGCATTGTTTGTGTCTGTTATCGTTTATGTGTATCCTTAATAAGTGAGTCTATTTTTAATTAGTGTGTTCTTACAGTTGTGCTGCTCAGTGCTATGACTTGTTAGCATGCTAACAGGCTAAACTAAGATGGTGAACGTGGTAAACATTAAACCTGCTAGACGTCACTTAGTGTTGTGACTATGAGCATTTTAGCATCATGATGTTAGCATTTAGCTCAGGTACAGTTTCACAGACCTGTAGATGCTTAAGTCTTGTTCCACCTTTAATGGAATTTAATTCTTTCTATGATTTGCTACATGACTCATTTTTTAGGCACAGACATGTCAGTACACCATGTTTTTCATTCGCAGTAGATTAAACGTAGATCAAAAGTGCCCTCTCTGGCTGATCTGTCATAGTGAGTCAACAGCTATTCATCCTGCACAGACCCATGTTGCTCCTTCACATCCCCTAAAGAGATTACTGACTGACCCAGTGACCCGCTGACTGACTGCCCTGGCCACGTGAGTGATGGAAAAACACAGAGGGATGTAGATTTGATTACAGCAAGGAGAGCTGGTAGAAAGGCGGTCAGATGAAAGTTAGAAGAAACAGTATACACACATGCACATATGCACACACATATACATACACACACATACTGTCTGCAATCGAGTAGATGGGCGGACTAAAAGAGGAGGAAAGGTTCGGAGCAGCTCGCCAGAGTTTGGCCTCGCACTGTTTCCTCAGTGATGAGCTCTCTTCTGATCAAAGGCAGACGCCCCCTTCCTCCTCCTTCAGCTGCTCCTGCTGCTCCCCAAGGCTCCTCACCCTAACCCCCTTAAGCTCTGTGCTCCCCACCCCCCTCAAACCACACACACAAACCTTGCTAGGCTTCAGTCAGCCCCGCATTTTGGATGTAATGTAGGTTTTTGACATTTCTGGTCCTGACAATGCCACACACTCACTCGCCTCTTTGATTCAGACCTCTCAGCTTCCAGCAGCTGGTGTTTCCATAGTAACAAGGCGATTGGTTGGGGTGCAGAGGGGGGGACTTGGTTGTGGGTTGAGATGGCGGCCATTTCGCACACAGCTTCCCCTCCATAACCCTCCCCCATCCATCCCTCCCTCCCTCCTTCGCTCCACTCGTTCATTTGTCCTGCGAGAGCGAGAGAGAGAGAGAGGGCCAACCAGTCGGCTCTGCCTGCAGCCTGACACTTTACCCACAAACCACTGCACCCATTTCTGGGATCTGGGTCATATTTTGGGTGACTCATCTTTTCAGCAAAATCTTTCAGAGGAGGGAGGTGGAAAAAGCAAGGGAGGGAGAGGAGGAGTGGGAAAGGAAGAGGTGGAATATGCGAAAATGTATGAGGTATAGAGAGATTGATGGGAGGAGATGGTTAAAGCTGGGAGCGAGAGAGGGAGGGAAGGGGGAGAAAGATTAGGTGGGAGGGGGGATGAGGCAGCAGAGGGGAGGAGATTAGATGGAGGGTTGGTGTGTGTTTGTTTTGCCATGTTGGGTGTTCCTCTGGGATCTGCAAGCCTGACAGGGGGGAAATGGATTAGAGACCTGCTCTCGAGGCTCCATCATTACATTACCATCCTGAATGGCGTTCATGTGTGTGCATGCATGTATGTGTGTGTGAATCTTCGGAGGGGGTTGCCCTTTTTCTGCACTAGAATAAATGTTTCAACACAAAGGCTCTATTCAGGAGACAGGAAAAAATGTGTGTGTAAGTGGGACAGCACATGGAGCTGCTGTGGTCAGAAACTGGCAGGAGACCAAGTATGAAGCGCTATGATTATATATGAGAAATGACGGAGGCAGGGAAGACTATGATTTCCAGAGCTATGCAGGTTGAAGATACAAAACTATCATTCAAAAACAAACAAAATCCTGGAGAAAAGTGATGAGGGTTTCAGCAACTAGAGAACCAAAGTCCCCGACGCTTGGCTTTGTCTGTCAGGCCCTGTTTAACCTGAGCTGTATTCGAAGTTCAATGGAAGGTTTCCTTTGTCTCCTGAAGTACTTAAATGCCACCTTGAATTCAAGGAAAATGTGCACAATGGATGCACAAAATACCTGTAATCTTCCAAATGAAAGTTTGCTAAACCTCTCCCTTGAGTTGTCCAGTTTTAGCTCAGCCTCCATAGCTAGCTGTGTGTATGGAGCTGTGGTAAAAACAATGCTGTGTATATAAAGAGTTTGGATGGTGATGATTTCTTTTTTTTTTTGCCTCCAAAACCAAAAATATTAGACCAGTGAAAATATCCCCAATGAGCTGCAAAAGTTAGCATATGTGGCTAATTAGCTTACTACTTGCAGAAGTAATGAAGCAATTTTTACGTAATAATAATACTACAACTAACTGGATGTACAAGTGTCCTCTACATGGATCATCAACAGATGAGGATGCTAACATGTTACATTTAGCATTTTAGTATATTATGTAATGAGCCATGAAGTGCATATTTAGGACAGCTTAACAGAGTATTTGTTTTAAAATGAGGCATCTGAAGAAAAGTTAAAAAGTTGAACTTTTTAGAGGATTCATTGGGGCTATATTGAAAATATCAGGGTTCAAGTGCAATTCACTGGGGACAAAAGCAACCGACGACAGACACGTGTAGCGTTCCAAATCCCAGTTTTATTGGTCGTTGGATTTCAGGTGAACCAATGGCACGAGAGAGATTAATCCACAATATTGAAAAAATTATACAAAATAATAATACAAAAGGAAGTTCCAGTTATACAAAGCAAAGATGTGGACTTTAATTCTTTTTTTTCCTTTTTTAAATCTTTTTTTTTTTTTCCTACTGCCCAAAAACTCAAGAGTAAGGCACAGTCATTACCACATGTTTACCCTTCCACATCCGTTTGTCTAAGCCTTGGTCTTGGTTACCTTGGAGACGCTGGTTTCTCAGAGGATAACCACTCCTTTTATTCGCTTGAGATTCTCAGCCCTTCATGCAAAAATGGTCAAAACTTGAGAAAGGAAAGTGGACGGACTTGGTTTAGAGCCGGCTACAATCATGTATCATTTCATGGGGCTACAATGATTGGTTTTCCGTACAGATTTCCACAGAGGAATGCTTTACGGCGGTGATGATGAGTGGAAGAGCCCAATAATTCAGGGCTGTGTGCCAAGGTAATCTTTGCTGTATTGTAAAAATCAGACAAAACCCATTGCTGCTTAATGCGTTATGGAGAAAGCAGGCTGCCGAAGGGTAGAGAATCAAAGAAGAGGGCAGGGCCTGTGGGTGCAATGTGCTACACGACTGCATAACAGACATTTCAGTTAAATAGACGACAAATTCAAAGTCTGCTTCCTTTTGTTTTTTTAAACTCATCCCTTCCCCACCTGCACTGACGAGTCAGGAACATAAAACATCCAACAAAAACAATTGAAGAACATAAAATTTGGTCACATCTTGTTGTGAAGGCTGTCGTGACACTTGCTCAAAGTTCAGACAGAAACTTAAACCAAAGGAAAAAAAGCAGATTTAGGCTACTGAGGACGCGCTCACAGCCATTTCGGTTACATGGCAAGGCTCTCGAGTGCAGGGTCAGAGACGCAGCAGAGATCACTATCTGTCAGGCCAGACAGTGTGCGAGATGACAGGACGGTAACATTTCTTATCATGTTATGAGTTAGTTAGTAGCACCAGGTTCCAGTTTTGTTTGGTTGTGTGTGAGATGAGAGTTTGTTAATCCAGTATCAAAGGATTTGGTCTAGATAAAGGCTGAGGTTTAAGTTTGGTTGCGGGATTCAAAAAGCAGCTTTCAAAAAGGGTCTATAAATCATTTAACTCCAGTTGCTATGGCTACCTACTGTACTCCTACCCATGATAATGTCTGTGCCTTGGACATAGAAAAAGAAATGAATCCAACTGTGTCAGCAAGTGTTTTTTTTTTTTCCAGTAAGACATGTAAGTGCAGTAAACATAAGTGACCGCACCATTTTATTTTCTAAATTTTCTTTATACTGTTCTCGGGACAATAGGTTTAGCTTGTGGAGGTGGGGAACAAGGAGGATAAGTGTTTTAACTTCCTACATCCTGTTTGGGTCCAGGAGATCGGACCCCCCGCCAACCGAAGAGAACACAGCTAGAGAACAACACAGGAAACTGGTATACATTTCAATATTTTACAGTTGAGATGAAGTGGGGGTGGGGGGGGGGAGTTGTTAAACCCGTCAGTTACATCATGTTTGATATCTTTATCATCTTAAGATCTGCTCCAGTTATATCACATAGTCGTCACATAGAGGCAACGAGGCCTGCTCATGAAAACAAACATACTCTGCCTGGTCTGAGAGAAGCTGAAAATCAGTTTCCACGTGAACCAATCTGTACAAAACACACACGCACTGTCTCTATCTGTCATATCCAGCTAACAGGAAGCAGCTGGATGTAACCCAGGACTGAGTCTGTGTTTTGGGGAGATTGGATCAGGCAGAAAACGGCTCTACCAGACCGGGTCAGACACCATAAATACTGCCACCATGCGCTGCTCACACAGACAATAGAGACAGGTAGAAAGACGAGGGTGGGGGTGTGGGGGTTAACTCAAGAGAGGAGGGGGCTCTTTAAAGGTGGCTCTGCTCTGCTCTGGGAGAGGGACGGCCCAATCGTAAGGCGAGAGGAGGGAGTGAGTGACAGGTCGAGCAGCGAACCAGATCGGAGCAGAAAAAGTGCACAGCCCCACGGTAACTATGGCAACAGATAAAGGTCGACACTGCAGAGCAGAGCTGGGAAAGGGAGAAAGGAAGGATAAAAGGAAGGAAAGGGTGGCAGGAAAGCGAGCGAGAGAGTAGTGTCTCCCTTCCTCCTTCTTCTATCCTTCCTGTTCTCTCTGTGCAGTTTATCAACAAATAAAGTCATAAGTAGAGGATATAATATAAGGAATGGAAGGGAAAGGGAGGGGAGGTGGTGGATAGGTAGATGTATGGACGGGTGGTGCCACATCACTGCACTTCAATCATTCATCAGCATCGTGGCAGCGGGCGGGCACGTCCCCGTTGCCGTGGTATCTTCCCCTCTTGCTTCCCTCAGTACTCCCAGAGCGTGGCGGTCTCCAGGTCGTCGGCGTTGGCCTTCAGCACGCCGGCATGGTCCCCGCGGAGGTACTTGTTGTCGGCGGCATGGCGGATGGCCAGCTTGTTGTAGTCGCAGAACTCGAAGAGGAAGTCGACGGGCGTGTCGCTGCTGCTCACCACCGACTGCTCGTTCCCAACCATCCAGTATTTACCCGTCGAGTCTGCAAGGGGGGAGGAGAGGGAAGAGGAGGAAAGGATGGATTAGGGAGTGCGAGTGTGATCGAGGTATAGTGTGTCAAAATGGTGGGGGAAGGGTGTGAAAATGGAGCAGGGAACAAAAGATTTGACTTAAATTTGCTTTGTTTGAATTACATAATGTAAAAGCAGTGAAATCATCCAAATGAAATCCCTCTTTTTGGCACAAACGCCCCCTGAATGAGCAAATCCATAATGAGAATCCCTTAAAGAATAAATGATTTAATCCCTTGTAAGCCTACATGAGGACCCTTCACATGCTCTGACAAGCAGTAGCTTTGCTGTTTGTGTAATTCTGCTGCACATGTGCATGATCACATTGAACTCTAGCCGGCGTGGCCTTCGGCACACTGAGCCTGGATGTCAACTGACCTTGCAGGCTGTAGGCTCCGTCTCTGAACTCCAGAGTGAAGTAGTCGTAGGAGGAGCGGTTGGAGTCCAGCGTCCCTGTCACCTTCCTGCAGCCGATGAAGCCGTGCTCCCCACGCAGCACGATGATCGGGCGGTTGATCAGCTTCATGAGGAACTCCTCGGTCTCACCTGGAGGCAGGCAAAGGACGCAATATGTTTACTAGAGCTTCAGAAAGTAAGCAAGTGTCAGTAAGTTTACCTCACTGTATGGCAAAACACTAACGCCGCTCTGCAACAGCGACTTGTGCATTTGTTTGCAGCGCTTGAGCTCAGAGTGCTGAGTTTTCATGTGTCTCATTAAAAAAATGTGTGCAAAGCAACTTGTGTCAGGAATCTCAGCACTGTGGCTGCCAACAGCCCTTCATCAGAAACTGCAGCAGAGTCAAAGTTTCAGCTTTGATTCACTGATGCCAAAACCCAGACCCCCCAGCACTTCTTTTAACTGGAGCACCCTCTGATCTGTTGCTGACTTAATGCCTGTGTCTTGAAATGAATGCAGCTTCTCTAATGGTCAAACTGTGAAAAATCTTCACTTCGTCTTCATCAGTGTAACAATCTGAGTGACATTTTGGGCAATATTTATTTGCTTTCTTCATGTCTATACAGTAAATATAAGCCAACAGCCAGCAGCTTTTTAGCTTAGCTTAGCATAAAGACTAAAACCAGGGGAAAACAGCTGGCCTGGCTCTGTCCAAAATCCACCTACCAGCACCACTGAAGCTCACTAATTAACACAATATACCTTGTTGGTTTGAGTCGTATGAACACCAAAGAGCAACAATGACAATTTGCCATTTTACAGAGGTTATATAGCGGACTATTTCTTGGCCAGCAGCAGTATCTCCCTGGAGTGTTTGGTTGCCTGGCAACTGCTCAGAGCCAGTACAAGAAGATATAAGCCTATTTCCCAAAATGTCAAAACTGTTGTTTGAAGTATGATTTATTGGGCACATTGTTAATTTGCATGGGCTAAACTTAAATGAATGCGGGCATGGTAATGAACACATATTTCACATGCCCATGGCCGTGACAGTTGGTTTGTTTCTGGTTAGCATTGTTTTTCGCACACGATTAGGAAAAACCAAGCCTTTTCTGATTTGATATATGGTCAGACTGTGCAAGCTCTTCAATAACTCTGCATACTCCGAAAGCGTCTCATCATGTTTCCAATCACCATTATAAGCTTAAAAAGGAACACAGTGACGACATGGCAAAAGAATAAATGAAAGGATTTCGACAAACCTAAATCCCGAAGGAGTAAACAGCCATGTTCGGCTGTTACGAAACAAACCCTCAGAAGTGCTGAAGCCCTTGAAGCTCAGAGGCAACTGCAACAGCCAGCCATGATTTAATTACTCTTCACTGTGCTGAAATTCCCATCCCTGTCATTGCTGAAAAGTAAATCATTTAGCTACGTGTCACTGTCTGAACGGCTGGATCGACAACAAATCACACGGACCTGCAGAGTCGATGGTGGCTGCTAGCTGGCCGTTTTTCTTGGCGGCAACATATTTCCCATTAGCGGCCCGGAGAGTCAGCCTCTTCCCACGCCACTCAATGTCGAAGTAGCAATTAGCTGACCTACAGAGAAAGAAAGTAAAAGGCGTGAGAGGTAAGAAGGATAATTAAATTTACATGGCAGTTAGATATCCAGTCGCACCCTTGCATGAGCTCAGAAAACTACACCCAGCTGTTTTATCAAGAGCTTAAGTAATTGTTGGGTAACTGGATAGGTAGGCTCAGGGTAGAGGGATAAGCTTGTAGTCTTTGCTTAGGTTGAATCAAGTAGCTTTTAAATCCTTTCACTTGGCACAGAGTCTGCTTTTATTTTGTAGGGTAGCTTTAACATTCCTGGATCGGCTGGATCATTTTTGCCCTGCTACTTTTTATTAGAGAAGCTCTGAATCATTCCCCCAAATGTTTTCCTAAAACCACAAGAGGACATGGTGAAAGAAAACATTTTTGTGGTCTAATCTGCGAGGAGCGATCCATGTCAAAGCGCAAGAATGCGATGGAGGAATTTGGTGAGCTTCCTGCAGAGCGCTCTGCTGTGTGACCCCTGCAGAGTCCATGACCGTCTCTGCTTGGTCTTATCTTAAAAAATGCAGGTCATCCTCCGAGTTAACTCAGGACACATGCTTCTCTGGCCAATCTGATACTGGATCAGATTATTGCTGTGCTCTGCATCACTCCTGTATATGTAAATCTACTTCATTTGCAGCTTCTTTCGAGCAACACATGCATCTATGCATCAAAAACAGATTTTCAAAATAATGGTAAATTTTAACACAATTAAAAGGAGACAAGTCCTCTACTTATTACTCGAGGATGACAAGAGTAGACTCTATGAAAGCAGCTTCACCTCCTACTCCTGAATGTGTGGGGCCTCACAGGAAAATCATCCAGGAGCACAGGGTCAAAGGTCAAAGGTCAACAACCAGTGCTCTGGCTGGACAGAGCCACTGCACATAAAGGAAAAATCACTCCTTACAGGTTGAGGTTTCACACAAACGCACTTAATCTTCCACAACATGCCACTGCCATGACATGAGATCACTCGCACTTCACCTCCCACACACACACACACACACACACACTCACACTCACATCATCCACCCTCCACCCACACCACACACACACACACACCACACACACACACACACTATCTAATACACACAAATCTCCTTGGTCGTGTCACAGCTCAAATTACAGAACAGGACTACAGACTAAGAGCTGTGACAGACCAGTATCAAATTTTCCGTGATTAACACACACACACACACACACACACACACTCTCACTGGCTCTGACTGAGCAGACAGATTAGAGCAGGTGTGGTTGTGGTGAATTTTAAAGTTAACAGATCAGTATCTTGTTGAGTAAAGATATGATAACATGTAATTCTCACTTGGTGGAGGCGGTGCATTGCAGGCCGCCATTAGCGGTGAGGGTCCAGTATTTCCCAGCAGCGGTCCGGAACGCACACTTCCTGTTTTCACGGCAAATCTCCACCTGGAACACCTCCTGGTCGCCTTCCTCATCCTGATTGGCTGAAAGGTCCATGCCTGGGCGGAGTCAGAAAGTCGGAGAGGAGAGGTTAGTTAAAATACAGACTGGTGGTTCAGTCAATGCACATGTGAAAGCTGCAAATAGCCACAGAGGATGATCATTAACTACCAACCGTCCAGATGCGGACACACACACACACACACACACGAACCTCCCCTGGTCAGGATCAGACGCACTAAATGAGCAACATCAGACGGTTCGGATTAGTGAAGGATTTCACACAGCTGCACACACACACACACACACACACACACACACACACATCTGTCATCATCCAGACAGACCCCACTACAGTTCAAAGGATTAGTCGTCACTGGTCAGAGCACAGAGACAAAAGAATCAGTGGCATTTACAATGACTGTAAACAGCAACAGCTAAAAAAATGATCAATTATTATAATAAATCCACAGGAATCCAATTGTCATTTAGTCAGTTATCAAGAAACAAGACTGATATGGGCTTAATTTTGTTAATAAAAACACAAACCACACTTACTCCCCGTCTTTAGAATATTTAATTTATAATAATGACCAAAATCAGAAGAAAGGAAAAGCTATGACTCACAAACCAAAAGTAAGAAATGCAAACCAAGATACAGAGTGTACAAACTGCGTTTTTAGATGCAAATCACATTTCTTTGCAATTCACTTTGTTCATATTTTTGAATGGTAATTTGGGGTTGCAGTTCATGTTGGACAGTTGGTGATTTGTATTCTTATTAACAGTCAAATTTAACCCCATTGACTAAGAGTTTTTAGCTACTCTGTCAGCACTGTGGGGCTATGCTTGGACACACTGCTTTGAGCTCAATGCTGATGTCAGCATGGTAACTTTCTCACAGTGGCAATCTTCACGTTTAGCCGGTATAATCTTTACCATAGACACCATCTTAGTTAGCATGTTAGCATGCCAGTATTTGCAAATTAGCACAAAAGTATGACTGATGAGATTGTTATTAGTTTTGAAAGTATTTGGTCATGAACTAAATAATCTGACAAAGAAAAAGTAGCATACATCCTCTGGAGACCATGAATGTGTGTATAAAACTTCAGGATAATCCAATGGTTGGACAAAATGTTTGACCCTGTCTGGTTCCAGCATCTCATGAAGATTTGCTTCTTTTTGTTGTAAATTGGACAGTTTGTTGAATAAAATGAGAAATTTGTAGTCATCTATTAATTCATAATATAAACGATCACTACCACCCCACAGATACTTTAAATCTGTCGTCCAGAAGGCCAGTGTGCATGTTTGTTTGTGTGTGTGTGTTTCGATACACTCAGCTGTATGTGTATAGAACACCAGACCTCATTAAGATCACATCAACCCCACTCTAGCACTCAAGAGCAACAAAGAGGTAAACAAACATGAATAAGCTATAGGATGAACACATATACAACCCCCCAGTGTACCACTCCCTTCACACACACATACACACTTCATGCAGCACAATGCAAGCTATTGTAAATGATGAAGTCATGGATGGACCTATAGCCAGAGGGCTGGACGGAGAGAGAGATGGACTGTTTGTTGGAGCGCTGTGTAAATGTGTACAGAGTGAGAACCAGACAGACAGAGAAAGAAAGATGTGTTTGAGAAAACAAACCAACACACTCATGTGCTCCCTGTCTGCCCCCCCCCCCAATCACATTTTTTCCCATGTCTCTTGTTCTCTTTCAGCCTCACAACTGGCTCCACTGGTCACGCTGAATAAACTGAAGGGAAAATCTACCCTAAAATGTTGTTAATAATAAAAAACAATATCATCAAGATTGCCAAAATTAGATGTGGGTCTTCTGGTCATAGTTATCAGCTGAATTCACAAATGATTTAGTAAGGGCCTGTTGGACATTTATTTGGGGGGAGAGGGTAATGTATTTTTTCCTTTTGCTAAAGGGAGGGTACATTTTTTGGGATAGTGGGGTGTGTTCTTTTCTTTTGTTCTCTCACTCCAGATTCATGTTATTTCAGCCTCTCTTGGGAGGTTTATTGTGAAAAATAAATGAATAAATAAAACAAATAAAGGGCTATAGTTATAAATGAGCCTTAGTGTGGGCGATGGATCGTCATCAGAAGACAGAAACCCTGTCTCTGATGTTAAGTCATCGTAAGAAGGATGAATATCAGTTGTGAGAAACACAAAGAATACCCTGGGTCTTGATTAAACAGTCATTCCCACATTTGGAAAAAGGAAGAAAACATGCTAAATGTACCACATAACATTAGCCTATAAATCTTCAGCAAAACACTTATATATTATATTCACCTTATTCACCTTATGTTGCTGATTCATTTTTAACCTACATTTGGTGGCTATGATAAAAGTTTTGCGCCATTAAGATGTTGCGATTTAAACAGGTATTATTTGTACTTTACTTTTTACTACTCATATTCTTCCTCCTTGGCAGAACCTGGTGCCTACATTACCCACAATGCACACCTTAATGTTTAAATGAGTTGAACCAATTCAGTACTATTAAATAATTTTGACGTTGGGTGTTACAGTTTTTCCTAAGTCAAGGAGAGGGTCCAAAGAAAATATTAATAATTCTTATGTTAAAAATGTCAAACAACATCATTTTCATACAGTCCCTAACATACTCTTAGTGACTGCTTTCCCCTTCAAGGTGTCTTAATACGAGCTGTACACTGCTGGTCCACAGCTGAAGCCAAAGATGTACTTTATATTGAACGTGAAGAACCTAGACAAGCCTGTGTCAATACAGCAACTATTACATAAGGTGTCAGTCGCTCAAGAATTACAGCTCACATTTTATGACTGAAAAAAGGAGAAAGAAATACACATTACTACTTTCCTGTTGAGTTCCTACTAAAGTCAACGAAGGAGCTCTGGTCTCTGCGGACAGATTGAGTTTCTGCAGAAATATGTGGGGACACAGATGAACACACAGATGCACACACAACGCACACACACAGATGACTGAGAGGGAAAATATAACTGACCATAATGGGAACCACATGGCTGGGGGGGGGGTCAAAGAAGATGAAATGTAAGTTTAGCTGCAACAGACAGGGAGCATTTCAAGGAACACATTAGAGGAGGAAAAATGAGGAGAGAAGAGGGTCATACTGTGTTTGACTGCACAGTCATCAGTCACATCACTGAAGTGTCCTCTAATCCTCACTGCCTCCTGCTCAGCCAACACAGACTCAGTACAGTAGCACAGCAAAGTCCATTTATTACTGCGGCAGTGTGGAGGGAGAGTAACCATGTGCTGGATGCCTCCACCCACACTGAACTTAGAGAGCGATTACTGACTCACCTACATGAGGAATGAGCTCACTCCAAATTGCTACAAAGTCTGTAATATTGAATTCATTATCCAAAACAGAGATATGAAGGACCCAGTTTATTCATCAAGGACAAACTCATTACTCTAAATAGTTATCAGTTCATTTTGAACATTTATACAAAAAAAAGGCCAAAACATGCTGAAGAAGCTGCAGAAGTAATGTCTGACATCATATGACTTTCTTTGTTTTATTAAAGGATCACTTTGACATTTTGGGAAATGGGCTGTTTCACGTTCTCACAGAGAGTTGGATGAGAAGATTTACACCATTCTCATGTCTGTCCAGTAAATATGAAGCTATAGCCAGCATTCAGTTAGCTTAGCTTAGCATAAGGACTGAAAACAGGGGGAAACAGCTAGCCTGGCTCTGTCCAGAGGTGATAAAAATCTGCCTACCAGCACCTCTAAAACTCACTTAAAAACATTTATATCTCACTTTTTAATCTGTACAAAAGCCAAATGTAAAAATGACAATTAACCGTTTTATGGGCGTTACTGTGTGTCAAACTATTGCTTGTCCAGGACCAGTTGCCAGGCAGTCACCCATAAAACAGTAATTGTAATTTTCACAGCTTGCCACCTTTTGACACAGCCAAGCCAGTGGTGCCCCCCTTTATTTATGCTAAGCTAACTGGCAGCTAGCTAAAGCCTCACACTGAACAGACAGATATGAGAGTGTTACCAGCGCTCATATTTAACTGAATTTCCCCAAATCTCTTTGTAGAAAATAATATATTTTAAAATGTCACGTATTCTGTGACGCTGTGCCCTGACAGAGCAACTATAGCTGAATTATATAGCTGAACACTTCAACATTTCACTCATTAGGTTATTTCTGGCAAGAAACTCTCAAATAGAAAAGATACTGATATGAAAGAGCATCAGCTCTTTTGAAGTTCAGGCTAAAAATATCAAGCAAGGAACCATGAAATTTTGTTAGACCATAAAACAACTTTTTTACATTTTTTATGTTAAACCCACATGAATTTCACTATATGAAAATACACCAGGAAAGTAAGAAAAAGCACACTTCACCTGCTGTTCTGTGAAATATGTTAACACTAGTCACTCCACCACTGCGCTGGTTTGAATAACATATTCCCTCATTTGATTTGAATTTATATAAGCGACACTTTCAGGCGCTGTCAAAGGGGCTTTCATTCATCTGAATGACATTTACAAACCTCAAAGTTAAAGGAAATGGAACAATGTTTGTTGAGTCTGTCTGTATTAGGAGGAAGTGTTCTGCTCTTTTTTACTGTAGTCAGCGGCTCAGTGTCTCATCTTTCCACACATACACACACCTTGAAACTGGTCACAAGTTATCACAAGGAAAGAACAACACTGGTGGGTACACACACAGAGTGAAAATACAAGTCTGACAGAGACAAAACACCCACCCTGAGGCCTGCGGAGCTTCAGCTGTGACTTCGAAAAGAGGCCGAGGCTGCCTGTCAGGGTTGTTCTGAGTTTATTATAAACCCAGATAGAGGCTCACAGGGTTAAAGGAGGAGGAGGGAAGAGGGTCTGTACACTCTGCGTCCCTCTCCAGCTAACCACACCAAAAGAGGTGACCACACATGCTGAATCCTCCCAAACCACACCACATGCAGAGCCCAACAAACACAAACACACAACTCGTGCTCTTGAAAACAACCCCTCTATCTTTCTGTCCACCCCGCCCACCGCATTTCAGCCTGATGGCGGCAGGCACAGATTGTTGGCCTCGGTTGCTGTGAGCCAGCACCAGAGGCCTGCTGTGAACGCACGCGATTGTATAAAGTGCAGTTGTGTGTGTGTGTGTGTGTGTGTGTGTGTGTGTGTGTGTGTGTGTGTGTGTGTGTGTGTGTCTATTGTTCAGCAGGCCTGACTGAGGAGGCGACCAGCTGGGACACAAACAGGGAGCCAGATCATTGGCCTTTGTTCTGATCCAAACATACAGACACACAAACAGTGTGACGGGCCAGCCAGCCTACACACCGAGCACTGTGCTGACTGAAACGCTGCTGCTCATACAGTATGTTGGAATACACACACACACACCACATTAATACTCCCACTTCCTCTAACAAATGTGGAAAAAGCCCTCTAAAAATGAGGTCAGATACAGTGTTGTGCCTGGGGATGCCCCAAATCTTTTAGTAAATTGATTGAATGCCCATTCTGTGTTTATTGTGTTGCAAAAATCAACTGTGGGCTGTGAATGAGAGGGCATTAATGTGGAGACACACCCAGAGCAGAGCAGAATGACACACTGGAGACCAGCTGAAGACTAACCTATAATAAAGTAGATGACATTAGGGAGGAGAGGCTCCCTGGTGCCTTGCAGCCAACATAAGGCTGCTCCCCTGGCACGCTACCAACACACACACACACACACACACACACACATAGACACTCACATACAGAGGGTCTATAAACACATTAAAGCATCACCATGTACTCTGTGTCACAGGCAGCAAACACTACCAAGGATGCATGAATTGATAACTTCCCTTCTCTTTTTTCTCTCTATTGGGTGAGTGGGTTGTGCAAATCATCGCCCTTCACCCTGCAGGGATTAACACACACCAGCCAAGGTCGGGGTTGTGTCTCTCATGTCTCATTTCCTGCCAGCGGGGGGATGAAGGATACAGAAAGGGTGTCAGGGCTGAATCATGGCCAGACACAACATGGAGCCAATTTTTTTCTTCTTTTTTTTTTTTTAAACCACACACCACACAATACATGATTTAGAGCCAGATTTCGACTCTGATTTAACATTTAAAAGAACTTGCACTGGTGTCAGCAAAAATCAGGCCAAACTAAACAATAGAGTTTGACAGTTTGAACTGGTTACATGTTGTCATTTGAACACTGAGAGACTGTTTTACAAAAGTCAGCTGTTACGTTAATAGTGTAACATTGTTGAAAATATTCATATTTGTTTTCTTACTGCTGGTTTGGTGAGAAGATCAGCTTCACTTTCACATCTGTATGCTAGATGGGAATCTTCAGCCAGAGACCAATTAGCATAGCTTAGCGTAAAGACTGAAAACATGGAGAAAGCTGCTAGCCTGGTTCTGTCCAAAGGTAACACAGACCAGCAACTCTAAAGCTCACTGATATACACAAAACCAAACTGTACAAACCATCATTTGTAGTTTTTAATGGAGGGTTATGGGAGGGACTATTTCTTGGCCAGCACTGACTTCCTGGGCAATGTAACCTCAGGACATCACTGTTCCTGATCAAGAAACAGTCCAAACACATAACCCCATGTAGAACCACAATTGTTCTTGTACTTTCAGTTTTTGTACAGCAGACAGAGCCATGCTAGCAGTTTCCCTCTGTTTCCAGTCTTAATGCTAAGCTAAGCTAACCGGCCACTGTGTCAAATTATTCTTTTAAATTTGGGATCTTGAGTCTTTTCAGAGTTGGCATGTTAAATCTTTTCATGTGGCTGTGGTCATGCTTTATACGACAGAAGCTTCATACATTCATACCAAGTCTTGTAAATCCAATTTCCAGTCAAAAGATAGGAGGTTAGTCAGAGACCACAGCCAGAAAACATTCAAGGGGCAAGAGGCCATGTCATCAGGAATTCAATGGTTATTCAGCTGAGTAAAAACAACCTGGTCCCAACAGAAATCACACTCCACATATACAATTAAGAGCTGTCAAAAAAATTCTGAAGCTGCGATATTTTTGTCTCCACTTCCTTCACCTCATCACTGGTTCCCTAAAGCCAGTGGCCTGGAGGACCATCAGTTGTAAACAGCAGTCAGCTCTCAGTGGTCACACCAGTAGCCAACAGGAAGTGATGGGCTCTCGTCCATTTAGCTAAGGACAAACCAGTGCTCAGTCTTCACTCACTCGCACCACAGTTTAGGGGCAGAACAGACCACTTAAAGGGCCATTGAGCTCCAGGCTAACGGACTGATAATTGTGTCTTGGTCCATATGAGGGTCGTTAAACAGTCTCTAAGGGAATTTGTGACCAGGGATAAGGAGAGTGGATGTTATGAGCAGGAAACAAGCAATAGCACAGGGTTGAATTAATGGCAGCTATGAACGCTGCGAGCAGAAACAAAGGGACTGCAGTAAAATGCATCCAGTCAGACAGAAAATTATTGTTTCTGGTGGTTCCCCACGTGACAAACTCTATATACTGAATTTAATGGATTTAAGTTTGCTTGAAATTCATAAACTTACATGAACATCTCCATTGTGTCTGAAGAACCCACTTCAGGCAACTTATTGGTTAATTACAGGCCTTATTTTCAGTTAACGATGAATCAAGAAGTAAAGAAGTAATGGGGAAGCAATGTGGGTGGAAGAAAAGTTTTCTGGAAGTTAATGTCCAAAAATGAATTCCTTGTGATTTCTCTGCAGCATTTTGGATTCACAACAATAAACACATAACTCATGATAAACTGCAATGAGCTTAGAACATTTGAGTTGCTGTTGTTTGAAAATCATGTCAAGGTTTACTCCAATATAAGTCACTTGGACTCCTCTTAACTGAGGTATGTTCATATAGTCAAATTCTGCTGTGTTTGTACGCGAGTCTTGTTTTCATAGTTGTGGACATCTCTCCCTATGTCTTAGGATGATACTGTATGAGCAAGCTTCATTGTTGGTGTGTAGGTGCAGATATCCATAACAGTGAACAGCCACACGTGATCAGAGAGCTCTTAACCTGTGTAAAACCCATCTTAACTGCTCATTTTGCAGTGCTGAACTGAATCATAAAATTTATCAGTGGAAATGACAGCCAAAACTACAAAAATTAAGGATGAAGCACCAAAAACAATTACATTTCTATTTTAAGAGAGTTGAATGTGAGCATAAATGGGAATAGGTATCTCCAACTTGAAGAAACTCTTCTCAAGTGGGTCTCTGCTTTCCCAACAAACTCAACATATCGTGGCTCCATTTAATGAAGGATTTACTGAGTCTAAGAGCACAAGCTTCATCAACAGCAATTAAACACAAGTCACAAAATCAACAGCTTTGATTGGACCAAAGCAGCTTTTGGACTTTGGACTGACCCAGTTGAGCTCGCTCACGTCAGAAGCCTTCAGGCCGCTAATGGAAGCCAGCCGACTTCAAACCACCAACTTGGCTCAGGTCTGCCAGGCGAATAGCTGCCGCAAAGAGGGGCTATGAGCAGCTGTCGGTTTTAAACACATCTGGAGCCAGTTTAATTCCACTCAACATTTAATCCACATCACAATGATCCAGTTGTTGGCGGGTTGAACACAGCCTTCCTCTAGCGATTCAGACTTCTTGCTCATTAAGGAGCAGACAGAGCAGTGAGGACATGGGTTCAGTCATCCATGAGAGACCAACCTGCACAAGTGTCCTTGAGCAAGGCATTAGACTAGTAAGTGACTTCATGTTAGGGATGCGCCAATACAACTTTCTTACCAAAATCATTTTAATGTAAGGCAACATGATGCCAGGGATTGTTGTGGCACTAAAACTGAGTCAGCAGCTTACAGTCACTAAATGAATGCAATCAGTAGTGGAAACTGAATTTTTACAATGACACAGATGTTTTTTTAAAAAGTACCCAGTGGAGTTTTTGACCTCTTGTAGTGCTATGAAGTAATGTTTGTATGAGTGGCCCCCTGTTTTCTTTGTATCATGCATGTGACGCACTGTTCTGCACTAGGTTTCCTGCCAGTTTGCAGTTCAAAAGTTGGTGGCAGTAACACACCAACAAGGGCAGCACTGAGCCAACAAAGGCAAGAACAAGAAGACCGCAAGCTAGCAAACATGGATGTAAACAACGCACAATTTTTTAAAAACACATCAGCTTAGCAAATGGTTCATAAGGAAAGAAATGTGCTCTATGTTATGTTAAACACTGAATGTAAACATAACTTTTGTTTGTTTACAAGAAAACCCCTTTAACATGGATCTGTCACATGATGGCTAATATCCAATCAGATTAATAAGAGACCTACTGCTCATCAGATTGTTGAATTTCTACCTCTGATCTGATAAAGTGAACTGTCAGGTGTAACCAACGATTGATCAGCATTGTTACTTGGTAAAAAGTCATTTAAGGCCAGTTAGTGCTCAGTTTTTCCCTTTAAGATGCTTTAATGTGTCCAAATAGGACTTTGTGCTTGTGTATATTTGTACTGCATTGTGTAAATGTTTCATACTTGAGCTTGTGTTGCTGTGACATTTCACTGACATTTCGCTGCACCCTCTGTAATAAAAAGCCATAATCTGATTTAGCAAAAATGTTTGACAGGCAGCAATACATTTTTTTGTTACTTGGGGGATTATTAAAGTGCAATTCATGCTCTCATTACAGAGGATGCCATCATCTAATTCTAATGGATTTGTTTTTTATGCAGTTTCCATCTCGTGACGTTTTTTAATTCAACATCCACTTTCAGGAACGGCCTCCATTTTGTGTCCGAGAGACTAAAGTGAATGAATATCCCTGTGACCAGTAAACAAAAGGCATGACAACAGAACAAACAGGCGCCCGGTTTGACAGACAGGAGAGGAGAATAAAAGGATAGACAGATCATACTTTCTGAAAAGAGGAAGTAAACCCACTAAACCACACAGTATTCTCACCAGGGTGTTCCTCCTGACCAGAAGCTAAATAAAGACTTAAAGAGCATCAGTTAGTATTTTCCAATCATTCATTACAGACAGTGCCACTGTCTCTGGGCTTTCTCAGGCGTTTTCCTTCGTCTCTATCCAAATCACACTGATGATATTTTTTGTGCTGAGTCAAAGGGTTTTTCAGAGCGTGATTCACATGCTCACACAGCCCTCAGATTTCAAATAAATTCTTTATCTCTGTTGAAATTCAGGGATTCATTCACACTTCACAGCCTCTTAGAGACAAAGGATGATCCTTTATTTAGACACCTATCAAGTGTTCAACATGAGGGATGTCACTGATAATGACCTCAGACACACACACACACACATCAGCAGCCAGGGCCTGAAGGCTGGAGCTGTGAGGGGAGGACTGGAGGGGGAGGGGGTTGAGGAGGGCAAGTGAAGGGAGGATGGGAGAGAGGAGGAAGGCAGGAAAGAGATGTTAAAAAGAAAGAGGGAAGAACAATGAGGAAAGAGGAGGCGATGGTGAGGAAGGAGTGGAAAAATTTAAGAAGGGGATGAGGATTAAAAAGGAAGGAAGGAAGAAGGCGGAGGGGACATGCTTGTACCTCAGCCCACTCGCACAGCTGAAACCCAGACACACATGGACAGAATTCGCTCTCACACACACACACACACACAAACACTGACCTAATCTGACAAAAAGACAGAATAAATAGCAATACTCAAGTCTGCTCATCTGGAGGCTAATCACTGATACCCAGCCAGGTGCATCTGTATACGTCAGTTTCTAAAGAATGGTGGATCTGTGTGAAGACCTGCTTTCAAACCTTCAACAAGGCTCTAATTTCAGCTTTGCCATCCAGGTTGATTATACAGCTGCAGGAGCAAAATATACACAGGAGGAGCTTTGGTTTTGGGTTGCCATGCCATCAGGGCTGTGTGACTGAAATAAAGATGATTCAGGTTCTGCTCAGTGTATCATTAGTGTTAATAGTGATTATGTTTCACATTTTAATGAAGCTCTGACCAATAGGAACACCAGTGGATGTTCCATGTGAGGTGAAATGCTTCGATATAGATTCTTCCTCTCCTTAAAGCGTGGAGCTGTTCTGCTCTGTGCCAGTTCAGCCTCTTGCCAGTTTGAGGCTGTTTTACATTTGAATGACGGCACACGTGCACATGGAGCCGTACATGTGTTAACAGGGGCTGAGGTCTGTGTGCTTCTTTGTTACACTGTTTTCATGGACAAGACCCAGTTATCAGTTTTTATTTTCTACTCTGTTTACACTGTGTGTGTGTGTGTGTGTGTGTGTGTGTGTGTGTGTGTGTGTGTGTGGAGGGGGGTGGAAACTACAGACAGGTGATGTTTGAATGTGATGAAGGTTCAGTCTGTAATGATGTTCCTGTGTCCTCATTTCTCAAACTATTACAGGCCTTCAGTGTTTTTTAAGGATGTGGACTCTGGCCAAACACGACTTTGTTTAGCATGTGCAAATACACGAGGGCCTATGTTGTGTGTGTGTGTGTGTGTGTGTGTGTGTGTGTGTGTGTGTGTGTGTGTGTGTGTGTGTGTGTGTGTGTGTAGGCTGCTGGGGGGATGCAGTCTGACATTCCATCACTTTAACCCTTCCTCTGCCAAAAGGGATGAGATACCAATACACTCTCTCTCTCTCACACACACACACACACACACAAAAGCTGTCACCCAGAGGACCACAGGGCCTGCAGCGCGCTAACACACACACACACCGGACCACCACACCCACCTTGCCGGGTGGAGACGTTCCTCTCGTTGGCAGCGGTGAGCACGACCTGCGGGTGGCTCTGCTCCAGCACGAACAGCTCGTCCTTGCCCACGCGCGCGCTCTTGCCGGACTTCATGGTACCGGAGGGCCCGGAGGGCGCGAGGTACCTGCCGCTACAGTCCCTGAAGGCCACCTTGCCGGAGCGGAACTCCAGCGTGTAGCCCGTGTTCTTGTCCGTGGTGGCGACCAGCGCGCCGTCGTTCCTCAGGAAGCGGTTGTCGGAGGTCTGCAGGTGGTAGCGCTGCTCGCGGAACACCAGCGTGATCATGGAGTCCACCCCCCACGGGACGTCCCGGTCAATGGCAATCTCGTCCACCTTGGTGCTCAGGTGCGCGTACCGCTTGCGCGTCAGGCTGAAGATGTTCACCTGAGGGTGCATGGCGATGTGCACGCTCCATTTCTCCGCCACCGAGGCGGTCTGGGCGAAGCAGATGATCCGGTCCTCGGTGCCGCCCAGGTAGCGCCCGTGCGGTTCGGACTGCAGGGACCAGCGGCCGTCATCATGGGCGGTGATGATGAACCGGCACTCGGGACCCGGGGTCTCGCTGTCTCCGGTAACGTTCCCGTCCTTGTCGGCGGCGATGTACCGGCCCAGATGTGACTTGAGGTGGAACACGTTCCCGCTGGAGTCGTCGCCGCTCTGCTCCAGAGTCCAGATCTGCTTCTTCTTCATGCTCGTGGCGGATGCGTTGATTTTGAAGCCGAAGGTCTCCGCCGTCAGGTATTTGTTCCCGCAGTTGATCAGACCGAACTGGATCTGCAGCATGTCGCTGGTTCCGTTAGTCGCGCCGTTAGTTGTCATCGTCGGTTCTGTGCGCTCGAGCCTCGGACCGGACCGGTTCTGTATAAGAGGGATTTTAGGGGGGGGGCGGTTCTGCAAGCTCGCGGCTGAAAGGGTGGGATGCTGTGCTGCCTCGCGTGCTTCTCTTTGTTTGGGGAGTGTGTATGTGTGTGTGGCTGAGTGTGAGTCTGTGAGCGCGCGCCGCCGGTCCTCAGTTCTCTGCCTGTCTCAGCAGCGCGAGCCCGCCGCCACAGCTGCAGCCTATATAACCACCAGTGACGTTGCGCAGGAGGCCACGCCCCCCATCAGATGGCCAGAAATCTAGGAGCAGAAGTGAAGTTTTATTTCCTTCTTCTACCGATGTTCTGTCGCTTTTAAAGAATCCCAGTTTATTCAAACGCACCAGAGACTCTTCTTCTGTCCATTAAAGTGTAGTAGATAGATACAGTGTGTAGATATATGAAGCTGCTACAAACTCTAAGCTCAGAAGAGGTGTGCTAAAAGTAAGGACAAACCTCAATGGCCCCTGTACCCACATTCACACGTGGGAAATCTGTTTTCCCTCAACTGTTATCATCATATCGCTCTCATCTCTCTTTCTTGGACGTAATGATCAGATAGGCTCAGCATTCAAATCATGAGGACGGTGTGTGTGTGTCCCCACACAAAGCTCTATTCATGGGCTGGAGCACGCACATCAGAGGGCAGGAAAGGCTCCATAAACAAAGAGGCCAAACAGATCAAGCTGGCATCTTCTCAGGCAATGCATGAGGCATGAGCATGCACCAAACACACACACACACACACACACAGCCACATATATACGACCATACAAAGTGTGGATCTCTTTTTTTAATCAAAACACACACACAAAGGTCAACAGCAGAAGTTCACACCTCATTTGTTTGGCCTCCATCTCCTCTACAGCTCACACATTAGCTACACCTAAATCACTATGCAAAGGAAGTCTTTAATATTAGAGCTCAGTTTACACATGTTGCACTTGTTAACCTTCAGGTTGAGTCACAGATGAAACTTCAACAGCAGGGATCCAGTATGCTGAAGCATTAAAGGTGCTATACGTAAGTTTAGCCAGTGTTCACATAAACTGCTGTTTACTTACCAAGAGCTTCAGATATCGCTGAGTTTACAAGACAAGAGGTTAAAATACAAACTCTGGTCAGCGCTTCCTCGTCATCCTCTCATGTTGGACCGAGAACACACCAGATCCTACAGTGACTCACTATTGCAAAGTTGTTTTACGAGACCAGACAAACAAGGGTTAACTGGTTAGCATGCTAACTTCAGTAGAAGAAAAGAAGTGATAAAAATAGAAGCAAAACAAAAGCAAACATTGGCATTGCTTTCTACTGCTGGAGACAGCTCTTGGTGAATAAAGGAATGAAGTCTGTAGCTGCTAATGCTGGCTATGTAGTGGTGGCAAAAAAAGACATGTAGCACCTTTAAATCCTGGCCAGCTCTGTGATTTCCCCCTGACCTTTGACCTCTCTGGATTTACGAGCAATGGAGATCAACAAGAGATCAAAATGTATAATTTTATTTTTATTCAGAAAGTGTTTGAATGACTTTTTAAAATCTTTCTCCTAGTGGTTTTCTTTTATAGAAATTATTTTCTTCATCTTGATTTGGACAGTAAAGAGTGACAGGAAGGTAATGAGGCAGAGGTAATGAAATACCATAAGCTGTGTGCCCACTCACACTACCTGTGTATACTGTGAACAAATACATTTTTTGTTATTGTATCGTGTATAACTAAGGTGGCACTGAAATTCAAGGTAATATGAATTCATATAATGCAGATCAAGAGTGCCTCACATACATTTTCAAATTAATATATAAAATACTATATTAAACCAACTAAAACAACTTTCACAATAAAATTGAAAATGTGAACTTATTGTCACTGGAAATAACATTTGTCATAATTTATTATTATATAAAACTGTGAAAAATACTAGTTAAATTGTCCACATTTCCTTATTTTCTAGACTTTTGAGACAAAGTTATCAAGTTTAAAATGAATGATGTGCACAACAGAATATTTCAGGGTTTTCTCAAGTCATTTCAGGGAAAATTAGTTCTGTTAAATAACAATAACTTGTATTGTACAAAGGAATTGGAGCTCACTTTCCACTTTGCACAAATCACACAGTTCAACACAGACATCTGTCTCCCTCCTGAATATTTTACAAGTGTAAATGGGCAAAAGAATACCATTTTACATTTTCATAAATAAATAATATTCATAAATTCTGACTGTCACAGCCAGTGAGCACCATGATGCTTCACTGTCTCATGCTTTCTATCTCTGCATGTTGGTGGGTTTGCAGACGGAAAGTAATCTGAACCTAAAATGTAATCTAATCAGTGGTAATCTCCCCCTGTCTCTCTCTCCCTCTCTCCTGCAGTCTGGACAAATCCAATCTTCAGACAGAACATCTTCAACAAAAAATCAAATCTCAGCGTAATTTCAGCTCCAGAATCACAATCTAATAAAATCCCTGGACTTGTTCTGATATGTTTTTGCCAATGTTGTGCAATATTTATTTTTAATAATATTGTAAAAGGAGTAAGGATCTCTGAGCTGCTTCCTGCAGTGAAGCTGCATCAATAAGAAGAACAACACTGAGCCTTGTCTGTGTGGTCCTCCTCTGTTCATCTGCCAAAAGTTTGGTGCTTCAGTCACCTTATTTTATTTGGAGAAATATCTCAGAGAAAGAAAATCAAAAGACAGTGGAGACAGAAGCCTCTGCAGCAGACCTCCATAGGATGACTGCATACTGTTTCTAAAATAAGAAGAGCCAACTCTTTAGGTTTGATCGACAGGGCTGGCACAGCAGCATCAATAAGCTTTCTCTCCAAAAGTGCAAATCCCTCACATCCTCCTGTGCCAACTGCAGCACAAATTAACTAAGAGGATTCAGATGAATAATTGATTCAGGTTTGTTGTTGGATTAACCGACAGTGGTCACTGCTCACAGATGTTCCACTGTGGTCAGGAAATGACATCCTGATTATCAAAATCCTCATCACAATAAACTGGAAGAGATTGTTTCACACATGGTCACTAACAGGTGTCTAATCTGTGAAAGTGTGAAATCTCCTCCGTTATATTTCAGTGAATTGGTCGCATGAGCCTCAGTAGAAAATGGCAAACCCCTTGAAGGCAACTGATCCAGTGGTGTTCAGTACAGGTATGAACAAAACCTTTAACAATGAATCTTCAGACTGCACTGACTAAACTGAATCAGTAGCTTTGAGCAGTGGAGCTCCGGCTTCCTGGCGACTGCGAGTGGCATTGTTAGCTTAGCCGTGATTTACAGTAGAGCAGGAAATGAAGAATCGCTTTCCTGATGCTGATTGTTTCATTCAAAGATCAAAGTTTCATAGTGATTCATTATGTAGTTCACTTTTTTCTATCCACATCACTGTTCAGCTGCACTTTGTTATACTGTATATGTCAGTAAGTGAATGCATCACCACACATGCATCACTCACATATGGGATGGAAAAATCGCTGTGTTAACAACTTGTAAACATTCACGTCATCAAGACTGTTCTCTGATCACAGAGTTGGGTGTGTGAGGATTAAAATAATGTGCACTGACAATATGACACCATATCCATTAAATTTGTATCTTTGGCAGATGTAAGGCAGCCATTTTTTAGGCACTTACATGTTGTGTTTATGTCATGCCAGATTTATTGTAACTATGGGTTTCCAACTTGTAAGTAGAATTCATGTCAGCTTCACGTCATAGTCACAACAGGGAAACTCAGATTTTCCTGGAGGCACTGACATACCCAACTCAACGCTCCCCACTGTGGAAGTGTCTGGAAACAAAACAAATACAGACAAATAAATGTCTCATGTTAAGGCAAAATGCTGTTCAGTGTAATTAAACCCACATTTAATAGGAGTAATGTGAGGGATTATCTTGTGTATCCTTGCTCCTCTGAACAGAAATAAAGGAAATGAGACGACCCTCATGATGGGACCCTGACTGTCTCCAGGTCAGTACTAGAACCGGATCTGTTACCTTCAGTTCAGTACCAAACCAGCCTGTACAAGCACTGCACATAAGCTCAGGAGCCAAATACAGTATTTGTGACATGGTTATCACAGCATACAATGTCTGTGGCTCTTGTGGTCTTTCAATAAGCTTTAAATAAGGAAGTAACACACTGTGTCACCTGTGAAAGATACTGAGAGAAACTCTTTTGAAGAATCAGGATTCCTATAATGGTTGTGTATATGCCTAAGCTTTATGGTGTGTGTGTGTGTGTGTGTGTGTGTGTGTGTGTGTGTGTGTGTGTGTGTGTGTGTGTGTGTGTGTGTGTGTGGATGCATATCCCCTCATTCTTTGCCTATCTTTCCCTCCAGATGGGTGCCTCCATTGTTGCACATGTAAGTTCATTTGTGTTTGAGAGGGAGATGGTCTGCCATGCCAAACACACACACACACACACACACACTCATCTCTCTCTCTCTCTCTCTCTCTCTCTCTCTCTCTCTCTCTCTTTCTCTATGATTATGCATCTTTTAAAGAGATTTTGACCCACATATATGATGAGATTGCTGAGATTAGCAGTGATTGGTGGTTACACCACACCTCAGCCAAACACAAACCAACATGCACATGCATATGAACACATACACACACACACACACACACACACACAAACACAGGCCACTGGAGAGATCTCACCACAGGAGTCTCAAACGCCTGGTCAAAAGGAAGCGGGGAGGGAGAGAGAGGGAAGCAATCTTTGTTCTCAAGCTGAGCATTAAGGACGGTTGCCATGGAGACCTGCCTCAAATCTGTTGGTTGATGAAGGGCAGGCAGTCTGCTGCAGCGTTGAGCGCGCGTACACACACACACACAGAAGCACACGCTGACACACTGACACAGTTGCTGCACTCACAACACCTGCAGACTGTGCAGCACTGCAGCACTGCGTCAGCAGACACAAAGTTGACCAATCAGCATCCTTTTCTAACACACACCTCTGAGCCAGAGCCAATCAGAACTTCTTTTTCACCCCTGCATTATAATATCCACCAATCACGAAACACCTTTCCAGATGTGTCTGAAAATATGGCTAACCAAAGGCCTGTCAGGGAGAAGTTTTTATTGAAATTAGGTCTTTTTAAGAAGCAACTGTGGAGATGTTGTTGCAGCTTTTAGTCATGACTCACAAACTTGACTGAAATACGACAAAGATGCATTTGAAAAAGACAATGAAATTGAAACATGAGCAGAAAAAGGAAGGATGTGAACAGAATAAGAGAGGAAGAGTGAATGGTGTGAATATGGAGAGAATAAGGGAGGGGGATTTGTGTCTCTCCTCTGACCTGTTTTTTCTCTGTCAATCATTTCTACTCTGAGCAGAAACCATTGGATGATTGTGCGTGCAGACGTGTTCATGTCCGGAGTGTCCTTGGTCAGCTGGGATTGTGCCGGATTTAAGCCGACATATTCGAGTGGGCCCACAGGAGCTTTGGCTGAGTGTTCAGGGCGGTGATACACGGCAGACTGATTATGAAAATATGTGGGATCTGTGAGATCCATGTCTGCTCTCCTACATTAACCTACATTTTAGTCTGGATATTGACCAACTAAATGGATGCAGCTCGATCTGCAGTGGCTGCAGAGGTCAGCAAGTGTTTCAGTTGAGACGGTTGAGTGTGAGTGAAGGTGTTAGTGTCTGTCCCACTTGTGCTCTGGTCACACAGTAAATCATGTGACACTGCTTCAGGTAGACACAACAAATACCTCAGTGTTTCCAGGAAAGCATGAAATTGAAATGACTTCATAGTGTCCCATCACAACTCAGTCCCTAATGGGATGATTGTGGTGAGGGCAGCAGATGACCTGACAGTTTTTTTGCACTTACCACTGATTTCAGCTGGTCTTTCTATTGATCATATTGATCATTGTCATGATGGCAAATGTCCTGAGAGACCCGCCCTCCATCTCTCTGTTTCTGTCTCTCTCCTCTTTGTCTGGTTGTTAGGATCATGTTTCCCCACAAACAAGGAGAAAGAATCAGATCAGAGTTACAAACCTCAGTGTTGTCTTCAACTGTGACTGAAGCTCAAAACAACGTACTGACAGAGGGAACAGAACAGCTGCATCTGGATGAAGCTCTATTGCACTTTTCACTGCTCCTCCTGTAGAAGTCTGTTGACAGACTAAAACTTATTCAAAATTCTGCCTGCATGACTCTTGACCAGATCTAAAAATAGGGAGAGGAAGCTATATATATATATATATATATATATATATATATAGCTTTTTTCCAAAGTGGAATGTGATTCCTGAGGATATTATGAGCATTTTTTGATTTTTTTTGCCATGCTAATAATAGCCATGTAGCTCTGAGAGTGGTGATGTTGGTAGGTTGGTCCACCGCTTTTACTTAAAACTGAAATATCTCATCAAATACTCAGTAGACTGTAATAACAGACAGATATGTGCAGACATTCATAGTCCTCAGTGGATGAACTTTGCTGTATTATGGTGATCCACTGACTTTTCCTCTGGTGTGTGCATGAGATGGACATTAATGGCTTTGAGTGAAATGTTTACACAATTATGGAATGGATTATTATGAAATTTAGACTCATTAATGTCTCCTGAGGATGTATGGTGATCCCTTAATTTTCCATTTAGCACCATCATCAGGCCAAAAATTTGTCCAATACTTCAGTTTATGACCAAATTCCCTTCAAAACTAATTACATTACTACAATTACCGCATGTTTAGAATCTTTACTGCATGTTAGCATGCTAACATAGTAAACTAAAATGGTGAATGTGGTAAATATTATACCTGCTACACATCAGCATGTTAGCATTGTCACTGTGAGCATGTTAACATGTTAACTAATGTTATCATTTAGCTCAATGCACCACTGTGCCTGAAAAGAGCCTCATGGAGCTGCTAGCATAGACAAAGACTTGTAACCGTGTTATTTTCATTTTACTGAGGCACTTTGAGCTGTATTCACTGATTAATTAAGTTTATCATTAAATAATCATTGTTGTTACATTAACACTAAAGACATATAGAAATGATATTGCATTCTTAGTGGGCAGAAACCAGAGCAACTGTTATGGACAAATGATTCACTGAGTGAGTGACTGAGCTGTCTGCTGGTGTCTCTTGCAATCACTAAGGAATGCAAGTGTTTGCTTGTGAGAGTGTGTGTGTGCACACAGCTGCAGCCCTACCAAGGGCCTCCTCTCCACCAACAAAGAGCTGGAAGCTGGAGCCACTGGGGAACACCACACACTCCCCTCCTCGCTTTCGCCACCATTCTCCACACAGCAGCCAGGTCAAAGGTCAGCATTGTGTGTGTGTGTGTGTGTGTGTGTGTGTGTGTGTGTGTGTGTGCTTTGGGGGTGCCCCTAGTTCCTCCGCCCTCTTATTGTCATGGCGACAGCAAAGCAGTCGAGCCAAGATCAGCAGAGCAACTTCATAGCTTCTCCTTCTGTTTAACACATTATGAAGTGTGTGTAGCTCTGTGTGTAGGCCTGTGTGTGTGTGTGGTGTGTGTGTGTGTGTGTGTGTGTGTGGTGTGTGTGTGACCATGATGCCTGTAGCCGACAGAAAGATATAGGTCAGTCCAGAGGGGCAGAGCAGTGAGGCATGAGTGGGGCACTTGCAGGGTGTGTGTTAATGTGTCAGCGTGTGTTTCTGTGTGTGTTTTTATATTAGTGTAAATTTGCTTGCGTGTTGTGTGTTTGTGTGTCTGTTTACATGTATGTGAATGTGTGTGCGTGATAGTATGACAGTGAGCTTTGCGTGTAACTGTCACATCATCTCATTTTCACCTCCCCCTCTCCCCTTTTGTAGGAAATGAAACAAGATGCTGATTTTCATCTCAAGGTCATGAGAATGCATCACACTATCTTTTGTGTGTGTGTGTGTGTGTGTGTGTGTGTTTTTGTGTGTCTTTGTGTGTGTGTGCTTGAATTGATTGTGGATGCTGATTGGCGCCTCTAGCACTGACTACAGGGAAACTTGATCAGGACGCCACTAAAAATACCTCTTCCTGCTGCTCAGCCAGGGCCTGTGACATCACATCCTGTCCTCATGAATGAACACTGTTTCTACGGTCAGTAGCCTGAATATCCCTCCTTCCTGACTAATTTCCTTTCTTTTCTTAGCACCATGTGCCACCTCTTTGATCTCCGAGGCAGTAAACAGAGTATTACTTAAACCTCTCTCCATCTAAATAAGAAACAGAGCTTTTTTTTCCTGTATCATGTGACAATCATCAGGAAATAGGCCCAACTTCAGATTTATTTACAGATTAACATATTTTAAAGATGCATTAACTGATATTTTGGGGGATATTTGGAGGCAGCAGAACTAGTTATAAACCCAACACTGACATAATCACCGTAAAAAGTTGTCATAACTAACATGTTAACAGTTTATTTACACATTGACCACTTACAGATGAACATCATCATTCACTGGTTGAGTTGTTATTCTGGCTAACTGGTGAATGTTCTGCTCTGTTTTGGTTGCTACTAATATCAGAGGGGAAATGTCTGGCTCTTGAGCTGCTAAATGCTCCACTATGTTTGGTGGTGGGCAGATGGCGTACAGTGAGCTTTTAAAGCTGCTGCTGGAGATGCTGATGAGAGTGGTGAGAGTGAACCAAAGCAATAAAATCATGGACTGCCTTCTTTCACCTGCATAATATCACCAAAATTAGACATTTTCTTTCTCAAAAGGATGCAGAAAAACTAGTTCATGCATTTGTTACTTCCAGACTGGACTACTGTAATTCATTATTATCAAGCTGCCCCAACAAGTCTCTAAAGACTCTGCAGCTGATCCAAAATGCTGCAGCATGATTACTGACAGGAACTATTTCTCCTGTGCTAGTTTCTCTACATTGTCTCCTGACCCAGAATAGAATTTAAAATCCTCCTCCTCACATACAAAGCCCTTAATGGTCAGGCTCCATCTTACCTTAAAGATCTCATAGTCCCCTACAATCCCACCAGGACTCTGCGCTCCCAGAATGCTGGTTTACTGGTGGTTCCCAGAGTTTCCAGGAGTCGAATGGGAGGCAGAGCCTTCAGTTATCAGGCTCCTCTACTGTGGAACCTTCTCCCAGTTTTGGTCCAGGAGGCAGACACCCTCTCTACCTTTAAGAGTAGGCTTAAACTTCTTTGATAGAGCTTATAGTTAGGGTTGGCTCAGGCTTGAACCATCCCTTAGTTGTGCTGCTATAGGCCTAGACTGCCGGGAGATCTCCCATGATGCATTGAGTTTCTCTCTCTCTCTCTCCATCAGTATGGATTCATATATTACATGTTACTAACTAAATATCTTCCCGTTCTCATAGTATTGTGCTCTCCCATCTCTCTCTCCTCTTCTGTCTCTTTCTGCAGGTATTTCTGCCTCTGGAGCTGTAGAGTCTGATCTGTGACAACAAGCCTCCTGCTGCTCCTACAACTCTGCACAACACCTGCTGCTAGAATTAGAAATTACTAGTACTGCCTCTAGTATTATTGCTACTTTTGCAATTACTACTTTAATTATCACTACCATCATTACCACTACTGTATTATCTCTTTACTTTTTCTTTTTTTTTACATGGAACCCGTGCTATGCTATGTTCTTCTGTCACTACTCTCTACCTCCCCCCCTGCTCTGTATGAAAAGTGCCTAGAGATGACTTTTGTTGCGATTTGGTGCCATATAAATACAGTTGAATTGAATTGAACTGAATGGGCTAGAAAACCAAAACAATGAGGTGAAAGATGCTAAAACTGCACTGTATAGGGCTGAAGGAGAAACAGTTATCTGTGGGTTCATGACTTTCACAAACAAGTCATTTGATCCATTGTTCATCTAAAAATATTGATCAGAGCAGCTTTAAACATGATCATGCTGTCGTGTAACAGAAAACCACATACGTGATCCCTTTTTAATCACAATATTAATGCTAAATATCAATATATATCAAATGATAATATATTATAATATATGTATGACTATTGCATATGAAAACTATACCTGCTGTCCACCCAGTATATGGCTTTAATGTAGCACGTTGTAAACAAGCATTTTGCAACGAAACACCTGCACCATGTCCTGGATTAGGATTATTATTACTAGTGAGTAGTACTAGTAACATAATACATTGAATTGTATTTACTTATTCCACTATATGATAATACAATCGCTGCAGTGTTGTCATTATATATTTTTATATTACAGGTAATATCATGATAGTCTCTTCCATTTCTACTTGTATTATATTTTTATAGTCATTGTGCATCACATATATTACACATATATTATATGCAGTACTTTATACTTTGCCATAATACAATGTATATTGTATGTATCATTCATTATACCTGTGTACCTACACTTCTATTGTACATAGTTCACACAGTATGGCTGCCAGAGTTGTACAACTGGATTTCTTTCACATAAATTTTCACATAAATAATGTTTACATAGTCTAGTTAGGTATTGTAATGTATATATTACAAATAGCTTTTTAATGTAATTTCTCTATGTTCTTTAATCATTTTCTTTTCATTTATTTTTTTCATTAATTTAAAATCTTTATTTGTTTTTGTACCTGTTGTTCCCCATAACGTGGGAGATAACGAGGAGATAACTTTGTTGAATGACTCACAGGTCTGTTGCCTGCACCTAAAGCCTCGTCACCCTCTGAAGGAGTCTAAAGGAGCTCTCCTGCTCCACCCACTGGCAGCAGCAGCAAACTACACCAGTCTGAGCTTCCGCCTACTTATGGAATTAATTTCACGGTCACACACCCACAGATCTGCTCTGGGAACGACACATGTGAATCTACAAAGAATGGACACACACACACACACACACACATAGAGGGTTCATTTGTGTGAGCTGGCAGGTGTTGCTGGTCATTGCCACCGCTTTCCTGTTGTATCCCCTGGGTCCCCTTCTTCCTCTGCCTCACTGTACATCTCCCTCCTTCCCTCTCTCTCTCTCTCCTTCTCTCTGTGTCACTCACTCACTTCCTCTTGTCCTCAGCTTTTCATCTTTTTTTTTTCTTTCCCTTCATGAGCAATAAGGAGTTTTAGATGCTAATGATATGCCCTCTTGCAACAAAGGGTCGGAGGCCCCCCTTACAGAGCCTCTCTGGACACACACACACACACACACACACACGTTGTCAAGCACAAACACCAGCTGTTCTCTGTTGGCCTCTTATTACACAGATCGCCTGAAAGATTTAGTTGCTCTGGTTCTTTTTCATTTTGCACACACAAACACATGCACAAAGTGCAGACATGCATATAAATACACACTTTTTTAACAAGAAAGAACAAACACAGGCTCGGAGTGCCCAAGTTCGATCAGCTCTATATTTTTGCAATTCTATAGACTGTGGTGTGAAATGTAACAGATTTGACAGATTTTACTGTAAATTATTTTCCATTTTTTCCTCACTGGTTTCAATCTCCTGGTGTGAATAATTGATGATGGGGAACTGATAATGGAAGAGAGCATGTGTGTGACAGACACACACCATCTGCTGACACACACATGCACGCACCAAGCTATCACACACACGCACACACACAGGGGGATCATTAACATCTGGCACAGATGGACATCTTATATACACACACACACACACGCACACACACACACACACACACACACACACACACTAGTCATCCCTCTGGGCCAAACCAGGGGGTATGCTGGTTTCAGCCGGATATACAGACACATAACAGAGACATACAGTATCAAAAATTAAGTTTTCTACTTTTCTAAGAGTTTTCCTGCAGCTTTAATTTAGACATTGAAATGAGTTGCAGGCACTATGATGAGATGAACTTATTAATCTATCTTTCTTACTAAATGACCACTGACTACCACCTTTGACACAACAAACGACTGATTTACTGGTATACTATCTTTTAGAAAAGCTTACGTTCTTTTCTTTATTTGATATCATAGCAGCTTTCATTTCCCTCTACAGCTAAACATAAACCAAACTAACAGAACTTGATACAAAGGTTAAATAAGTTTCCAACACTGCTCTCAGTTCTGCCTCTTCCTGCTGAGAGGCAGAACTGCATGTGTTGGAAAGCACTGGGGATGAACTGACCTCAGCCCAGAGATGAGATGTGATATTACAGAAGTACAGACCTGGAGTATTATATGTTTTTCTAACTGCAGTAACAGTTGTAACTCAATCCCTGTCAGTAATCCATCTCTCTGCCCAGTATTTCTGGCCAGTCCTCATTACACAGTATGTGTTTAAATGGAAAGTCAGGCCATGATGAGGAAGTGATCTGTTTTCACTGCAGATGTGGGGATTCTTGAAAGGGTTATCTAATCCTAACTTTGCAGTTGGACACAATCAAGCTTTTTTGTTTTGAGCAAATTTTCTCATGAACAAAGGAACAGTTTGACATTTCAGGACACACACTTCCAGGCTGCAAGTCAGATGAGAGGACTGACAGCGTTCTTCATGCTAAAACCAAAAAACACCAGACGGTGTTTTACAACGGTTTCTTGGCCAGAAGCAGTGACTGACTTTCAGCTGGGTGCCTAGCAACTCATCCTGGCCAAGAAATAGTCCATTCAATTATTGCAAATTGTTTTTTCACACTTTGGTTTTTGTACAGTTTATATTATTTGGATTTTGTCACCCTTGGACAGAGCCAGGCTAGCTGTTTCCCCCTGTTTACAGTCTTTGAGCTTAGCTAAGTTAACCAGCTGCTGGCTGTAGCTTAATATTTATGGTACAGATATGAGAGTGATCTCAATCCTCTCATCTAACACTAACATCTGCTCCTTCAAATACATTTTTAATAAACTAATACATGTAGTCCTACAATTGTCATCGTGTTTATTGATACAGATCTGGATCTGCAGGCAGATTAAATAGTTTTTACTATTTTGTTGTGTTTAAATAACAATTGGTGGATGTACAGAGTATGCACACTCTGGGTGCTTTCTAAGTTGCAACATTTGAATACCTAGTCAAAGCTGACACGTCAGGTTTCCATCAGTTCAGCAAACAAATATAAATTTCCCCCTGTTTTTAATGAGTCATCAGTCTTGTAGTGTAGCGCAGAGGAACATGGTTTAATACTTCTTTAATGTGAGGCCCAGGACCTCCTCAGAACTGCTCACATTATGAGGTTTCACTGTGCTGTTCATGGCCTTGTTTTCACAGTAACTAATGTTCAAAATAAAGGCTTTTGTCCTTAATTGTTTAGGAGAGTTACTCAAGTAGAAACTGCAGCCTGAATTTAAATGTATATACTGTAGGATCCACTTCCACAGACTGATACAGTGAAGGGGAGGATGGTGCCAAGGGAATTTTCCCAACACAAGTTTTATTTTTAATAATTCATGCAAACAGCATTCCCCAGCAAACTTCCCCCCTGTTTTACTTCTAAAATGATACAAATGTGTTTTTCAGGATTTCCCACCACATGCCTGAGCAGAACATTCAGTTCTCTGTAATGTATGTCAGCCAGATTAGACAATTCACTGTAGCTTATACATGGTGATATGTCGTGAATTTAGGTCAGTCTGAGGAGGATGAATTAAAGCCAGGACCCACACACACTCAACATGTTCCTCTTCCTCTCAGCGACAATGTGGTCTCTTCTCTTAAGACACAAATGAACCACAGATACAAGCAAATTCTTTTACATGAAAAAAAAATTGGCTGTGTGACTAACCCAGTTATCCGTGCGTTACCAAAGAAACATGGGAAAAACAAGACAGAAATGGGACTGCTGCTTACTTTGTCACACACTTTCTGCTCTCTCTCTCTAACACACACACACACACACACACACATATAAAGTCTCTCAGGGTGTCTCCTATCCCTTATGTAACAGCTTGGTAGTACGTTCCAGGTTATCAGCTTACAATCAGATGAGCCAAGAAAGGCGTAACTCCCCCTCTCTCAATCCCCCATATCTCTTTCTTCCTCTCTCCCTTCTTCCAATTCATCTTCTTTCTATTGTCCCATCAGCCTTTTGTAGCACAGAGGAGCATGTAAAACAGAAGCTAAAGCAGAAAGACTTTGTAGAGGTAAAGAGAGAAAACTGAGGGGGATGAAAAGGCAGGAAAAAAAAGAATGGTGATTTGAGAGAGTGGAGGAGGAGGAGTGCCTGAAGCGAGTTAATGGGGGATTTACGACAGGTATGTGAGCAGAGTTTCCTTATAAGGCAATCCAATCCCGGTGATTACCTGCAGCCCTCAGCCAATCACCATGCAGCAAGTTATCTACCTGCAAAAGTCCAATCTGTCTCTTCTTCAGCACACTGAGGCCATATTTGGACACATGGCACACACACACACACACACACACACACACTGGACGATGCTGTGTATGCGTAGAGATAGAGACAAACAGCTGCACTTGAAGGTTTCATAAAGAAGTTTTACAGTTGCTTACTCTGGACGTCTTCCCTGCACATCAGCACAGTCACAGCTAACGTTGTGTATCTTGGGTGTGCAGGATCTAGCTTCACGACTGTGCACATGTGTGCAAGTGTGGGCCCATGTGTGTGTGTGTGTGTGTGTGTGTGTGTGTGTGTGTGTGTGTGTGCGTGGTTATGCAACAGTGTGAGGAAAATTCTGTGCCTCTTGACCTACATTTCAGAGTTTGACTGTATCCCACTGCTTAGGGAATCCCACATGATTAGCCATAACACATTTACACACACGCACATGCATGCGCACATACGGATGCACATACACTCACGCACACGGACACAAGCGCACAAACATCTTCTCTTTATGACTTATGCTTTCTTCTCCCCTTCGAAAGATACCCTGAGCCCCGTTCCTCAGAGCAGCTGTTTCCACTTTAACCCCTCGGCAGGAAGTGAATATGTGAACGCACAGTGACGAGGGAAGCTCAACTAGGCCACGGGCTTTGTGCAAACGGTCAGTGTAACAATGCAGAGAGGGAGAGAGGGGAAGGTGTGCAAAGAGGGAGGGAGGGGCTGTCTTATTTGGACACCCTGCCAAACAGGCTTGTTAACCTACACACACACACACACACACACACACACACACAGATGGTGCACTTAAGTGCCATGCCAGAGGAACATACCAAAGTCAAGGAGACAGTAAATGAATGAATGGAGAGAGCGCATCAGAAAGAGAGTAAAGAGGGAGGAAAGAGGAGGAATGTAGCCTGGTCTGTATTCTCGATATTACATCGCCTCCTCCTGTTTTCTCTGGGATGTGGGTTTGTGTGTGTGTGTGTGTGTTGGGCTGGTGGAGGCAGGAGGGGGGGGTGAGGCAGTATCTCAGCTTGAGAGATTGGGGAGTAAAGGCTCTGGCTTGGCAAGGGAGGAGGAGAAGGAGGAAGGAGGAGGGGGAGGAGGATAGGTGGTGATGGGAAAGAGCAAATCCTGAGTCAGAGAAGGATCACGGATGAATCCACCATATATTCCCATCTGTCTTCATCTGTCTCTGTCGGGCTTCTCTCTTCCTCATTCTCGGCTGCACACCTTATTTTTCTGTATTTGTTCTTCCATACTCTCATCTCTCCTCGATTCTCTGTGTGTCTCTTTTTCCTCTTGCAGACTATAAAAGCCTGGAGGGGGTGGTGGTGGGTGGTGGTGAGGCGGTGGAATGTCTGTGGCGGCAGAGCTCGGAGGTCATGCACAGAGAAACAAACTGCCATGGGATGACAGAGGCCTAAATTAGAATCTGTTTATTAATTTCCTGTGCTGCAGTGCTGTTCAGCACATTCCTCAGATGATACAAGGACAGGGTTCAGAGTACAATTAGACTTGTTTCATTCAGAATTTGATGCCTACTTTATGTTGCACGGCTGCAAATACAAACCTGTGTTTTTCAGGCCTGAAAACTGTGAAATTAAACAGTGTTTTTGAGGATTCATGTTGAGTCTCTGCAGCCATGTCATCAGCTCTGTGAGGCTCCACTTAGACATAGCAGTGCTTTAATTCATAGCTAAGACATTACACTCAAAACCACTTATTTTCAGTGTCATGGTGGCACTAAAGCTAAGGTCAAGAGGGTCGCCAAAGTCTGTAGGCCTCATCCTCTGGACACCACGAATGTCTGTACTAAATTACATGGCAATCCATCCAGTAGGTGTTGAGGTATATATGCATTATCATCTCTTCAGCTGCTCTGCTAGCATGGCTAGGAAAAAAAAGAAGAACAGTAGATTTATGCAGCTCAGAAAATTCTCAACAATTTAAATGGCACTTAAAAAAGGAACTCTCTATGCTGTTTAGTCCAGTCTGGAAAAACCAGAAATGCTCTGCTGATGACAGCTAAATAGCCTCGCCAAGCTGTTGCCCAAAATTTCCTGTCTTCATGATGACTAACACACACATGCACACACACACACACACACACACACACTGACAGAGCAGCAGATAAAAGAAAAGACGGTTTTTGCAGCTTCGGTTTGACCAGATATGGCTTCCACTACTCCGCCAATGCCAGTGTCTTAACCCGTGTCTCAATGTCTATACCTGTCAAATGTTAGCCTTATATGGTCCCCTGTAGTGAATAAAGAGGAAGTCCCTGTCTGTGTGCAGCAAGCAAAAAAAAAAGTGACAATCTTGTGGTTTCAGTAGATGCTTGGCAGCTGTAGGAGGCAGCACAGAGCAGCATCAGCTGCAGCCCACACAGCAGCTACAGCTTTAGGAAGTGGTGTGAGTGATGATTTTCATTTCTACATAAACACACACACAAATATTTGCTGTTGTTTCATGCTTAACAGGAGCTATGAAACAGTGAAACAGATTTTATTTTGCTGTTTGAAATAATTCATAAAAACACCCCTGATTTCATCCTGATGTAAAATTGACAAGTCACAGGCCACAAGTTAAAGGCCACAACACAATGAAGCACACAATCCATCATCACACACACATACAGAGAGAAGGAAATTGGAACGTCCTCCTCTGCAGTTTCCAGTTACTGAAACACGACTGAAAGAGAAGTGAAATCTCTCGAGCTGTGAATTCCCCTATAATCACAAAAACGCACACACACACACACACACACACATTCATAGGAAGGCACACGCACATGTTCAAAAAGACACAAAGATACTCTGTACATCGCTGACACACTGATACATAAATGATGGTACTGTAGGTTCTTACAAATGGGAACACACACCTAATGGGACACAAAACACACACTTCTACAGAAGCACAAACACACACATAATTTCACAGTCCTTAGGGGGTGAAGCTAATTTCCTTGAGACGGCATCCCCATGTGACCACATTCCTCAGATTGTTGTCATGTGACAAACTTAAAGATCTCCTTTTATGGACGCCAGCCTTACCAGGAGGGTGTGGCCTCACTAATACACACCCAGGTTAACAAACGCACACACAAATGAGGAATGCACATTACTACACACCACAACACCTCACACACTGCTGCCAACTCAAACACAAGCAAACAAACAAACAGAGAAAGACAAAAATGAGGAGGGAGTTGTGAAATCAGGCTGGCAGCATCATCATCCTCCTCTAAGTCCCTTGACAGGAACAACCAGTCTCAGACCAACTTAAATCAAGCCTGGATCACATAACACTGTATCTGCTGTACTGAAACCCAGTGTAATTTTAACAACAATACCAGTGCTGTAATGGAAGTGAGGGTAGAAATGCTGTCTCTGTGGTTAAGAAGAGTTTAAGAAAATGAACATCACTGATGAACAGACTGTGCTGCAGTTGTGACACTGCAAACATTGCTCAACAGTGTTGGACTGTTTCTGTTTTTCCTCATTTGACGACACCAAGAGTCACAAGTTCTCTCAGGTCTTGGCCTTTGCTAAGGTTGTTAGCATGAGCATATGATTATAACCAAGCTAGGTATCTGTCATAGACAAGGTTTTCAGAAATAAATGCACACTTTAAAAAACATATGAGTTCCATTTCATAGCTGTCTCCATCCTCAATCCATCCATTGCCCTGTGCTTATCACGGTCTGGTTTATGATGGCAGTAGACTAAGGTAGCTCATCCGTTTTCTTCCTGGGGGATCAAGAGACCAGATGGGATCTCTCTGGTGTGCTCTGGTAACCTCGCAGCTGGATGTGCCTGGAACACCTCCACAGGGAGGCATCCTAATCATCAGATAAAATTTTAGGGTGGGAGAACCTTCTGTAAACTCCCTGAAGGCTGCTAAAACCTAAAGGCTCTGACTTTAGTGTCTGCAGTGGTAGCGATGGCTCTGATTGGTTATTATAGGTTTTGGATTTGTTTTCATTATGATACATTAACAAAGCAAAATATTTGATCACACCAAGCATAGTGGGAGACTTTCCTGTCTGTATTAACAAACCTGTGTCCTCTGTCTCTCACACCAACAGTCTTTATGGTGACTTCTCTGTGGATCTAATTGAATTTCTTGAGTTTATCTGCAAGCTACAGCACATCAGCTGGAGTTTACAGGCTCGCAGATGAATAGCAAGCGCTCCTTCAAATGTCTCACACTGACACATTACATCATACTGTACTCATATAACAATCTGCTGCACCACAGCACCATGTACTGAGGCTGCAGAGCTCCAAGTGGACTTTGACCGACCCTCGGCTGTAAAGTAAGGCCAGTGTGCTGCACTAAGCTTTAAGATCGCTGCCATGACTGATTAAGAGGCTTCCAGTCACACACACACACACTTTGAGCATACGTATACGCACAGCAGGTATTACCAGTGAGTCCAGACACGTTTTTGAATGTGCTAATGAGGAATGCTAAGTCAGGAGGGAGAGGGAGGGGATAGAAACAGGAGGAGAGAAGAAGAAAAGAGGGGACAATGAATGGGAATTGTGCAGAGGGAAAGAAAAGTGGATAATTATGCCCAAAAACTAAAGGGATGACATGTTCTGATCTGAAAAGAAGAGACAGAGGAGAATCGAAGGAAAGGTGTGGCACTTTCTTATGAATTCTCTATAGGCTGCACATTCTGCTGCCGGTCTCAGAGAAAGAGCCGGCTCTCCACTTCCTCTTTACCCCATTTCCTGCCTCTGCTGCTGCCCTATGTCCTTATATGGCAGCCGCCGGCAGCCAATCAGAGGGGACCAGGCAGCTCATTCAAACAGCGAGTGTGAGAGAAGAGAAGGGTGGGAACAGCAAACAGAAATGAACAGCACCAGCACCATACAAAACAATATAGCCCCACTAGCACACACTAATACACACATACACACATAGACCCACACACACACACACACACACACACACAATCTGCCTGCTGGCTTGAAACAAAAAAAGAGGTGTTACAATACAACAAAGCAAAGCAACGCATACAAACTTTACTCAGCAATTCAGGGGCACTGGGTGCATGCTGCAGCACCGCATTGAAGTTGTTTTTTGGTGGCAAACGGAGAGGTTGGGCTTGGTTACTATGCAGAGGAGAGGAGAGGAGAGGAGAGGAGAGGAGAGGAGAGGAAAGGAGAGGAGAGGGGAAGAGATTGATTTCTGGAACTGAGAGGAGGATTTAGACAGAGGTATGACTTGGCACCCTGCTAAAATTTCTCTGTATCTGTTTATTTTTATCACTTTAATCAGTGGTTGACTGGCATCTGTCACAGTTAAATGAAAAACAGAGGAAGTAAATGACAAGAAAATGACACAGAGATATGAAAAGATATTAAGAAAATGAGGAAATAAAAGAGAAAGCAAGGAGGCATGACAGGCTCTGATGTTACGTAAAGAACGTACAAACAGAGCTGACTGCCAAGGACTACAGAGCAAAGTGCATGGGCGTGTGTAGGTGGCTGACCTCTCTCGCTGCACAGTCGAGGGGAGCAGCGACGGAATAAGGAATATCAGGAAGCAAGAGCAAGGCTGCGGCCCAGTCGAGAGGCTCGCAGGTTTCACAAACCGGCCAATCGAAAGGCCAGTCGCGTGTGAAACCAGCCAATCTGAGAGGAGGAGCCCTCCCACCAAACAGAGACAGATGGCAGAGGATAGATAAGCCTCCCTGGGTTCACCACCATGCAGGGGGTGAATAAGGAGTGTGTGTGTGTGTGTGTGTCTGTGTGTGTGTGTGTGTGTGTGTGTCTGCATGCATGTGTGTGTGCGTCAGTGGGATATAGAATTAGATACAGAGATAGATAAGTCTTCTTAGCTTGAGCAGCAGAGATGAAGATTTACTTTGCATGTAACTCACATTCTGCATAAACTGTAAAGTTAAGTTCCCCCTTTACTCATGTGATCATGCATGCATGTGTGTCGTGACATGCACTTTATGTCAAAAGGCATCAGACACCTACACAGCAAATACACCAGGACTTGGCGTGCTGATTTGCCTTCACTTCTCACATTTCTCCATTAATGGTTTGAGGCCATAGAAGCTCAACGCCTGTTTTGCGCGACACCTGAATAAAACCTCACAGCCTTAAAAGGCACCTCAGTCTCTGCTTTGGGCCAATGAGAGGCCAGAACACCAAGAGGAAGTGAGGTCGGTGCACAGGAAGGGGAAGAGTAAGACAAAGAGGGGACAGAGTGCCCGGTGTGTGTTCATGAGGAACAGGAAAAAATACAACATTCAGAGAAGCCTCCGCAGCATCGAACGCTGCATGTGGTTATTACATTAGTTTGGCCATTATGGAGAGGCTGCCTTTATCTGACAAAAAACAAAGGAAGTCTTAAAACTGGGTTATACACTTCAAGCTCTTGATCAGATTTAGCCATAATAATCATACGATTTTCAAGGAAAGGGCAGATTCTCCGAGGCAGCATTAGACTTTGATCGATTATTATTAGCTGAAGACGTTTTGCATTAGCTTGTAGCCAGCACTAACAAATCGCATTCGTTTCAGAGCTCTATGCCAGGAGCTGGAGCAAAAACAACACGAGCTGTGACACAGATTTAAAAGAGGAAGTGCCAGGCCTGTAAAATAAATAAAATGTGTTCAGATCCTCACGACAGTATGTGCTTTATAATCTGAACTACTTATTGTAACTTGTCACACACACACACACTCAAAGTGCTAAAAGTTAGGAGAACTCCAATACATTTTCATACATTGTAAGGTTTGATAAATGACATAAGATACTGGTCAGGACGCCATGGTGGGGCGTGGCCATTAAAGTGTGTGTGTGTGTGTGTGTGTTGTGAAGAAGAAGTGGGGGGTTGGAGTTAAGGATCCATTTGGGCTGTAAATGGGAAGCTAATCCAATCGGAGCACGAAGAGGCCAGCTGGCAGGCACAACACACACACACATACACACAGCTGGTAACTGGCCCATGCCTTGGAGTCAGACTATCACCACGGCGACCCACGGATCAATGACGCTGCAGACAACCAATCTATTGGCTGTATCATGGGAGGGGGGGTGGAGGAAGGAGGGAGCGAGCCAGGAAGGGGGGTGGAAGAAGAGCGGTGAATAGGGCTTCCCTCTCTGAAACTATGACCAGTCACAGATGGCAAACAATTGGTCAGCCAGTCACTTTTCAACAGGCTGCAAAGACAAGGGAGAAAGAGAGGGCGTGAGGAGAGGATGGAAATGCCTCCTTAGCTAGACAGAGGGGGTTGGCTGAGTGAAGAAAGAAAGAAAGCTGCTGAAAGACAAAACTTTGAGATACTACATCCAAAGCAAATACATTTGCAGTTTGACATTATTCATTCCCTGGAATTACACTTATATGATGAGAGAATAAATTTAAAGATTGACACCACTCTTCTGTCTGCATGGTAAATGTGAAACTATAAGCCTAGCCTAGCACAAAGACTGGAGACAGGGGGAAATAATTGGCCTGGCTCTGTCCAAAAGCAATAAACTCTGCCTACTAGCATAAAACAATAACAGGCACATAACAATAAAGTCATTTCAGCTTTAAGTTTATTCGGTTTAACATTTGGATGGAAATATGGAGCTACAATCAGTAGGTAGTTAGCTTAGCACAAAGGCTGGAAATGGGGAAATTGCTAGCGTCAAGTGTAAGTGTCAAATTAGCTATTTAACAAGGAGGTTATGTCCCTATTTCTTGTTAGTTGTTATTTTTGAACAGAGCCAGGCTAGCTGTTCCCCCGTTTTCAGTCTCTGTGCTAAGCTAAGCTAACCATCTGTTGTTTACAGTTTCATATTTACTATACAGACATGAAAGTGGTGTCTACAAAATGACCACTGTGTGTCAAACTATTCCTTTAAATCCTTAGCTCTTAACCTAAAGGAGGAAATCCCAACGTTGCTGTATTCACCTTGACCTCACATGATCACACATTCTATTACACATAACCAGTGTTGGAGTGAAGCAAGAGTGAAACTCCTGTGGATGACAAATGTGATGCCTTTCCCAGATGACATTAAGTATTTCTCATCATCCCTCTCTTCTCTAATCTCTCTCTGTGCCTCCATCTGATGGGTTTCATCTCTCGCTTTCATCTCACCCTTATTGTTTTCCACCCCTCTTTTAACATCCACATTTCCAGGCCTTAGCTTTCAACCACACTCAAGGCTAATTGCAACTAATGTTTTTTGTATTGAACTGCAGTCTTGCAGTCTAGAAGCAGAGAGACTCAAGGCAGCAGATATTTAATTCTGTGTGTGCATGTGTGTGTGTGTGTGTGTGTGTGGTGTGGTGTGTGTGTGTGTGTGTGCGTGTGTGTGCGTGTGTGGATAATAGATATAGTATTCATGTCCACCCCCTATGGCTGACTTTACCCATTAGCAACAGGCCTTTCATGGTTCCTCTCCCTTCCCCCCCAAACACACACCCACATACACACTAAAATCCCCATGTTTATAGCCTCAGCTGCCCATATCATAATTAAAAATGTCAAATTCAGACAGTGACAGAAAGAGGAAGAAGAGGAGACACCATAAATGTGCACAAAGAGGAGAGAAGAGGAGGTAGTGGAAGCCAATTTGTCAATGATGGCCTTCTTAGGTTGAGAGCAAAGAGAAACTTGCAGCATCCTTTCTCATTAGAGGAACAGGAAGCCTTGGTGGGACGGGTGTAGCAATGCTGGGAGTGGCAACGCTGCATAATAGACTGTTTCTTCTGTGGTGCTGCTCCTGGTTGGCTGGTTGGTTGGTTGCCTTATTTGAAGAGAAAAACCTGTTCTGGTGACATCACACAAGCGGATGAACACTTTGTGAGGTTGTTGTGTGTGTTTTTGCTATTAAAACTGGATTTTGCTTCTTATAGCTGAGCAGACAGGGTGGCAATCTGTCAGCAAAGAGTCAAGTGTGTTGTTTGACCCTTACACACACAGTCAGACACATGTATGCACTCACTCAGGTCATTTATCCAAGTAAAGCTTACCACTGAGCTGTGAATTACTCATACACACACTTCCACTGTCAGCAAAGATAGCATTCGGTTATGATTAGCTGTTGTCATTTCAGGTTCTTTGACCCCTGAATCACACACACACACACACACACACACACACATAAACAAACGTGCTGCAGTGGACATTGAGTTACTAATTGACATCTCACATGGCCATGGTGATGCCTGGCTTCAGCAGGCAAAAGGCAAAATGTCAGTGAGGTGTTTACTTGTATGATATAAATCAAGGCTGCAGCCACTGCTAAACACATAATGGTTTAATGATAGGGAGACGTTAGAGAAGATTTATTTTAAAGGAATACTTTGTTATTTTGGGAAGTACACTTGTATGTGTTCTTACTAAGTGTTAAATGAGAAAATTGATATCATCTTACGTCTTTATGGTAAAGATGAAGCTACAGCCAACAGCTGGTTAGCTTAGCTTAGCATAAAGAATAGAAACATTAGGGAAAATCAGCATACCTGCACCTTCCAACACATAATCAACTAAACACATGTCTCAGTTTGTCTCCTGCCTGGAAGCTGGTCATGTCCAAAAAATAACATGGCTCAAAATCCCCATAAAAACAGCATTTTGTCATTCGTACGCTTTGAATTTGTGAGCTTTACAGGTGCTAGTAGACAGATTATGAGATCTAAAGCTTAATTCAGGAGGGTTTTCCCCACAGGTTACATAAATTCATGTCAGTATTCAAACCACCAGCTTGTGTGAGTTATAATATTCCAGGTTCTCGGCCCTGTAACATGCCATAAAGAGAGGAGATGTGTGGTAACAATAAGCACTGAAATGCAGACAGCTGAACAATCCACCTGGCTGAAAACCTTTGTACCACCTGACTCTGGCCTCATGTTGGCTTCCACTAGTGGCCGCACAGTCAAGCTGCTGAACATCCATTTTGTAGGAGCATACACACAAGGGAACTTTTTTTTTTTTTTTTTTTTTTTTTTAAGTCAAAGGACTTTTACAGCTAAATTACAGTCATTTTAAGGGGCTGCCTAACTGACTCTAAATGACAGGTTTAAGCTCAGAGCTTCCACTTGTTGCTCCTGTGAAAGTGTCACTTAGTTTGACAAGTGGTCTATTTAGACAACCACTACTCATAGTAATGGTCATTATACACAACACCTCAAGTGCCTGTGTATAAACTCCTGTCTGGGAGAGAAATCCTCAGAAAAATTCATTAGGTGGTTTTATTGCACTAAGGACCTTGGCAGTGGGGTCCAGGTTCAGAGAGTCTGTATTTTGCTGGCACCCAGGGTGTAAACACACACACACATAGAGTCTGTTATGATACATGAGAGGAGTCTTTCCAGGACAGTATTCCAAGCACTTGGCTTGTAGAAATTCCCACTGAAGAGTGTTGACAAGATGCCACTTAAGCAGACACCTCTCACTTACTACTACAGGGACACACACATACATAAATACATACAAGTCCTGTTCACCTGAACTGACAGACAACTGATTTAACACAGTAACTCTAGTTCCACTCTTTACTCAGGATTAAATGACAAAGAATATGTCATACTTGAATCAAAGAAATCTGGACCGGAACAATGACTCATTGTATGTGCAAACATATAGAGACACACACACACACAGAGTGGAGGCACTCCCTTGGGGCCAGATTAAACATTTCCAAGCCAATCCCTGTTTACGCCATTACATCGTCAACATGGAGAAACAATCCTCTCAGCATGTTTCTGGCCAAATCTATGTTGCCAGTGTTACCTGTACCCACCTTTTTTTTTTCAATCTCTCGTAAACTTTTATCACCAATGAAACAAATATGACTTAAGTTTCAGGCTGACATAGGTCAGACAGGGATAAACTATGTGTGAGATTTGAACCCTTAACATTGGGATTTAAGGCCTGTAAATCAATAAGTGGGCCCTGTGGACCTTTGATCATCTTCCTTACATCCGTAAACCCTCTAACAGTGCCTGTGAGAGTCTTTCACAAGAGTCAAAACTCTGACTCAACATTGTTGAGTCTTGCTCTGATTGTTCCCTTTTATTAAATGTTTCCCACCACCAGATAATTGTTATAGTTTTGGAGCAGTGTCTGTGTTTGAAAAATGGCCTACTGGAGCTGAAATGTGTCGCCCTGAGAGTCTTCAGGGTTAGAGAGGAGTCACACAAGCCATCATCATCTTCGCACATATTAAAAGAGCATTGTTTCACACTGTAGGGTCACTGAGTTGTAGCTAATTTAAAGAGGTCATGTGAGCCACATGGGTATGACAGTAATGTCCATTTAAAGCCACCTTAACAGCATGAATGAAGACCAGGAAGAGAAAAGCAAAAAAAAAAGATACACAGGATTTGATACAAGTGAGAGAGAGGAAGGGGAAGTGGTGAAGGAGGAAGAGAAGACGTTGCTGCATGTCTCAGTGGCCACTGTCACAGCTTTAAATGGTTATGAGGCCACCCCATCATTCAGCTAGCATATACATGCTTGTGGTTTAGGAGCATAAAATGAATATAAGTGTGTGCCAGATGTGGTGTATTAAAGAAAAGGTAGATGAGAGAAGGATGGAGGAGATATAAAAGGGGCAAAGGGGGGGAATGAGAATGAAATTCAGAGGGTTGAAAAAAGAAAAGCACTTAAAAGTGGAGCACCATCAGTTATGGTGAATCAAGAATGGAAATTTTACTATCCTGCCGGCCTGGGGCTAAAAGGCCTTTAAATTTCAGTCTGAGAATGTGTCACATGGGCCTCATCAGTCAGGATGTGAGTGAGGCAGAGGGAGAAAAGTCCCAAAATTTTACAAGTTTCAGGCTTACAGTAAAGCACTGGAGCAGAAAGTGGACATAGCATTGTGTTTTATTTGATAAAGATGAATAACAGTGGATAAAAGAGGTAATTTCCAGGCACTTCCTGCTTCATGGTGATCAAAATGACATACTATAGAAATGTAGCTTACATGACTGAAATGAAACAGCAACTGAAAACCTCTGGGCTAGTACTTTCACTCATCGTGTATTTTGGCTTTTTTTTTTTCAATTTTTCACAACATAGCCTATTATTTAGCTCTCCTTTTAACATCTACATCTAGTGCAGTGGAAGCACCATTAAAATCTGACATGTAGCCAACATATCCCATGCTCTCCTGCAATGACACACCTTTATCAAACTGTTGTATCTGTATCTCAGGCAGAGAGAGATAGAGGCAGCCAGCAGTCCGTGACAGGATATTTAGGTGGAGCCCAAGACCATGTAGCCACAGGGCACTAATACTTGATCAATAAATGAACATTTAGGTTGGTAGTATATGGGAAAGGGGCGGCCTACATGCAGTAAACAGTGGTCATTCCCTTGTCTGAGACAGGGCAGCTCCACTGTGTGTCATGTGTTTGACCTGGTGATGCAGGTCAGTGACTCCCACTGGGCTTACAGCTGGTTTTCAAAGTGGACAGCGACATCAGCATCAGCCCCACGCTCTGTATTGTCTGAAAAATCAAATAGTGTGACATTAATCTGGAGAGAAGGACTGGGAGCAAGGACAGCCTTTGGATAAAAGTCTTGGGCCTCTGCAGCCTTCACAGGGAGGAGTCCTGGGTGATGAGCTGTTGCAATTGTCAAATAAGTATGTGATGCCCAGCTGCTTAGAGCAGGTGCAGGGAAAATACTTTCACACTTATTAAAGTTTACACATAATTTAACCTGTATATAAAACAGTATATCAAGAGATTAAGCTTACTAGGCCTCACAACATCAATCCCTTCCCTTTTATTTTCTCCAATCCTTTGCTATTATCGCCTCCCTCTCTCTCTCTCTCCCTCGAATCGCGAGCGCCCAGTGCACCACAGTGTGCACACTGCATGACGCTGGACCAATCAGAGGGCGCAATTCCGAAAGTTTACCTTTTATGGCTAGAGCCGGGCAACTGACGCAGTATAAAAAACAAGCGCCCACAGCTAACGGATTCACTCTGAGCGCCGTCACACACAGCTTGTGCGGGATATCATTTGCCTGAAACCGGTTCCCTTAAAGCGAAAAGCCCCCCACCCAAAGGTAAGGAGACGAAACCAGGATTTACAAAATTTTAAATTTAGAACAATATCGATCAAGTAAACAACGTGTTAATTTGTTTTTTTAATGCATTTGTTTGTTAAATTTGTGATTTTTGAATGCAAATGATGGCAATGACCACGAGGTTCTTTGTCCTGTCAGACATCCAATTGTACTGCTAATTTAACTTAAAATTTTCAAAATGGTAATTATAATAAGACACCAGTCTTGTATGTATTTTGTCCATGTATTGTTTAAAATGTGCAATGATGATGACCAGAGACCGGCACTGAGGCGTCTCACAGGTGCCTTTGCACGTAGCCGGCTTATGTTAATTGTACTTTGTAACCGTCTTACTTAAAATTGATTTGTCTTTGTGTAACATTTGCACTTTTTTTCAGCGCTGGCTTTGAGTCTCTTCCCCGGCTGGATAGTTTTAAAGAGGCTTGAGTTTAGATTGACTAGACCTCGACTGTTCCCTTTGTGCGCCCGATGCGGCGGGGTGTGACCTACTTTAGCATTTTAGCCTAGCCACATTATGCTAACGCCGCCCTTCATACATGCAACAGTGACCGTTTTAATCAAGATTAATTTTTTCAGGGGTACTTGGTTGTACTTTTTGGGCGTGTTAAATTTCACTTTGTCATCTGAATAAGTATTAAATTAGACTTCCTCTAAATGAGGAACATTAAAGAAAATGGGGCCTGCAAAAAGCATTAATTGATTAATGACTTGATGAAATACACCTGTTTAGTCATGAACTGGTGTATTGCCAACTTGAACACGAGGAAATTTCAATTGGCAGATCATCCACTCTTAGAAAAGGCGTGGCTTTCAGGAAATGGAGCAACAGTCAAGGACTTGTGACCCATTCATGACTCAACATGAGTTCATTATGCAATTAGATTTCTCTTTAACGGACACGGTCCAGTATTTTTAGAGGTCGATGCCATAGTTTTTGTAAAAACGTTAAACTGATTTGCGTAATGGTCCTGTAGTCGTGTGTCAGATGGCTAATGTGCAATGAATGAAGCGGTGGAGGATGGTTATGACGCAGTGATATTAAAGTAACGGTTTCTGATGGCGTATTAAAACTAATAAGATTGAACAACAGTAGGAGGAGGCAGGAGAGGAAGTTAAATGTAGTGAACCGGAGGGAGTGGTCGCGGCGCCGGCGTCTGATCGTGTCTTTTTTTTTCTTTCTTTTTTTTTTTTTTTTCCCTTGCTGTGCTGGCCGCGCGCCATGGCGCCGGTAGCCGCAAAGCTGCTCAAAACCGAACCATGTCCTTATATGGCAATAACAGAATGCAGCGCAACTTCCTTTTGTCTGGTTTGGTCGGAATGTGGGGCGCGAGCGCCACCTAACGGCTAATCTCTTTAACTGCAGCTGGCGTGTTAACAGGAAGTGAGAGCTCAGTGTCACAACTGGTCTTGTTGGTAGGAGGACGCCAGACTTCACGTTTTTAACGTTGTCTTTTCTTTTTTTCCCCCCTTAACAGTTCAGCCATGGAAGATGAAATCGCCGCACTGGTTGTTGACAACGGATCCGGTATGTGCAAAGCCGGATTCGCCGGAGACGACGCCCCTCGTGCTGTCTTCCCCTCCATCGTTGGTCGCCCCAGGCATCAGGTCAGTGTTTTGATATTCAACAGGATAAAGTTCTCCAGTTTTAAATAACAGCTAATTTTAAGATTTGTGACTTAATTTTGATTAGAATTCAAAGTTGTTTTTTTGTTTGTGTTGTTGTTGTTGTTTTTTTATTTTTAATATTTGAATTTCTGGAACACCAGCTTCAAAATCAACTTGTGCAAATACTTAGCAGTTTAATGATACTTGGCAAAATTATAACAGAATATTTTGTATTTCTCATTAGTGTTTTGACTCTAGCCCATGTAAGCAAGACATAAGTAGGTTTTGCATATCCCAATGTTTTGCTGCAAAATTGTTTGCTAATTTAACAAGTTCTCATCTCTTTTAGGGAGTGATGGTGGGTATGGGCCAGAAGGACAGCTACGTTGGTGATGAAGCCCAGAGCAAGAGAGGTATCCTGACCCTGAAGTACCCCATTGAGCACGGTATTGTGACCAACTGGGATGACATGGAGAAGATCTGGCATCACACCTTCTACAACGAGCTGAGAGTTGCCCCTGAGGAGCACCCTGTCCTGCTCACAGAGGCCCCCCTGAACCCCAAAGCCAACAGGGAGAAGATGACCCAGGTATATGCCCTTACTTGTACACATTAAAACGTTCATTTCCAGTGTAGTCATTGAAGAACTGACCATTCAAAACTAGTTACCTCATTTCCTCCTTGATTTCCTTTTTCCATTCTCATTTGCTCCCCCCCCCTCCTCCTCCAGGACCTCTCTCCTATAAGATGATCTTTCATCAACAGGTCTCTTGACTGTGTGCCTTTTTATCTGCACTTGTGTCCATAATATATAGCAGAGTTAATAGATCAGTATCTAATTAGACATCTGACTATGCACAAGTGTGAAGGAATGTTGACTTTCTGCACCTTTTTTCTACTAACTTAAGTCTGAGCCTCACTCTATTGCATGTAGTGGGTGCAGTGGCCACAAGTTAAACACCCCTTGCTTTTTTTTTTTTTTTTTTTTTTTTTTTTTTTTAAATACTAAAGTGTTCTCTTTTTACAGATCATGTTCGAGACCTTCAACACCCCCGCCATGTACGTTGCCATCCAGGCTGTGCTGTCCCTGTATGCCTCTGGTCGTACCACCGGTATCGTCATGGACTCCGGTGATGGTGTGACCCACACAGTGCCCATCTACGAGGGCTACGCTCTGCCCCACGCCATCCTGCGTCTGGACTTGGCCGGCCGCGACCTCACAGACTACCTCATGAAGATCCTGACAGAGCGTGGTTACTCCTTCACCACCACAGCCGAGAGGGAAATTGTGCGTGACATCAAGGAGAAGCTGTGCTACGTTGCCCTGGACTTCGAGCAGGAGATGGGTACCGCTGCCTCCTCCTCCTCCCTGGAGAAGAGCTATGAGCTGCCTGACGGACAGGTCATCACCATCGGCAATGAGAGGTTCCGTTGCCCAGAGGCCCTCTTCCAGCCTTCCTTCCTTGGTAAGTTTCCCAGCTTAAGCTGGACATACATCACATGCTAACAACATACTCGGCCTCCAGATACTCTGCACTTTCCACTTGCTAATAAGTGTTTGTCTGCTCTCAGGTATGGAGTCCTGCGGAATCCACGAGACCACCTACAACAGCATCATGAAGTGCGACGTCGACATCCGTAAGGACCTGTACGCCAACACCGTGCTGTCTGGAGGTACCACTATGTACCCCGGCATCGCTGACAGGATGCAGAAGGAGATCACAGCCCTGGCCCCATCCACCATGAAGATCAAGGTGAGCTGACTTGTTACAGAAGCAGCAGAGTGGCCTGTTGTTGCAGCTTAGTGTATGCATTAGTAAATGCATATCTGCTTTGGTATCCTAATGGGGTTTTGTCTTGTCTTGGCAGATCATTGCCCCACCTGAGCGTAAATACTCTGTCTGGATTGGAGGCTCCATCCTGGCCTCCCTGTCCACCTTCCAGCAGATGTGGATCAGCAAGCAGGAGTACGATGAGTCCGGCCCCTCCATTGTCCACCGCAAATGCTTCTAAACAGACTGTTCCTCCTCCCCTTCCCCAACCAAACGCCCAACAACTTCAGCTCTGTGCAAAACAACCACACCACACATTTCTCATACACACTCAGGCGCAGAGCCTAGACGACCAACTCATTGGCATGGCTTCAGTTATTTTTGGCGCTTGACTCAGGATTTTAAAAAAAACTGGAACGATGAAGGAGACAGTAATGTTTGGCTAGGTTTAAAAAAAAAAAAAAAAAAAAAAAAAAAAAATACACCCCAGGGTTCTGCAGTTGTGTCTGGGGACTTAAAAAAAATTGTACATTTTGTTTTCTTTTTTTTTTTTTTTTTTTTTTTTTTTTTTCTTTTGAGTCATTCCAAATGTTTGTTAACTGCATTGTTCAGACACATGATTCCAAATGTTAACTGCATTGTTCAGACACGTATTCGCCTCTGTGAAGGCTGCCCAGTGGTTGGCGCATACTTAAACATGGTTGTAGTATCGCTTGTATGTAAATTATGTCTGGGTTTTTTGTACTTTCAGCCTTAAAAATATCTTGGTCCTGTTAATTTTTTTTGTTTTTGTTATGCAAAACCCAATCGTGACCTCTTCTTCCCCCTGATGGAGGTTTCATCCCCGGGGTGGTGGGGCAAGGGGTCTTGAAGTGATGGGGTAACATGGGGTGCCAGACCGGTGGGGCCAACCTGTACACTGACTAAACAATCCCAATAAAGTGCACATGTGTTCCGACATGACGCCTGACTCTTTGTCTTCCTTTTCAAGTGTTTGGTTTTTAAAGCTGCTGAAATGTAAGAATATTTAACTTTTAGACCAGGGAATGGTTAAAGTAGGAATGTTTTCATTCAGTGTTAAAATACTAGATACTTTAGTGTCAGTGCTCACAGTAAAAAAAAAAAAAAAAAAAAAAAAAACTAGTGTAGCAGTAAAAATCAAACCTTGTCTTGACCAGTAACTTCCACAGGCTTTCACAAGCTTTTAATGATCATTTGAGTTACACTGAACTCTGCTCAGTTTTCCAGCTTCAGTCAATTGAACTGAAATAACTTGGATTTTAAATATTTTATTTGACAGAATCAAAAGGATGAATTTCCTGAGTTTAAAATGGTAAAAAAAAGATGCTGTGATAACCAATACTTTTGCTCAACCCATTTCATCTTGTTGCCATGAAAGATGTAACTTTCAGAGGCCACATATTCAGAGTGCTAAACACTTCCTTACTCTTTTAGACAGAAGTCTGAGCCACTATCTGAGAAATATCACTGACTTGGAAAAACACTGAGTTATTATCTAATGCTGTTTACACCACATATACAGTGACAGGCCCAGGAAGTCATTCTGCTGCATATCACAAACGTGACCTGCAGTAGACAGGACTGCTGACCCCCTCACTGTCAGTCAGCAGTCAGCTTCTCAAGACAGCAGTGAAGTGATGTTAGAGTTTTACAGTCAGAAACAGGATGACATAACCTCTGCTATCGACTGTTTACCAGTTGGAGTTCAGTTTAAAGGGCATGTGACCAGTCATGACTTGAAGTGTGAGCACACCTTCAGTCATGACTGGTCATGACTTGAAGGTGACACTGTATTTGGTAACAGTTATGCACCTGCCAACACCTGCTTACACTAAACTTTAACTCAAACACAACTGTATTTTCAAATGTGTTTGAAGAGGAAATCTAATCTGCTGCTTGCATGTAGAGTCTTAGCACACCAGAGCTAAACAGGATGCATTTTTTCTCTTCAGCAGCGTGTTCCTCAGTGTGATGATGCCGCAGACAGGACTATTAAAACTCCACAAATGGTACATCATTTCTTAGATTACACAGGCTGTGTGTCACTTTGCTTTTCACAGCACCTGAAACAGTCACACAAACATTTTATTGTTAATACACACCCTCATCCTCAAGTGTAGTGCCACAGAAACTGAACACAACTTTATTTCTTTTATTTTGTGTAACTAAAATAAAATATAAAAAATAAAATATAGAATACCTGTATCGTTATCAGGAATCAATACCTTTCCTAAGCAGGCAGCAGAAATACAAAGGGTTTGTGCTGCTTGTGATTTCAGTCACTGGCTGATCCATCACCAGCTCATTTCTGTATCCTCTGTATTCTGACCTGTTTGTTGTTAACGTGGCTCTCAGCTGACTGGGTGTAAAATTAAGGACTGAAAAGGTCAGGAAAGCCCTGAAGACGTCAGTCACTCATGATAAGACCAGATCTCAGAGCAGCCTCTAGTTGTAACATTAAAAAAAAGAAAAGAAAAGCTTTTTTATGTTCGTCCTGTGGCATCCTGTCATGACATCATGAGATTTGTGATCACGCTTGTCTTGGTGGGGTCATGAGATCACAGGTTGTTTATTAGCCAGAACAGACCACAGGGACCTTCAGACAACAGCTGTGCATCCCCCACTTTCCCTGATTGCTTTATGGCTCAGTGTTTGATTCTGACTTCCGTTGATTTCTGTTGACATACTTGTGTAACTGTGAATTTACAGCAGTTACACATTTTAGACAGGAGATGGCGACGAAGACCTGTTATTATTTTTATTCCGAGTGATGAGTCTGTCCTGAATGTTCATGAGGCCTTCATTTTCTCTGCATCTCTAAGCAGTAGTTCATGTTTAAACCTTGTGCAAAGAGCTTGTTCTGAAACTGTGGCTTTTATGCTGATGTGTGTATTATGTGTGAATTTCTGTCTCTGGATACACTGATTGTGTAAGCGTGAGAGAGTGTGAGAGACAGGATTGTGTGTTTAATCCAGCAGTAAAAGGACAGTGGATAAAAGACGGAGCGTGCCATTGACGCTGATGTTTTATTCCATCTTTTCCTAGAATGGTGGAAATAGATCCTCTTGCTGATAGAGGCACATTTCCTGTCCACATCTAAAAACAGATCTCCACATTTGCATATTACAGAGATGAAAGAGGATAAGATGGATGGCTGATGGTGCGGGCCCCACCCTTGTGTTCTGAAGCATCATATCCTGTTTCTGTGTGTGTGTGAGACACCACCAGATCCAGCACTAACCAAAGTCACGCCACCTCCATTAGTCTGGCTGTCCCATTTTCATGCAGTAATTCTGGGCTGCACAGAGACACCTCATGATATATGATGATCCTGGAGGGCTGTGCACACGCATACAGAAGTGTGTGTTTGCACTGATATGAATTCATATATGCATCCATTAAGCCATGCTGCATTCAGACTTCCTGCTGCATGCACACATACGCTGAAGATCAAGTGTGTTTGGTATTGGAAATTTATTCCATCTCACTGCAGCCCCCCCCCCCTCCCCCTCCACCCCCCTGTGATTCTGCTGAGGCTGCTTCCCTCTGATATCCTTTTACTGCCACGCCAGCAAAACACTCACTGCCAGGGAAGCAGTGTTTGGCGTGTGTGTGTGTGTGTGTTGTGCTGTACTGTACGTGCAACTGAGTGCAACCATACTCCCATTTCTCTGCGCTTGTCGAGGTTATCGTGCACATGTGTGTCCGTGTGTGTGTTGGCTGTGCAGGTGTGAGCACCGCATGGTGTTTGTGAATGAGCCGCCGTTCAAAAATGTCTGTAACAGCACAATGCCATCCCTTGAGAGAGGACACAGAGGGGGACCAATTTGTCAGAAAATGAGGCACACTGTGTTCCTCCATTTACTACAGCTGTGCGCCTGTTACAGCAGTTCCATCGGTCAGGTCACTGATCCACCCTGCAGTTCTCATCTCTCTCCAACAGATGGGGCCGCTGCGCTACATCAGCCTTTTTGGCATGTAAAGTAGGTGAAAGGCAAATAGAAGGCTACCACAGCTGACAGAAGGAGGCCAGCAGAGAATAATACATCATATTCAAATACAGTAGCTCCTGTTTTCGCAGGCTTCAGAGTGATTTGCATTTGACTGTGGGAGACATGTTCACTGAGGGTGATGCACCCCCTTTGCACAGTTACTGCAGTGAATATTATTTTGTTTGATTGACACACTGCAGATGGTGGGGTGCTGACTGACAGGATGCAATAAAAACTGGTCACTTGGCTCATTTTTTTCAAAACCAGGTTGGGTGTAGTTTGCTTCCTCTGTTTTTACATATCTCAGTCAAATCAAATATGTCCTTCACCCAAGATGGACACTGCAGAGAGGCGGTGAATGTAAAGAGATGTGCAGGCCAACGCAGGGATTTTCTTTTCTATTTTTTTCTTTTCTTGAGGCTTCAGTGGCCCTGACACATCACCACTGCACTTCTACTCAGCAGGATGTGTGTCTGTTGCATCAATGTTTCCTTAAGGTTGTGGCAAGGCTGGATGGTTTTTTTTTCTTGAGAAAAACCCCATGATTTCTCAGAGCTCTAGAACTCAGGCACCAAAAATACACACACCCTGTGCACTGCAAGCTTGCTCGAGCACCCTGCATGCACGGTTGCCAGCCCCTCCCCTCCCTCTTCTGTCCCCCACACCCTTTATCCCCCATCTTGGTTTGAAGCAGTGGCAGATGGGAATCTCTTTGGTTTGACTTGCATGCGTGTCATCACGTTGGTAACATTTTCCATAAATAAGCATGTTTATCTGTTTTTGATTTAGATTAAATTCAAACTGCAGCCTTTTGGATGGGATTTTTATGACTTCTTTGGCAGGGACAGTAAACATCAGTTTATATTAATGTAGTAGATGCTGTGACATCCAACTACTGGTCTCAATTTTGGTTTGATGTGGTAGAAATTTCGGTCAACTTATTTGTTTTATTTGTTCAAACTGCACTGTTCCGTGTGTGATGGATCAGTGCTGCTACAACAATGACCTACTGTGTGTACTGTACGGGAAGCACACGTCAAGACCATATACACACAGGAATCTCATTATTTTCAGAATGCAGCTCGACCAGAAATAATCAGCCAATCGCCCACTTACACAACAATCACTACACTACAATCAGCAAAACTGTGAATATTTGTGGCGACAAATCCATCACAGTGGCTATATTTTCTTTGTGCATCTGTGTGATCTGACTACTCCACGTTCAGCTGTGTGAGTGTGAGGGTGGTGTGCCTGTGGCCGGCTGTTTGTCCTCTAGCAGAAACCTCCTCCCCCCTCCCCTCCAGTGGTCCACCATAAAACCCTGCCAGGCGCTGTCTGATGATTGGCAGGTACCCCATGAGGGCTGTGTGTGTGTGTGTGTGTGTGTGTGTGTGGTTGGTGATGTCTCAAACTCAGTGGCATGTTTATTGCATGTGTGTTAGTCTCTGTAGTCTCACGTTTGCTCGGTCCAACAGATGACATGACACCACATTTAGCCCTCCTCACAATCATGTTATGGATTTGTCTTGCTGCAGTGCAGTAGCAGTCGATTCAACAACAATACAAGGCTTGTGTGGAGCATGAGACAAGGTATGATGAATGATTTAGCCCTGTGGGCATGCAGGCAGTGTGTGTGTACCAGTGTGTATGTGAGAAAGGGGTTCGTGAGAAGGAGGGGCCACATTGAATATCTGGACTGTTGTTATCTATCGCGGTTTCTCATTAGTTATTTATGGAATATTGTTGGAAATATGTAACTGGGAACATGACCGTGCATTCAGGCTTTATTAGCAGCCCCATCTTGAGGTGAGATGTGCTTGAAGGGTGGGTGCTTATGCAGGAGGACATCGTCCTGTAGTTATTTATTTATGTATTTCTTTTCCAGAGAGGAGTGGACCACCACCACCACCACCACCACCACCACCCCAGCTGAATTAATCAATGCCGTCTCTGTGCTCCGTCCCCTGTGGGTTAACACAGCCACATGCCTGGAGAAAATCAGATAGTCTGGCCGCCAAATCAAATCATTTACCTGATCCTTCAACTGATAGGACAGAATTAACCCAAAACCTCAACAATGATATTTGGGCAGGCACGCGGCTCGAGGTTGATGTGAGATATGGTGCTCAGGCCAAGATAAGAAGGCAAACAAGATGGGAAAGAAAGAAAAACACAAGTAGACTAAAACAGAGTCGAGGATAACAAATGTTCTCACTGTACAATCTTTGGTTCACAGAATAAATTTCATGTTAGCGGAATGAAAAATTGGCTGTGGTATTATATTGACTCAGCAGTGTTTAAGTAATAAATCATGGTTTTTCAGTACTTTTCCACTGCAGCCCCACATAGAGGACAAGCTTAGAGCTTAAAGTTGGACCATCCTCAAAGAACCCAGTTGGTGTATAGGCTATAAAAAAACATAATCTACCAAATGGTCCCATCTGTTCCTGCAGTAAACCGTCACTGTGAGAAGCTCTAACCTAGAAATAAACAGATAGTGGATGGGTCTGTTATTATTATCCAATGACGAGGGCGAGAACCTGGATATACACCACACATTGTGCTACTGATAGACTCGTTGCTGCTGTATGTGGACAGTGCAATGAGGAATTCTGAATTCATTTTTATTGGGTTATTTTGGTTGTCAGGCTCTAATAATTTAGGACTGTCACAGCATGTGGTGAACAAAATTATTCCATTAAACTTAAGTTCATGTTAAATGTTGCCGAATGAATTTGTAAAGCATGCGTCCCAATCATTTATGGATTTAAATGTGTTGAGCTTTTTTTATCTGAAGGAATTATGACTTAGCTGTTTCATAAAAGTGTAAGAAAACCACCACGACCCTCAGCGACCCATGTAGCCGCCATACCCACCTCAAAGTGGAGATAACCCCCCACGAGCACCGCGGTATTTGACATGGAAAAAACAACAACGAGAAGATGAAACCTGTCTCACGCTCGCAGGAGTGAAAAGAGAGCAACAATGGGGCCTTAATCTGAAGGCATTGTCTGAATTCCCAGTCGGAGCGATTTGGAGAACAAAGGCCGGCTCGGTCGACCCGGGACGGGACACTACTCTGATCTCCGCCTGGTAATTCCCTTCCCGGGGTCCCGTCGGGGGTGACAGGCGCTGCGAGCAGACAGGTCAGCGGGGTGAGGGCTGCCGCTGAGCGGCTTCGTCTTTTCCCTCAGCTCGGTGGTAATGTCGTCCGAACGGGCTGAGACAAAAACACAGAGGTGTGACCACCGGAACACTGGGCGACCAGTCAGCGGGCACATGTCTCCGCTGCTGCTGCTGCTGCTGCTGCTGCTGGCGTGTGTGTCCGTCGCTGCCGTTCAGAGCAGCCTCCGCCGTACCCTCTCCCTCTCCTTCAGCGATTTGGTCTCCGTTGAAGCGCTTCCTTTTCCCTACCGGAGGGTCGCCTTGAAACCGATACACTGTCAGAAGGAGGGGCTGGAGAAGTGGAGGGGCTGGAGGGGGTGGGGGTGACAGGGGCAGCTTGAAACCGTCTCAGATTTTTTTAATCAACATTTTTTGCAACTATGTAACACGGAGCGGCTTACATTAAAGCAAAACTTATGGATAACAACAAATCCGCGAGAGTCAGGTTATACTGCGCAAGAGGAGGAACAGGGAGGTCATGTCAGATGGGTTTTTAGAGCCCCAGTTCACACCAAAGGTCGACCCCCCCCACCACCTCCTCCTCCTGAATTTTAGCATAATAGCACTAAATGAGCACGCCACTTTTTCCTCCCCTTCTAATGCAAATGTATGCGCCCACCCCTCTCAGACTCTATCCACATTATGCCCGAGGAGACATCCAGCGCTGCTTCACCTACAGCCTGTTTTGGTACATTTGCATACCGAAAGAAGGCCATTATTCCTCGGTGAGAAACTGTGTGGGGCGGATCAAAAATGTGGCGGTCATGAAGGCGACCACAGTGACAAGTCTCAGTGTGTTTATGGCTGGAATGAAGAAGGTCCAGGATGCCTTTGGTCAGTGACACACAGTGTCAGACTCACTGTAACTGTCACTATGCCTCTTCATACTGTCTCTCCCTCCATATTGAACTCTTCGCGGCACAGGCCTCAACTTTGTTGCATCAATATGTGTTTTTTTTTTGTTTTTTTTTTTTTTGCTCCCAACATGTTTCTTTTTTCACTCACTCCAGCTTTTCCTGTAACCATATATCCATAGTAATTGGCCTATTATGGTTTGTCTAGGGTCTGCCAATAGGGAAACAACGCCCAAACTGCGGTCACTTAAATGAAATAGAATAATTGAATTAAAAATGAATTGAAGAATGTTATCTCAAGTTTTGATTTTGATGATGGAGGTCGCATTTCTTTCCCTCTGGAGGGTGAGAGCCGGTGCAATGGAAAGTAATTGACTTGAGTAATTATTCACTGCTTTCTAGTAACTGAGGCCCACACTATATTAAAAACGAGTGCAATATTTCTGAGGGTAACAACGCCCCCACACTTTCCGCTTCCCAATCATTGAGCGTCTATTATAATCAGCGTGGAAATGGGTGAGGTGGTGGTGGGTCGCCGTGAAACTGGCCCCCACCACCATTCAAAAGAGAGAGAGAGAGAGAGAGAGAGAGAGAGAGAGAGAGAGAGAGCCACTGCTTGTTTTGATCACTCAGTCTTGAAGGGAGAGGGGACCTTGAAACGGCTCAACCTCCTTGCTCCATAATTGGTTTTATAGTGCTGGCGATCGGCCAGTGTTTTTCTTTTTTTAAAAAAAACACTGGGGACTTTTGATTGACACTTGGTGCAGCCAATCAGACCGCGACTGTGTAAAACGTCCTGGGCTGGGCTGGGGTTGGGTGGGAGCGAAGGAGAGGGGCGGGGCTTGCAAAACAATGCTGTGTTTCATTGCTGAGGAGTTTACGGACGCGTCAGGGGCTTTCTCCCCCCCTCAGTTATCCCCCAGTTTACCTTCGGACGAGCCTGTAATGGACTATTCCAGTTCTCCCAGCAACCTGGACGGATTTTGAGAAACGTTTGCATTTTTAGCTCCTTCCTTAAAAGATTTTCTCCATTCAAGTAAGCGCTCGGCATGTTTTTTTCTTGTTTGGTCTTTATTTTTCCAGCCAAAATGCCAGAGTACTCGGTGTTTTAAAATATAATTCGGTGTGTAAATGTGAGCGAAAAGGGCGCGGAGCTTTGCATACGACATTTTGTTTTTTTTTGGGAAGCTGTTGTCGGAGTGAAAACCCCACTCTCGAGACGTTTCCTCCGAGAAAGTTTTGTGTGTCGTTAATGGAACCGTGAAAAGTTTGAAACGTGGCTGAAATGCCGAGCTCCTCCGCTGCCGTGCCGCATGGATCACAGCCCGATAAGGATACAGTCTAACTAACCACCAGAGTCTCTTCTAGAGCGCTTAGAGGCAACATTTGTGTCTGGTGTGTTTTTGTAAAAGGGGGAAAAAAGGTTTATTGTGATTTCTGAACGAGCCATTCTTCAGATCCCGCCCGCCTGAATATCACGAGTCATTGCTGTAATGTGTTTGCTTGCAGCCTTTGAAGGTTAACTCGACTTTCGCCTTGTTTGTTTTTTAAACTTAATTTAATTTAACTTACACTGTTTAACTAGTGTTTATTTTCGGTCAACGCGTGAAAAATTGTCAAAATCCACAAGACGCCAAATTGTTATCTCCGTGTTGCCTGCGGATAAAGTCGCAATTGCTTCTTCTTATTGTCCTCCGTAAAGTAACTTTTATTCTATTTTTGTGTATTTTAATATCACACATGCGGGTGTCTTCGAAGATTGTATTTTACGAGCCTTTTTTCAAAATGGTTTTTAAAAGATCTTTTAACAGATTAAAGACGCATTGCTCCGGTCAAACTGAGTTATCCGTCGATTAATGGTGTAAAACACACTATTATATTTTAATGTTGGTACAAACTTTGGTCTAGATGGTGAACAGTCGATAGCCCGGTTATTAAATGGGGTTTTAGTTTTTAAACTGTGGACTGAAGTGTTTACGGGTTGGGTTTTGATTTCTTTCCTTGGGCAGCACCCATGTCCAATTGCGAAGTAGCCCGGACTAAATTCGCCTCTGTGGGCAACAAAACACCGCTAACCCCGCTGATTAATGATGCAGGCTTTTGCAACCTTATTTATTTTTAACCCGTTTGAAATTTATATTTGATGCGCCTCCAGTATTTATGGTGTATTGGTTTACACGGCGAACTCGGCCCCATAGCCCGCAATGCTGGTTTACGGTTTAAGAAAACGGCTGGGTAATCTGAAAAGGTAGAATAGGTTATTAAAATTTGACGGTGGGCCATGATTGTCCATCGCAGGGTCGCGGGTTGTTTTCACGGCCGGGGCAGAGCAGCTGGCCGCCCCTCTCCTGCTTGTGTTTCCCTGGGAAGCGGAGCCCCGGAGCGACTGCCTGCTCGGTGTGCGGTGGGGGTGGAGTGCTGCCAGTCTAACATTAGATCATAATATTGTGGATATAAGTTAAAGCTGCACTAAGACCTGCAGTTAGGATACACCAGGAGCAACTCTCGTGGTCTCAATGTCGACCAGCTAATACTCAGCGTTTAGTTTTTGAAGTGGTTTTCCAAACTGCGTCATTGCACGTATGGGCCGCCTGTTCGCTGGAAAGAGGAGAAATCCTAAAACTACCAGCTCACAACAGTTTGCTCAGTCTGCCCTCAGATTGTGAATCAAGCGATTTTCTTGTTGTATTTTTATAGGTCAGCAGGATGGCTGAAAAGGAGCCCGAATCATCTGGAAAACTAAAGACATTATTATAGCCAGAATTGTCTTTTTCGGAATAGGGGGCCTATCCGAACGGACAATTTCTTTTTACAACTTTCCCCTCTGTGGATAATGGATGGCAGAGATTTTGGACCTCCCCGATCCGTCCACGTTCCACCTCCGTTGTTGGCGGGGCTCGCAATGGAGTCTCACCGACTCGGAGCAGCAGCAGCAGCCGGGAGGATCCCTCCCTCACCCGGTCACTTGGGCGCGAGTCATCCGCCGTCTCTCCACTCTGGAAAATTCTTGCCATCGGCCATTAACCTGCATCCACACCACAGTAAGTATAAGATGTTATAGTACTACATTGCTTTTGCCGTGGTTGCCACAAAAGCACAACCCGCATTTGATCAAATATTAACTTGAAATAAGGCTGCGGAAAAATGCGCAGAGTTTGTGGCAGCATGTGCGGTTATTATTTTGATGTCGCTATGCGGTGATCTGTGGGAAATGAACCCAGATGCAGGTTTCAGAAGGAGGAGTGGCTGCTATAAAGCTGTGACAAGTTTCAGATGCGAAAGTATGGCATCGTGTTAAGGATTCTCAGCCTTAGCAATGGGCAACGACAGCAGCGGAAAATTACTTGGCAGTTTCTCCAACACACACATCGTCGGGTTTTAAGGCATAACAGGGTTGACAGTTGAGGGCTGTGGTGTGGGTGTTGTTGCAGCAGTGTGTAGGTCAGGGTGCAATGGCTTTGGATTGCATGAGGACCATTACGCCGTCATTGCTGTGGGAGCAGATGAAGGTTGTGTTTAAATGTGTGTGTGTCTGTGTTTGTGAGAGTGGGGGGTGGTGAAGTTGTGACCTTAAGAGGAGGGATGACAGACCACTTCTTACCCTGTTGGGAGAAATTGCTGGAGTGTTTGTATGAGTGAAGAATGGCTGTGGTATCTGGAGTAAAAGCCACTCTCCTGGAACATTTGGCAAATGGCTGATGCTGCTTTTTCCTGCATTTGTACCAATTCTATTGGACATCCCCACTGCTGCCTCAAGTGGATCAGGGAATCTGTGTGAGGGAAAGAGAGAGAGGTTCTGTATGTGTGTGTGTTTAAATTAGTGTGTCAGTCTTAAACTAGATGGGTTTTATGTGTTTGGCCATTAAAAAAAGGTGTGGCATTAACCAGAGAGAGGCTCCTTATAGCATACCCCCATGTGTTTGTTTACATCACTCTCTACCTGCCTTCTGTGTGTGCGTGTGTGAGAGCAGCCAGCATTACCTGACTGCAGTCAGTAGATCATCCACAGTGTATGTTATTCCCTGCTGAGCTGGTGATTTTCCTTTTACTTTCACTGCCTGCACGGTGATCTCTGTTCCTGCTATTAGTAATGGAAGCCTTGAAATAACACCGCAGAAAAAGATAACATTGGATGTTTGCATATACAGTTTTGTGGTCAGTCACAGGGGAAAGTCAGAGCGCTGTTGTCAAGGTTCAAACCATATGTAGCATTTGTCTGCTGTGCCTTTTGGAAAAATGGAAAGTCTGACACAAACACTCTCATCGAGTTACTTACATCCCCCTGAAGTCATGTAGCTGCAGACAGAGATACAATTACAGTTTCTCTGGTTTCTTTTCAGAGGTAAACCCCGGAGATAATACTATTCCAGTTGAGCTGTGTATCCCCCCGTCCTTATCGCAGAGCGTGGGTTCAATGCAGCACTTGTCATTTGGAGCGCGAGGTACTAGAGGTCTAGTAAAGTGAGGCGGTGCTGGCAGGGTAGGGCTCTGATGAAGCGTTAATTTGACACACCGGCGGAGCCTACACACTCAACTCACGCACGCACATGAAAAGCTGTCAAGAGATGAAATCAACTCACAGCAGGGAGTGTTAGGATGATTGATGGGTGTATCGCGGCAAAGAGATGTGCCAGGGCGCAGTTTGTTGCAGCTAGTTGATCTGATTTTGTAGCTTTAGAATAACATGGAAATGTTTTCAGGTGAAATGATGAGATGTGTGGATTTACTATAAACCCTCTGCAACAACATTTGTTGGTAAAATGTGTCTTTGCAGTGGCAGCGGCAGCAGCAGTGTGTATCAGCTGATGTTCCTCCATTTCCCCTCCTGTGGCTCTGAAACAAGCTGAAAACTGCTTGTGGTGTGTGTGCAAACGTGCTTGTGTGGAACAACTTGATGTGTTGCCAGAGGGTGGGGGGGGGTTGTGAAGTGGAATTGACCCAACCACTGTTCCAGCCCAGATTGGCAGTTTAAACACTCCTTTAAAATGGGATACATTTTATTCTGCCCACACACTGACCTTCTCACTCTCTGACTCTCATCTCCCCTACGCACACTCGCAGCCTCCGCCCACTAAAACACACCACTGTACGACACAGGTCATTTAGCTTTATGGCGCTCCTCCATATCAAATCCCCACACATCACATTAACCAAACCCGATTGAGATCTCAGTCCCATGCTTGTAATAACACTATACAGCTCTGTTACATGATAATTACCCGGTAATTGCAAATGTTCATAATGTTCCTATTTAATTGCAATAAGCAGCACGAATCCAGCTCTCAAGGAGCCAGTGTGCAATCAGAGGAGCCAAGGCCACCCCACTACTGTTTTTGTTTACATGTATCTCATGGAATGCAAGACATTTTGTTGCACTGTTGTGTTTGGCTGAGCTCTTGATAGCAGGGTTGACTGTTTATAGCTGCCAACACACTCCTATTTCCCAGGAGTCTCCCTTATTTTCTTTTTTAGTTCAGTTTTAATAGGATTTCCACCTGACTTAATGGAGTAAAGTGTCACCTTTATTTCCACACCTCCAGGTTGCCAGGTGTGTGTGTGGCAGAGAGACAGATTAACATTTGTTTTAAATGCATTGTGAAGCTGAAAATGGTTTGTTGACATTTGTGCTGCTCGTACACTCTGCAGCAGAAAGGGACTTCCAATAAGCAAATCCTGCTCTCTCTACCCTGCACTACCTATTCCTCTGTATTCACACAGGTTATATCTAAACAGGAAAAGGTCTTAGTCACTGTTTATAGATGTAAAATGGCTGTAAATGGTCCTCTGTCTACTGGAGGTCTGCCGGTGCCTCCATCACCAGATTGAGGCCATCTGTCCTCTTCCCTCCCTCTCGCATCCGAGAGCAGCGGAGGTAGGACCTGCTGAAATGCGACTGCACAGAAGGAGACAAGGCCACAGCTGCTTTTTATTTCCAAAATTGTACTGTTGCTATTAAAGGCTGATGTGGTTGCATATTATTTTGAATAGTGTGCATCATAAATTAAGGATAAGCAAGGATTTTCATCTGTGTGAACTTTTTTCTGCTAAGCTCTCTTTGGCACTGCTTTTCCCAGATATCACTTGACAATGAAACTGTGTGTGACATCTTTTTCCTCTGATTTTGTCCAATTAACTACTCAGTTCTTATCTCTTCACACAAACCAACTAATGTTGCTGCAGCTGTGGGAAATGTAAGGCACAGGCCAGCTTTTTTCCGGGTGTTGAGAGCAGAAATTGTCGTAGGAGTGTGCATAAACCGAGCGCACTTTGAATCACTGTCATGTTTTATCCATTAGACATCTTGTAGAAGATTACTTTAACTGAATAAAATGACCATAGGAGTTTAGGAGTACAGTTTGGAACAACTGCATGCTTAGTGGGGCGAAAAAGACTTTCAGGGCGGCGTCCCTCATCCACAAGACTTAAGGGAAAACACGCCTGAACCAGCAACTTTTACTGCTCTTTTTTTCCATACGCATCACATTACTATATTTTACTGTTCACAAGGGAGTAGCAGAAGATGGGAGTGAGATGCAAAAGCAAATGTAGGTGTTGTGGCGAGTGCAGACGAGGGACGTCAATAGATGGAGATGAAAATTGCTCAAGACAAATGGAAAAGGAGAAACAAATGGGCGCGACCCCCAAGGTGGAAAGTGGTGTTTTTTGTTTTCGAAGGATAAGAGCTGAGGTTGTTGTTGTGTGTATGTGTGAGTGTGAGTGTGTGAGAGAGAGAGAGGGTACTGGTGTAGATGAGAGGATTGAGGTCTTGTGTATGGGAATAGGAGCATGTGATTGTGCTTAGTGCAGTTAGAGCTGGGGTTTCCCCCTGGGACTCTCTGCAGAGAGAAAGGAAGAGATTTATCCTGACCACAACACATTCATACACAGTTAGATAAATGCGGTAGCTCTTCAAATGTTCTCTCTTTCAGTCTCACACACACACACATGGGCACAGGAGTGTAAGTATAATTCATGCAGCTTGCGGGGCAGGTCAGGGTTGTCTTTCCTGATACCAATTTGTCTTCCACGCTACTTGGTTAAGTGTGTCTGTTTATGTTAAAATTAATGTGGTGAGTGTGTGTTTATATGTATTCAAGGCACAGACTCCTGTGTGTGTGGGTGGGTGTGTGTGTTTGAGAGAAGATGTGGTCCGGACACCCTCTCAGATTAATTGAATCTTTCAGGAGAGAAAACAGGCTCCTTAAGAGAAAGCACAAAGCGCTGTTGCCCTGCTACAATAAACCTGTCAGACACAGACAAATGACACACAGTCAGTCATACACGCACACACACGTGTACACACACACACACAGAACTGTCAACATAAGAGTGACAGTCCAGTGTGTGTGTGTGTGTGTGTGTGTGTGTGTGTGTGTGAGAAAACAAGCGTGCCATGGCATGTTGAAATACCCAAAGCATTAGCTAAGTTGTTCTCTCCGCCAGAGCCCTCCCTTTAACTCAAACAACACCCTCCGACACACAAAGGTCACACACTGCGTTGCGTCTGTCTGTTTGGCTGCATGTTGAGTCTCTACGTGTCCCGTTACATAAGGTTTGTAATATTCCTCCCAGGACACTCAGGTAAAATTCAGAATGCGCAGTGATGTGACAGAGACACAGAGAACAGGTTTTTTACAGGTGAGAAAAGTCACATTTGACTGTTTCTTAATTATGAGCCACCAAGGCGACCTGCACCTCCGACTGTTAACTGACATCTGCCACTGTGATTTAAAATTACTCTTTAATTTGCACACTTAATTTGTCCTTGCTGTGGTTTCTACTCTTTGCACCAGCAACCCAGGAACAGTCTCACTTAATTTATTAGTTAATCCTTATTTGCTTGTTGATAATTTTCATCATGATTGCTGTGTTTCTTATATGACATCATTTCCTGTCAGTCAGAACCTCAGCGGTTTTGTTTCCATTTTTAGTTTCTGATAAATGTTAAACCATAAACCGGCCAACCCTGTGTTACCAATATGCATATGGTTGTCACGTTTCCGTATGCCTTTAACTATGTGTGTGTGTGCGTGTTTGATTGCATCTGTGTGACGGTGCAACTGTGCATACCATTCTGTCCTGTGTGTGACACTGCATGATTGTGTGCTGCATGATGAGCGATCCCATTTGCTGGTATCGAGGTGTGTGTCAAAACAACAACTGTCGTCTTCACAGGAGATTTTCTGTGTGTGACAGCGCGGCACAGAGAGGCACGTATACACAAGGTGTATCCAACCGCCAGGGCAACTTTAGCTCAACTTTAGTTTCAGAGAGCTGTACGTCATAAAACACTCACTTGGTGTCTTGTCTGTCATTTGATTGAGGTGAATTCATTGACCTTTGTGTGACTAGTAGCTTGGTTTCAACTGAGATGGTTGAATTCCATTTAGTTTCAGTGTCCTGTTGCTGTCTCACCATCACTGCAGTGAATAAAGACTATTGCAATTTATAAACAAAAATAATACTAGTGTTGTGGCAGTTAGCTAAAGTCTGATTTCCAAGGCCACTTAATCAGTTAATCTGGAATTAGACAATTAACTGATTTGTTGAGTTCCAGAAAATTAATTATCATTTTGACAATAGTTTCAGTTCAAATAAAAATCGGTTCTTACATACCATTGAAAACGGAATATTTTGGGGTTTAGGACTGTTGGTCAGACAAAATAAGCCTTTTGAAGAAACCCTGACGATTGCTTTCTGTTATTTTTGGAGAATTTATAGCAAAAACAACTAATTAAGTAATTGAGAAAATAATCTGCAGATGTTCAGGTGGAGAAACATTGAGTGAAGGTTTATCATAATATCAAAGCAGGTGATTCTTATCCAAAAACTTGGTCTATTGCTGATGTTCTGTTCCTATTTACACCATGTTACATCATATAACATTTTTGCAGAAGTCTCTACATCACATTAGCACCATGTTCTTAAACTAAAAACTGCCCTACACCACTGTCATCAGTCATAAACTACACAAATCTAGTAATGTACCTGTCTGTATTCAAGCACTTAAAAAAAGTAGTTCATCCCTAATATTTTTTTAAAAATATACATGAACTCTTTTAAAAACTTAGAAATATTATAGATAAATTAAGAACATATATATCATATATGAAATGAAAATAACAGCAGTAACCAAAAATATTTTGGGAAATATACTCACATTTTCCCATCCGTCCTGTTGATGGATTTATTTGTAGCTCCAGTCCAGTGTTGCCATTTTAAGTCTAGTATATGGTCATTTTTCCCTATTTTTTCTTGCAGCTGTGCTTCTTGAACTCTTATGACATGTTTCAGTTTTTCCATGAAGTAGAGTTCAACAATTACTAGCCATTGCTCCTTTTGTCTGTGACACTTCCTTCCCATTTTTCCTCCCACTTTTTTTTATTGCTATTTAAAGTATTGTAACCAAACATGCCACTTCCTATTACACTTTCTACAAAGAAATTATAGAAGTAAAGTACCAAAGGACTCATAAGGACTCCATATCCTAGAATTTGTTGTAGCACTACGTTCATTTTCCAAAACACACTTATTTTCTTATTTGAGCGAGCCATGCCATATGATTCAAATGACTTTGCTATAAGGCTTTTGCCAGTGTATTTCCTTTTGCAAATATATTGTGTAATTTCTTTATAAACACAACAATACTACAAAGACACATCAGATATGAACACATTGCAGTCTGATTTGCGAAACTAAAAGTTGACATGTCGTAACTTGAACTCGTCATAGAGCAGAGGCGTTTGGAAGTGAACTTGAGAAACAGTTTGTGTTCAGCTTGAGCTCACAAACACACAAACAAAATAGTTTCCTCCAAACAACTCAAAACACAGGAAAACCAGACTCGTACATTTTGAAATCATTAACACACTTTAAACCACATGCAGCCCAAATGTACATGCTCGCACACAAAGACGAGTACAGTATCTGTTGCCTGTGTTTAAGAGAGGAGGACCTCTTTTTCTGCTTTACAGTCAGGATTAATGGTTACCAGTGTCAGTGTGCCAGTTAGCTGTGGCAGAGACAGAGAGCACAGCCGAGTTTTACTGTTTGAATGTTTTTCTTGCAGGGAATAAAAACCAGAGATCAATAGAGATTCCCCCCAGCTAACCCTGCTCTGAGTACCACTGATGGGTAACAGATGGGTTCACAGAGTGTGTGTGTTTGTGGTGTGTGTGTGTGTGTGTGGCAGACATTTTTACTGGAGGTTTTTTCTCCTGTATTTTTTTGTGCTTTTGTACATGTTCCAGTATTGTTTTTCTTCTTGTTTTCAGTCCATCTTCGATCAATTCTGCGATCAAGACTCTTGTTGTTGAGCTTGATTTTGCTGATTTTCACTGTGTGGGTGGGTGTGTGTGTGAGATTTGCAGCGGCGTCTCTTATCAGAATTGATCTTCAGCAGGCCTCCTCTTCTCTGATATCGAGATACGTTTCTTATGAGGATCTGAAAATGGAGGCTCAGAACGTGTTGGGAGTCAGAGAGCGTGTTTCTTGGCAACTCGCTTATCCCAATATGGCAAACTAACTGTCTTGTGAAGTGGGAGCCAAATGGTGTGTGTGTGTATGTATGTGTAGAGGGTGGGAAAGCGGGATGGAGTTGTGAAGGGAGAGAGAGGAAGGAAGGAAAGGGCAGAGAGAAAAAGAGAGGGAGGTAATGAAAGAGTAATTTCAAAACATTTAAAGAAACATTTCCCTCTCAGCTACCATTTGGATGTTGTTTCTGGAACGAAGAGAGCAAATGTTTTCCCTCGTTCTACCCCTCCCTTTTCTTCCTCCCTTAGACTGTTCAGGAAGGGGAAAAGGGAATTTGGGATTGTATTTTTTTCCTGATCACTGGCATGAAGCGTAACTGTGGACTGTCTGTAGCGCTGTGTGTGTGTGTGTGTGTGTGTGTGTGTGTGTGTGTGTGTGTGTGTGTGTGGACTCCACACACATGGAAAAAGGGCCTGTAGGCGGCTGTGATGCAGAGATTGATCCATACTCTAGTGGGGAATCTGTGCCTTGGTGTGTGTGAGTGTGTGGTTGTGTATTACAGAGACCCTGGTGTTTGGCCTGAAGGAATGGAAACTGCTGACATCTTTCCTGGGACCTCAACATCCTTGACAGGTGGTGGTTGTGAATGTATTCTATGTGAGTGTGTGTTTGTCAAGGTCTGAGTCTACGTTTTGTTCACCACACACACCAGGTAACAATTAGAAAATGGATTTGAGGTGGGGGTAATTTGTTAGAACAACACTGCTGGCACGTAGCCTGACACACTGGAGTGAAGGGTGGAAAGGTGATGGTAAAAATGGGTTTCTTTGTACTTTTCTTTATACCTCTTTGTGGTAAATAATATTACACCCACACAGATGAATAGTCAGGACATGACATCAGATATTTGACTTTGGCATCTAACATCCATAAACGCAACACATAGTTTAGTTTAACATGTTGTTGCTGTCCTGAAAAAAGCTAAACACACTAGTTTTTAGCTTTGTGACAGTGCCTTCTTAGCTAATCCAGTGAATTTTTAACATGTCTATTTATTTAAAGTTACAATGCTTAAGATTTCAGTGACATCTAAGCCAGTGTTTGATACACTGTTTTGTCAGGATTTTTAAGCAATAGCTATTAAATGTGTTTTACATTCTGTAATTACCTCTTTCTATAGCAGTTTGAGTTTAGTGGCGGACCCCGCCATTCATACACATGAGGGAAATGATGCAGCATGTAGTCCAGTGTTACTGTAATTTTATCTTATTGATTCCAGCCTCACTGATATCAGTCACTCTCTTACATTGGTATCAAAGCTGTATTAAGTTACTGCTAATGTAAACTAAACATTTCCTACTACAACTGCTTCACATTAAAAGCGTCAAGCTAGTGAAACACAGGGAGGCTTTTATTGTGAGGCAGTCACAGGGACCTCGGTGCACCAAGGTCACCAGCACTGATCATTCATCAAAAATGCATCTATATGACACAGTCACCGTCGGCATGTTTTGGCAACTGCTCAGTTTAAGGGAGGAATAGAACAATAAGGTGCAGCCATAGTGAGTTGTGAGGTAGTGTTGGATTTTGCGTGGCATGTAATCAGGTCATGGTCACTTGTTGGGGAAAAAGCCAAGTTATTGAGTAACATCTTTAAAAACAACCATGTTGCTTGTTTGGCTGCACTTTAAACATACCGTACACACCAGTTGCTCTTCTGTTTGAGGTATTACACCACTCTGGTTTGTACCACCACAATGCATAAAAGACACTTAATCCCTCTGTACTTTCTGAAATATTTAAAATGACCAATTTTGAGAGACTTAGGATTTCTTTGGTTAGTGCCTATTTAAAGTATGCTAATGAACAGGACATAGTAGATGATGGCAGTGAGACAGATGGTTAATTATCACCTCTGTGTATGAATAAGTCCAAACTACAATAATATATTGTACTATAAGAGTACACAGGTAGTAAGGACAACAGGTGTGTTTCCAACAGAAGAAACAACTGAAGAATAATCACAGACATTTCTGTGTGTGTGTTTTCATGCCTGTATATTCCCAGGAATCCGTGTGCATGTGTGAATTCATAGAGGCTTGTGTGTGTATGTGTGTGTATGTGTGTGTGGCTCCTGCAGTGTCTCTGACTCAAAGGGCATTCACTGCAAACCCACACAGAACTGTTTGCACATGTCAGTGATCATAACACGATGCAGTGCAGCCACTTAATCTATGCACACAGAAACTCTCAGTAAACACACGTGCAGTACAGACACACACACATGCAAACACAGAGGGGTTGAATAAATCTGTATCTAATAGGGACTTGGTGTGGAAGGATCCACCTACACAGTATTTTTCAAGGCAGGGAGAATAAAGGCACACTGCATTACTCCTGTATGTGTGTGTACACGCCTCTTGTTTGTGATTAATTGGAAAGCTGCATTTGCTATTGATTTAAAATCCAGCGTGTGTGTGCATGGGGGTGTGTGTGTGTGCGCACGTGCAGGCGCTGATGGACTGCGGTTTTAATGTACTGATTTAGATGCAGGGGAAACTCAGCAAGCACAGCATGTCTCTCAGATTCCCACAGGACTAATACAGAAACACACACACACACACACTCAGTCCCTTCCCCCTCGCCCTCATACAGACAGCACCCTTTCCCCTACACACATGGTTAGTTTTATCAGGGTAATGGCTGTGCAGTGCGTTCAGTAATGGGGCTGGGTGGGTGGGGGACCACAGCTAAACACGAAACCTTTTCCAGCTCTTAGAAGGTTGTGATTGGAAGAGGCAGTAATGGTTCAAGGGTTCAAAGTTTACTAATGGGCAATGGTGCACACATGCAGGGGATGGAGTCTAATAAAAACAAGACTAATAAAAACAATCGATAGCGGTATCATGTTGAGATATGAAATGTTTTATGAGGATTCACTCTGTCAGTGTTCAAGCGATGGAACTGGTTATAATGGTGAAGTGTGTGATGTCAACAGGCTTTGCGTTTACACATATCACGAAGAGCAGAGTGGATTATTTGTTCAAACTGAATAGATAGTTTTGGTTGGATAAACAGTTGTAGAAATATTGTCCTTCTTTCTCATCATCATCAAATTTGATGTGATGGAATGATGTTAATTTGAATTTAGTAAGTAAAAGTCCATTGGACTTGGGTACAAGTTCCCATCATTGATGTTCCTAGTATTAATTGTATTATTCAGATGGTCCCATGGTAAATGTGTTTCAGACGGTTAGAGGGTCGAGAATCTAGAATGTGAAGGAAATGCATTAAAACAGTTAAAGTCCCTGATGCTAAATATCTGCACGAAGTTTTAAGCAGTTGACAGATTTGATCCTAAACAAGCCTGAATCTGCCAGAGCTCGGTACTTACCCTGGCCCATTTATGACCTCAACACTGTACATTATATGTTTGTAATTTAATCATACAGCAAATCTTACGGGAAACGATAAACATTTATTTTTTATGAGTTCTGCAGCAGCAAGTTGCATCTTCAGTGGTATTTTATATGATCCAACTGATGTCTACTTTCTGGCTGGAATGATTAAATATTTGCTTCGTTCTGAATGAAACCAGCTTTAAATTTCCGCTGACCGCTCAACTCTGCTCTTCTTTACTTGATGTACGTTAAGTCTGCTGCACAGGCCGAGCCAGAAGTCAGTGCTGTCTGTGGAAATACTGGATTTAAACTTTTAAACTTTTAAAAGGCATTTTGGTCAAATATAGTGAAGAATGCAGCACATTCTCAAGTTTGAGCAAATGGGAGGATTTGCTGGTTTTCGTCATATTAAAGTAAATTAAGTATCTCTGGGTGTTGATCTGACAAAACAAGACATCTGAAGATTTCACCTTGATTTATAATGAAAATAGATTTTAGTTTTATCCCTAGTATGAAGTGCTGAGGTCAGTAATGAGGATATATTCAACTTATGTCAGTATTAATAGGTAAATCAGACCCTGTGTATCGGCACAGAGTCCACTAGATAAAGAAACACACAGACCAGTACACTTTAATAAATATTAAACCACCCAGTGGTTGTAAATTGTCTCTTCAAAAACGTGATGGGAACAGATGTGTGTGTTTATTTGTCTTCTGGAGGATTTGAAATCAAATAGATCGTTTCTCGACTGAGTTACACCCACACATCAGTGGTTTACATGTGAGAATAACTTTGTCAGTTATATTAAGAGGGAGTCAAATCCTGAAGAGGAAAAATATCAGCACAGAGACAAATCTGTTAATCTGTATTTGCCAAGAGAGAGAAAGTGCCGGTTTGATCCAACAGGGTGGAGGCTACTTCCTTACTGCCACATCAAATCACTGCTTCCTCTCAGAGAAAGTGCCCTCAACATTACACCACATGGTTCCACTCCTGCTGTGACGATTGTGGTTTTAGACAGTGGTTACATTAACTGTCCTTTTCTTCGGAGGGCAGTCTGTCTGTGGTCTGTCTTGTTGAAAAGGAGTGCATGGTAGCTCGGTAATAATGTGATTACAACAGACTGCTTCAGCGTAGAAACATCAGCGTGTATTGATCACACACACACACACACACACACACACCACACACACAGGAATGTGACAGAATGTACAGTCTACATCGATCGTCTTTTGCGTTTATTAGTTTGCTTCTTGTGGTACGAGGTTGACTGACAGTCTTCATTCTCTTTCCTAGGTGATGCCTTCCCGACAGGCTCCGGTCCTTTCCTGTCAGGCTATCCGGGCCCCTCCCCCCTGACCTCTGACCCTGCGTACAGATCGGCCAATCCCAGCAGTCTGCAGATGGCTCAGCTCTGGGCATCACACGCACATGAAGGTAAATCATCATTTGCAGACGTTCACGCTTCTCTCTCTCGCTCTCTTTTCCTGCCTCTGTCCTCCTTTTCTGTCTCAGTCCACGATTCAAATGTTGAAGACACATGTGACATCATATTTTCATGACATTTCTCACAGTCCCTTTCTGTCCAATGCCCAGGAGGCTTGTTCCTCTTCTGTTCCTCATTGCTTACACCAGTGGGATCCTGTTCCATTTCTGTCTCTCTGCTGGTAGCTCTGCTCCTGGCTCTGTCCTAAATGTGTCTTGCTTCCTATGTCCACAACCAGTCTCTTTACTTTTCGCCTGTCACACATTACGGTAATCTATCTTCCTCTCTCCTGTTCTTTTTTTGAGCTTCCTGTCCAGTATGCACTTTGTCTCAGTCTGTCTCTGTAGCTCTCCTGCCCTACTTTTCTGCATCTCTCTCCTGACCTAGCTTATGAACACGGTATTGGACACAGGAAGGCGTAGACACACACACACACACACACACACATACACACACACACACACACACACATATATATATATATATATATATGCAGTATATTTATCTGTGTGTGTTTTTGTCCTCTACTTGGACCTCTCTGTCTGTGAGCTCTTGTTAAGGCCTGCTCAGTAAGTGATTGAATCTCTGTTCCCTCCTCATTCCCTCGTGTCCTTTTGTGTCTCCTTATCAAATCTCACTGGAGTAGAAGGTCAGATAGGAGGGAACACATCTCACTGTGCATTTTGGCAAGGTAAAGGGAGAAGGACGAATGGATTCCATTTAGGATTCATTTTAAAGCTGATTGCATCGCCTGTGTGACAGATCTTGTTCAATGTTTTCCAAACATAGCAAATCAGATTGTGTGTGATTAGCCCCCCCCCCCAAAGATTTTGTCTTGAGCTTCCCTTATTCAATTCAGGGACAGTTCAAGGGGGCAGCACTGACACTTGATTGCAACTATGGTAAATCCCCTATAAAACTACCTAAGCTAATTGAATGCTGGATGTAGTCTTAACTTTCTACTAGAAAGCAAGTGTATTTCTCAAAATGTCAAACTAGCCCTTAAACACAGTATTACATGCACACCCATGAATCCCCTGTGTGTGTGTGTGTGTGTGTGTGTGTGTGTGTGTGTGTGTGTGTGTGTGTGTGTGTGTGTGTGTGTGAAGTCAATTTGTATCCAGTGTGGTAAGGGTGGACTGGACAGGTAACCACAGACTGTAAATAGAGTCTTGTGTTGTTGAAGAAAAAATTCTAACCATAAATGGTATCAGAAACATTTTTTTAAGGAGGATGGCTTTAAATTATAGTTTTACATACACAAGTCAGTCACTGGCCCATCTGCTCTGAGTGTCTGCCCCCGCCAAGACACACCCTGTTTGACTTTATATTCAGCAAAAGAAGGCAGGGATAAAGAATGAACGGACTTCTGACGCTTGACTTAAAGTTTAGCCCGAATTGAAGCTTGAGTATCTAAAGCTAAGGAAGCTAAAACCCTCTGCTGGCTAAAGCAGCCATAGACTCCACTTGCTCTGATATGAATAGAATCCTTCACGGCCTAAGAGAGAGTCTTAATACCTGGTGGCTGGCTTTAATAGCAGCTAGAGTTACTGAAAGCTGGAGATGTTTCTGGGCAGCAGCTATGAGGAAGACTTTTGGATATGCCTGGGATGCACCGTAGCAGCACAGGAACCCCATATCAAAGCTGCTAGAGATCAAGGGTAGCTGTTAACTGTGGTTAAAGGAAGCTTTGCAAGAAACCAATCCCGCATTCCATTTCTCCCATCACATCATTCCTCTTATATTTCTGTCTCCCAATGCCTTCCTCTAACCACTTACACCCGCCTCCCCTGCCTTCTCCATTTCTGCCTCTCAAAATGGAGAGGAGGCAGATTTATACTCTTCATGCTGGAACGGCAGCGGCGTCTTTGATACTTCTTGGAACGGCCGGAGTGTGGGAACAGGGAATGTCTCACTCTCTCTGGGTGGCAGACTCTTTTTTGTTGTTGTTGTTTTTTTTTCTTTTTACTTGTGGCCTAACACAGTGACACAAGCCAGCGTCCGAGCCACAGCCAGCTCAGTCCTAACACAGAAATCCAGAGCATTACACCAGAGTGCAAGGCTTTGTCTATATTAAGATCTGGTCTCTGAGAGCAGCAGCTGGCTGACGGGCAGACTCTTGCCCAACACCAACCCCAGACAGACCACATGAACAAAACGAGTAATTGCAGGTGACATGGGGTCGACTGTAACAACTTTCTTAAAGCTTAACATGATTTAAAAATGGTAGTAGTTGATTCATTGATAAGTTAAGTGACAGAAATAAATCTGCAACTATTCTGATAGTCAGTTATGTCATTTGTAAAGTAAAATGGCAAAAAGTCAACAGTCACAGTTTCACCAAATGTGAATCTTCTCTGTTTTAGTCTTAGTTTTCTACAGAATGCCTTGGGGTTTTTTTTTTTGTTGGTCAGACAAAGCTAGACATTATAAGATGTGACCGTGGGAAAATGATGACAATTTATAGAGCAAATTATTGATTTATAAAATAAAATTTGTAGTTTAACTGATAATAAAGAGAATCTGAATGTTCAGAGTGGGTGATCAGTCTGCCCTCATTGATAAAAACGGTGTAGACAAAACCTTAAAAACAGCAACACATATTAGTTTTATAGGTGGTTGCTTTGTGGAATGATGCAACAATGTGAAATCCAGCCTCAGTTTTTTCCCCTCATACAGTGTTCACAGTGATGTTGATGGTAATGATTACTCATCACTTTCAGGTGGATGTAAGTTCGGCTGCAACCAGCAATTATTTTCATTATCAATGAGTCATTAATGATTATTTTCTCAGTCCTTTCATCCATTAAATTAAAAGAAAGAAAAACAGTGGAACAAAAGACTGATCACAGAATCCAGGGTGATGCCTTCAGATGTCTTGTTTTGACAAGTAACATCAGTTTGCAGTGATATAAAATCTTCACAGTACAGAAACTGAATTTATAAAATAACTGAAACAATCAAACTATTATCAAAATATCTCACTGACTGTAGTAGATGTTTTTCTACACTCTCCAGAGGTTGTCCTAATTCTCCAAATGGCACTCATAAAAAATTCAAGGAGGCCACGATATTTACATTATTGATGTATCACTGATGTATTTTGCTTAATCTGCAGTGGATGACATGTTCTGTGTTTGTGTGTCTTCAGGCTACCCTCCGCTGCCAAGCAGCCTCTACTCCAGCCCCTACCTGTCCCTGGGGCACCTCGATCCCCCCTCGCTCTCCCAGCACCCTCTCTACGACTCACATAAAGGTCAGTCACTGTCACCAGCCACGTCCATTTAGACAAATGGCTGAATTTAGAGAACATATTCTTTCATATCCTGAGGTAATTCAGTGGTAGTAGTTCTTGTGTTAACTCTTCATTTTAGTGAGAGGAGCCACAGTTAAATGTGGAACTGGGCCAAACCTGCAGCCAGGAAGGGGCAACGTTTGGCTGACAGGTGGACCAGTTTTGACCCTGGTTCTTTTTTTACTTTCTTGCTATGTTAAGCACTTTTTTCTTCTCTTCCTTGGTTATGGCTGTTGCAGATCCACCGTAGGTCTTTTACTGTTGCATTTTTTAGCAAGTCACCATTTAAATATTTATTACGTTCTCCTCTGCCTGTGCTCTGCAGCATGGATTCATTTTATCACCTCTTTCAACTGTGTGTGTGTTTTATGTTTTGTATTTTATAGAGGGTTTTTACCTGCCAGCCTCTTTGAGCCAGTCACCGCTCCATCCTCCGGCTGCACCCCCAGCCGCCCCGTCCAGCTCCACGCCCCCTCAGAGGACGCCACGGGATTGCGGTAGAGACCGGCCCTACCGGGGGGAGAGGGAGAGAGACAGGGAGCGAGAGCGGTCGAGAGAGGAGCAGCGGCCACACAGCGTGGTAGACCTGACGCAAGATGGGAGGAGCGAGGAGGACCGCCGGGCGAGGAGCGGAGACCGGGAACGAGAGAAAGAAAGGGACCGGGACATGGAGAGAGACAGAGACAGAGACAGCTGGTCTTTCCATCCTCACCTCCACCAGCAGAAAACACACTCTCACCCCTCCACAGTGGAGGCCAGATCCAGGCCATCACCTCCACAGCCCTCCTTCCCTCCAGGTGGGGGCATGGGCAGGTTCCATGGACCAGAAACTGACAGAGGGGGTCGGGATGAAGAGAGCGGCTCTCGACCCCATCACAACCATAACTCTAACGCTAACTCAAACAACTCAAACTCTCAATCAGACAGACAGAGGAGGAATGACTCTGTGGCCACGTCAGCTGGGACCCTCCACATCTCCTACGTCCTTCCCCCGGCGCTCCAGCCCTCTGTTGCTGGTCCGCCCCACCCCTCCACACCCAGAGAGCCTATCAGAGAGCAGCGAGTCAGTGCACCGACATATGTGCCTTCTGTGGAGGTTTATGACGAGCGGGTCGGGCCCATCCAGATTGCCTCACAGGCCCGTGACAACAAACACAGTGACAAACACCGAGACAGAGAAAGAGAGCGAGACAGAGAACGAGAGCGGGAGAGAGACAGAGAGCGTGAACGGGAGCGAGACAGAGAACGAGAGCGGGAGAGAGACAGAGAGCGTGAACGGGAGCGAGACAGAGAACGAGAGCGGGAGAGAGACAGGGAGCGTGAACGTGAGAGAGACAGGGAAAGGGAGAGCTACAGGTTTCCTGAGAGGAGCCTGATGGATCATCCTCGACTCTCCCAGTCTAGCGAACCAAGCAATCAAAGAGAGGAAGGTTCTGTCATTTGTTCCAATGGTTCCATTGGTAAACGAGGCCAGGACACATTGTATTCCTCCAGTCAATCAAGGTTCAGCCCAGAAACCAGGGACATCTCTAAACACTCAATACGATTGGGTATAGAGCGGGCAGGGGCAGAGCCTAAGTGGAATAATATCAGCCCATTGGCTAACTATGCCACAACTCACATGGCTGCTCTGGCGGCCCAACACGGACACACACTCTCCTCACCCCACAGCCAGCCAACACACACACAAATGTCCCATTCCCCCCACACAACTCACCGGTCCAACAATCACCCACACTCCCACAGCCATTCCCCCCAGACACACCCCTCCCAACACGGACATGGGCGCGCAGGTGAGGAGGGGAGTCAGAGACGCTACCTGGACCCATCAGCTCTCTACCGACCTGGGGGGTCACTTGCGGGAGGGTCTGGAGGTGGAGAGCGAGGTGGGGGAACTGGCTCTGACCCCACAGAGGTTTCAGCCATGCAGAGTCTGATTAAATACAGTGGAAACTTTGCTGCTGAAAGCTCCGGGTCTTCCAGGCACGCCGCGGACGGCCGAGGGCCTTTTGGGGGTCTGGGTAACATTGGCATGGAAGCTGAAAGGGAGAGGGAAAAAGAAAGAGAGCGGGAAAGAGAAAGAGAGAGGGAGAGAGACAGGGAAAGGGTAGCGGTTGGACCAGGTGGCTCAGGAGCGTTGAGGGTCCCTCCCCAGCTGAAGAGAGAGCAGGAGCGGCCGGACAGCGCCCGCTCGTTTGGCCGGGAGGGCGAGGGCGAGGTGCGCCACCCTCCAGTTGGCATTGCTGTGGCTGTGGCCCGACAGAGAGACAGTGGGAGCAGCAGCAAACCAACCACTGGACCTTCAGACACACAGAGACCCCTGCTGCAAACAGCCATCAAAGGTAATCATGACTTATTATGCAAGATGTGATAAACACATTCTGCCCGTTTTCTGTGTTTTCTTTCATGCGACTGATTGAGGTAAAAATTAAACTGAAAATTGAATTGCTGCTGTGATAACATGAATGAAGAGACCACCGATGTTGTCATTGGCTAAAGGCTTGAAAAACCTGCAGGAAGTTCACTCAGCTGATCACACAAGTCATTCCATGTTTGATAGTTTGTGGCGAGTTAAATCAAGTGTACTTAATATATTTGAAACATTTTTCTAATGCATTTCCTGCTTCTGCTTTCGACTCTCCACTGAACGGTACTGCAGGGAGCATAGATCCCCTTAGTTAAATGAACCAAGAACAAATGATTCCTCATTTTAGTTTCCATGAATAATGGAGGATTCATTTTCTTTTGGATCAAAGTCATATTTCCTCAGCCTCCTGTTTGACTTTGAGGTGTTCATGTATGTAACGTGACTAGAATGGTGAGAAATCAAACTTTTTTGCTAATCATGTCATGGGATGTATTTCGTTGAAAGGCTCTTTTTGGCAAGTCACTTGGCTCTCTGCGCTGCATAGCAATTCCTGCCATAGTACTCACTATTCTTGGACGTCAAGGTCATTCAGCAACAGTGCTCCCTCTCCATCTCTCTGTCTTTCCCCTTGTTTCAGTTTCTCTCCCTTCTTTTTTCTCTCAGCTCCATGCTTTTTCTGTCCTCCCACAGTTCAGCCTCTCTCTCTCTCTCTTTCTCTCTCTCTCTCTTTCTCTCTTTCTCTCTCTCTCTTTCTCTCTTTCTCTTCCTCTCACTCTTTTCATTTTGTTGAATGTCTCCCTCCTTCCCCTCCCTTCCTTCCTCTCTGAGAAGGTCTTTGTAGAGGCACTCCCTCCTTGTCCCACCTCAGGCCCCCTTCTCTTTCTCCACTCTTTTCTTCAGATCCACCTCCCCAACCCCACCTCCACCCTCTCTGCATTAAACATGTCATTACAGAGTGCAGCTAAAAGCTACAAACAAGCCTTGAATTACAATAAGACCATGGGTGCGTTGCTAAGCAATGGATCAGTCTTGAGAGTGACGGACTGCGGGTGTGTGTGTATGTGTGTGTGTGTGTGTGTGTGTGTATATGAGGAACTGTGTGTATTTGTGAGATACAGTGGATGCTTGTGTATCTGCATGTGCGTGTGCATGCACATGCATCCCCGGGGTTTATCCATTTCCTTGCTTGAGCAGAGTGATTGGTTTAATAGCATCAATCCCTCACGCTAAGAAGAGTTCTAAATAAACAGCAGAGGATTTACAGTGAAAATACAAATAGATGGATGAATGAATGAGTGGATAGATGGATTGGTAGATGGAGGGAAGCAGGAAGAAGAAGAAGGATAGGCTAATGATAAGAGATGGACAGATGGGCTTAGATCGATAGGTTGATAGACGGGAAGAGAGGGGTATGTCAGGAAGTAAAAGAAGTTGCGAGATGGTGTGAGATGGAGGGAAGACGAGCGATGGAGGAGTGGGGAGAGAGAGGGGGCGTGCAGCGCTAATCGCTGGCTTTCTGATGCAGGGAGGATAGCATGTGGGACAGGCTCCCTGTAACCTTGGTAACAGTCTTGAAACCTTTCCTGCGGAGCATGTCAGGGATTGTTAAAGTCTCTTGTCCCCTTTACAGGCTACACACACACACACACACACACACACACACGCGCACACTTCTAGAGCAGAACTGAAGGGTTCAGCACACTTGTATAAAACCTCTCTGCTGCTCAGGGACCTTCAGTCAGTGTTGATGAGATGGAAGAGGGTTAAAGGGAGAGAGCGCGAGGAGGAGATCCTCATGTTTATTCTGGATGGCTTGGTTGAGTGCCGCTGCTTTCCATCTCTTCCCTCCTTTTTTTTCTCTCTCCATCTCTGTCGTTTGCCGCTGGCCCTCATAGTAAGCAGGGTGGGTTTAAGACTCTGACTGTGTGTATAGTAAGGCTGCAGAGGAGATGTTCACACATTTCCTGTGGCACTAGACTAATAACTGATAAGAGCTGACACTCAAAGTGAGAGCTGTCACTCCATTTTTGTGTGTGTGTGTGTTTGTACAGTATGAGTGCACACACTCTTTGTGTTCAGGCCACAGCCCAACATCGTATTTTTAGCCTCTCCCCTCATTTTGACATGTTGTGTCATGTCACCATTACAGAGCTGGTGTCACCTTGTCTTCTCCCTCTCTACCCTCTGTTGTCACCCATTTTTCTCTTTCTGTCTCTTCGCATACCTTACTATCCATCTAGCATCTAATATCTCCTCCTTCTCAGCTCGTGCTCTTTTCTTTAATGTATATTACATGTGGGATTGGGGATTAAACATTTAAGAGTCTCAGTGATGCAACCACTAAACAAGCCTATCTAATCTTTTTCTCTCCCTCTGCACCTGAACCTGTCATAGATGAGGAGCGAGGGGAGGACCGCGCTCGTCACCATGATGACAGACTGCTGGCCGGCCGACTGGAGCGTGAACAGGAGAAAGTGCTCAGGTGAGGGGGTGTGGCTGACCACACTTTAAGCTTTTTCCCTCATGCTAAATTATCCTCAGTAACCTAATCCATTGTTAGAGATTAACCATGGCAAAAAGGCCAAAATCAGTTTATGTTCATAAAATCACACAGTATTAAATCACACAGTATTAAATATAGATGTGGCTTGTTTCCTCCCAGAGAGTCCAAAGAGCTGGCAGAGTTCACTCAAATGCACCCTGCCCCTTTGTCTAGCGGCCTGACACCAAGTATGATGACGCCCAGCCTCATGACCCCCAACCTTATGGTAACAGGAGGGGCTGCCCTGGCAGGGGCGGGGCGTTGGCCTCCAGACCCCTCAACTCTGACCTCTCATCCCTGGATGCCCCGACCTGGAGCCCCCCCAGTCTGGCTCTCCAGCACACCATACAGTAAGTTGACACACACAACTGATGACACATGTTAACATCCACAAGCACATGTTTAGCTGTTCCCAAACTTGTACTTAACATTCCCAGAGACACCTTTTCTATAATATTAAAAATGATTAATTGACAAGTCTGTCAATAGAGAATTAAGTCATTTTAAAAGCTAAAATGCTTTAAACATTACATTGTTAGCTGTTCAGCTGCTTAAATATTAGGATTTGCTACTTTTCCCTTTCTTGTGTGATCTGAATACCTTTCCATTTTAGACGACTGGTTAGATTAAATAAGAAACTTTAAGACTTCACCCTAATTTGCTTATTGCTTGTAGTATGACAACATGCTTTATAGTTTATTACAACTTCAGTTTATTAGCACAGTGTTTTCATCACAGAAACATCAAGCTAAAAGAAGTATAGTTTCTACATGTACGACACATTCAGTAAGCCAGATGCACACTGCTCAAAGCATTAGTAGCACAGTAGTTTTCAATGTGTGCATTTTGCGCTTTTCAGAAGTCATCAGTGTCTTAATCTCTGCACTGTGCGAAGTTTAGTGTAAATAAATTCAACACCAACACATGACATACTTGCTAAATTCTTCATAATCTCTGTAGCCTCCTCTGATTGGCTCAGCAGAAAAGGGAGGTGCTCTCTGTCTGACGAGTGGCCATCCAGTAACAGCCTCCAGGGGTCAAGTGCCACAGACATTCCTGATCTTTGCAGGACATTCCAGACCTGCTCCTCCAACGCTCGGCGTCCAGAAATAACAGCATCAGGGCACACATTCTTGCATACTTGTGTGAGCTTACACATACCATCTAAAAACATAGAGACACACACATGCGTAAGCAGAGCTCCCCAAGGGCTTGCTCCGTCTAGACACTAAGGGCGAAAAAATGACAAAACCTTCTCAAAAGCAGCTAAATTCAGCGTGTGCTCTCATATGTAACTCCATTATGGCGTCAGTGGGGATATAAATACTGCATGAAGAATGATGCTGAGTAAATGTTAGTTTTAGCTTGGCTGAGTTTTTTCCCCTCTTACTTTGTCTGCCTCTAACATTTCTCACACTTTTTCTTTCCGTTTTCACTCTTCCTGTCCTGTCCCGTCCCATTCAGGCCTTGGTCCCTCCTCGCTCCACCAGACCCTCCCTCCAGGCTACCCGCCCTCTCTGCCAGGCTCCTTACCCCCTTCCTACCAGTTTGCCAGAGACCCACAGTCTGGACAGCTAATAGTCATCCCTACTGAACACCTGCCACACTACGGTATGAAAGCTGCTCTGCGCATGATGCTGATTTGCTGATTTTATCACTCATGAAATGACTGTTGCATTTTGAGCACCACCCTCATTTTGAGACAGATGTTTGCTTTGGTAATCACTGTAAACAAATAATCAGTCTCCATGTGGTGTTGTGGACTGTGTACCAGTGGTTTTTGCTCTCTGCTAGTTTACAGCACAAACAGGGCACTGTGACGCACTGATTATCCTCCTCAGTTTACTGTCTTCCTCTTGCCTCCCTTCATTCCTCTGCAGGAGGCGATGTGCTGGAGCGTGGAGCCCCAGTGTGGTCGGGGGTATACGGTACAGGCGGCTCGCTGCAGCACGCGGCCCAGCTCCAGCTCCTCTCCCAGCAGCAGATGCTCCGGCAACAGGAGCTGCTCATGATCCAGCAGCACACAGTCCAGGTCCTGGAGCTGCAGAGGAACGCACAGCTAGTTGTAAGGGGACTTTGTGTTGTTGAGCACCTTATATATCCAAACAAAACACAGCATTATTATCCTTACAAACACACATTTCATCAACAGTAAACACAGATCCTCACATCATAAACACACTGTGCATATACTGTATACAGAACTCTGTCTCGTGTGTTTCAGGAGCGTTTAAAGGCCAGCGAGCATCGGCCAGAGGTAGAAGACAAAGCAGACAAGCGGAGCGTAGACCCCAAACCCAGACCTTCCTCAATATCTTCCCCGTCTCCTTCCCCCGTCCTGCATCCTCGCAAACCTCCCCCTCCCTCTCGTTCACCGACCCCGTCCACGTCCTCGCTCACCCCGCTGCCTCCGCACCCCTCGCCAGTGACCACCCTCAAGTCAGAGGAAGGGGGGCAGAGGGTGTTGGCGCACCCGCCGACACCCCTGCCCCACCCGCCATCGCCACGTTCAGCCTCTCCACCCCCATCTTCGCCGCGGCGGCCTAAACAGGAGGCGACCGAGGAAGGGGAGGTGGGACGGAGAGAGCAGAGGGAGGGACAGAAGCCGGCCTCTGGACCCTTTCCAGGCATCTACTCTGGTGAGTCTGGAGGAATCTAACGTTTGAGTGACCAGCTGCTCCACCCTCATGTTGTGGTTAAATTATTGAACCCTGCAGTGTAATGAGAAGTCTGTATTATTCTGTTTGGCTTGAGAACACCTGTATTATTTTGGATATTTATGAGGTGTTGGGGCTCACTTGCTGTGTGGAGCTTTGCTGGAACAAGGATGGACAAAGGTTTCAGTAGTGTGAACAATTGAGGAATGTTTGAGCAATAAATCAGGCCTGAATTTGATAGTGTGTGAATCTGTTACTAATTCTAATCTGTGTTTTTACTTTCCAGATCTCCCTCCAGGTTACCCCTACCAGTCTATCACTGCACCATTTGGCTCTCCTTTCCCCCCTTACCACATCCCAGCACCTGCAGGGGCAAACACAGAACTCGTCCCACCCCACCGCTCCCGTTCTCCAGCCTCAGCTGCCCCTTTGCCCTCACCACACCTCCATTCAAGGCTCCTGAATTCAGACATCAAGCCACAGAAACTAGAGCCGTCAAAGATCGGGTCATTCCTCAAACAGGAACCGGGTGTGGATCGGCCTCAGCTGGCCATGATGCCAGAACCTCTGGGCCCCCTTCGCCGGAGCTGCAGCCCCATCCGAGCCAACCAAGACAGAGAGACGGACAGAGAAGCCCCCAAGCCCCAAGCTCAGCCGTTACCTCTGTGCGTCCCCAGTCCTCCACCTCAACAAAGTGAAAGACTGGAAGATGTCAGGGAGGAAGAGAAGGAAGGAGGCCAAATCAAAATGGAAGTGTCATCTTATTCATGTCAGGCAGCATATCCTCTACCCCCTCCGCTCACAGAGGCTGAGCCTAAACCAAAGGTCATCAAGGATCCGGAGCGAGCACGATATCCTTTGTGCATCACTGCAGATTCAGAGAGCCAGGAATCAGCACCGAAGTTGGTGTCACTAGAGCAAACCACCAGCACAGCGTGTGAACAACAGCAGCCAGACACTCCAATCGACTCGCACACTCCCAGCCAGAAAGACAGTGGAGCTGAAACCCCCATTTATCCTCCTCCCGCCTCCGACTCTCCGCTCCCGCTGGTCATCGGTCCTGAGGATCCCATGGCTGGGATGCTCGCCCTGCTGACAGCCAGTGAGATGGCTGCCCAGGACCGCCCCAGCACCCCACCTGCCCCAATACTCGTACGGCAGATTGAAAACCCTCAGGTGGGGGCGGATTGCAGCAGCGCGGGGCCTCTGGAGATGGTGGCACTGGAGGGGATGGCCCTGCTTAGCCAAATGGCTCAGAGAGAGATGGAGAACATCAGCCAGGAGCAAGGTGAGTAGATGTGAGAAAGTGAGGGGTAAGAGTTGGGAAAAGGCAAGAGGACAGAGGGCAAAAATAAAAGGGGCGAGTGTAATACTCATGTCAGCTCTGTTAAAGTGTAGTTTTTTATATTCCTCTAATGTTTTAATATTCTCTGCATACCGTCCAGATCTGACATTAGGGGGTCTGGACTGTCTTCTTGAAGCAAGCCGACAGATCCTGTTGGAGGCCATAGAGAAACAGTCCCACATTGATCTGCCCAGAACGCTGGATCCCAACAAGAAATACAGCTGGAGGCAAAGGAAGGAGGAGCCGGTAAGAGGAATAAAAATTTCATGGTCAACCAGAGATGAAAATCTGTCAGTTTGTGAAATGTTGTGACAGAGTTGTCACTTTTTCCCCCCTCTTCCTTTTTGTCTCTCTTCCCTGCAGCTGTACAGTAAAATGTCTGTGGACATGTTGGACACAGTCGAAGTGGAATACCGTGTCCGCCTGGCTGAGCTGCAGAAGACATATAAGGAGAAGCAGAGAGAGCTGAGCAAGCTGCAGAGACGCAGAGACAAGCAGTGAGTGCTATTGAACACAGCTCACGCATATTGTACAAACCACATTCAGAGTTAATTAATCACACCACTGCTATTATTACACGCTGATACACACCTGCGGAAAAATGCTTCCACAGCTCCACCCCAGACAAAATGCATAACTCTTTTATGTTTCTATGTCAGTGAGCGGCAGCAGCAGGAGGATGAGAGGCGGAGTCTGACCAGACGGGGCAGAGGGCGACCCAGGAAGAGAAAACATTTGGTCACGCCTCCCAAACTGGATAGCAGGCCTGGAAAGTGAGTGTGATCTGTAGTTGAAATCAACCTTTTTTTTTTTTTTTTTTAACGCATTGACACATTTTTCTTAAGTGCACGTTTAGCTTTTAGCTTCATACAGTGCAAAATTTCCTTTATCCCAGGGTGGGTAGGACAGTGCAATACTCTGAGGACTCTGAAGCTGGGGAAGGACAGAGGAAGAGGTTCCGGGTGTCTAGAGAAGAGGAGGAGACGGAGGCAGGAAGTGGAGGAATGAAGGTGAAAAAGAAGAAAAAGAAGAAGAGCTGGAATGACCAGGAGCCATCCACCAGTCATGCTCTGGAGGTAAGCCACTTGGAAGTGCATGTTTAGATTTCAGCAGCTTTATAATGCATTTGTTCTGAATAATTAATGTAGCTTGTTTTGTGGGGTTCTCAGGTGTTGAAGGCGAAGCGCGGCCACGTGTGTGAGCAGGAGCAGCTGGCGTCAGACCTCGACAGAGCTCTTTCGCTCTCGCAGCTCAGCTCCCTCGGCGCATCCCGCAAACTTAGCTCCAACTCAAAATTAGACAAGTCAAAGGGCAAGTCCGCTGACAGTCGGACAAAGGAGCGCGCCATCCATTCCCCTGCCAAAGGAGGGAAACACAAGATGTCCACCAAGGCTTCCTCTTCAGAGACCGTCCAGAAGGTTAAAGGTCAGAAGAAGACTGCTTTGTTCTCTCCTATGAGATCAGAGCTCAGCAGCTGCTCCAACAGTGAGTACCTGAGGACAAACAGTCTGACAATTATATTGTCAGATATTAACTTTTTTCAGTTTTTATATGCATTTGTGTACCTGTAGATGATGTCTTCAGTCCACAAACCACTTTTCTCAGTCAGACTCAAACCAACAGTGATCTGACTAAGTATTGTTGGTAGATGCATTTTATTGCTCTGTGCCATAGAACTCAATTGTTGTTCAAAAAGTAGGTGACATGTTACATCACAATGATCAAACACACTGTGAACATCGCGTACATTATCCTGCTGTCATTAATACTTAACAAATGTGTATTCATCCACTGCTGAAAATAGTCCCAGACAAATGCACTATTTACTCCTGTTGGAGTAATGCCAAGCTGTTTTTGGAAATTGTTTAGCCCTTTTTAAAAATATAACTATATATTTTCAACCAGACCTTATTAAATATTTACATTATGAGACAGAACAAATGGCCACAAATAGGGTAGTGGAGTCAGAAAACACTGAAGTGTTTCTGGTTTTGGTCTTTTCATGGGATTTGTCCACAATAAGAAATATGAAGAGAGTGCCAGACTTACTGAATTATTAGCTTATAATCTTATCCATTGAACTATCATATTTATTACATTTTCCTTGGATTTTCTTTGTCTAACTGGTGCGTGAGGATGACTCATAGACTATTACCTTTTTCTTTTTTATCTCAGTCCTTTCCAATGTGCCTCTTCTTGACACATACCTTTTGGATGGACATGGTGGCATTGTACAACCATTGCATGGTGGTGGTAGAAAGTGTATCACTGGTGGGTTGTTTAATGGGGTCAAACCCATCAGTTCATGTAGTTAGGTTGAGTGAAGTCAATAGTTCAGGAAACGGCATTAATCCCGGTTTAATTTGCAGAATCTTCCTGAGGTTGAGGTCGAGAAGAAACCATCTTTGTCTGACTCTTTGTTTTCATCCTTGTGACCTCATAAATCATTAACCACACTCTCTCCACACCAGACTCAGATTCAGAGGAGCACAATTCTGCTCGAGGGGGCTGGCCCCCTCTCTCAGGGACACGTTCCCATGGCAACCTGACCAGGAAGAGGCGGTCCGCATCGTCGCCGACATCCCTGCTGTCCAGTCAGAAGTCTCAGAAGAAGAAACACAAGCACTTATCCCTGCTGCTGGAGGAAGCGGGCCTCAGCTCCTCTGATGACTCCTTCGACCAAGGTTACTGACCAAATCTTACAGCTCCTCGTCCCTTTGCTGTTGAGTCAGAATATATTGTGTCTTTGAGCCTCGTCCCAGCTCGTGTCTTTGTTTGCTTTTCGCTGAGGCAGCTGTTTTCAGACTGTGCTTTAGCTCGACGATCTCTACCTCTCTTGCTGCTGGCTTCTCTGCAAAGTTGCCTTTTTTTAAAAAGAGTTTACCTATTTCTATGGTGTTTTTTATTGCCTGGATTGCAAACCGTTTTTGTAGCATTTTGTACATTTGAAAAATTGTGTGAATTGTGAGATTTTGTTGTATTGCAGTTTGGTACCTATAAGCTTTATTAAAGGTGTTGATCTGATTGGTACAGAAAGCGAAGCGCTGTGGTCCTTGTGTCTGCTTCATCTGTCTGTCTGTCTCTGTCAGTCCGTCCAGCTGCCACTGCACCTCACACATCCTTTAGTGCTCTGTTCGTCAAATATCCCTTTACTTCTCCTGGAAAAGGTCGGAAAACAATGTTCGGCTTAAAGTTTACATCTGGAAAACTGGAACATTATATGTGGCAGATTCACACAGAGCTGAATCTGATTGGACAGAGATGCTTCCTGGTCAGCATAAATGGTTATAAAATAGAGAGAGTTTAATGATAGTTGGCTTGTTTTCTAGTTTTTTGGAATGGTAAGCTACTTTTACCTCAGACTAAGTGTTTATTGGTGATGTGGCCTGGTGTTTAACGTTGTGGGGGAAGTAAATGCACCAAGAGTGATTGTTTTAGATGTTGGGGATATTTGCACAATAGAGCTCCTCCTCTGTGTCTACTAAACCTTCAAATAACCCTTTTCCCTTTACGTTGCTCTCTCAGATACCTTGCTCTGTCCTCTTACCTTTCCCTCCTCACCTCTGACCCCCACCCCTTTCCCCCCTTGTCCTACCCATGATGCTTTGAGTGTCTCTCAGCCTGTTCCATGTGCTTGTGCTGCTGCCGCTGCGACATTACAGAAGCTTGGCAAGGACTAGCGCAGCCTTGAGCCCATGCTACCTCGCTGCGGCTAGTCTACGCTGTGGCTAAAGCTTTGCTTAAGCTAGACTGTGCTAAGGCCAGGCTACGCTACGGCTAGGCTGCGCTCTCGCCGCCACACTGCCCCGCCCTGCCTGAGGCCACACCCCTGTCACCTGCTCTGTAAGTAGGAAGTGCCCCTCCCTCTATTTTTTTTATTGACCGCTAACATGGACTATGCTGAAATTGAACTACATATACAGAACATTAACTTTTACCTTAATCAGTTTTTATTTTTTGTTCTTTTTTTCCCCTCACAAATTAAAGCTCTTGAATGAGAGCCATGGTTACTCCAACTTACCCAGCAGAAAGGTTTTAAGGAAGGGTAACCATGGTTACTCAAACTTCATATGAAGATTATACCAAGGGGCCTCACAGGGCTGTCCTCTCAGTGCCTGCTTGTTGTTTTGTCTGCTTGCTACTGTTAACACAGTGGATTCACAGTACAACATTTGCACCAGATTTGACTTTTAAAACAAGTTTGAGCATATTCAAAGTTGGAGTTTACTTTATTCCATACTGGAGCCAAAACTAAAGTTCAAATAAGTCACATAAATAGAACCAAGCATTACTGTTTTTGTTAAAGAGTGATTTAACGCCACGAGAAAATCTTGTTTTTTGCTGACTACTTGTGGTTTAACCTCCCACCTTGCTGCGGTGATGTATGAGTGGACTCCAGTACACTGTGACATCACAGCTGGGTGTGGTCAGACGTTAAACAAGCTTGAAACTTTCAACAAGAAAGGCCAGAACAACACGGTTTTTCAGCCTGGTGTTCTCTCCAGTGCAGTGCATGCTGGACTCTTCATAATCACCTATAATTGCTTATTTTATTACTTTAATAATTTCATACTCTAATGTCAGCGAGACTTTAAATTAAGTTTTGTTGTCTGTCGTGATTCAAGAGATCTTGTACTGTGCATCCACCCTCTATGTTAACACTCTAACCCCTGAGGAGACACTCCTCCTGTTCATCTGTTGCCATGGACCTAACTGCTAACTTCCAGCAAGACACAGCTAACCAACAGTATGCTACTGTATATGTGTGTATATATACAGCATATGTATGTGTGTGTGTGCTGCTTTTCTGTGCTCTACTGGCCTGTCAGAGTTAGAGGAAGGAGTGCAGTTTTTCATATTCCCTGAAGGATTTTTTTTTTCAAAAATAATAAATGATATCTGAGTCAGAGATTCATCTCACATGGTTTCAGCAGCTGTGAGTATGTATGTGGCTCACATGCATGTGGTAAATTGTAATTTTTCCTGCTGTTTCTTCTATAACCGTGTGAAGGCAGGCTGCAGTGGTTTGGACAGTTTATCTTCTCTCTCTCCACTGTTGTTTCTGATCAGCCTACATGTTAAGATGTGTGATTTTGTGTTTGTGCTTCTGGGTAATTGTGTAGACTGTAACTGAGTTACTGTAAGATCCAAACTGCTGTATCCTTTTCACGCAGGGTTTAGCTCAGTCTTTGTCTATGAAAAGTTGTGTCTTTATTGTTTTTCTTTTGTTAATGCTCCTCTCTGTGGTGCACTCTTTGTGTCCACTGTCAGTAGAAACAATAGGAAGTGGTTTGACCTATGGCCCAGACCCATGCTGCAGCCACGTTTGTCTCTTAGCTGCATCTGTTTTCTATTTTCAGAAACCTCAGAGGACGATGAAGACGACAACGAGGAGGAGTCCGACTCAGACGACGGCGGCTGTGAGGAGAGTGGGCTGGGTCTGCTGGCTAGGTTTGCGGCGAGCGCTCTCCCTGTCAGCTCGACCCCTTTGAGCCTCCTCCATGACGGCAAACACCGCAGCAGGCAAAGCACTCTGGGTAAGAACACAACAAACACAAATAAGTTATGTGTGAGTTTGTACAAAAAACCTGAGCAAACTTGGGTATGGATTTACCTTTTTGTGGAGAGTAGGAAGATAAAGGAAAAGTTGAGAGAATGAAGTGATCTTCTTTTCCTTATTATGTTGAGAGAAGTTGCAGACAGACTGTTTCCTGTGCAAACTCCTGTTTTTGCTAATTTCACAGGTTCCCCCGACACTGTTCCACACTATAATTGTATTTTTTTGTGGTTGAGCAGGTTCTCTGCTCGAGCATTTGTTTGGGATTATGTTATTGATTCATGGTTAAATATTCATTCATTTGTAATTGTCACATCAGGGTGCATGTAAAGATTCAGTCTTGAATTATGTATTAGTTTCAGATTGATCAATAGTCCTATTCACTGTGTTATTGATTTCAGTAAATCTAACACCTTAGTTTATAACTGGCTGCATTTTTATGGGAGGAGCTGGGATTTATCTGTAGGATTTCTGTGTGTGTGTGTGTGAGTTTTTACATCATGTGACCCTCTCCTCTGTCAGGTTCATCAGAGTGCGAGTGGTCAGACTCTGGCTCAGACTTGCGGCTGAGAAAGTTTCCCTCCCTGCTGCACGGCAAACGCTCCGCCCCAGAGCTCCCCCTGTTGCCCCCAGCAACCCGCCGCACCGACCAGACCAGCCCCACTAAGCGAGACGAGGCGCTTCCGGTCAAACGCAAACCCCTGCCCAAGCCGCGCCCCTCGCCTCGGTCGCCCCGGCGGTTCAGCTTCGACCTCGCCGCCGGCCCCGGGTTCGGAGGCTTCAGCGAGGATGAGGGCTGGAACCGACGACGCAGTGAGAGGATCTTCCTCCATGACGCTACCACTTCTGCCAGTCAGATGTCCGTGCCGGCCCCTTGTTCGACCAGCCAGAGCTCCTCCTCCTCCAGCTCAGCCCCACCTCTCACCCCGAAGCCCACCTCCAGACCCAAGCCCACTCCGCCCAGCAGAGAGGGGAAAGATGTGGTGAAAGTACGTCAATAATTCATTGGGTTGTTGTTCACCATCTGACAAACCTGAAAAACAAAGACACGCAAGCCTTTTCTTTCTCTGTCTTGTCTGTTACTGTTTCACTTCTGCCCCTCCTTCAAACTCTGGTTCCCTTTTGTCTCCCTTGACACATCTGTGTGTGTGTGTGTGTGTGTGTGTGTGTGTGTGTGTGTGTGTGTGTGTGTGTGTGTGTGTGTGTGTGTGTGTGTGTGTGTGTGTTAGAGTGCCAGCAGGGTTTCCCAGTACTTCAGTCACTGCAGCACTCCCCTGCTGTCTGTGTCGTGTTGCTGACAAGAAAGGACAACTGCAGGCAGCCTGGCAACATCCCACCCTCAGTGTGTGTGTGTGTGTGTGTGTGTGTGTGTGTGTGTGTGTGTTAGTCCAGTCCAGTCATTCATTCATATACATGTTTTAACTCTGCACATTGTGACTTTCGAAAACCAGAAAAAGAAGTCGAAGGACTCTCCTCTGCCCATGAGCCCGTCCACTCTGTGCAGTCCAATCACAGACAGCCCTGTGCCTCTGAGCCCTGCACGCAAGAGCCAACCAAAAGCCAGGACCAAGGCCAGAGAGGTCAGTGGGATGATGGATCAGCTGCAAAGTCATTATGGTTGTGAACTTAATCATCCTGGCAAGGACAAAACCCCAGAACATTTTAGTTATTAGGCCTAAATTTGCACACATGCTTTACTTTATAGAGCATTATGCACACACAGAAAAAATATGCCTCGAGAAATTAACCAACTCCTTGTGTTGTAATTAACACTGCTTTGTTTCCTAGTAGAGAAAAAAGTAAACCTCTTGTATGGTGTGATTTCTGCCAAAGTGTTGCATTGCTCTCCATCTGCCACCAGCGAGAACTAGAGTTTGTTTTGGAAACACTAAAGGCAGCTGAAGTGTGTGCACGGCTCTTTGTGGTGGTGAAACAGCAGAGAAAGATTGTGTGTAATGCAACAGCATAAGTGTTGTAATATGTCACTGTTTCCCTTTGAAAAGTTAATATGTGGTGCATCAGGCTGGTAGTTTGGTCGGCTGCCACAAATTAACCTCAAGCAGCAGCATCAGCTCACAAAAAACTAATTCCTCAGTCAGGTGTTGTTGACAATAAGACCGATTTCACTAATGACAATTTTTGTTTTGGGATTATAAACTTAAAATTAAAGCCCTTATTTGTGTGTTTTTGCAGCCTTCCAGGGGAGCAGTGAGCCGGCTGATGGAGAGCATGGCAGCAGACGAAGACTTCGAGCCCAACCAGGACAGCAGCTTCAGCGAAGACGAGCTCCTCCCACCTCGCAGCAACAGTGTATCAGAGAGGTCCTCCACACCCGGTGAGTACACCTGGACACACTCTGATACTGCTTACACACCCGCACACACACACACTATACAATGATGTGTATGATTATCGCACATGTTGTTGTTGTGTTCAGCTCCAGTGCAGTGCGTGCTGGATAAGGATTCTCTGGTGGACGGACTCAGAGTTTTGATCCCGATGGACGACCAACTGCTGTACGCTGGACACGTGAACACCGTACACTCCCCTGACATGTGAGTGCACGCGAGCGGACGTTTAGTCTTTAAACGGAGCAACATGATTGATTAGCAGCCTTTAATAGAGGAAACACACACATCTGTTTGCACTATTAAAAGCTGCAAATCAATCAGCGTGCTCCAGTTTTTGGGTTTTTTTTTTTTTTTTTTTGCTGTCCTTGATTTGAGCGGTACCTGCAGCTGCATGCCTGCAGATGCAGGCCATAACAATCTGCTCTGTTAATTTTTGTACAACACAGAAACAAGGATTTTAACTGCTCACTTTGCCCTCTATACTCGTATGGTTAGTTTGACATTTTGGGAAATAGCTTGTTCTCCTTCTTGCCAAAACTGTACACAAAATATAAAGCTAAATCCAGCAGTCAGTTAGCCTAGCATAAAGAATACTTCATTAAAAGAAAACAAACAAACTAAAGCCCTGTTCAGACAGGATTAATATTCCAGGGATGATGTGGGTGTTAGCTTCACTCCCTGCCAGACAACATTTTAGCCAGAGCCAAGGTGCTGTAGTCATTATTTGTAAAAGAAGACACGTTCCCCAGCCTGCTACACATCAAAGCGGTCTGAATGAAGATAAGGGCCCACCACTCGCTGTGTCTGGCAAAGAGACCATTCACACTTCAGACAAAGCTGATGTGGCTCTGGATACTGTCTCAGAGTGTCGTAAAAAGCGCTCGCCCTTGCACACTGACCCCAAACTTTTGACCCTCACCTTCTTCTGATGACTCCTTCCTGCAGATACAGCGTGGTGGTGGAGGGGGAGAGAGGGAACCGACCACACATCTACTGTTTGGAACAACTGCTGCAGGAAGCTGTGAGTAAACTGCACATTTCTCACACATAGACCTTCCTCTAGGTACTCTTCATCTCCCTCTGTTTCAGGTGATACCACTTAGTAAGAAGAAGAGTGTCCGAGTGTACGAGTCCGTCATGTGAAATAATGTGTGTGGGTAAGAGTGGTCGATGACATGCGGTGTTAACATTTATGAGTTCTTCATTCTGTATGTGCAGATCATTGATGTGAAGCCTCCATCCGTGCGCTATCTCCCAGAGGGCACCCGCATTGCAGCCTACTGGAGCCAGCAGTACCGCTGCCTTTACCCTGGCACTGTTGTCAATGGTACAACAACAGCACACAAACACGCACCTACTGCTAATGTGATATGATTCATAATCCACTTACATGGGCAATTAAATTGTAGCTGGCAGCACAAATAAATGTAAAAGATCTTAACAGGGCTGCTCCTTCAGTGTTTGATGCAGCAGAGTCTATTATTTTTAAGAGTCAGATGGTAATGGAAACATAACTGGTCTGGGTTCTGTTATTATTAAACTCTATCAGCTCAGTGAGCTCTGCTGTGAATGAACATGAGTTACTGTGTGTGCCAGATACACAAATCAAAACACACTTCTGACATATCTGGTGTTTTAATTTGCAAATGTGTCCAAATCAAATATTTGATTCAGACTCTTATTTTTACCCAAAACAGGAAGTTCAGATATCGACGAGAATGACGACCTTATCACGGTGGAGTTTGACGATGGCGACACAGGCCGCATCCCCCTCTCCCACATCAGACTCCTGCCGCCAGACTACAAGATCCACTGTGAGCAGACAGACACGCACACACACACACACACACACACACACAACCAGTTCAAGTTGGTAGACAGTTCTGTAACAGCCACATCTCAGTCAATCATGATCTCTTAGATTTTTCTTGTTGTCACTCTCAGTTCTCTGTTGAAACAGGGAAGGAGAAAAAGGAACACACACACACACATACAAATGCACACACACACGCATGTGCATAGACACACAGTTTCTCCCACAGATTTGAATTTTATCATCTACTCTGGGTTTGAATCATGCTGTATATACCATATGATCTCACCTGTTTGCATTTGCATAAATGCTATTTGTGTGTGTTGATGGTTTTAGCAACAAGTGTTTTCTCAGTAGACTACTTATAGCTATTCCAGTGCATTGCTTCTCCTTACACTCGTGTGTGTGTGTGTGTGTGTGTGTGTGTGTGTGTGTGTTGTGTATGTATGTATGTACATAATTGTTCCTAAGTGGATGTGGATATGTTTCCCAAGGCTGAACTCTTGCTCAGGCTTCATGAGTCTCTATACATTATATATACATACATTATCAATACATATTTAGACAAATAGAGCTTCTTAAAGGACATGAGCTGAGGCACTTCGTTTACAGAAATGAAAGTATATTGAGCACTGAAGTCAAAACACCTTGTTGAATTGCAGTCTTTTTGTTAAAGCTTTTGTCAATTTCGGCACATTAGTAGTTGGTAAACCAGGTGCTTCCAGGATGGTGAAGCTTTATGAGGAAATGAGCACAGTCAAAAAGGCATAATGGTGTCAGCTGATAACAGGCCAGTAACAGACAACATATTGCCTTTATTTTTGTGTTTTCTTGAAAAGAAACTTGAATACCAGTGTATGTAAGCATGTGGGTTAAGTTCTCGAGCTAAAGCTTTAAGGCCACTGGCTCTCTGCTTCTGTCCAGGCGCTGAGCCGTCCCCTGCTCTGCTCGTGGCCAGCTGCTCCAGGAGGAGAGTCCGCAAATGCAGCAAAGAGGGCAAGGAAGCAGGAACCAAACCAGAGGAGACCACTCCAAAGATAAAAGGAAAACCTGGTCGCAAACCAAAACCCAAACCAGGTGAGCCGATCACACTGCCTCCCACAGATTGACACATGGAATAATAAAAGTCTTTGTCAGGCCTCTGTTGTCATTTCATGGCTTCATTGGGGCTGGAAGTTGGAGTTTAGTATCATCATTTTTAATAGTCATTACTAATACGCCAACCTCCTTCTTATTCTTCTAATAGGTAATATCTCCTGTGTCTCATTCCACTTCTCTGTAATGGATCAGTGAAATAGTTGGTTGAGACAGCAAATTTTCACTGACGTGTCAAATCTATTAGAATTATTAAAGAAGGAAATGGTAATGTTTCCCACTGGAGGTAAAAAATATTGGAGAGAGTGCTAAAGTAAAACTAATCCAACGCACTTTAAGTACTGCCATCACTTTTGCCATTATTTGCCTTTTTTCTTCTTTGAGTAATTCCATGGGACCAGTAAAGGACATCTCCTCACACACTGGAGGCAAACGTATCATAATGAAGAGATGGATTTCACATTATTTGGCTCAGTGCTCATCATGGAGGCGCAGTGTGTTTCCCTCCTGAGTGCTTTACTTATCCATTTAAGGCAGTTAGAAATTTGCTTCATTTGTGTTTATTAGGAATAATAATAGAAATGAGTTTCCACGTGGTTTGATGCCATCTTTACTGTAACATATTTATCATAGAGACCATTGAAGAGCTAAGCTCAAAAATACTTTTCTCATGTTTTGATGAGTCTTTTTAAAACAGCAAAAGTAGAACAAAAATAGAACAAAAGCTCAGAAACGTCTTCAAACATTTCATATTTGAGCGCGACTGTCATCTCTGATATCAGTTTAATAAATTTACTCAAACAGCTTCTCTGTTGTTCCATTAAAGCTCAGAGTCTGTTACTCTGGCTGTAATACATGGCATGTTGCATGTCTGATTTGCTGACGCCGGCCTTGTTTCAACTGGGTAAGCAGTTCTTAAATGCAGTGTTTTCATTCCAGAATTGTTTCCTTGCTGATTTGTCCACCATTCTCAGCATGTGAGGCTGCAGACCACAAAAATCACACAATGGCCACACAATGAAAACGTCAGCATATCCAGCGTGAACCCATTTACAGTGTAGTTTGGCCAAGAAATAGTTGTTAAACTTTTCCTTGTTTTTCCTTTTTTTTCCTCCCTCAGAAACCTCCATGAATTCAGATGGCCGGGAGAAAACTGATCCTCCGCCTTCCTCCACCCAGCCTCCGGAGAGACTCCAGGCTCCAGCTAAACCTGCACAGGACAGGACCCCGTCTGTCCAGAAGGCTGGTCAGGAGAAGCCCCGCCCCGCATCCCGGCCGACAATGGGAACCCAGGCAAAACCAGGCCGTAAAAGCTCCACCACGTCCCCCGTGAGCAGCCCTACCCTTCCCAACCCAGTGCCCAGGAAGAGCAGCTCGGCCGTCCAGCCTGCTACTTCTAAACCGGCCCGCTCCCTCCCTCCCTCCCTCTACCCCTCCACCTATGGAAAAGTCCTAACTGTGGATCTGTACAGCGAGCCCAACCTCAGCTCGTACAACAACCAGCGCAGAGAAAGAGAGAGTAACAGCAGCGTCAGTCCCACAGCCAACAGACCCATGTCCAGACCCATGGCAACATCTGCCGCGCCCAAGCCCAGTGCTTCATCCACGCCCAGGCCCACCTCTGCCTCCACGCCCAAAACCAAACAGTCCTCAGACCATCACGGCGGCTCCAGACCCGGCCTCAGCTCTGGACTCATTCCCAGCCCCATCTCCAGACTGTCAACAGGCAAACCCAGCTCTACTCTGACTCCCAGACCTTCATCATCATCGTCATCCTCACTGTCGTCATCATCATCATCCAACCCCAGACCTAAACTTAAGATGCCATCCGAACAGTTGTCCCCCAGCTCCAGACCAAACCCCATCTCCAGGCCCAAGCCCAGCCAAGGGCAGAGTGACGGGGGCTCTGCAGTGAGGCGGAAGCCCCTGTCTGCAGAGCCTCTCGTGAAGCTGGACCACGAAGGTGTCACCTCACCGAAGACCAAGAAGACCAAGGCTTTGATGTTGCTCGAGGGTCGGGGCGTTAGACGAGATCACGCCCCCATCGCCACGGCCTCGACCAATCAGAAACTGCTAAAAGATAAGCTGAGAGCTCCAGAAAGAGAGAGCCTGCCAGAGAAAGACTCCACCTACAAAGCACCAATGCTGGCTAAGGAGAAGGCAGACAGTCGCGGAAGAGGACCGGAGATGGACACCAGAGAGGAGAAAGTTAAAAAGGAAGAAAGAAAGGAGGTGGACAAGAGAGAGGAGAGAAAGATCAAAGAGGAATCTCAGAGCAGCAGCAGCTCAGAGTCGGAAGAAGAAGCAGAGAAAGGGAAGATGAAGAAAAAGAAGAAATGCACCTCAAGCTGCTCTTCCTCCTCTTCATCCTGCTCGGGATCCTCCTCGTCCTCTTCATCATCTTCGTCCTCGTCATCCTCGTCCTCCACTGACGACTCCTCCTGCAGCTCAGATGAAGAGAGGACCCCTACACCTCCACCGGGCCCCGTCTCCCCGCCTCCAGCGCCGGACAAGCCAAAAGAAGAGACGAAAGAGGAAGAGGAAGAACAGGAGGTAAAGAAGGAGGCAGAGGTGAAGGTGGAGGAGGAGGAAGAACTGTCACCTCCCTCACAGTCTCCCTCTCCGTCAACCTCTCCGACCCCCGCTGCTTCTGCTCCTACTAAACCTGTTAAACCGGCCACAGGGAAAGGCTCCGGGCAAAGAGGTCGTCCTCCAAAACCGAAGCCCAGCGGAGGAGAGGGGAAGGTGGGGAGACCAAAGCGGAGAGAGGGGGTTCACCTCCCCACCACCAAGGAGCTGGCTAAACGTCAGAGGCTTCCCAGTGTGGAGAACAGGCCCAAGATTTCTGCTTTCCTTCCAGCCAGACAGCTCTGGAAGTGGTTTGGAAAACCTACTCAGGTGAGGAGAGAAATCATATGTAATCAGAAAAAATTAATGGCTGTCATTTTAAATAGACATCTTCCTTTCACTCTGTGACCAGTTTGTCCTCTTATGTCCACCTCCAGAGACGTGGTATGAAGGGCAAAGCTAAGAAGCTCTTCTATAAGGCCATTGTTCGTGGCCGAGAGATGATCCGCATCGGCGACTGTGCCGTGTTCCTGTCTGCTGGCCGGCCCAACCTGCCCTTCATTGGCCGTATCCAGAGCATGTGGGAGTCCTGGGGCAGCAACATGGTGGTCAGGGTCAACTGGTTCTACCATCCAGAGGAGACAAACCCCGGCAAGAAACTCACTGACAAGAAGGTAAGAGTTTTTACTGGTGGCCAGATGAAGGTCAAACTGTGAAATGAGTGCAACTAAGCAGACCAATAAGTGACGTAATACGACCTCCTACAATCATATCTGTCCTCTCCAGAACTGGGATCAGATGTGCGGTCAGTCTTTACCAGCAGCCCTGCACTCTTCTATCCAGAGGAAAGACTTCATGGAGGTGAGAGGAAAATTAATTATTTTACCTGTGTTTTCAGTTCTGCTCCTCAGGCTGTAAAATCGTGATGCTTTTTAATGTAAGACTAATGAGGACCAGACAGTATGGAGCCTTGAAACTTACAAGTTATCAGACAAGTCAGAATTATAATCATGAATACATGAATAAATTGTACTATTAGTTAAGTAACTAAAGTGGAATGTAAAAGGAAATATAAAGCTTTATATGTTTCCTTTAACCTCCAATAAGTTGATTTAAAAAGCATAATTAGCTGTGTTTTCATCCATGATACACCGTACACAGCAGTTTTAGAATAAAAGCGTCTGTGTCTCTGTCGCAGCGTGCCCTGTACCAGTCGTCTCACAGCGACGAGAATGACGTGCAGACGGTCAGCCACAAGTGCCTGGTGGTAAGTGTGGATGAGTATGAGCAGATGACCCACACACGCCGCTACGCCGATAGTGAAGACCTCTACTACTTGGCCGGCACCTATGAACCCACCACTGGCATGATCTTCAACACAGACGGAGTCCCAGTCATATGCTAAAACGAAAAACACAAACATGTACGAGTCGCTGAAACCAAATCGTGGACTGACTTACCAACTTTGGACCTCACTGGGAGTCAAACACAACCCGTGGTCTTTCCAAGTCTAATCACTGATCTTCACTCACGATGGATCTTTTCTCAGCCGTGACTCAATGAACTGAACCGCTCCGATACCATGATACACTTCAAACAAACTGTCATGAACAGCTACTACTACTACAGAGACAGGAGACACTACAGACAGTATTAAAAGGAACAAGTCTCCTGAAACATTTGCACACACAGACTCCATCAACACATACTGTTTTGCTTCTTGTGTTCATGGGAAAGTTTCAGAACACGTATGAGTACTTCAGTCTCCATTTACATGTAAATATACCCTGCATAAACACAGACACATATTTACACTCACATGCACAGACACATGTAAATACTCACCCCCATGTAACACACACACACAGTTATATAGAGGAAAATATGAGTGTTTTATTTTCATGTAATAGATTTATGTCAGAGTACTTTTTTCTAAAGAGGTAAACAGTCAAGAAGCTTTAATGAACTGTGAATGATGATACAGGAGAGAGGCTCGTGTCTGTCCATCCGTCCTCTCCTGCCCCCGGCAGGACGGACAGACAGATGCGCGCACACACACGCCGGTGGTGTGACGTTGTGATTATGATGTTGCCGTGGTGATGTTACAGTCATGTTACAGTCATATAAATGTATCTACAGAACAGCAGGAGCGACAGACAGACGCAAAAAGAGAAAGAGATGCACAGAAAGAGAGAGGTAGAGACTCCTTCCATTGCTGTCCAACAGAGAGCACTTAAAAAACACTTAAACTCTGTCCTCCTTTAATTTAACCCCTTCAGTTCCCCTTGACAATCCTAACTCGGGCAGGCAAACTGTCCGTGAGCTACTAAAACTTCTGACTCCCTCAGAGACTCAGGCTTAAGAGAGAGGAAGGAATCTTGTACTATTAAAAGCACTTCCCATTTTCATCTTTGAGTTCCTTAACTTAAAGGAAAAATCCACCCAGAGACACTTTGAACACTATGAAACAAAAGCAGCTGCTGTTGATGTATCTTTTTTTGTTGTTCTGCCCATTTTGCACTGAGGCTGAACAACAGTACAGGGAAAAATGGATCATACAGGAGGTGCCACAAGATGTGGTGCGTCCAGGCCTGTGTGGGGGGTGTTGAAAAGCATTCTGGGAAACGTAGAACACCCTTTTTTTGTAAGAAAAATTGGGAATGGGTAACCAAGTAAAGTAAACTACAACACTTGACTCACAAAGTAACTCCATGAATGCACTGAACAAGACAAGCTGGTATATAAACAGTGTAGGAGTCCCAGCGGGTGGATTTTTCCTTTTATTTTAAGGTGTTTTCAGGGTTGTAAAGACTGCAGTCAGTCCAAGATGCATCAAGGTCATGGCACTGATACACAGTATAAAGCTGCCAGCACTGATTAGATCAACATAACTCAATTTTTAACACTCATCTTCCACAGTTTGGCTTCATTCATTCAGTTTGGCTGCAGTGTTTGCAACCTCTAAATGTCCTGTGTTAAATGTCTCTTATATTTCTTTTGCTTCTGCTGTTTTATGGATGTCCATCTTACCCTCCTATGATCACATTTCTCCCTCCAGGCAATCATATTTGACATGAGTGCACTTTGAATGAGCTCCGCTGCGGAGGAGACTCTGACTGGGAGTCCTGTATGTCTTCCTAGAGAATTTGATAAACCCCACCCCACTTTCCCACCGCTCTCGCTGCCTCTCCTCTGCATGCAGTGATGCCCCTTTGACCCTTAGCCACAGACAAACAAACAAACAAACAAACACACGCGACCACGTCCCTTTTACACGTTGTTCTTTTTGTGTCTCTTAGCTGCTTTTGAATTTTTTCTATGTGCCTAGTTTAACCGTTTTTTAGGGTGAGACTGTTGAATGTCGTGCTCAGGGTTGTGAGCGTTTTGGGTGGCCTTACTCTCTCAGGCCTTATGATGATGATTCGTCAAATCACTCTCTTAGGTCCCGCCCCCTACTCCCGCCCATTATCCTCGGCTCATTTAGGTGCTGGGGAGAAATCAGATTGGTATTTTCTCCAGTCTGCTGAGATTGGGAAATACCGTTCTTCTTTGTGATTTATAGTTTAAACAACCCTCCGTTCCTGAGCTCTTAACCCACTTAGTTACACTATTGTGTATAAAGTGTGTATCAGATATATCTGTATCTATATACAGTATATAGTATACTGTATATACAGAATATATCTGTGATTATCGTGTTGATTTTCTTGTATGTTTCTTACCACATTGCCCTCTCTCTGCTTAACTGCAGAGATTGAAGATTGTCTTGTTGATATTCAATAGGTTTAATATTTTCTACTCTCTTGAGATCTTTTGGTTTTGTCTGGATTTGTCTGATTTTATTATAGTCTATATCATGTTTTTACTCACGCTGATACGGCTGTGTGACGTCTGGAGGACGACCCAAGATGTTAATGTTGTTAATGTGATACTTTCCTGACAAACGCCAAAAGACGTCCGCCGGTATAGCAGCATTTCAGCGCACGTTTGTACAAAATCCAGACATGATAGCCACCCAGTAAAACAAGTGGATTTGTGCTAGTTGTATTGAAGTGTTCAACAGTACAGAGTGATTATGTGTTTTTTCAGAATACAATCAATGAGAAAATTATCTAAGCAGCTCCTCAGGCTGTCAGCTTCAGCTGAACAGACAGAAATGTGAAAAAAATGAAAAAAAAAAATGAAGAAAAAAATGATTCAGGTGTACCTCAGCCGTTGGGATGGTAATGGATAGACAGGTCGTACCGGTGTTTGCAGAGTGTTAAAGTGCCCCGTTATGAATCTTTGTTTACCCCTGAAGCTGCTCAAGCACTTTTTTCCCCTGTGTGTGTGTGTGTGTGTGTGTGTGTGAGGAGAGAGAGTGTGTGAGATAGAGAGGGAGGCTGATAAGACATCACACTTATCCCCTTGTATTACCACATACACACACACACACACATACACACTTACACACTTTGTGTGTTATTGCCTTCCACTCTATTTGCCCCCTATCTCCATCCAAAGCCCAGCCTTAGGCCTTCAAACAGGGTCCAACACACACACACACACACACGAACACAAACACTTATTCCCCACTTCACCTTCATTTTCATTTGGTGTTATATGTTTTAAGAGCCTGACTTTATATATGTTCTTTCTATCACCAGTTATGTGTTTTACTTTTGGTCTTTAAATTTTTAGTTTTTTCTCTGATTTATTTTTCTCATTTCTGTTTTTTTTTTTTTTTTCCCCACGCACGTTCCTGTCATTTTTTCCCCCTTTGCTTCCCCTCTCTGAACAATCGTCCACGCCTCTCAAGCAATACTGCTGACAGGCACTGGGAGCTAGCTGCTAGAGAGAGAGAGAGAGAGAGAGAGAGAGAGAGAGAGAGAGAGAGAGAGAGAGAGAGAGAGGAATGGGAGAGAGGGCAAAAGAGAGAATGGGAGAGAGAGAGAGAGGTGGACTGGAGGCTGGTTCTTCGTCTGCTGTTCCTTCAGTATCGTTATCGTCCTGTTACAGAAAAAAAGATTATTTTGAAAATGAATAGAAAAATCATCTAAGTTTTGTAAATGATCCTTCACTGTCGAGGGGATAAAAAGCTATCAGAATATACTTTGTACACATGTTTAATCTTGTAAAAATGCAAAAAGAATACATTTTAGAGATAAATCTGAAACCAGATATATTCTGTCGCCCTATACTGTATGTGTAAGGACATTTTTTCTTTTTTTTTTTTTTTTTACAGACAGCAACCACGTTTATCAGTGTTTCTTTTAAATTGTTTTAGTAACTCAATATTTTATAGTTAATCAATAAACAGATGGAACTGTACTTTGGGTGTTCTGTGAGTCTCTGGCATGAAAACAAAGCAGTTTAATTTCTTTGAGCTCTTTTCTGATATCAGTGCTTTTTGATGACGTTAGTGTTCCTTTTGAACTGTTAAACTGCTGCAGCTTACCCTTTCATCCCTCTCTTTGACTGGGTTTGCCATTTCAGTCATAAATTTACAAGAAACAGGGAACACAGCTTTGCTTCATTATTAATTTTACTTACTCCAACGTGACATCTTGACAAAGCATCTGAGAGATTTTTTGGAGGAGTAGTTTGTTACTTTGCTTTCTGAGAGTTAGATGCGAGGACCACTCTTATAAGGCTATGACTAACTTACTGTTAGCTTAGCACAAAGGCTGGTAACAGGGGGAAACAGCTATTATATTATAAACACATTATATTACTTTTTTAAAACTGAAATGGGTTTATGTACAGCACTACTTATGGAGTGGGAGTAGTACAGGAGAGGAGACTGTAGAAAGATACTTGCCTACTCCCAGTCAAGAAAAACTCCAGCACTTAACGTCTTGTAGAAAGGCTAATTGTCCTTTTTAAACTTCAAGTTTTCGTACAAATTGAACAGACAAGATATAACATATTAATCAGTGAGCTTTAGAGGTGCTGGTAGCTGAATTTTGTTACCTTTGGACAGAGCCAAGCTAGCAGTTTCCCCATTTCCAGTCATAATGCTAAGCTAAGCTAACTGGCTGTTGGCTCTAGCTTCTTATTTACCACACAGGCATGAGTGTGGCATCAATCTTCTCATCTAATTCTCAGCAAGAAATCCAATAAGTGCTTCTCCTAAAATGTCAAATTATTCCTTTAACAGAATAGCAATCATCACAGCAAATATTCAGCTCAGTACAATTTTGCTTTAATCTTTCTCCCATCTCCTTGTCTCCTGCAGTTCTCACTGTCACCAGAGGGGGCAGATCACCCACCAAAATTAACTGCTTTCTTTTTTTTCCTTTGCTTTGGTGCCTTGTTTCAGTTTGTGTGGCCTGCCCCTTTAATCAACAGTGGACTCCATCAGGCCTCCATTTTGGCAGCCCAGTAATGAAGCTGCTGGTTGTGATAAAATGGAGGAAAGTTCAGCTTCCTTTGGTGAGCTGCAGAGCTGACCGCGGGAGACACATTTTCCACTGCTGACCGTTCATGACTGGCAAGGGTGTGTGTGTGTGTGTGTGTGTGTGTGTGTGTGTGTGTGTTTGTCTTCTGAATTCCTGTGTGTCCACGTGTAATTAAATCTTTGCTGACATGAACTGAGTGTGTGTTCCTGTTTCATGGCGAGAGCAGCAGTCAGGGGTTCGGCCGCCTCTCTGTTTCCCCCAAAGGACCAACATCAGCATAACATCAGAACCTGCTGGGAGCTTCCTCTGACACATGTACACACACACACACACACACACACACCCTGATACACTACACAGGCACAGAAAGGTATCCACACATCCTAACACACACTGGCACACACTCTCTCCATCCTACCTCAGCAGCGCTCCACACACCCTCCAGTGGGTGTGTCAGCATGCAGGGCTCTGATTGGCCGACAGCACATGAACAGGGGTGTTCTATTGGCTGAGGCTTCATTACAGTTTGAACACAGGGAGCAGAGGGAGCCAAGATGCAAGTGTGTGTGGGTGTGTGTGCATGCGCTTGTGTATATGTGAGTGTTTGCACTCATTACTGTTGAATCCCCCCACCTCCTCTTTCTTTCTTTACTCCTTAGGTCTTCCTGGCAGCTGTGTGTGTGTGTGTGTGTGTGTGTGTGTGTGTGTATAGTGTGTGTTTGTGTGAGTGAGTGTCGCACACTGGTTTCCCAGGAGACAGGTATCTGAGTGAGGGGGCGTTCAAACGCACACTGAGCACTAACAGTTTGAAAGGCTTGTTATTCAGACTGGAGTCTGCTCACTAACTTTCAGAACTCTGTGTTTGTCCTTTAAGTCTGTTTTGTCAGAAAAAGAAAAAATAAAAGTTTTTTGTATGGATTTCCAACTCTTTCTTTCTCTTCCTTCCCTGTCTTTCTGTCTTTCTTTCATTCTCAGCTCTGTCCCTCTCAGATTACTTGTGTTTTTCCACCCGTGTTTTCCTATTTGTTGTCAGAGACGTCAACCTGAAATAATGTTCCTGAAATGTGTGATGTTATTATGAAGCTGAATTTCTGGAATACAGGTGTTAGTCTAGCAGCTTAGTGCAGTCATTCCCCAAAGGTAACAAAATCCACCTATCAGCACCTCTAAAACCTACTAATTTACATATTATATCTTCATTGTTTGGATTAAACAAACACAATATATTCATTCATCCATTCATTCATTTATTATCTATATCACTTATCTGTTAAGGGTCACAGGGAAGCTGGAACCTATCCCAGCTGACACTGGGCGAGAGGTGGCAAATATGTAAAAACAACAATTAGTGGTTTTGTGAGGGTTTTTAGTCAATACCACTGTTATATTTGTATGTCAAGTATGGCCTAGTAGCTTGCAAGTAGCTTAGCTTAGCATTAAGCCTGGCTCACCAAAGTTTAATGATTGGCTAACCATCACTTCCAAAGATCACTGATTAATAAGTTATGTGTTAATTGTTCAATATCACAGTGTCAAAACAGCATTTCTGGTTTTAGGGAGAATTAAGTACTTTAACTGTTTTGTAGCAAACAGCATCCTAACTAACTAACTCTTTTTGCTAAGGTAGGCTAATTACCTCCTGGCTCTTGCTCCATACTTGACTCACAGAATGATATTCATCTTCTCAGAAAGCAAGGGAGCATATTTAAGCTCCCTAATCATGAACCCTCATTTGTGAACTGTCTCTGGTGTCAGATATTCTGAGTGCTGATGTATCCAGTGTCAGAGTGAGAGGAGGTTTAGACTGTACTGTGTGTACATGTCTACATTTCACCTGGGTACAGTATCAGTTTGTGGATGCGCATGTGTGCGTGTTAAAGTAGTGGTGTTACTCTAGTAGAAATACAAAAGATGGTCTGATTACTTTTTATTATATTACGAGGTTTGAGCCCCAGCGGTGAAAGAGAACATCTTTCTATAGGTCCATTAGCCATAACAGAGTAACTGAAGTTTACTCTATAACTCATACTTTTTCAAAAGTAGTTCAACACTTGATCGGGGATCTAATGAAGTGAAAGTTCTGATGTCACAGTGAGAAAAAGCTGCTCTGTTACAGAGGTAGGAATAGTTGTTTAATTTCCACCCTCTGCATGTTTGTATGATATATATGTATATGTGTGTGTGTGTGTGTGAGTGAGTGCGCATCCTTTGTTTTCTCTGGCTTTTGATCTCTTTCTCTCGCTCCACACTGTGTCTCTTGTTCTTTTGCCTCCTGTGATAAATTTGAATGTGAAATGACAACTGAGCCTTACAAATATTAGTTCAGAGTGCGATCCCACTGTGGTGTGTGTGTGTGTGTGTGTGTGAGAGAGTGTGTGAGTGAATGCATGTCCGTGTGTATGTGCATGCGTGTGCGTGTGTGATGTACTGCATATCAATTAGCTATCTATTATTCATGCTGACAACGTAATGAATGAAACATCACAGTCTTTGTATTTCAGGCATGTTTACTCTCTCTCTCTCTCTCTCTCTCTCTCTCTCTCTCGCTCTCTCTCTCTCTCTCTCTCTCTCTCTCTCACACACACACACACACACACACACACACACACACACACACACACACACACAGCTGCTGTTGTGGGTATTTAGACAGGAGTGACAGTGTGAATGAAATCCCATTGTAGCAGTGAAGACGAGGTGATGCCCACTGAATACCTGACAACTGAATCCAGCTCCAGACTGCCAACTCCTGCTAATGAAGTAGCAAGGGCATAATTTACACTAAGGACGAATGGGACATGATTAAGTCTCTAACATTTCTCTCAACAGTGTCCTCTGACTGCCCAGCTGCCACAATCCAGAGAGGGAAGGACTTGATAACCATGTTAATACACTCATCTGTTTTGCCTTCATTTGTCAGGAGCAGCAGTAAGTGTGTTACTTCAGTGTTTTCCCCTGGGTTTTGCCTCTCGGGCTACATACAGGCTACCCTAACCCTCTGATTATTGGAGGTGTCATAAGATGCAGCCTGAGAGGAAGCTCTGCAGACACTACCATACCCAGGCCTGAAAACAGTACTTCCACCTCCTCCTCATTTGTAGGGAGGAGGTGGAAGTACTGTTTTGATGCAAATACAGTATTGTAGACCAGTAAAACTAAATGTGATTTTTGGTGTCATGGAAGCAGAAATATTGCAGCCTGAGGGAAGACCAGGAGAACCACATATGAAACATTTGACCACTAAACTGTATCTAATCAAATGTTGTTTTTTATGATTTGTCTGTTTCTCTCATTACAGTGCTGTGCAGAACAGTAATGTCATTGTGTGGTATAGGCTAGTATACTGCCAAAATGCACTACCTTAATATTCAGTCAAATCTTAGTCAAACCCAGAGTCTGACTTGTTGATATTTATTTTTGCTATATATTTGTTATGCCATAGACATGTATAATTTAAAAAATAAATAAATAAATAAAAAAAACTTCAAATGTGCATTTACACTAAAACACAGTTCAAAATCAAACTACTTACACAGCTAAAGCTATTAAACCAAGTTTTGGTCAACAGAGTTCTCAGTAAGAATAAAAGCAGCTGAACTAGTCCTGCTGATAAGATGCTAGCCTAGCTTAGCAGAGTGGTACTGCTGGCTGAAATCTCAACTTTCAAATCAAATGGAGTTGAAAATCTGGTTTGGTAATGTTACTTAGTAAAATGTATTAAATTGTAAATTCATTTATCATGTTAATTTCAAGGTAATTATAAACAATGTTAGATGGAAATCTGAAAGAACACATCTTGTTTGTGGGCACAGCTGACAGAAAATGAAGGTATTACATGAGGAAGATCAAGGCTGCCACCTGTAGGAGAGGACCCACACTCACCACCCAGGACGTTTTCTGTCATATTTCATTTTTATATCTTGTTACACAGAGACAGACTGTTTTTATCGTCCTCTATCCATCCTACTTATGAGATGTATCTGTGCATTGTGTCACTTATCAGGATCCCTCTCCGTCTGTCCTTCAGGCCAGTCCCTTCTTCTCTGATTTTCCCTCTTTTCTCCCATCTCATCCATCACCGCTCCATCCTCTCTCTCTCCTCGTCCCTACAAACCTTCATGTTTTAGCCATTTTTCATCATCTTCTCCTTTCACTCTTCTGCCCTCCTCTACTTCTTTCACCTTGGTTATGCTCTCAGTCTTTTCTCTGTTTCCTCTGTCGGCCTTCTCTTTCTCCCTGCACCCCTCTTTTTGTTGTTTCTCTGCTCTGTTTCTTTAACAAAGTAGAGCTCATTAGGTTTGGTCGCCTTTTACTACCAAACACAAAAAGAAGAAATGGTAAAAGGAGGATTAATAAGTTACGGTTTCCTGAGAGTATTAGTATATAGCAGTATTTCTCACCCTTGTCTTTCTGTAGTCGAAGGAGTCCTCTTTTTTTACACATATCTCCAAGTTACAGAGGAGAACTGAAATATCAACACTAGAGTTCAGTGCCCTTGACATTAAATGTCCCACTTTCTCCAAAAAAAGGCAGAATATATTGGTGATACCAAAATATGTGGACATGGTTGATAAGTGCCAATCCACAGTCCTTTCAGTAAGACTGCTGGGTGCTATTCATTTAGATTTCTACTGAGAAGTTGATTTAAAAAAAAAAAACAGATTTGCATAATCTCTTTGTCGCAGCCTTCCCTTATATAATTTTTTTTTGTGTCATTTGCTTTTATAATATAATATATAAAAAAAATTTAACTGTCAAAAGTTGAAGGACGCCCTATTTTCCCAGTTTTTATTTAAGCAGTGAAGAACTGTAAATGGTACAAAGGTCAGCAGTAAACTGTCCAACATTAAAAACAAAAAACCTTGATCATGTAAATTTAATGGAAAAAAGGCGATGAAGAAACTGTTTAACTTACAGCTTTCCTACAACAATGGAGATGAATGAGGCCAACAAGCTGTGTTACTACTTCTTCTGATGTATTATTAGGACCATACTGTTCTATAGGAAGTAGTTCTGACATAACAAAGTGAGAAAATGTTAAGAAAATAAGGACGTCAGACTGGTTGGTCAGAGGTTCATTCTACAGCAAAGTAATGACCCAAAACATTAGAAGAACAGAACGAGACAGTGGCTTCATGTGAAGAAGACCAGCTCAGTCTCCAGGCTTAAAGCCAGTGGATCTGGTTTGGGATGAACTGGACAGAAGGTGATGGTGACCGACAAGTGCAGCACATTTGTGGAAACTTCTGCAACAGTGTTAGGACAAATTTACCAAACAATGTTCTATTTCTGGTGGCACGGTGGGGCAGTGGTTAGAGCTGTCACCTCACAGTAATAAGGTTCAGGGGTTAAGCCCCTGTTTGCCCAGGGCTTTTTTATTTTTATTTTTTGAGTTTGCATGTTCTCCCTGTGCCTGCGTGGGTTCTCTCCAGGTACTCCAGCTTCCTTCCACAGTCCAAAGACACTAGGTCAATTGGTGACTCTAAATTGCCCATAGGTGTGAATGTGAGTGTGAATGGTTGTTTGTCTATATGTGTTGGTCCTGCGATGTCAGCTGCGATGTGCTTCCAGTACCCCCTGTGACCCTTAACAGATAAGCTGTATAGATAATGGATGGATGAATGAATGTTTCATTTCCATTGTAAAGAAAGTAAGAAAGAATACCACATGTGTGTTCAGCTGCAAACGATTCAGAGTATATTAAGTCTAAGGTTTAAGATTCAATCATTTCTTTTTGTTAAATGTCCAGTTGTTTATTTGTTCTATGCTTTAATTTACATTTAAAAAATGGAAAAAAACTGAAGCACCCTAAAAGTTAGACCAGGACTATATAAATGTCTGGGTAATTATTGATAGATTCTGATTATTGAGGCATCATTATGTTGTAATCATACGTGTCTGTTTACTAACATCGCATTTGTGATAACAAGATATAAGACAAGGAAGTTACTAGAAAGAAGGTGACTGGCCAGTCAAACAGTTTCAGATGTCATTTTGATATCAAATGTATTTTTACAAATGTCTTCCCATAGAAATCTGTCCTGCTTCCCTCTTTAATTGGTTTGATCTACACCACGGAGACAGTAAAGAAGAAGAGCAACACTTTTTACTGATGTGAAAATGCCACATGTAGCATTTTCACATCAGTAAATGGACCTCATTTATTCAAACAAACAAGACTGGAGTTGCATTCTGCATTTTGTGGCACAGAGTGACACTGATTTATGGCACAAGAAAGGAAGAGGACACCATTTGTCCAGGTTTCTTGCAAAAACAGATGTTTAAACAGGCCCAAAGATAAATCTAATGGAACAATTTGTTGAAGGAAGCAGTGGGTTTAGGAGGCACATGTTAATTTAACTAACAATAATACTGCTTGGTTTATCAGAATTTGCTTAATTTGCTCATACAGAGTCATCAGAATCCATTTGAAAAGCATATACAGAATATAGATCTTTAAAACACAGCAACAGTAAAACACTGAGTGGAGAACAGACTACCAGACCTCTTTACCCTTCCACTGTCTCCTCCATCTTGCCTCTCCTCCTCATCTCCTCTTCTCTACAGTATGTGGAGCAGAATGACTAATGATCAGTTGCTCTGTCACACGCCAGAGACTTTCTTTCCCTGCAGCCACATCCAAAATTAGCACACACACACACACACACACACACACATACCCACACATGCATGCACACACACAAACACCCAGATATTCATAGAGCAGGTGTCTGTGCACATATACAGTGGGTGCAGCTCCACCAGAACACTCTGACCTCTGTAACTCTATGAACACAAGATGCAGTAGAAGATGCGATGTAGAAGATAATCTGCTTGAGACTTGCATGGTTATGCGTCCTGAGCAGAGTCACTGTCCTACAACATAAGGGTCAAAGGTAAAAAAAAAAAAAGGGGGAATTTCCCTCCACCAGAACCTCTTTCTTTTGGTCTGGCACAGATATGAAGCTGAATAAAGACACAGCCTCTGATCTGCGATACAAACTCTCCACACCAGCATCAGTTTGGACCTGAAGTTCGTCGTACTGTACCACCCTCCATGCTGTTCTCTGAGCAGCGGCGCTATCTGCTGGAGAGGAGAGGTGACTACAGATTTCTTTCGTGCACTGGCTTCATTTCATTTGTCAAACCACACAGAGAGAATCCAGATTCTTGCTCAAGGACACTTCTGTAGGGAAGATGCTCGCTGTCATCACACAGAGCATTACCACATTAAATTTCTCATCTCTTGTTTTTGTCTTGGCTGCCACAACCTGCTCACTCTGCTACACATGACACACTTAAAGTCGACCTGATCAAACCTGTTACTGATGGTTCATATTCAACACAAACCTCAGCAAGAAAAATACCAAACATTTATAATAACGCCTGGAGTTGAGATTTTGTGAGATTTGAGGCTTTGTGGTGCAGATCTGTTCTGCTGACAGCTGTTTAAACAGGAAAAAAAATCAGACTGACTGAATGTGGTCGCTTCCTGTTTTGACAGACATAGAGAAGCTCTGATCTAAACCATAACGTGTCTTTTCTTCTTCTATGTAAATAGGTAACAGCTGAAATAGCAACAACATCACATAAATGAGGCAACAGACGAAGATATAAACAACTGTTTATTAAGCGCTGCTGATGGTGCAATGTTGGGCACAAACTTTTTGGGAAAATCCATTGTCTTAAACTGAAATCATGAAGCTTATGCACAACAAAATAAAATGTCAGCTCACATTATTGGAGAATTTGGTACCTGCTCTGACAAGTTAGCAGGTTAGGAGCGTGATATCAGCTGCATTTTGATGGGTTAAGCCACATATATGATTTTTTAGGCAGAAATAATGTTTGGAATTAAACACTGTGAGTTGAATGGCTACAATTTGCACCCAGTCCTGGTTCAAATCATGAGGTAATTTTCCTTCCATTTTAAAAAACAGGCCAGACGTCATCAGAATAATCAGCTAGAGTCTGGCTGTTGAACCCTTTAGTTACATGTATGGATTTTACATCAAAAGCTAATTTCATACCCAACCATCATGCAATAATGACACCAGCAAAATGGCCAAATTCAGCTCACTGCACCCAACTCACTAAAGCTCTTAATTCTCTTCTATTCTTTTGTCACAAATTTCGTCTGCAAAATATTTTGTTACAGTAGATATATACATATAAACATCTGTGTTCAGTCTCGTTGATTTTACACCATACTGATATTTCACAGTGCACAGTCTAAAATAGTCACTATGACACGGTTTCCGAGGAAATTCTTTGCTGTTCATGGTGAGAAACTGTAACTGGTATGAAAAAAAACACAGTAACAGGAAGTTACATGGCAAGCTGACAAATACGAGACCTTGAGAATAAAATGCAGAATTTACATTTTTTAAACAGGCCAGAATGTTTGCATGCAACAGTACAATCAACTCATCCAGAGCTGCAGAGCCAACTCCAGAGACATCCTCTATCAGGGGCAAAAACATCACCTGATGATTATCTTTCCTCTCTGCTCCACAGCCCTGTGTCTCTGACCTCTGCTCTCCCTGCAGTCGGCCATCTTTATTTTTAGTGATCACATTTTAGTGCTGTTAAACTCATCATATGTAACTGTGGATAAAAATGTCAGCTAATGCCAAAAATAAAATGTGAAATGATAAATTATTCATTGCGAGAGAAAAAAAAATCCAGTGTGCACACAGTTGTTCTTACAGGAGATTATTTATAAGATTTGAAAGTGTCTTTTTTTAAACAATCAAAGTGTCATTTTCTCTCCACTGAACAGTTTAAAGTTTAAGCTGGTTATAGCAATGGGAAATCACCACACTGGGTCCAAGGAAATTACCCTTGTTATTTCAAATGTAGCTTCAATTGGTGCAATTCTTTAAAAGTGGGCTCTCCCTTCTCTCAAAATGCCCCTGTAGTTTCCACCAGAGAAAGAGAGAAATGAGAGTAAAGAGACTTTTTATGTCCTTTAATGACACATCTGACCAAAAATAACTAAAAACACCTTCAAACTCAGCAGCTCACTGAGAGCAGATTGGCCCTGGGCAGTATGGCACCATCAGCACAGCAGGACCTACTACATACAATAATGAGGTTAGCTCCCAAATGGCACCCCACCATTTTTCAAACAGCACCGACATTGGGCCCCATTCAAGCCGTCACCTACATAATGTAGTGCACTTTGTGGCTTTCTACAAAGAGGCCTGTTTTCTTCATAATGCATAAACGCTGAACTCTGCTGATCCTCTTATTGCTGAAAAATTAATCAAATCCAACAGGAAACGTGGAGGAACTGAGAAGCTGGGGAGGCTGCTGCGTCTGTGTTGGAAAAAAAATAAAACTAAAGGAAACAGGTACTTTCCAGATCACCTCAGCTAAATAAAGCTACGCAGTTACAAAAGATATGAGTCTGATACTTTCTACAGGCTCTGATGTGGATAAAAAAAAAAAGCTCTTCACTGCCTTGAGTGTATTTTATTCTGTACATTTACAACTTTACATTCACTTTTTTCTCAGCTATTATCACTGATCAGAAACAGGCAGAGTTTTTGGCACTACTTGTTTTTTTCCCTCTCATAATATCCCACATCATTACATGGACGTTAAACACATACACAGTTCAGAGGGACAAAGAGGGGACACAAGCCATCTATGAAAATTCATACCAACATTTTGTTCTCCTCTCAGCCATCAGGGGGTGCACGAAGTGATGTGAACCTCACTGAACAGACTGAAATCTGCTCCTTCTCTTCTTCTTTTAGCACTGGTGTAACAGGGAAGAGCAGCTGCTAGTGCCAATAAAGATAATTATAATGACCGCAAAAAGGTTTAACATTATTCATTTCTTTTTTTTTCCCCCAGATATACTATATAAGGCTCATGAGAATTAAAAATGAAAATAAATACAACTGAGTTGAAAGATGGACAGGAAAGATTTCAGTACGCCTTTTGGTGAGGGGAGATAAAGATCTGATGTGATGTGATACTGTCTAGAAAAACTCAACAACTCAAAGGAAACTGAGTTTTGACAGTATCTTGTGTGACAGTTGTATGTCATTAAACGAAAACTGTAACCCCCCTTAAGGACACAGTAAAATAAAAAGTTAATTTTCCAAGTTCCAATTCTGTGTCGCTGTGTTAACTGCTCAGTTATATCTCGTTACATGCTTAATATATGTTTTTATATCAAAGTCCCTCTTTTTTTCTCTTCCTGTAAAATGTATCAAAATGTTTTGATGACTCATATTGTATATACATTTGTATGTAGGGTGTGTTTGGTTCTGAGTTGGCAAAGACTTTGCTTGTATTTCCAATTGTTTAAATCCCTCTCATAATTATACATATGTGAGTCCACATATTCCATTATTCTAAGAGAAACATCATTTTACTGAAGCTAAAGACTCTGTGAATTAAAATGGACTCCCTTAAAGATGCTATATGTAAGTGTTTGCTACTGCTTCATAGCCAGCATTAGCATTAAACATCAAACTTCATTCTTTTACTCATCAAGAGCTGTCTCCAGCGATGAAAAGCAACACCAGTGTTAACTCTTGCTTTATTCCTGTTTCTATCACCTCTTTTGCTCCACTGAAGTTAGCATGCTAACCAGCTAACCCCAGTCTGTCCTCAGTCCAACATGAGAGGATGACAAAGTAGCGCTGCACAGAGGCAACAATGGCTGAGGCTCTTGGTAAGTAAACAGCTGTTAATGCTAACACTGGCTATGTAGCAATAGCAAAAACTTATATATAGCACCTTTAAAGTCACTGTTGTTGTTTTTAAATGGTGCAGGTGGAGGTTTTTGATAACATTAACCAAATCAAATCCCCATGGATGGAACTCAGTGTCAAAAAATATCAGTCATATTTTCATCGCAGGAGATTATAATGAGGAAACATCTGAAACAACCAGTCCAGAAAAATCCACACTGACATCATATCTCTATTTTGAGCAACAACAGTTCAGAGAGATCATGAAATGTAATGTAATGTGACCCAAGACACGAGGTCTCCTTGAAAACTGTGACACGCTCATTCCCCACTGTGAGATATCACTTGACTTTACACTGTAACAAATGTCAGCCGATCTGTTCACACACATGCAGACAGTAATTACGCGGTGAGACACTCAAAGGGCTGACAGGTGCACAGCTCCTGTTCTTCACCTCCAGGGGAAAGTTCATCACAGCCAAGCACATGAAGGTCACTGGATCGCCAGGCTGGAGAATGAGTGAGTGAAGAAATCTGCTACGTTTCCACTGTTTAAACATCATTTCCTTCAACGCTACATTTCACATTTAGTCTCTTATTCCACTTCCTTTAGCCAATGAGAGGAGAATCTATCTATCAGAAGTCCATCAGTCTGTGCTGCTTCTTGTGTAAATGGCTGATAGGTGTGTGTACATGTATGTGTGTTTTACGTCCATATCTCTGTGTGTGGGTGTTTTCATTGTGTGTAGACATTCAGAACCCTGTGCCGTTGGCAGGTGTGTGTATGTTGAGCGCGGAGAAGTGTGTTCCTGTTCCTGGAGCGGTGAAGCTGTACGCTGCATACGCCACAGCAGAGCCCACCATCAAACCTGTCATATAGGAGACTGTCATGGTGTTCCCTGGAGAGACATGCACAGAGCAGAGAAGGACTGTAGAGCTGATACAGACAGAGAACAGAAAACCAGCTTATACACAGTGAGTAGACTTATTTGTTTCCCTGTAGCGAGGGTGGATCTTTGGTTGTTTACTTGACATTTTGGGAAATACATGTATTTATTTTGGTGTTGAAAGTTAAACGAGATGAGCAATGTCACTTTCATATCATGTCTGGGAAATATGGAGCCAAAGCCAGAGGACAGTTAGCTTTTTATTTACTGTGAAGTATTCTGTTTGAGGGATAATTTGACATTTTAGGGAATACACTTATTCACTTTCTTGTCAAGAATTAGATGAGAAGATTGATACCACACTCATGTCTGTGTGGTAAATATGAAGCTAGAGCCAGCAGCTACTGTAGTTAGCTTAGCTTAGCATAAAGACTGAAAACAAGGGGAAACAGCTCATTACCATGCTATATCTTTTTTAAAAAATCTATTAATAAAAAGCAAAAAGCTAAATTGGCATCATTATTTCCACTAGCCCAAGATGACAAAGATATTTCAGTAACACAAATCCTCACATTTCTTGCCTTTTTAAGAAAATAAAGCACTTAAATGATGAATAGCTTTATCAATTGGTTAATTTTCTGTAAACAGTTTAGCGTTTGACATGTTATTATTTCACTCTCTTCCACTGAAATGACAGTGAAAGAAGACAAAAAAAAATCAACATCACTTTAGTGTGTCAAAGATAAGATGCCAACATTTACTAACAATCTCTACATATTATATTATTTGCCATTGAGGTGTCTACTCACCTGCCAGCTCCCTCTGTTCAGGTGGCACTTTGCCAGCGGCCTGAATCATCGGCACAGACCCGAAGTATCCATTGGTGACTCCCATGAGGAGGGAGAAGAGACAGGGCCAAGCGGGATGGGACAGGGTGGGTGCGTTGGCCGGGTAAACGCACATGACGAACAGAGGGATGAAGACCACCCTGAGGCAGGAGAAGAAGAGCAGGCGGCCTCCAGACCAGTCGTATGGCAGCGCTGCCAAGATCTGAGGAGCAGGGGATGTTTCAGTAAGTTTGGAGGGGCCAGCTGCTTACTACGCTTCATTGGGAAGCACAACAAATAAAATGCCAAAGAAAAATAATTTTCTCCACTCCATTCCTTACTTTCTTATCATGAGGTTTTTTCTTTTCTTTTTTTTTTTTTTTTTTTTTTTACCTCTAAGCTACCTTAATTTTCCTTTCAACATTTCTGTTTAATTTCTCCTCTCCTTATCTCTATTTTTCTGTTTCAGCAAAATGTAAAATTTGCCATGAGAACAAAATTGAAGCACACAATTCAAACAACTTTCACAGAACTTTTTTCCCTTCAAAGTCACAATTATGACTTGAGGACACCAGATAAGGTTTCATTTCTGAATATTCAGATAAAGCCTTTGAGCTAAGTGCAATTATCCAAAAATAAACCAGAGTTTTCCCAGCCTTTCTCTCAGGTTTAATAAATGGGGCGACTCCTTCAACAGTTTCACAAGATTAACGTCAGTGTTATAGTGTGACTTTGTCTCTTCAGAGCCTCTATGGTACAGAGAGGCCTCATGTAGAATTAAATCCCAGAATCTGTAGACACGTGGAATGATATTTCCTAGTGTTGCCAAGTTTGACCAACACAGATATCTCACTTAAAGTAAAATGGGTTTTATACTCAAGAAAATAATCTGACAAATAATTTACACACACCTCTAATGGTTGCTAGATGATATATATACATGATAAATATAACGTGGATAAAAGTGCCGTCATCAAAAAACTCACTGGACTCAAAAGCTTAAATAATGACACCACACCTCCAAATCAGCTTTTCTACAAAGACAGACCAGAGATTTTACACCTGAGGCTATAAATGTATAAATAAAAGGACAGGGTTACTTCAAATATTTGGATTAAATTGAGATGAAGTTAAATAGGTTACGAATTGTTTAAAACAGCTTGTACTTTACTGTAAACCTGCAATAACTGTTATTTGTTTGCTATTTTTTGGGCCACATGGGGGCAGCAGACACAATCTGTAAACAAAACAAGTCCATACAGCAAACAGAGGGCCTAGTGCTGGGTGGGTTTGGTATGGCACGCTGCATGTTTGTTGATGAGCGATGAGCGATGTATGTTCCCACTGTGAGGTGATGTTCAGCCAGAGCCATGAGAAATAGAGGTGCTGTGGATGCTGCAACCCCACCTCCAGGTATATTTGTATTAATTATATTTTACTGTCCCGTTACGTTCCCCGTCAGCATCAATATCCTTTATTTTATTAGTGCAAGCCACGTAAGCTTTCTGGATGATTTCCTGTATTTTGCACAGTCCAGTAGTAATCTGTCTGTGGGCCTATTGATCTGTTGTGGCAGGAAGGCTTGGACTGGATTCAGCCTCTCCATTATGGACCAAATTAAAGTTCATATCCAGCTTTCAACCAACAGCAGCACTTAAAAATGTGGTTTTGCAATGAGTGACAACTTCTGTCAGTGCATATCTTATCTTGATTTCTTGAAACAGCAGCCTCTGTTGCAGGACTCTAAAACCCAGTACAGAATTTTCTATAGTTATTGACCAGTTGGTCAGGTTGAAGTGAAGCTGGTGCTATAGTGGAAATAACATTTAAGCGTCTCACCTTGCCAACAAAGTCCGACATGTTGAAGGTGGCCATGATGAGGATGGGGAGCCATTCCCCTAAGGTGGGGTTTCGTATCTCTGACTCCAGCCCAGGAAACAGACACAGAGTGATGCTGTAGGTCACTGCTATAGACAGCATGTAGGCCCAGATCACACGGGACACCACGTAACGATGCAGGATCATGTCTGGTTGGAGAAGACACATAAATACAGGACGTCATTTAAAAATCTAAAGCTCTCAGTTCAGCAGGTAAATTCACTAAGAACACAGTCCTCTTTCCAATAATCACCAGGGGACACAGTCAAATTCCAGATCCATCTGTTAGAGTCAGAGGGTAATTGAGCAGTGAGTATATGAGATTAAAACAGAGAGTACCACGGACACCGGGCCAGCTCCTCCTTATCTTGGCTTTTGGGGCATCAAATCGCACATAGGTACCACCAACAAAGTCCTCTGCGCCTTCTTCTGTAGAGGACGGTCCTGTCCCACCATTTCCCTGAAGAGACACACAGACTTTTTCAGACACGTGAGAGACATTACATTATATAAACCCCCCAAGTTCAAATTTTAATTTTATAAATGATTAGTTAAATCCCCTCATTACTTTAGTATTTTTGGAAAATTGAGAAACATAAGGAAATACCATAATTTTGTTGTTCACTTTATGAGAGCATTTTCAAGGCTTTTTGAAGTTAATTTAGAAAACACTAGATGTAACCATCACACAGTAAATATACATATTCTCTGGCATTGGTTTGAACTTCATCTTTTTGTTGTTTTTTTTTTCATTGATAATGGCTTCCTGGCTGCATGACATCAGCTTTTTATGGCAGCGGCTATTAGAGAGGATGACTATGAGTGGCTGCAGGTTGATGTAATGATGTTAGACTGCAGAATGGACTGCAAATAAGCCCAGGAGCCACACACACACACACACACACATACACAGAGAAAGAGAAATCCACAATCACACATGTTCTCTTTATCTAAACATATATGTGCATCCTTCTAGTCATGGATCTTTCCAAACACACACTTCTTCATATGCACATCACACACAGGTCTGCACAAGCAGCGACGTATACACGCATGCACACACACACACGCACACAGATCCATTAGTTGATTAGAAGGACTTGCGGGCCAGAGGGCACCACTCTTCTTGATTATCCAATAATATAGAGCGCTGCTTTGGTTTCCCCCGGCAACCAGAACAAAGAGCTGCCTCAATCAGCCCCCAGATGAAGAAAACACACACACACACCAACACACACACACACAAATACACTAAAACACAGGGGGGCCTCCCTCACACACAAACACGCACATATGAAAAGACGACAGCCTGAGGGGCTGTGTTTTCCTTTGAAGGCTCTGAACACACACACACACACACACAGTGATGAGGAATATTAGCTCTGTGTCTTCAGGCTACAAAGTGCTGCTTTGAGCGTGACTACAAAGTGGATTTTCCTCCTCTTGTGTCATTTCTTTCCGTCTGTCAGGACCGGTGTCCTGCCCTGTGTCCTCTCTCCTCTGCTTCCTTGCTCACTTTTTCGTTTCATTTTTGTCATGATCCCTCTCTCTTCCTCCCCCTGACAGGCTGCCTCTCTGACCCCCATCTCACCTCTCATTACCTTTCAGTTTTCTTCCAACCTTTTTCCCTCTAAACATCGTGACTCTCATTTTCTCTCTGTTCACAGGAGACCTGTCCTTTTCTCTCTAAAACTCCATCTGTCATCTTTTTCCTGCGTCACCCACACCACTCTCTATCTCTGCATACCTCATCCCTAATAACCCCTCCCCAAATCCCTTGCTCTTTCTGTTCCTCTTTCTGAGTGGCAGCCAAAAAGCAGCCTGTAGACTTAAATAAATGATTCTGCATTTTAACACACACAGACCTCAATTCCTGTGTGCACGTTAACACTGACGCACTCCTCACAGAAATTAGCAAAGTAATGGAGTTGCATGACACCACAGTTTAAAGGCCTAACATTTTTTCCCTGTCTGAGTTCAGAAACAGTTTGTTGTTGCAACATTTACAAAGGGTTTGATGAATGAAACATGTACAAGAAATTTTAATGAGAGAGTAAGCTGGTCCATGTGGAGTAGAGGAGTCGATCTCTCGATATAACTTGAAAAGACAGACTTGAGAAAATACTGAATCACTGAAGCAACTAAATCACATTTGCAAAATACTGACTTGAAGCAAAACATCTGAAATATAAAGTTAACCGTGACAAACTGCCGGCGCAGCAGACGCAAAAACTCAAACAGTACACGTCCTCATTCACTCATTCACTACTCCTAATATATACTGCATATGCTTCATAGGATTAGCAGAGAGTAGTGTACATGTCATGGATGCTATACACTGTATGTGTGTGTGGACATAAACTGGTAGAGGTTGAATAATATGCACTATATAGTGAATAGGGAGTAATTGGACACATTAGGAGTCTACAGCCATAATAACAGCTGTGTGAGGCTCTGCTTACTGTAGAGGCAGCAGTGCTTTGAGTTAAATGCTAAAGTCAGCATGCTAACATGCTCACAATGACAACACTAACGTGGCAGTGTTTAACAGGTATAATGTTAATCATGTTCATCATGTGTCTTAGGTTGGCATACTAGCATGCTAATATTTGCTAATTAGCACTAATCACAAACTAAAGCTGAAGCTGACAGAAGTTTTATTAGTTTAGCAGGTATTTACTCATAAACCAAAGAACTGGACAAACTCTAGAAAACATCAGGATCACCGGTCATTAGGATTCATCTTCTGGGGACCATGATGGTCTGTACAAAATTACATTTGTCGAGGTATTTCAGTCTGGGCCAAAGTGGTGGACCATGTGACCAAGCCATCCAATGTTCTGCTAGCACGGCATATTCAGTGTATTCATTATATGCATATATGACACACACACACACACACACACATACACACACACCGTATGATCAAAAAGTGTCCACACACTTACAAATCTTACTTCCTCTGCAGTGACATCGTGGTGAACCCTGTATCCAGTCCCATTGTCGCGCGGGTCGTGACCTTTGCCTGGGTCTTTGCCCTGGGCGTGGTTGGTGTAGTAGCGGACGAATCTGGAGCGCCGGACCAGCAGGTGGAGCAGGAAACAGAGCATCTCCATGCTGATGGAGACGAGGAAGAAGATGAGTGTGTTCCTTCTCTCATCGGTGATCAGCAGCTTGGTGAAGATGCGAGACAGGGAGATGATCACCCCGGCTGTACCTGGAGAGACAGAGGAAGGCAGAGTCGAAATAGAGAGACAGGTAAGACCAGAGGGAAATAAACCAGGTAGAGATCTGTCTGTGTGAGCGTACTTACTCTCTCCAGTCATCACTCCCTGTGTGTACCTCTTGGGCAGCATCCCCATGTAACCATAGAAACTGGACTGCTGCACTGGGGAGGGATGAGGAAGTGGTTATCAGTGCAAACAGTGGCCCAACAGTCAACACTGTAACAACAACACTTTAAGTAGAGGCACTGCTTCCTGAACCTCCACACACACTTGAGAGAAGCTGCTCTGACCTCTGGACTTCCACTAATTAAACTGTTACTTCTGTTGGCTGAAAGGCTCTCTACTCACAGTTACAGTGACAACAACATAACTGGCTCAGTATATGAAAGTCTTTAGCAGCAGCTGATGACTACAGCCTCTGCTGTGTTTGTGTTTGTCCTGACACTGCTGCTTCTCCAGCTCTGACTGATACTATAAACATTATGCTCCATATGTGTACATACAGTACAGGAGGTGGACAGAATATCATGAACACTTTTACAATGTAGCACAATGCAGTCTAATAGCAGCACAATAAACCTAACTTTTATGAAAACTTGTGATTTCATGTAGTGACTGTGTCAGACAGGTTTGAATTATACTCTAAGGTAACTTCTGAGCCTTTATTTATACCTGCATTCTGTATGATACATTAAAGTAATAATATTTATGTCCACTTTATAGGTCTCCCCATAACTCCTGATGGTCCAATCAAATTCACTATAATCAAAATATTCTGGATATTCTATGTTCAACTTGGATTGAGGGTGTTGCAGCAGGGTTTGATGGTGCAGCACTATTTTTCCAATCTTTAAACCTGAGATAATTAATATTTGACCACTTGGAGGCAACGTGACAAGACGTACACATGCCAACAGGTTACCATCTTATCAGGTTGTGGTGGCAAATATGTTCACGCAAGTCCAATATTCACTGTCCTTTTAGCTTTGTTTTGGTCTCCACTAACTCCTAAGGGAAATATCAGGCACTTCCGCTCCACTATGTTCACCTGCTACTTTGTCTATTAGCCATTTTGTCCAGGGCAGGTAGTGCACTGATTTTGTCCACCTGATGAAGGCAAGTCCAATTTTCACTCTCCTTTTGGCTCTGTTTTTGTTTCCATCAATTCCTGAGGGAAATATCTGGCTGATATGTTCACCAGCTAGCTGCTAATTGTGTCTGTCTGTTGTTTGGTGCTGTGCAGGTCATGCATAGTGGGTTTTTACGCATAGAGACTTTTTTTCAGCTGCCTGCTGCTGATTATTTCTTCTAGCTAAAAGACAGACACAGCAGCACAGTTGGGTGATAATTCCCCGTGGGTTTGTCAGTGTGAGCGACACCTTTCACATTACACAGTCAGTTCATCCATTGCTAGAATATAATAGATAGATAGATAGATAGATAGATAGATAGATAGATAGATAGATAGATAGATAGATAGATAGATAGATAGATAGATTAGCATTAGTAGTACCTGTACATCCAAAGGCTACCACTCCCACTGACACAAGGTTGATAATGTAAGCCTGCCTTGTGGTGAACTTTGCCAGCCAGACATCAAATACACTGACGAAGACCAATGGCCCCAGAGCCAAGATGTAACCTGCAGACAAAGAAACCCGACAGACAGACAGACAGACAGACAAATGGACAGTGATGAGATGCTACTGAACCCAGTCATGTTGTGATTGCACTGAACACATATTTGACAGGGCCAAACTGCTAACAGTATCACTTTTAACTGAAGTCCAATCTCGAGTTTATTATCTCCAGAGACAAGCTCCTGAGCAGACAACACACTTCAAAAGACATCTCCTCAAGGATGCAAGCAGAGCTATTTTAAGCAGCAGAGGGTACAGTGGTGAAACCTTGTGCTTACATACACCGTATATGTGCAAAGATATCCAACTTCTCCTGGGGGAACATACATTTTTAAAGAACTTTTTCTCATTTTTCCTCAAAAATGGTTTGTTATATAAGGGTGCAGCTGAAGAGCTTTAATATTTCCATGTTAGTCTCCAATATCAGTGTCTAACTGAGAAATATTTACACGGCAAAGATGTGGTAATTTAAAAAAACAGCTTTTTTATGAATAATTTTGGGCCATATTTAATCTCTCCAGTATTAGGCTTAGGCTTTCACAAACCTGATGTAAAATCTGCCTTGATGTGTGAATGGTTTACTTAAATAGCATCGTGAGTTCACTTGTTTTGAAAGCTGAAAAAAGAAACTGAGGATGATGCAAGACTTTAAAAAAGCAAAAAGACAAAGTAAAACAAAAAATACATGCACTTTTGAAAGAGAGCCCCTTGTGAATTCACAGTCTTTGGCAAAGTTTGTTTGAAACAGTTTACGAATAAAAACACAGGAGAATTATTGCAGTGTTTTTTTCCCTTCTCTCTTTTTACTGTCTTCCAATTTATGCTCTGCATATTCTGCTCTGATAAGCCTTGAGCTTCCCAGAGGGTCATTAATAAATGAGCAACAGTATAAGTTCCTATAATGAGAAATATTTCACAATTAGAGATTTGTCTGTGAGCGGGTTCCTGTGTGACTTACCCACAGTAATTCTGGTGTGCATGCTGAGTCTCTCCACCAGCACGTTGTTGAGGATGACGGCCAACAGAGCCACCAGGATGTACGTCAGACTCATGTCGAACACTATGGAAGTGCCTGAAACACACACATGAGAGCTATGACTCCTGGGAGTTGGAAATGAATGTGTCTGTAAAAATTTGTGAATACTCTATAGGTGCTTCTTGTGAGAACATTCGTGGTTTTATCTGCTCCTGCATTGTTATACCTTCAAACTTGTGGTGCAGGTAGTCCACGTCAGTTATGAAGCTGTTGTAGGGAAGCAGGAAACCCACTCCAGCCAATAGCATTGCAAAGTAGATGCCATGGTAACGGTCGTCAGGGATCGGCTCCTCAAAGTCTGAACGGGAATGAGGGAGTCAAGGGTTAGAGAATTAAAAGAGTATGAAATCATGCTCAAGCAGCAAGGATAAAAATGACTTCAAAACATCTGAATTAGGTCTGAAGCCAATGTACTCAATCTTCATTATAGCTAATCAGGATGAATGTAGCTGTAGCAGCAGCAGCTACGCCTCTGCTCTGCTGATAGAGCAACTAATGCTGGAGAGGACCTTGTTCCTGTTGTGCCGGTGAAAGATTGATCAGAGGAATTGTTGATGAATCAGTGGGCTAGCTGCACAAGTAGTTTCAGTTAGAACCTGGACTTTGTGTTTTGCAGCTGAGTCAGTTTCATGGTCAAAATGTAATGTGCAGGTTCTTTATATAACTGTTTATAATCCGCTCCTAATCCTGTGAGCCTACTATTAACAGCTCCAAATGATTTCTGAGCATTTTGATTTGACAGCAAACTGAGGGGAAAAACCCCAATAATTTTGAGGGTATCTTATGTCACGTTTTAACTGATGCATTTAATTTATTATGATGATAACTGGGGTTGACAAATTATTTTCCTACTCCTGATTACTTGACTAATCCACATGATGCCTGTTTTAATCACCACATTTCCCTTTCTGTTGGGTTTGTTGTTTCTGGGGTAAAAAAAAAAAAAAAAGCCTGACACACAGGGTGTGAAGCAGTTTAGGCTTACAGCAGCAGATTTGTTCAGAATGAAGCAAACTGTGTAGTTAGCATGAGCAGTGATACGTCCTCATCACGGCTGCAGAGGAGGAAAACATCACCGCCTGCAGAAAGTCAAACCTCATTAACAGAAAATCCAATGAAGACACCACAGCACTGCTCACACTGTGTGACTAACATTTCAGACATTTCAGTGCAAAAACTAATATGGAAGTGCTTTAGGATGGATTTTGCCCCTCTAATATACCAGTATAAAATTGGTAAAATGTCAGTAATAGTGTAGCTCAATTTAAACCTTATGATCGTAATGGAACTGGTAATGTGCATCACCAGTGTACACATGCTAATGCTGTCACTTTTTATTCAAATGTGTAGCCATCTGTAGCTCCGACTCACGCATTACACTGTACAGATTCCATTCAAAGGAATCCAAACGAATTACATGTTCCTTCAGGGGTAAATAAAATGTTTTTAAATGTATCTGCTTAAGAAACTATCAATTATTTTGCAATGGATGGATGAAATAAAAAATTAATCTCCAACCCCTAAACGATTTTCTTACAGTCCCTTAGTAGAACCACAGATTGTAGCGTAGGTGCAGGACTGCGATGACAGCCTAAGATTCATTCAGTCTTCTGCCTTCTCACATCTCTGAGTTAGTTTTTTTTCTTTAAGGGGAAAGGCAGACTCAGTCTCTGCAGAGATTGCACACTCTTTCTATTTTCTTGGTTGCACACTGAAGTATGGAGACCGACAGCTACAGGAGACAGCGAGACAGAGGCAAAGGATGAGGAGACGGGGAGCAGAGAGAGGGTTTCTGACAATCTGGAGCCCCTCGCTGTGTGTCCTTGGTCACTTCTGATTTGATTAACGTGCCCTTTGTAACCAGGCAACAAGGCAATTTCCTGTTAACAAGCCTGCCTACTGTGTTTTACATACACTTCCTTTCTTCTCTCTCCCATCACTGTTTTCATTCACTCCCGCCTCCACTGTCATTTACAAACACACACACACACACACACACACACACACACACTGCAGTGTAACTGAAATTTGGATTCCCCTCACTTTTGGTTTAAGGACATATAAACCATAATGATACTGCAGCCATTGTGCATAATTTTCAATTTTTTTAAAGTGGATAAAACCTTTTTTGGACATCTTAGCAGACACTGTGTTTAAGCTTCAAGCCTCTTTGTGGGCATTTCCTTTGGCAGCAGCTGACTGACATTTGAGAGAGGGTCTAGCTGGTGTTAGCTGTCTCTCATTCGTGGGTGTAGTTGTGGTTGCAGCTGTCAGAGCTCAAAGCAGCGGGTCCTGTAATCTCACGTACATTTCTCTCTGATTCAAATCACAGCAGAGTGACTAACCTGCGCAGTCACAGAGTGTCAGTCAACTAAAAATTCACACTGAGGGAAACACCACTGTAGTAGGTGCAAAAAATAAATAAAACTTAATTTTCTTCTCATTGGTTATTAGGATATTTGTATTTCCACTTTGATATATTGTTGTTGCTGATAAATCTTTTCCTTCTCTTCCTTATTTACATTTGTCTATTAGAAGAAATAGGGATGTACTCTATAAATATTCAGTACAGGGCTCTCTTTAAAACGGCTCTGCGCCATCAAACTCTACTGCAGTGCCTCTGTAACATGGCAAAAATATACAGAAAACACTGGAAATGATAACTTCCATGGAATATTAAGGAATTATGGGGACACTCCAACTGTGAATATGGATAATAGTAAAGTAGCCTACATATGTTCACGATATTCTGTCCACCTCCTGTCTATATACATACAGAGTACCATGTAAAAATGTGGTGCAGGTGGTGCCCCACTAAACGCACAGTGAGACAGTAATATGTAATATGCTCTGTATCTAACACTCTTTGTTTTTCCTGGTGTTTTGGAGTAAAAGATGGATATTCATGTGGTCCTCTTTTTTCACTGATAAATTGATGTTGTTGATACATCTATTTCTTTCCTTCCTGCCCACCTTGTTCTTTGTTCGACTATTTATATACACACGCTCACACACTCACACACACACACAGAGTTAGTGAGAACAGAAACTCCCTCACCGGGCTCGGACAGAGCCAGCACTCCTCGCTCTGGGGCGTCTTTATTGATCTCCTCCTCCTCCAGCTGGTACGAGTCGAAGCTGTAGCTCTGCACCACGCCGCTCTCTCTTCCCTCTCTCCAGCCCTCCCTCCCCACATCCCTCCATCCAGCCCTTCCTCCATCCCGCCACACATCCCTCTCTTCTGGCGTCTGGACTGGCGTGGGCCTGCGGCGTTCCGCTCCCACTGAGCCCATCTCTTCACTTCAAGTATACACACACACGCACACAAACACACACACTAAACACACCTCTTGGCTCTACAACTACACACTCTTGGGAGTGTGCATGTTAAACACAATCCCAGAGACACACCTTGGAAGAGAGGCAGGAGACCTTCAGATGACGGAGGATCTGCAGGGGAAACCACAGGAAACAGAATTAAAATGTAAAAGAAGTGGAGTTAGATTTTTTTTAGAGGTCCATCAGTGTTTTTCTGAAAGTAACGAAAGTAAAGTAAAAAGTCAAGGTTAGACACCCCAAAGAAACATAGATTGCTGTGTGTGTGTGTTTGTGTGTGACTGTGTGAGAGGCATATTAAATAAAAGAAACAGTGAGAGAAGGATGCATGACTGAGTGACAGACAAGGTCAGCAAAAATGCAGCTCTGTATTCAGTGAACAGCCACTGCATTTATATATCACCAGAAGAGAAAGTCAATTAGTAGACTGACAGAAAACTAGCTGATCACTGATTGGATGATCATTTGTTTAAGTTATTTATCAGGCAAAATGATTTACTGGTTCCATCGTCTAAAATCTCTGTTATTATATATTGAATATTTTGGACTTTACAAACATGCTGAAGACATCATTCTGGGCTCAGTAAAATAATTTGTGACACACAGTTATCACTGTTTTTTGAGATTTAGGGACTAAACAATCAATTTATTAATCAATTAATACACAAATGAACTCACCTTTTGTGTCCATTAATAGATGAATAGATTCATCAATTATTAATTGATTATTGTATATTGTACAGTTGCAGCTCTGTGATACATAGAAGAAACACCCAGGATACTAGAACAGCAAACTATATGTTTGTTTTAAATAAATCAGCTGACATTATATTGAATTATGGGAAATTAAAAATAAGAGTAAAGACTGCTGCTAACAGGTGTAAAAGGCGACTACTATACTTCATCATCAGGCAATATAGGGTTGCAATTAACAATTACTGTCATGATTGATCACTTTTTTATCACAATTCACTGATCAATTGTCTATGAAACATCAGAAATGTGTAAGATACTGATCACTATTCCCCCAGGTTGAAGTCTTTGTGCTGCTTGTTTTGTGCTTTCAGTGATATAAATGAGACAAAAGCAGCAAATCCTCACATTAATCGATTAACCGACTAATCATCTCATCATCATGCAGCGTCCACACCAGCTATGAAACACGTTTGACAGTGTAATGAAAAACAAATAAGCTCCATCCTCCTCCTCCCTCATGTTTAAATGTAAACACTTATCAGGTGTCCTGTCTGTCATTACAGCAGCTGAATAACCTGCTTTCATTCACTCCAGTCAACAGGGAACTATTGAGGGAAATGATATTGTTACAAACTGGATCAATATAAATGGCTATTGACATTGTTCCTAATGCAAACACCCCACACACGCGCACAAAATAAAAAAAACATTACAAAAGCTTCATCTATTGTGCTAACCTGTGCGGTTACACAAACCCTTGAGGACATGCAGAGCAGCTGCCACAGGGAGCCACACAATTCAGCTCTGTCACCAGCACGTCAGCCCTGATGTGGTCGGCCTGTCTGCTCACCTCTGATGCCCCGAGCGTTACACTTGTCTGTTCTGACCTAACAAAAAAAATGAAGGTAACAGGGCTGCTGTTTTTGTGCTTTTTTTAGGGTGAGATCCTATTTTAAAACCCACGGCTGTCTGGAAACTGGCAGGATCAGATGATGTAAGAAGGTTATCATCTCTGTAATGTGGGCTCATCCTGGGCCTCCAGTGGATGGAAGGGAAACAGGTGATTAAATAGAGGTTATCCCTCTCCTGGACATTAAACAATAAAAGCACTGCAGCTTGTGTGGTTGCTCTAAACCTAATAATGATTCCAGTTCAGTGGCAACAAGGGACATGTTTTGCAGAGTTTCCATCTCCAGACTTGAGGCGGCGCTCTCATCCTTCCCCCTTTAAATTAAATGGCTCCAGCCAGCGACTGTAATTGTTTTTCATGTCTGATAAAACGCTGCAGTTTCTATTGTTTACTGACAAAATGATAAAATGACCATCAAGAGCAGCAGCATCACACAAGCACCTGATTTTACGCTTTAAGCAGTCTACCTGCCTGGGAAATAAATCTTTGGATTATAAACGCACCAACTCCAAATCAATTAACCTCACGTGTTTTGCTTGTTACAGAGGCGCACGTGAAAATTAAACATTGCTATTAATCAAATGCAAAAACACACACACACGACGCTGAGCAGTGAAGGTACACAGAGGATCATCTCAGTTCACGCGCTTCCTCCTTTTTCCCCCAAATCATCATTTAAACCATCCAAATCAAGTCCAAGCAGCTGTTATATGTCGCTTTATAGATCCGTCTCTGTGCGTCTGTGCACAACCACCACCGCGCTTTCACCCCCAGACGAGAAACAAAAACACACAAACAACAGGTTATTAATGGCCCCTTTACCTCCCCCGTGTCTCCCCTCTCTCTGTCTCTCTCTCGCGTGTCCGCTCTCCCGGTTTCCTCTTTTTCTTTTACAAACGCAGAGTCCTTACTCCGGGGTTGGTCTCCGCCGACCGGACCTGGTCCCTCCTCAGCCCCGTCTCCATCCGACAGAAGAAGAAGGGAAACCCCGGCGCCGTCCTGCGTGCGCTCCTGAAACGCACCATCCAGGCAGCCAGGCAGCAGAGTTGGGGGGTGGGGGGGTGGGGGTGGATGGATGGATGAGGAGAGCGAAAATGGGGGGAGAGAGGAGGAGGAGGAGGAGGAGGAGGAGAGGGGGTGTTGCCTCTGGCTGTTCATCTTTTGCCATCACTCCTTTCAAACGCGCTATTAGAGTGAAGGATGAAAGCATCCAAATCCATGTTCAACAACTTTTTTCTCTCCTCCATGCAGGATCCGGTTAGCACACATTTTTAAATTATTGAGAGTGGGGTTTTTTGTACTCATCCTAGAAAGTAGGATCAAACTGGGATTAAAAATTACATTTTCAAGGAGGGAAAAGACCAAATGAACGTAATTTGCAGCAGCTTCATAATTCACTTTATTATAGGCTACAGCGCAGACAGAAACCCTCACTTTCCACTATATTCAAAAGCTTATTCAGCTGCCAGAGCAATCAAATGTGAGTGTCGGAGTGATGGCAGAGGAGATCAGAAATGATATAAAAATATAATAGGATCACTTAAAATTCACTGATTTCACAGTTAGGTACATAAATCCCAGGAGGATATTAGAAAATGTGATTTTTCATGAGAGATTCTCTCTTGCTCTCTCTTCAGTATTTTATCTTTTTTTCAGTTTCATTTGGATTTATTGGCAGAATATGTAAGATACATGTGAGCTGCCAAAGCAAAGATAAGAAAACATTGATAGAGGAAAAAAAAGAACAATAGTGAATAGGAAGCTGTATCTTTTTTTCTCTATCTCTTGCTAAGATACACACACATTCACACGTAGCCTACACACAGACACAATGCTGGCACTGGAGCCTCTGTGTGATTGACAGTTTTATCAGTTCACTTCAATATGCTAATGCCTTATTATTGGCTCTGTCATATTGCACACCCCCACTGTTGCCACAGAGGAGCAGAGCCAGATGGGAATTAGCTAAATGGTATAGCTGTCTTTTTAGGGAGCAGCACAACAGATCCAGGATCTGCTGCTGGGGCTACATTGCAGGTTGTAGGTTTGAATCCCACTCTCAGTGTCTTTGACTTTGTGTACTGTCTCATAAAGACACAGTAAGATGTTTTGACTCTGCAAATTTAGAATTCAGTTCACCTAACTTTTGGCTCAACATCAGAGATCTCATCAAAGATCAACTTTATCAAATGATGTAGTGCATCGTGCAAAAGGTTTACCCCACCTGAATACTGAATCTGTGCTTTGGTGAATTTTACAAATAACGTCATGTTGATCTGCTATAGATTATGCGCAGAGAGCATTCCCTTTAATATTCTGGATATTCCTGTTTCTGATTAGATCAAAATCCTACATCCTGGCAAATACCATATGAGGTAAAATTAATCCAGTATGGATGAAGACACACAAAAGAACCAGAAACATATATGAGATCCCTGAACCACAGCAACAGCATGAGTTTCTCCCAGGAGTAACACTGTCACTCACATCACAAGGACAATGTACCTCACTATATCCAACAGGAGCATGTTGCACATACACAAAAATCCAATAGGTTAGAGAGGTAAAAGACGAAGCTGTACGTCTAACAAGATTGCAGTTGTGTCTGCTGTGTCTTACTGTACCCTTGTGTCAGCTTTGGAAAGACAGCAGACATTGAACTGGCTCCACTGTTCCTCCCTGCTCCTGAGACCTTGACCTTACTTCATATTTTGTCTCACTGTTGAGAGTCTTACACTTGAAACATGTAGCGATCTGTCTGCACTGTGGCCTGAGCCTGAGCATTAGATGAAAAGACAGTACACAGTTTAGTCCGTAGGAGAAGGTACAATGTGTGAATCACTTTAAAGATGCAGGTAAGAGGATTTTGTAACTTTCAGACAGAGCTAGGCTAATTGTTTCCCCTGTTTCCAGTCTTTATGCTAAGCTAAGCTAACACCAGCTGGATGTAGCTTTATATTTTACTCAACAGTAGTATCGATTTTTTTCATCTAAATCTCAGCAAGAAAGCAAATAAAGGTATTTTCCAAAATGTTGAGCTATTGTTTAAAGAAACTGCTGGGGTTTTTGCTAGGTCTGAAATATCAGTACGTTAAAAAATTGGAAAAAACACAGCAAACTTTTGCAAGTTGTTGGCTGATGGTTGAGCTTGAGAAAGAAATTCAAATATATTTAAATGTTTTCTCCCCATTGGTAGCAATGGAAATAAATCACTATTTAGTGTGACAGTGTCAAAAAGATCCCAAACTCCAGCACTGGGAGCCAAAGAAACACTAAGAAACGCCAGCTTTTCATGAAACAGCTCGGACAATGAAACAATTCTAATCTGTGACTTATCAACCAAACTATTCTTTCTGACACATACAAACATGTGCTATGGCACAGCAGGGGGTTTTGATGCTGGTCCAGAAACACGTTCTTTAGATGAATTTAATCTGCGTGAAATCCTGTGGATCACGAGGGCGTTGTTTTCTGGTTGTCTGCCTGCTTATCTCTTTAGCCTGCTGTTTGTTTACCTGTCTGACTCTCACTTTACCTGTCTGTCTGAGTTATAATTGAGCTTCCAGATTTCTGTCTTTCTGTTTGTCATCCTGCCTGTCTAGTTCTCAAATTGGCTGCCTGCCCGCCTCTCTCTCTCTCTCTCTCTCTCTCTCTCTCTCTGTCTGTCTGTGGCTGTTTCATTCTCTAACCTCAGCTTGTGGGAAGACTCGCAGCTCTGGGTTTATGCTGCGTGTTGAATAGTAATGGTTTGTCATGTTGTTTTAGCCTACAGCAATCTGTCCAGAAAAGAATGAGTTAGTGTCGATTTGCTTGTGTGTATGTGTGTGTGTGTGTGTGTGTGTGTGTGTGTTTCATAAATATTTTTCTCAGCAGCTCTCTGTTATGCATGTGTAAAAAGGTCAGACCACGTTACGCCTCCTTCACTCAAATGGAATTATTTTTCTGTCCAACCAATACCCTGCGGGGCTCGTACTGACTGAAGTGTCTGTAAGTCTGTAACAGTTGTACGTGTGTGTGTGTCTCTCTATCCCTCCATCCATTCATCCATCCCTCCTTCCAGCCTGGTAAAGATGCTGAGCCTCGACAGTGTCTATATTTAGCTGCTGGTTCAATCAATGACGGCAGAGCCACAGCGCCATGACTCTGCATACTGATAGTACTGCCGCCTATCACCACCTCCACTCACCTCTGGAGAAAGAGATAAAGAAAGACGGAGAGAGAAATGTGAGGAGAAAGGCAGGGAAATAGGCAAATTAAAGAAATTATGACAAGAAAATGAGAGCACGCCACGAAAGACGACAAAAAATTCAAAGAGCGAGAGACAGATGGGGCCTTAATCCTATCACATGGTTAGAGGAAGATGGGAAAGAGTGTGTGAAACAGACATCAGGAGGAAGAAAAGGAGGAGGTAATGATGTGCGAGGCAGGTGAGGAAGAAGAGGGATGAAAGGGAAGAGACAGGTGTAAATACAGAGGCAGGGGGATCGAGGGATAAGGACAGATGGAGAACGGAGGGGAAAGAGAGAGAGAGAGAGAGAGAGAGGCATGAAGAAAAGAGGAGGTGGAGAGTTCACGCAGGCGGAGATGAAGATATAGGGACTGAAGGGTGGATGAAGACACAGAGGAAGAAAGTGAGGGAGGGGAGGATAGCTGCAGCGTCTGAGGAAAGAGAGGCAGAGAGAAATTAGTTCCTCAGAGATGGAGAGACCGAGGGAAGAGAGGGAGAAAGAGATACCAGGGGGAGGAAAAAGAAAAAGAGAGTTCACACAAGAGTGAGTAGAGGAAGCTGTAACAGACTGCAGGGTTTTCTGTAGCAAAAGAGCAGAGTGTACTCTATTGGTATGCAATGTCACTGTGTGGATTTGGGGGGAAATGAAAGTAAAGGGACGTATAGAGGAGGTAGGAACAGGTACACCGAGGAAGAAAGAGGCAGAGCGAGTCTATTGACTCTGCTGAGACTCTGCTGAGATGTGACAAAGAGAGGCAGAGAAGAAAGAGAGACTGAGAGAGAAAAAGAGACAGATTTTGAAGCTGAATGCTTTGGAGAGAGAGGTCAGGACTGATTCACTGTTCCCTGGTGTTACACTAAATTCTGTGACCAAAGAATTTCAGCTTTTTACCAAACATGGTTCCTCCAAAGTATTTAAGGAATAGCTTTGGGAAATGAGCTTATGCACTTTCTTACTGAAAGTTAGATAAGAAGATTGTTACCTCTCCCATATCTGTTGGTTCAGTATGAAGCTGCAGCCAGCTAGCATAGCTTAGCACCCCAATTAGAAATAGGGGGAAACAGCTAGCTCGGCAATGTTCTAATGCTATATTCACACAATTATTTAGACTTGGAAGCGTTCATATATTATTCCAAGAACTGAATTAGCTGATGTGCTCAGGTTGGATTGGTTTATCAGGTGAAACCAGGTAGTTACAAAAAACTCCATTTAAACAGATAGACCTATATACTACAGTTTCTATTATCACAGTTTCCACAATTTGTGCTCTTTTCTGTCTGTTTTTCTCTGCAGCTATCAAAATTTGATATTATATACACCATTTCTGGTAACATTATTATTTTATTATAGTGTTTGATATAATAAGACAACAATATTTCACAGCAGCAATATAGCTCAAAACTCTTATTGATACTGAGTCACCAGTGAGCCATTGTTACTGTTTCTGTCCTGCTCAGCTTTTGCCTCATTTGAAGGCTACACATCACACACACACACATACACACACAACCGGTGAATTGTCTATCTCTTTCTCTCACAATAGAAGTCTCCAGTTCTTTATATCAAACACAAAAGCAAGTGCAAGAATACACACACACACACACACACACACACACACACACACACACACACACACACAGTTTGCTTCCTATTTCTGTATGCCACGCAAACATGAGTGCAGATACACAACCACACTCACACAGGTACAACACACAAATTATCTCCATCTTTTTCTCTCATGGGATGCGTATGCAGAAAAATGCAAACACGCTCTGCGCACACACACTCTTGAACACACACTCCCAATCTAAGAAGCTGTGAAAACTGGAAAGCGCCTTGAGCACTTAGAAAGCACTTGCTTTAAATCCACACTGTTGTTATGTTTGGCTGTGATCTATGCTGGGCTGGAATTACATGAACTACACAGGCAGAGCACAGCGTCTCTGTCTGTCTTTTTCTCTGTCGATGTGACACACAAACACACAGGTATACACCAATAGCACCTATTCAGCCATCTATTGACTGCATTCTTCCTTTATAATCAGTCCTGCTTATCCCACTGGGCTTAAACTAATTCTAAACTCAAATCCTAAACTGACGTTGGCAATAAATCTCTGCAGGAGTAGTTTGAAATTTTTGGGAAATAAGCTCATTCTCTTTCTTGCCAAGAGTAGATGAGCAGATCAATACTACTCTCGTATCTGTCTATTGAATATAGGGCTATAGTCAGCATCCCAGTTAGCTTAGCTTAGCATCATCACTAGAAACAAGGGAAAAAGGCAAGACTTATTAAAGGCAAATTCATCCACCTGCACCTAAAGCTCATTAACATGTTATATCAAATTTTAGCTTCATGTTTCATGCTTCATGTCAACCGTACAGACATGAGAGTGGTATGAATATTCTTATCTAACTCTGATGTCACAGTGTCAAACTGTTCCTTTAACTGAAAGCAAATTGAGGTTAATATCCATCTCTTAATTTGTGAAAATGATTTGGATTATGTTGATTCAAATAATTTACTGAAAGAACAACTAATATCCTTCTAGATAGATAGATAGATAGATAGATAGATAGATAGAGAGATAGATAGATAGATAGATAGATAGATAGATAGATAGATAGATAGATAGATACTGCAGATAGATGAGAAAGCAGCAGACGACAGGCAGAAATCTTCTTCACAGCTGAGATAATTCTATTCATAGTTCTGCTGCTCTGTTTTGCTGTTTCCATTTCAAATCTGATCCATGCTCTCTGGAGATGTTTGTCTCTGTACATGTGAATGTGTGTGTGTCTGTGTGTTTTTGTTTGTGTGCATATGTGTGCTTTCTCTCTCTCGCAGTTCAAGCTTTTAGAGCTTTGTTTAACACATTGTGCACTCGCACACACATGCACACACATCCTTAACAAACCCCTGCTCTGAAACTCAACACCATGTAACCAAAGCTCAGAGACACTCAGAGAGCCAGAGTTCGATTACTCCTCTCCTGCTTTGTATATCTCATTATCATTGCCTCCATCTTACAGCTGATGTTTATTAATGGTTGCTATGTAACAAGCAGCCCCTTTACCATTTCAGTTACACAGCTCTGCTTGTGTGTGTGTGTGTGTGTGTGTGTGTGTGTGTGTGTGTGTGTGTGTGTGTGTGCGTGCATTTATTCCTCCATTTGTGTTCTTGTGTGTGTGCAATTTTATTTTTCTCTGTCCTCAGCTGTCCTCACAGTAAAGCAAAAGGACCAGTCTGTGTCTAATCTGCTGCAGAGGCTTAAGGCCAGGTCAACTTCACCTTCCCCTGCCACATAGTCAACCCAGTTTATTTTGTCCTGCAGAGGCCAGCACCAACTATGAGGATGAGAACTGATGAACCTGATGATAGTGCAGGATGAAAAGTTGAGGGGGTTGTGATCGTGTGTACCAGATTTTTTGCAAATACATCCAATAACTGTCAAAACATTTCACTAGAAAGGACAAATGGCAACTACATGGTGGCACAAGAGGAACACTCAGGGGATCACAAAATCAGTAGGATTCATCCTGTGGAGAACACGAACATCTACAAAATCAAAATATATTTTCAAAAAATATAATAAATATTGGTTACTTCTTTTAAAGATGCATATGTATATCTAAACAAATATATTCATATTAGGTTTAGGAAATGATAAGTCCAAATGGAGGCGAATGGAGGACAGTAAAGGGCCAATGGTGCTTACAGGCAGTTTCTGCTCAGGATGAGTTTATCAGATTGACTGAGACGACTGAGAACTTCTACATGTTCCAGAGACAAACCCAGCTCCACAAGTCGTCTAACAAACTGGTATGATCCATGGTGCTTGTAAATTTCTCTCACATCTCAACTAAAATAAGGAAGGGCATCGATCACTTTAAGAACAAAGGATGTCTGATTTTTTCTTCAGCTGAAGAAGAAAAGGGCAGTGTATGTAGTGAGAGGTTTCATTAAAAACTACAAGCTCATAGGACAGAGCTAGGCTAGCTGTTTCCCCCTGCTTCCAGTCTTTCTGCTGAGCTAAGCTAATCGCCTCCTGGCTTTAGCTCCATACTTAATGCACACACAAAAGTGATATCAATCTTCTCAGCCAAGGCTTGGAGAGAAGTTAAACAAAAAAAAAAAAAAAATGTTGAATTGTGCCTTCTCAAGTAGAAAAAATGGGCAATGTAAAGTAGCACAGCTCCCTCAAAAAAATGGTTTATGTAGATAGAATTATGAGGCTTTGTGCTTTCAAATGATGAATAGTCTGTCAAGGTTAAGTGAGGATTCAACTCGATCCCAAATAAATAAAGAAACATCCTGACCCACATTTATTCTGCTGTTTGTTATTAAGCATCACAAATATATTTTTTTAAATGACAGCTTTAAAATGCTCTAAGTACCACCTTAATCTTTTTCTGCAACTTCTCTGCAGATATTAATTCCAGCACAAATTCTGCTACAGTGGGTCTGTTTTGCACCGTGTGGCTTCGTATTCTGCACAAGTGTATCTTCGATTAGTCAGCGTGCCATTAGCACCCATTACATCTAAGAGTGTGAGTGAACGTGAAAGGGAAAGTTTGATTTAGTGGCTAAAGCCATTATCGCTGCAATGAATGAAATGGTCCCCGTGGAGCGTTTCTACAAATGTAGTCTCCTCTCTCTCTCTCTCTCTCTCTCTCTCTCTGTCTTACACACATACACACAAACACACAGGTTTCCTCTGGGACACCCATCAGGGCAGCAAGCTCCTTTTAGCAGCTCCCCGGGTGATCTCCATATTTCTAATGAGATTACTGTGGTAATAGAAGAGTTGACAAACCCATTACCCACAACCCACCCCTTCCTGTCTGTCTGTCTGTCCACCCTTTCCACCAGGACAGAGATGAGGAGGAAGAAACATACAAGTCACTGAGAGGAGGAGGGGGAGAAGGAAACAGCAAAAGAGAAGGAGAGGCAGAGGGCAAAATAGTAGAAAAAGAGGAGGGAGGTTGATGAGGGAGGAAAAAGGAAGTATGAGATAGTTATAGATGGAGTAAGGAGAGATCGTCGGAAATGATAATGAAAAAAGTGGCGATTATAAAGGAAAAACAAAGGGCTAAGCCTTAAAAACGAAATGAGAGAAGAAGTAGCATGTGAAGGATGGATGAACAAGGAGTGACTGGGAGGGTGGCTGCTTAAAGGTCATGTGTATTACTGAGCCGTGTGCAGAGACGTGGGCTCAGTCCCCTCTTCTTTTCTCTCCTTTATCCTTCATCTCCCTCCACCATTCTCTCTCTGCTGCCAGTTTCTCCTTTTTGTTCTCACAGTCTCCCTCTCTTTTCTTCCCTCATCCTCTTTTATCCCTGTCTTTCCTCTCCCTGTCTGTCTATTCTTCGTACAAACCAGCTCGCCTCTCCAGCCTCCTCCCTCCCTCCCTCCATCGCTCGTTCTTTCTCCTTCTATCTCTCTCCATCAGCTTCAAAGAGCTGTCTCTGTGGCAGACCTCGGGGGCACCTGCCTCTTGAGGTGGAATAAAATCATCTGTCCCCTAGTGCTTGTGTGTGTGTCTTTGTATGTGAGTGAGTGTGTGTGTGTAGCTGCAGCTTGTACAGACTCTTCTGAAGTGCACTGAGGCCCTCAGCAGCACTATAACAAACAAACAAAACCAATAAACAAGCAGGTGAACCTGGACCACAGGGTCATTTCTGCTCATGGGTTCACTCCCTAAATGAGATTATGTTACAATGTTGTTGGTAACCTTTACAGCCCAAATGAAATTTGTGTGCATGTATGTGAGTGTGTGTGTGTGCCTCTGCATGACTGCTCAGTGTGTCAGTCTGTCATTGTGCGTTTACGTCTCTGTATGTTTGCATCTGTGAGTTTTGTGTGTGTGTGTGTGTGTGTGTGTGTGTGTGTGTGTAGGTGTTCAATGAGTACATTTGAGCATCTGCCACCTCTGGAGGAGTGTGCTGGCTTCTCAACAGCACAGAGTGAGATTGGATTAGAGGCTCTGGCTCGAGCTGTGTGTAAATCAGACAGACGCAAGATGTTAGTTCAACAGAGTGTGTGACCTTCATGAGGGGAGGAGAGGAGAGGTTTTGCTAGACAGCTGGACAGTTTCCTCCAATTAAAAGTTATAGGTTACGTTCATATTAGTATAGACACTGACAGTGACCTCTGTGGTCTGTCTGCCATAACTTTAAAAGGATATTTTGGAAATTCGCTTATTCACTTTATTGCTTAAAATTAGATTAGAAAATTGGGTGGTGCAGTGACGTCATGGAGCCTTTCGTCACTGTGAAGTTGCCAGGCAAACATCCAGAGAGTCACTGGCCCAGCCAAGAAATTGTCACATAACCCCTTGTAAACTCACAAACTGATGTTGTTTTATGTTTTTGTAGAGATAAAACAAATGAGATATACTGTGTTCATTAGTGAGCTTTAGAGATGCTGTAGACAGATTTCTTTCTTTGACAGATACAGCGAGATGCTTCCTGTTTCTGTCTTTGTGCTAAGCTAACAGCTGCTAGCTCCAGCTCCATATTGTAAACAGAGTTGTATCAATCTTCTCGCTATTTTTTTACTAAGATGATGCTGAACTTCAAATGTCCAACATTTTTTAACCTGAAATCAGTTTTGTTTTTTGTTTGTTTGTCACTTGGATGCAGCAGAAGCAAGTAGTGAAGAAATGAGATCACCTCTCCCCCTCTCTCTCTCTGTCTAAACCCAACCGGTCGAGGCAGATGGCCGCCCACCCTGAGTCCGGTTCTGCTCGAGGTTTCTGCCTCTTAAAAGGAAGTTTTTCCTTGCCACTGTCGCCTAGTGCTGCTCATGGTGGGATTTGTTGGGTCTCTCTCTGTAAATACCTATTTTAAAGAGCATGGTCTAGACCTGCTCTATATGAAAAGCGCCTTGAGATGACTTTTGTTGTGATACGGCACTATATAAATAAAATTTAATTTAACTGAATTGAATTGAACACAGCACTGGCAAATCATCACTTTTTAAATTCATACAGTGAATGTGTAGCTAACTGCTTACCACAGAGCAACATTATCATTCATTCAGAGTCACTGATGGCCTCCTAATGAATGCAAGTTCAATATTCATTCACCTGTTAGCTCTGTTTTTGGTCTCCACCAACACCTGAGGGAAATGTCTGTCTCTTAAGTCGTTAAATGCACCACTTTGTTCACCAGCTAGCTGGTCACTAACTTTGTCTGTCTGCTGTTTGGCACTGGGCAGGTCGTGTTCAGTAGGTTTATCAGAATCTTTCCAATGAAAACAGTTGCCACCTGAAGCTTATAATGACACCATGAGAGCCCAGAGAGAAAACTAAAAGTAAAGCTGTGGGCAAGTGGAAAATGAGAACATATGTTATAAAGAAAAATGTAACAAATACAACCAAACATCCTGATCTTGTTTCAAAACGCAATGTTATGAGAAGGGAATTCTCTTCTGTTATGTTTTGGCGTATGGTGAAATACAGCCACTCTGGAGAGAAATAATACACACATTCTCCCACATTCCTTCCAAACCTATTTCCCCCACTCCTCAAATCTGTGTGCTGGGCTTTCTACCTGAATACTCAAAACAATCTAAATATGAAATTGGTGTGATCAATATCTGTCTGGCTATATGTCTAGCCTTCTGTGCAGAAAACAGTAAATGTACTGTATTTATTGTTTTCTGTTCTAGTATGAACCTGTATGGGAATAATAAGCTGCAGGTAGTAAACCTAAAACAATTCGCCGAAAGACACTAAAAAGCTCAATAGAGTCAAGGGAAACTGAGTCATTTCTTTTTAGTATTTTATTTTCCGTTCTGCTCTCACAGAACAGAGGTGCTGAGGGGCTGGCTGTGTTACAATTATTATTTCATCCAGACATACTCTATATCGAACAGACAAAAAAACTCTTTGCCAACATAAAGCAAAAAACTGGACTACTTTTGTGACAATGGGAGAAAGTTGAGGCTCTGATTAGACTGTTTAGTATCAGAAAAATCTGGCAACTGTGTAGAAGAGAGGAAAGATCTGGGTCAACATGGCAGTAAAGAGAGCTGAATCATCAACATCAAAGACTAAACCTGGTGAAGATTCATCCATGTTCAACACACACACACACACACACACAATGTAGTCATGAAGCCACCTACGGGAAAGAGAATGAGAGAAAAAGATAAGGGGGGAGAAAAGCGCAGTGGGTGTTGGACATCTATATGAGTCCTTCATCTAATGAATGTCATTAGAGGGAAGCAGAGGAATCAGTCTAATAAAGGAAAGAGGTTGCTGCTCAGTCTTGGATGAAGGCCAAAACCACTACTACACACCCTCAATCCCTCAGTGTGTGTGTGTGTGTGAGAGAGAGAGAGCGAGAGAGAGGTGAGATAGAGAGGAGTGTATTGATCGGTGGGCGAGCCGAGAAGGGACCTGAACCGCCACGGCACCACCTCTGCCACTCACACAAAAACACAAACACCAGCATGAATACGGTCTTAACTATATCTTCAGGTACATTTTGGATACCAGTGCCACTGGCTGCTCATCGATCAGCTGCTTTCTCTTGAAAAAATAAAGGAATGAAAAGACTTCCCTGATAGAGTCAGGAGGCACCAGAGCAGTAAACCCTTCAGGTCATTGTTTGAAAATACATGAGATCTGACACACTGTGCTTCCTAAAGGAGAGAGTGATTTAATGTGGGGTTGTACAAAAAACCCTGAGGAATCAGAACATGATATATTTCCTTTCTTTTCTTACCCAACACTAAAGAACAATCAATATTACATATTTATGTGATTCATTTATGAGGTACAGGATTAATAGGCACTGAGATCTTTACCTCTGTATTGACTGTTTTATTTCCTTCTGTCTATGTTAGCAGGAAGATCTACATTAATGGATAATGTGTGATACCTATAGGGCGAAGTCTTTCAAATTATACCACCGATCATGTATTAATTCATGAATGCAAAACTTACTCCAATATAGTGATGATTTACTGTGAAAAGTGAACCCATGTGTGTCCCATGTGTGCAGTTTTCATACAAGATATTTATATTCACTGGTATCTATACACGCAGAAACACAAAGCAGTGTAAAAAAGTCTACATTGAAGCAGTCGTTCCCCACCTTACTGACTTGTGACCTCTTAATCCTGAGCAATGTGTATTTGCAACCAATGACACAGGTTTCAATCAACAATTATTCTCTTTATTAATTACTTTTTCCAATACTTTGTTAATTAACCATTTAGTTGATGTTATGACAGAAAACTGTGTAAAATGGTCTTTTAGGTTCCACAGAGTCCAAGGCGACATCTATAGTGTATTTTATTATTTAAGATTCATTTTTCAGTGATTCAAGATAGAGATAATCAATAAATCTTTACATTTCACAGGCTGGTATGAGTGCTTTTTTTCTCTTTTAAAATTACTTAATTATTAAAACTACCACAGTTGATGCAGAACCATTTTCTGTCAGTTGACTAATTGAATGGCTGTTTTAGCACTCGTCCTGAAGAGATAACATCACCCAGGTATTCATGAGAGAAAAGCTGTGATTAAAGAAACATCAGAAAAAAAAATTTAATTTTGTGTAGCAAATGTCTTTTTTATGCTCTCCTATCCTGTTTGTCTCATGACATCTTTTGACCTGTTTGGCAGTTGGTTGGGAACCATTGTATTAGGGGGTTTAAGCTAAAAGCAACACCTGGAACAAGTTTCCTCTCAGACATAAACACATGCACACAAATGACTTTTTCTACATCAGTTATCCCCAATAAAATATTTAAAGCTGAAAATAAAGGATCAAATTATATTTAATTAACTAGCATCACATAATTACTGTCTGAAGAGCTCCCACACAACTTCTGCAAGGTTTACACTGAGGAGCATTCACTCCTCCTCTTTTTCAAAATCTATTAAATCCATACACCTCACAAAAACAATACATGGTCTACAGTCACTTTATCTTCTTTTACTTTCAGTATACAAATGGCATTTTCTAATGGAGGAGTTAAAAGTATTTGCCAAGCCCCTTGTTTAGTACTTGGCCTGTTTGTACTTAGCCTTTTAGTGTACAGAAAACAAACGCCAGTCGTTATTAGTTCCCTTTTTTATAAGGTTTTTCTGTACACAGCGCCATTAATGAAAACCTTACGATCCACTGATATGCTTTTAGAAATAACAGCAGTTAGAAATCCTCTTGGTCTCATCATCAGTGATCTCATTTCTTATGCTGCCCTCTGGTGGATAAATGGAAAAACTACATCTTCTCCCATAATGCACTTCCTCGTTTTATTCCCATCAGTCACCGCTGCGAGCTCCTTGCACCAGTCAAGATGGCGGACAGACCAGGTAATACATCGTGTCCTCTGCTAAAATAATCACAATTTGTCTGTTTTCTGCGCCTTGTTGTCGGTGAATGTTGATGTTTCCAGAGCCTGTGTGTGTTTTTCAGTCAGACGGACCCTTACTGGTTCAGGTGAAGGTCTGAGTCTGACTGAAGGCCGCACTCAACCCCCCGAGTCACGTCAAGGACTTTGCGGGTCATTGGCAGATTTGTAGTTAAAATTAATCTGCGAACCGCTTTTAGACAATAAACTGCCATGTTCAGTGAGCAGATTGATGTGACAGTTATGTTGTATATATAAGTTATGTAACCATTTCTTTTGGTTAGCTTGCACGGTAGCCTGCAAACCCAGTGTCTACTGTCAATCCAAACTCTCATACTATCCTCGGTTAATTTCAGGCCTACTGCAAAAATAAACCGTAAAAAATAAACATTGAAGGCTGAGCTTTGCCTTACAGTGTTTTTTAATCGGCGGGCTACATGTTATTCATTCATTACAGCTGCTGTACAGCTACAAACACCTGTTAAAAGTCAGATGTGGCCCCACAGTACTTGGCTCCAGAGGTGAAAAGTAACTGTGAAGAGTAGATTTAAGTGACTCTGTAGGTGTTTTTCAGTGTTAACTTCACTTTTTTTTTTTTTATCTGTAAACTGAATACTTTAGTTTTTCTGCTTTTTAAAAGATGAAGTTGTTTACTTCTCTGCAGAATTCAGGGCTGTAACCAGTGAGTCAGTATCAATTAGCCGGCTGATTTCAATACCTATGACTGTAAATGCCAGAATATAGTGACAAATACTTAATAATCACAAATCCTCAGAGACCAAGGTGACATCTTCACATTGTTTGTATTGTCTGAGCTATTGTCCGAGCAAATGTGCAAAATTCAACAATACTGAATTACCAACACATAAAACTAATGTTGTAAATCTTCAAATGTTGAAACAGTGAAACCTGTAAATGTTTGGCATTTCTGCTTGAAAAATAATTAGTAATAAGTTATTAATAAGTAACATATTGTTGAAATTGTTGCTGATTCATTTTCTGTTGCTCATTGAATTAACATCATATCAGCTCAGGCAGAATTAAATTTCTTCAACATAAGAAATTTATAAATATAAATAATTATTGTTGTGCTCATGCATAATGAGTAGTGTTTCTTTGGACAAATGTTTTTATTGAGCAATTAAATAGTGATTTAGTTGTCAGTCAAAGGAAAGTACCGCATCTTCACAAAACAAGGAACATGTTGCTTTTTTTCATTTCATTGTGTTATAAATTGAACACCTTAGTGTTCAGGTATTTAAGCAAGTCCTCACCTCAGGCTCTGCTAACTTGTGAGGGGCAAGCTGTTCTGATAAGTTAATTATTGAAAAAACTAACTTTGCTATTTTATTTTTGTGATCTCTGGAGGCCCATGTAAATCAGACGAGCAGAGCTACAGCAGATTCTGCTCTGTGTGGACAACATGTAATTTTAAATGTTGTTGTTTTCTCCACCTGTGGCTAGTTCCTGTAGTTGAGAAGCGTCTGATGGATGTGAAGCTGGGTGAGCTGGGAACTTGGCTTGGAGGTCGAGACTTCACCCCCAATGGCCTCATCTCAGCCTTGCGCAAGGGTGAGCAAACATGTTGACTTTAAAAACTTTATTCAGGATTTTTAAAAACCTCTTTCTGTCCTCTTATCTCCTCCACATTAATTCTGGGTCGTTGGCTTGAGTTTAATCACAAATCAGGAGTGGATTTCACAGTTTTCAACATTAAGCAACTTTGTAGCTCTTAAAACATTTTAGATTTCTCAGATCTTTGGATGGAAAAGGGACTAAATCTGTGTCAGCAGCACAATTCACAAAGCATCACATTAGAGCAAAGTCCCTTCACATAGGTTGGAGATACAATCTCAAATCATTATTTTTTTACTAAATATTTAGGAAACATATATATTTATTTCATTCTCATCAGCATTCACAACAAACTGCCATTTTACAATTGCTGTGAAAGATTGTCAGTTCAGCATTGTCATAATCACAAAACGATTAAAAAGTAGCTCCCATAAAAGGGGCATTTCCAAAGCATTTTAGTGCTAAAGGTAGGTCCTATTAGTCTGTGGGAAGTTAGAGGGCTCCTAACTCACTTAGACCTGCTCGCAGTGGTCAGGCTCTGCAGGCAATTGGCATCATTGCATTAGTGTTTGGGGAAATTGCAATAAAATAACCTTTTAAATGCATATTTTGATGGCAGATAAGCTGTGATGGATCCAGTCAGCTCCCCAACAAATACTGCAGAAATGCAGTTTGCTGATGAACTTCAAACAGCACAACAAAACTATTATTCGACCCCACTGACAGTTTATAAAGTGAACATCATTAAAGAATCACCGACGTTAAGAAAAGAGTCAGATGTAATGGTCATTGCTGGATCACCTGGTAAAACTTGCACTGTAGGTAGAATATACAGATGCAGTCTACTGACAAGTCCATATTTAACTTTGCTGAAAAAATCTGTTTGTAAATATTTATTTACAATCACTGACACAGACATGTCAACTGTCACCGTGGACATTTGAACAGGTTAATTCATGAAACATGTCATTCACAGTATTGGGGTAAGCCCATCTTAGCAAGATACTATGTGAAAACAGCCTCAGAAGTAGACAGAGGATGGGAAGTGTATCGACCCTCATCATCAAGAGGTTCACACCAGTGAAGTCTTAATCACATGCTGTGTTTCTGACATGTATTTCCCCTTTTACCATGTTCACTCACATGTTCACCTTGTTGCAGTTCACCTGTGGTTTATGCCATTTTGTTTTTTGTTTTGCCTCCCTCCAGGCCATGACAGATACTACAACAAGTACATCAATGTGAAGAAGGGAGGCTTCGGTGGCATAGCTATGCTGCTGGCTGGCTACGTAGCCCTCAGCTACCTGTGGGAATACGACCACATCAGTAAGAAATACATACACTCCTTTACTTCACATTTGTGATGTTCTACCTTTTGCTAAGATTGTTTTTTTTGAGAGTAAATGTCACATCTCCAATATTTTATTTGTGTACTCCAGTTTCTCTGTCTTCAGTACATCACTGATGTGAAAAACTAACTTTTAAATTGAATGTTTAACATCCTTCACCTCTGTTTCTCCATCTTCTCTTCCAGAACACGATCGCTGGAGGAAGTACCACTAAACCCCTTCAGCAGCCATCAGACCATCAGGGGTTGAACATAGATCTCTTTGCTCCCCCTGCTCTTTCTACCCTCAGCTCTGTAGTGTTAATATGTGACTGTTGTGACCAATAAACAATGTAAAGATTTACAGTTGTACATCATGGTTGGTTGTTTACATCTAAAGCTGTTCATACTTAAAACTCTCCACTGTCAGTTACCCTATGTGATAACACTAGTGGCTGTCTCATTGTTGCAGTAACATGAATACAAGTGTAACAGGTAAATCTGTAACAAGAACATTTATTTGCACACACTGTACAGATTGTAAGAATATGTCAAACAATGAAACTTATCCGTGGATACAATTTGAGCTGAGCCAAAGTTCTTTACCCCCACACACTGTCTTAGTTAAAGTCTGTATGATCTGTGTGTTCAGATCTAACAACACATGGCCTCCATGTATGATGGTTAACAATTTATCTCCAGGATTTTTAGTTAAAAAAAAAACCACATAGTTTAGGTTGAGGAGTAAATTTTGACAAGTGAAATATTGTGTGTGGTAAGTGGGTTTCAGGTAGTGACACAGGATGGGTTTTGGCTCTGATTAATCACAGTTTGTGTACAAACAGCATTACTTGACATTCCTGCTGGTATTAATCACATTTGTTTTTGTTTTGTGTTTTTAATATTAACATTGTCAGACAGATTTACTACAATTAGCAGGCTCAGCACTGGTCTGGTATAACAAATGCAATCCAAATACAGCTCTGCACCTCTGTTGGAGATACTTGCTGCAGACTGGACAGTGGGTCTGATGCCTACTTCTTCAGAGTCAGTGTGCTACACAGTACAAACATTGTAGAAAACCCAACAAATCGAGTCATTCAGCCACAGCCGCGCAGATGTGACCTCTGTCTTTTCCTTGTTGTCATCTTCACATATCCACAGGTTGTAAGAAGCAAAAAAAAAAAAAAAAGTCTTTAACTTCAGCCTGTGGAGCGGAGGGGCTTCCTCCTGTCTCCTCTGCTCACATCAGCAGAGCGAGCTGCAGCACTGTGGTGTTTGGACCACAAGGTGTGTTTGGAAGGTTACTGTCCGCTCAGGAAGGCAAGATGGCCTTTAGTGCATTTGTTGGCATAGTGGCCCTTCTCACCACACTGCAGACACAGGGAAGACAAAAGCATTAAGACTACAGATTACAGAGATATAAATAAAAATAAACACTGAAACATTGATACTTTTTTATAAAATCACAGATAATAGTGAACCCTGTTAAGTTGAAGAAGTAACCTAGTAACTAAGCTACTCCTTAAGGAATAGTTCAATTAACAATTCAGTAGAAAGATCCCACTTAAATATCTGAACAGCAGCATCCACCTAGCTTAGCATAGTTTAAAGACAAAACAAAGGGAAACAGCTAGCCTTGCTCTGTCTAAAGGTAACAAGCCAACCACCTCTAAAGCTCACTGATTAACATGTTATATCTCAATTTTTTTGTTCATAAACTGAAGTGTAAAACTTATAATTAACTGTTTTACCTGGTGTTATGTGCCAAACAATTTGGCTGGGAGCAGTTGCCAAGCAACCAGCAGAGACTCTGGGAAGTCAGTGCCCCCAACCAAGAAACAGTCCTGCACATAACCCCCTACAAAAGGCTGCTAGTGGTAACTTCATAATTACTTAACAGTGATGGGTGGCATCAATCCTCTTATCTAATTCAGCAAAAGAAAGCAAATACATCTATCTGGTGCACACAAAGCCACATCAAACAAACAAACAAACAAACAAACGAGACTCACCTTGTAGCAGGTGACCTGGTCCAGTGGACGAGGACCTCTGTTGGCAGTCATGTTATTTTGCTGCATTGCACCCGACATTGTGTTGTTCTGCGGCCGCTGGCCTGGACTGGAGTTGGTCAGCTGGATTAGAGAGAGTGACGAGCGGCCGATGGTAGGCACGGGCTGCAGCAGGACACGGGGAAAGAAAAACTGCTCAGCAACAAAGTAGCAGGTTTAAAACATGCAGCAGATGTGTGTATTAGCTGTTTGTGCTCGTATCCTCTCACCTTTGTCTGGTTCTGGGTTTGCTGTGGTAGAGGAGGCTGTTCAGAAGCTCCCATTGGCAATTCAAAACGAGGGCTACAGAGGAACATCTCAGTGTTAAATCTATGTTACTGCAGGGGGGAGTTTCCAAATATTTTCATTTTATTGCGGTCTCTATCTTTTGTATGAGATAATTCATCATATACTGTTATTATGGCAGAAAGAGCGTTATCATGTAGGGATCAAATGAAAAGGAAAACATACTGCATAAATTTACAGGATTTTCCTTCCGGACAGAAGCCCACCAGGTAATTCACACAGATAACCCTTCTTGTGTGTCTGTGTCTGCAGTCGGGACCTGAGAAAGGGACATGAACAAAAAGTCAGGAACAGCAATATAATAACACAGATGGATAACAGGAAGTAGAGAAGGTGTTTTGCTGCAGATGAAGAAGCAGCAGGGGCAGACTGTGCACATAAACAGAGCGTTCTGGGACCTACCATGTTTGCAGAAGCCTCGGTCGTACCAAGGACAGTCTTTAATCTTGGACTCTGGATCGATGTGCAGGAATGGACATTCCTTATTGCTACACTCACCTGTGAGCATCAACACACAAATAAAATCAGGCTCAAATCATTAACCAGCAACTGCACAGAGAAGGAAGAAATACACTGCAGGCATATTAACGATGGATGCTGATCAACAGCTCATCTGTGCGATTCTGAGAAAATCAACAAACCAAACTTGGAGTAGAAGTAGCATTCAGGCATCTTGGTCATGTCATATTCATGGAGAAACTCGCACTGGTCTCCCTTCTTGCACAGTCCTCTGAGCCAGTGCTTACACACCACTGTCTTCTCCCCACTGATATGACGGAACGGACACATCCCACCTGAGAGTGGAAACAAAAAACAATCAATTGACACAAACGCAACAATTTGGCTAATTCATATCCACTGGGCAGTGTTACTAGTTGCTTGTTTCACTCACTTCAACTGCCAGGTTTTCCCACACTTAGAAAAAACCTTGACCTACCAGCATCTTGCGCATGCATCTGTTAAGATGGTTGTGCAAGTATATACTAGCTGTTATTTATTTAGTTACTGCTAATTTAAAGCAGTCACTTCCTGCTGCTCATAAAGAGGATTTTGTTGAGAGGCAGCCACAGGAAATGCATCTGACTGATCACCAACATTAATGACAACCACCATTATTTTTAAATACTTCAGTGTGGGCAACAAGTGGACATTTAAGTGCTTTTTTGCAGGGTAGTTTTAAATAGTGAAGGGAGGGATGTTACAAATAAACAGCAACTATAAGCAGGATGGATGTGAAGCTGAAAATGTCATTGATAATAAATGTAATTTTAAAACATGACAACAGGATCCTGGCTTTATTTTAGCTTAACGCAATGAGACTAACGAAAGTTCCTTTACTGCTTCAGTTTTGACAATTAAAAAATCTATCCTGTGAGTCCCTCACCTTTATGAATGTGAAACACTAAATTGCTGGAGTATCTCTTTAAAAAGTTATTTCTCATTCCACTGACTTGGCACTGTCATGTTTTAGTTATTCTCATTATGTGTGGACACTACATACACTAACTTCATACAGAGTTAAGATTCCTACAGCTGTTGAAATGGTGTGCTCTTACCTTTCAGACAAGCTGCTCTCATGAAGAACTCACATACCGCAGACCCGGATTCTGCAGAAAAACACATTATTACCACCTTAACAGAGTCAAGAGACCAAAGCTGACACGAACAGAGACACAGCCGTTAGAGTCCACATACGGCTAAGTACCAGCTAGCACCCCAGCACTTACTGTCCATGCCGGGGAAGGGCAGAGGCTGCGCTCCCAACTGCTGCTCCACAGCAATCTCCAGGTCGAACTTAATGTGATCCACGTTAGCCAGTAACTCCTGCATGTCTGCATGCGTTGGTTTGCCGAGCTACCTTCAGAGAAATGTCCGTTTCTGTTAGCTAGCTTGAAGTTGAGCTAGTTAGCTAGGGACTTCTTCATTAGCCAGCTAAAGTGGCTAACGAGGCTAGCCAGGCTTACCGATACCCTGTCAACAATCAGCGAGCTTCACGACGAGAAACCACAACAGCTTTTGTAGCTTTAAGGTTTAATAACCACCCTGGATGGTGTTCGCTGAGTAACTTTTTGTTTGTCACGGAATTGCTTCTTGTTCTCAACAGTGTGAGGCGCGCAGACTGACCTCTGACCTGACGGAACAAGACTCGACTAAACGATCGTCGAGAGGTTTGATTAACCCACATCACATAGTGGTGAAAGACAGAAAACTGTTGGCCGTGCTACTGGTTTAAATCAATTACTCAGTGACATTTTTATTACATTCATAATATCTAAATAAATTTTTTCATGTTTGGCATATTGTCCATTAACTTAATTGTTCATTTGTATTTTCTAGAAATGTAATTTAATTATCTACATGAAGGTTTAAACGTCCAATATGTTTTCAGGAATAAGACATAATATAAAAAAATACATAAAAGGATAAATGTACGGAGTCCAAGAGATTAACAAATTTGTGCACACAATTTAGTAAACCATGCCGTACAATTACTTGTTATTTATTTGGCATAACTTAAGAGAATTATTTTTTCTTAATTAATCAATGAATTTTTTCATCTATAAAACATCACAATTTCTCAGAGCCCATGGTGAGGTCATCAAATCTGTTGTTTTGTTCAACACCAACCAGATTCTCATATCACTGATCGCACTCAGGCTGCGATCAGAGAAGGTTTAACATTTTTGCTTGAAAAATTAGACAACTCATGGATTATCAAAATGATTGCTGCTTAATTTTCTGTATGGGGCAGTAATTTAGCAAACCTTTTTTAAAGGTTTTCTCAAAATTTCATGTCAGTATATCTCTTTAAACATTATCCAGACTGACTGTAGCTCCATTGTACAGTATTTGCTTTAGCGGTTTCATTTTAAAGTTTACACACTGTCCTGACTCTGGTGCTCTTGATGGTCCATCTGCATCTGAGAGCAAGATCATAACATTTGACAAACTCTTTAATTAGCTTTAATAGTGGATGGAAACTATACATATAATTTCCTTTTTTTTAAATAAGTTTAGAATTATTCAGTTTGTTTTCTTGAGATAACTTGATATCTCAGTTTCAAAAGGAAACAAAGGGTAATTTGCTCAAGCTAACAAATTAATTACTGTTAATTCATTACAATATTTTCATATACCACCATGCACAGATGATTTTACCCACTGCAGCATCTGCAGGCAAACTGAAGGATTACGCACAGACACTGCAGTTTCATTAATTATGGTTACTTTAATTAAATATAACCGTGGTCTTATTATTTAGCTGATTTTATTGTAAATGAGATTGAATGCTCATGTATGAAACTAGTAGTCATGCTTTGTGCTTGAACACGCAGTGCTGTCTGCTAGAAAACTTTGGAGTTTTAAATGTAACACAAAGGAAATGGAGATTAAAGCTTAACTTCCAAGACTGAAGCTTAGGTGAAAAAAAAACATTTAAATCAGCAAAGACATTGTAACAATACTCAATAATTAAGACAAGTTTGTTCCAGGCCATGGTATAATGTGTGTATCCATGACAGCGTGAAGTCAGTAAGGAAGTGTCTTGACTTGGGGATTGATTTGACAAATTTCACAGATAGACACACAAAACAACACATCATCACAGTTGGCATACTAATGTTCAGTAATCTTCAGTCCAAGCGCCTTCAGTGTCTCAGCTGCTGCCCTCTACAGCTCAGGTAGTCCAGGCATGGGGAACTGACCAGCGAACGCCTCCACTTCGGCCCTGATCTCTGCTACCCGCTGCTGGAACTTCTCTCCCTGGGACAGAGCCTGAGTGAACTCTTTCAGAGTGGCCTTGGGATCCAGGCTTCTCTGCACCTCCAAGGTCAGCTCAATACCTGCAGGGGAAAGGAGAGAATGGGGCTACAATTTCATTTCTGCAAAATCATGCTCCATTTTGTTTTTCTGTCATCAATTCAAACACATCTCCTAAATGGGATAAATGGGGCCCTTTTAACAGTTTACCTCTGTGAATGAACTCAGCGACCTTCCTGAAGTCATCCTGCACCAAGCCTCTGGAGGTCAGAGCTGGAGAGCCAAACCTAAGACCACTGGGGCGCAAAGCACTCTTATCCCCTATGCAAAAAGACATGTGAAAAATTAAGAATAGCAACTAATGCTACACCTTCATGCAAACAAAACTATGTATCATTGCGTATTGGTGCTACCACACACACGCTACCTGGACAGGTGTTCTTATTACAAGCAATGGCACAGGCTTCCAGAACCTTCTCTGCTCTGCCTCCATCAGTTCCTTTGCTGCGCAGGTCCAACAGGATCAGATGGTTGTCAGAGCCGCCTACACAGGAAGAGACAGAGGACATTACATAAACCATAAAATTGGGAAAGTGCTTTTTTAATTATATACATTATAAATGTTAACTGTTTTTGTATGAAGAAGAAAAAAAATGTAATACCTGCATAATTATGGCTTTTTAATTATGACCATATATCTTTGTTTGTCATTCTAGCTGATGCTATGTTTTGTTTATACTCCTAATGACAGGCAGATAATATACCATGCCCTTTGTATGTTTGTTTTCACTTTGAATGTCAGAGATTTAGCCACTTGTGGACAATTACAGACAAACATACAGCACACGCAGACACACACACACGTGTTCTGTTTCAGACTCCTCAGCCAGACGATAGCACTGTGTCTCTTACCAGTGACGATCTTGTAGCCGTGGTCAATAAGGGAACTGGACAGAGATTTGCAGTTAGCAAGAACCTGCATCTGGTAGGCCTTGAACTCCGGTGTCATGGCTTGTCTGAGAGCTACAGCAACACCTGAGGACAGCCAGCCACAGACAAATGTAAGAGAGATGCTGACATAATTCAACAGCTCTTGATATAAAATTGATGAACAAAGTTAGGAGGAGGAAAATGATGATAGAGGAGTACCTGCAATAGCGTGGTTGTGTGGTCCTCCCTGCAGCCCAGGGAACACGGCCTGATTTATCAAAGACTCCAAGTTGTACAGTGTCTCCTTCCCCTTGGCATCCACACTGCGCACACCTGGAGGAAGGAAACAGGGAGACAATAAAGAACAAGAAAACAAACAAGAAAAATTGAAAATTTGATAAATGACAGAGAGACAAAGAGAAAAAAGTAGCGAAGACAAAACAAAAAAGACAAGTGGTCTAATTGGAAAGAAGTGTCATAATTCAATTTCTACCTTTCCTGTAGAAGATAAGTCCAGCGCGGCAGCCACGCAGCGTCTTGTGTGTCGTTGTGGAAACAATGTCACAGTGCTCAAAGGGTGAGGGCACCACACCAGCAGCCACCAAACCACTGATGTGAGCCATGTCTCCCATCAGATATGCACCGTTCTCATTAGCGATCTGCTTCAGGCGGGAATAGTCAAGGTTGCGCGAATAGCAGCTCGTTCCTGGAGAAAAGAAAAAAAGAAAAAAACAAAAGAGATGAGTATGATGTTTTCCAGCTTCTCTGGAGAAGTAACTTTTTATTTTTAATGTGGGAATTACTGTAATTAAAACGTGTGTGTTTGTGTGTGTGTGCGCGCATGCACGCATGTACATGTGTGTGTACTAAAGGACCTGCAATGATGAGTTTGGGGTGGAACAGCCGTGCGTTTTCTTGCAGTCTGTCATAGTCAATGTAGCCAGTCTCTGGATTCACCTACAAACAGTAGAAACAGTAAACCATGACACAACAAATACACCCAAACATCATTTAAAGATCTTCCCACATTTTTGCTCATCAGGTTAGTTACTTTTTCACTGTGATAGTTGCAGTTAGTTGTTGTTGTTTTTTTTTTTAAATCATTTTATACATTTAATATTAATTGGTATTTTAATCCACCAAAACATTTTTATCTGCATGTTTATCATGTACTGATTTCCATGTTATCCATTATTTTGTGTATCTATCTACTCTTACTCAACATTATTCTGGAAGGTTTATCATTTGCCTTTTCTCCAAGTGGAAATCCAATAATTTCTCCTTATAATTACATTCATATGAATCTATTTCAATTTAAATGAGCTAAATACATTTTGGAAAGAAATATAATGCCACATGGATAGTATTTAGTAGAAATGTTTATACTTAAGAATGTTCACACTGAGCTTATCTACAAAACGTTCACTGTCAGCAGATCTTTTTTTCTACAATATCCACACATGGCAACAAAAAGCATGGTTATAAAATGGTTAAGTTTGAAGCCATCTGAAAAATGTACAAATATTAACATGGACCTCTAACCTGAGACACAGCCTGAGCAAAGGTTTCTGGTGTCACTATATTGTCAAAATTTCAGTGAAATATCCAAATCACAGGAGCTACAATTTTTTAATAAAGGGTAAAATATGTCACAACATACTATCATCATTTATATGTTTCAATATTATCACAATTTCTCTCTCTCTCCTTTTTTTTTTTGCATACTGTTTAGCCCAAAAACAGAGTGCAGTAAAATAATAAAATGAAATTGTACCCAATTTCTATATAAATTCCTGGCAGAGTGTGTGTGTGTTGACAAAGTGTGCGTGATTGCTTTCTACCTTATATGGCATGGACTCAAAGAAGATGGACGTTGCTGAGATTTTCTTCTTGTCAGTCATGAAACCGTGTGTCAAGTGACCTCCATCAGGAAGGTCCAGTCCCATGATCCTGCCATGGGGCTCCACAACAGCCGTGTAGACAGCAAAGTTAGCAGGAGAACCTTAACAGAGAAGCATCAACAACCGCATGACAAGTCAGAGAGAGGAATGAGGACAAAGACGGTGAGAGGAAATGGAAAATGCGAGAACAGACAAGGAGTGAGAAAATCAAAAACACTCATCACCTCAGGGTGGTTCTACACCAAACATTAACTCAGTTTTGGATGTCAAATTAGTATTTGATACCTGAGTATGGCTGCACGTTGACACCCCATTTCTCGGAGTCCAGACCGTAGGCCTCCAGTGCCCTCTTCTGACAGAGTCTCTCTAGCTCATCAACATGCTCTGTACCACCATAGTACCTGAACACAGGGACCATACTGATTATTACAGCTATACTTTTATACATATATTATAAAATCTGTGGGATGCAATCAAGGATTAGGGTTTTATAAATGATTCGATAAACTTGATGAATTTTTGTACCTCTGTCCGGGATACCCCTCAGAGTACTTGTTGTTCATACAGGAACCCAGAGCCTCGAGAACAGCTCTGCTGGCAAAGTTCTCGGATGCAATCAGCTCCAGACCGTATATCTGCCTGTGCTTCTCCTTTTTAATGATGGAGAACACCTGAAACACAAACGTACACAAACGCTGTGTCAGTCAGGGGTACAGTAACGACTGTTGCTCTGTTGGAAAAAATGCATAATAACTGGACTAAATTATAGAGAAAATAATCATCAGTCAGTGTCAACATCAACACCATGCATGTTGTGATCTACTTTTAAAATCCACTAAGCACAAACCTCAGAGTCGTTGATGACCAGGGGCTCCAGCATCATCTTGTTGTGTGACTCCCATGTTTCTTTGCTCACGCTGTGGCCGTTTGTTAAAGACATGGCTGATGATTCTTTGGTCACACAAAGTGTAGATCTGAAGGAGAGTATCACTTTTAAGCAATCTTTTATCTAGAGATAAGAATCACAAAGTAATATAAACATAAAAACTATTTCATAATCATAAAAGTTAATATGAATAGAGTGTAAAGAGTATACAATGAGTATTGCTGACACTCATTATTGTTGTGCTATACACATCCATTACCACAGATCTATTATTACAGCACAAAGCCTCAGACAAAGGAGGACAGATGCAGCACCACCTGTGCTGTCAGCAGCAGCTCCTCCTCTATGGCGTGATGTGCCCTCAAAGTTAAACTTTGAACCATTACATACAGTGAACTGTCATGACATGGGTTATTTGGTAACTCAAGATAACAAGATCACTACTCCATGATGTTTACAGGTGCCAAATCTTTATCTGAGGCAGCTCTCCTGTTTACATAGTCACTGCGGGCCGAGCAGAGCCGAGCTGAGCCGAGCCTCATGACTTTTATTACCGTTATTATCTGCTCTGGTCGACTGACCCAGAAAGTTTGCAGCGACGAGGAAAACAGAAATAAAGTGGAGACGTTTGATAAACTTTGAGACCGAGGAGAGCTTAAACTGAGGGACAATCTCTAACGTTTAAATATTCCTAGATTAACGGTCAAAACGGCTGACTACTTGTTATTTTGTCGGTAAAGTTCCTGGGTGTCACGTCAGCGCTGCCACCGCGGGAAAACAAACAAACAAGAAACAAATGAGACATTTTCAAGGCTAAATTAACTTTATCTATATGTTTTAAACGCGCTTCTAGCTACCGACACAAACATTAACTTGCAACTTTCTGCTCTGCGCAGGTTTTCCTGTGCTCATTAAACATTAATCGGTCATGACTCACCCGTAGAGAGCAGACGCCCGCCGCTGTCAGCAATAAAACTGAGCTGAGATCAGAGCCGCGCGCTTCAACATAAAGCTTCCTCTGGACGGAGGATAAAGTCCGCCAAACTTTCCACCAATCCGCTCACTTTCTCTACCTCGTTTTTATGTTTAACCAGCATTTTAGGTGCATTACCGCCGCCCTGTGCTCGGAGTGTGGACCAAGGGCACATTTTTTCTTTTTCAACCAGCAAAATAATGTCTCTATAGAACTTAATTTAATTATAATAATGATAATTATTATAAATTACTTCATGATCCTCTAGTGTCACAGAATCAGGCTGGTCATACTTACATTGAAATCAAAATGTGTAACACTATCAAAACACCACTAATATCTATTTATAACCATGTGATAAACTATAACTATAACTATTATATAACCATGTGATAAAGATGATTTAATTAAAAAAAAACTTGAATGTAGGACTTCTACTTGTAAGACAGTATTTTCACACAATTGTATTGCTACTTTTACCTAAGTAGAGGATTCAAGTACTTTTTCCATCACTGATTAAAACTACCCATTAATTATTGTATCCTACACTTGCATTCTTTAATATGTTGAAAACTGCAATAGGAATTTTTGCATTTAATATTACCCGTAGTTATACTTGACTATAAATATATGCTATTTGGGATATTCCTAAAAAATTTTAAAAGTTTTTTTTTTTTCCTTAACTGTTAAGTTTGGTTGACTGAAAAAGTAAGATTTGTCCTCAGGACTGAAATACCTCCATAACAAGGTTTTGTGGAGCGTTCTTATATGAATTCTTGTATTTAACAGCACGGCTGACGTAATACAGATTTCACATCTCGTTAGTGATATACTGTAGATGTGGTTAATGTGAACAGTGGAGAAATCAAACAAACGAGAACATTTGTGTTCTAATATTGAATCCATCATGTCATGAATGTTTTCATATTGTACAGGCATTGTGAGTAGTGGGACACACCTTTTACCTTTCATCGGCTCATTATCAGCTCATTTCCAAAATACAGAAACTGTGTAGCGGCTGCTTCTTCTGGTCACTCCTAACTGACTGAATAAACCTCTGCAACCTTCATAAATCAAGTGTAAGCAGTATCCAATTCTTAACACCTGAGAATGTTTATTCATGTCATTTATTCTTAACCATAAGAATAAGTGCTAAAAGTTTATGCACTAACTGATCAAACCTTTACTCTGAGGGGCTTTACACACAAACACTGGACCAGAGACTAAACTGACCCTGTTGTCAGGACCAGCCAGGATTTCAGAAGTATTTAGGTCAAGTGACCAAATCTCCCAGTGCCACACCACTCATTGAGGAAATTTTTGACAAGCCACCAAAAAAAAAAAACTCAAATTAGCTCATTTTAATTTTATTAAACCATTTCACTGATTTACCTCTTCACTTATATTTTGTATAAATGTCATCCTGTTAAATGGTGTTTCAGAGCCTTCTGTGAACTGCCACATTTGACCTCTTCTATTCTAAAATAAACATCTGCAATATTGACTCATTTCATTTTCATATCAGTTGGATCCAACGTGGACTCTGGCACCTGAGGTTGAGAAAGCCTGCTCCAAACCATGTGACCATTTTCTCACAAAGGAATAAAGCAAACAAAGAAATGAACACACACATTTCTCTGGTTTCATCATATTAATCTGAAATATTTTCATGAGTCAGTTATATACATGTATGTAAGATCCCAAAAAAACATGGTGGCAAAGCTGAGTTAGCAAAGTTGGAATTGTACAATGATAAGTATAATCATTATTAATATCATGTACAAGCTTATTGGTTAGACGGGGTTTATTCCAAGTGTACGCGAAGACCGATGTATTCTCAATTGTAGCTGTACTTCCTGGAAGGATCAACGAGGCCATAATCCATGCCAAAACATACACAACCCCTCTCCACTGGTGACTCCTCAACCATTTTCCAAATGGTTAAATGTATGTTACAGTAATGTCAAATAATCTCTTCATAGCTCTTCCTTTAAAAATAGTCATATATATATATTGCGCCAGTCCACAAACATGTGAAAATGCCTCTGATAAATACTCTGCATCATTTCAGGGAGAGGGAGTTTATTCCTCTAGCTGCTGCTGCTGCTGCTTCTTTTGCTGTAAGAAGAAAAATAAAAGATACACACAATCAGTTTGACATACTGCATAGACACATACACAGTGGTAGTACAGAGACTGTAGCTGCCATTTGACTTCTCTGTGTGGACACGCTGATTAGGGCTATTTGAATTTTACTGGTCTCACTACACAATTGTCCATTCACTAAGTCTCCCTTAGTTACTGCTGCGTCTGTTAAGTTTCTCATTCTTGCAGAGAACAGATGCAGTTTACAGAGTTAATGGTGGCCAATTTACCACTCGAAATTCTTAGTAATTTCTGAGACAGTGTGTCCTTGATTTTAGACAGTAGTAGACAAAGGCATTCTCATTGCTGGCTAGTTATTGTCAATGTTCTTGGCAGAAATCACAACTGTCATCTGCAGATTTTTATCAGCTGTAAAGGTTGCCTTTAAAAAATCTGTCATTTCATACAGGATGTTTTACTTTTAGGATGAGGACTAACAAGTGTGTTTGGCCAAGGTATTACTATTTCAGATAACAAGTTTGCAATTTACGTTAGAACAAACACGCTGTTTAATCCACTCCTTATACATCTGCTGTTGCAGTTTGGTTTTGGAAAGAAGTTCAAAACAAGACACTACCTAACAAACTATGTAAATCTCTTACTACAGCTCCATGCACACTGCTTCAGTGTGGAGAAATACAAAGCTTGACAGGCCTGCCATGCCTAGTTGACTGGACAATCGCTGTTCAAGGGAGCGGTTTAGTGAGTCGTCAATTGCAAAACTATTGCTCTAACAGGTTCAGGTTGATAATCAAGCAAATGTAACAGTCCAGACTCCAGTCTTTAAAAACAATAAATAAATTAAGTCATTTTTGATATTATGTTATAATATGTTTACTGCCACAGCTGCTTCGGCTTAGGTCACTCATTATTTGCAACTCTAGGTGCTTACCTTTTTTCTCTTCTTCTTTCTTTTTTGCCGCCTCCTCTCTCTGTTTCCGGATAATGGCAAGGCGAGCGAGGTCGGCTTTGGCCTGGTCTGTCTTCCCTGCCAAGTGCATCTTCATGTACCGCTCCTTCGCTTTCTGCTTCTCAATCTCTTCTCTGTGCAGAAGTGGTTGTGTGTCAGGGTGGAGAAAGTGACACAAGGAAAGTTAGAATAAAACATATTTGACTAGAATGACAGCAACTCATTGGCCTTTTAAGTTAAAGTCATGTGATACGATGCTCAGCTGATGTTCTCTTCTATAGCATCCTTACGCCAATTTCAAAATAAAGTGTTAAAATTGTACATAATACACAAGACAACAGAGTAGAACAGCAGTGGTCCATACTGCTCCATACAACTGCAAATGTGCAATGTCTGTTGTTTCTGTGAGTATAAAGTGAATCAGTGACATGATGTGACTGACTGACACACACCTCTCTCTCCTTGATAACTGCTTAGGTTCATCCAGCTCAATCTGCGTCACCTTCTTGGACTTCTGAGCCACTCTGTTGGGGTTCTCGATTTCTATCAAGCCCTCCACACCTGCTCTCCTCCTCTGCAAACACATCACAAGTGCTAATTCAGTATGAAGTGAAATCTTCGAATATAACAGGCAAACAGACAAATGACTACATGATGATGTTCATGAGGAACAGCCATGTAGAAAAAAAAAGTTACAAAAAGCTTCATAGACACATAGTAAATGTGTTACAATACTAATAATAAATACGTTATTACTGTAGTCCATGTTTAAAAAAGTGTGTGTGGTAACAGAGAGGAAGAGCGGCAGGATTAGCGCGGCCATACCTGTGAATTTTCATCATCGCTATCCTCTGATCCTGATGCTGGTAACTTCTCCTCTGCCGTGTCATTCTGAGCTGCTCCCTCCTGCTCCTCTTCTTCCTGCTCTTGCTATAACATAATATATAACATATAACATAATGACAGCCAGGCTAGGTAAACCACAAACAGGAGAATATCATCTAATCTCTATTGTATTTTATTCTTATGTCATCTCTATTTAATATTTATTTTTATTATTCTTTTTGATTATTTTCCTATTTTTGGCTATTTTATATTTCATCTGTGCTGTCATTCCAAGAGCTGCTGAATGTTGTTTCATTGTTTTTGAAACACTGACAATAAACACCTATTCTAATAAAGGCATCTGCTCAAACACAGGGAACACATACAACAGCTACTCTAAGAATGCTGGTGTTTACATCAATATGTGGTGTATTGATGGAGTGGCTGATTTCACTAATTAGTTCCTGTGTTCTGGCTGGTGGGGAGTGAGGGGTTTCTGCTGAGTTCACCAAAGTAAATTCATGACTTTTAAAGATGTTTTCACTACTGCATGGCATGCAATTTATTACATTTATAATGGTCAAGCTGCTTTAAGACTGATGGAAAACAAGCAATAAGGTCTATAATTATTTATTATGTATATAGATTTATTTACATTTATATCACAGTTTGCCAATACTTCTCAGCTGTATATGAAAATAATATCTAGTGGTATAATTAATCAATTAACATGCTTTGGACATGTGTATGGATTACTGTACAGGTCTCTCTCAGTCTGGAGGTCCTTACATAGGAGGGATGGGGGGTCTTTTTACTCTGGGTGAAGAGATAATGACTGAAGTCAGCGGCTGTAGCGCTCTGTGTCTTACTGGGGAACTCTAACACTGTTAAACTTCAAGATTAGTTTATGAAAAGATGCTACTGAGTTGCATCATGAGACATGTAGGATTTCTGGAACTCAGCTAATATTTTACTAAACATCTGCACACATCTGGCCCTGTGTGGCACATGAACAGCCTCTGGGGGTGTACTGCACCAACCCTTTTTCTCTCCTTCTCTGCCTTCATCTGAGCGTCTATCTCTTCTGGGCTGGTGTACGTCCGCACGCGACCCTTGTGGCCACCTTTCTTACCTGCAACGATGACCACAGTGAAAAATCACATGAACAGACAGGTGTCAAAAGAATCAGAGCAGCTTATAAACATGCTGTCACCGCTTGTTTAATAATAGATGTGTAACTTAGGACACAATCCGTGTTCAACAGAAGTCGTAGGGTGGCTAACAGCAAACTAACACATGTACAAAAACTGATATTAACACACTGTAGCAGGTTTTAAAATCAACCTTACCTCCTTTGGGCATTTTGACAAACGAAGCCTTTATTATAAACTCCCTAACATGTGAACACTGAGAGAAAACACAAATGTTGAGGCCACAGAACAAACTGACAGCTGGCTAAACTCACAGCGATGAACGGCACAAGACTCTGAGGGCTGCAAAGATTTGCCTGTCAACAAATCATCCAAGTAGAATTTTTCAAGCATTTAGTAGACACATTCGGAGTTATAACCTAGACAATGTACATGACTGCATATAATGTCCAGTGACTTGACTAAATGGCTTAAGTTATGAAATACAATATACCTACATCATGTTGTTTATGTTGAGGCAATTTTCTAGTGCGCTAAAGTGATGCAATATAATAATAATGACGGAAAGACATCTATTTTGGTTTTATCTTCTTTGGCATCTTTATAGTGACCTAAATAAATGTTAACAATAACACACATAGTGTGTTAGCCTAAGAAAAGCTTTAAGAAGTTATTAAGCGTCGATACATTTTTTTTATCTGGTGTAATGACGTCATTCGAGAGCCGAGACAGCGAAATGGACCCCTGGATGACGTTAAATTGTAGTGCCTGAGACGGGTTCGAGACAAAACGAAAACACCCGGGGCTTTTGTTGTATTTTCTTCAAAACACAGCACAATGCCCAAAGTAAAGAGGAGTCGGAAGCCGCCCCCAGATGGCTGGGAGCTTATTGAACCCACTTTGGACGAGCTGGATCAGAAAATGAGAGAAGGTAAGCCGGTAGAAGGTGATTGTTCCGACGACGACTTCTCGCAAGTCCGCAGCATGCAGTTAGAGGTGATGAAATAATATCAGCCGCCACTCCGTGTTTTCTCTCTCTGTTGAGAGATCTCCGTCCAGTTTTATTTAAACCTTGGGTAGTGCTTGTGAAACGAGGCTTCTCGGCATTTTGGAAATGCACATGCTACCTTAAGCGTTGACTAACACGACTATAGGAAACTTCGTCGAAGTCAACTTGTGAGATGGTCGGAGTTCAGTCAGATGTAAATGTGTACATTTTAGTTTTTCCTTTGGGCTTTGCCATTTAAATCTAAGTCTAAGAAATCTTAATGTCACTGTATACAGTGTAAGACAGAAGTGTTTCCAACAGTTTGGGGAACGCTGGCAAATGTCCTAAGCACAAAGTAGGTCTCTTGAGAAATGGTGACGAAGAACTTGACTGACCACACATTCAGAATAGAATAGGCTTTTATTGTCACTGTACAGTTAAGTACAACGAAATTGTGGGGTCATTTGGGACCCAGATCTTCTCGCCCAACATCACTGGCCGACCTCACGTGCTTTTTTTGTGGCTGAATGCTAGTAAATCCCTTACAATAGTACTCACCTGGGAGCAGATGCTTTTTACATTATATCAGATGTAACATCACCATCCTCTGCCCAGATAGCCTTTTTAATTATCCAAGCAGTTGCACTTGTTAATTTTATATATCTGTTTGTCCTGTGTCTCAGCTGAAACAGAGCCTCATGAGGGAAAGCGAAAGGTAGAGTCCCTTTGGCCAATTTTCAGGCTGCACCATCAGCGGAGTCGATACATCTACGACCTGTTCTACAAAAGGAAAGCCATCAGCAGAGGTCAGCAGGGTTACCTCTCTCTCTCGCTTAACTACTTGATGTCTAATGTTTCCTACTTCCTCCTTGTTTTTTGTCTTCCTCCCCTGTCTACTGTCTACAGTATTTTATATACTCTTTCCTTGTAAATGAGTCATGACGTGTTATCTGCAAACATTGTCTGTAAACACATTACATACTTTCTCATTTCCCCAAACATAAGTAACAACTGCTGAAATATTTCTCTCATTTCTCGATATTTATCAAGTGTGTTTGCCCTTATGTAAGATGTGTTTTCCTTTTTTTAGTATTTTAGTTTTTGCATGTGCACATAAGCAGACATATGTAACCCACTCCTAGCTTTACTTTGTGTACAAGATACCAAACCAGTATTGTCTGTGTGTGTTTGTTCCGGCAGAGCTGTATGAGTACTGTATAAAGGAAGGCTATGCAGACAAGAATCTGATTGCCAAGTGGAAGAAACAGGGCTATGAGAACCTGTGCTGCCTGCGCTGCATCCAAACGAGAGACACCAACTTTGGAACCAACTGCATCTGCAGAGTCCCCAAGAGCAAGCTGGAAGTGGTATGTCTGACATTAAATCTTTTTAAAGACAATTGTAGTGTGAGACTGTATTAAATGTGCTGCTCCTCTCCTTATTGTATTCCTGCTGATGTCTGTGTAGGCATGAATGCAGATGGTAGAAATGAACTCAAGAAAACTGCCACAGTGAGAAAAAGTAAACCGAACACTGTAACACTGCCTCAGTGGCTAGACACTGTTTCAATTCTCACTGAGTAAATTGTCATGAAGCAAAGATGTAGATGTAGGCTCTTTCTGGTTACACTGAAGATGCTCTTTGGCATCCTATGAATGCACAGAAAACTCTTGTACTTATCTTGGTGTTTACGTGGTCTGGGTTAAGACTCTGACAAAGACTGTGACCTCTGACCTTCCTGCATCTTACCTTTTTAGTAAGGTGTTGTGTTAGACGCACCAGATGTGGAACTGTTAAAGACAGATCTGGTGTGCTGCTTCTTGTTAAGTGTTAAGAGGACATTTCATAAAGCAAAAATAGTTACTTTACCACACAGTGACTTTACAGGTGGCTAACTCAGCCAACACAGAATATGTGGCTATAAATTTTGTGCTATGTTGTGGCCAACCATCTGCTCTTTTCGTTTCCTCTCTGCAGGGAAGGATCATTGAATGCACCCACTGTGGATGCAGAGGTTGCTCTGGCTAAGTGCAGTTTTTGGACATCCAGCCTGTTTTCTGTCGGACATCAGGGCTCACCCAGCCTCCATCTGTGCACTCTCATCACCCCAAAGCAACATCAACTTTTAATTCAGTCACCTGCATTAGGAACAATTCACTGACATCTTCATCACCATCCTCAGCTGCCCTGACAGGGCATCAGTACTCTTTTGCTTTTAAACATACAGGAGCAATGGAGAATACACTGAGAGGGGCCATCTTGTCTTAAATACATTTGTTTTTCTGTGTGTTGTTTTTTTTATATATATACCTAACAAAAGCCCTCATCTCCTAAAGCTCAAAAAAGGAGCTTGAGGTTAGCTGTTTCTGGATCAGGCCTGTCATTCCAACTAGTCACACCCACTGTGAAGGTCATTTTCAATTGTAATGTGTTTCATTTCATTTATAGGGCTGGGAGGGAGATGATTTTTGTTTCAAATGTCATTGTCTGTTGTTTTAAACCTGAAAACTTTCTCTTCAATGTTGTTATTGTAGTATAATTTTAAATAAAACAATTCTGATTTACCTCTGATTTCTCCTGCTCTCCTTTTTATCTCTTTGCAAAACTCATCTAGAATTAAAGGGAACACATTATTGTCTGACTGATTGGACTTTTACAAACTTTTTCTGCAGTAGCATCAATGACTCTTTGCAGACCTCAAAGAGTATGTTCAACCTGTGTGGTAACATTCAGAGAGGAATGTTGTACATTTTACTCCACAACATTTATTTCACTGACTTTTAGATTCTACATAACAACATGTATGATACGCTTATAGCATACCATTGTTCAAGATTAAACCAGTGGCTCATTTTTGGCTTGAGACAGCTTATAAAAAAGCTGTGATGTTATAGGTGTCTATGAGTTGTTGGCACTTCCTCCACAGAGAGAGTTCCCCTTTAAACTTCCCATTTAGTTTCAATTAAGTAACTGTCCAAGGCCCAAAGAGGTAATATTATACATTATTTTACAAGAGCAAAGATCAGAGAGTAGTTCAAAACAGAAAACACAAATTTTCTGTAGCAGAAGTTTGTTCATTTGTTTTTCTTCTTTCCCTCCACATTAATTATCTCATGACTGCTCTGATTTATAAGTATCTTGTGACTCCTCTGGAGGGGCCCAACCCTCCTGCACTGAACTCCTTAACAGTACATGAAGTATTTAAAATCACAGCAGCTCCACCACAACCAGCTGCAACTGTAAAATGCGACTTACAGTATTAACAATCTATTAATGTAATATATAATTAAAGATAATAAAGATTCCAGTAAGCGACCTGCAGAATTCGATTTTTTCTTCTTCTTTTTTCTTTTTTTTTGAATTTGATACTTTAAGTCTCCTGATAATACTTACTCACTTTACTGAAGGATTTGAATACTTCATCCACCAATGGTCATGTGACACATGAATGACACTGATGAAAGCAGATTCTACTTCAGCATCTCTGTAATTAATCCATGTCTGAGGGCCTGATGGGCAAAGCACATTTTGACATTCTGGGACAATGTTGCCAAAACCACAGCAGCTACTCAAGACAGCAGGAAATGATGTAAGAATCAATCACAGCGATATATACTTTTCCTCCAAAAAACACTGTTTTCCCAGTGGGGAATTGATGATATTTTGCAAATGATGGTAGTGTTTCATCTCATCTGAGGCGTAACTATTGCAGATGATCTTTTCTCCTGACTAAATCTTCACCTGTCACTGCACAGATGTAATCAATATTAATCCTCAGGCAGCTGATAGAATGGTGTGGGTGAGCTCTCCTTCTGCTCAGCTCTGTGCAATAACAAAGAAGCTAAAGAACAAGCACCTGTGGAAAAAAAAAGTAGAAAAGTACACCTGTTTACTTCATGAGTAACACACAGAGCTGCCCACTCACTTCAGTTCCTGCACAACAATGTTATTGTCGAGACTGAACATGGCTGTACAGTTGCAAGTGTTTTTTTAAATCATTCATTTGCAGCTTCTTTTTCTTCAGTGCACCACCTTTTCCTTCTGCTTCTCCAGCAGGGCAATTAGACGTGTTCACAGATAAGCATTTATTATTCATGACACCTCAAATGTTTGCACATCCGTCATCGCTAAAGCAAGTCACACAGACACAAGTCTGTTGGAGTATTGGATGTTTAATGAGGATCTGCAGGTTGCATTGGTCTGTTCTTCCAGTATCTCACAGTGAGATTAGCATCAACAACACCATCACCTCCCCTCCCGTGTGAGAACCAGGCAATCGACGCAAAAAACAAGCAGATTCAAATAATTTAATGGAGTAAATGAATATCATCAACATTACATGAAAGCATCAAGACATTCACAAGCGTGCTTTTGTAAAATAACTGGCAATGGCGCCGTTGCACAGGGCTGAAGTTAACACAGCGCCTCCTCATGATGAGATACAGAAGGTAGACATGATATGGCAACATAAGGACACTGAGTGACGACACGTTAAGCACACTGTGGTATGGCTTATTCAGATTACATTCACCTTTTTGCATTAGAGGGAAAATGTGGAAAAATTTGTTATTCAAGCAGTAAAAAATAAAAGTCGTCACATGCAGAAAAAAAAATCACGAAGCCCAAACTGCGCTAAACTGAAATAATACATTAAGTGGAATTAAAACCGTGAGGTGGTTGTTAGTAGTTAAAAGCATGTACCGTAAAAACAAAATTAGTTTTGTTCGTAGCAGGAAGGGCAGCAGCCACAATCCCACATTGTTTGACCTTTCACATTAAAACTCTGACCATGCAGTCACATGTACAGTTACCATCCTAGATACAGAGTCACAGCTCCATCACAGAATTAGGAACAGGAAAATCTAAAATACTATCAAAGACACTACCTCAGTGTGATTTCACTGGCCAATGTGACAGAACTTTAAAGGTTTTCTGCTTTTGCAATTCTTCAGCATACTCCAAACAGAAAATCTGGGTGTACTCAGCATAATGATTGTAATCCAAATTTTGTCCTAAAGCAATAAATATAGAACAGTTTTCGTTATAGCACACATCCAGCAAGGATCACTGAGGAAAATAAAGATAAGATAGGCAGCTGCTCTCCTAAATCAAGTGTCAAACATCAGAGTTTTGTTTTTGATGGCACAGGAAATTAATTTCTCCCACAATAAAATCTACACAAACACAACACCACCATCCTGGCAACATCTCCCCAAACTGTTCAGCATCTTGTCCAAGTCAATTTCTTCAAATATAACAAAAAAAATAAATATTATCAATGCGGGGATTTCACCCTGGCACAAGACAGTCTCATGCTGACACCACGACACTCTCACACAACTTTAAGACAACAGTGAAATTTAATACATTTAAGGTTAAGTAGCTTTAAAATGCTCCTGACTGTGTGAGTAATATCCATGAAAATGCTCGCCAGCAGTGAATATCAACAGGTTTTGGCTGCCTGCTGGCCCTACATGTGTGAGTATGTGCGTGATGACGTTATTTCTCTGGACATGCAACATTACATGGAGCCAACTGGATCTAATTCACACAGCAAAAACACTTCCTCATGCATCACAACCCGAAAAGCAGCCTCTGGGAATGTTTATTCCATCCTCTCAGATCCAACTCTTTTTGGAACAAAAAACAAGATTTGTTCATCACAGCAGGAATGTGTGTTTAAAATTCATTCACGAAATAGAGAAACTTAAAGTGCAGGTGAATGAAACAGAAATAGGTTTTTGGCCTTTGGAAGTGATGTGGTAGTTTTCAAAGAGAGAGGCATGTCACAAAACCAGCTGCAACAAGCCTGTGCGGTGCTAATAAGGTTTCGTGGACAGATTCAGAGAGCCATGTGTTGGCCACAGGCGGAAAAGGTCACAGTTATCCTGAAAAACATGTTTACATTTAGCTGAGATGATATCATAGCTGACAAACTGCTCAGTGATTGGCAGGTGTTAACACAGAGCTGTGACTGAACCTGTGAGAGAGCTGGCTGAGGTCATACCAGCACTTATAACACAGACAGCCATGCTGGATAGTTTTGTAAGATGAAGTGTGTGTGTGTGTGTGTGTGTGTGTGTGTGTGGTGAGGAGAGGGGGGGACTGACCTTACAGCCAATGTAAGTAACATTTTTTTTCCACAAAAGAGAAAAACACACACAAAAGGCTCAAAGGACAATAAGAGGAGTCGACCTTCGTCTGCTCTGTCATGTGTGTGTTTGTGAGCGTCAACATGCTCTGGACCAAATACACACAAGTAAACCACTCACTGACATTCACAACTTACTCCGTCTCCTTCTCCTCCTTCTCCCGGCACACAGAGGAAACAGCAAGAGCAGAGAAAAATTCAACAAGGCAGAAAAAACAATAACCAGTGCAGAGATTGTCCTGAAACTAAAAATTACTTTAGACCTTATTACGATCACCTTTGGTCCATTATAAACCAAAGGGTCACAGATGATTTCTGCTAAAACGTGTGTGAGAATCCTCCTCCCAGAAGAATATTAGATTTTGTATAAAACGCTGGTAGTGTAGTTAAAACTAAAACAAGGTGCTGCTGCGCTGCTCCCGGTGGCAGGCCGTAAGTACTGCTGAGTGATGAGCTGGCTGAGGTAGAGCAGTATCTGGCTATCCTCCTCGCCCAGCCCCAGCTGCTCCTGCAGGAAGCAGCGGCGTCGGCCCTCCACAACCTCGGGCCCCTCTGTGGAGCTGACCGGCAGGTGGAGGTGGTGAGTGAAGGTAAACAGGAAGGCCTTGGCTGCCAGGCGACAGAGGGTGCTCTGCACGTGAAGGAAGTAGGTGGAGCCGCGGCGGATGTAGGTGCGGTGGTCGGCTATGTTGGCAAGCAGTTGGCCGCGATACGGTGGGCAGCGCAAAGTCTTCTGGTCAGCATCGAGGATGGAGATGTAGCGACTGTAGCGGGACAGTGAGTAAAGCATGCTGGAACCCACAGGGGATGCCACTCTGTGTGAGACAGAAAGACAAATACTAAAGTGTTAGTTGGTAAAGTCAACTTTATCTACTCCCCTTTATCATAATAATATTATAATTATTATTATTTATTCTTTATTCCATGCTAGCATTGCTCTGGGGATGGCAGCACTGGTCTGTCAGTTGGTCACCTGGCTAATTGGTGCAATGGTTTGGTCCAGACCAAGATATTCAATAATTATTGAACACATTGGCAACAAATTTGATTCAGATGTTCATGGTTCCCAGAGGATGGATCTTATTTTTGAGGAAAGAAAAATCAGATGATAACCTGGATTTTCCTCTAGCACCACCATGATGTTGACATTTGTGGTTTTAAGTTAAATGTGCTTAATGTGTTTAGTTAGTACACGGATTGTCATAAAATTTGTAACACATTCATGACCTCCAGGGATGAATTGTTATAAGCTTTGCATCTGCTTTTCACTTTTCAACGCCATTTATCAGTTCAAAATTTTGTCCAACACTAATTTATTCCCATCAGCCTCAGTTGTGGTTTGGGTTTAGTGCTAATTAATTTTCAACCTCTCACTAATAAAATCTTAAAGCTAAACCTACTAAATTGAAATTTGTCAGTAACAATGCAGGAAAGAAGAGCAAGCCGCCACCAAACCACATTCATGTCATTTATTTTTGATGCTGCACAAAACTCTGTCTTTCTCTCTTTATGTAGTCATTTTACAACTACATCTGCGTAGGTGTAGCAATAAAGTTTGCATGTAAAGATTAAGAAAATCCACGATTTGATATGTCAAGATTCAGTACATTTTGAATAGAGCATCACAATTCTGCTTGGATTTCCTTTCTCACTTATAGTCAGTTAAGTACAAGTATACTGCGTAAATCAAACATTAGTGGCTGAGCTCCTTTTAGCAGGTAACAATGAAGCATTTACAGCATTAAGGAAACAAACTCTTATGGTGACAAAAAGAGAAAAAACTCAACAGCCTCAGAACAAATATAAATGTGAGTTGTTTAATATGCATCTATAGAACTGACGTAATAAATATACGCAGACATGCTGTGATCAGAAGTTCCCACTGTACCCCCACAACAAAGAAATTAATACACGACATTATGTAGATAAGGCCTCCTCCCTGGTGTAAAATGCTGCAGGGAATTGACAGCCCACTCTGTCATATGAAAGAAAAAGAAGTTCAAGGACAGACATGAGGTTTAATAGCTGAATAGGTGGTTATGTGAGTCATCCAGGACTGAGTCAGACCAGATGAGTAACAGTAGAGTAGGGTGTGATAGAAAATACAAAGAGGAATATACCATTGTTTTAATAATTCATACTGATGGAGACTCTCTAAGGTTCTGTGAGCATCAAACTCATCTGTCTTCTCTTTGCTTGTTCTACTATGATCCCTGACTTTAAGCTTTGTGTAAGAGTGTTGATTAAATGCTTAAAGTATAAATGCAAATTGGACATACCTTTGCAATCCAATGAGTTTCCACCTCTGCAGGTCAGTAAGGGTGAAAGGACAGGACAGCCAGGCTTGAACCCTCTCTCCACACTTCCCAGGGCCAGGCACAAAGAGGGCCAGAGCAGCGACCAACCGACGGACTCTTCCCTCATCTGCCCCGAGCACCACCAGGGTTCTTCCACTCAGCAGGCACCACAGAGCTTGCATGGCAAAGGGGTACTGTCGCACAAACCTCAGGGCCCCCTGTCCAGCCTTCTTCCTCTGACGCAGGGTCACCACCTCCCCATAGCCGAGAGGTGAGGCGGCCCGATCAGACCCTGTAGAAGCGCTCATGGTGCAGTCTGACCCATCCTCCACTGAAATGCGGGAAACTGCATCTCCAAGGAGCCCCACAGGCAGCTCCAGACCAGCTGCGGGGCTCTCTGAGCATGGAGAACCCACAGCATAGTCATCCTGGAGTGGGAGGAGGGCCTGGGGCTCCTGGTTGACCACCAGGGTTTCAGAAGGCTGATGGTGGGAGCTTTGGCCCAGATGAGGATCTGCCTCTGGGGCAGACGCCTCATAAAGGAAACCATCTTGAGACATACAGCACGCCGTGTCTATTGGAACCAACAAGTCAGACTCCAACTCACAAGCTCCATCAGTTTCTCTCTCACAGTCATCCTCCCTGCTGCCCTCCAGCTCAGACACCACCTCCAGTAAAGACACAGGCGTCTGGTCTCCCCCATTGTCACCTTCATCGTCCCCTGCAGTGGTCTCCATCTCCTCACTGCTGCTCTCCCTCTCCAGGTCAGTGTTGTGGTCAGCATCAGGGGTCAAGTCAGAATCAGGATCAGGAGGTTCTGACCTCACACTAGCAAGACTCTGTTGCTTCTCTGCCGGACCCACCCCGCTCTTATCGCTGCTAAAGCTTCCTTTGGTCTCCTCTGAGCTCTCCTGGGTCTCCAGAGTCTGGTCTGAGGGGGAGGACTCCAGATGGCTCTCCCCGAGCCCAAGCTCACTGTCATGAGTGTGGCTGGTCTCAGAGGCCAGGTCTAGAGGATCTGGAGGCTCCAATGAGTCCAGCTCTAGAGGTTCTGGTCCTAACACAATAGGAGGTGGATTCAAGAATGTGTAGTTATCTACAGCATGGTTCACAGCACAGAACGGTCTTAGTGTTCCTACTTCATCCTCATCATCATCTCCGAGGTCCTCCTCAAACAGGAAGTTGGTAACTCTCTGTCTCCTGCGTAGAGCCTTGTCCAGGCGGCGTGTGTGAAGGTAACACAGGTCGCCCCGGAAACTCCTCTCCGTCTCCTTCAGGAGCTCCACAGTGGCCTCGTAGAAAGTCTCGTCACACAGCTCTTGGAGGGTTTTCAGGCGCTTGTCAAAACACTTGGCAGATTTAGCTTTTATTAGCTGTGGGGTGTAGGATGGCCTGCGTTTAACACCCTCATCTTCGTCCTCCTCCACTTCCTCTTCACCTCCTTCATCATCAATTTGCCCCCGCCCTTCCTCCCCTTTCCCCCCTTTGTCGGTGTAACCGAAAGGGTTGGCGAGCTTGGCGTATTTGTCCAACAGCTCCTCACACTCATTCAAGCACTCGGTCATACACTTCTGGCAGGTGACCGCATGAGGATCCCGACGCGGGCGACAGTGGTAGGAGCTGATCTGTCTCAGCAGGTCTCTGTGTTCATAAATGCTTTTTTCCACATTAGCTAGCTCATTGGCTTTCTCCACAGCATGAGCAGAGTACATGCACTGAGGCCCCGCCTCTCTCTGGAGGCCCTCCTCCCTCTGCAGCACAGAGTGAGTGTACCTGAGGGGAAAGAAACAGGTGTTACTGATGCACATGTGTCCTTACAGTTAAACAGGACTTTTTTTCCTCAAGAGGAGCATCAGAGTAACTGACTACACCAAAAACACTGAAAACACGCAGATAGAGACATTATACACTATATATCACTAGCTAGTCACGTTTTAGCCATTCTAGTAGCACATATGGATTGCAATGTTGGTCTGTTGTTTGGTCAGTCCACTGCTTTGGTTCCAACTGAAATATCTCAACAACTATTGGATGGATTCCATACCAGAGGATGAATGCTAAAGACTTTGAAGAACCCTGGCTTCTCCTCTAGTGCCAACCTGAGGTTCACATTTGTGGTTTTGAATGAAATGTTTAAGGATAAATTCTATTAACTTTGACTCTTCATTGACCACCATCATCAGGTCAAACTCAATATTTTGGTTTATGACCAAATACCCACATGGACCTACCTATACTTTGTGTTTAACATGCAGACACGGAAAATTAAGGTATTGTACATGGAAACCATTATACCTGCATTGGTATGTTAGCATTTAGCCAAGAACACTGCTTTGCCTAATGTTGGGTTCAAACTACACAATATCAGCCTGATAGTAGCTCTACTCAACAGACACAGGGCACAGGGAATACGAATGGGCAATTTTATCTTGTGTATCATAGTGGCTAAAAAGTGATGCCACATCTGGGACACCCTGACAAAAAGATCACCATTTTTTTGCTTTCTCTCGATATTTTCATTCCATGATACTGACTAATAGGAGCACAACAAAGAAAAAGTTCATGGAGTCAGGACAACAACACCCCTGCCTTTTTGACATTATTTTCATTTTTTAGACTTTCCCAACCAGCATTGCACCTCTTCGGATGCCATTATTTCTCTAAAGATGTCCCAGGCACCTATTTCCTGATGACATCATTCAGGTAGGGCAAGCTGTGATAGCAGGAGACCCACATGTAGTCTGTCATGTCTCACAGACAAGTCACAATAAGATATTATAGCTCTATTATTACCTAATCTGACCCCAGAACTTTCATATAAGACTTAGAAATATTGTGTACAGTGTCACGGGGCTGCTAGCTTAGCTGTAGACTCTGATTGAACTGAATGTCACAAAGCAAATTATCCTAATTCAATAAGCTCCAAGTCAATGTTAATGTGATTTTAATTGCAGTTTTGTTATTGACTTTGCACCATGAAAGCACAATATCAACTTAGGGAAGTCCTGAATTATTAGGTTAATAATGGAAGTAATTTTGTGACACTGCCTTGTAAAGGTAAATCAAATTTTAAGACCTTCATCATTTTATTACATCTTTTTATTTATTACATCTGGAGTCTGTTGGCTTTGTTTCAGTAGAAGAGCACTGGTTGGTCTGTGGGTGTCACAGGCATGAGGGTGAGGGATCTATAGGGGCCCAACAGCAATTTTTTTCCCCAGCACCCCCTAACTGATTGAACCGGCCATGCTGTTACAATTTTTCTCTGATTCAACAAAGGAACTGAGAGCACTAATACTGAAATATCAGTGTTAATATTTGGATTTGAACATGGGACAGCTGTTAATAGGTTGTATTGAAAGTCTTACTCCAGGTCCCGCAGCTTCCTCTGGAGTTCCTTAGCGAAGGCTCTCCTGTTCCCAGCCTTCAGACACTCAGAGGCCTGCGAGAAGCGGAGGGACAGCTCCTGAAACTGCAGCATGATTTTCCTCTCATCTGCCGAGACGTAAGCCATGCAGAATGGTCGCACAAAGCCCCTCGCCTCCAGGTCGTAAAGGGTGAGGTGATGGACGTAGGCAAACGCCCCCTCCTTTGAGTCACCAAGCACCACCCTCGAGTCCTCCACAAAGCTGAGTCTTGGGTAGCCGCTGCCAGGTGGATGCCCGACGAAGGAGGCCTGGTAGTCCACTGACATGATGCGCAGGGAGAAGTAGTTGAGATCGAAGGTGCCGCAGACTTTGGGGTCATCAGGGATGGTGAGGAGCGGCTGAGGGCCCACCTGCTCTGAGAACTCAGAGATGAGGATGAAGTCTTTGGTGAACTTGGCGTAGGAGGTTTTAGCCCAGGGGTTGGAGTCAGCCAGAGGATAGAGGGGGACGGAGAACTCCTCGGGGAGAGCCCAGGGGTCAGGATTTGTCTGGCCATACTCATCCTCTTTAGTGAAAGCCACCACGTCAGGTGAGCCTATCATAGTGGTGTTGTCGAGAAAGGCATGAGAAACACAACACACAGTGCAGCACCACTAACAGTCATAAACCAGCTGTCAGAGCGCAGCCACATAGAGTACAGTCAGATTGATCATTCTGCTCTCACATTGTCCAGGCAGAGCATTTGTTAGTGAGGTTAAAGGAGCTGTGGATTCTAGGGGCCCAGAGGTGGGCAAGGTCCACAAAAAAATTCAAGATGGTTTATGTAATTTAAAAAGGGGGTCCCAGAGCACAGAGGGCCCAAAACTCAGCTGTTCAGAGCAGGATTGTTGATATTTGTCAGATTCAGTAAAAGTAGACAGCTCTACAAAAACACAAGTCAGGGTCTCTGTTAACAAAAGCAATTATTTTTGCGCCAGTCACAGGCTCCGGGCAGGCATCAGACCCTTCATGCTGTGCAGAGAGACAAAAATTACAAAGCAGCATCAGTGAAGCGCTTCTCTCCTTCTGACCTGCACGTCTTCATGCGTCGTGTCCATCACGTTACTGTGTTCTAGGATAAAACGCGGGACGCTGGTGCGACAGAGACACGGTTTACAGACAGAGGCGCTACATGTAATTTTCACATCCAGAGACAGACGCCATGTTTACCCAGCTGGTTGTAGTCTTGTCAGGTGATCAACCCGCCTCCCATCTGGAGAAAATCCACCCTAAAACAGAAATTCCACATATTTTAACTAAGTACTTGATACGATTATCAATAGGATAATAATAATTTATACTAATACTAATTCACAGTCCGTTTTACAGTTTAGCCGTCATTTTGTCTGTGTTTGTAGCAGGATCGTAACCAGGAAGTTATAAATGCTGAGGTCATGATTCAGCCCCCAAACATATCAACATATTTATTATTTGGATTTCTCATACATTACTTATTTGGTTTGCTTTTTTCGTATTAGCATTTGTATTTATTATTATTAGATTTATTGGTATTGTGTTTTTATGTGGATGTTTTCTTATTTAATTCGTGATGGTGCGTTTTGTTTTTGTTTTTGTTTTTGTTTTTTTTTTTGTTTTGTTTTGTTGTGTTTTTTGTTTTTTGTTTTTTTACATTTTGGAGTCATGTTGGAAAGAAGCGTTTTCCCTTCAACATAAATTACATCATATTATTAATATTCAATTTACATGCATTTACATGTTTCCTGAACTTTCTTTACAAATCAAAAACAGGTATAGTTTTGACCGTAGGGCACTTTTCGTTCTACAGTTTGCCCCCAAGGTTGCTAAACCCAAAACTCTCAGACATAAAATCAGCCCAGTGTCTTCAGAGGTAGTAACAGATTTGGTTTTCTAGATCGTCATGAAAAATTCAGATTTAGGGTGGAATTCCCTTTGATTCCCCTTTAATGTTATTATTTTACGATATTGTCATAGAAAACTATTAACTAACTATTAATAATAACTTGTGTCACGGATGTAGACAATATTAAATTTGTACGCACTTTTTTACTATCATTATAAACTTGTTGTGGTAGCTTCAGGATTTTACGACAGTGTTACGACCTTGAATACGGCAGTATTTGACAGGCGGGCGGCGCGGCATTTGTAAACAGAGTTAACGGTATCACTGTGGAGTTTAACATCACTGTTTACAAAGTTTTTGATCTGTAATTTTCGTAGGTTATCGTCAGCTGTCTTCTGTTATTTTATCCGGAGTGAAGCTAGACAGCCGTTGGCGTCTTTTTGGCTCTTATAAGGACTTTGGTAGAAGTTTCCGGGAGCGGAGACCATGGCTTTAACTGGCAGCCTCAGCTAACATGCTAACTTCAGCGGCGGGGCTTCCCAGTGGACCGAGTGCTTCAGGTGAGAGCGGCTAGGCATGCTAATAGTGCACCTCCTCGGGAGATCCTTGCTTCGACCGGCACTACAGCGACTCGGGGTCCAGCAGAGGTGTCTCTGTGCGGTGCAGAGTGTCCGGTGTCCGGACACACCGCAGGAGGCAGACATGATCCGGAGCCGGGCTCAGATCAAGCGGGTCCTCTGCGTAGCCGAGAAGAACGATGCAGCCAAAGGCATCTCAGAGATCATGTCCAGCGGCAGGGCCAGGAGGGTCAGTGTCAGTACACACACATCCAGCACGTTATGTTATTACTCTGTATGGTGCTGAAACAGCTGTCCAAGTAGTTGTTGTTCCATAACAATAAACTACAATACAGCGTCTAGTTAGATAACATCATTTTGTCTAAACATAAGCAATGAGACAATCATAAAGACAAACCCCTGTACAAGTCCTAATACAGCCAGAGCTGTTAGTACAGTAGCTAGTAGCTACCATGGTGTAAACAGTGCGACAAGATCTCAATAGACAAATTTGTGTTGTGTCACAGAAAATACATATAAAGTCATATTACCTTCATCACAACTTCTAACCATGATTGCATAGATATAGTGATACCAAAAATTCATAGTGGTGAACAAAATAACAGGTCAATATACAAGCAAGTGCACCTGAACCCACAACAGTCTCATATATTAACCCCCACTCCTTTAGTCTGTTTGGTTGTTGTATTGATTGTTTATCTTCTTTTTGTATTTCAGAGGGAAGGGCTGTCAAAGTTTAATAAAATCTATGAGTATGAATATCATCTCTTTGGTCAGGTAAGTGAGTACAGTGAATAGTTAAATATGCACACATGGACCTGTGTGTCTGTTCTTTTGTGTTATTACATTGTGTCTGATTTATCTGGTTTCACTTTGTCTCCCTCCTGCTCCAGAATGTGACAGTAACAATGACATCTGTATCAGGCCATTTACTGGGTCTGGAGTTTAAAGCACCGTTTCAGAAATGGTAACTTAAAATAAGATTCTTTTATTTATGATTTGTATATTCAGCATGATACAATATTATAACAACTGATTGTGTTTATATATTGTCTCGCCAAAGGCACAGTTGCAATCCTGTGCTGTTATTTGATGCAGAGGTGGAGAAGTATTGTCCAGATAACATGATACAGATCAAGGTATGCTCGCTCACTGTTCTCCCTCTTTAAGTTAACCTGTGGGATCCGTCATTCTTTATGTGGTTTGATCGATAGTAGTGGTAGTAACGTTTGACATTTGACCAAGACACACCATTTTTTCCATCTTCCTCTTCCAATAATGGTTCATAGTGGTTTCACAATTACCTTAGTACTGTCTATTTATACGGTGTACCATTAGTGTATGGTTGGTTCAGGTGATATGTTTGTATTTATTGCTTTTTCATCCACAACTTGACTGGAAAGATTTATTTTCTTTAAAGCTTCATCAAACCTTCTTTCTTTCCTTCCTCTTTTCTTTCTCCATCCCTCTCTGTCTCTGTAGAGGACACTAGAGAAAGAGGCGAGGCAGTGCCAGGCCTTAATCATCTGGACTGATTGTGACCGAGAGGGAGAAAACATTGGCTTTGAAATCATAGATGTCTGCAAAGCAGGTACAAAAGGCAGAATTTACCCATGTTCCTGTGGCTGTGTAAAACCGGAGAATAGCAAGTTTTGTGTATATTTGTCCACAGATAGCCCCCCAATAATTGTTTTGTTTTTTACAGTTAAGCCCAATTTACAACTCTTTCGGGCAAAGTTTTCTGAAATAACCCCCAACTCCATTCGGAGAGCTTGTGAGACTCTAACGGAGCCGGATGCCAACATCAGTGATGCTGTCGATGTCCGTCAGGAGCTGGACCTGCGGATAGGTGAGGTTGTTGTGATTCTGGATGACCACCCTGTTTAAATGTCACTTTGCTCATAGTAAGACACCGGTGACGCTGTATATCTGAAAATACATTCACTTTGGAACTGTTTATGGTTGTTAATATGTTATATGTAAGTGGATAATATGATCCCACCCTCTCCTCTGCAGGTGCATCCTTCACTCGATTCCAGACGCTTCGCCTGCAGAAGATCTTTCCGGAGTCTCTGGCCAATCAGCTGATCTCATACGGCAGCTGTCAGTTTCCCACTCTGGGTTTTGTGGTGGAGCGCTTCAAAGCCATCCAGGCTTTCATACCTGAGACTTTCTACAAGATCAAAGGTATAAATGCATCCATGTACAGGCACACAAATCCAATGCAGATGCAAGTATTTTGGGTTTTAAACTGATTGACTGCTGTTTCTTTGTGTCAGTGCTCCATGAGGTCGAAGAGGACTCTGTAGAGTTCAGCTGGAAAAGAAATCGACTGTTCAACCACACAGCTTGCCTGGTGCTCTACCAGATCTGCATGGAGGTATGTGCCTGTTTTTATCCCAGACAAGACGGTATAACATCATTTCAAAAACTGTAGAATAAAATGTATGATCCTAACCCTATACACTTGTTTAAAAAATCAGCCAAAATTTTGCATGCTCAAATCAGATGAGAACAGCACATAAAGTATGATGATATCAACAGTTGTTATCATACTGTAGTGACGTCTGCTGATAACTCAGCCACAATTATCACCCAGTACACACTGTATTATCACTGATCATTACATTTTAATGATGTTGTAGTTTGTGTTATACTGTCAGTACATTGTGTTGCTCTGTTATCTCTTGTTAGTTGATCCCACCTCAGCATCTTTTTATTAAAACTTGTTAACTGATGGCAGGACGGAGGTGTCGTCTGAATCTATGACTGTTATAGAAAAACATTAACACTTATTGTTTGCCAAAATGCTCACAGATGACCAGCATGTAATTATCACTTAGCTAGTTTTCACTGTTTCCCACGGAGCAAGATGTAACTCTCAGGTCAGACAAACACAAATACTTTATGTCCCTGTGCAACAGTGTTGACTCAGTTATTTGTACTTGTGTACAGTTATTTACCCTCCTCTCTTGAGTCATAAATAATTAAGAAAAAATAATAACGTGTACTTAAAACACATGTAATATACAACAACATACATGCATCTCTATATATTGAATTTTTTTTTCCTAATGTTTAAAGAATGATGTGATTGTGACGCCAAAGAAATCACCAAATTCTAGCATTAAAGCTGCCCCAGTAAATGCTTTTGTATTAACAGTGGATCAAATGACTGTATGATGTGAGAGGGGTCTCTTCAAGAGATGAACCCACAGACTTTGCACTTTCTCTCCAGTCTGCTGAGATTTTTTTTTTTTTTTACCCTTTTTCAGCTCATTGTTTTGGTTTTCCAGCCTGAAACCAAAATATAAATGAATGGAGCTTTAAAGGTGCCACTTGCGAAAACTCACAAAGCCTTTTTAAACATTTGGAAACCCACTATTGTTTGTATTCAGGTTCCTTGCTAGCAGTATGCTTCTTTGCCTCTGCTAGCACATTTCTGCCAACTATAGATCAGTGGAGTAGCATGAAACCATTAGAAGGAATGTGTTTCACATGCCAACATGTCTGCACATGTCCTTGTGGCATGCACCAGAAGATATGTGTTCATTTGACAGATCCTGTTACCGCTAAGTGAAAGTTTGCCCTTAATGGCTCAAGATCTGTGTGCACCTGTGATGGCGTGTATGAAGTAAGTTCTTCATCAGGAGACAAAGCACTGCAGGGAGCTGCAAAGCCATCAAACTGTCTTTTTAAATTATTATACATAACGTGTTATCAATATTGTGTGAAGCACTATGCATTTTCTTTATTTTTTAACTGGTGCAGTCAAATGAATGTAAAATGGCAAAAAAAAACTCTTAAAGAAAAAAAACTTGGCTTAACTTGCATACTCTTGCATAACAGGTTCAAAATGTATTCATACTGAAACACAGCAACCAGCAAAGCAACACAGGAGAGGGCATTCATCTTGGCAACATATTGATGTGGTTGTCCTGATCATACAAATTAGTTATTTAATAAATGCACTGTGAGAGACTTGCACCAACCGTGTGTTGTGTGTGTGTGTGTGTGTCTACTCTGGTGTAAGCGCATCCACACATGTGTAACCTCACATCTCCCTGCAGCTGTTACATCAGGAGGACACAGCACTAAATTTAAATTCAAATGTGTTTTCAACCTGCCTGAATAAAATGGGCTAAAAGCCACATTTAAAAAGGTACACACAAGAATATCATTTCACTCATTTCCAGGATCCCATAGCAACAGTCACCTCAGTAACCAGCAAACCCAAGAGCAAGTGGAGACCGCTGCCTTTGGACACTGTGGTAAGAATATAAAGTCAAACAACCACACAGATACATATGTCTAATCTTACAAACACATTTGTTGATGGTGTAAATGCAGGTGATCGTGTCTTCACTGTCCTGGGTCGCTGCTTTGTCCCCCTACAAACAGTCCTCTACCTTTATCTGACCAACAGGAACTGGAGAAACTGGCATCTCGGAAGCTCAGAATAAGTGCCAAAGAGACCATGAAAATTGCAGAAAAACTCTACACCCAAGGGTGAGTGTGTGAGTTTTTGAACAAGCAGCATTTTTGGGGGAATGTACGTACATACTGCCATCCAAACAGTAAAGTATTGTCTTGGTCCGACCATATGCTAAATGTCCTATCTTTCATTTGAACTTGTTTCAGTCAGAAGGCTGGCTCGAAGCCACCTTTATTAGAGGCTTTGTGGTGTCGGTGAAACGGTCAAATGTATTTTTTGTTTACCAGGTTGTTAAACCACCTCAAAGCCGTTCCTATTTTTGTACATGAGAAGGCACCATCTGGCACTTCAGGCGTTTTATAGATGAGTTTACCAGCGATGTCATATTTCCAGAGCGTTCCATCTTAGTTTTATTTGTGCGAAGATTACTTGTGACTGTTTGTGTGTGTGTGGTTGTTTTTTTTCCCTCCTCCTCTTTTCAGGTTTATCAGCTACCCCCGCACAGAAACTAACATTTTTCCGGCAACCCTGGCTCTTGGCCCCCTGGTGGAGCAGCAGACTCAAAGCCCAGTCTGGGGGACATTCGCCCAGCAGGTACTTGACCAGCCTGGAGGTCCCAATCCACGGCAGGGCAAGAACTCTGACCAAGCCCATCCTCCCATACACCCCACCAAGTACACCAGTACGCTGCAGGTATATACGCAACAAATGGAGCTCAGTTTGTGCATAATTCTTTCATGTGTAAATTTAGAACATTTTCCTTTTTTTCTCTTTAGCAGTAGTTTCTGCTACTAAACTGTTCTGTTTGTTACATTGTGATGTTAAACAATCTCAGTGAAATACACCCACTGCTGATCCCAACCAGTCATGGACACAAACACTGACTAACAGTTTTCTGTTTCCTCTGTGTCCAGGGTAATGAAGGGCGTGTGTACGAGTTCATTGTCAGGCACTTCCTGGCCTGCATATCCCAGGATGCTCAGGGGCAGGAGACGGTGGTGGACATAGACATAGCCCAGGAGAAGTTCTCCACCTCAGGACTTATGATCATTGCGAGGAACTACCTAGATGTTTACCCGTATGACAAGTGGAGTGCCAAGGTAGGGTGTGTGTTTGCGTGCTTGCTGGTGAGCATTTAAAAACACACGGACAAAATCCAGTCTAAGCTGCATTACTGTTGCTTAAATACCTTGCTGTTACATAGATTGTTGTATAGTTCATGATATATTTTAAAACATCTGTTTTGTATGCTCTAGGTGATTCCAGTGTACGAGCAGGGCTCCCAGTTTCAGCCCTCTGCTATTGAGATGGTGGATGGACAGACGAGTCCTCCACAGCTGCTCACTGAAGCCGACCTCATATCACTGATGGAGAAACATGGCATTGGTACAGACAAACACACACTCACAAGTAGAAACTGTGTTTTTAATGTGTGTTTGCTCCCACCTAAGAACAAACTCACACTTACCTATGAACATGTCAGAAATAAGAAAATATTGATGAATCCCACAAACATGTGAATTTGTGCATATCCTAAAGGGGAACTCCACAAAATTTAGACATGAAAGTCTGTTTACAGTGTTGAGGAGTGCTGCTGCATATGTGAAAGAATTTAAAGCTTTTAGTGGCTCCAGAGGGAGCCCTGCAAAGTCTGATAAACCACATCAGTTGGAGCGGAAATCTGGGGGTGTGGAGTTGTAAAGCAGTGAGTTTACCAGACCTCTGTAGCCCACTTCTCATCTCTGCTTGAGGCCTGCAGCTCAATGCTACATTAGCTGATGATAACACACCTGAATCTCCAACCAAACTGTTGGTGGTTATGTTGCATTGTGGGTAATGGAGGTGCCAGGTTTTGAAAAGGAAACAGGGCATGTGGAATAGAAGAAGTGATATGTCTGGTTCTGCTGCAGCGGTTTTGATCCATGAATCTGACAGGGGTGCGACGCTAATTTAATGGGGTGCGAGTCTTAATTTAATGAGACTTAGTGCCAGGGTTGGACAATATCAGTCAGTAATATCAAAATCTTCTGTCACCATTTATGTAATCCAATATAAGCATAAAGCAGCAATAGTCTAATACGGCACAAAATATTAATGGGAAAATGTCACAGCACACACAGTATTCTGTGGATATACACCGGTGTAGACAATGTAGGACCACCTGGATTTTCTCACATTTGTACACACTCAGAAGTGTGACAGTACCTTTTTCACTCTTACTTAAAGTAAACATAGCAACAGCTTAGTCAAAATAGACCTTGTTTGTAACAGATTAACTGTTTAGTGTCTAGTACAAACTCTGTTGTGTGAACTATATTACAGGCACAGATGCGACCCATGCAGAGCACATTGAGACTATAAAGAGTCGCATGTACGTGGGCTTGACAGCTGACCAGAGGTTTCTCCCAGGGGAGCTTGGCATGGGGCTGGTGGAGGGTATGTACACACACACACACACACACACACACACACACACACACACACTACATACCGTAATTTGCTTTAATGACATATTGATAAGACTTTTTCTTTGGTTGTCCCGGTCACTCACATCAACCTGTTACTTATCAACTACTCAAGTGTGTGTGTGTTTGTTTGTTTAGGTTACAACTCCATGGGGTATGAAATGTCCAAACCAAACCTGCGCGCTGAATTAGAGGCAGATCTCAAGCTGGTATCACAGGGCAGGAAGGACAAACAGAGCGTGCTGCTGCACCACATCCAGAAATACAAGACCGTCTTCATCGAGTCTGTCAGGAAGGCAAAGAAGTCAGTTGCACTCTAGCTTGTAGTATTTGTGTATTTCTGAAGATGGATTAGTCAGATCTGGGCTGTAGTCATTTTCTGATCTCGCCTCAGGTTAGACGAAGCCCTGTCGCCATATCTGGGTGCAGCCCAGGAGATCACTGAAACAGAGCAGCAGGACATAGAGATCCCGCTGCCGGTCAGGAAGTGCCCTAACTGTCGGTCGGGACATGGTGCTGAAGAAGAAGAGGGAGGGAAACAGGTGAGACAGGACACAAGATCTGACACAGTCAAGCTTTCATGCCAGGTCCTGAGTGTACATAAGGCAACCCTTCACATTAAAGAAATGGAGAGTAATTACTCACTGTTTTGGGTCAGCAATGCAAAGCATGTTTCAGTTTTTTTTTGCTGTGAATGGGCTAGAACAAGATTACAGCAGCTCATTATCCTCTTATTCCTCTCTCTAACTCTTTCTGCGTCCCTCCTGCTGTCCTTCCCTTTCCTCCTGCTCTGCCCCCCTGCAGTAAGTACCTGTCCTGTATGGGTTTCCCGGCCTGTAAGACAGCAGTGTGGTTCCCTGACACAGTGCTGGAGGTCAGCAGAGATGACAGCATCTGTCCCACCTGTCAGCCACATCCCTGTTCACATGTAAGTATTTATTTTATATTAGACCATGTACTTATTGGTTATTAACACTGTACATCACTGTACAACACAGAATTGTCTGAAACAAACAGTTTTTAGGGATGAGATACATTTAGACTAATGACACCCTACACAAAGAAATTCTGTGTCATTAAAGTCAGGGCGAATTGTAATAACTTTGGTAATCCCTTAGCTTTTCATCCAGCACAATCACCAGCAACAAGTATTTTCTCAATCCTCTGATTTCTGACCAGATACCTGCAAAACTAATGACATTCCCACCAGCCTCAGCTGTACTAGCTCATAGCACAGCTGTGCCTCAAGGTGTCACTATGCTTGAAACGAACTAGTTTGTACATCAGACTGTTTCCGAAAATTGTATTTATTGTTGCTTCCAACATCCAAATGGTGTGGTCGTAGTGAGAGCTGTTTGACCATCAGGAAAATGCCCATATTGTAGCGTACTGAGAGCTTAAGTACAGCCTTACAGAGCCGCTTTGCTGCAAATCTTTACCGTGCATTCACAGATATGGATACAAAGTCCTTGTTCGTATCAGGTCTCTCATAAATGTATAGTTCTGGTGTGCTGAGTATGTAATTTACGTACTCTGCTGTGACTGGATAGTTGTTTTCTGATGTATTCACTGTCACCTGTAACTTGGTAAAGACGCATCATAGAGACTTTGAAAGCCAGAGACTGCAACAATCAGCTTTTCCTCCATTTTATTAAAGTTCCTTCCTTGGAATGAAGATGTTAGTGTTTGGCTCTCACCTGAATGTGTCTCGCATTCTGTCAGAGGATATGAGGATATGATATGCCTAAACTTTTCTTTGCTGGGTGCTTTTTGAGTCTGTTGAGCTCAGCGGGGGGCACATGGCTGCAAAGCCAGCTCTCAATCACATTGAATAGCAGCAGCTGCTGTCCCAGCGTTTTGAATTTGTAGCCCCTTTTACGCAGAGATCGTGCTATATTGAAGTTAAGAGGACTGCTCATTACGCCATCTTTGCTTGTTTACGCAGAACCACACACAGCCGGCATAAAGCCACCACAGTGTGTGATTATTAGATAGCATGCCAGCAAATCAGAGGTGTGACGTGGCGTCAGTTGGTGTCTGTTCTGCCGTCCCGGCTCTCCCTTTCACACAGACCTTGATTCGACTCTATGACTATCTCCACTGCCGGCTTAAAAGCGGGACAACAATGCCCCCACCCCCCATTCCACCTTCATACTTTTTATACAGAACAGCGAGGCGGAATAACGGCACAACATTCCCATCTTAAACAGCCTGCATGAACGAAGCTTGTGTGTGAACAGCCTGCTAGTTTTCTATAATCTGCCTCTTGTGAGTCGTCCAGATGTATGAAAGTGAATACTGAATTGCAGAAATACCCTTTTAGCAAATAACCACACACACTACTGAGCTTCTTGAGAAATTTTAACACAGAGAAGATTTTAAATTACGAACATACAACCCAACATTTACATATCACAGTCCCAACAAATCTTCCTTTTTCCGTTCCTGATTATCATATTAACCCAGTGAAATTATTTTGATTTTTTTTTACTGTGTGTTATAAGTGTTTTGTGTTAGAGATCCTTTAGTCCTTTCAATCTGTATTATTTCCTCCCAGCATAATTCAGACCCACACTAACTACATATATTCAACCTTGGAAACATATTCTTTTAGGGGTCACTTCAGTGCCACGTATCTTATTTTGCCAATGAAGATAACACTTGTTAGATTATTCAGTGTATGTGGGAGCTCAGAGGGAGCCTGTTCGCTCTTTCCAGTCCATGCTCAACACTCCAACACAGATGAAGCTCTCAGTGACTTCATCAGCACAAGAAACTTGTCAAAATACTTGTTTACACAAGTGGGCGTTAACCCCTTGAGCACGTGCCTCAGCTCAGTCCAAATATAGGGCACATTTGCTAGCAGCGAGCCAAAGTGCTCCACACCAGCATCTGTTACCATAGCAACCAATCTGGTACAGAGCTCAAAGTTGAACTACAGCACTTACTCTAAAACAATATCACTGTTTTTTTTAATCAGATTTCACTGAGCAGTTTCAGCTCACTCGATAGCCTCAGGTGCTTCTAATCACAGATGAGTGTAGTTATAAACTGTTGCTTACTGCTGCCATCTCGCTGGTCGCCACGGCAACTTGTTACATGATCCCAACTTTTATCTTAAACACTGGCATTCCTGTGTTTAATGATGGAATATTAACAGTGCCTCTCTTACTCATCATCAATCTGGGGGATGAAACTTGTTTTTGCGGCATCACACAGGATCTTGACCTTGAGCTTGCTCAGCTCAGGTCATTATGTGTTATTTGAGCATGTAATTAAAACAAATCTCCCTTTGGCATGTGCAAGGGAAAACATTTTACTTATTGTTATGGAATGTTTCTGTTATTTGTCGCCTAATCCTCTCTTCACCTGAATGTTGGTGGACACGTGAAATAGACATGATGTCACTACGTCATCTTAGCTGGTTCCAGATGTTCTCCAAGTTTAATTCATTTCCCCTCCAATGGTTTATCAACACAGCTGAGACAGATTTGTTTTTCAACAGACTCATATTGAAAGATAAAATAATAATAAAAAGATATTTCCTTTATCCATGATGCATAACCGCAGCTGTTGTTGGTTCAGCTCCATCAGACTCAGGTGTGTACCACATTTGACCTCTATCCATTTCCTGTTTGTGCCTCTGTCCTTCAGGTTGAACTTCAAGTTCCGCAGGGGCAGCCTCCCTCCCATGATGCCTCTGGAATTTGTTGGCTGCATTGGTGGATGCGACGATACCCTCAGAGAGGTGCTGGACCTGAAATATCTCAGAGCAGGAGGAGGAGGCGGAGGTGGTGGAGGAGTGGGAGAAGGTGGGGGAAGAGGAAGAGGAGGGGGAGGAAGAGGAGATGACCCTTGGCCACCAGATGCAAGGCCCCCCAGACCACAACTGCCCAGAGCCCCACGTTCTAATCCTCACCCCTCCCTTCCCCCCGTCCCCTCCTGGACCCCACAGCCTCGACCTCCAGCCGGCGGTGGTGTTAGCAGTGCAGACCCCAGCAGAGATGCCATCGTGTGTAACTGTGGTCAGGACGCACTTCTCCTCACTGTGCGCAAAAACGGTCCCAACCAGGGGCGTCAGTTCTACAAGTGCAACAGCGGGAGCTGCAACTTCTTTCTGTGGGCAGATCAGCCAGACCAGGAGGGGGCGCCGCAGAGTCAGGGGCCTCCACGTCCACTCCCAGCACCAAGGACCTCCCAGCCTCCTCCAAGACCCTCTTTGGGGTTCACGAACCCATCTGGAGGGAGCAGAGGGCAGGAAGGGAGCGCAGGAGGACAAGTGGGTCACACAATGTGTAACTGTAATGAGGCAGCAGTGACGCGCACGGTGCAGAAGGACGGCCCAAACAAGGGCCGGATGTTCCAAACCTGCGGGAAACCAAGAGAGCAGCAGTGTGGCTTCTTCCAATGGGCTGATGAGAACGTACCTCCAGCAGGCAAGGCTCACGCACACACACACACACACCACACACACACACACACTAAATAAAGGCTATGAATGGCAGTGTCAGTCGGTCAGTCCACCACTTTGGTCCAGATTAAAGTATTTCATCCACAGTCGAATGGATCATTGTGCAGTTTGGTAGAGACATTCATGTTTAATTCAGGATTAACCGAAAAACCTTTGGTGACCCCTTAACATTTCATCTAGCACCATCATCAGGTCAAAATTCAAATTTGTCCGGTTCAGAAAGCTGCAAAACTAATGACACTTCAGTCTCAGCTGTACTTTCTGTTTAGTATGCATACTAACAGACTAAACTAAGATGAGGAACATAATAAACCTTATAACTGCTAATAATCAGCCTGCTAGCACGCTCAACATTTCAATACAGCCTCACAGAGCTGCCAGCTTGGCTGTAGACTGTAATTTTGTTATTAAGTAAGACATTTTTCTTGAATTTTTCTTGAAGAGTGAGCAGCTACATTGAGTAAAAAAGGGCTACTTATTTTGACTGTATTAAAAATAGATCACTCAAACACCTTGGTTACATAAAGGAGTATAGTCACCTTTCAAAGCACAAAGTGTCAGCACTGTTACTGTGTGCTGGGCTTGAGTTTTGACAAAAATTGGACCTCTTCAAATGCTCGCTGAGAACAGTATTTGTTTGAGGTCTGTGGTATTTATCAGATTTCTCTTGCATCGCAAGTATTTTCTGTTTCATACTAAACCCATTAATACAGCACAGAGCTAATGCTTTCTATATGCTTTGTAAAAAACACCATATTTATTAAAAATGCACGAACGAGAGGATGTACACTCAGATCAAACAAAAGAGAGAACGATCCTTCTCACCTACGTCCTTATTTAATGATAAAGAAAAGCTGTCACGACTCACAAACACTCCCACTGAGACCTTGAGGTATCCATTTATCAGTCTGACTTGGTGCCACTAGCTCTGGTGCACACAGAAGAATCTTTTGTGTTCTTTATGCAGTGACCTCTAACCACCTCATGTTGTGTTTGACCTCTGCTCCCCTGTGACAGGTGGTTTTGGGGGTGGATTTAATGGCGGTGGAGACGGAGGGAAGAGGGGGAGGAAGATAATGGGAGATACCAACCCTAACAAACCTCCCGCTGCTAAGAAACCCCGTACCTGCGGCATCTGTCACATGCCAGGGCACACCCGAATCACCTGTCCCCAGCGGTGACAGCTGTCCTGGGGTAACGACTCTATAACTGTGAAGCTGCTGAAGAGCTGTATGGAGTCAGATTTTATTTTTTAAATATGAAGCAACACAGACTGTAAGTGCCTCCTCACATGGGGTGGACCTCCTCTTCTAAACACTGCACCCAGACACTATCCCTCCTACAAGACGAAAGTCATGTAATAACTATGGCTCCAAATAAAATCAAAAATTATACTCCCTAGTCAGAGTCCTGCTACACATTCGCAAATGAGGAATGTCAAAGATGTTTTGTGTCCCAGGTCAGCAGGAACTAGGACTTTTCTCTCTGTTTTCATCTGGCTCTGACTCCTCAGGTCTCCTCAGATCTGCAGTGTACTAAATCATTCTGTGTCTAATTTTCTGCCAGATGGCAGCCTGTTTTAATTCCAGACTCATTACAGGAATTCAGCATTTTAGGGAATAAGCTTATTCACTTTCTTTCTGAGAATTAGATGAGAAGATGCCCATAAAGTAAATATGAAGCCACAGCCAGCAGCTGTCTAGCTTAGCTTAGCATAAAGACTGGAAAAAGAGGGAAACAGCTAGCCTATGTGGACGGTAACAAAATCAGCAGCACCAGTACCTCTAAAGCTCAGTAAGTGTTATATCTCATAGGTTTAATCTGTGCAAAAACCGAAGTTAAAAAAAAAACCAAAAACAACTCACCAATTACAGGATTTATACAGGACTATTGAGCTCCTAAGCATATTTCTCAAAATGTTGATCTTTTAAATTATTTTAGCTTTCATAAACTCACATGTGTTGTACGCTTTAAACACTGGTTGTCTGAACTCTTGCTGCCTGAGGAGAGAGCTCAGAACAAGTTTACAACTTGTAGGTGGTGTAATTTCAGCAAACTGAAAGCACTCGACAGTTGATGGGAAATTTGCTCAGCTGGCTGTGGATCAGAGTAATTACTGTTGTGTTCGTCTGTATTTACAACCCTGATTGTTTGACTGACATCACCTGGGGGAAGGTGATTCTGACTCAGAGGCAGTCCTGTCTTTAATGTGTATTTCAAAGAAAAGTTTTTGCACACTGTTAATTAATAGCTTGTATTAATATGTTGACTGTTATTATGTTCACCATCAGTATCTTTAACAGAAGGTATTTTACATTGGTTGATTTGCCAAGTTGATGTTGGAAGAAATATTGAAATATGTTTTTACACTGTGAATGTGAAAAGTGCAAAAAGAGAAGTCAACTGGTTTGTGGTCTGAGGAAATGTAAGTGCCATTGTTATTATTTTAATATTGATGTATGCTAATAAACTTTAATGTGCGTTTACCTTCTTTGGTTAGTATTTTTACAGTCACAACAGAGTGTGGTGTTTTTTATTTTGGTTTTGGTTTTATCTGAAGTCTTTTGTGTTTTTGTCTTTGTTCAACAGGTTTTGGTTTCATTTAGAGTTGTTTGTGTTTTTGTTGACCTGGTTTTGGTTTTGGTTTTGGTTTTGAATCTTCCACTTTCATTTTGCTGTACACAATAAGAGAAACAGCTAAGTATAAAACCTTTATTCCTGCTGTATTTTCCTACAAATATTCAAATTTCAAATATCTTGGGCAACATTACATCAGTGACTACTGAGTATGATCATATTTCCTGTCCTGGCCAGTGGAAATGAAGTAACAATGCCTCACAATAATAAAAAAAAAAAAAAAAACACTTTATTACAAGTAAAGGTCCTGCATTCAAGATTTCAAAGGTTGCTTTAAATTCATTATTAGAGTGCTCATTATGTAGAAAAATGATCCCAGTGAATGGTGAATAATGATATAACTGGATTTTAGTGACTGATGCAATAATGTGTAAGATGGTCAATGTGCTGTTAATTTAAATTACTTGTATTTTAATTGATTGTAATCTGCAAAGTTACCAGTAACTATACTAAGTACTTTCTTTGGAAAGGTAGTGCAGTAGAAGTTTGAAGTAGTGTAAGTCGGAATACTCAGGGTAAAGTACATGTGCCTCAGTACTACAGAGATACACCCTGATGTCTTAACTGGTGCCAAATGCTGTCAGGTAGCTCGCTGTCTAATGATCATTGTTATCAGATAAGAAGCCTCCTCTCTTCCAAAGTTCAGACTGTGCAGTTTGGAGTTTCACAGCTGGATTTGAATTGTTTCATTTTCCCCAGAAGTGCTGCTCTGCCTCTGCTCAATGGCGAGCTCAATGAAGTACAAACGCCCCGGGGATAAAAGGGTTAGGACCGAGGGAAATAAACCAGAGACGCATGGATTCCCGGTATAAGGCTTTAAGTTACCCCTAATGTTTTTTCCCTGTGTGTTGATATTCCAGAGAAGTGGCAGTGATGTGCTTACTGGCACGTTTGGTGAGTCATATGTGAGTCATAACATGTGGGTGGGAGTGAGCGCTGTGATCCGTCCTGCCGTGTTGTTTTTTTGCAGCTCCATCCTCGGCTCCCAACTCCGCTACTGTAGTATCCGGGCAGATACCAAGTCATGTGATCGCCGTGTTCCTTTTCTGAATCGCAGCGATAACCTCCTCCTTACGGGAAAAGCGCTGAATTCATCCCGTATTTTTACACGGATACGGTAATACCTCGTCCCTGCAGGCCTCTGCTATAGTAAACGATAAAGACACCATAAAGCACAATGATCGCCACAAGTCTCGATAGAAATTACTGGAGCTGTAAAAACATTATTATACAGCCTCACTGTGCAGCTCACAACTGAACCTGATAAGATTTCTTGTAAGGAAATGAAAACACCACAATGCACTTGTATCCGTAAACTCTCCAGTAAATACCATGACTCCCAGCAGAACTCCCGTAAGTCTGAAAAGATGATTAAAGGAGTATTACAGCAGCAACGGAAAGGTGTTTACCAGGCAGGGAGGCTCTGATGAAAGATACTATCCAGAGGTTGAGATTTTCCGACCTCCAACTAGAAAAACCTAAAATTAATTTTAAAAATACTTTGAATGGAACTCAGCATAAGTGTTGGGTTATCCAATGGTTAAGATCCACCATTTACAACTTCCCTTATGTTGACAATAAACTGATTACCTGCGGGTTTTCGATCGTTGTTTGAACTATTCAGCATGGGCTCTGGGAAAATTATTGATTAATAAAGACAATAAATGGAGGATTGATTGATAATATAATGAATCATTTGTTTTAGCTTCAGTTGAAATCAAACCGACCAGAACAGCTTTAGACATTTACAGAATTACACTGATTTTAAAGACCATTATCTCCATGACATGCTACACATCACTATCAGAGACTGAAGTATCATGGGAATTTCTGGTTGGGCTGTTTATATAATCTCAGAACTGGGAGGTCAAAGGTCACTTTTGGGTCAGTGGCAGATCCCTCTTCATCCCTGAACTGTTCATCAACTTGTCCTGCCGTCTCATCATCATCATCCAGCTTTTCAGCAGTCGTGTAGAAACAGTTGCCATGACACCCAATGTCCATAAGATGCAAGTGTTCCAGGTGCAGAGAGACCGTGGACCGTAGACCGTGTGGACGGACTCTGTGTGTGTGTGTGTGTGTGTGTGTGTGTGTGTGGTCACAGAGAGTTTTACTGTAAACTGATCCACATCAGCCTCAGTGAAAGATAATAGGAATCTGGCTCTAGGCCTTTTTTCCACAGTAGTCACTTTACCTTTGTGAGCTGTTCCTACCTGAGGGCTGGACATGTAGATGTTCAGGTATAAAGTTAGTGGTTGTGATCACACCACTGAAGAATCAGTTCCCTGTAAAAATAAATGCTGGGTACAACATATCAGCAGTCATTATCATCACTGAGATCTTTATCCATGTAGCACTCAACCTTATTTCCAGCTTCCCTCTCTGCAGTTACATTGCTTAGCATTCAGGATGTAAAATTAAGACTTCCAGTCTGTGTTTAGCGGTTTAGTTCCATATTTGGATCAAACACGGCTGGAGGGGTGGACATTTCCACCAGAGAGTGAAGCAAGGCTTTCATTTCCAGTGCAGATTTTGATCTCTCCTGCCTTTACTACTGTTATATAAAAATACATCAGTTCACATTCTGTTTCACACTCAGGCTGGAGTTCATTGTTTTAACTGCATAACCTCACTTGACTGTATTTCATCTGAGAAAGAAGAGAAGACCTTTAGATCAATCACAGCAGTCACATTGATTGGACTGACATGTTGTTCCACATTTGGGAAATAAACGTATTCGCTTTTTAGCAGAGAGCTAAGGCTACCACTGGTAGCCCAATAGCTTAGCTTAGCATAACAATCAAACAAAACAACATCTGCCAACTTGCACCTTTAAATCTCACTGACTGACGTTTGTTTGGTACAAACTGTTATGATAAAATGCCATTTTGTTTTGATTAACAAATTAGATTTGTATATTACTTAAGTTTTAGAGGTGCTGTTTCCCCTGGTTTCAGTCTCAATGCTAAGTTAAGCTAATAGACTGGAGTCAGATCTTATCTATGTCTTGGTGTGAGTAAGCAAATTTCTTTAAATCTTCAAATTGTTTCCTTAAAACAGCATGAATTGGCCAATAAAAGTTTTACAAATAAATTTCAATTCAATATAAAAAATAAGTCATGTCACTTCATACCTTAATCAAATTTATGGTAAAGTTAAGTCAAATATTAGAAGTATGAGGTAACTGAGTTGATGTGCCATTGCATTTCTACTAAATTTCATATAAATAAAACAATAGTTTAAATGTAAAAATGTTGGCAAATCAACTCAAAAATGCAGCCGTTTTCACTCCGACTCCCAAACTTTAGTTTCACAATAACCTTGTGGTTTTGACCCTCCCCCCTCCTCCTCTGTCCCTCTTCTGCACTCTGCTCTAATTTGCGTGCGCGGCCTCGCGGGCGCGGGCACGCACATTGGGGGCTCGGCCTTACGCAATGGAAAGGGGGCGCGCCCGACTTAAAGCAGCGCGTTGTCCAGTGTTGATGTGTCGCAGATTTTAAAAAGTGAGAGAGGCAGGCAGCTGGAGTTTGGTGTGAAGGAAGCGCAGAGGCTCGGTGCACAAAACAAGTGTTCACACCGGGAGCGAACGGCGGCAGTGACACTTTGGCGGTGTTTACCTTCCTGTTTGACAGTTTTTTATTTCTGCACTTCGACAGCAGAGGCACAGTTTGCCTCCTGTTTGGAGCGTGTGGAGAAGCGCGCGGGGATGGAGCTGTCATCAATAGGAGATCAAGTGTTTGCAGTTGAGTCAATAACAAAGAAGAGAGTCAGAAAGGTAAGAAATACGACTGGTAATACACTTGACAAAACTTATATAACTTATCTTCCTGTGGTTGTTATCCTAATGCGGAGTGCTCAGTGTACCATCCTCTGCCCTCATGCACAACTAAACTAGGCTACGCAGTTTCCCAGTAGTTTACGTAAATTTGATGTTAACACTCATTTATTCTTTTAATTAACTGCGTCAAAGTGAAACAATGTTTCTCAACCCGAGTCGCATCCTGTTACCTTCCTGTGCAGCGACTGAGGTGCTGCAGCATGAACGTGTTTTGGAGGAGCCTACGCAGATGTAGTAAAATGTAAAAGGGGGTGTGTATCCTGAAAACGGGTGTACGGACGGTGTGCGGGGAAGCTGCGCAGTTTATTTAGGATACGCCAGCGAGCGGAACAGCGGCTGCGTATCTGGGTGAAACTGCTGCGTAATGTCACTGACTGCTGCGTGATAGTGACCAATTGATTTACAGTAGGGGAGATGTTGTTTGTGGACTCACACTCTGATGATAACCCCGCAGTGGAGCATGTGGGGCAGTTTTGTCGTACTTAACGTAGCATGTGCACAAAGGCTACAGTCGTTTCTGTAATGTAAAATAAACGAGAAGTGCGTGCGACATCACCTCCCTCTAATAGTAGTGCGCTAAGTAGTTTAAAATAATGTAACTGTAACTGATATTGATAAAACTATATGTCCGACCGGTGTCCTTATAAAAAAAACGTCTTCTCCCACATACGCACTCTGCGTATCAGAGGAGTAAATACAGTTATTTTTCACCAGGGGTGACAGGAGAATGAGACTTGGACGTTGCGCAACATCATGTTGTTTACATGTTCCCGTTGCCCCACCTATCCAAGCCATCGGTGTAATAATCTAGAAAGATCCAGAGCATTGTAGAAACCGGCTCGCGTGGCCATGTGCGGTCACGTCATGCGAGAGATGCGATGCGAGAGAAAAGCTGCTGTTTGGAGGCCACCCAGCCCCGCTGTCATTGACGTCATCCCCGAGAAAAACACCGTTTGAAAGGCAGAGAAATGTCCATGACCCTCCCTCCTCACTCACTCCACACTTTAAAGTGACAGTCATCCTTTTTGCTCACACAGCAGCTTGTTTCTGCATCGCACCAGAGCAGATTTAGAGTGCAGGTTGTGTGAATGTGTCCGACTCTGTGCTGCATCTCCTCTAAGCTTGTCCCTCCCTCTCTCTGTCTCTCCTCAGGGTAATGTGGAGTATTTACTGAAATGGCAGGGATGGCCCCCAAAGTGAGTAAGCCTTGAGTCATCACCCAGTGACCTCATCCCCTCAATATATCTTCTGTTGCCTTTTCATAATGTGTTTCTTGATGCCCGAGCACCATGTCCTGTGACGATAGATAGATAGATAGATAGATAGATAGGTAGATAGATGGATAGATAGATAGATAGATAGATAGATGGAGGGATGGACAGATAGATAGAATCATCTGAATGTGTTTGTGTTGGCAGGTACAGCACTTGGGAACCAGAGGACAATATCTTGGACCCACGCCTGGTCCTGGCCTACGAAGAAAAGTGAGTAATAATGAAAAGCTTTTTTTGTGCTTGCAAAGCACTTTTTTGGTTTTCTTTTTGTTCTCTCGCTCACTGTCTGTTTCTCTTTGTCACTTTGTCTCTGTCCTCTACCGCCCCTCTGTGTCTGCCCTCTGCCAGTCAGGAGAAGATCAGAGCTCTGGCCTATCGCAGGAAAGGTCTCAGACCGAGGAGGCTCGTCCTGCGGGTAGCGATACTTACCTTTCTTCTTGTCTCTGAAGCCTGTGGTAGACCTTCCTTCATTAACCCTGACTGCTAGGCAGGACTTTAAAGGCATTTTCACCTAATTGTTAATTGTTGAAAATTGTTCTGCCTATTAGGAACAACAAAACAGAGCAAACTAAACTCTCAGACAGCTGTCCTTTGAGTTTAGCAGTTTTAAAGATTAGTGTATCATTGTACCATTTGGTGTGATACATTAAAGGAGGTCTCCATCAGTTTTATATTGTACTCTCATGAAGCTCGGGGACTCACTTGAGACAGATTAAAACTAGAACTGTCAAAGTGAAGCAGCAGCCAGGGCACTGACATTTTGTCCCTCCTAGTATGGGTCAAACTCAGAAAAACAGTGGGTCCTGCATTTCCCATAATGCAACTTGTCATTCGTCAGACCTTTCTTGCCTCCTGAATGCCTAATTCTTTCAAGCGCCACGCCGTCAGTTTATAACGCAAGGTCCTAAATAAAAAGTTTGAGTCTCAAGCCCAAGCTGAGGGCTTAGGGTTATTTTTTGCATCTTTGGACAAAAAATTTTTACACTTTTAAATGGGTCCATTTAGGTTATGTAACGGTGCAAAACTGTCCAAATTTTGACAATAAAACAAGATACAAGTTTTAACTACCAGTAGCATCAATGGACTATAATGCAGTGCAGCTAAAAGACATGTTGTGTTTTGGAGCAAGGGGTGTGACAGTGAATGTGACACTTGAGCCAGCTGTGTTACTATCACTTTCAGTACTGCTGTCGTTCTCCACTTACGCCCTCATAAATCTGGGAAAAAAACAGGTCATAAATAGTGTTATTTATAAAAAATGCTCAGTAATTTCCTAAAATAGTGTGGTATTGTAGTTTTTATCACACATTTGTCTGACAGGAGTAAATATTGTATTTGTTGGTGACTATTTTCAGCAGCGGATTGATTCACACTTGGTGAGGAGGTGATTAATCTGTGCCAACAGGACAGAGTATGTGGGAATGTTTCAAAATAAACTGCAGAGTCTGTGTTCATGCTAATGAAGGAACATCTCAGCCAGCGTAATAGTGCAGCTCACTGATGTGTTTTTAAACTATTGTTTAACAATAGTCCCATCAGCTTGAATTATACTTCATGTTTAGTGCTAATGAGCAAATATTAGCATGCTAACATTCCAAACAAGAGTGTGAAAATAGTAAATATTATAATAAATATTTAAATATACCTTTAAACATGAGCATATTAGCATCAGCGTTGTTAGCATGGTAGCACGCTAATGTTAGCATTTATCTCAAAGCACAGTCTCGCAGAGCATGATTTGTTGACAATAACAAAAACATAGAATATCACAGGTCGTATCCTTCAAGACTACATTTCCCATAAATGTCCTAACATGACAGACTTGCTACCTGGAAACTTAGTGCAGGTGTTTTCAAAATGAGCACTGTGATGATTCATCTTGTTAACCTGTCACCTTTGCTCTGCCCCAGAACATCTTTGCCATGGACCTCCGCAGTGCCCACAAGGTGGCAGAGAAGCCCCCGCCCCGCCTTCGTCTCTCCCTCACCCGCTCCATGAGTACAGATGTGGACCAGGGCGAGCGGGGCGGCATGTACCGTCGCCCGCTCAGGAGGAGGAGCAAGCAGAGGATGGCTAAACGAGGGCCAGATGGACCTTCAAACAAACCCATCCGTCCACTGAGGAAGAAGGAGGAGCCCATGGAGGAGGACTGGTGCGACACCAGCGAAGAAGAGAAGCAGGAGTCTGAAAGCACCACCGAGGAGAGACGTGAAGACAGTTTATACGGTCAGTTTTCCAAGTTCATCACTTAGAAATTCAGTTACTCAGTCTTGACCGTTGACCTTCAAAAAATAACTTTGCTTTTTCTCTCTTAAAGGTCAGTCAGAGTGCAGCTCTCCACCTTTGCTAGAGCGACAGGACTTAGAGATGGAGGTCGAGGAGAAGCTGGACGCCGACCTGACAGCAGTCAGCTCAGACACATGGACTGACGGACCCGTCCGAGTGACATCTGAAACAGGACAGAACCAAACGTTTGTGTGCATCCAATCAAAGGACAGTGCCTCAGTGCCTGTGGCCGGACAGGGAGATGCGGTTACTGTGGGCAACAGGTCAGATTGGGACAGAGGTGAGGAGGGGAGCGTGGAGCCAGGGTCGGAGTGTTCAAGATTAGAGAGAAACAACACGACCTCGGTGATAGTGAGCATTCAGGGGAGCAGCGAGACGGCAGGTGCCGCTGCTGTCTGCTCTGCTCCTGAAACCAGGGACGAGGAGGTGAGAGGCGACAATCAGAGCGTTACCACGACAACACCAGGCAGTCAGTCCGCTCCCGCTGCAGCAGAGCATCCCGGGAAGGTTATTGTGACTGACGTGACCATCAACTCACTGACGGTGACTTTTAAAGAAGCCATGGTGGCTGAAGGCTTCTTTAAGGGCTATTGAACGAAGAGAGAGAGAGGTCGAAGTAATCATGGTTAGACCTGCCACTCATTTTCTACATGTAAATAGTCGTTTATGTACGATAATTCCACATGTTTACAAAGCTACACTCATTTCCTACTGAGTTCAATGAAGACATTATTGCCTTTGAATAAAAAAATGAGTGGTAATTTCATCATTGTGGCTCATTTATTAGCATGATAGGAAGCCTGAGGTCCAAAAAATGTGCTCAAATCATGTGTTGCAATACAGCAGAGTAAATGGATCGCAGTGGCAGGTTTCATTCCCGGGGCCGCTGGCTTTACTGAGAGCGGGAGACAGATGGCAAGGTAGCGGTCTAAAAACGTTTCTGTCCACATTACTACTTCCATGCAGCTACTTTTTCCAGTCGTCCTCAGTGCTTTCCAGCCAGACGTTGGTCTCACACTCAGATCTGTTCTTGGGGCCCGTTTCAGTCGCTCCTCTTTCTTACGAATAACGTTTTGTAAAGATGTTGCTCTTTTTTTCAGTATCCGCACAGAACTAACCGCATGCCCTGTCAGTCTGTGCCACACATGCACAAAGCCCTGTCCTGTGCTTTATCGAGGAGGTTTATTTCTGTCACAAAAGACATAAAACGAAGAGAGAGAATTAATGCCTGCCGCTTAGATGAAGTTCTGCATTTCAAGGAGGATGGATGCACAAAAAGAAGTACACAGTTGTGTTTGCTGTCTGTCTGTCTTTTTACTTTACAAGTATAAAATGCTACCTGGTTCTATTTTTGTATTACCAATTGATAGTCCGCTCTTTTCAGTAGCCTTTGTGTGTTTCAAAAGAGGAGATATCAGTTTACACTGCTGCTGTCAACGCTGTGTAGGGTAATGTACAAATGGAAGCAAATGTACGTTAGGCCAGACTGTAGTGAGCTATTATTTATTGCATGTCACATGTATAAGCTAAACTAACTTATGTCACTTAATGTGTGTGGATCAGTGTCTATCTGACAAAGATGATCTGTCTCTTCTCTCTAAAGACAAATTTTTATTTGACTGCATTTCCAATAAATATGTACTAAAATAAATGACTCCTGGAGCGTGTTTAACATTTGGGATGACTACAAGTTAAGGTTTTTTTTGTTTGTTTGGTTTTTTTTTCACATTAAATAACAGATTTAGGGGAGGGGGGGTTAGAAACCCCTTGTATCAGCACAACTTTAAGACAATTTTATTTATAGGACAGTTTTCTTGTGAACTTCACACTAAGTGCATTAAAGTATTAGAAAGGACTACATGAAGGCAGTCCTGATAAAAGTAGCTGTGGCATCTACTGCAGTTATAGCAATGAAGTAACTTTTTGTGCAGTGACATTCATTTAATTTGTTTTGTGGCCAACAGCGCCCCCAAACCTCAGAGTTGCCTCTTGAAAGTCAACTCACAGGAGCTCCTCAGTCTAGTTTGTTATCGTTTTATTCACTGTTCAGCATCACAGTAAAACCAGGGAGTATGTTTAAAGTCAATAACTTGTCTGAACTGAGGTTTTCCTGTGAATGTGCCACTGCACTTTAGCTATTACAAACATGCAAATGTCAGCTCTCTGTACAGCAACTTCAGTAAGAGTCCAGCACATGTCTGTAGATTTATTAAAAGTAGACATGCATAGACTGAAACTGGTAATTATCCATCCATTTACAATTAAACCTACACATATAGAGCAGAAGCAGACCGAACTCTTTCTCTCAGAGAGAAACCCAACAGATCTTGTGTATGAGCAAGCACTAGGTGACTGTGGCAGGGAAAAACTTCCTTTTACATCTAAATTTCTCTCTTCATACATGCTGCTACTGTATGATCTGTTTACTCGTGTTTTCTCATGGTCACATCCAACAATGTTCTCTGCATATATCTGTGTTATCCATCCATCTATTACTGCCTTGATACTGAACAATCATTGCCATATGTCACCACTAGAGGGCATGTTGTTCCCAGGAAAGACAAATTACTGTAAGTGACGCCATCAAGTGCAAGTTAACAGTGTGAATCATAGGCTCAGTATGTCTGAGGTGTGCAGCAGTGGATGTGGGCGATTAGAATGTGTGGGATACATGTTAATAAGAAACATCATTTCCCTGACCACACATCTGGCCCCCCCACCCCTGGCTACAGCTTTTAATTACGTTTGGTATTTTCAGCATGTTCAGTAGTATGGTCATGACTAATACACTATTATGAACAGATTTTCTGCAGGCGTCACCAAGTTACACTGAAAAATTAGATAAATGTGTTTAATACACTGTATGAAATGCATCAGTAAAAGATAGTTGGGATTTAACATGAATTACTATAATATAGTATAATCATATATAATCATCATAAAGCAGCATCAAATGATGGATAAATGAACGGATAACTGGTTAACCAGTTAGGTCTAACTATGACTTTGACATAACACCAGAGGTCTGAACAATGGTACTAGATATTCTCCAGCCATTTTTTTCTCCCTTAAATCCCATCTAAAAACATTTTATAACTGATATTACAGCCTAGAAATAAAGAATTTAAGATCTGTGGAAATTAAATTTAAGATTTTTTGTATCTTTTTGGTCCATGTCAGGATATTGTAGCAAAAATGACTCACTTTTTGCAGTGATCTGATTGGTTAGTAGTCAGTTGTAGCCCTCTGAAGTTAACCTGTAGAGCAGCATAGGTTACCATGGTGATCTGGGGGTTGACTTGGTGATGGAATGGAAAACCCGAGTTAACCCAAAGTTAACACATTAATCTTGCTTCAATGATATTAGTCCCAGGTGTCTTTTTTTCTTCTGTTTTCAATGTAGTCGCTCAATACATTGGACACCTCACATTCACCAAACACCTGATCGTATTCCTGACAAACAGCCACATGCAGGACACGTCACTATTGGTAATTTTCATTTTATTATAAAAAAACAGTATTTGAGTCCACAGTTTGTGTTTCCTTTGTACAGTAAAAAATATTAAATTAAACTCCCAAAGTTCTTAGCAGAAAGATAAAGATGGAGTCAGGGGGGAGGGAGATCAACTTCCCCCAGAGGAGGAGGAAGAGGGCGAGGAGGAGGAGGGGGATTTAAAGTCCGAGGGAAGCAGCAAAGGGGACGAGGCAGAAAGAGACGGAGACTGACGGCTCATATCTCCTCCTTTCTCCTCATTTCTGTGCAACACAGTTCATTTGGATCAAATCCTCTGTTTACTTTACTCCCAAACAGTAGAATCCTAAAACACTAAAAGGAGCCCACCCCACCCATTTTTTTCACATCCCAGCCCATGTACTCAAAAGGTTACAGGCACACAGGTATGCACCCCCCCTCCCCAAGCCTCCACTGCTCCATATTAAGTGTCTTTAAAGGAAGGAGTGCACACACATTCGAGGGAGAGGGCTTGCATGTTTTGCGAGGGAAGAGTCCCTTCCAGCATGACCGACATCCAAACACAGACGCTGGCCCGAGACGTCACAATATGTCCGTTCAACATGTCAAACTCACAGCAGACCCTCAACCACTGCAATAAAACACTGACATTTAATTACTCCCACCTGGACAGACCCAACTAAAGACATCTACAGCAAAAAGAAATATCCACTACCCCCTCCCCCCTTTAACAGTCAATAACAAAAATATATTTCTATACGAATTGTAGCAGTCTCAGGGTACATAACGCCCCCACCCCCCCACCCCCCAAAAAGAAAACAATAAATAAAGCAAACCCAAACATTTAAAAAGGAGGATATGCATCATGTTTGGATTTACATTAATAATAATAATCCACATCACTCTGCAAAACAGAAATAGACAGACTGAATGATGGGAAACAAAAACCAATAAAAAAGTTCTTTGCATTAAATCATTTCCTCTTTAATTCTTGACCATGTTTAAAACCTTAAAAACATTTCTATAAAAGGCAAGTACTCCTGTTTACCCCCGAAACCCCCCGAAAATAGCGCCTTTCTTCTATTCTGCAAGAGGTGGAGTTGAGGAGGCTGCTAGAGAAACCGTCCCCCTCTTTGTCCACAATTGGCAAAAAAATATATTAACAGCAATAACTTACAATTCATTTATTCTAATTTATTTAACGACTGCTTGATTTATTGTTCATCTCCCATAGGAAGTTCAGTTCAATGCGTCTTTATTGAAAACATTTTAAATAACATTTAATAATAGTATAAAAAAGAAAGGCTAAGTAATAACAATAACACTGTCCTGGGTGAGTGCAGTTTGTGCGAAGAATCACAGAGCGTTTCAGCTCAACTTGACACATTAAGTAGAATTCCTACATGATGTCTAAAGGGTTGTGATTCATATTCTGGCCCAGTGGGTCCTGACCGCTGCCCCCCGGCCCGTGGAGACCGGCCATGCCGCTCAGCTGAGATAACATGGCATTCTGGTCTGACCCAAACTGCTCCATAGAGTTCTGTTGCTGCTGTTGGGTCGGTGGCTGTTGCTGTTGTTGTGGAGGGACCACCATGCCAGGGTGGTGCTGGTTCAGGTGGCCTGGGTGTGGGGAACCCGTCTGCATCTGGGGAGAGATGTGATGTGGGGAGGGCTGGGGCTGCATGCGCGGAGACGGGCTTGAGTGTGGCGGCTGGGACTGGGGTCTGGGGGAGGGCTGCGGGGACCGCACCTGGTTGGCCAAGGAGGTGGGCAATGGCTGGCCCTGCAGATGTGGGTGCGGGGACTGGGCCATCTGCTGCGGCTGCTGAGGACTCATGGGATTGCTGTGCTGGGCTGGTGACCCCCCAGGGCCCAGATGCTGCTGCTGCTGCTGGAGAAGCCTCTGGTGGAGGGCCTGTTGGAGCAGGGCCTGAGAAGATGGAGGTGGGGGCCCGCTTTGAGGGGGCTGAGGGCCCTGAGGTGGCTGCTGAGGACCTCCTACACCCCCTCCACCTGGCCCTGCATCGCCCCCTGGCAGGCCAGCCATGGCATTCTGCTGCTGCATCTGGAGGTGGTGCTGGTGCTGGAGCCTATGCTGGAGTGCAGCTGCGGCCTGCTGCTGGGCCACAGACCCTGGGTAACCCTGCCCCTGCTGGCCTGGGGGACCACCAGGCTGCTGGGGCCCAAGAGGTGGACCTCCGGGTGGGCCCTGACCCACTGTAGGAGGCTGCATCCCAGGCTGTCCCATGTAGCCCTGCCCCTGCGGTGGCTGCGGCTGCTGGAACTGACCGTGATTTACTCCCATTTGTTGTTGCTGCTGTTGTTGTTGCTGCTGTTGCTGTTGTTGTTGTTGCTGCTGCTGGAGATGCCGTCTCATGAGCATCTCTCTAAACTGAGTAGTGTTGAGGTTTCCCATCTGTGGCCCCTGGCCCTGCATACCCCTCCCTCCCCCTTGCTGCTGCTGCTGTTGTTGTTGCTGCTGCTGAAGTGCTGCCACTTGCTGCTGCTGTAACCCACTGAGCATTGGCCTCTGCTGCTGTTGTAACTGCTGCTGCTGTTGCAGTTGTTGTTGCTGCTGCTGCTGTTGTACTTGCTGTAGCTGGGCCATGGTGGCCATGTTGACATTTGTCCCTCCCTGACCCCCCATGTGCATCCCTGGCTGACCGGCACCTGCAGCATTCATGTTTACCTGTGGGCCCCCTCCTGCCATGACATTACCAACAGGACCCCCTGTGGGACCAGGACCTCCTGGCACACCACCTGGTCCACCAGGGCCCCCCTGCACCCCCTTGTATTTGGAGGCCCTCTGCTTAATAAAAGCAGCCATGAGCTGTGGATTAGACCGCAAGATGTTGAGGACTTGCTGCTGCTGGAGTGGTGAGCTGGGCGAGCGGAGAGTCCGTAACAGGTCCTGGAGGGCTGCCTGGGGGATGTTCCCACCAGCAGCACCAGCCCCTGGAACACCAGCAGCTCCAGGGACAGCTCCCCCTGGGACGCCCCCACCAGCACCTTGCTGCTGCTGCTGCTGCTGTTGTGCCATGTTTATCAAGGCAGCGTGGCCCTGAGCTTGTTGGTGCTGCTGTTGCTGTTGTTGTTGTTGCAATTGCTGCTGCTGTTGCTGTTGCTGAGCTGCCATCATGGCTGGATGGCCCATTTGGTTCATCATAGCTTGTCTCTGCTGGGGTGGCATCCCCTGGCCTGCCCACTGCTGTTGCTGCTGCTGAGGGTTTTGAAGTGGTGCACCCATCCTCTGCTGCTGCAGCTGCACCTGAGAGGGGATCTGGCCCTGGGGCAGGTTACCCTGCTGAGGGGGCTGCTGCATGGGCCCCCCAGCGCCAACCATAATCCCTGGCGGAGCACCCTGTTGTTGATCCATGTGGGCCCGAGCAGTTGCCACTGCTGCTGTCTGCGGTGGCATGCCCTGGGGTCCAACCATCCCTACTGCCCCTGGGTGTCCCATGCCCATCTGCTGACCTTGACCCTGCTGATGGTGCGGCAGAGGAGGCATCAAGCCTGCAGCTGCCTGGGCCGCTTGTCTTTGCAGAGCCATCTTCCTCTGAGCATCAGCTACCTGTTGGATCTTCATGGCAATTTCTACTGCTGCCGGTGGAGGGCCAGACGGAGGCTGCTGTTGCTGCTGTGAAAGTGGAGGCTGGCCCTGGGGCTGGCTAGGAGGTTGCTGCCCTCCAACACTTCCAGCCATGACAGTGCCACCAGGCTGCTGCTGGGGAGGCGTTGCAGAGCCAAGGACAGGTTTGCCCTGGGACTGGTGGATTGGGGAGGAGCCCGGGGGTCTGCTGCCATACGGAGGCAAATTGTTGGGGTGCTGTTGGAGCTGCTGAGGGTTGGTCCCTGCTCCACTTTGCTGCTGCTGCTGGACCTGAGGAAGCATCTGCTGTTGATGTTGGGGAGAACTCATTATCCCCCCAGCCCCACCACCTCCACCTCCACCTGCCATCTGCGGAAACTGGTGGTGAAGGGTGTGCTGAGGAGGCATGCCACCTTGTGAGTGCATCCCAGCGGGCTGCAGCTGCTGCTGCTGCTGCTGGTGCTGCTGTGGCTGTTGGACTCCAGGTCCTGGGCCCATTCCCTGCTGTGGGACTGGAGGCATGGTCTGAGTTGGGGTCTGGGGAGTAGGGGGTTGCGTTCCCCCAGATGTCGGTGTACTCGGTGCCGTGGTGCCATTGTTTCCTGGTGATGGAAGTCCAACCACAGGCCCTCCCGGTGGCCCTCCAGCCGGCTGCCCCACCCTCTGCATGCTGGCCATTCTTCTCCTCAACATCTGAGCCTGTTGGAGTCTGTGCTGCAGCTGCTGCTGCCGTAGTTTCTGTTTGATGTTCAGGCAGAACGGGACCGGACATTTGTTCTCCTGACAGTGTTTGGCATGGTAGCAACATAGAGCGATGAGCTGCTTGCAGATGGGGCAGCCGCCATTCGTCTTGCGCTTGCAGCCTTTTGTATGCTGGACAACGCGCTTCATCTTCTGGCAGGACGGCAGGGAACAGTTGGCGTTGCGGCACTGGCATGCATGGACCAGCGACTGGATGCAGCGCTGGATGCTTAGGCGGCGGGAGTCTCCGGGGCTCTGGGTAGCTGCTGCCGACTGGTTGTTGCTGTCGTCGTCCAATCCCAGGCCCAGCTTATCCATCTTGTGCTCATGACCTTTAGTGTTGTAGCAGGTGATGCACAAGTCGTAATCCTGGAGAGAGGAGAACGAAGGGGAGGAGTAAATACAAATCCAAATAAAGGATAATTAATGCATGTTAAACTGTGAAACTAAAATGCTGCAAATCAATTTTATGTACATTGCACAATCATTAAAGTTTGTGATCTGTCTCAGACTGTCTTGTCCTGGCTTTTGATAAGCCCTCAAACTGCTTTATCCTTGCTCACACTTCATCTTTTTCTTCATCACCCTACATTATCTGGGAATGCTAAGAACGAACAATCCAGCCGAGAAAACTATTGTTAGGGCTCGCAGGTGCTACTGGAACAGTTTCCCACCACCACAGGGACTCAGTCTGCAGGAGCAGTCCACTTGGCTGGGCACTCCAGTGAACACTACTAGCAATGTTTGGAAGACAGTGAACAACAGCCACAGAGGAGCTGTAGTTACACTGACTGCAGTACAAGGGAATTAGCTCTTCAAAATTGGAGGGGAGAAAAATAAAGCACATCTGTTCATCCACCAGGCTTCTGTTATCCGCTTTCAATTAAAACTGCTTACTTTTTTCATTCAGCAGACACTTCATGGGAGAGAAAATATTATATATTACTGACACCAAAAGAATGTTGATTTTATGTGTGATTTTTGGTGAGAAGTTAGCTCACTAACTCTACAGCCACACAGCACGCAACTACAGCTGTGCAGACATTCATCATTACTTTAAAAAAAGTAAAAGAAAGATGTTTTCCTGCCAAAACTAAAAACAAGACTACAGTTTATCTCCACTGAAAAGCACTGATGATGAAAACCACATCCCAGTATTCACAGGGTCAGCGCCTTCTTCTTGCTGTAGTTTGATCTCCAGTCATATTAAGAAGGGAGATTTCAGTGATTCTCACCTCGCAGACAGTGCAGTGGAAGCGGGTCTCCACGTGGTGTTTACACTCATTGCAGGTGTAGACGAAGCGGTCCTGGCTCTGGTTGTGCAGCTCCACCAACATACACATGGAGCTCCACTTGGACCTCCTGAGAGAGCTGAACTCCAGGTGCTTGTCCCTGGCCAGAGTCAGGAAGGCGTCGCGTCCGTCCATCAGGTCGCAGGCCATCAGGGGGTCCGAGTCAGTGATGGGGGGCAGGGAGTTGGCGGTGGGGCCGGCAATGAGGCGGATGACGAAGAAGACCTAGGAATTAGAGTAGAGGAGGTCAGTTTTCTCCAACAGCATGTGGACGATGTGTGATTCAGGCCCTGCTCTTACATGCAGGATTTTATAACATTTGCCTTTACATTAGTACGCACATTCAGGAAAATGAACATATACAATTGCTACCTTTACTATTCTGTACAATGTCCTGGCTTTTTGTCAATAAATGCTACAGTAATAAGATTAATAAGATCCTATAGATTTATTTAGTTTACAATATATCACCACTGAATAGTGTGTATTTTTTCCCTTGTAGTTTCTTGATTATCAAACTCAACTGTCACTAACCGATAATGTTAGCAAAAAAATGTGATATAAGTTCTATGAATTTCAATATTTGATGAAGGTTTACCACCTTCTCTGCTGATTAAAGGCACTCTGTTTTTACATTGTATCCTTGAGGTCTAACAAAGCAAATCAAATGCTTTTCCTTTCTCATAAAATATTTATAAAGCAAATTTTACATCCATGTCTACTAGCTAGAAATCTCCACTGCCTTTAGGGGAGCACTGCTGCCATCTATTATCAATCAGAAGAATATTACAAATCTAGCTGAGTTAGTGATAATTCTCTGTGGCTTCATCACTATGAAGCAACACCCTGTCGCATACAAGTAGTCATGTGATCCATTATCAAAACAGAAAAATCGATTGTAGCTGCTTCGATTATTTGTCTCAGTAAAGAAAAGAACACTTTTACCACGCTCAGTTTTGTATAATACAATAAAATAGTAAGCAGCTATTGTTACAACCAAATCAACCTCATATACCTCCTTATGTTTCTCCATGGTGGCGTAGAGTTTCTGAGAAAGGTCATTGGAAACATTGGGCATCCCTGGTTTCTTCTTATTGGCTCGGCTCAAGCTGCTCTTGTTCTTGCTTGTCTTTTTATTGTTCTTCTTTTTGGCATTCTTGCTGTCTCCTTTCGTGGCCTGTGAGTGTTTAAATGTCAATGTCAGTACAACAAACGTCATTTTTTGTGACATAAATGAGGCTGAAAGTGAAGAATACATGCAGACTCTTACTCTACTCACATCTGTGCTCTCGTTGGAGGTGCTGTTCTCCTCCCTCTTCCTCTCCTCTTCCTCCTGCTCCAGCTCCTTGATGCTCTCCTCCAGAACGTTGGGCCAGAAATCACCTTCAAAATATGGCAGCTCCTTGGCACTGGTCAGCCGGTCCTCTGTCGCCTGCTTAAAGATGTCCTGAGGGACAAAGCAGAGGGACAAATGGATGACTTTTAAATTCTCATAATGCTTTCAATGCCACTATTCGCTTCTGCGCTGTCAGAGAAAACAATAGAACATATAATTGAAATCATTCTTGACCTTGGAAACAGCAGTTGAGGAAACAATCTCACAACATGGTCTAATTTAACTTATCTAATATATCTATCTACATCAATATCTACATGTGGAGTGCTACAGCTGGTAAACTGACTTTGTGCCAAGACTGGTTTATAAAAGATACAGTATTTGCAGACCTTTAACATATGCATTAGGACTGACTTGAAAATTTGTGATATTATTTATTGTCCTGGGGTTTGACTCTTCTCTGCAGTGATAAGTGGATTAAATCACATTGTTTGTATGGTAACTAAACAAAAAGCATGTCTCACCTTGTAATCATGGACAATGCGCTCAGCAACAGCCTTGTCCAGCATCTTCTTGTACCACTCCTGCAGGCGTTTTGGCTTGGGGATCTTCTGGTCCGCTGGGTGACAGTGGAAGATGTAATCATCCCCTTCACTGGGCGGACAGGCCCAGATATGACCTGTGGTAAACCTGAGACAGGGAGACATAGTTGTTTTCACTGAGGCTATAATAAAGGAGTAAACTGATTTCCTTTTATTCCATCTGCTTGCTCATTTTCATGTAAGTGAAAATTATCTGTAGCTGCGTCTGGAACACAGAGCCTGATGAATACACTTCACACTGCATAATGAGCTCATAGTGTTAATGTTGAAGCTACTGCCTCCTGCCTCATCTGGAGATGACCTACCCCTGCCTCCTGACATACTCCAGGTAGCCTATCAGGATCTCATGGTAGACAGTGGTCCTGAGGTGTCGAGGTCTGAAGAAGTGCACGCTGTCCAGGTAAGAGATGTACACTCGTCTCTGATTGGGAGGCGGGCAGTCTGAGCCGTACTCTTGAACGTGCATGCCGAAAAAACACACATCTGCTCCGTCGATGTCCTCAAACGCAAACAAGGCTTTCATCCTGTATGGGAAGGACTCGGCCATCTCTCCACTGTCCACAAACCTGGATTAAAAAAAAACACACACACACACAGCCAGGTGAGCAAACAGCTGTGAAATCCGAGAAATGTCATCAGCAACTCTTCCCTGCTGCTTCTATACCATGAAGTGTCTTCTTCTGACCTGACTGACAAAATGTGCGAGTCACAATTAGAAGAAATCAATGAGAATATGAAGACTTGATGGAACTTTTGTGTTGAAAGTTGAGGGGAGCGGTATATAGCAACAGGTGAGATGCATATCTGTAACCACTGACTGGATTTTTTAAACTAAAAACTCACTGCAAAACCCTAAATCTAGAGGATATTAACTGGAAATGCAGCACATACATCAGCTTTGGTACAAAAACCACAGAACATAACAGGCTTGGCAGTCTAGTGAGGGACGTGGTGTCATCTTTTGCATTTTGTAGAAATGCCATCAGATGAGTTTTCCCAAAGGGATTATTAAACTGGCATCAATACTGTATTTTTCATGTTTCAATTAACTGGAGTAATAACAGTTATTACTGTTATTACTGTTGCACTGAATCACTTTGTTGCCTCTGAAGTCTTCAGTGGACAAACTACTACTACTTGGGTTTCTTCCGTTACCTGCTCTCCAGTGCATCATGACCAGTCAGCTGTTGCCTAGCTACAACAATATTGTGCATTTGTTTTGCAATGGTGTGAAGGATCTGCTGCTTGTGCAAGGTTTCTCACAGGAAACTGGTCCTGGAGAAGTACCCCTCCTCAATTTTATTGATACAAGTCCAGCTGGTCAGTACAAACTAACGTCAACTTGATGCAAATTCTTTTGAGTAAAACTGTCCAGCTTGTGATTGTCAAACTCATAGGGTTTTCTTTTTCCACAACACTACAAAATGTAGCTTTATGTAGCTTAATAAGCTAAATAATAAAAGCATATGCACATGCTCTGTGTGCTCTAAGATGTGTAGAGTAGTGCTGTTCAACTAGCTGTAAAAAGAGAGGGGAGTTTCTTCTGTAAACTCAGACTCTTACTTTGTTGCCAGTGTTTTCATTTAGGCCTGACTGTGGACGAATGATTCATCAGTTTTGACCGTCAGTGACCAGATTAAGCAAGATCATCATTACTTGTTAGGAGACAATGTTCAGCTACTCCTTGTTCTGTTCACACAATCACTATACAACACAATACACACACAATACACATGGGTTAGATGATAAAGCTCATATTTGCGTTATGTTTGTCTAAGTTTCTTTCTGCAATAAAATGATCACAGATGATCATCATTCTGTTTTAACACTTGTTATTGTACATTTGTTCATGTATTTATTTTATATAGTTTTGGACAATGTTATTTTATATGTAGTTTTGCCAAGGTCATAAGTCTCATTAAGGTGAATTATTTTTTATAATGATGACAGTGGAGCGGAGTCTTTATTTCATGTGAGGTGGCCGACCTCCGTTATAAAACAAGGTGGAAAACCTTGTTCCCTCTTCGGATTTATTTCATCAGGACAAATACATATTTTCCATGAGAACTGATGACATTTAAATCCTGATCTTAGGTTGTTATCACTGCTGAAAATAAGAAATTATCATATTACACAACAATTTACACATATATTCAATGGTGCTTCCAACACCAGACATCCAGAACCTGCAGCAGCAGGTCCAACCTCCTACCTGGACTTCATGCCTGGCTTGACCTCGACCACCTTGTCTGAGACGTGGACCACTCGGATGGTGACCTCACCAGACTCGGGGTGGCTCTGGCGCTTGAGGTAGTCGTTCACTCGTGTCTCCAAAAAGCTCCCCAACTTGGTTTGGGGAAGCCCTGTAAAAGAACAAGACGAAGAAAGAAAGGTGGATTATTGATAAAACAATGAAATAATTATCCTTGTCAGTTCTGTAGCTTATTGGGAAGTGGTTTGACTGAAATTTCTTTTTGCTCAAATAATTCTAGTTAGCAGTAAAATGATTCAGTGAAATCATTGTTTGGTAGAATACATGATACACAGTTCATGTTTTGAAGTTGTCAGTTGCACAGAAAACAAAAAACATTTAAATATTAAATAACTTTTTCTTAAAGATACTGCTACTCAAGGTTTTCTTCAGTGTAAACTACACAGTGGGATGTTAAAAGATGTAGTGGTACCTTTTTTTAATGAGGACTTATTTATCTGTAATATAGTTTGAGTTTTTGAAAATGTTGGTATTAAATCAAAAACAGAAAAGGATCAAAACAGGTGAAAAGTGATGAGAGCACAGTGAAAGGGACACACACATACTCCACGTACTTTTAGCTGCGTATTTGTTCTCCTTCCTTGTCTTATTTGCCTTTTTGAGGCAGTTGTCGCACACAAAGCTGTGGTTAGGGAGGAAATAAATAGTAAATGGTTACATTTGCAGGTTACCATCCGCTCTGTCACAATAAGCACCAATGACAGTGATTAAGTGGTTTTAATCAAGAGATGATTTGGCCTTTCATGTCAGTCAGTCTTTCTTCAAACAACTATAATGACTACGAAGTTGCTTACATCTTTTAATTACTAACAGAGCACACATGAAGGAAGATCAAGCTTTGAGGAGTGAGAGAGCTGCAAGACTTTGTTTGCATGTTTAACTGCTGCAGCCCTGGCAGTCATTTTTAGTCTTCACGTAAAGATCAAAACTCCTACATCTTTTCAGTTTCAAAACTTTTTCCAAACTGCTCCTCAAAATGTGTGTAATCTCTCACAATTTGCTCAAGACAGCGTATCTACAGCTACACGACAACATGCATTCATACGTGTCAAGACTTCAGATCAACAAATCAAATGTTTTGGCTGACTCTAACTCTTTTCAAGAAACACAAAAGGCCAAATACATTTTCCAGACACAGTCACATAACAGAATGTACAGTGTGCGTATGATAGCTGGCTCACCCTGAAGGCCATATGGTTTCATGATGCAGGACACAGATCTGGTGCATTTTACGACCGCAGTCAATACATTCCACAAGCCTGAGCAGAGAAAAGACAAAAGGCAGACACAATATTCAAAGTTAATAGGACGACATGTCACGCATGATGGAAATACAGTTTGTTCCTCTACAGGAGCTACACAGTTGCTAAATAACAACAGAAAAAAAACATTTGTGACACATGGAAAACAAAAGATTTTATCTCATGGCTCTCATTCACAAATAATAATCACTTAATCACATTTTCCAAACACCTAATTCAAGTACTTTGAATAAAAAAATCTTACTTAATACATAATATACAGTACATATCATCTTGGAGCAGTATAGACACGGTACAAAATCATTAAAAAAAGAACGTTAATGAGTTAAGAATGGGACATACAACTCAGGATCAAGTGTGTCGTTCTTCTTTCGCTGGAACTGGTCTTTGTTGATGGACCTGTGGGAAATATCAGAAAACAAACTACTGTAACTGACACAGTAAGGTAATCCTCTGTAGACTGCAGGCTGCGCCTGAAATGATGTGTCAGAAATTCTGAAAATGCTTCTGGAAATCAGAATATGCCCACCAGCTACACATTTTATCACAGTTCATTGTTATACTGATTATTTCTATATCTCCCAAACTCTCGAGTTAGTTAGGAGAAAGGGCTTAAATATAACATAGTTGTTTTAAGATGGTGATGCAAAATACTGAAAGAATTAAATGATATAATAAAGGATGAAATCAAATAAAAACAGAGGATTTATGTTTTAAAGGAGCACTCCATCAATTTTACATATGAAGTTTTGTTTATTCATCATGTGGAGTACGACTATCACGACTAAAACATGATATATAATGTATAGTGTCTTTAGGACGAGCTTCGCCAAGTCAGAGAAAACAACGCAGATGATGTCACAGTGATGTCATCAGGGTCATCTTGCCTTGGGCTTTAGACTTGAGACTTTTTCCAGAAAGCCTGTGCTACAAACTGGAGGTGTGGAGTTTGAAAGACGTTGCAGAGAATTTAATGAAAGCTGTAGTATCCAGCGTTTTTGGAGCTTGAGCCAAACCAGCTCCTTTAACAGATTTTTTTCTTTTTTAAAAATCTGTCTCTTGTGCGTCCAGAAGCTTTACTAGACTAAACTGCTTTTTTTAAAAATCCTGTATTTGACTGCTTACATTTATCTTACACATTTAAAAAACAAAAATTGAAACCCAGAGGAGAAATCAATAGAAAAAAACTATTTGATCTTTAATCTTTTACATTCCACTGAGCTGCTTGTGGGTCAGTAACTGCAAACTCATGTTGTGCTGGCTAAACATTGTTCAATCCCACAGAACTTTGTTTTGGGTTTGGTTCATTTCATGAAGTGGTGCGAGCGAGTCTCAAGTTTGAATATTTCATCCAGAGTAAACACCATACAGCTTCGATAAGAGGTGGAATAAGCTCAATATATATGTGATACTACTAGAGATGGTGTGTAAGACAATTTTGCTAATCCTAAAGCTACTTAGGGGGAAATCTAAAGGAGAATACTGAATACTACGTTACTTGAGAATCTAATATTTAAATGGGAGAGCTGATGTCTGCTGTGTGTGAGAGGAAGGCTGGAGTGGGATACTCACGTCTGAGGCTGGGAGGGGTCGTCACCCAGGGAAACGCTCTCGCCCTGGATTTCGTTGAAACACTTCTCACAGAAGTGGTACCTGTCAGCAAGAAGCCCATATTTTGGTGAACTACACCGTTCGCCATCAGCACAGCCAATCACAGAGAGGGCACGAAGAAGCAGCCGCCAATCAGGGCAGGGCAGGACAGGCCAGGGGGCGGACACACAGGAGGAGGCACAGGGCAAGGTAGGTCGTCGCCAGGAGGTAGCAGCCAATCGTGATGCAGGGTTTTTGTGTGGGCGGGTGTTTTGATTTTGCGCGTAAATTTCGGAGTGGATGATTGGTCACACCAAAGCAGGCCAATGCAGACATCACAAGCGTTAAAAAAGGAGGGAGAGAAGGGGAGAAGGGAGGGGGGGGAGATGGGGGAGGTCAAAATGAATATTAAAAAAGCGTGAAATAAATCGTTACAGGTCAGACGAAGACAATGGAAGGACAGAGAGGGAGGAGGGGGGGGACATGGAGGAGGGAGGGACGGACAGGATGTGAACAACAACCAACAGAGGACAGAGAGCCAAGGCAAAGCAAAGATTAGCGTCAGACATCCAGTGGTAAACAACAACAACATTACAGCAACATGAGAGACCACTAGGAGCTGTGGAGGAGGAAGGGAGTGAGGATACGAGTCTCCAAACATGAAAGGGTGGATGAGGAAAAAAATAAATGGTAAAGCAACAGAGACCCATCATCCTTTCAGCTCATTTATAAAGTGGGAACCTTTCTTCTGGTGGTGAGAATGGACACAACCTCCCCCCGTCTATTTATGCAATATCAGAAAACACAAGCAGTCATGTGTTGTGCATGTAAATTTACTCAGTGGGAAACAATGGTGCAACAAATAAACAATAACTGCTGAAGAAGACAGGAGCCCACTTTATGAATGACGACATAATGAAAATTAAAACGGTGAACTATGGAGATGGAGATGGTGCCAGGGTAACCATTTGAAGCCAAATTAAAACTCATCTGTGATTGCACTGATTGATTGATGCTATGCTGTAGGAAATATAACCAATGTGCAAAATACCCCAAGACACATACAAGCTGATCTCATTGGTTGCAAAATGTCTAAATGTCAATAATGTCTGTGGTAGGTATGTGTGTGTATGTGTGCGCTTGTGTTCCAATGTGTCGACAGCCCTTACCTGTTCTGGTAGCTAAAGTAGGCAGCGTCACGTTGGATGGTGCATAATTGTTTTCCATAGCAGCAAAGAGTTTGGGGAGAAAACTCAAACTGCAACAAGAAAAGAGACAAAAACAAAAAAATGTTTGCAGAATCTCTCATACATGCATTCCTCACATATTCATACATTACTGGGACGCACCAAGACAAACTCATAGACTCATGGACATTTTGGGAAACCCTCCCATTTGCCCTAGCTAAGCTAAGCTAAACAGGTAAGCTAACCAGCTGCTGGCTGTAGCTTAGCTTCGCACAAACATCTGTTTTCCTCTGTTTCCTGTCTTTGTGCTAAGCTAAATTAGCTAGCTGCTAGCTAGTTTCATATTTAAAATAAAGACGTGAGAGTGTTATTAATCCGCTTATGTGACACTCGGCAAACTATTCCTTTACAACCCAACCCTGACCATAAATTAGCTCAATAAAAAAAGAATAGCAGAATGTCTTCACTGACAATGTTTTATGTCTTTGTATACCTGCACTGACAGCATGAATTGTGAAAAAGCAAAAACACCTGCTCCTCACCTTCCTCCCACAACAGTACCCTAGGCCCTGCATGACGGGGTCAATCTCCGACTCAAACACCTCAGCCAGCTTGGAGCAGTACTTGTAGACACGGGAAGTCTTGCGGTTGTACAGCCAGGCGTTGTTGAACATCAGCCAGATATCCTCAACGTACTGCCATGGCTCTTGGTACTGTCCCGTGTCCAGCTTCCTCTTGATGGTCGACAGGTCCATGGGGTTCTTCACAATGTCAAAGTAGTCCTGGTTTGGAAGGGTCGTCGTCCGGATTCAAGTGAAAGTTGATAAGGGTTGGAGGAGGGAGAGAAGAAAGAGCAGCAAGGTGGTGGAAGGGGTTGGCCGTCCGAGAGAAGAAGGTGAGAGAGATGGGGAGGAAGAGTATCATCATCATCAACATCAGCGTTGTGGTCGTCAGGTGTGATGAAGGTGTCGCAGTTGACCAGGCAGGACCAGAGTAGGGAGAGAAGAGGGTGCAGGGGGACAATGTTGTTGAGCGCTGCAGAAAAGAAGGTTCACGTGCAAACAGAGAGACATGACAACTTCTGCCCTCCAGCTCTCTGCTTTGCACCCTACATTTAAAGTCAAGACTCTATCTGTGCTGCACAGCAGGGACTGGATGACCACCACAAGTCTGTCCGGTCCGCTGCTGCTCGTATAACCAGTCAAGAATTTAAAAACTAGCTACAGTTTTCATACTGATAGTACAACTAAAGCTCAGCCTTGTGTTCCTGTAATCATTATTTAGCAATTTGTCCTAAAAAGCACATTAACTCAGTGATAAACACTGTGACAGCCAGAATGGTTTTCTGCTGAGGACTGAAAGCAAACAAAGCTTTCAGGCCTGGGTAGCGATCAGGGTGCAAAACCAAGAAGAACAGAGCAGTGGTAACAGCAAGGCAGACAGAGATTTACTGTTCTTAGCAACGTAGCGGTTGGCATTAACAACGGCAGCAACATGAGTAGCAATATGATGACGGAGTTAAAGCCAACAGTGCTGAGGTGAAGCTAATGTAAGAGGGACAGATGAGTCTCCAAGTTGTTTTCCTGTTCCTGTCGGCTGCCCTCTGCTTCTTCTCAAAACGAAAATACGATTTGAAAAAGGAGCAGAGAAGAAGCCGAGGAAAAGAAAGGCTTTTTGGAGATTCAACCAAAAAAAAAAAAAAAGGAGGAGGTGTGAGTTTCAAAGAGCAGGGTCCATCTCAGTGTCACCATGGCAACAAGAGTTAGAAAACAGACCCTCATCTCTGAATGGAACCACTCACATGAACAAACAAGTGATGCACATTACCATACCAACCTACAGGGCCAAAATTATATCAGAATAATACAGGGTTTATAAATCCCACCAGTTTTTAAGTAACACTGCAGCAAGTGCCTGAATATTTATGAAAATGGTGTTACACAGTTATACAACAGTGGAAAGTTGCATCACTTGACTGTGGAGGTTCCTGAAGGAGAGGTGAGCCAATAACCTGGTACTTGCTCATCACTGCTCGGAAAAAACAAGCCTTTATTAAACGTCATATTGCATGAGGCAGTGGGAGGCCTGACACTGTCACTGTTGTCAATACAATAATGACATGACCTGCATGAAAGTGTATATTTGTTCTCATCAAATACTCTTTTCCCCCTAATTTGGATGCAGTGAGGGTAAAGGTATTGTCCCACCTCTACACACTGCCCACCTGAACACTGACACACTACTACTGGTGAGGAACTGAACTAGAAAGCTAGCAATGGAATACTAGGATGAGAACTATGAAAGAAATCATAAGTCAAATTAAAACCTAAAACTTTATGATAAAATGCAAAAGTCAAACCAATCAAAGTGATAAATGAAAGCAATTGGCTCATGAACTGTGGGAATTTTCCCACTGAAATAAATAGTGAGGACATTTCATTTATTGTCTCTTTGTTTTTGGAGTGAAAGAAAAGCAGCCATTAATTCAATTGGGCAAAATACTCTGATGGATGCTTGGGTCACATAATATTGTGTAATTTGTAAGTTTTTTATGCTTATTTTGCAGGGGTGCGGTGGAGTGTCTACAAAACAATTAAAGTTGAATCAGCTCACACTAAAAGCTGTCAACACAAAAAGTGAAATTTCAGTGTCAGCATTACTCAGCCGAACTGTTTGGTAACTACAGTTCCATCAAAGTAAAGGCAAATGTTCATAAGAGTCATTGCTTTGATTTACAAATGACAAGAAGCTTCAGAAAAGAGAAAACACTGACACGCTCACACTTTTACACAGACAGACACACACACACACACACTTCTAAATCTCGTTTTCTTAACTTCTGACATGCAATGGGAGAAAAATCAACTAAAAAGTTAAAGAAACTGGAAGCAGATGAACAAAATAAATTATGAAAATATGACAACTATGACAAAGCAGAAATAATATTAAAGATGAAAAAAGGAAAACAAACAATTAAAAAAAAAACTACGTTTTCAGAGGAGTTGAAGCAAAATGGCAGCCAGTGCAGTCCCTTACCAGGTTAGTTTTGTTACTAGTTCGAATACGTACGGGTATTCCCAGTAACTGGGGGTCCACCGGCTGACGGAAGGGAAGGGACTCAGGGTCCTGCCGGTACAAAGCTTCCAGGGTGGGCATCAGAGCCTGACGCAGCTCCTCCGGCTTAAAGACTAGAAAAAGGAGAGCAGTAAAAATGAATGCGAAATGAGATAGACTGAGAGATGGCAGGTAAAAGAGGAAGAGGCACGGGCAAAAACTGCCTCTTCTCTCTGGTAGATGGCTGTCAGTGAAACTCCACTGACAACATCATGTAGCATTGTGGTATTTAACAACACCTGCAGCACAGAGACAGACGCAGTATTCATGGTACAGAAGCCAAGATGTGTAAATCCAGAGAGTCAATGTGTTACAGTTTGTGCTTTTCTGATTATTTTATGTCCATCATTAAGTTATTGGAGAGAAAATAAATCTCTCTAAGCTAACAAGGTTTCCAAAGCTCATTAACTTAGCTTGGGACAGTGAGGTCACACATTTTATTCAAAAGATGTACTTGTACCTCTCGTCTGCAAACAACTGATCTTTTGTGGAGTTTCACTCCAAACAGAGGAGGCTAAATAAAAGTGAATAGCGCAGCACAGCTAATAAGTTGTGATGGTTTTCTTTGTTTTGGACTCTGTGGCTCTCTGTCCCCTCAAAGGTCAACACTATCAGGACACCATTCTATAGCTCAATAATGCATTTTAAATCCTGATGAGGCCAGGCTTTTCCTATAGTAATTATTTTGATCATTCTAGTTCTTGTCAGTAAAACTACTTTTCACTTTCTGACAATTCATTAATGTGCAGGTAATAGTAGCTGTTACATCAACAGAGTGAAGATTCAAAACTTACTTTTCTTCTTGCTCTGAGTGCTGGCTGGGGAGCTGTTGGTTCCTGTTGACCCTGACCCCTCCTCTTCCTCTTTGGGTTCTTTCTTCACCTCCGGCTTCTTGTCTTCACCTGTTGCTACTGACGACGACACTGAGGAAGATGTATCCATGGGCTCACCTTTACAACCATCTCCTGATGACTTCTCTTTCTTTATCTGAGAGGAAGATTAGAGTGTCAGTAAAACGATTTCCTTATCAGTGTGATTACTAACTGAAGATAAGACCTAAAACACATTATATTTAACTTCCCAAAGCCCAGCTGTTCCAGGCTTTTCCAAAACTTAAGTGTCACTAAGTCAGAGTGGACAATCTCACCTCAGGTTTCTCCTCCGTCTTCACATCAGGCTGACCCTTGCCCATCTTCCCTTTGCCCTCTCCTTGTGTATCAGCCCCTTCGTCATCCTCCTCCTGCTTCTTCACCTCCATTTTAATGTCTTCCTGGCTGGGAGCAGGGCCATCTGCCAGGGCGAGCTGGGAACTGGGATCAGCGCTGCTGTTGACTGAAGCCGGAGAGGATACCTGACCATCTGCTGTCAGAGATGGCTTTGCAGATAGCTGAGACAAAAAGGACAGAGATCAAGAGAGGTTTAGAAATCCACAGACAGGACACATGATCTTTGTTGGGTTCCCACACCCACTCACCATCATTTCATTCCTCCTCAAATTCATTTGTCCTTCAAGTAGTTTTAAGACCATCATTTTTGGAAATCAACAAACTTTTGACTTTTCCATGAAAAATGATTGTTTTTTTTTTTCATTTTTATTAACTTTTCTTAATGTTATTATTCCTGTGGTTGATAGGGAAAAAAGCCTTGCATTTAGGTTTAACAGGGATCAAGCACCCAACGCAACTCTGAAATGAAGATTCACTGCACCAGAGCTACTAGGAGGCCAAGAGCATCCTGGAAAAAGGCTTTAATGTGATTTAAGAAAACCAAGTCTGTGCTGGGGAAAGTAGCAAAGTAAGGGAAGCAGGGTGATCTACTCACTGGGGTCTGAGGCAGCTGCAGTGGCACATGAGCATTCTGGTTAGGCACTGATGAAGCCTGACCTGCTTGGGGGCCTGAGGAAGCCACGCCCCCAAGTGTCTGCTGTGGGAGCTGACTGGCCTTCTCAGAGTTCACCATCTGCCCTGGTGGCTGCGGCTGCGGCTGCGGCGGCTGCTGCTGCTGCTGCTGCTGCTGCTGCTGCGAAGCTTGTTGCTGCTGTTGTTGCTGCTGCTGCGGATGTTGTGGTGGGGGGAGCTGGGGTGTGCTGGGGGTCAGCGGCTGTGGGGTCTGAGAGCCAGGTAACGTGGGGGGTGTTTGATGGGGCTGAGGCGTTAAGCTGCGTGCTGGTGACGGGGAGTTTGTTCGGATGGATGGGCAGTGAGGGTAGGAGTTGGGCTGGGTGGGGGTGGAGGATGGAGGCAAGTTGGGTAGAGGCCCGGCACCACTGGCACTACCAGTCCCCATGGAGCCTCCAGGGGCTCCGGAGCCCGGAACAGAAGAGGCGGACTGTGCTGCGGGGCTGCTGGCTGGGAGGGAAGGCGGCGTTGACATCGGGTTCTGCTACAGAGGTCAGGACACAGAGGTTAGAGAAAGAAGAAAAGCCAGGATACACTCTACTTCGTGACTAACACAGAAATCATTTTGATAGAGACTTTGCAGAAGATCAATCCACAGAGTATGAGAGAAACAACATGGATATGACTAATAACAGAGAAAGGTTTTACCAGGTACAAAGCTCTGGAACCCCTGAGTCACAACACTTTATTTCTAATTAGTCTCTTTGAAACCTATAAAAATGATTTCATCAAATATGACTGACTGTCACAAAAGCACAAATAATCAGTCTTAAAACTTCTGGATAGAGTTAGTGAAAAACTGTGATCCATCTCTCACAACACCCATGAATTATATGCCAAAATCCTGAAGACAAAAGATGGGTAATTATACCATATTCATCACTACCCATCAATTCCCGCAAAGCTGCTCTGACAGTTGACATCTATGTTCATCCTCATGCACATTCATTTTGCCAGCTGTCCCACATCAAACAGAAAATATGTTTGAATTTCAGTATATCACATGCTTTAGCAAAGATCCAACTCCCCCTGACAATTGAATTTATCTATACATTACAAAGTACTGTCACTCTTGCCACTCAGTCCTCACCGGTGGCACTGTAGTCTGTGGCCCTGGCTGATTCATGCCAACAGGACCAGAACCAAGTCCGGGACTGGACCCAGGAAATTGGCCCGTGGGGAGGTACTGGTTCTGTAACTGTGTGGCGTTGGGCTGGCCCATTCTTGTTGCTCCCATACCCATCTGGAAATGAGACATCAATGGTGATGTGAAGTCTTGAATATTATACGTCATCATTACAGTCATGAAGATGTCCTGTTGTATGAATTTTATATGCGAATGAAAACTTCATTAAACACTTTGCCTTGTGTGTACCCTCCTACTTCACAGCTTAGATTTCTCACAGCAGGTTAAGTTAAGGAAATAACATCCTTTTAACCTTGTAGATGTCTTACTATCCATTTTGGACAGTGATACCAACCTGGTTCATTGGAGGATTAAGAGGAAGAGGAGGTGTCGACCTCTGACCCATTGGCTGCATCCCCATCTGACCAAACTGGTTCATTCCTAAAAGTGAAGGAGGAGAGAAATGAATGTCAAAATGAGAGGTAAGGATATGTGACTGGTAATGATCGCTTGGAATTCAAATTTCACAGTGTATATGCACAACAGACTGTCTTTGTACTCCGGTGAGGGGTGGGGGGCAGTCTGACCCATCCTTCAGCTGCTGGCCAATCAGTAAACTTACTAGGTAATTGTTCCCCTTGCTGACGCAAAATAGAGAAAACTAGTGAGCTTGCTAAACAAATAATCATGACACCACAATGTCTGAGAAGTAACGTGTGGAAGCATTTTGCAGATTAGGGTAAGCATGTTTGCTGACTTTGTAAAAACACTGCTCTACAATAATGTTAGTGAATGAACAGAACATGGCCAGTCAGACAGGACCTGCTGAGGCAAAACACATGGTCAGGGTAGTAAGCATTAACTGCAAGAGCTAGCACAGCTAGCAGGCTAATCACAGAATTACAGTTTTATTAAACACTTCACATTCACTGCAACCAAGCAGCATCCTTCCTTCTCTGATGCTGGTATTATTCTGGTAACTAAAACTTTCTGTTTATTTAAATACCACTAGAGATGTGAGATTAAAAATATTTGCTTATAATTTGGGACCCGACCTTTAATGTACACCACATCAAATACCTCCAGCACCATCACTTTTAAGCCTCTTCTTCTTCTGTTCACTTAACATGCCTTTCTTATGGTGTCATTTACACTAATTAAACATACCTGCTGGGTTCTGCATCCTGTTGACCATCTGATTGGGTCCAGCTGGTCGGGCCATGGACGGATCAGCATGAGGACCATCTGACAGGTTGATAAGAATTATAGAAATCATGTCTTCAGGATCAAGGAATATCAACAAAACCACAGACAACTGAAAGATGTTTTAAGGATGTGGAAAGTGAGGCAAACAAACCTCATTACACTTCTATTAGACTAGTGGTGTGTATGCATGTTTATTCTCTTTTTCCATGTCAAAACTACATTTCTCCATGATCTACATTTCATCAGAGTCTGATCAGCGCTGACTGATCTGAAAGTTGAGCAGTCAAATTTTATATTATTTGCATGCCCGCTGTATGTGTGCATACATTCATACATGTTTGTCCATGTAAACACACAAGTGTGTGAGGGAGGTAAAAACAGTATGTTTACTTACTTGGGGGTTGCCCTGGGGCCATGGGCGGCTGTCCCATGTTGGGAGGCCCCTGTGGGAGGCCTGAGGTGGGTATTCCAGGTTGGCCGGGCATCATGCCCTGCTTCTGGAGTCGTGTCCTCCTCTTTTCCTCCAGCTCCTTTTGGATCTTGTAGATCTTCTCTGCCAGCAGGTGGTAGTACTCCGCCTGGAAGGTGATGCAGCAGGAGGGAGGGAGGATGTTATGGGATACATCTCAACAGTGCGTAAGATAAATACATTTCATTTTCCTTACTCCTTAACTGGGAACTGATAGTTATGCCACATGACTTCATGCTCTGAGTTTGTTGCTGGTTTCTTACCCTGCTGTTGGCTGACTCGTACATGTCTCCCTCTACTTTTCGAGCGTAAGCCACCAGATTCTCCATCCGTCGATCCTTCAGTGCAGCTGGGTCAGGAGTGGGGAAGATGGCCTGCACACTGCTCCCACACACACACACGCACAAACAGAAAGGACGCACAGCTACAATTAACTTGGGAACAGAGGCAGCCAATTGACAAATGATCTAATATTCAAATTAGTTCATTTCACTATCTCCTGCCCATAGTGACATTTTTTATGGCCGCTTGCGAGACACAGCAGACTCACAGCTTGTGGACGAGGTGATTGCGGAGGTCCTGCGTGATGTCTTCATGCCAAGACTTCCTCATGCCTGCAGCAGAAGGAGGAGTTGCTGTGGGCATGGAGCCCAGGTTCCCCACACCATCATTCATCAAACTGAGGGAAACGACAGGCAAGAAGGGAAACAAGGAGTAAGAGTCAGCCAGAAAAGAACTAATTTTGACTTTGTTAAAGTCTTAAATGACAGCAGCCTGACTTAAGACAAAGTAAACTGCTGTGGTCAGTGAAAAGCAGTCATACCTCTGTGCATTCATGTTGTTGTGTAACATGGCATCTGGCAGTAGGGTGGACTGCTGGTTGGGGGGCTGCACTCCCACTCCACCATTCACTCCCATAGAGTTTCCTCCTGGAAAGAAATAATTATAGAGTTTGAAGGAAGTGTTTTTTTTTTTTTTTTTTTAACAGAACAACGTCAAGAATGGACATCCAGGCTCAGTGATAATCCTAGTAGGTCACCATATAATTTGTGACATGCACAGTGGCATTACAAACTAACCCATGGTGTTTAGAGTCCTTATCCCAGGCTGCCCCTGCAGCCCCTGGTTTGGCATGTTGGCCTGTGGTTGCTGCTGTGGCATCTGGTTGCCCTGGTAAGTGAGGCCCAATGCAGCGTAGGCCCTCTCTATGGAGCTGGGGTCAATCTGGCTGGGAGGGTTCAGATTTGGAGTGTTGGACTGTCCACCTGGCACTCCTGAACCTAAAGAGTTCACCAAACCCACACCTGCACTGTTGACAAGAGCTGTCAAGAGGAAAGAGAAGATTGCCAGTAAAAAGAGAGGAAGAGGTAACAAAGAATGAGCGTTTGTGGATTCAGGCTCACCGACATGCATTTTAATGGTTATTAAAGAATTCACTCTTCGTGATAGATCATGTGTAATAACTTAGTGATAACCACAAGTGTGTCTGCTGAGTGGGAGACACTCACACTGCTGGTTCCTCTTGTCTCCAGCATTTTTCAGTGGCAGGCATACAGGACAGTCGTGTCGTGTGCAATTCTTCCAATGAGAGATGATCTGTCTGGATGAGGCACAGTGTGCCACTGGAGGAGGAGAGACAGAAATGGAGAAAGGTTTGAGAAAGGGGAAGAGAAGTGAAAAAGAGAGAAGAGGGAGAACAAGTGAAATGAGAAAATGTGAAAGAGTGAAGGAGGAAAATAATGAGACAAGAAGAGGATAAGAGAAAAAAGGACAACTTGAGAGTCAGAAGAGACAGAGGCCAGAGAATAAGAAAGTTACTGTATGAGTCATTCAGTACAATAAAACTACGTCCAGATGGCAACTCAATGAGAGTAAGAGCAAGGAAAAATGATAGTAGAACAGCCACTTAGACAGAGAATAACTCATTCTGATACAACGAAAAGCTGGGAGGCAAACCAAGAGGGATATAAACAACATACAAGAACAAGCAAAAAAAGATATATTAAATCTTTTACAACTTTAAACACTGCCCAGTGTTCATGACATAAACCACACACACCATTAAACCAGCAATCAGTATAATTCAGCAGACTCACCCTGGCAGGATTTGCCAGCCTGGCAATGAGTCATGTGGTTGAGCACATTCTTCATGGTGCGGCAGTGGGGCAGGTTGCACTGCCGCACTTCACCGTTGGCCTGCTCCCTTCGCTGGCACTTGTGCGCATGGAGCAAGAGGACCAGCTGCTGTTGAATCAGCTTCCTCTTCTCAGGGTCTGCAGTAGGGGGTGCTGCACCGGGACCTGCCCCTACGGCACCAAGCCCAACCTGGGCAGCTCCCACCGCTGCCGCTCCGCCGACAGATACACCACCAACCGCTCCGGGTTGCTGCTGCTGAGATGCCTTGTGACAGAGAGGAGAGAGGAGGCACAGGTGAGCATTAGAAAACAGTCATGCGTGATGGGACCACTTCCAATGACCAATTAGCCGATTGGCAGCTAACAATTCAATTATCAATTTTTCCACAACTCTTCACTATTTCGGCAGGAAAATAACATTTAAACACAGATAAAAGTCCATCAGAAATTTCTTACTGCCCACTTATTAGTCTAAAAATAAAATGTTTGTCCAAATACTTATTTGACATTAATGAGGTTTCTACTGTCAAAAAGTCCTTCACTGATGTCGTTTGTCAAATACTTGAAAAGAAATACTCCAAGAATTAAAAGTAGATAAATAATTCAACAATCAAACACTCTAAAATGCTCTGTGAAGAAAGCAGCAAAAACTCTATTTCTGAACTGTGCTTCCAGCAAATCTGTAATTAAAAACAGGAAAACCATCTAAAGAATGAATGAACCCGTTCTGTTGAAAAAAAAGTAGATAAAGCCTGTGTTTAATTAAAGCCAAAAAGCAATAAGAACAATAAATAACTCCTGCCTGTAGTGCAACCATGTTCTGTTGACTACTGATCACGTCTATACACTGATGAGGATAGGTGACTGACTGACCAATACGTCCACTTTTCATAAGACTGGCATTTGTGATATATTGTGTGTGATAGAGTGAGGGACACACAAGGGAAACAAAAAATGATCATGAGAACATCCACCTACCGATTTAATCAAGACTTTAAATTGACTTAAAAAACAACCTTGGGACATTTTCAAAGTCATCAATGTTTCTCCATGCATTCATGTACAGTTTACAGACTTTCACAGCAGTCTGACAGTGCAGCTCTTCAACCTCACTTCAAAAGGATTCATATCTCTGAGGTAGCCGAGGTAACTGTAATTATGATTTAAGCTGCTTTTTCGCTAAAATCCCATGCAAGGCAGTCATGTCAATGATGTTTCTCCTATCAGTGGAGTCAGACCCTTTGAGAGCACTATGAGTATATCTAAAATATCTGTCTATTTGCAGATAATTTAGCTACTAGTTAATTTCTCACTGTCCATTTCAGATTAATCTATAAAAAGAAGTTTTTTCCAAAATAAACTGGCATGTTGTAACATGCACCACCCATACACTCCTTCGCAGAGACAAGAAAATACAAAAGAATAGTTTAACCTGAAAAAAAAAACCCAGCTCTTCTTATATTGAAATAAACACATGAACAATGTGAAGTGAACCCCAACCCTTAGCCTCCCACAACTCCTAGGGCAGAAATTACACAACGGACCTTATGCAAAACTCCCTGTGAGGTTTGCTCAGACAAGTGTTCCAAGCCACATTCACCTCTAAACTGTATGAACTTGTCATAGATGTTGTTTCAACTTGATAAATGCCACCTGTTCATGAGATTTCACTACTTGCATTAATGACGCCTCCGTGTTGCTATATGAGGCTAACTGTTCCACTGTGTTTCGGGGCGAGTTTGAGTCACAAAAAGTTACCAAAGCAAACTTGAGGGCCTGCTGTCAGGATTTAGCAGATGAAAACATAACTGATTTATTGGTTTCAGTAGTGGTGAAGACCTGATATTACTGCTGCAGATGACAACACTGTAGTCACAGAGCTGTAGCAAAAAATACACAAGATAGGAACAGTCTGCCATGAAGTTAAATGCCAAAATCTGGCAAGAGCAAAGCGGTCCTTGATGTAGATGGGAGGCAGTAAACGGTACGCGACAGTCATGCAGATGATAGAATATTATTGTTTTTCTGCACAGTGCTTATGTCTTTTCAGGCTTTTGTTGGTGAGGAAACTGGTTTCTCTGCCTCTTCCATTCACACACTCACTCACACACAGAATAATTTGTCTATCATCACATACCAATAGCCTTGTTAAGTAACAAAGACACATCAAAAGAACTGGATTTTATAACAAGCTATCAGTTAGAAACTGATCCAGGTCTGCCAGTAGGTCTTGCCCTTGACTTGCCTGTGAACCATGCAATATGAGAAAGTGTGTGATACTAAAATATGTATATTTAGTTCTACGGTAATACAAGGGGCCTCTGTGGTGGCTACAGAGTTTATCCACCTGCATGGAAAACAAATAAAAACATCCTACCATCCCAGGCATGCCTTGACCCGGTGGCGCCTTCTTGTCCATGTTGAACTGAGTGGCCATATTGTTGGGCAGTCCTGCCTTATTCTGGAGCTGTGGGCCCAGCCCTGCTCCAGGCAGCCCCTGGCCAGCAGACTGGCCGTACGGACCGCCATAGGGGCCCGCGTTGGCCATCATATTCATCTGGAAGACAGAGCAAGTGGAGGAAATAAGAAAATGAGAGAGATGGGAGGGAGAAGAGATGGAATGAGAGACCGTGAGGAGGAGCAGAGACGCATACAGACAACTGATACTCAAACATTCAAGGAAGAAAGATGAGAGATACTACAATGCCATCTCACTTGAGTTTACAAACGACATAGAATCTGACTACACTGGACTGTGTTCAAATTGCTCCAACAATGTCACTGAGAAAACGGTACAAGGAGGACAACATGAAATTTCTTTCCATAGAGTACTGGTAATTATTCCTTCATAATTAGTTTCCTTTGTGACCATACAATTAGTGTTACATCTGCTTTCTCCTGACCTTACTTTGCTCTCCAGAACAAAGCTCTTAGTAACAGAGACGTGATCTAAATGTCACTTATTAAGGCTTTGCAAAAAAGGTCACCACCAGATATGGTCTCAGATCCAGCCCACACTATTTTCAGACACTGAGAAAAATCTTACACTTGTGGCTGAAGATCCAATAGGAGTGCTCCAATACTAGCAACAATGTGAAGTCTCATGAAACGGTTCCTCTCTGCATCTAAGCTTTAGGTGAAAGTAAATCCACTACTGGAGTTAATGATGTGCTAAAACAACATAGTTTCTTTTCTGTATGACAAGGACAAGCAGCAAAGAAAACATGGCTAACACATACAGAAATATGTGTTAGATATTTTTACTACAGGACATTACAAAACAAATTCCTGTGCTTGTTGGTGCACAGCCACAGAAAGTTAAGCTGCCGTCTCGTGCAGATGGAGAAATACACCTCAATTAAACCACTTAACACGATCGTTTGCAGTACTTCCTTCACACCTTTAGAACAAAATCACAACTGTCATGTGGCATATCGAATAGCAGGGAGGTTAACCATCAATACCACAGAACAAAGAGAGATGCGTCTATGAGTCCAACACATAACCACACTCATACCTGCACCTGCTCTGGAGAACCCGTCTTCAGTCTCACATAAACAAATACTACAGTTCTACTTTCAGTCTACAGCTTCACTCTGCTCTGAAAAGATGAGTGTGCCTTTTGTGCTGTAAACCTGAAAATACTGTTTCACTGAATGTAAAATTGTTTTTAGGGTGAAATTACCATTCGTCTTCCTGTCTGAATCACTTTGACCTGAAGAGAGGTCAAATTCATGAAATTCCATCCTGACCAATCAGACACATTTTGAGTGAGTTTAGCAGCACTTTCAAACTTAAGTGTTTTGTGTGTACATGAGGCAGTGGGTCGTAACAGATAAATACCCAATAATTATTTTAGATAGGTAATTATTAAGTGTTCAACCTCCTCTTTTTGTATTTGAAGAGAAGTACATGCAGGTGTGGGATTCAACAGAGCATCAAAACCACACTCTGTTTGGGCTGGCAATTGGAACATCTTAGCCTCAGTTAAAATGTCAGTTTACCACAACTGATAATTTGTTATAAAATAGTTGTTGCTGAGATGTGAAATGCATGTATTGGCTGGCCCTGCTGCTTTGAGTGCGTTTACCTTGTTCAGTGCACCAGGCTGCTGTGGTCTCATCCCTGCTTGACTCCCAGGTCCCATTGGTTGACCGCCCTGCTGCTGCTGTAGGGTTTCCGCCAACAGGTTACTACTGTTACCCATGCCTGCACTGCTGGGGTAACCCATTCTTGGTGAACCATTCATCACCTGCCCACCCATCAGCCCTTGCTGCTGCTGTCCAGCGTTGCCCTTCTGAGCACCCATCATAGCAGCTGCCCGATTAAGAGCTGCCACCCCTCCAACCATCCCAACCTGCTGCATTAATCCAGGTTGCTGCTGCTGTCCCTGGGGGGGCATGCCTTGAGGTCCACCGGGGGAAACACTGACACCCCCCATCATCCCCATGGAAGCCCCAGGTGCTGTGCTGTTGGAAGTGGGGCCGCCCTGCTGTGCTGGGGCTCCAGCGCGCAGGAGTTCAGACAGCTGTTTGTGTTTTGCGGCCGCATCCTGGCTTCCTCCCACACCAATCCCTCCTCCAACCCCCCCAAGACTGGTATGGCTGGCGTCCCCTCCGTTGGTCAGCCCCAGGTCCGAGGAACTGATGAGCTCATCTGGGAGGTCATGCTCCAGGTCAAAGAGTGAACCAAAATCTAGACATGAGGGAAGAGAAACAAAACTCTTACCACAGAGTTGACAGCTCAGGAAAAACTAAACAATTATGATTTGCTCTGTATATAGCTGGATTTATCAAGATTCATTTAATATCTTTCATTTGCAAGTGTGACAGCCCATAGCTACACAGCCAGTGGATCAGTAGCTGCCTAAAACAGCCTGGACTTGCCTCCTGTGCATCAGTTTGTGGTTTGATGCGGTGCCAAACACCGAGTGTGAACGCAGTGGGGTCAGGGTGAGAAGCCGCAGAGGGGTAAACATTACTGTACCTAGGTAGGCGTGTGCATCTACAGTAATGTTGTAGAGCATGACAGAGACGAAGTGATCACATCACTGAAACAGGAGGCAAATTAATTGGGGAAATCATTAGAGGACTACACTTAAATATATAAAAATCGTCCTTTAATCCAACATGTAACATAAAGGCAGCAATCTCTCTGCAGTAATGGTGACAAACCAAATTGTTCTCTCCTTCTGCTCCAAAGAAAACATAACCTGCATGTTTGATTTTTTTTATTTTTTATGATGGCTTCTGACAGGTCAGCATCTCACTGAATTCTAGTGAAAATCAATGCTACCGTGCAGAAGATGTGCTCTGCCTGTGTTTTATGATGCATGTACAGGACTAGTTTCATCCCTCCGCAGCTTCCTTCCTCACTGCAGTAAATACCCAGATGCTGTAAGAAATTAAACATGCATCAAGGTTGAAACTAGCATTAATTCATTTTCTAAATTGTGGGGGGCAGTTGGAGAGCTGGTCTTCACCCGACTGACACCAAGAACCACAAACCTATTAACTTTTTGTGTTATAGGAAATAAATGTTATGCTTTATATATTGATATTGATATGATTGCTTTGGGAAAAACAACATCAACAAAACTCCTAAATCACTGGTTCTATGTGTGTCTACTTACAACTGGAGGAAACTAGAGGGGATGATTTTAAGATTTTGCAGCTCCTTGCTCTACGTGTACAAATGAATTCGTTTGCATTAATAGTTTAATTCACAAAGTGAAAGGCATTTAAGTGGTCTGCTTGTGATAAGTGCGTATTATTAAACTGCGAAAAGAGCAGCGCAGTGTCGCCGTGTAGAGTCAAACAATGGAGGGTGAGCAAGAATGGGCTTCGCCGGTAGCACAATTGAGAAACTTGAAAGCTTTTGAACAAAAGAAGACATTTCAGAGACAGCGGCTGGTTCTGTCCTACCCTTTATAGGCAGAAACACGTTTAAAATTGTCACATAGCCACATCTTCAGCCGGACAACAAAGCTTAGCGCAACTTTAATTAAGTGTCGAACAATAGCTAGCTGGTATACGAAAACAGTTCACTAAAAACAGAGCATATTCACCGATTACAACACGTTAAGTACACGAAATTCATGACCCCAAAAGCACTTTTACTAGGACTACGGAAAGACTTGGTACTAACTAGAAAAAGTCACTTTGTTGACTCATTTCCTTTGCTAGCCAGCTACCGAGCTCAGCTGAGCCGGACCGGTGGTTTTATCTGCCTAGCTAGTTAGCTAGCTCCGTTACCGTTACTTTCTCCTAAAGCTGTTTTGGAAACAGTTTTTTGTCTCGTTGTTTACGGATTATTTGTGAAGCCCGTTATTTCGTGTGTATGCACCCTCATGTTTTCAATTAATTAACTTTTAAAGTAGCGAGACAACTTGAAGCAAACTGGGGTGACTCGACTCTTCCATTGTTTGGAGGTGGATGTTGTAGTTAGTAGCTAGTTAGCCTGTTGAGGCTAACACACCAAAACATCACTGCTAGAAAGTTGCTCCTACCGCCAACTCTACATCATGTTTTCCCTGTAGCTGTCCAGATACTCAGACTAGACATTTTTCACCAAACTACGAATATATTCGTGTTTAAATGCATTAATTATGAAGCACCTCTGCTTGGGACCAACTAAGTTGCTGTGCAACTCTGCAGAGACTTCCAGGACTGAACAGTAATTAATACACAACAGTCGAAGTTAGTCTGTGTTTTATCTCTAAGTAAGTAATGCATGCAATATATTTACCATTTCCATCACTGGCAGACACCGAGAGAGCTGGAGAGGACAGCTTGGGCCTCTTGGCTGAAGGCGGGCCGGACTCCAGGACATTATCGGCCATATTTTTGACGAATTAAAAAAATGCTGTAGATCCACGGAGGGCAAACGTATTTCCCTTATTTGCGTCTCCTTATCCCTTTAAGAAATACTTCTGATCGTTCCCCCACCGCTTGGGGGACGGTAGGGGAGAAGAGAGCAATGTTGAACTCCTTCTCTCACAGTTCTCCCTCTCGGTTTATTCCTCTCTGCAGATATCAGTCCCCCTCCCCTGTCGGAGATTTTGTTTCTTCACAGATTTGAAGAGGAGGAGGTGGGAAGGTGGAGTCGGCAAAAAAGGCAAGCGTGCGGCCCTCTGACAACCTCATGTAGCCTCTTCTGCGACACAAAAATTGTCCCAAGATCCGTCCTCCGTGGTGCACTCAGTCCTGCCCGCCATAGTCGGCGGAGAAATCCTGTATTTCAGGTCTGAAACGCTCCGGTGGAGGCTGTCTCGGTGTGGGCACGAAAACGGTAAATGTGATCCAAAAAGACGAGCCAGGAGTAGTCCTGTGTTAACTTCTGGAGGCCGATATCTCATGCAACAGTTATGAGATCCTCGGTTGCGTTTACCATTTCTCTCACCTGACCAGACATCTCACTGCTCTCAATGCCACCGACTCCTTTACGTTTCCAAACCAAGAAGGCAGTCCACCGGCGTGGAGACCACCGGCAGTGGCTTTAAAATACGGTTAAAGCGTTAAGTGGTGCTCTCAAGTGCAATACTGAGAAAAACAACTTGCATTGGCTTAACAGTAGCTGAATAAATAGAATAACAGTTCTGCAGAGATGAAAACACCAGAGTCCCACACTTGCACTTACTCGCATAAAAAGAAAATCTATTGCGGATGTCTATTTCCATGAATTGAGTTTTCTCTTGCATGTGCATGCAGACTAGATTGTGCACTTAAGTGTTTGACCATGCAAGGCACTGGGTCAGAAAGAACAGACTCGGTATTGCACATTTGGGTTGTTGCAACCCTTTTGCGCGATTGTGCCTCTTGCAGCCAGCGGGGTTGGCAAAAGGTTGAAAACAGAAAAATCTAGTCAAAAAATCACTGCTCTTGTGCAATCGACTTTATTCCCCTGACAGTATAGTTCTGGAGGGCGATCACGGCACTAATTGCCAATCAGCGGGCAGTCAGATTGATCCAATTAGTTTGATTTTGCAGAGGACGATCTGTGTGGGGTTACTTCTCTTGTGCTCCAGCGGAGGTTCCTCCTCTGCTCTTCGCTTGCTTTAAACTCTTTGAAATCTCAGATAATGCAAAGAGTGATGAATACTCCAAAGAAAATATATACCTGTGTCAATCACTGCTTTTAGGACGTCTTGGTCGTGCAAGCGAAGGGAAAAACAAAGCTCTTAACAAAAAAAAAAAAAAAAACAGGAGCACAGCCACGGCGACAGGCGAAAATGTGATAAAATTTGACGATGGGTCGCTGAGAAATTATGGCTATTTCGAAAGCGGAAAGCTTCAGATCGGCACAATGATGTTGACACCCCCCTAAAATATTTTGGGCTCACAAAATCCTCTCATTGACTCTTTGTGATGGAGAATGCCCCCCTTCGTGTTGATCCTGGCAATTTTCCCCTTCTCTTTAAACCCGTCTTTCTTTCCACCTCTCCCTTCTGCCCGGCAGCAATTTATTTATATAATTGTCTATGCGGGCTCTTTCCTTCCTCCGCGACGGACACATAATGATTTTTCATGTTGGTGTTTTCCCCCTTTTTTCGCAGGTTTTTCCTCGTTATGATGATATATAGCTCTCTTCCGCCTCTCCTCTCCGTCTCCGCTCCGCAAAACACCCCCTTCCTTGGATTTTTCGGAGTATTTCCTTCTCATGCATACATACATATATATATAATCACCGACTCGGTTTTCCCTCCACTGACGTCTTATCTTTTTTGGTGATGCTTTCGCTCTCTTGATAACACGGACAGGATTTCGCCACTCTTTCTTCCCCCGGCGGTTCCCGGAGCGGCTGTCGTCGGTTGCCGGAGTCGCTCCTTCTCTCGGTTATCTCCTCCTGTTTCTGACGGTCTGTCCGCACAAACAAAATGGCGGCTTGTTGTTTCTACTCCTCTGATACGGGGGGAGGGTTGGAGGTACAGCAACATTAGGCGTGAAGAGGAGGAGGGAGGGAGGAAGGGAAGAAGAGGGGAGGTTGTCTTCGTAGGTGTTCGGGATTGTCCGGAAACCGGTTCTGTGCTCTGTCGGCACTCGCCGATTTCAATCTGTAGGGGACAGTGGTGCTTCACTGTTATCTGCTCCGTCGACTACGGTAGAGTACTCAGCGGGGGGAAGTAAATGACTGCATTTACTCAAGTACTGTACAACGGTGTAATTTTGAGGTGCTTGAGTATTCGTAGTTTAAGCTACTAGCATTTACTCTTTATTTAAAGAGAAACATTGTAGTCTACATTTTACTAATGGCCAGATTAAATGGGTTCGAAGGGCAAATATGTGCTGCTGGCCCCCTACTAACCCACACTACAACATATTTCTGAATATGCACAATATAAACTAAATTAATTTAAGTCAGCACCAAAAATCACTCTTGACCTTGAACATATAGTGTGACAAAACAATCCCAATTCAAAGTCCCCTTACTAGCTTTCTCTTGTGCTTTCAACTGTATCACATGGTCCTTATCTGTGAGCTGAGTTACAAAATCAAATCATATGAAATCATAATAAAGTTTGTGGACCTTGGTTTGGGTGAAACGTGGTAAACCTGGGGGTCTGTGGCCCCTGAGCCATTGCCCACTTTGCCCAGTTAGTTTTTACTTCACTGCATTTATCTGTCACTTTGTAGGTTTTTTTCATTTACAACACTCTGATCAGTTATTGTAATATGACTTAAAATAGCTTTAATGAGTTTCGTCTCAATGATTTGTCTATTTACCTGCCAATGCAACATTTTCCTAATAATAGGAACTGTACTTTTACAGAAGCAATTTTTTTGGAATGCAGCATTTTTTACCGAGTGGGATTATCTCTTGGCTCTAAGGGTCTGAATACTTCTTCCTTCGCTGGTAGCAATTTCCAGTACATTACCTTTTCTAAACTGCCTCTCAAAATGTTACATGACAGTGGCGAGAGAGTCTTTTACCACAGTGTAAAAGTAGTCTTCCATCAAAATGTTTATTAATAGTATCAGTATCATAAGCACTTTTAGTATCGAAAGCAAAAACACTAAAAGTAGAAAAATGGACCCTGTGAATGTTCCATTAATATATATTTGATTATTACTGTTTATGCATTAATGGACCTGTGGTATTTACTGTTGTAGTTGGTCAAGGTGGAGCTGATTTTAATTATTTTACATATTGTTGAGTAGTTTAATCTATAGCTACATGTAATATTTACATGAGAAAAATGTTTTGTCTATAAAATATTAATCTACAAACTCGTACCTGCAACATAAAGCTGACAAGTCTAAACTTGTGTGTCAGAAGTGAATAAATTAGTCATGTGCATCCCTGCCACAAAAATATGAACATGCACATAATTTTTCATTTCAAAAGTGTAATGAAGTACAGGAAAATTACCCTGTGATGAGATTTTAAATTTATGAAAAAGAACACTATATTGGACTGGTACTGGGTATCAGCAGTACCAGGCCGTTTTTATATTTGTCTGCTGAAGGGTAAAGTTTCTCTGTGCTCACCTTAAATCTGAGTTTAAGATGTGGACGTACGAGCAGGAGTTTGTGACGACATGACTGGTTTGGAGGATAGCTGTGGTTTAATTTGCAGCTTACACAGGTGTGATGAGGAAACTTGAAGCCTGCAGTGCACATAGGGAAAATGAGGCCAGGGTTTGCTGTGGCTGCCACACAACTTTATAATGACAGTGATGTTTTGGTGCAGCGTCGTATACATCTCTGCTGTGTCCTGTTCAGAGACATCGCGTACACTGTGCATCCACCTCCTGAGAAGATGCAAACCATTGGAACATCAGTGTAATCTATTTTTTTCACCTACGATAACTTGATGTGGAGCCAAGACTGGAGTACCAACCGGCCCAAGCAGAAAACTGCCCCGACTCCAGAGCCTCTAGGGGCTGCAAAACCCCCATGTTTCCTGAGACTCTATCGATTTGTGATAATTGGAACTGGAAATGTATTGAGGTATTAATAATTTAATTCAGTGTTAATATTAAAAGGTGTATCTTAATGGATGAGTTCAGAATTTCAGTCACATGTTCATATAGTATGTGTAGTGAAACAGGTTTTACTTGCTGTAATGATTCCTCTTATTCAATTAAAAGACTCCTCTCTAATGCACTTCCAATATAAGTGTCAGGGGAATTTCCAGGTTATTCAAATTAAGGGGACATCTTCCAAAGTTACAATCTCTTCGGCACAAACTTCCCTCCTTTTCCCTCTTTGTGTTACTATCCCTCATCCACAGCTCAGTATGGACTCACACAGAGGAAGACGAGGGAATTCTGTACTAGACAGACAGTAACTTTGGAAGATATCCACTTAATCTGAATAACTCAGACTGTTGAAGTCTCATGTTAACGACAAATAAACTGTGGAATGTATTTTTACACAGGGTGAGGACCGGATTTTGTCCCCAACTGCTTACATTGGAAGCAAATTCAAAAGGGATATTTTAATTGGGATACATTAAAGAGTTAGTCCAAAGCCACTGTGCTCCACCCATTTATTATAACAACTCATTATTACTTTGGTCTGACATATAGGTAATATTAAATCAGACTCTAACTACTAGCCTGCATTCTTTAAAGTGATTTAGTTTATCTTGTCAGCAAAAGGGAATAAAGGCATGCATTTGCATCAGAAAGCATGTTGGTTGTGAGATAGTGAAATTCAATAACATTACTTCTCTGCACCCCTGACCTGAAAGGGAAGAAAGATAAGATACATAGTGGTAGTTTGTCACTGGCATGTATTAAGAGCTCAGTTTTTCTTAACTTGGAGGCATGACAACAGTGACCAAATTGTACTTTAAAAATTGTCAAATAAATACAGTGTTTTTGCCAGAGAAATAATTAGAGGAACCAAATTAAGGGAAACGTTCCTGCTCTATCAGCACCCAGAGCTTTGCCCATGTGACTGTTTAACCCTGAGGTGGAACATTTATCTCCTTTTGCATTAAGTTATAGTCAAGGCTTAAGTCAAACCAACAAAACTGATTAGTTATGAAAGAAAGAGATCTTTTTAATACATACAAACACATTTTCTCTCTTATGTTAAGACAAAATTCCCAGACACATACATACAGTACACTTTCACATTTCACTGCATTGGTGTGATAATTCTAATCATCAGGCTTCATCAGGAGCAGCTGTTGTGTACGGCTTCCTCTTTACTCATCACCTGTGTGCTAAAACACGGCAGTCTGCTGATTGGACCGTCCTACAGTTCAACATCTGGTGTTTTGATCTTTTGTATTGTAGCATGAGGTGAGAGAGACCGATGCGTTTTTGTGTGTAACAAAACAAACGAAGTGTGTGTATAAAGGCTTTAGAAGTTTTTTGAGCAAGACAACAAACAAACATTTACCCAGTGTGCCATGATGGAGGCTATTCTGAAAAACATGGTGTGGAGCAAAAACTGCAGGTTTTGATAATAAATATGCCTCCATGGTTGTTGAGTACATGCTTGATGCAAGAGGTTAACTGTGGTTCAAGGGTTTTGATTTACAATTCAGCATTGGATTTCACCTGCTGATAGCACCATCACAATACTGGATCCAGTAAATTTATATGCTTAGGGTCAGTCTCTATGTGGCTGTACCCTGATGTGTAGTCACAGCCCTGAGAAGGAGCATGTCTGTGGTGTACGTGCACAGGCACCAAAGCTACACTGTAACATACAACTAAATCTGCCTTTACTGTAGGTGTATCTTGAATGGATCACATGTTCATATAGTATGTGTAGTGAAACAGGTTTTACCTGCTTTAATGATTCCTCTTATGCAATTAAAAGACCCCTCTCTAATGCACTTCCAATATAAGTGTCAGGGGAATTTCCAGGTTATTCAAATTAAGTGGACACATTGGAATTTAGCAGATGAAGAAGTTTGTTTTATGCATAAATTGTTTCAAAGATTGAACATGAGTGCACGTCTTGTTAAATGATGAGTTCACGTGTTTTCCTGCAGGTCACAAAATCTCTAAAGCTTCCATACCAGATTTCTAAATGAGACTAGATGAGAAAACTAGAGTCTTGCGGCGCACCCCCACCTTTCATACACCTGGGCCCTGAGCCTGGTGACCTCATCGTCGTGGAGACAGTTAAAAAGCACAGCACACTGCCCTCCGTCAGCTCCGTGGCTCACTTGGTCACTTGTCTGTCTCTCCCTGCCCTATCTCTGGGCACAGGCCTGCTCTACATCTGCAATGGTCTTTGGCGCGTCAGAGGACAGAATCAGGGGGCCTCCCTTTTCTCGGATCACAACATCGTCCTCAATCCTGACGCCCAGGCCACGGAAACGCGCCGGTGCCTGGTCGTTGTCCTCGCAGATGTACAAACCTGTGACAAGAGAAGTGGAGAAGAAAGAAAAGTGGAAAATGAAACCACCACATTAACTGAGAAATTAGTACAGAGGTTAATGTGAGTGTTTGTGATGCAGTTTGGATTTTTAAAACCTGCTTTCATCCAGGCTCTTGATTAATACAGCCACGCCTTGAGGACAAATCATGAGAGTGAGAAAGTATTTAAAAGCTTAGTTCTGCTCTGTACCTGGTTCTATAGTGATGGCCATTCCTGGCTGTAGAGGCTGTGAGCGGGACAGCTCCGGAGTGTCGTGGACGTCCATTCCCAAGTAATGACCAACATGGTGGGGGCAGAACCGCCGAGCAGCCTGGGAGGAGCATCAACAAATCTTAGAAGTTGTATAAAAGTTTACAATTGTCTACCAACACCAGAGCAGTCATGGCTTGTGGCTACATGTTAATAACATAAAATCTGTTAATACATTAATATTACAATAATAATAATATCAATACAAGAGTGTGGACATTTGTTTCACCTCAGAATTGTTACACCTCTACTATGAGACCAGCTCTCAATGAATGTTTCTCACACAGGATCAAACAGTGCAGAAGAAGAGGCCTCAGCATTTCCAAGTCTTTCATAGTGTTGAAAAGTGTGTATACTTCATATTTCTTTTCCTTTATGAAGAACTAACATTTAAGCCCGATATGCATCTTGAACTAACAAATCCTTGGCTGCCAATAAACTTTGTTTTATTACCATACAGTACTTATTATTAATACAGAAACCAGTTGAATAAATTCACATTTGGCTTTGGTTTGGTCTGCTCATTTTATTTCCCTGAAAAGAACCACTGCAGGAAAGGAGTGCCTCTATAATGCAGAGTTATATGAGCATATTGTGTTTCAGGGAGGGTGCAATTAGTTCACTTCATCATTTACAATGGCAGAACTGGCCACAAACCACTGGTGAGGACATAAATACATATACACCACATATACCACAAATGTTAAAAAGTAAAAGTCAGAGCCAAGCTGACATGGTAACAGTGATAGTATCATGTCTCTCTACACTATGATGGGAATACAACTTTATTGTGCTGTTTTTCATTTGCAACTCATCTTAAGAAATTCTGTCACAACTTTGTACCTCTTATTTGTTTTCACAACACTGGTGTAAAGCAGAGGAATAATCCACCAACCAGAATCCATTCTGTTTCAAATTGTATATTCAAATGTTATTTCTTTGATTATTACCTTCAATACATCAGCATCACTGGTACTGCTTTTTACAATCCCGAGCTGCCTGAGCTGTCGTCCCAGCAGAGCCAGCATGGTGCTGTAGATGTTATCGAGACTGACACCCGGGGAACACAGAGACAAACAGGAGCGCTGGACCTCCAGGACGGCCTCGTACAGCTCAGCCTGAGCGGGGCTGAATCTGGCAGGAAGGACGTCGGGGTACCAGACATTAAAAATTAACGTGGGGACAAAAGACATTATGCGCACACACACAGTCAGACTACATTTTCATTCAAATTAAATGTAAAACTCAAAATTTTCACTGAGAGAAAAAGTGAGAAAAAGATCAGAGTAATGAGCGTGTTCAACAAACAGTGAGGACAGATGTAAGAACAGACTTCAACTCAACATATGCGTTTAGAAGCAGTTGCAGTGAAGACTTACTGTATGTAAGTCAGGACATAAAAATAAACTTTGTTTTGCAGTGTGTAGTGTTTAGGTATTAGCATAGTAAGGACATTGTAACCTCTGTTTACTTTGACTTTTGATGACACACAGATTGCATTGCATTGTAATAAGGGCAGCCACACCTTTAGCCACAACATTTAAATTTATTTACATGACAAAGCTTATGGCTTGACATTATTTTGTCAAACTTACTTTCCATTCACTGGCCATGTTCGAGTGATGTCACTGACATAACCAAAGTATTCACAGCCACCATCAAGCAGCACCATTTCACCATCCTAACGAAGGAGAGAAAGAGGGGGAGTCATTTATGTTATTCAGTCATTTTTTTATATATGAATAAACCCCTTAAGCACAAACAGCCTCGTCCTTTACCTTTATAATCTGGTTGTTATTTATGTAGTGAAGAGTGTTGGCTCGGTTCCCTCCAGCAACCACAGGAGGATAGGCCAGGAAATTGGCGCCATGGATCCGATTCTCAAAATCAAACTGGAAAACAACAGAGATATATCACGCTATATCACCAGCTAGCTGATAAGCTAGTCTCATAAGACTAAAATTAAATGGTTGATTTTTCCCTTTTAAAATCTGTAAATGAAAAAAATGGAACTTATATCTTGGTAACACACTTCCTTATTCCACATAAGAAGAAAGAAAAATGCCACGATATTCTGCTAAAGTAAAGTTCAACAGAAAGAATAACATCATTATCAAATAATCAATACTGAGCACTAGTATTCAGTTTGCTGCAACTATTTACTTTTATTAGGCACAAAGTATGGAAGTACAGTCAAATGTGTCTCTGTTAGTACGAATCCACAATCAAGTATATTTCAAAGCAGCCAGGTTTGTAAATAAAGAGAAGAAGTGGTTAATGCATCAAGTCTAGCATATCAGAGAACAAAGTGGTTACCAGACTCATGTTTTGTTTTAATAAACATCTGATGTTAATGGTAGTGTCTACTGAATACATTAGACACAAGCTGACCTTCTGCTGTGCAACAAGAGAACAACAGTCCTAAATACATAAGAAACAGTCTGTGACTGATGGCCACTGCTGGCCTGATTTCTCTGAGTAACCTGGTTTCTTGTGTGCATGTAAACATAGAGTGTGAGGATGACGGAGGAAATGATTTTCTGTGTGATCCTCATTGAAAACTCCTCAATCAACTGTACTGTATATAATGTGTTGTATCTGTCAGTTTGTCAGTCCTACTGAGGAGTACTTCATTACATCTGCACTGACTGAATAATCAATGGATGACACTTGTGGTCACAGTCATTATGTTAAAGAGCCTGATCAGTAGAAGACATGAAGCTCGTAGCAGGCCACACATGATAGCGAGGCACTGAGGAGCTGCAAAGATTTTTAGTTACCTTAGCAAAGAGCACAGCTTCATCCACGTCTCCCTGAGACAGAGTCATTGTCCTCCTAAAAGCCTGAAAGACAAAAGATTTGAGTTGGAGCAGCTGAACCATACATCTGTTAAAAAGAACCTCTACATGTGATGGACAAAGTACGGTACATTGTTACAGAACAAGACAAGAAAATGGAAATGCTGCTCTATTTGCAGGTATTTATAGGTAACAATAAACTATAAAATAAATTCAAGTAATTTAATAACACAAACCTGTGCTGTGATGCGACCTGCTTCTTGCATGAGTGCCACCTCTGCTGAGCTCTTGAGGGCCCTGAGAGAGTGTATGAGGGGCCTAAGAGAGCGTGGCATCGGCCCCGCCTCCAGCACAGGAGACACATGAGCCTGGTGGAGCCGAGGGTGTGCAGGCTGAGAACTGTCATACCACAGCAGAGTGCCTGAGAGAGGATTGGAGTAGAGAGAGAATGGTTGACGATGATGTCCTAATTATTTAGTGGTCAAATGTCAGCTTCTTTCCAACACCAAAAGTAAAAGAGCAAAAATCAAAGTATTGGATTAAACAGTGTTATTTCCAAAGGCTCTAACATAAGCTGTAAATGTAGGCCTACCCAGCCTTATTTCCAGAGGCAAGACATCAGCTTATATCATTTTGGATTTACAGGTTAGATTAGGGAAATATCTCTTCAGTACTATATAGTCTTCATCCTTTCCTCTTGTAAAAGTGAAGCACATATGAACATAATAGATAAGATCTAAATTGCAAATATTAAAAAAACAGCTAATAACACGCAAATAATTCTAATGTTTTATGTTCCTTTATTAAATAAACCCATTACACGTTCTCAGTGCTGGTAGAAAAAGTTAATTTGATAACTGGTCAAATCTCCTCTCTCCAACAATAACCTCAAACAAGTGCTCTCTCTCTTTAGCTGCGGCTCAGACCTGCACAACGTTCAGGAGGAAGTTTGGACCATTCTTCTCACAGAGTTGTTTCAGCTCAGACATATTCTCAGGATGTGTGGTGTGAACGGCTCTCTGAGTTTATTCCACAGCATCTCTGCTGGGTTAAGGTCTGAGCTCTGGCTCTAAAAGGTGGATTTCCTTTGTTTGAAGTCATTCTGTAATTGATTTGCTTCGATGCTTAGGGTCATTGTCTTGCTGCATCACCTAACTTCTACTGAGCTTCAGCTGGTGGACAGACACCCTGACATTATTCTGTAAGATGTCATGATAAAAGTCTTTTTCCCCTTGATGATGGCCCTAGATGTTCCCTCCGCTATACTGCTATGTTGGGATCAGGTTTTTCTTCCCGAACATCTCAACCTCAGTTTCATTAGTCCGCAAACATCTTCTTAGTAGCTTTGTAGAGTGTCAGGCTGCACTTTGGCAAACTTCTGGTGCGCAGTGATGTGGACTGATGAATATCTAAAATCTTTACTTTCCATCTTTATGCAATACAACTGTTCATTGTAACTCTTCTGACATCTAATTTTAGCGAGGCACAATTCACATCAGCACGTGCTTCCTGTGATTTTTCTTTTAATAAGTCAAAAGCAGCTCTAACTCACATTTCATTGATTGGAACTCCAGTTTTACTGACTCCTGACTCCAGTTAGTGTTAGTTGATGTCATTAGCTGAGGGGCTCACATAAATAAACTTAACTGTGGATGTTTGAATGATGTTTTCAGTTTGGACAAGAACAACACAATGATTTGTGAGTTATTAGTAAAAATAGACTGTGTTTGTTCATCATTGTAACTTAGATGAAGCTCTGACCCTACTGGAAGACATGCTCTCTCCTGTAAATGCAGGTAATTCAAAAGGATTCAGCTTTTTTTCTTGCTATTGTATGTATATGTAGTCGTAATTATACATATTTAAAATACTTTTTACAGAGTTCTTTAAAAAAAAAAAGAAGTTAGAAACATTAAAAATTCAGCTGGCAACAGAAGTTCCAAATTTAGTCTCAGAGTCTTGCATTAGCGTACACTGGCTAACTGATAAATTCAGCTAACATCAGTCATCATTTCAGCCAACAAGACCCATGTTCATTGGCTAGAAATAAGAAACCAATTGTTTTTTACATCTGTGTGAAATTAAAGCCCCATTATTTCAAAAATTACTGTGAATTTTCAATGGTCAAATTGCCACTGTCACTATAACCTTAGTTCTGTGAAGCTGGACATGCACCCTCACACACCCATCCACCCACCTTTAAGGGCCTTGAGCACAATACCCAGTTCTTCAGTGCTATGAACTCTCTCTATGCCGGTCAATGCAGCCGCCCCATCCTTCCCTGACCGGGGCCCGTCCCACAGCTCTCTCCCTGGGTCTCTGCGGGGGACGAACAAGATGGCCTGATCTGGTCTCCCTTTCCCATACAGAACCAAGGCACTGTCAGGCTCTAGGATGCCACTGAGGTAGAGGAAATCCTGGGGGACATTTGGTTCCTGGTTAATTAGCGAAGCCTGCTAAAATTACAATCAGCTGCCCAACTGACACAGTATTACACACAAAAGAGTGCAAACTAAAATCAGAGTAACACATAATAGTGTACCCAAAGCTTGTTTCTTCAATAATAGTGTGTTTAGTGTTTGAAACAGTCACTCTTCAGTAATTATTCAGTAAATGTTGTTTGTTATTGTGTTCAAAAACCCACAAAGGCACAGGATTAAAGTGAAGATGAAGAAATGCAACATGAAACCAAACATGCACCTGGTTCTGGTGGAAGGGATAAGGGATGTCATTGGTCATGTAGCGGGTTGGATGGGACAAAACGATGACCACATGGGTGCCAGAGGAGGCAGAGGGTCCCAGCCTGTCTGCCTGCGCCTCAATAAGAGAGGCCAGTCGGTGTCTGCGGAGCTCATATTCTATCTGGCTCAAGCCTGGTGTCACCTCACCTGAGGAGCAGAGGTCAGATAAGTGGTGTTATACTGGTTATACTGAACCAGTTGATAAAGACCATGTATATTGCAGGTTCTCACTAAAAAGCGTAAATGTCTTGGTCCAGCACTCCATCGTAAACACTACTCACCATGTTTGATGAGATGTGGATGAGTGAACGGGCTGGGCTGACCCAGGTACCGAGGTGGAACTGTCTTTGGTTTCAAACCTCCTGGTTTCACAGAAATGTTTCTGCACGGACACCAAACACATCCTACAGACAGACACACAACACAGAGAACTAAGACTCTTAATCTGGACACCAAAGTTACTGCATGCAGCTGCTTTAACCACTGACTGTTTCATCACCAGTCAGATTTTTTTTTTTTACAGAGCAGCAGAGTTTCATGACTGACCACAGATATATCAGTATTAGCGAGCAGTATATGTCAGAAATAAGTGACAAGAAATTACAGTACAGAAATGCCAAAGATATGTTCGAGCATTTGCATGTTTATTTTTCAGCTGTAAAAAGTCCTTCTCAGAATGTATCGTGGTCACAATCCTTTATTAACTAAATGTAATGCATCATTATAAAACATATTTGCTTATGTATTATGTATCAACTGTTTGTGTATCTGTGCATATATATATATATATATATACTCATTATGTGGAGGGCTGCCTGTCTTAATGTTGTAGCTGTTGAGGGTGTATAACAGTGGTGTAGTCCAGTTGTTCGCAGTCTCCTCTGGCTCTCAATAATGTCTGAAAGGGACTTTATCTCAGGGGTCGTAAGATGATTGATGTTTGTGGAAAGAAAGATTAAATTCAACAATCTGAGGTTCAGAGGTCTTTATAAACACCTGAAACATGTCAAGGGCCTCTGACACTGCTTAATAGTAAGATGTTACAAGCCAAACAGATTGGGAACCAGTGGTTAAGACTGTAAATAATGTAAGATTTTAATCTGAAAACGAACTAGTAACTGAACACTCCTCTCTGAAGTCAAGTAAAGGTGTAAAGTATCATGGAATGGAAATATTCCAGTTCAGTGAACGTACCTTAAGACTGTACTTAAGGTACAGTACTTGGGGACAAAACGTAACAACACCAAATTGGGCTCACCTCGACTCCAGTCACGCCGCGGCAGCAGCAGCCTGACAGCAGACCTGACCAAGGTGCTGGTTGAGGGCAACATTGTTGCTGCGACTGGAGGACACCGATCACAGTCACAGCATGTTGTCCCACTGCGGACATGAAGAGTGAGAGTCTGTGAAGAACAAAGTGGTCAGCTGACACTGGATATTTGCGGAGACACACAGCTGTTTGTTGCGACTTACCAACGTTAAAATCTTCTCATAGAACAGTTATATCACCCTCTGGTTGACAGTTACCTCGTTAGCTGGCTGCTCTCATGATTGCTAGCCACATTCATTCGTAGTAAATGGGTATTGTTAGCCCTGAGTTTGGCTTCCCAGGCAGAGGTGCTTTAATCCCGCCTCCTTTGCTTCTACTAACCGCTAGTGACAGATCCCGACCGACCCCTACCCTAAAGTTGTGTACTTTTTAAAAGACCATACCACTGTTTTGCTCTTTTTAGCCCATTAATGTGCAATTTATGTAACTATGCATCCAATCCTGTCCATAAATAGTCTATAATATTAAAGTGTCTTCATATCATCCAGGTACCCTTCCATACTACAGTACAAAAATCACCTCTAAACACTTCTTCTAATGCTGATTTATTATCACTATTTGACGGGTTGAAGCTGGCTTCATTACCTGAGAGCCCGAATTTAGGAGAAATAGGTGACCACACACCATGTTTTGTGTTAGGATTCTTGTGCCCCGAAATAGTCCTCTCAAGGAGCACTGTATTTATGAGAAGTCCCCCCTTCCAAGCAAGATCCACTTATGAAATGGTAACATGAGACTAAAGAAGAGACAAATATTGTTCAGGTTATTTATATTTTTCCATAATGAAGAAATTCATGACAACACATTACGAAATATATTTTTTAAATGTGTCAACAATAATACTAAGGACAATTTAAATGTTTTTACTCATTATTAAAATATGAATAATAACGTGTGTTTTAAGGATTAATCAACTACTGTAATAACGCACTGACTTAGTGCAGCTTTCTATTATAGTTAGGACGGTGGAGTTGTGTGCATCCTGAAAGCTGCCTGACAGCCCAAACTCAGGGGAACATATGTCTGACGTCTGTGTCGGTCTGTCCGACAACTCGCCTGAATGAAAACACAGGAGCGACGCCACTACCAGTGAAGCGGTGGCGACAAAAAGTCGACTGCAGCCGTCCTCTGTGGTATTTCTTCTCGGGTGTCAACGGTGTAAATCTTTGATCAGGTACGTTTCTCTTTTATTGCTGACATTTCTGGCTGCAGTGTTTAAGTGTTTTCCATTAATCTCGGCCCGAGATGCAGCTAGCTAACGACGGCATCATGCGTCAAACAGTCATCACGTCACGGACCGATTCACATTTCCAGAAACTTCTAGCTTGTGATCATTGTAATAGTGATTAATGCAAGTTGTGTACGGTCGCACATGGTGATTTACAGGTATAGTTTGGTTTATGTGAGCTGTGGAGTGATTACAGTGAAGGGTGCAGCGAGCGCTCATTCAGGCGCTGCTGGTTAGCGCACCTAGCTTACCGCTGCTGGTATTAACGTTTGCAGCTGATCACGTAAACAAGACAGACTCGGTTAAGCTGTTGCTTGTTTTTCTCTCCGGTGTTCCTCACATGCAGCGCGCTGTGTGTCGGACGTGACAGAGCAGCATGGACCCACGAAAAGTGGCAGAGTTGAAGGGCTTCGTGCAGCTGTGCGAGTCCAATCCCATGATCCTGCACCTTCCAGAGATGAGCTTCTTCCGGACCTGGCTGCTGAGGTCAGTGCACCGCGGAGTAACACTGTTGCTCCAACATGTGAGCGAACTGCACAAGCTTTCAGGTTGCTATGTATAAGATTCATAAAGGTTATATACCTGCATTATGTCTTTAAAGTAGTAAAATAAAGTCTCTAACACAGACTGTAGGTGTCCCACGTGCCTTGTCCCGCCCACCTTCTAGTAAAAGCCATGGACCACAGCCTGGGAGCGCGTGCATGCCCTCATACAGAGAAATAATCAGCCTAATGTCAGTCAACGTTTTTTCAGAGAAATTGGAGTTAATATGTTGTATAAACCAGGCGTAGTTAAGTCTTCTCGCCACCAAGTGAAACACAGACTTAAGATGAGTTAGGCTGAAACTAGTCAAATGATGAAAACATTATTAGGCAACAACTCGGTTAATGTATAAATAGTTCTGGTAATTTTCTTTAGCAAAAATGGCTCAAAATCACAGTTTCTAGCTTCTTTAAGGTGAATATTTTCTGATGAAATTCTTCAGGCAATGTTCAAAATAATTCAAAGACATCACCACAGGGCTAGCTACGTTTTTAATTTTTTTTTTTTTTTACAGACCTAATAATTGATTGAGAAAATAATCTGTGGATTAATTCGTTAAGATAAGTGAAGTAGCAACTAGGAAGGGACAAGAACTGTTATAACATATTAAAATATATGATGTAAAGTTTCTATTCTGGGAAATTGATTGAGAAAATGTTCATGGATGAAAGAGAAAAAAGAAAATCTGTTTTCTTGTATTGCTCATTGAATTGTTAAAAATTATCATAATAATTTTATATTGCAGCATGGGTGCAACGATCCCTCCCCCACCCAAGACAGAGGGTTCATGCCAGGTGATAAACAAATAGTGTTATTATTCTCTTGATTTAATATTTTCCACAATTTTTTTCTTCTGTAGTTTATTTCCATTTATTATACACTGATGTGTTTAAAGAAACAAAACAAAAACATATGAGTTGAATTGTAAGTTTTCATGTTTATCACATTATGCTGTAATAGAGTGCTGTCTGACTTGTAGGGTGGCTGTCCATGTGGTCCTCCCCCTGCATCAGCTCCACCTCCTGAGCCTGAGCCTCCTGTACTGTCCGAGAGCGAGGAGAGTGAAATAGGTTTGTCCATCTCAACCCGAAACACAAAGTTTCTTAAGTCACAGCTCCAGACTCAGGAGTCAGCTGTCTACAGGTAGACCAGATCTACCATGACCATGTTTTACGACAGTCTGTGGTTTGGATGCACGCATATGATCAACTTAGCCAGCAGCCAGTTAGCTTAGCATAAATACTGTAAACAGGTGGAAGCAGCCAGCCTGACTCTGTCCAAAGGTAACAGAAGCCTCCTACCATCTCTTCTAAAGCTCACTTATTAACATGTCTGTCATTTGTCTAACCAGCTGCTGATTGAAGCTACATATTTCCTGCACAGACATGAATGTGTTGTGTGTGTATTAGTCCTCTGGTCTAATGCTCAACAAGAGAGTGAATAAGGTCATTTTCCAAAATATCAAACTCTTCCTTTAAGGTATAATTATAGTTGCATGACTCCAGGTCAGTGCTGTGTTTTCAGTGATGGTGTTATTGATAAAGGAAGTTTCTGTACACATACTGTAGGTCCACACAGGTAATCTAAAAGCCAGTTAGTCTCTTATTTATTCTATTAATACATTCGTTAGAACAGCTTGCAAATATGTTCCCGCTTTCATTTATTTGCTATGTGTAACTGGGAGGATGTACCTTAATATCTATACATCCTTACTACCTTGAAGAGTAATGGATATTATTTACGTGTCCTGACAAGAGCTTACTGTAAATGTTGGGTTTATCTTTTTCAGAAATCGACAATGAGGGAGTGATTGAACCAGACACTGATGAACCACAGGAGATGGGAGAGTTTGAAAACACTGAGGTAAAATGTTCAGCTCTTCTGTAACATCTACTAATCATGCATACATTTACTCACATTCAAACAATGTTCTCTTATGTGGAAACCAAACAGTTTGTTAAGGAGATTCCAGGCCTTGAAAATAAAGATAATTTTAACCATTAAGACAGGATTTGTTGTAGCATCTGTGTCCATACATTTCCTCAGGTCACGGAGGAGATGATGGATCAGGCCAATGAGAAGAAGATGGAAGCCATTAACGCTCTGGGAGAGGGTAGGTTGACATTCTGTTCAGAAAACAGTACCTGCAGACACAGTTTGTGTATTGATTAGGTATAAATCAACATAGATTTTCTTTTAAAATATATATATATATATATCTTTTTAAATATATATTTTTTGGCTTAAAAATAGGTGATCTGCAGAAAGCTCTGGATCTTTTCACCGAAGCCATCAAACTGAACCCCTGCCTAGCCATCCTGTATGCTAAGAGGGCAAGGTGAGAGTCAGCGTATTTCATCCAGATTATTCAGGGCATACCGTTAAAGTTTGATTCATGTCGCTGTTAAATTCATCTAAATAATAAATAACATTTACCTAACATTTACATTCACCTTCTGCCTTTATACTACTGTTATACTGTCTGTTCTGAGTGACTGAGTGTGATCAGTTCTCCTCTTTGTGTTAGCGTCTTCATCCAGATGGAGAAACCCAATGCAGCCATAAGAGACTGTGACAGAGCCATCAGCATCAACCCAGACTCTGCACAACCTTACAAGTGGAGGGGAAAAGCTCACAGGTACATTTCTGGCTAGAAACAGGACAGACACTTTCCAATGTGTAACATTAACAAACACCTGGCAAAGAGGTTACACGTGCACATAACCCTCAGTGTAAACAAGTGTTATTGGGTAATTATGTTGAATTTTATATTAATTTCGGTATAAACCAGAGTGTGAGATGAAATGATCCACATGTTTTTATGTGTATTTCATTTTGTGCACAGCAATAATTGACTGGGAAAAAATGCAACAAAGAAACACTTGGCAAATAAATCATGACATTCATGATGCATGGGCCTTAAACATCCACAGGAGAGATGAGAGATGGGGGCAGATGAAAACATGAGATCAGTGTGGAGCGATGAGGAGACTGTAAAACATGAGACAAACAGAAATACCACATTATGTTTCCTACATGTGTTTCTCCATTTCAGGTTTGACTTGAGCTCCTTTATTCATGTCATCTTGTACTGTAATGGTTTAATGGTACCCAGCTGGGGAATCTGCACCATCACCTGCTTTTCTCAACGAACCATCAACTCTAATCTTCACATAACAGTAGTGGATAGTCTCGCAGTGTGTCACGCAGTGAACCTGCAGGATTGCTGTTAAAAGCAAAAGGCCTTCAGTTTATCATGAGATATGTTTGAAGATGGGAGACTGAAACTAATACAGCCCTTGATTGTCTGAATACAGGCATGTTTTTTTTTTCTCTATGCCATCCATATTGCTTGGTGACCTGACAGTACTGTATTTTGCTGTGTGTGTGTGTGTGTGTGTGTGTGTGTGTGTGTGTGTGTGTGTGTGTGTGTGTGTGTGCGGCACGTGTGCTGCTGCAGACTGCTGGGCCACTGGGAGGAGGCAGCCAGGGACCTGGCCACAGCCTGTAAACTGGACTATGACGAGGACGCGAGTGCGATGCTGAAGGAGGTCCAGCCTAAGGTAAAATGTCTGAGGCAGAGGGTAAAACAACACTGTGCAGTTTTTCTAGTTAGTTTGTACTAGCTGTAGAGTGGGTATGTTATTTCATATATTTTATATGAATATTTGATGATCAGAGTTGGTCTTCAGAATCAAAGATGATGCTCCCAGCTTTGAGTTTGTGGTTCATCATACTTGTCATTCTTCCCCTTCTTTTCAGGCAAACAAAATCATAGAGCACAGACGCAAATATGAGCGCAAGAGAGAAGAGAAGGAGATCAAGGAGAAACAAGAGAGGATAAAGAAAGCGAGAGAGGAGCATGCGCGGGCTCAGAGGGTGAGTTGCTGTGGGGATTTCCTATTTCAGACTCGGGGGTGGAAAAAAACAATAAATGGCCTTTTAAAGTTGACCCAGTCAACTGTTAGCAACATACGAATACACTGAAGTTTACTGATGAATCTACATTTAAACAATTGTAGATTCATCAATTAAATTCAATTAATTCAATTAAAGATGAAAAGCTCAAAAGTACAACTGATAAATATATAAATAAATATAACATGTATATGATGGCTACATATGTGATATTACACTAAAAGACTGAGGCTAAATGTGCAAATAAACATTTATAGATTTATGCTTTTATTGTTCACATTCAGTTTTCACTTTTACCACTGCAAGAAAAAAGGTCTCCAGGATGAGGACTAACCAGTGTGTTTGGCAACTGTCTAAAATTCCCCAAAATCCAATGACAAGCAGGACAGCTGCTAACATTAGCCAATATTCCATTGCATCCACGACCAGTTTCCACACAGAGGAGAAATACTTCACATTCAATTCTACTACTGTGAACTGAGCTTTTTTAACTAAGCTTTACACTACAAAATAATCCGTCCATCCATTATCTATACCGCTTATTCGTTAAGGGTCGTGGGGTGGGGGGTGGAGGATCTCCAGTCCATCACAGGGCCAACACATACAGACAAACAAGCATTCACACTCACATTCACACCTACGGGCAATTTAGAGTCACCAATTAACCTGCATGACTTTGGACTGTGGGAGGAAGCTGGAGTACCTGGAGAGAACCCACGCAGGGAGAACATGCAAACTCCACACAGAAAAGCCCCGGGCTCGAACCGGGGCTCAAACCTGGAACTTTCTTGCTGTGAGGCAACAGTGCTAAACACTGCATCACTGTGCCATTCACTACAAAATAATATCGCATGAAACGCTACACTAATACTATTAACATTTCCACAACAAAGTTTTCATTAGAAAAACCACTGCCAACTCCTGAACGCCTCCTGAAACATGTCCCACTCTTTTGTCTCTCAACAGGAGGAAGAAGCACGACAGTTTGGAGGAGGATTCTTCCCAGGTAGGAGAGTGGAACCAAGCTGGTTCATCGCATGATAGGATGAGATATACGAGGTGTGATCAAAAAGTTCAGAGACTGCATCTATAATAAGCAAAAACTGTACTTGATTTACCATGCCCGGGGGACAAATTCACACTACACAATCCTGCAAATATTGTAGAAAGTGACAGGCATGCTCTTGGTTGCACTCCTGACCTGACGCAACTTCTTAGGTCTTGGAGATTGTGGGTTCTCTCACTGTGAAGACTGGTGTGGTCTTTGGGTAGCCTTAGATCCAGCTCTCATCACCGGCAATGATCCTCGACATGAAGGTTGGGTCATCCCGGGCCTGTTAATGGAGATCCTTTCAGACTGACATGGTGCTGCTTCTGCTCCATGATGAAATCTTAAATGTGCACCTCCCACAAAAACGCATGTAACACAGGTCCAGGTGTTGATGTTGCAGCGTAACACAGAATACTGACTCATGAAAGTTAATGTTTCCACCTGCTGCATACGCATTAATGTGCTGTGCTTCATTTGTTCACAACAGGAACAGTCTCAGAATTTTCTGATCACACCAGGTACACTCTAAATGCTGTTGTAGGATATGAAAATAAAAGTCATATCATTTTGCAAATAAGTTAATAAATCTCATTATTCTTCTGCAGGTCCTGCTGGATTCCCAGGTGGAGCCCCTGCTGGCATGCCAGGTCTCGGTGAACTCCTCAAGGATCCTGAGCTGCTCAATGCCATGAAGGTGACTTAGTGCTCAACATTAATCCTCTACATCCCACCACTTCCACTGCTACGTCCCATGTCTTAGGTTGCATAGATCCCAAAGGAGTAGTCCGTCAGTTTGGGCAAAACGCTTACTTGAGCTCTTGCTGAGAGTTAGATGAAAAGGTTGATATCACTCGTTAAACGCATAGTATTTTCACATGTGATAGTTTGCTGTGGTGGGTCTGGGTCTGAGAGTCCAGAAGTAGGCAGGACACAAAATCCACTATCATCATCCCCACTTACACAGGGGGAGGATGTTGAGCAAAGGGCCATGTTTTAATTCCACACACCAGATCATGTGCATTTGAGCCTTTGGCAGTGCAGCACAGAGATGGACTTAGATGTTGTTTACTAAAACAGATTAAAAACCTGGATCCTGTCTACACAGAACAGCCAACATACTCTCACAGCCACAGCACCATCAGAGACAAACTCCATAAACTCCACTTGTTTTCTACTTGTTTTCAGTTCTAAACTGAGATTCAGAAATCTTTCAAATTACTGTCGAATCAACCTGACTAACAGGAACGTCCTTCATGCTCATGTCCTCAAAGTCAGAAAGCATTTGTACAGACTGGGTGTCAGTTTTTTGGAACAGTTGTACAGTTACCATCAACCCTGCCTCTGATCAGTGTTACAGCTGACGCTGCAGGTGAGTTAAAGGACAAATGAGGAGCTGTAGGTGTCATGTGACAGGAGGAATGGTTCAATGAACTGGACTTAGAAAGCATGAAAAGCTCCTCTAATGTTTTATATTCATGACTTAATGAGAAACCATCAGAGTTAAAGTTCAGAAAAACATTCACATGTACATATGTATCATTTAGTAAGAGTTAAGAGTCTCTTTCATCAGATTGATCAGATATGACTGGCACTAAGCACGTTTCCATTCAGATGGCACATAAAACATCCAAGTTAAAATGCCAAAAATTTGAAGTAAGTCATTCTAAAGGGTTTTTACCCTCGGCTTGGTTGGAAAAGTTAGTGAATGGATGTAAGGAAAAAGCGACACAGTCCAGTAGAAACAGTGAATAAACCATGACGTACATCAGGCAGGAGATCTAAACATCCACTGAAGAGATGGACAAATGCAGCAGACAAGGACATCACATCTGTGTGGAGCACAGTAACGTTCCTCAAATTAATAAATAAATTAATAAACAAACACAAACTTCATTTTTCTATAGTTTATTTCCATGAACCAACTCCTAATATTTGCAAGTGAACAATAAATGAACCCTACCCACTTCAGACGCGTAAGAAAATCAAAGCCAGAAGCATGTTGGATCCTTCAAACTCGTAGTAAGCTTTTAAAGCTGATTTGGAAATAAACTGTGTCAGTAAAAGAAAGGTGACCCTGTTTCTCTCCTGTATTAAACTCCAGGACCCTGAGGTGATGGCTGCCTTCCAGGATGTGGCGCAGAACCCGGCCAACATCGCCAAGTACCAGAACAACCCTAAAATCATGGCCCTCGTCACCAAGCTGAGTGCCAAATTTGGTGCTTCACCACAGTCATAGACAGGAAAAGACTAAAGTGGGGAGGGGAGGAGGTGGTGAAACAATCTTGAGAGCTGCAACGCTTTTCAACAATTATTCCACTGTGTGCAGCTCAAACATGGGAGCAGGTGACAGGTTAATTGGTGTGATGTAGACAAAGTGAGGCTACTTTTTAAATGTTCTTAATCGGCCTGTTAGCACTTAGCAACGTCTCAACTAAAGCAACCCGATGGTTAGGAGTCAGGTCTGATACTTAGACAACCCCCCCTCTGACGCGTCTTAGCTGGGACTTTACTTAACCGCAGGTTGACATTTCTTAACCTGTATCTGGAAAAGCTAAACTGGGAGCTCCTGCATTAAGATGCTAGCTCACAAATATTTTTACAGCCATTTAATACGTGGTAGCCACCGGGTTTTTCTTTCTCTGAACAGAGCCGAACTCTCACACACAACTGTCTGCACTTTTTGTTAACAGATCTGTTATGATTGCAAAAAAAAAAAAAAACCCTTACTGATCTTGATGTCTGACCCTGTTGGAAAAAATGATTCACAATAATAAAACCTCTGTTGCTGCAAAACAGGTTGGACATTCCTCTCTAGTTCAGTTGTTCTTCTGTTTTTCTTTACAGACATCCTGTACAACCACACTCATTTTACAACAATTTAATTTCTCCTTCTCCAGGAGACCTTTCACTCAACTCTGTGGTCTTCAACACGAGCTCAGGATTTATTGTTTTACAAGCAACACATTGAAAGCAGCAGCTTGTATGTGAATTTAAAGTACAGACTGTTGTTAAGTTTCAGTGTATTTAGTGTAAATCTGTGTGTTGTGGTGCTGAGCTGAGAAGTAACAATTCTCCAGATCCACAGATAGGTTCATACCTTTGGGTCCTACACTGTGAACTTGAATGTGCCTGGAGGATCCTCAACCTCAGGTTTATTATTCATCTTGAGCTGATTAAACTAGCTGAACTTTTATCACCGACACAATCACTTGATCATGACTGTCACGGTTCTGTTTTCTAATATTGCGATACAAGAATTTGGACATTTATATGGTGGTGTCGGAATCGTTTACACCTCCAGTAGTTTTAGCCTCTCACATATCCTCAGTGGAAGCGACTTATTAACACACTGAAGAAACTGGTTTAACTAAACCAGGAAGTTTTTGATAGAGGTTTGGCAGCAGTATAAAACTAGACAGCAGGCAAAATGGCCTTGAAATATTTCCATTCATGCCAACTCCAATTCTGTTCTATAAAGACTAGAAAAAAATACATAAATAGCTGAACCAATAGCCAAATTTTGATAGTGCCAAATATTCACTGGTGCCAGATTCTCTTGTTAGGATTTCTGTTCCTTTCTATTGTATATTAATGTATTTGATTAACTTTTTGTTTTGGATTGTTGATCAGATGGAAAAAGCAGTTTAAAAACATCACTTTGGAAATTCTAAAGGTATTTTTTTAGTATTTAATAATAATATGGCTGCAGCTAACAATTATTTTCATTATTGTTTAATATGACCAACACAAAAACCTAAAAATATTCAGTTCACTATCACAATGCAGGGAAGCAAATCCTCCAAATTCAGAAGCAGGACCTGGGAAACTTAATTTTTAACTTTGACAATGAATAGACTATCCAGAAGCTGTTGACTAATTGTTTCAGCTCTAATAAATATTTAAAAGATACTTGTGGGCTGCAGCCATATTACAACCAACTAGTTAGAACCTGGTCCACTCTTTAATTGTTGTAATACAGAAACTGAATATACACGAGTGCCTCCCGGTGCAGTAGGATAAACCAGGCCCAGAGGGACAGTGGGTCAACAGGCCACTTAATCCACCCAGCGCATCTGTCTTTCAGCCAGAGGATTACCGCTCTGTAACACATGGTCGGTCCTGGCTCTCATGGAGCCCTGAATTGCTGCGTCACAGCGGACATGTAGCTGAGAGTCTATGCTCACAACTGAACCAAATGTTGAGCCATTTTATCTTCAGCACCTCTCTTACGTTCACACAGATTTTCATTTAATACAGAACATAACATTCCTGCTTCACAAACCACTGAACTATCAGAAACCCTTCACGAGCTCTGAGCTCTGCTTTGTGACAACATTCATGTTTATTTGTTTATTTACTCACAAGATACCAAAACAAAAACATGGGTGTAAAATAACAGCTAGTATTAGGGAGGGAATAGAGAGGAAGTAATGATGATTCTCGTAGAAGCCAAGAAAGAGGTCAACAAAAATACAGCTAGTGTCCATATCTGGGAAAATATGACAGAGAGAGAGAGAGAGAGAGAGAGGACGTGTTGTCATTCCAACAAATATTCACACACAAAGAATGAACAACCAAACTAAGATTCAATGCACTGTTACAATAATCCACAGATGTGTCCACAGAGCCACGCATCTGTATCACACTTTAACAAATTACACTTGAATTCACAGTTAATGATACTCACTTCTGAAACTCCCACTCCCTGTTGTCCAGAGGGCAAACCTGTCTGGTTTTCAGCCAGCGAGAAATACAGTGGAAATGGAAAGCATGCTGGGAAAGAGGAAAACAAACGGGGGAGAGGGATGCATGAATATACTGTCTGCACTGTGTAATTTATCATAACCAGAACAAATTTTAACAATTTCCCCACTAAATAACACAACCTTACATGATTTGCATATTACTTACTGATACTTACTTTTATGCTTATTATTCCAAGCCAACTATTTTATAACAAAGTCTACTTATATATGTGTCACTTCATGAAGTTTCTTGCATTTTAATGAGATTTACATGAATTTAAATATTCGCTGATTTAATTACTGATGGTCTGGCTCGAGACTGGATTTTTCAAGTTCTTCAAGCTGGCTTAACATGTAAAGTGATCAGATCATAAAGTTATGTTCAGATTCAAATAACACCTTACTTTAAAGGGCTGAAGAATCAAAATGTTGACTTAATTGGGATTTTAGATGAGAATATGCAGGTTATTAAGAAACCAAATTAAACTTGTGTCTGACAGTTATCAGACCGATGGAACCACAAAACATGGCATTTAACTATGACATTACAATGGAAAGCTGTTATTTGATCACCAAAATGTATTCAACTTTCAGCATAAACACAGACTGTATATAATTGTAAAATGGTTTAAGATCATAGGATTTTTAAACAATGTCACTATGTTTTAAGGCTGCTAACCAGGAGATCAGCATGACAGAATAAGATGCTGATTTCTCATCTATAAAATCACTGTTAGAGGCAGGTATGGAAACCCACATTGCAGACACCCCAGGCTACAGTGCACTCCTCAGAGGTTGCAGAAGCTTGGTTGGCCTGGCACTCTATACCTGAAGTGGGAAAGAGAAATGTGTCAACAGATGCAATTTCACAAAGTCAGCTCACATGTCTGATGAATGTCATTTAGAGTTGAACAACTTGTTTAAGCTCAATATTTCTGTTGACGTGCAGTTTCACATTATTCACAGTCCAAAGACAAGCTGAAGGAGAGTGTGTTGACTTCAAAAATGTGTGAACTCACAGAGATCCATGATGTGGTTCCGACAGATAGCACAGTTATCCACCACAATGTCCCAGGCCCACAGTGCCACCGCATTCCACTGGTGAGAAAACAGAAATGACAAAAAATGCCAGATGTTATTTAATTTGAAAATGGAAAATGCAAAGCATCACCTCTTGGCTCCTTTCCACCTCATCATCCTAAAATCCTGCACCAGGTCTTTAACTGCAACTGTCTGAACATGTTGATGAAATGATGAGCCTGCACATTCAGAATTGGATAATATGATAAATCTAACTGCACAGTATTTCAGACCAAATACCCTGACACTGTAAATGTGACACAATGACTGCTGGTGCTTTCAGTGGATATTTACACAAGGAACATTTATACGAGCAACAACAACAAAACAAGTAACATAAATATAATAAAGCAGGTAAAAGGCATTTCACTTGTTCAAAGGAGTTTAAACTAATGTAATGTAGCTTTATTGACCATAAAATACAAATTTAAGATGTTTCACGATTACATGATCTGAGACACTATCATCCCAATACTGATAACTATTTAAGTTACAGTCATGTAATATTATTATTTAACCTGATATTATTGCGTTATAATACTAGTTACACAGTACTGATATGTAATATTAATTTATGAACTTAGCCTTTAATGGGATGTTCACAAAACATTTTAATAACCGACTGAAACTGTTTATTTACAAGGGAAGTAAACAGAGTTCAACTGAAACTTGTTTTCGGTTGAACATAATGTTACAATATTATTATTAGTTAAAATATTGTTATTATTATTATTATTATCAGTTGGAGAGGGGCATAAACTTCTAAATAATTTTACAGATTTTGACTCTTTGTGGACGCTTGAGATTTGCTGTTAAGCTAAGCTAACTTAGCTCGTAGGAGCTAAGAGCGTTGGTGTTAAACGACAACATAAGTTCAAATTAAACGTTATGGTTAAAATTACTTTTCTCTTTTGTTGATTACATCCTTGGTGAGTATTGGTGGTCTCCGTCACATCAGGGTTGGTGGTTTTTAATTTCAGATTTAGCTAGCCCCCAAAAGGAGAAGTGCACATTCATGCCCTATTTGAGGCAGGCTAACAGCTAACTAGCCACTAACGCTAGTCTACAGTGAGTTAGCGCTAGCATGCTAACGACAGATAGCTAGTTACTGGCAGGGAGTTTTGTTGGCGGTTGTTTGGCACTGCTGACACATTACACAAATCCATGTACACCTCGAAACAGAGTGATTCCACCATACCTTCTTTACTTCAAATCGCTTCTTGCTTGCTCCACTGTTTGTGCCGCTCGGCGTATCTACATCCATAGCTGCTGCCATCTTGAAGGGAGAGTTTGTGTGTGACGAAAACTTACCCGGAAGAACCTAGCAATTTCCGTCGGCGTATTAGCGCACTAATCACGGATTGAGCCGTATGTGTCATTATATGCTTATTCTGGAAAGTGGTTGATTATGTTGTGTTGCATAACAGAACTACAGTACTTATCATTTCCATTGACGTGAAGTGAGGAGCGCATTGAAAAAGTCAGGTTCCACCGAGATTTGAACTCGGATCGCTGGATTCAGAGTCCAGAGTGCTAACCATTACACCATGGAACCACTGGGTAAAAGGCATCGACTTTAACATTATATAGTTACTCACATAGTTCCCCATGTTTATGGTGCAGTTGGTTTTGTGAAGTATCCAGAGACAGAGATTCATATTTCAGCTGAAGGACAGATAAGGCACAGCACAACGCACATAAGTATCTCCATAAGTCAGATAGTCTTCTTGATAATCCAAACTAAATGTTCAATTGGACTAGTGTTGATGTTGACTTCTGTAACGTAACATGTACTGTACATCTCCTACGTGATTGGGAAGGGAGGTGGCTGGGTCCTCCGTTTTCATTCTTTCATTTCTTCCTTGTGCTTTAAGTAAGAAAATCAATATCACAGCATCATTAAGTAAAAGTCCTGCTTTTTAATTTTCCAAGTAGAAGTGCCTCAGTTTTATCAGAAAGTGTAAACACATACTTAAGTATACAGAATGGCCTCTGTCAAAGTTGTTATAATAAATAAAATAGAAGTTTAATCAGTTAAATTTATAAAACACATGGCAGTATATAGGTTAATCACGTGTTTTGTATGTAAAAATTTAATCTGGAAAGTCACTGGTAATTATAATTCAGATAAATGTTGTGGGGTGAAAAGTATATTTCCTCGGTAGAATACAATGGAAAAGTACATCAAAATAGTTCAAAGTACTTGAGTAAAGGTACTCAGTTACCTTCCATCCTATTGATAAATATGGTATGTAGTCTACTAGGTGTGAATGTGAATGGTTGTTCATCCACCCTGTGATAGACTGGCGATCTGTTAAGGGTGTATCTCCCACCCCACATCCCCATGACCCTCAGATGGATGTGTTTATTCCACTCAGATAGAAAGAGAGTGCATACAAATGCCACATACAGTTGTAATCAGAGGAGCTTTAATTACACAAAAAAGCATATTCACACTGTCAGACTGCAGTAACAAACACATTAACATGATGACTGGGCTAACTGCAAAAAAGAGAGACACAGACTAAATTCAATTAGTTGTATTCATTCATTACAATGTCTTCTTTTTCTTTGCCACTTTTGGTGCCACATGTTTCCTCTGGGGCTGCTTCTTGGTTGGTTTCGACACTTTAGCTTTGGGCTTTGCTTTGACAGCTGCGACCTTTGGAGAGGCTAGGCTTGGGTTTCTTCACTTTTGGAGGTCTTTGGTTCGACACTACCTCCTGATCTGGAGGAGAGCTGTTTTCTGGGCATGATGTGAAAACCTGGATGTCCCTGACCTTCTGACCCTGGAGCTCAGGAGGGTGACCGACAGGTTGCGATCACCTCTAAACTCACATTCTCCATCCACCTGAGGCAGAGACACAAAGAGAGGCAGACAGAGTCAAAAAATAAGTATTGTTAAAAATACTGCTTGTAATAACAGTTAATCTAGGTCAGATTACTGATTACTACTCTTCCTTGATCCCCGTATCAGCTGTGCCACCATGCTGCTATAATTTTTAAAATACATACTGACACTTACATTTATTTACTAATAACAGTTTGAGTTATTCCTAGAAGAATTATGTGTGGCGAACTTTCTTCACCTAATGATTTTCAAAACCATAATTCCAGTGAAACTCTGCACTGACCTGCGTAGGGGCAGCAGAGCACAGTCACACCGCAGGGGGTTATCTTGCAGGTTGACCACCTCCAGGCCAGCGAGTGGGCTCAGCTCAGGAAGCTCCTCCAGCTGGTTTCCTCTCACAGTCAGAGCCTTCAGCCCCGGGCCCAGCCCCGCCAGAGCGTCCCTTGGACATCTGGAGAGCAGAACAATTAAAAGAGCTGTTAGCCTAGATTCGGCCTTGATGTAGTTAGAAATATTTATACAGTATAATACCATGTATGATGGCATTATAGGTATTATACATCTGTTAGAATCAACTTCTTTGCAATCAGTAAAACTGTACTGCCCCTTTATAGAGGTGAGTCCTACACCGCCCCTTTGCTTCCTTGACCCTTTTCTGGATAAAATAATATCCTTCAGCCTCATCAGTCATTGTACAATTACTGCTTCAACTGCTGTTGTGGATAATACTGTTAATTTGCTTGATTAAAAGCAACATTGTGTGGCATTTTATATATCTGATGAAACACTGTTGATCAAGTTTATAATAATATTCTAATAAATAAGCTGCTTTCCACCACATTCAGGTCTCAATGACTAAATTTAGTTCCTGAAAAGTGGTGATCAGTGGTGATTTCAAGTCAATCACAGGCTTTATGTTTGACTCTTGATTGTCTCACCTCACTTCCACCCTTAAATTAATTTGGATTTTCTGGCTTCAACTGACAAAATGTCAGTAAGCATACACTGTAAGTCCCTTAAGCAACTTATTAATGAAATCACAGTCCCAGCCTCCACATTTTTCCACAGGTTATGTTACATTAAATATTGATCCCAGGGAGTATAACATAATGTATAAAAACAAAACAAAAAGAAGTGAAGAAAGAGTGTACGGAAATGGAGAGATGGTGGGAGGAGATAACATAAACATGATGCAAACGACAGTTGAGAAGTGCTGTTATGGCCTCCTGTACCTTCTCTGTGCCCATCTGATCCATGTAAAGCCTCTTCAGACTTTGGGATACGGGCTGGAACGCATTCGGTCCCACCCAACGGATTGAGTTGTGAGACAGGTTGAGCTCCTCCAGACTAGGGGCCTCGGACAGAGCGTGGGTGGGCACCTCTTTGAGCTGATTTGAATCCAGGTGAAGTATACTGAGGAAAGCGGAGTCCAGAGCACCTTTGGTAATAGCAGTAATAGTGTTATTGGTCAAGTAAAGTTCCCTCAGTGTAGGGGTTACTGAGGATAGTAAACCAGCAGGCTCTAGTTTGGAGATGGCGTTTCGCTCCAGGTGTAACACAAACAGACTTGGTAAGACTGCCAGAGCTACAGAGACACAAAGAGACAGAACATATCAGTGTTTCAGCTTCCTGTGTTAAATGCAATGTAAATTCCTGTAGCTTTCATTCAAACCACTGACCTGATCCAGGGAACTGCACCAGCCGGTTCCCCTCTAGGTGAAGGTAGGTGAGTTCAGGGGCTCCAACAAAGGCTCCAGGATCCAAGGATGTGAGGTCATTGTCAGAGAGATACAGATAAAACAGGTTTTTCATCCCCCGAAAGGCACCGCCTTCGATTTCATGGATTTTGCAGGTCTCCAGGTGAAGGGAAATGACTTGGCTGGTGCCCGGGAAGCTGTTGGCAGGAAGGTAATGGAAGTGATTGCTGCGGAGGTCGAGCAGCTGTGTCTTGGTGGGGAAACCTCGTGGGACTTTGGTGTGACCCTGACCCTCACATGTGGCGTGCTGGGCTTCAATCTGGGCAGGGTCGAATCAGAATGGAATTATAACACCATGATTCACTGAAATTTCTAAACAATTATTCTGACATTTTGCTCAAACTTAAATATATATTTTTTAGCCACTTGAGGGCAGGAAATTGTTGCGAACATAACTTTGACGTCACCGCATTTTCAGTTTATATGGCAATTTGTTAGCAAACATTTGCTTATTACCATGCAATATCAGCATTCATTTGCAGTTATGTTTCTGGCCACCTGATGAACCTAAGTTCAATACTACTCTCTCTAGGTGTTTTCAGGCTCTACTGTCTCCTGAGGAGAATATCTGACTCTTCAGTTGCTAAATGTCTCTGTCTTCTTTTTCTTTTTGCTGAGAGTCTCTGTGAGAGTGAACCAGAGGAGCAAAGTTGTGGACTAGAAAACCAAAAAGTGATAAAAAGGTGAGAGAGGTGACAGTAGACGTGATCCAGCATTAAGATTTTTCTGAAGTATTTTCAGAAAGTACACACTCATAATTTAAATGGCCCCTTTAAAAGTGTTAATATTATTATAGATAATAATATTATTGACTATCATTATAGAACAGATCTGAACTGATTCATACTGTTGGGTAATTTCATCAGTTCAGTTTATAAATATGTTATTTGTCGTGTTTTGTATGTAAAATTTTAATCTGAAAAGTCACTGATAACTATAACTGTCAGGTAAATGTTATAGAGTGAAAAGTATGATATTTCCCTTGTAGCATAAAATGGAAAAGTGCATCAAAATAGTACTTGAGTAAATGTACTTAGTTACTTCCTACACCGCTGATAAATATGTTAACTATTCTACAGATATGTTCTTACACGTTTTATCAAAACAAGGCAGCCATAGCTTTCTCCATACCTTTGGTATCCAACAATGCTGACTGTCGAGTTATTTCAGTCACTTAATCTAGAAATATGACTTTTAACATAATCTGTACAGAGTCAAGTCACCTCACATAACAGTTACTGCCATTTTTCAAAAGCAGGTAATGCTGGAGGACTACTTTTTAACACAGTGCACAAAATCTGTCCTACAAAATGTAAAATATTGTTGTCAGTGCTGTCTACACACACACGAAACAAACAAACAAACAAACCCCCCCCAAAAAAAAACTCACATCACAGTCACAGTTAACTGGACACTTGACTTTCTGCTTGGGCTTGGCAGTGGGTGGGGAGCTTCCTGTGCTCTCACTGTCCTCCTCAAACTCGTCCTTCAGCACCTCCCCCCTGCTGCGGCAGCGCAGATCCAGAGGAGTCACCGCCTGCAGCGGCTCATCTGAGAGGTGAGGAGGTCCAGCACACGCTCCCAGCAGCTTCACGCTGCCAACACTCGCCCATTCCTTCAGGGGCCGCATGTAGCAGTTACAGTAGATCGGGTTGCCTTCAAGAACATGAATGATGATCAGGACATATTAAAGATTACATATGACATGTTCATCCTCCTCATTCTTTACTTATACTGATAATTTAGTTTTTTCATGTCTAAATTTGTGTCAGTGAAAAGGTACACAGTTGTACCGGTCAGGTTGAGCCTGGTCAGCTCCTTGGGGCCTGAAAGGGGCTCCAGGTAACGAAGCTGATTCTGGCTCAGGTCCAAGTGGGAGAGGAAGGGGGCGCCAGACAGCGCCTGGTCTGACAGGTCCTGAAGGGACATATGGTCCAGGTAGAGGTGTGTAAGCTTGGCCATAGAGACGGATTCTTCTCCGAGGTAGGTCATGGGGTTGTGGCTCATGTCCAGACGTGTGACCTCACGGAGTCTTTACAGAGAGAAGAGAGTTAAGTAGAAACATGAATGACACATACAACCTCGGACAAATTTATCGCTATGTAAAAAAGCAATGTGGCCCCAGGGTGGCTCAAAGTGATGCACAGATGCATCTGTGTGAGCTGAAAATGTTTAATGTTTTGTGTATCCCCGGGCCTTATGAAGCTGCTTCACAGATGTATGTAGATGAGAGGGAGGAGAGGAGAGACTGGAGGGAAATTCTGATGAGTCTGGAAATCAGTCAGAGGCTGAGCTGAACACAAACACACACACAATTAATGTGTTTGATGCTATAGTTTGTTTACAGCCACCATCTGTACAGATGCTACACACTGTCTGTTTGTGACAAACACGAACAGTCCAGTGATCAAATTCATACAAAAGACACAAGGTAAAACACAAGGTATTTTCTGTCTGAACCCTGAACTCAACAGCGCTTTAGTACGTCCCTACCCTGCCTGTGGCTCTTAGCTCCAAGCCCTTTGGTTCTTACTGAAGATGATGATCTTGAATAAATACTTTTAAAAAGGTGAAATCATTTCCTGAAACATAACATCTATTTATAACAGATGTTAGATTGGGTGCATTTTTGGGGACTATTTTTGATTTAAGACTAATGCTTATTTGGTATGTGTGAGTACATTGTAGTGAACATGTCACAGTTCAACAGTGTGACTCACTGATGTGTTATTAATAGCCTCTGGACAAAATGGAGCTCTACAGCACTGAGGAATAAGATACAGGGGTGTGGACATAAGTACAATTTTTGTTAGTAGGATTAGTTCATTGTCTAATTTGGTCCTTTCATGGGACTTAATGATAATGTGAGAAATATAGAATATCACCACACTTAGCCTTTAAAGCAATACCTGCATTATTACCTAATCTTGATGACCCATCTTTGTAGAGAGGGTTAAAGTGTCAATAGGGCCCCACTGGTCATTTTTGCCCCCTAGTGGGTTAATCTGGCCTTGGATGACAATATAATTTTAATTTATAAAAATGATATTTCACTGATTTAAATTAAATTCAGTTTTATTTACATACTCTGAAATCACAAATTTGACGACATACAGCATCCTCTGTCCTCAGACCCTGGATTTGATAAGGAAAAGCTCCATACAAAGAAACTTACACTCTCCTTAGACATGTAATGGGTGTTGTATAAACAGAGTGGACAGATTATTATGTTCTCTCAGGAGCACTCAGAGAATCTAAACATCAATCCCAGGATTCTTGTTTCTCTTTAGTAGTCTCTGGTCAGTGATTTTTATTTGCCAAAAATGCTTTTCCCTTTGTTACGCTGCATTTTTGACCCATAGAGAAACACTGTGATGTTTGTTCCTATAGTGACACTGCTAAGTTGTTATATTCCATGAGAATATTAAAGTAAGGTGTATAGCACCCATAATAATCGTTCAGATTGTCCCACCTGGACATGGTCTGAGTGGGGAAGAACTGCAGCTCATTGTGGTCCAAGCTGAGGCGGCTGAGGGTGAACAGGACCAGCGAACGCCTCAGGGGCCAAGTTGTTCAGGGAGTTATGACTGAGACGAAGCCACTTGATGTTGTTCAGGCCCTGGAGGAGGAGTCAGACCATTGTGGGATCATATTGCTGTGCATAACGATTATGAGTGTATGCAGTATATGTACGCAGCAGCTTCTTGCATCCTGTATCAGTGTCTGTGTTTGTGATGATAACAGGAAGTCTGGGTACCTGGAAGGCCATGTTGGGGATGTAAACCAGCTGGTTGTGGGTGAGGGCCAGCAGGTTGAGGAAGCCCAGCTGTGTGAAGACTCCAGGCTGGATCTCTTCCACACGGTTATGGTCCAGATGCAGCTCCTTCAGGGAGGAGAGGCCGTCAAAGGACTCCTGCATCAGTCAGGTCAGAGGTAAAGAGAGAGAAACTCATGTCAAGTGTCAGCCACACAGTTTTCTGACTAAAACATCAACTTAGTTTTTGTCATTGTTACAGTTTCACCTGCTCCTCTCACCTGGTAAAGGACGTCAATTTTATTGTAGGCCAGGTTTAGGGAGACCACACGGCCCAGGGTCCGGAAAGCACCCTCCTTCACCTTGATGATGTTGCAGCGCTGCAGGTTGAGGTGGGTGAGGTAGGGCGTGAGCAATGAACGCCCCCCTAGGCAGCACCTGCAGGTTGTTATTCTTCAGGTCGAGTTTCACTGTAATCTGCGAGGGAGATACGACTGAATGGAGGACGAATCTGAGACAGAGGTGATGCGTCATTAAGGGACAAGACTGAAATCAGAGGGAAGTCCCTGAGTGGAAGCATGTTTCTGATAATGGCACGTACATCCATGTAGCTGATAAGAGCTGTAGAGCCCTTGAGCAGTACAAAGGATGTTAAATGTAAGAAATATCTGAAATTCACCAGTTATGTCACTATTCCTTCTTCAAACAACTGTGTGAAGTGAAAAGCAGTCACTATACTTAACATTTGAATTCCTCACCTCATCTATAGTCGGGGGAACTTCGGTCAGGTTCTTGCCAACACAGGCGACTGTGAGTTTGGCGCTGTCACAGCTGCAAACCCTGGGACATTTTCCTGCGTCCACAGGTAAACTCAGCGCTAAAACCAGCATGAAGATCGCAGCAGAGAAGAAAGGCATCTGTGCCAGTAAAATGTGTGTTAGATGTACGATAAAGCTGCTGTAAAAACTCATCACGAGTTGGACCTTTAAACAGTCCCTTAAAGAAAAAATGAAATAGATGCCAGTTTAAACTGTTTAAACTACTTACAATTATTTACAACATATTGAACACATTGGTATGCCATCAAAAGCTTGATAAATTATATATAACATATTAACCTGTAACCAGTGTCTCAAATGTGGACTAGAACCACAACAAGTGTCATGTCATCACATGTAAAATCATTTCAACAAAGATATAAAGTTTAAAAAAACACAGCTTACCTTCAAGCAGAATGTCACACACTCACAGCTCTGTTGGCAACATGAGTTTAAGATGGACTGAATGTGAATCTGCCAGTTTAGGCTCCAGTTATCTGGCTGTGACTTTTTATTTCACTCTGACTGAATCCAGCACTCACAGTCTGGGTTCCAGCAGGCTAACAAACAAGGCTTTGGTAAATTCTTTTGTGGTGACCTCTGATCCTTGTTCCCCCTCACTGCAAATTAACACCTTGGCTTTACATTTTCTGTCCAGTTAGAGGCTGGAGCACTGGGGGCACGCAACTGTATTGCATTTGATAATTTAGGAGGATATCAAATATAATAAAAATTCTATGGAGTTAATAAAATGCAAAGACCGTGGGAGACACTCAAACAGCATCCAACACTCAAATCAGCTTTATTTTTCAACACAAATCCAAAAACTCTGCACTTTGTGCCTCATTTAAAGGCAGAAAATACATTTAAACCTGTTTCATTCCTTTTGATTGTTTTATTGAACTCTAGTCTTAGTTTGATAATATTTACCATTCAATACATATTTAATAATATCTGTTTCACCATATTTTTTGGGAATTTAATAAACATTTCATATAAAAAGAGAATAGTAAAGGTAGATATGAATAGAAAATGTACAACTGCTGATACTTTGAGTCCATATCAATCCTGGTCAGAACTTTTCTAGTTTGCTCCAAAGTTTAATCTGTGCTTCAGTCATGTGTCACAAACCAGGAGACAACAGGTTGTGTGGAGTGCGAGGCCTTTTCTTATTCATCGGAATACAAAGAGCATTAAGACCAGGTTGTCAGTGCTGTCCTGTGGTAATGAGTGTACTTAAAGTACTTCAGTAAGTCCACACTATAAGAGTATAGTCTATTTCAAAACACAAAAGCATTCAAGTCCAGTCCAGAGTCCAGAAAAGGGTGTGTTGTTGAGGGAGAGTGGTGACACAGGGAAGTGCGCCTGAGTGCAGTCTGTTCTTCTCAGGTGCTGCTCTGCTTCATTTGCTTCAAATTTGAGCTCGTGTGCTGGTTTCCAAAGGTCCATCAGTGATTAGTCAAAGTTCAGTCTGTGTGTGTGTGTGTGTGTGTGTGTGTCCTCAGCTCTCAGACCTGACTCTCTGCAGTGTTGACTGGAGGCTGTTTCTGGCATTTCCACATGAGTCCAGGGCCTTGTTGTTTCTGTGAAGGATAAACACACATGGTTAGAGGGTCAGGTCTGTACACACACATCCTCAAATTATTAAAATGAACTCTATTTTTTTATCCATGAGCTTAACATGACACTAACATGTGTTATCTGCATAGCTACAGCTTTTTCATTATCTGTTAAGGGTTGGGGGGGGGCTATCCCAGCTGACACTGGGCGAGAGGCCTGGTACACCCCTGGACAGAACACTAGTCCATTACAGGGCCGCCACAGCTTTTTGATATAGCTTATTACTCTGCAATAAAGCTCCACTTTTGTCCTTAAAAACATCAGTGAGCCCATAGGAAAACAGCACATACTCCTTTGTTAAAATGATCGCGAGCACTGTGGTTAAAACCAGTTCCACATACACGTCCTGCTGCTGTAAATACTGATTTAGTTCTGTTTGGGTAGTTTGAGGGCAGTGGCCATCTGTTCAAGGAAAAATGAAACTCCATATCTGTGACCTGTTTTTAAACAATTACCTGTTCAGTTACCTGGCTGTGACAGCAACAGACAGGTTAGTCAAGTCAGGAAAGTACTGAGAAACAGACTAACACATTGATGGTTTGGGCCTTTTCATTAGATTTGATACCTTATTAACTCTCCATGCAGTAGTTTTCATTGGTAGTGGTGGAATGTGCCATGCAGCATGTAATCCAGAGTTACTATTTGCAATTTTATCTTATTGATCCTCAGTGTTTAGAGTTTATGCTCCCAACACAACATCAGCTCTGTATTAAGTTACTGCCAGTGAAAACCAAACTTTTCCTTCTTCTGCCTCTTCACATTAAAAGCATTCAACTGCTGAAATATTTGTGTTCATGTTCTGCTTACTGTGAAGGTTAGAGCTGACCACGATCATTTGTCAAAAAAAGCATCTGCAAAACAAGGCATAGGTAAATTCCGGATAAGTGCTGATCAAATTTAAATATTGCAGGGAGAAATGGAACAAGGGGGAACAGCCACAGTGAGCTGTTAGATGAAGAACTGACATCTTTAATAAAACAATGTGAGTTTGTTTGGCTGCATTGTAAACACATATACCAATTGTTTATATGTTATATTTTGGATAAAGTAGCTGCTCAATATTTGCTGCCCCCAGACACCTGTAGTATTAAACTAACTCTGTCATTACCATGGTAACCACAGGTCCACAGTAACCACCAGGACTGAAGTCCTGAGGATTATAACCTTACTGGCAAATTACCACAAGTCCTTTGCATTAATTCATGTCACAGGGGCAGAAATTTCAACATTTGTCGATTTAAACTGAAGCGTTGAATTCTAAATGTTCAAATAACACTAAGTTAATAAACCCATTCCAACACAAAAATACGCAATCATCCAAGTGTGTCCACCACCAACACTGTGTGCACCGAGTGCAAACATTCATGTACGTGCTTCATTCCCAAATTGGGATGGTAATCTCTGTATTTTATACCTGCGAGCTGCATGCTGATTGGCTCATTGTCACGTCCTTACCGGGACATGAAGGCCTCCAGCACTGCCACGTTCTCTTTGGGGAAGTAGTCTTGTCGAACAACGTGCTCCAAGGCATGGAGGTGGCCAGGAACCACGAGCACAGGCTTCACTTTGTCTTCACTCTGAGCATCCAAGAGGACAGGACACAAGGATGGACAAATGGGAGAGGTGAGGAGAGAGGACTGTTCAGAGGCAACAGAAAATGCAACCAAGAGACAAAAGTGAGAAATGCAGGTGCAAATTAAGCATACCTTGATAAGTCCAAGCAGCACTAACAAAGATGATACAAAGCTGTAGCCTTGGAAGGAAGGAGTGGCAAAAGCTTTCTTCAGAAGGGCGTCTGTGAGGGGTGAAACAAATTTCTTACAAACTTCTTTTCTAATACAGTCAATAAAAAAGAAAATAAATAAAGTGTGTGTCCTGTTAGCATTGACCCTTAACAGCTGAAGTAAAGCATTAAATCCACCTTCAGCATTTTAAAATATACTGAGTATCATCAGTAACAATCTGATCAGCATTTTTCAGCATATGTTGGTGCAGTCGTGGCAAAGGTCTCGACAAAAAAAGATTTAAAAAGCAGAAGCGTTAATAGACCATTGTGCAGTTCAGCCACTAAAATGTTTCCTGTGGAGAGTGAAAGGAAACAGGAAGAAACAGGAAGTTTAAGGAGTAGTTCAACATTTTAAGAAGCTATCCCTTTAATGTAACAGGTGCTTATATTTTCTGGGGGTTGTTCAAACTCATTCTGAAATGTCACTGGATCAAACAATGAATATGTAGCAGTATGAGGTTTCCTCCTCATCAGTCAAGCACTTTCAGCAGGTACAGTCATAGTGTCTCACCAATACTGTCCAACACTGCATTCTTAACATCTTTATTCTCCTCCTTGTACACAGATGCAATCTTGAGGAAGGCTTCAGCTGTTTTTGTACCGTCTGTTACATCCACCTACAGACAGAAAGAAAACAGATTTAATGATACCTTACTGGTTTGTTTGTATCAGGTAAGCACACAAGATACATTTTACTGTAACATCAGAGCTGCAATGAAACCCAGGACATTTCTTTTAGCCGTTAGCACCTCTCAAACTGCTGTTTACAGCTGTGTGGGTGAAAACGTAAGCTGGTGGCTGGATGTATTTGTGGAATCATCCCTGTGTTTACCTGCTGCTCGATCAGGAAAGCTCTCTTGTCTCCCAGTTTGAGCAGTTTGTCTGGAGACGGAAAGCTGAGGAAGGAGGAGACGTCTGGTGGCCGGGGTGCTGATGCAGGCGTGGATAACTGATAAAGGCAGAGGAGAGAAAACTAAGTAAACTAACAACAAACACAACACTTAAACATGTATATGCAGCAGCTACTATTGCCTCTATATTGGACTTCATGTCACCTATTTTATTCTGACTGGGATTGTTGTGCATGAGGATGCATGTCAGCAACATTAATACTGTAACATATGCTCTTAATTAAACATGAATTAATCATGTTCAACTGCTATTCATTGCAGCTGCAGCATTAAACAACCCAAAATGTATAAGGTGGGATCTTAAACTTGACACAGCTCCTGCATGTGAAAGTTATTATTTTTTGCTTAACGTTTACTCTGATACAAACCCCACATATTATGACTCATCAGGTTATAATCATTTATCTGACCTTGTTGTTGCTGCTGCTTTCCTCTTCCTCCTCCTCCTCCTCCTCCTCCTCTTCCTCCTCTACTTCCTCCTCATCCACTTCCTCATCATCGTCCTCCTCCTCATCATCATCGTCGTCCTCATCGTCATCCTCTGGTTCACCCTCGTCATCGCTGAAGCAGTTTAAAAACACAGCTCATTAGTGAGGGTTTTCTTCTGGGATAAGATTCATGTTTTGATTACAATATTTGATGAAATCACCCTGGAAGTCACTGTGGTGCAGATCCACAGATTCTTAAACTGTACATATCAAACAGAGGAACATAAAAATAGCAGAGACAGGATTTACAAGAGCCGTGAGGAAGGTTGTGGTGGAGAAAAGAATTTTAATCTGAAGTCTCAGTGACTTCTGTGGAAGTTAAACTACTATGAATCATTAGTTAATTTATTCATTCTATGCTCCTCTGTTTTAAGATAAGTAGCTGAAGGAATGTTAAGTGAAACCAGATGTTCTGTGTTATCCCTGAGCAGAGGCCCCGTGTAATATTTTTCTATGCATGTGGTCAGCTCATGCTGGCGCGTGAACAGCTCGTGGCTTCTTGCCAATTGGTTGGAATCAGACTCTTGTTGGGCCATCAGCCAATTATGTTCCTCTTATTTGTTTTTGAGAACCTATAAAAATCAACTTTGTTCCTCTGTCACTGAGACTTTTCCTTCTTATTTCTGGTAATAAAGTTTGTCTCAACATTGTACAGTATATTTTAATCTTCAGCACATCAGTGTTTTGTGTGTTTGTTTTATGTGTGCCAAGTGTTTACAGATAATTTCCTCTACACTTCAGATACGAGTATACAGAGGGCAGCTCACAACACAGTGAAGACAGATCTCGGACCAGCTTGAATAGAAGGTGAAGGCTACAGGGTAGAGATCTAACAAATGTGCCTTGTTGTCTGCACTACACTGGTTTACCTAGGCTTATTGTCAGCTTGGCTTGATGATTGTCAGTTGGTTTTATATAGAGGTCTCATGTTTTTGCTCTTGTTTCTTCTCACAGTCCAAACACAAACAGGTCAAGTGAAACAGAGACTCTAAACTGAGTGTAATGTCACTGTGTGCCAACTATCAATGACTGGCATCCTGTCCTGCTCCTCACTCAATGCAAGCTGAGACATGTTGCAGGCCTCCACAACAGGACAGACAGGTACAGAGAAAGGACAGAGGAACTTCATTAAACACACCACAGGAGCTAAAAAGTATGACGTGATTACCTGAGTGATCCTAGAAGCTCGCCCATGTTCATGCCTTCCATGGCGTCTTTCAGAGCTTTACAGCCATCCTCTCCTAAACAATTACCTGAAAAACAAAAGGATCATTTTATACAGTGTCAGGAAAGCCAATTAAACACTACTCTTCTAAAAAACTTTAAAGAAATTCTTTTACTGAAAAACAAAAAATGTAAGTGTTCATATAAACAGGTATATATGTCAGGAGCAAAGTCAGTTCTTTGCAGGTTTGTACCATTTAGGTCCAGTTTTTCCAGCTGGTCCTTGTCCTTTACTGCTTGTGCCACAGCCAGAGCAGCTTCCTCTGTGATCTCGCCAAATGACAGATTGAGTTCCTGCAACATAACAAGATATTTAATCTGAAGAGAAGAAAAATATCAAGCAAAAACCAAGGAAAAGATAAGGAAATAAAGATTTTTCAGGGTAGAAATTATCAAAGCCTATGGGTGTGTGTGACCATGGTTAGTTTGGCTACATCTGCCCAGTCACATCCAGACTGTCCACATACATGCAGAAGGTCACAACATTCACACCTGACTATTTCTCTTTGCAAAACAAATGACTATTCTGAGTGGCGGCCCTGATCAGACCTGACAACCCAGGTCAGACAGTAAAGCTCTCACTCACCTTGAGGATTGGGAGTCCCTCTGACACAGTTTCTGCAATGGCCATGGCTCCTGCTGGCCGCACCAGACAGTCTCCAAAGTTTATCACCTGGATGCTGCGGAGGGGTTTCAGGGCCTGTGAATGACACACAGTATTTGCTACAGCTTCGATATCAAACCCTGAAAGAAGAATTATTATTGAAGCAAAAGTGATGGACAAATTGCTGGATGATCCCCCCCACCACCACCACCACCACAAAAAAAGAAGGCTAAAATTCTTTCTCTCCTTCTTCATTTTGATCTCATGCCAGAACTTGGATATAAAAAGAACATTTTTATTTCTGTATTTATTACTGTTAAAGCTTCACTAATCCTTATTTTACATAAACAATGGCTCAAATGACTAAGCACAATGTGAGAGAGGTCACACACAATGACAGTCAGACAGTCTGAAAATTGTCACCAACACTGTAGAACCATTTAGCAGAGCTTTTAGACTCTTTGTTTTAGTGCTTTGGCACAATAACTCTCATTAAGCCCTTTTCTTGGCAGCAACAATCAGCATCAAATGGTAGAACAACCAAAGCCCTTTTCAGACAGGGAACATGTAATGTTCTGAGCTTTATGTTATTTAGACAGAGGCGTTTGATATAGGAAACGTTTCTTATGACTTTATTCATCTCGTGACTTTATTCATCGGTAATCTTTATTAGAAAGATCCACAATGCTCGCCGGGTTTCTAGCCCCTGGTGTAACAGCATGGAGGAAGAAGAGTGCCTTCTGTTCTCTCACAGGCTGCACTGATGGATTGGAACAACTTATTCTGCTGTTGAAACTTTAATTAAAAGTCTAAGTTTTAATGACCACTGCAAGTGCAAGTAATGCTCACCCCGCCTCTCACTGCACATTCCCCAATTATCATTCTATTAATTTTACGACAGAGAATTCTACTGCCTATTTTATAAAGTGTAGAAGAGCACAGGCATAGAGTTAGAACTCTCATTTAATTTTTATTTTCTGCAGCACCAGTTTTCTATTAGACCGCAAGGAGAAAAATCATTTTATAGACTGATAAACCTGGTGAATAAAGTCGAAACTTTATCAGCTTAAAGCCCACATATATTCATCAGGATGTGGTGGAGACAAAGAGGAGTAAACATTGGATTTAAGTTAATCCAGAGGGCAAAAACACAACTCCAAATGAGTACTACTGTGGCTATGAGTCTGAGTCTGTGTGCTACAATGTGGATTTTTTTATTGTAAAAGTATGTTTTCACTGTCATTGTGGGCAACTGGATGTAGATTGATGGAAAAAACAGCAGTTCGATCCATATAAAAATAACCCGACAACATAAAGTGTGCAAAAAGTGAGGAGGTCTGAATACTTTCTGAAACCACTGAATGTCACTGTTTGCAATCACATCCACAATAACATTACAAAAGTAACTAGTTTGTTAGAGTCTGTGTTTGAGTGTGTTGAGGTTTTCTGGACAAAAAGAAAACGATTATCTATCTATTTCAACAATGAGAATTTCATTGTCTGCGATTGTAACTACATGCCAACAGTCATGATATTAATCTCAGGTGTATCCATACCTGAGCCATGGCCATAGCACCCTTCTCAGTAAAGGTGTTGTCATTGAGGTTGAGGATGCGGAGTCCTTTGTTGTGCTGCATGGCTGTGGCCAGGGCTGTCACACCAGGGTGATTGATGCCATTCTGGGGCATGTGAACCTCCTCCAGGCTGCCCATCAACTGGGAACAAAAATTGTAGATGCAAGATTGCTCTACTACACAGCATTCATACACAGAGACGGACAGCAGTCTACAATAAAAGACTCATAAACCTCTGAAGAACTATGGACAAGAAGTCAAATAATTGTCTGACAATATGAGCAGCATGATAAAAACTGGTCTGACATCAGTATTTGAATTGAATTTTGTAAAGTGCACCAGGAAGGCAAAGTGGCAGTAAAATCTCATACAATGGTTGAAACTTGGTTACTCAAAAACTACTCTGATGGAATAAAAGTGTAGTGTTATGATGTGGTATTCTTCAGAGTCCGCTTTCCTGTGTTTTCTGTCGTTCTACCGGTAAAGTGTTCAAAGCTTGGGGAGAAGTTAAACCTGTACCTGGAAAGCTTGAGCGAGGGCGGTGGCTCCGTCGTTCTCCAGTCGATTTCTTCCTGCAACAAACACCTTCAGGCTGAGGGGGGCGCCCTCTGCACTGGATTTTTTATGACACTCCTTCAAGGAGGCAGCCAAGATCTGAGGAGTACAAACAGAGATGTGTTCAACTCTGATGATTTTCATCCAAACATCAACAGATACATTTGACATTTAACATGATCTACAAAGGATTTGTACATCTCTGTTTGTTTCTTTCTTTATTGCTGAAGGTAATTCAATGATGACAAAAGATGCTCTTGTGATTCACCTTTCCCCCTCCGATGCCCATGCCACAGTTGTTGAGCCGTAGCTCCTGCAATGTGTAGCAGGCGGTGCTCTTGAGCAACTTCTCAATGCCCTTCACCCCATCTGGTCCAAAGGCGTTGTCACTGAGGTCTAAAACAGTCAACCTGGCACCTGCCAGCATCAGAGCGTCTCCCAGTGAATTCTACAGCACAAGGAGAGAAAGAGACTAAATAAATGGCAGGATACAAAAGGCATCACACCAAAACAAAAATGACTTGAGCTCTTTCTGCGATTATAGTTATGTAATAATTCAAGAGATGGAAAGTGAGCGATGTTCAACAGGTTCTGACTGGAAGCCTAAGTTTGTTTGACACGCACAGTAATGTAGTGGAGCAAATGCATTACCAGAGCAGGTGGGATCTCAGAGCGCAGACGACCTGTGAACATGTCACTCCAATAACAGCGCTGAAAGAGACAGATAAAAAATGTACAACATCAGTGTGAGCCAAGAGACTAGCTTATACATATTCAACTAAAAAAGAAAAAGCAAAATGACAAGATACTAACCCCAATCTACTTACAACATATTACATCTGAAACAAATACATATACATAGTTGATCAAGACAAAAATAATCTGCAGATATCTGAATAATCTGTTGGTCATTTAAGTCTAGCAAAAGTGCCGTATATTCCTTAGTATTTGTAGCTTTTTGTGTCTTATGTAAAAGTAAATGTAATCACCTTTAGATTTTGAAGTGTTGGAAGAAAAAAAAAGGGGTTTCGGTTTTTATTTTTGTTGTTTCTGAATTTACTGACATCACTTTGGACTAATGGAAATTGTGATAGGAATTTTTAACTTTGTTCATATTGACTCTGTTAACATTTATCAAGTAAAAGTACCAAACATGTCCTAGTTATGGTGTCAAAAAGGTGACAAACTTGACTGTGAGATTCAAAATGAGAATGTGAGCAGTAAACACTTCAAACCTTGAATTCGCTCTTTGTCTCTAGGGCCTTGGCGATGGCCCGTGCTGCCTCCACGCCAACAGTGTTTCCCTCCAACCTCAGAGCCTGTAATCCCTCAAAGTCCTGGATCTCCTTCACCATCTCTTCCACTAGAGAGGGGGAACAAGAATTATAGGTTGAGTAAAAAGGAAAGGGAGAGTGAAGTGTGATGGGGGAAAAAAAATCATTAAAACCAAGAATGAAGTCATGCCTCACTGTCTTACTGATGGCTGACACTCACCTGATTGGGCATCATCCAGCTTTCTTCCCTGGCCTTTGTAGCTCAGCTCTCCCTCCTCTACTCCAGTCTGGGCCAGCGAGTCGGCCAACTGAGCAACAAGGTCTGTCGCCATTGGGACACCTGAAGAGACAAACACACTGTTTACTATTTATTCTGCTTCATAATATCCTGGAACTGGTTTCCTCTGCTGCACAGTTAGCACTCATCACCCATTATGAACCAAAACACTGACCACCTAACAGAGGCAAATTAAACTCCACAACATACAGTTATATATGAACATCCTGGTTTTAACTAAGTGGTTTTATTCTACCTTTACACTAGACAGAAACTACTGAAAGTGTTGTTTTCACTGAAGAAAAAAACCCACTCTAAAACAGTGTTTACACCTGGTGTACCATATAACAGTACAGCTCAGATTTAATCTATGGATCTGCACCTGTGTCACTGTGTGCTTGACTCTGTACAGAGTGTAAAGGTTTCATCCAAAGTTAAAGATTAGGGATAAATCCTGGAGCTCACACTGACTAAACAGCTGCGATGCTGTGACAGTGTGTATTGAGAGTGTCCAGCTCGACTCATAAACATAACTTTTCATGCTCTTCTAAGAGCTGTAGGGTTTCATACAGACCGACTTCACAAACTACAGTCACTGGCATTAAGAGTTGTTTTGGGTGGGTTTCCCTCGTCAGCAGCCGGTAGCTAGCATTAGCCGAGTGCTTGTAACGGTATGCTAACACACCTACAGGCACCATAACGCCGGTGGAGTTGGTACGGTTACCGGCACAGTAACATACGACGTGTTTCCTAGATAGTTATAAACTTTAGTCCCATGGTTACCAGACTAAGAGTGATAATTTAGTCAGCTAGCTAGCATGGGTAACATGAGACAGAGCGTGGCTGTACTCGGCCTCTCCTGTCGGTCATCCATAAACCGCTGTCTGCCTACACTACATTAGCCTGACCTCTCCGGTGCGCCGTTTAAAGCCGTTACTCCAGAAACTACACTGCATCGCTTAGTCTGCTCCCGATAGACATTTATATCAGCATTACCACAACACTGCTGTGCCGATTGAGTCCAGTCCAGTTACACACTCCCGCTCGCCCCTCACGTTCAAAACCAAATTTCAGCAGCACACTACCCGACCTGACGAAAGCAGAGCTAGGAGACAAGGGACTTGTAGTTCAATTAGACCTCAACGGTGCGTTCACGTGCTTCTCTAATGCTCTACAACCTCTATATTCAGGTTATGGGAAAATTGGTTATGGGAAAATTGGTCGTAAGCAGTGTCTTGTCGTGGAGACAGACAAATGGACCTTGTAATTATTTGTTTTATTCCATATTAGGTCTACCTACTGTTATTCCTGCCTCACTGGAGCTAAATAAATGTGTTTCGAAAATCATGTAAGTTTCATATCTTGACTGAGAAAGGTTTGGCTGAAGTCAAGTCTTTATTCACATCAGCATTTAATACTTTAACATTATAAAAGTGACAATCATGACCAATCACAGTAGCTTCCTCCTTCCTGAGTTTCACCCTCTGAAACTGATTTATGAAAAGTAGTGAGACCTTTAACATGTCTGCCCATTGTGTCATGATCTGTCCATGACTGTAGGAGCTGGAGATTTGATTAGATGCTGTTTATTGATATTATTTCAGATTAGAATATTTAAAGTTGCCTATCTGGCAAGAACTGGTCTTTAAACATGAGTCTTCAGACATTTTTATTCACTATGGTGCTACCCTTGTTAGTAGTGTAGTGGGAGGGTCCTCCTGTGACTTCCTGTCCTTGCTTATCTGTTTGTTTCCAACAGCTGTTTAAGAACTGCCTCACCCATGCAGTCTCCCAGGTTGTTGAAATCAGAGTTGAATACAACAGCTACCAATAGTGAAGCGTCCCTCCCAGGTAGTGGTCATTGGTAGTGGTGCCAGTCCCACCCAGCCAGTCAGATGGTCATGTCTGACCCATGTATTTGAAACACAGAAACATCTGTGAAATGTATGAAATGTGAGCAGTACTGCTGAAGCAAAGTCTATGTATCAAAACACAGCTGCTGACAGTCTTGGTGCTGCTGAAATGAGTTATGTCTTTAAAGGTTATTGTTAGAGTAATTATGTAATTTATTGGAACAAGTTTATGAACTAGCCAAGGAAACTTAAAGTACTGACAAGACACTGAGGAAAATTAGTGAAGCAAAATCTTAATATTCAGTTTTAAAAGGTAGTAATAAGTTAAAACATTTGGGGAGGTGGTGCTAGACCAAGGTGTGGCATTTTGTTGTCAAATCATTGGGTGTCCTGTGGGGAATGGATAAACTTCTGCTGTAACATTTTTTAGCTCTTGGCTACATCCTGAAAAACGTATTAGATTCAAGCTCAGGCTCCTGAAATTACATCCCATTCCAGTTTTGCAAATCCTGCTGGAAGCGATGCCTCTAGAGGTGAGAGGAGAGCAGTAACTGACCAACTCCAGGGCCAACATACAAAAAGAAACTTAACTGACACCAAGATAAAATTAGAGATTAAAGTCATGTAACCATGTAATTCTCAAAGTTAACCATATCCCACCATTTAAATCTCTCTACTCACTTGTTAACATAGTTAATATTATCACCATTAAGCAGCTAATTAAATAATTCATTCTAGGCCTCAATTTTTTTTGTGGTTTGGGTTTTTTTTTTCTTCTTCTGTTTTGGTGAATGGGACTTAATATGTGAGTGATTTTCTCTGCCAAAATATAGTCATTCATGCAATTTATTTGGAAACTTGGTTTATTGAATGTAAACAAATGTAAACATATTTTGTTTAATTTTATTTACCCATTCGTGTAGTTATGTAATTGTTTATTGTGTTTATGGTTGTTGTAGCCCGGCGGGTTTTTTTTTTGTCTTTGAAAAAAACAAAAACTGTGTCAATTAAAGTTCAAATTGTGTATGAATTCATTGCATAGTTGCAGAGTAGCATGTTGTGGGTGGGGTTTGTATGCAGGAAGTGGTGCCTGACAGACTGCACCCAGGGCTCCAGAACTGTGAGTCATTAAAGTGCCAGTGTACAGATTTGACGTTGCCCCATGGATGGACTGGAAGTGCTGGGAATCGAAACTTAACCGGAGATTTAGCGGGTTTCCTTCCTCGTCGCTCGCTGTCACCGCCAGCACGGCCTCTCGGCTGCTAAAAGTTATTTCCCCCCCGTGTTTTGCCACCTCGGACTCAGGATGATACGCTAATAAAATTTTGTTTCGGTTCAATGAACTTCCTGGCTTCATCAGGTAGGTGTGTATAAAGTCAGTCCAGTTGCGCCATGATAGCCAGGGGTAAGATGCAGGGTCAGGGGTTAGTACGCTGGATGTTTGGGGGTTTAAATACTGAATGATAATGAAAAAACAGGCTCAATTAGTGTTTTAAGTGACTTTGCACGATGTAACAAAAAGGTTATTGTTTCTTGCTTTCTACTTCAGTAGGAAGTGGGCGCACACCAACTACATTCATAGCTACTATCAACATAACATCAGTCTTTGCTGTAAACCCACTTGTGCTCTGTTTGTCTTCCTCGTAGTGCACAAGCATGGACTCTACCAGGCAGAAACGCAAGGAGGAGATAAGCAAAGCTCTGACATTTATACAGTGAGTTATTTTTTTATTTGAAGGCACCCTGATAGAAAGTGAAACCTTCCCTGCCTCTCAATGACTCATATCCTTTATTACCAAGCTGTGTCACTACTTTCCTAAGCATGTCTACTTCTTTTGTTCAAGGTCTTCCTTGGCTTATCCAGAACCTGAGGGCTACCAGGTACCAGCTCTTATCACAAACCCAGTGTTATGTCTGTCTCTGCTGTCTTTTCCTCCTTTGCAATCTTGGTTTCATTTTATGATCTGCAGTCAGTTGGTCATAAGTTGTTGCTGAACTCACCAACCTCCCAGACCTGGCACTTCATTCATTCTTAGGACTTTTTTTGCCCCCTCCCTTTATGGAGGCAGTGTTGATTTTTACTGCCACAATGATAGCTTCAGATTTTTTTCAAGTTTATCTCAGCACAATACTCACCTGAGTTGTTGTTGTCACTGTAATCATTCCTCCTGTCCACATGGACCCTGAAGGATCTCTTCACAAAGCAACTTAGTTTAAGTAAATTAGACCTCACCTTTCTGAATTAGCCAAGTGATGTGGATATCTTCTGATCAAAAGTTACAGTATTTTTTGTACAAAATTCTCTCTGTGTCCTAGCAAGAAAACAGTCCCAGCAAACACTAATACTATACAGATACTATACAGATGGCCAGTTGTTTCTTTGCAGTAGCATGGGTTTATAAATGGCAATGTATCCTGATGAATTTGATCATCCTCTGACATTTCAGTGCCACCAGCATTTCTTTGAGAAATGTCTCAACATATATGACACTTGGTCCAGACAATTGTCTGTCTCAGGATGAATTGTTAGAACTTTGATGATAACTTTTCATCATCAGGTCAAACTTTAATTTGTCCAGGATTTTGGTTTGTGACCAAATACCAACAGAGCCAATGACATTCCCATCTGTCTAGCTGTACTTTAGCATTACATTAGACATTAGCATGTACTAGGATACTGAACATGGAAAACATTATACCTGCTAAACATCAGCATCATTATCATTGGCTGTACTGTGGAGACTGCTAAAGCTTCATATTTCCTCTTACACTGGCATTATGATGATGATGATGTAGTTTAATTTTTCAAAAGACATGTGATGTACTTAAAGTATAATGTTCAGAGGTGTACTGAAATTAGCCTCTGACTGATAATGCAATGCTGGTGATATTAAGAATGTGTAAAAATGATATTATCAATACTTACTATATGATTCAGAGAAAAGAATAGTGGTAATGTGTGTTAATGTCACCATATAAAGTAGTTGTTAGTGTTTACTGCATGCAATACATATCATGTGTAAACCATATATATGTGTGAAGTAATAATTTAAAAAAAAAAAATGCTACAAGGAAGAATTAAGAAATAAGGGCGTAAAGAACCAATGTAATCTAGTTTTTTTAAAATATAGCCTAGAGGAATTAGGAAATAATGGTGTAAAATGTAAAGAGAATGTGTTAAAAGAAAGGTAGGGCGTACCCTAAGGGTCTGAAACCTGATATATTCCTAGATGCTTTCCAACCTGAAGAGATGAAAACACTGGTGTAATGTCTAGAGATGGTCTATGGGCCTAAAACAGTGTTATAGTGTTATAATGGTGTAATGTTGAAGGCCAATGAAATGTTCAAATAGGTGTGGAAAAACTACACTCCCAAGGGGTATATAAGAAGGACTCACGCCAGTGTTGATCAGAGTGCTTCTTCTGTAACCTGTGTACACTATGAACAGCTTTCAAGCTCTTTTTTGCCAGCATTAAAGACTGCTCCCTTCAACACCGACTCCTTCTGAGGATTTTTGACAACCAATTAGAAGATATTTTTGAACAACTGAACAAAGCTGAATACTTAGAATTTTGGTCCAGTGACCAGGGAGGGACCTTGGTCCAAATCACAACAATGACTTGATCACTGTGATCACTTCAGGGCCAGTATGAACAGGAGGAATGAATACAGCAGTTATAATACCATTAACTTTCAACATACATACAGACATTAGAGTTCTGCATTAGGACAGACCTAAAACAATCTGGAAGTTTTCTTTTAAATTAGAGTGCTACAACTACATTTATGGCACAGCTCAAGTTAACTTAAACAGACTGATCTCACACTTTGAAGTCTGCGTTGCATTTTGTTGAACATGTTGTCTACATCCTGTCATGATTTGCTCATCTGTTGTGTAGTTTCTGATCTTGATCCTGATTAGAACCTAAAGAAGTAAATTTCTGTAAAAACACCTCATTTGCAGCTGTCAAACTTAGAGCCATTGTGCTTACTATCTATGCGCATGTGTACTGACCAGAATGTAAAATCATTCATAAAACTTGAAAAACATATTCCCTACTTTCTTTCCTCCCCCCCAGGACTTCCTGACCCAGTTAGTGTGCAACCTGCTCGATGAGGGCAATGTCTTGTTCAGAGAAAGAGAGTGGGAGCAGGCTGTGAGAGAGTTCACTGAAGGCCTGAACGTCTCATCCTATGCTGCAGGAGACGATATCCAGATCCCCCAAGTTTTACTTGAGAGCCTGTATGTCAACCGGGCTGCTGCCTACCACAGTATGGTGAGATACATTTAGGTTCTGTGTGTTTCTGAGATTTGCAGCAGAACATTTAAGTGAGCATCAGTGCAGCAAAAATGCAAAAGCAAACACTTGTGACCGCTCATTAAGGAATGTATGCTGCTGTAAACAACGCTGCCAATTTCTGTGACAAATAATTCTACACACCCAAACCTGATCTGAGTGTGAGTCAGTTAACTGTGAAGCCAGATAAAAGAGGATCAACCCATAATAATTACAGGTATTATATATAATAAGTAATTTTCATTGTTAATTTTTATGTAACATGCATGTTAGTCATTATATTTAGATTACATAATTAATCTAAATATTTTTGAATATAGACTTGTATATTACCTTTTCATTTGATCATACTGACATGTTTGACTTTTTTTTTTTTTAAAGAATTGGCATCAAACTTTGTGCAGACAGATGATGTGTCTTAATGACTTTGGTGATTCCCTGACTTCTCCTCTAGTGCCACCAGTAAAGATTTTGTTGTGAAATGTTCTAACAACATTTCTAGCTTCTTTTTGGTGGTGCATCCATAGGAAGAGGTTTCAGGAAAGCCAGATGTCTTAGGCAGAAGCATTTATTGAAGCTTGACCAAGGAGTAATGCCACCCAGTTCTGCAGGTCATCTTCCTTGCAGGGTGTATTTAAACCCATTCAAAACTCATACAAAATGTACAGCACATCCAAATAAGGGTATTTTTCATGGGACCACAGCACCTCTCCATACGTGTGTGAAGATAACATTGGCGACCAGATCTTAAACATTAAATCAAATTGTACATTTCTTACAGTACTTTCTCAAGGAAAGACAGTCTGTCCCAGAGCCCCTGTGTTTTTACTGTTCACTCCCTCAACCGGAGGCTTGGTTTATCATATCTTTATGACCTTGGTTGCTACAGCAACTGCTATTGGGGAGTGGACCAGCTTGACTCTATCAGTGTTTTCACAGCTATCCTTGAGACAGGACAATAAACTATTGCTTTTAGGGCAAACTAGTGACCTGTGGAAACACTGTCCAGGACGACCCAGGAAATTCCTCCATCAGCACTAACTACATTATAACTACATTATAACCAGCCAGGGTAATGTCAGGATAACTGTCAGAGCTGAAGTAACACTTACATTAATCCATCACAGTAACTGTCAATTGTCATGTAAATCAACAGTAAAGAACATTATATAACGATCAATAATCAGAAATATTAAATTGGTCGGACATTTTACTATTTCCTGACATTTATAGTCCTAATGATTAAACAAGAAAAGCAAATTAACTAATAATTAAGAAACTGTTAGTTGTTGCTGTAGTGGCACATTATTATCAGCGTTTTAAATTTTCTGTTACGCCAAATGGTTGATTAAAAAAGAATGAATGTGAAAATATAAATAATTTATACATACATATCTGGTCATTTTCAGACTGACCAGTCAAGATGGTGATCACCCCAGTGAGCCAGTTAAGAGTTAATTTGGCTGTCCAGAGGTCTATGACATGCCTGTGTTTGATACCCAGCCAAGCATGCTGTTGACCAACACTTAACAGATACAGATACTTCTATATCTACTCTTGTGCTTAAAAAAAAAAAAGAATTCTAACAACATTTGGGGGTTTCTACTTCAGTAAAAATCATACTTTGTTTGAAAAATCAAATGTCTGGTTTTATTTATTGTATATTTAGCTGCTGTTCCTGAAAGCAAATATCAATCCCGGTGCACTGCCGGACCTAGAAAAACCATTGACCTGCAGCAGTCTCTGTTGTACAGGATGACAAATAATGTTAGCCACAAAAAGAAAAGTGCAGAGATATCTGTAAATCAAATAAGTTAACTTAAACTCAAGACATAAGGCAATGGGAAAAGAATGTATTAAACTGCAGTTCAGGGATATGACAGTATGATTAACAGTCCTGTCCACACATCTACAGCTCCTCATCACCGCTCACACCTGAATTATGAAGCTGCTTCTTAAAACAATACTAATCTGATCTCCATCCATCCACACATTATCTGTACTGCTTATCCTTTAAGGGTCGCAGGAGGGCTGGAGCCAATCCCAGCTGACACTGGGCGAGAGCAGTCTGATTTACTACCCCTAAAACAATGTGGACCAGTACTAAATCATTTAGATGTTTCTACAGCAGTACCAGGCCACTGAGCTTAAACCTGCATACTAAAAAAACACTCCTCAGTATCTGCTGCAAATTCTCTGCCTAAACTTTGTAAATTGATTTAATTGTACACCATTTATATGTTAGTTTGCCTTTACATACTTTACTTCCAGACTCCTCATTTGAACTCTTTTCACGTTCTCCACATTTGTCATGTTTTCCACAGGGGGAATATGATCGAGGCGTGAAGGACTGTGACCGAGCTCTTGAATTGTCTAAGGAAAGCCGCAAGGCTCTGTACAGGAAGGCACTTTGTCTGAAAGAGCTTGGGAAGCACAAGGAGGCCTACAACTGCACCACGGACTGTCTGCTTATCAGTCGCCTGGTAAAGGAAGAAGGGAATTGGGAGAGTCAATGCAAATAGGTCTGAGAGAGGCCTGAATGCAAATCTGTTACTTTCATGTATAGGAATACTGCTTCATTGAGTAAGATCTCGTGGTATCTGGTAATGTGGTAGTGGAAGTCTCACTTTTTAAAGTAAGTTAAAGTCGCTTGGTGGTGGTGGGGCTTTAAAATGAAATTATGTTGTAGCAGAATAAACAGACAGACATTGTTTAAGATTATTTTAGCTTGATGGTTCATTCTCGGCCTTGGAAATATCAGTTTGACATAAAAATTAATCACAAGGTTCACTTGCATGGATTTCCAGCCACGAAAGCTGCATGGCTCTAAGCATGATAATGACGGTTTGCAGGCTTGTTCACCCCTTTGGTCCAGACTGAAATATCTCAACATCTGCTGAATTGATTGCTATGTAATTCTGTACACACATTCATGCCCCACTCAGGATGAATCCTAATAACTTCACTGATACCTTGACTTTTCTTTAGCACCACCAGCTGTTCAAAAATGTGTCCATTACTTTTGATTAAATATAAATACCTGGCAGATCTTCCCATCATTATACTCAGCTGCACTTTATGCTTCATGCCAATTGGTTAAAGTTAGCATGCTGAATAGCTAGGCTACAACGTGAACATGGTCAAAATTACAAGTGTTTTACAAGTGTATTAGCGTGCTAGCCTGCTAGCATTTAGCTCAAAGCACAGCTGTGCCTAAGAACAGCCCCACAGAGCTGCTAGCATGGCTGTAGACTCATAGTCTTGTTTCTAGACCTTTTATGACACCTCACAGCGTTCAAAGCAGATACAGTTAGCTAAGTTGTAGTGAGGGCAATCATCTCAATGACACTCTCTCCATTACTTTTTAATCTTATTATTTAAATGTCACAGACTTCTGGCTTGTGCGCTGTATTCATTCAGTCTTTTTCTGTTTACTCCTGACAGGATAAAGAGGTGAATGAACTGGCACGGGAGCTGGCCGTTCATTTGGGACTAAAAAATCGAAAACCCTATGTCAGCGCAAAGGTTGGTAAAAAGATTATTGTAAAGATTTTGTTCACTGAGGAATCCAAATGAATAATGTTAAAAGACTTTTCCAGTTTCCAGCTCAGTCATAGTCAGATAGGATGCAGTCTAGGGGCTGAGTGTGATAAAATCTTCTATCAGTGTAGGTGACTTTACATTGGGATATCAATACAGATCATGGCTTAGTATAATTATAGAACAATTTATTTGGAAAGCTTGCATATCATTTTGACCTTTTCACTGATTTAATTTATTTTTATCACACTGCAGCAGATTAAAGATGCAGTGCTGTGGGCAGGTAGCCAGTAGCTAGAGATATTTAAAAAATGGTTACTGTAGTGTACTCTATATACCATCATATCTCCTAACTCTAAGACATGGTGTTGATTTGTCCTCATATGGCCCTCAGTTATTTTGTTTCCCCCATCCAGTTTGTTGTTTTGTCTTTGTCTTCCCCAGGAAGATGCACTTATAACCAGAGCTGTCACAAATGGAAACATGGCTGCTGAAGCCATGAAGGCAAGTTCCACATCGTCTCTAACGTTCACCGTCATAGATTTGGGAGAAAAAAAAACACTTCCTAGAAAACAATCACCATTTACTAACAAACAACAAACACAGTTTAATTTTCTTAAAGGGCCTACTCATGATCTGAGATATTCTGTGATCCTTTACCCAGGCGTTGAGGAATTTTCTGTGTGAGAGAGTCAATGAATAAAGGAAAAGAAATACACAGAGAGCCCTGGTTGCTTTTGAGTTAAATTGTATGGCAATACTAACACAATACACACAATTATGGTCCTGGCATACACACACTTACACATTGGCAGTTTCTATATTGTCCTTGAACACAGAATTCCTCACAAGACAAGATACAGTTGCATCTCTCCCAGTAAGGAAAAAGATTTAGAGCCTGGGAAACCTACTGTTCATAGTCACACAACTAGAGTTGTTTATTAGAAATGATAACACAAAGTAGTTCTAAAGAAATCATTTCAACATTCAGACATTATCATAATAGTTTGAAATGATTTTTTTCCTGACTCTCACCTCCAGGTGTCTGGTGCTAATTTAGGAAATGGTATGAATCCTCTGAGTGGCCTTGGACCAGGTCTGAATTCTTGATTTTCACTCAATCAGAATTGCACTAACAATATAGGCAACATGTACTGTTTGTCTCTGCTTCTTTTTTCAAAATAAATTACAGGTAGGATCTCAATAAATTCCCTTCTGCTTCTCTTCAGTCAGCTTTCCCAGCATGCCTCAGTCTACCATTCCCTCCATACCTCCCAGCAGCTGCCAACCTGCCATCTCCCTAGTGCCTGACAAGGTGGACACTTTGGAGGACTCGGAGGTGATGGGAGAAGACTTAGACAGCCTGCTTGACTGCGTCCCTACTGAACAAGAGCCAACCGAGGTAAAATTTGAGACACTTGCTCTATGTGTAAAACTGCAGCTCATTATCATTCGCCACCTATCACATTTAGTCATTCAATCCATTGTTTAAGTAAACATTTTGACCAGAGCAGCTTTAAGTTTGGGCAATTTGTAGTAAATATTTAATGTAGCTGTATTTCACTTCATTGTTTTATTGAATAAATAAATGAAATCAGAATTGTGTTGATATTAGCCAGCTATTGTCAGCTGACATCCATCAAAACCTTCTAATCTAATCATCAGTTTTGAGCATTGTGGAGCTTTGTTTATGGCTTTTTACATTCTTTCCAGAACCACATCCAGGCAGCCTACTCAGGTCCCCACACAACATCCACTTGTGCACAAATAGTTCCTTCGGTCCTGCCTGCCCCAACACCCCAGCTACCCCCAGCCTTCTTCAACTCAGCTCTCAGCCAACTCAACTCCCTGGATTCCTTCTCAGGTGGTGGGCACAGCACTGCGAGTGCAGCACTGGATACCCTGGACGACCTCTTGACCTCGCCAGGTCTGGACGCCTTAGACAACTTCTCTGGAATTGGAAGTGGATCAGATGCTCTAAATTTAGGACAGACCTCTGTGGTGCTGGATGCTCTGGATGGCCTTGATTCCCTGGATGACTTCTTGGATACAACGCCAAATGCTGCTGCTACTGAGGAAGTTAATGAATCCAAAACAGAACTGGATGTGGGGGAAAAGTCCCTTGATGATTTGTTAGATGAACTAGATCCCCTGGAGCCCGTCTCTGATCCAGGTGGTCAGGGTGGTAATGTCCCTGCCATTGTTATGAGAACTATGGACCAGCTTGACTTGCCTTGATGTCCTGGACTCGTTTCCCTCGGTTGAAGGTGTTGGAGCAGCTATGGCAGCAGTCTCCATCAGGGGAACAGGCCTGGACTCGCTCTCAGATTTCAGCTCAACTGGTGATTATGATTTATCTGCGACTTATTATATTATCAGGCAAAGCAGAAGCCCCGTTCTCTGAGATGTCACAACAGCTAATAGATGCTGAAATTAGTTAGATGGCTTTGACCTACAGCAGCGGGTCCCAACCTCTTTGCCTTGTGAGCAGTGTCTGTTTGAGAGCCCTCTTGAGTTCTGAGCAGATCTACTGAAAACTAACTGAATGTATGTTTTGAGACCCTTATTTGGGAGTGCTCTAATCTTCAGGTTATTAACCACTGACCTACAGTGTAGTGTGTGTGTCATGTCAGCTTTGAGGAGGGAAAGAAACACTGCGTGCATGTCATGGTCCATATATAAATTGATGCCAAGTTAAACAAGAAATGTGTGATACAGGAACAGTAGGAAATAACAGTTAGATAAAATACAGTAAACCCAGACACTTAATTTAAATTTCAAACACCTTCAGCAAGTGTTCCCCTCTTTTGATAAATGATACTGGTGTTTGAGCATATTCTAGCCTGTTTAGCACAGTGTGTAGACTTAATGAATACTTAATTTGCAACTGATTTTCTCTTATTGCTCTTCAGGTACCCCAGGCTCTCGTGCTGCTGCAGCTCCAGTAATGCGATCTCCAAAGAATAACTACAAAGTAAGACAGTTTATCTGGCTTGTGTTACCAGCTGTTTTTTTCTGTCTGTTTTGTTAGCATTAACTGAAATCTTATTCTCATCCTGGTAATAAAGGAGAAGAAAAACCAAGAGCCTGCTGCAGTCTTTAACCCCCTGTCCTCCACCCACGAGTTCCTGCAGGCCTGCTCTGCTTGTTACCCTCGGCAAGGTACGTTAGCGGAGCAGTCCTGTCTCAAACTAACTGTAATCATAAGAAAGTCATGATGACCCTTACGTATGAATTTGTAGATATTCACAAATGTTCAGTGTTCAATAACAGAAACATCATCTCCCACTTTTGTTCCTACTGAATATCTGAAATATTTTGTATATTTATGTAACATTTCTTTTCAGGTCAAGGGATATATACTTATGTTCACAAGCCAGACCTGGTTCACAACTGTAAGCGAGACATTCTGTTATGTAGACGAAAGGTGGGTTATCCTTCAGAGTGGACCAGAGTCAGACCGATGCCTCCTTGCACGTCCTTCAAAGGGCCCTTTGTACTTTGCAAGGGTAAGCATCTCAAAATCAAATGCTTGATTGATATTTGTTGGTATTCATTGTTCATGGCTCATTAGTGTAGTTAAAGTGATCAGGACTTAATCACAAATTAATTTATTTCGTATTCAGAATAGCAGAAAATACATTTTCCCAGCTTAAACCTTCCTAACTCTCTCTCCCCTACTCCTCCTAGTGGAATCGAATATTAATACACAGACATGAGACACTCTGAAAGGTGTGATACTGGACCATGGCTAGTAACTTCAGCTGTTAGAAGGAAAACACCTCCATATCTGTGTCCCATCTATATACCATAAAGGGCTTCTCCTACACCTCTGCAAAGCTTCTCCTGCAGTTCAGTCTTTATTATACTGATTAAAAAAAACCTGTTATGCATAGATTATGCAGATTATATCATTTATTTCAACAGTATATGCCAAACCAGAAAGTGTTAATGAAAGGCCAAAAGTAGTTCTTCAGTGATTAAGTTATTTTAGCTGTCATGAATAAGCACTCATGCTTCCATAAATTCTTTGCAGTTGCTGGGTGACAAATATCTGCACAAAAAGATTAACTACTACTGTCTCATTCCCAGTTTCTATTTTATTCCAGACACAGAAATGTAAGTGGATGTTTTATGGTGTTTGACAAGCTAATTCTTTTGACAGATTTGTAAATATTAAGAGAGGAGCTCATGTCTTAGGATAGTGCACTTGAAGTTAAGGCCATATATTTCTCAAATTTTATGGCCTGACTAGACTGTTGGTCTGATCTCAAGAGGGAAATGATAGTCAATCGTTTGTTGTCAGGCAGCAGGAGGCGTCACTCAACCACGAGTCATGATGCTCACGTGACATGGCAGACCCTGAAACACAGGTTGTTCTTTCAAATTATAGAGCAGTGTTGTTTTCCTTTAACCATGTGACAGGCTCTTTAAACGACATCATACTTTGCAGTCGAGTCAGGGAAGGCAGCTTTGATTTGCAAGCATCAGGCATTCTTGATGGGACTTTGTAGTTTTGGGAAGTTACCCAGTGTTAACATTTTTCCCATGTCTGCAAGGCAACTTTCTACCATGTCGATTGGTCAGAAACAGTAGAGTGTGAGGGAACAGGAGACAAATTAATTCAGGCAAACAATCATGTCAGTCACTTAATTTCTACTCAAATTCAAACAGTTGTGTAGTTAATGAGGGAACTTTGGGTGAAAATGAGTGAGTTACACAATCATGTTTATGTGAGTGATTTGTGTGTCTTTCTACATGTTCAGAGCTGCTGAAATCTGGGGATCTGGGCCTGTGTAAATACGGAGAGAAATGTACGTTTGCCTATAGCCAGCTGGAGATTGATGTTTGGACGGAAGAGAGGAAGGGGACACTGGACAGAAGTCTGCTGTTTGAAACTACAGCTGATAAACTGGATCCTGTAAACAGCATCATACGCCTTCTGCAGGAACACAAAGGCACATTCATGTTCCTCTGCCAGGTCAGTGTGCTTATATAGTTTATATTGTTATCATTTTACAAAGCTTTTAAATCAAATCATGTCTGTTATACTTATTTTTGCTATTTTCAATTATGTTTACAATTATTTTATTCTTCTTTTTTATGTTCAAATGTTCTAATTTTTTAGATTAATTGAAATATAGAAAAAATCATGTTGACATGAATATTATTAATGTTTGCCCTGATTAATTACCAACAGTCATGCATTTATTAATTTAATTTTGCACTAATTATTTATCTATGTAGTTACATGCAATTTTATTCAGTTGGTTGCAATCTGCAAACTCACCACTAGATGCCACTAAATCCCACACACGGGTCCTTTAAATGCTTAACACTGTACCAGTTGCCAATCTTCTATCCTTGAAGCAAGCACTGTTACAGACAAGCATGTCTCATGTATATGTACAAAGCATTCTTCCGTACCATAATAGATTAATTAATATACATTTATTAAGGCATTGTGTCTTTCTTTGTTCTTATCTGTCCCTTTGTTGGTCTCTTTGTTTGTGTCTTCTCCTTTTATTTTTGTCTTTCTGTCTCTCCAGGAGTGCTATGACAATAAACCTAGAATCATCAGTAAGCGCTCCAGAGACAATCACACCATCTGCTCTAACTTGGATGCTCACCACACCTTCGATGCCAATAAGTGAGCGCGTTTACAACATGTGTGCCTGCGAGACGTTGTCCTCTCAGCCTCACTCATTTCACTCATTTACTACCTCTTTAACTCTCATGTATTTCAATCAATTTTAAACACTCTTTGATTTTTTTCTCTGTGCCCGTCAGGTGCTTGGCATTTGTGGTGAGGACCCACAATGTGAACTACAGAAAGGTCCGTCCACTGAGCATCCTGTGCCAGTTGGATTTGTGCCACAAAGCCATCCGGTACGGCTGCCAGAGAGAGGACACCTGCCATTATGCCCACTCCATCATAGAGCTCAAAACCTGGAGGGTGCAGCAGGACACAGGTGCGGTCTTCCAAACACATGTAGTGGTAATTTTAGAATCAAGAGTGTTTATGAATTTCATCTGTTCTCTGTGCTCTTTTAACAAACTGTTTCATGGTAAGCCACTTAACTGGTTTAATTCACTTTCACCATTCAGCACCTGTTTTCAGTGGAAAAACTCTAAAAACTAGCAACTATCTATAGAATGTAGTGGTGAATTTAGCAGCTTAAGAGCCAGATATTTCCCTTGGGAGTTGGAAGGGACCAAAAACAGAGCTAAAAGAGAGTGAATACTGTATGAACTCCAAATATATGATAATGTTGCTCAAGTAGTTGTTACTTAAGCAACTCTTAGCTAACATGTATGCCATATTAATTTTCTAAGGTATTTGTATGTCAGTATTGTTGACAGCTTGTTTTGCTGCTGAAAAAAATCAATGAATACTGCTAATATTGCTTTAAGATATTTTTGTCTGTTGAACAGTTATTAAATCAGGTAAAAACACTAATCGTTATAAGCAGGGTGTAAGTGTTCCCTTTCAGTATTCTGAGTAAAAACCAGACAATAGCAGCAGCATGTAGTGTTTCTCTCAAAGTGAATGGCGACTGTGTTTCTGAATATGTGTTTGTGTTATTTACAGGTATCAGCCCTGATGAGATTGTGAAAGTAGCTACAAAGTATCATGAGAAACAAGAGCAAAATGCAAGCAAACAGAAAGGGAGTAGAGTAAGAAACAATTTTTATTGTATTTATAGAAACACAATGTGTATGACTTGCCTCAGTTTTTCTGTCAGTCAACTTATCCAGCATCTGTTCTGTGTTCTCTTGTTTTTCTAAATCTAATGAACCTGCTTGTTGAGGCAGTGATGTAATTTAAACTGTGCAGTATTGCGTAGGTGCAGTTTAATCAAAATCTGTGTAACTATTGGCCAACTTAAACCTTTTAATTTAATATTTGAGATTATTTTATAGTTTATTTTGGCAGATGAGAGGTGAAACATGAAGGAGGATGTTTTTAAGTGACTGTCACCCTTACCTTTGTTATCATTTCATTTAAGCAGTTGTCTTCTGGAGGTGGTGTTAACAAACCAAGAGGAGGAGTTGGAGGAGGAGCTGGGAAAAATCTGGACATGAAGATGAAATTTGCCTGCGCCCAGTGCTGGCGGGATGGCCTGATTAGTGAACCAGACAAAACCCTCAAGTACTGCAATGCTAAGGCCAGGCACATGTTAGTAAAAATGATATATCTGCATAGTTCCTATACAAGTCTGGAAAGTAATAAAAAATGTATTTAATATGAAATTTATTTTTCTCACATTGCAAAACCATGTCATATTATTAGAGATCCACTTTAATATCAAGACTTCAAATGTGGAGAAGAAATTTAAAGCCTGCTTGAAAAAAACTTTTATCTAGTAAATCACAGTGAATTCAAAATATGACAAGTCATTGGTGCATTTAGATACAAAAAGACAAGTTAAACTACACGTTTTCTGTCTTCCTCTTGTGACATTATCTTCAGGTGGACTAAAGACAGGCGGATACTGCTGGTCAGGTCCCCAGAGAGAAGTAAATGGGTTCAGGTCCGACCACTGCCACATGCCAAGAACTTCCCTGTGCAGTATGATGTAGGTGTGCTTCCTCTGTTCTTACGCACTTTAACGCAACACATATTTTTGATCAGGCACTCGTGAAAGTTTGTACTGCTTTGTCTTTGCAGATATGTACCCAGATGTTGGAGAAAAGGAGATGTAACTACACTGGAAAATGCACCTTTGCCCACAGCCAAGAGGAGAAGGAGATGTGGATGTATATGAAGAATAATGACCGTGAGTCATTAAAATCACTCTGTTGCACAGTGCAGTTTAATCTGTAATGCATTTAACATTCCTTATCATAAACCCACATTCCAGTCTGACTCTCTCTTTTGCTGAACATCCCAGTAGTCTTAAGAGATTTTCTTTATCTATGCTGGCAGTGCGGGACATGCAGCAGATGTATGACATGTGGCTGACATTAACCACCCAAAACCGCCAAGCAGATGGAACCATGCTGACCCAGCCCATCCCAGAAGAGAAATATATTGCTATGCCAACTGACTATGCTGAACTAATGGTGGGTTCACGTTTGTTTTTTGGTTCAGTAAAGTTGAAGACTTAAAAACAGCTCCACTGGCACCAAACTAAAACTCTCCTGGCTATGCAAGATGACAACAATGCTTTGTCTTGATATTTCAGAGTGGCCTCTACTGCCGTCTGTGTGGTAAACACAGTAACAGTGAGCGGCAGTGGCAGCGACATATCTCCTCTGAGAAGCACAAGGACCGAGTGTTCAGCTGTGAGGGAGAGGACGAGGCTCTGACGTGGAACTACCGTTTTCCTGGAACATACTTTGAACTCTGCCCCAAGTAAGATCTTTTCCTGGATCAGTTTCTACATTCAGAAAATAATTCACTACTGAACTCAACTGGCTAGGGATCTTGCATCATTATTGTTGGTATGAATTTCAGGTCAAGGTGGAGACCACAAAAATATAGGGGAACTTGGCACCCTTGAAAATCTTGTTTGGTTGTTTATTGTTTTTTTTGCTGACCCTGAAATCCAGCTGCAGTGATGCAGAAATGTACTCCAGGATGAGACGGGACACTGTGACATCACTGTTGGGCGTGTGCAGGGAAACAGAGTTGACACTTTAAACCTGGGAGAGCAGTGAAACACTACTGGTGTTAAATTACTCTAAACAAAAAAGATTCTCAACAACCATTGTCAGTGTTAGTGTAATTACTCTGAATTGTAGACTTGGATGGAATTGGCAACTTCACAGTGGACCAATGCAACATACATAACTACAGGGCTACAGTCTGTAACTGTTCACATATAAATATCTGTATTTGCTCTAAATGATTGAGACTAATTGTCAAGCAGCAGGGAATTAGCGTGGACACAAAGTCTTGAAATTCACTGCTGTGTACTCTGTAAGAGTATGACAAGAACTTATCACCAACTTTGCATTCCTTTCAGTTCCACAGAGCATTTTAGCCTCTTTTGGCACATTGTTTTGGTTTACAACCTGCAAAAGACACAGACAAGTGCTTTTAGTGAAGACTCTTCAACTGTGCCTGTCCAGCAACATACAATCAGACAGACAAAGTTAGTGACTAGCTGGTAAACACAGTGGAGCATTTAGCTGCTAAACAACCAGATATTTTTCTCAGGAGTTGGTGGAAACCAAAACAGAGCTAAGAGAATATTGGAATATTTGACTAAAATTTGTCACCAAATTTGCTAATCTTGCTCATTGTCTGCTAGATGTGTAAATAAGCAGCTGTTTACATTAGCAACTCTGTTGTATAGGCTTAAAGGTCTAATGGAGCGAAGAGTGGTCAGTATTAAACATGTCTGTACCACTTGTTACAGATCTGAGTTGTTTGATTGGGAATTAAATACACTGTCAAAACATTCAGTGAACACTTCATTATATTCATACTAAAAATGACAAATCTTAAAACAGATGAAACATTAAGCATCCTGTTAATGACCGACAGGTTGGATGGTGGCTGTCCTGACGGTGCGAGCTGCGACTACGCCCACAGCCTGGAGGAGCTGCAGGAGTGGACTGAGAGAAGGGATTTCCTGCGACAGAAGCTGACCAAAGCCAGGGAAGACATGCTCATCATGCCCGATGAATTTGACTTTGGGAAGTACAACTTTCTACTTCAGAACTGAGGAGAGTTAGAGCCATTTTTGAAACTGCCATATCAGGAATTTTCAAATCAAAACCAAAATGAACAGGTGATGCGATCAGACTAGCTGAGTGTCAGTTTGCCAAAAGATCAGTTGAAATCTGAGAGATATATGTATTGAGATTTGCATTCTCAAAATGCCATATACCATTTACTTTAAACAGGTAAATATTTTAATTTCTTCATGTCTGTTCAGCTAAAACATTAGTACAAACTACTCAATGCTGTGAAACTAAGGCTCATGTTGGTGCCACTCATAGAGACACAGCAGACACAAACACACACACTGTTAATTACAGAACATTTAGAGGGTTTATATTTAACCCTACACACAGCCTCTTGCGTGGTTAGGGCCATGTGATGTTCATACAAACCTTTTTGTTTTTTTCTTTTCCTTTCTGTTTAAGCAGGGGGTATGATAATAGTGCTTTCATTCCATAGTAAGAGAGAGGATGTTAAAACTCCAGCTGTGCATTAAAATACTCTCCACAAAGTATTTTCAAAACCTCGGCCTACAACAAATAAAAAAGGTTCAGTTGTGATCTGTGCTTAAGCAAAGACATATTTGTTTTTGGTGGCATGATTCGACTGTGTATTCTTATTTGGAGCATACGTGTGTTATCATGGTTATTTTTTAAGCATCAGAGACTGGTGAAGCTAAATTGGCTGAACTGTCATTATGAGACTAATAGTTTTGGTCATTGTATAATTGAATAAGAACGGAATTAAGTGAAGTGTTGTTGCTCCAGTCAGACCTGAGATGCTCTGTAAAGGGTTGAATAAGATTATACAGGACAGGAATAGTTTGTGAATTAAACTCAGTACAGTTCATCATCAGTTCATATGATTGTTGTGTGTATTAATGTTATGTATTTGTTTGGTTATGCATGTGTGAAAATGTGTTATTTGTCATAAATACACAGATCAACCACAACACTAAAAGCAGTTTTGGTGATGTGCTTGATATATATGTGTATGTGTGGAGTATGTTTAAGGAAACTTAAGTATATATGGGGGAAAAAAGAAAAGAAAAAAACATGCAAATAATAAAGAAAGATTCTATATACTACCATATAGTCTATGGTAATAAATGAAAAGAAAAAAGATTTTGATAACAATAGATATAAATACCCAGTTGTAAGAGTAATAATAGAAAAATTTATATCAGTGTAAAGGTCATGAGGTATTTGGGTTCAAACTCAGTTTCAGATTGTAGCAGCAGTTATTGAACAGTGATCAAATGTCTAAAAACATTTACTTAAGTACAGATTTGAGGTATAGTTGTAACTATACCTATTCATAGTTCAGAGTGAAAAATTGTACTGACTGGCAGTGTTCTGCATTGAGGACTTACTTTTAATATTAGTGAATCTATTAATAATAATCAAGTAATATGTTGACTGCAGGACTTTAACTTGTAATGGAAAAATTTTAAGTGTGGTATTAACAACTAATACTTTTTCCACTGCTTTGTGCAGTCACCTTTTTAATGCAGTACTTAATCAGGTCATTAGATGGCGTGGGGCTCACGGTTGGACCTGGCCTCGAGCCTCGAGCCTGCTCTGTCTTGCACGTGCTGCCGTGCGTGGAGAGAAATGTGCTTTCCTGAACCTGAACATGGCTGTTGTGATTCATTAGAGCCCGCCCCCTGCTCTCTCATTGGCTCTGCGACGTGACTGACAGGCGCGTACTCAACTGTCATCGAATCAACATGGTGTTGGGGGCGGGGCTCCTTCTGCTCATTATAATACAAGTTGTTTGGACACATGCAGAGGTACCCGTGATGTGACCTGCTGCGAAGTTGGTGAGAAGTGACTGAAGTCAGCAGACGAGAGCGAACACACACTCAGCCACAGCTCGAGCGTTTCTTGTTCAGCTGGACTCGACTTTTAACTTCAACAGGAGATACTTTGACTTGTTCAGCATGTCAACAGCTAACTTCTTTGGAGATAGGAACGACGTTCCTGACCTCCTCAAGTCCTTGGCTGACTATCCGTTCACCTTCCCTACCTTTGATGACACCGGTAAGAATACGTACATATACATTTTTCAAGCAGAAAAACAGTGTTGAAACTTGTCTAATAGTTGCTCTTGTTGTCAGAAATTAGAAACTGTAGCAGCCAGACTTGTATCAGTAAACAGCGGTGGAGTCCAAGTACATTTATTCAAGCCCTAATAGTAGCATTTTTGAGGTATTTGTACTCTCCTTGTAATCCATTTGCACTACATTAGATTAGGATTTTACACACAAAACATATAATCATAGATTAACCTACCCTATAGTATGTAAAGCAGCTAAAAGTTTAATGCTCTAAGTATGCATTCAGTTACCAGGTCATCAGGTCCACTGAGCTAAAACGTATGCAGTCTCATACATCAGTCCTGCAGTTGAGGATGTTTTAGAGAGGTGTCGACCCAACTGTATTATGATTTTAGAGGATGTTGTTTGTGCTGCTGTTGAAGCCGAGCCTCATTAATATGAATAGGGTGGACAAAATAATACTTTCAGCTAGTTATTCCTAATAAACTGGCAACTGAGAGTACAGTTTGTTTAAGCTAATGGAATAGAATAAGAAATGCAGGACTAATGCTTTTACATTAGGTCAACACTACTGTCTCAACACTGGGCTCAATACTTCTACCACAAAGTAGTAGTACTTCTAAAGTTATTACATGAATAGACAGCTGATGCAAAACAACTTATGGCCCTCATTAGGAGAGGATCAGACATTGTCTGCTCTCACTCACACTGTTCATTATTGTATTGACTGCTGTAGTCTAAGGTGACCATGGTTGTATGTTAAAGTTGCCTCAGCTGCAGGTTCAGGATTATATGGAAATGTGTCCAGCTGCACTGGTGGCTCAAAACATGCTCAGATGATCAAAGGCAGTGAGCTGCATTGTGTCAGCAGACTGTCTGTGCTGCTTCTCCATACAGTCACAACACAGCAGCCTGCAACTGATGCAACAACACTGAAACAGCCCTCACTCACGGTTTCATCACATCATTAGTTTCTCTGTGGATTCAGTTCTTCATGTGTACTTTTTTTGGCTTACTTTCTTTTTTAGATTTTATTTTATTTATTATTTTTTGGTCTTTATTCAAGAGTTGGAAGTGCAGACAGGCAGGAAACGTGAGGAGGGACTGAGAGGGGACGACATGGAACAAAGGTCTCTGGCTGTAATTGTGATACGATGGGATCACATGTTATTGTAACTTATACCACTCGGCCACAGGGACGCCCTTTCCTTTCTTACTTTGTGACTATTCTCTTGTTCTTGCCTGTACTCACAATGTCCCAGTATGCTTTGTTCAGGGATTAACATAGGCAGGGATAATAACTTATCCTGGTATCCTTGTAATTTAAATGGGTTTTCCCATGGTTACCCACCTCTTAATATAGTCTGTAAATATATCTGAGCCAGTTTCTGTTGCATCACAGTTGTGAATAATGCTGTGATAATTTGCTGAGCATTGTAGAGGAATTCTGTTTTTTACTTGCTACTTTCATATAGAAAGGTCAAAGGTCAGGGTCATCTACAAACTTAGTTATACAGTATACTATGGGTATGCAAATGAAGAATTTGGATGGCCCCTCAGGATAGTGGATGTTCACTGTTGGAGGGAACAGGCAGAGGGACAGCAGCTCTTAGACTCAGCACGTAAGAAGACATGAACTGATCTTGTTTTTGGTACAAAGTATTCACATGTTTGTGTCAGTGGAACATGTGCTAAATACATGCAAAATAACTGACCAAAAGAAAGATCAATCAACTAACTCTGCTGGGCAGTGAACAGCAGATCAATCATCCCATCATTTTTCCTTTTTAAGATTATGTCTTATAATGTCTAATAAAGAGGAAATTTGAGGAGAGAGAGAAGCTTTGAGCAACTTCTGCACCAGAGTATTGTTTGGATGTGCTGTTAAAACTAAGCTGTTCTGCTTAGACTGAATTTGAATTCAGTATGGATACAAAACCTTATTGTTCTACCTTATCCTGAGACAAAAGTTGGACTTTAAGGTTGCCCCCTGTCTGCAGCTCCAGGGAGTAAATACAGTGTCTCCGTCATTGTGAATGGACAGTAGAGGGCAATGAGAAGTGTTTACTCTAAGTCAACAAGTAAGATTTCTCTGTATAAACTGGTACCAGCTTTCCAAACTGGCAGTTTGACTAACATCAATCTGAGCATATATTGCCTAATTTCCTGTTAGTAAATAAACGACATTGATTTATTGTATTCTGTATGTATATATATATGTTTCCGTTTCATTATCCACTCAATAGCTAAGAAAAAAAAACTTTTACCTTGATTTCACATGTTTAACAAGTGCTCACTGCAAAGACAGTGACAACTGATACTGGACTTATCTCTGCCAGCTGCACCATTCATTTAGATAAGAAGGGTACATCAGTCTGGTCCTCAGTCCCCTCTCAGTATGCCAGTCTGCTGCAGTGGGGATGCCTCCTCTCTGCCGGGTCAGTTTCAGCAGACACACAGCACTTTGTTTACCGTATGGTTACTGTGGAGAAGTTGTAAAAAAACACAGATTAGTGGTGAAGGTGGAGTGCTGTGCGGTTTGAACATCGTGTTCCTGAACCCAAACATCCTGTTGAAGGGAGCATGAGACCCTCGCGCGCTCATTGTCGCGTGCAGTATAGCAGCGCGTGCATGGAAACGTGAGCTTAACTCTTTTTTTGACGCTGGGAGCGTTTGGTGTGGAAGATTAATACATTCAAATGTATTTAATTAGAAATACATGTGTGAAATATTGAGTGGCGCAATGACGTCACACAGAGGTGCGGTCTCTGTTTTGAATGTTTGGTGTTAAAAGACAATTGTGGAACTCTAAACTATAACATGTGGCCTGAACATTGTGTTTTCTTACAGGAAATTCAATCAAACGGTTTTAAATCAATATGAAGACACTGACTTATTATTCAGAGCTGTCTCTCTATTACCTTTGGTTCCCGTGCCAGCTGTTCGAGTGATGGGCGCGTGCCCGCTCCAGCTTGCCTTGGCCCACACGTGCTAAGTATCTGAAGCTACGCCCCTCAACAGATTGTACTCTCACGTGAAAGGGATGGGGGCGGGGGCACGTGTTTGGCCACGAGTATCATCTTGCGTAGGGTGGGATGCGGACAACAAGAAGTCCTTTGGACTCGCAGGCGCACACTCCATGGTACTTTTTGGGCGTAGCGAGTGGCCGCTTCAGCTGGATGCTCCCCGCATCATCCTCCTGCAGTGTGTAAATAATGACACTTTATATTCAAAAGACATTAATATACTGGCTGCACGAGACATTATGTTCTTATTGCGGTTCACGTTCCGCATGGACTGAACAGACGTTTCTATATAAAGAATAGATTTCCATGTGGACAATTTGCGGCCAATGAGGAGTCGTAGAACTACTACACAGACACAAATGCGCGTCCATGTACTCTGAACATTTACAGCCGCTGTGATACATATTCTTATGGACAGAACCGACAGCCAATCAGATTCTACTAATCTCCGAGTGGGCGGGGCACGCGACTCATGAATATCCAACAAGGGCGCTCAGTGGGTACGGAGAACAAGGGGTTTGTGTAGTGTTGTTTTCGCACCCAAAACCGTCAATATAGACAAACAGGCCTGAAAGCAGCAGCAGTAGTAGAGGTGAAACAAGTGAGGAACCGCGCTCCGTTTTGTTTCCGTCGTCTCCCGGTGGAGGAGGCAGCTCTTTGGTACCGTCAGGGAACATCGCTCCGGTCTGCTCGCAGCTTGGCAGGGGAACAATGCCTGGCAAAGCCGCGGTGGCAGTGGCGCTTAAGCCCAGCGATAACGTCGTTACGGTGACACCGCAGAAGTCTTTCCCTTTTGTTTTAAAGAAGATTATGGACATTCCCCCTCCTAACATCCTGGAGGAAGGCGACGACGGTAAGAATGACACGAAAAGCAGCGTGTGAAATTACTACGAGTTTGTTTATGGTTCAGAAGCTATATACTGAATTGGGCGTGTATAATCTTCTGTAACTGTACCAAGCCCTATTAATTGTATGTGGATGGAATCATTGCCGTTAATTACGCGAGATTAGCGCGGACATCCCATATGTTGCACGGAGCCAGTTTCATCCGAGGCTGCGAGGAAACAGAAAAAGAACAAAAAGTTCTAACTCCTCTCAGCTGCTCTCTGAGCAGCACATTCACACCGGAAAGACACTTAAAGACAGAATTACTGTTTGGCTTTTTATTAAACACAATGGTCTAGTGTTATCTAGTCCCTAGTTTGTGTGGTCGTGGTGTGTTTTGGGGTCCGTGTGTAGAACAAGCAGGACACTCACGTTTCTTGTGCCTGCCCTTGTACACTCTGACTCCCTCAAATCCCCAGTCAGTCTTTTATTTCATCCAGGCATCTGCTCTCCCACTGTCAAACTCACTGGCAGGTTTGGTTGTAACCCATCTTTGTTTACCCCCTTTTTTAGTCAGATGCCACCTCCCACCTTGCCCGTCTTCATCTGTTTCCTGGCTTGTGTTATGTGTGCATGTGTCTCAGACTCTCTGAGAGGACTCTGAAGTTATGTGTGCACAGAAAAAAACCTTTCACACACAGCAAACAGCTGTTTATTTAACTCCTGTTCCCTCCTGTCTTTAATTCAGAAATAGAGAAGGAGAAGCTGTGCTCATCCGAGGATGTGGAGGGAGGTGGGGCCGGAGCAGCCAGTGCAGGTGGAGTTTCCAGAGGAGGAGGAGGAGGTGGCGGTGGTGGTGGTGGCGGCGGTGGCGGTGGTGGTGGAGGGGTATCAGCCTCCCTGACCCCAGCCATCTGGGAGAAGACCATTCCCTACGATGGGGAGACCTTCCACTTGGAGTACATGGACCTGGATGAGTTCCTTCTGGAAAACGGGATCCCTGTGAGCCTGGAGGAGGAGGAGCTGCAGAAGACTCTGAGCTCAGTGGAAGGCAAAGGCAAATCCATCCCCAAGGTTGCTGCTGCAGCAACCACAACAACAACTACTACTACTCCTCCTGCTGCTGAAGCATCTGTATCCGCCTCAGAGTCATCCCCTTCTGCCTCTGCTATGGCCACCTCAGAACCAGAGGAAACAGTGACAGTCACTACCTTACAACCAGCTAAACTAGAAGAAGAGGAGGAGGAGGAGGAGGAGGAGGAGGAAGAGGAAGAAGAAGAAGGACAAGAAGAGGAATCTCTGTCTGAAGAGGTAACGACAGAGGTGAAAGTAAAGGAGAAGAATACAGGTGAGTAATTTAGATTTATAGAAGTAAATATTTGTTGAACAATTGGCAGCTGATGGGATTCTTTGTAGATGTGTTATTTTGATATTCTGTTTATCTTAATTATTACAATTAGAGCAAATTATTTCAGAAAAACAATCTCTGCTGGCCTAGATTTTTAAATTTTGTATCTAGAGGCTGAAAAAATGCCAGTTGTTTCAGGTGCTGCCTGTGGATGTAGTTTGTAGTTAAGTGTAGTTTAGTTGCTCTCACTCCTGGAGACCCTGGTGTAAGATTAACTAACATGCCATAGACACACAGACAAAACACTGACCTTTGAGCCCATACTATAGCTTTTGTGTTTGGAGCATGATGTCCACCACAGATGTATGTACCACAAAATGTACCAATATAAACATCAAATTCACAACCTTCAGAGGGAGAGATCAGCTTTACCAGTGCCTGAAAATGTTCACTTATGTACACACATGGCATATAGAGGCTCAAACATGTAGCCATTATACTTTACCTGAAAAAACATTACACAGGGTTAATTACCACAGAGTTGATTTGAGACATCCTTGCTGAACTTAAAAAAAAAACCAAAACAATATAAGTTTCACAAAAAGGAAAAAAAGGAATAACAGTATTGATTTAGGTTTAAGGAAGAGTTTTTTTCTGGTCAGTTTGAGACAAGTGCTGAATAAAGTCAAAAAACTATATAAAATCAGATGTGACAGAGAAATGCAACAAATATCCATATTTGTGCGACGGTAACCAGAAAATGTTTGGTTTTTACTGTTCATGTACTTGAAAAATCAATGAACTAATCTAATATTAGTGTTCAGTGGAGCAGTAGATTTGGTTAGTTTTGTTTTCGGAGTGACCTCTCTTGGATCAGAGCTTTCATTGTCTCTCCATACCCACAGATCGCAGTGCTGCAGAACGTAACACCCCCTCCCCCATCGACCCAGATGCGATTGAGGTGGACATTAATTTCCAGCCGGATCCCACAGACCTGGTCCTGTCCAGTGTGCCGGGAGGAGAGCTGTTCAACCCACGCAAACACAAGTTCTCTGACGAGGAGCTGAAGCCGCAGCCTATGATCAAGAAGGCCAAGAAAGTGTTTGTTCCTGATGAACAGAAGGTAGGCCAATTTAATCACATGTGTATGTGGTGCTGAACTGATGCTGAACTGCTCATACAGTGATCTAAATTACACAGTGGCTGTACAGTTTGTCATTTTTACAGCTGAATTGTGCATTAGATTTAGCTGTTATGAAAATAATTTTGTTCATAAATTTTGTTGATAAATTCACTGTGTAATTTGGCATTTTCATAGTAGCCAAAAGACCTAACCAAATAAGAATGTGAATACAGATGGTTCCATATTAGGCAGTAGGGCATGTGGAATATGTTTCAATGAGGATGATATGACTTTTGCAGTCACCAGCTCTTAACCCAGTTCAACATCAACATATTAGTCTGCTCTCCATCATCAAAACACCACAAAGATATCATTTGCAAGAAGTTCAGAGAGAGAGATTTTATAAATCACTCAGAGAACTCAGACTTCTAAAGTGTGTGTGAGATGACAGAGTTTTTTATTGTTCCAGGGATGGATTGCAGGCAGTTCAGTGTTGAGGGCCAGCTTGTGGATTAGTGATCAAAGATGGCAGGGTTGTTTTCACAATGCAGATGTTCATCTTTTACAAATCCCTTGCTAATGTTGGTCATGTTCGACCATACCTCTCTCTTCCTCTTATTCACATCCACTCATTCCCTCAGGATGACAAATACTGGTCCAGGAGAAAGAAGAACAATCTGGCAGCAAAGCGCTCTCGTGACGCGCGGCGGCTGAAGGAGAACCAGATCACGGTGCGCGCCTCCTTCCTGGAGCGGGAAAACGCCGCGCTGAGGCAGCAAGTGGCTGAGCTGCGGAAGGACTGTGGCCGCTGTAAGAACATTCCTGGCCCGATACGAGGCAAAGTACGGTCCACTGTAAACAACTCCGCTTAAAACCCATGAAGTATCAGACAACAGCAGAACTCCCCTCCCCGCAAAAATTCAACACAGACACAAACACAGAGGGAATCTAAATTTGCACTTTTGTCTTTGCTGACCTCAAGTCACTGTGTCAAGCTCCAGTTGTTTTTTAACGTGATGCTGGCGCTTTGGATACACACTGGCAGGCAGTAAGGCATGATGGGAGCGGTGGTCACAGGAAGGCCTGTGGAGAGCGCCTGGCTCCTACACTCAGAGAGGAATGGGATGATGGTGGATACTCCCATGGTCATACACACATGGAAAATATGCTCTGTCTCAAGACAGTTTCAGGAAAGTCAGGAAATAAGGAAGCAGGCTGGCTTTTAACTACCACACAGATCAGTTTTTATCACTGCATAGCACTTCTTCAAACGGACCAAAGCATGAGTCCCATCAGTTAGAAGTTGTGTATTTAGAATGGTGCACACTTGCTGTTCCTCATATTTCCTTGTGTTGCACTTAGATTTGTGTCCGTACATCCTTTAAATCCAGCTGAGGCTCAGAAGAAGGATATTTATTAACTCACAGCAGGGTGGCAGAGGGACAGATAAATATATGAATGAAGGAGCAGGAGGCAGTAGTCACAGTGTCATAGCCTGAAGAGAAAGGAATCAAAAAGAGCTCAGGTCAGCGGAGGAGAAAAAGAGGAGAGTTTGGTAGTGGTGTGATTCGGTCACAGTCACAGTTCTTCCTTCTTGTAACCCACATGCTCACATCTGCACACACACACAAACGCTGTTAAAAATAAATTGTATATAGAGTCATCTCCCTGCACCACATAAATGTGTGTGTGTGTAATAGTGTGTAATCCATTTTTGCACTTTTTCTAAAAAAAACAAAAAAAAACAACAGTGTGTAAAGATTATAGTGGTGGCAGGTGTCTACCTAAATAAATCACAACCACAGTGGAAGACACAGTAGTTTATAAGGAAAGAAAACATGCATGACCTACAATTTAAAGCTACTGTGATTTAGTTTCCTTTTCTACTAACCTCAGATCAGCCTCACACAATATTTTATTAAAGAATACAGATTTTGGGTTTACTTAAAAGATGGTGGGTTTACAAGCGGAGGAAGAGCAGTAGGTTTTTTTCTGCAGGTTACTGTTTGCTGTCAAAGGCATAAGTTTGATGATCTCTAGGGCCCTCACTGGTGGAGGGGTATGTTTTCATGTAGGGATGTTTATTTTACTGCACACCGCAAGTAGAGGGCGCTATAGCCACTACCTGCCTGCTCATGGTGTAGTGATGGCTGGATTGATGTTTTTTTTATAGCCAGGCCCAAAGCCGACTGCTTCTAAACCTTGTAATTAAATGATTGTCTCATGGTCTTTATTTCCTAAAACAGGGATTCTGACTGTGTCTTTATTAATCCAATACTTATATTTGCCAAATAGTCAATGAGTGCTGTATTTATTCTGATGGTAATAATGCATCTGTTGATTGTGATGTACAACAATATGTCAAATATCTCTATTTCCTTTGAGAAACACTACTTATAATGAAACCAATGACTAAGCAGGGAATTCAAATGGGTAAACTGTGCTTTTGGATGTTTATTTTAAAAACAGATTTATACAGTTAAATGATTTTTTTTCTCTATACATACAAATATGTATGTATGTGTCTGAACACAGAAAGAACAGGGCACACTCTTATTTACCTCATCCAACACTTCCTATTTTGAATGGATACAAGTTTAGCAGGGCTACAGAGTGGTGTTTATTGAAGCAGAGAGCACATAAAAAGCAGCTTAGCTCCATTTGGCAAAACCTTGAATCCAAGTTGATAAATGGAGTTCTTTTTGCCAAAATGGCTGCATCTGTGTCTACATTAGTAAATACATTACAGACTGTTATGGGAAACTATATCTCAAGTGTCTTTGACTGATGCAGATATTGTGATCGGTCGGCTTGTGCTCATAATCCCCATAATCTTAGAAAGAAAATAAATGTGGCAATAATACTCTGTTATGTAATGCTTGTTTAATTTCAGTGATGATGTTGTATGTAAAATTGCTATGATGTACTAAATAGAAATGCCCCAAAGTCATCTGTGCTTCCAGTTTAGATCCTTTGTCGTCTGGGATCTTAATGCATGAAAACCAGTAAACTTGTCTTTTTTTTCTTGACTATTTTACACCAAGTGTACTTATGTCTGTAAACCATCACTGAAAACTAGATGTGTTTTTGGGTGGGTGGGCTGATGCTCTGTTGTACAGCTCTGTCAAAAGGAAAAGCAGAACATCTTAGCTATGATGTCTTGTGTTTATAACTTGCATAATAGCGCCACCCATCCTTGTGCAGCCAGTGCTTGACCTTGGGGTGAACATTAGCTGAAAACAGCATCTTTTGATCACTGTGTGGATTGTTTCCTATTTACTTCAGATTGATCTATATCTAGATACACTGGATCAGTTGGTGCTTTTGTGTTTTCTTGATAGTTTCTGTGTTTGTTTCAGTTTCCTGATGGTGTAGTATAACAGACATTTCTCAGCAGTGAGTTTTATTTTGCATCGACATTCAAAACTTGACATTGACTGCAACATGGTGTTTATACATCAGTGTAGTTGATGAATGCAAACTTTGAGTTATTTTCTAACTAAATTAAAAACGTTCTGCATAAGGCTGACTAAAGGTACTGGCCAAGAGAGCCTTTTAGAAGGCAATAAATCAAGATCTTTTGTAGTACAGCTTACAGTATGTAGCACTCTCTCTATTTGAAGCAAAGCGCCTCATGGAAACGGCTTGTAATTGTTGCTCATTAACATTCAGCAGGTTGCAGGTACTCCAGTTGTACACATGCCAACCTGCTCCACAAATAGAAAAGGAAAATAAAAGCAGTGGTGGTTTAGACCTGCAGCTGTCGATGTGTGTTTCCACCTATAGACAAAGTAATTGCATTTTTACCTTTGCTATTTACTTGCATTTGTTTCAGTTTTTTAGTTCAACATTCATTTTGCCTAGCTAACTTAAAAAAGTCAGTGTGATTGCAAGCAAGCATCAGTAATACTAACCTTCATGTATGACTTCTGCTTATAATTAAGCTTTGTCAAGCAGTTCATCATCAGAAAACTGGGCATGCAATTGTTAACTGACATGTCCGGAATGAGATATTTTATAAATAAATAATAAGTCTGGACAAAGAAAAAAGAAATCCTGATATCTGGTCAAGCTTTGCAAATTTAAAAAAACTGCAGTAGTAACACTTTGCCTGCAGGTGGTGCAAGTGTGAAAGTGCAAGTGTTTTCTTTGTCTTTAGATGGTGCAAATGAGCACATCTGAAGGTCTAAACTGCTGTTTTCAGGTTCTAGTCTGAAACTGTTGGCACTGGCTTCAGGTGCTCTGCATCACTGACACTATGTCCTTGTTTGCTATTAAATGTAGCTACAGTACTCCTGTATAAAATATTTAAAGGTCTTTATTGAAAACATTTTTAAAGTTTTGTTTGTTTTGTGGTGTTTTTGCTTAATTTTCTCTCTTTTTATATAAATGTGTTTTGTTGAGTGTTTTTGTATTGTCCTAACCATGTATAGGACACATGCAACTGCAGTGCCATGTCCTAACTGTATCTTGTATCATGTATATGAAATAAATTGGGATTTAATGACACGTGGGCTCTGGGTTTGACATTGCTGAAGTCATCGACCAGCTGCAGCAGCTCTAATGGGAGGCACACTGGTGCTGAGAGACAAAGAGACAATAGATAACAAAAGAAGCACAGTTTGGTGGTCAAATGGAGACGTCTTCCTCGTCCTTGTTGCACACGTACACATGCCCCCTCACCATGTACACACACAAAATCATATTTTGTTTTCCTTGAGACGTGGTGTTGTTTTTCACTGTCCCTTCGTTGCCTCGGTCCTGCTGCTCATCAGTATTCCAGAGGAGTAGGAGATGTTGCGTAATGATCACATCAACACATAGGGGAGCAGCATTGCGTAACAGCAGCAGCCTCAAAGACCAGTGGGATGGGTGTGTGTGTGTGTGTGTGTGTGTGAAGGATAGAGAAAGGAAAGCAAGGAAGCAAGGGAGGGCTCTGGGAATGGGGTGGGGGGCAAGGAGAGGAAAGGATCAGGTGGTTAGAAGGATGGAGCGGAGCAAGGAGAGGAAAGGGTGCCGAGGAGGGAGAGGGAGGGAAGGGCAGGGGGTGAAGGAGAATGGGAGAAGGAGGGAGGGGGGAGGAGGGACAAACAAGATGGCAAGGGAATGGACAGAGAAAGATGGAGAACAGGGATGCAGTTACAGACATGTGAGGGGAGGGAGGGAGGGGGATGGGATGCAGTGAGTGGGCGATGAAGATGTAGAGGAGAGCCAAGGAGGAGCCCAGCCACGCATGTTAATGTCACACCACTACATGTTACTATAGGAAGCACAGCCTGGCGTGTATGCCTCTCATGAGCGAGCATCCAATGGAAACGCTAGCACAGGACAGACAGGCAGACAGGCAGACAGGCAGGCAGGCAGGCAGGCAGGCAGACAGACAGACAGACAGACAGAGTGCTGCATGATGAAATATAAAGTAATATCTGCTGGGATGGGTCCAGCTGAGGTAGGTGGTGAACAATCTGGCTCCTCACCATTTGAGAATTTCATCTCAGCTTTGAATTATTGATCAAACATCACTTGAATTTATTTACTGCAATAAGAGGACACATTGCTCTGGCATTTCAATCTGAGGCTTTTCAGAGGAACACAGGGATCCACTTTTCATAATCTTTGATCTGCAACATGTTCAACATTAATTGAGTATGACGCACACAGGCAGTAAGAGGTGGATTTATCTATGATTAGGCTGCATGCCCACATTAGTTTCCCATTTAGTCACGTAACCCTCCGCATACCCAGAATCGATGAGGACGACACAATTAGCTTATTTTCCATGCTCATTTTTGCCAATCTGTTTTTATTACAAACTTAAAAAAGAATCTGATACAATAAGAAACTGCAGTAGTAACTCCCCATTCCCAAGGGGCAGCACAGAAAACAGGTCATTGCATTTCAGTAGTGAAAGATTCATTATACATCTACAGGGTGTACAGATCAGATACAAAATAGGAAAAATAATAAAATACAGGCAGGAAAGAAAGCACTATATTTATACATCATCTGAACTTTTAATTATATCTATTTACTCTTAAATGTTAAATTTTACATAGAAAATAAACTTCTTTTATGACAATGAAATATTCCAAAGTGCAAAATAAAATGCACATATTGATATAAGCAAAGGACATCAGAATACAAAATTCTTGTTGTTCCTCTCCATTAATGTTCAACCCTGATTGAAGAACAGCCTGCATTTAGAGTTGATCTGTGGTGCGTTTAAAACACTGTCTAATCTCTTTCCAAGTGCAAAACACAAACCGAGCATTCATTCTTAAAGATGTGAGGGTAAAACCAGCTTTTACGATCATCGCTCACATCCTCAGATCTCTCTCCTCACAAGCCAGATTTGCACGCAGAAGAAATTTAACAACACAACCTCGTTCTGCATTTTGAATAATCTGACAAATGTGGGGAGGGGAAAAAAAAATTCAGACATGCATGTGACTAAAAATCTCTCCAAGACTTTTAAACACAATAAAATTTGCTGTTTCTTCTGTTTTATTTTCTGCAGGCCCTCTCAACCAGGGTTCGACTAACATCAGATCAGAATCACATTCACAGCACATTCATTTCCTTCATCGTTCCAAACCTGCCGTTAACACTGTCTTCCTATTGAAGAAGAGATATATATCTACTTTTTTTTCCAGGGTGCAGAGAGGTAGAAACCCCTTGAATCCTTCAGGGTAATTTAAACTATGGCGTTACATTGCACTGGAGAAGGGTGAGCATCTGTGTAAGCAAAGACAGTCTGGGATATGGCTATAGTATCAGGACCAAAGGATCCAGGCTGATGGGGAGAAGATGACCCAGTGATTAAAAAAAAAAACAAAAACAAAACAGTGCAGGTGAGATAAAGTAAAATTTGATGGGAAATATATAAGGAGGGCAGGTATATGTGGGTTTAGATACTGTAGTGGCATACAGATGAAAATACTGTTGGTGAGTAATGCTGATGTGAAGCCGTTTAAAGAAAGGAAAAAGGGAGGGGGAGAGAGAGAGAAAAAAAAAATCAAAGACAGTTTTTCTAGAAAAGAAACACCAAGGGTAACCACATGAAATTCACATAAAGACGGAGGGTGGACATTGCACTCAAAAATGAATGTAAAACGTGGAGATTTTTGGTTTAAATGTACTGCCTTATGGGAGTAGTGTTGTCAGACTGCCCTGGGAGCACAGAAAAAGTGATAATCAGCCATCTTTTCCTACACAAACCCACTGTAAACATTCACGTCTTGAACTCCAAACCCAACTTGAAGAATGAATACATTTACCCGTCTTATTAGACAAATGCTGTACAAGATACAATACACATTCAATACTTTATTCTGTACATCTTTATTTTTGTCTCAGTTTGCATATATTCATGTTATTTTCTGAAAAAATAACCTCAGCATGTAAGAAACTAAACAAAGAATCTGAACATAAGAACTTTTTATATATACATATTCCTGGACTCCAGTCATGTCTTTCTCATACAAATGTTAAGTGATAATTTGCAAAAAACAAAAATATAGAAATATTGGAAATAAATTACAAAACAAAAATTAGAAATGCATCTTTCCCTCACAATCATAGCATTTACAGAGACGTGTATCCCCCACCTATTCCCTTAGAAAAAAAAGAAAAAGAAATAAAACTTGCATGCATATGACAAGCTGTCACATCGCAATACCAGCGTGGGCACAAGTCAAGGGTCCTCGGGTCATCTTATACAAAAACATTTATGGGTAAAAGTCTGGAAAACATTCGAATAAACGGACATGACTGACGGCATCTTCCACACCCGCGAGACGCGGTTCCATACAAATTTAGCTTGTGTTTGAATCTCTAAAGCATTTCATGACAGCAGAATCAAAATGTGCCTTAACCAAACAGAGGGCAAAGGAATGGTTTTAAGCGCTCATGTCTGTGCACAACACACAGCATCAGGAGCCCAGTAATAAAGTGCTGGACAGTTCAAATGGACAAGTTGGGTGTGGGGGGTGGGGGTTTACCCTTCCCTGTGGCGACTAACCAACAATCACATGGACCCGACTGGTAAACAGACGTTTCAAACAACAGACTTTCAGAGATCTGACAGGCTATGCAATAAAGTGACAAAAGCCACACATCAATAAAGAACATTCGTCTTTGTATCTTTGTCCACATGACCGCAACTGGGAATAGAGACAGAGCAACCTGATCTCTATGATTCTGGTTTTTCTTTGTAGCAGCCACAGAAGCAGATATCGTTGAAGAATTTCAAGAGGAGGGAGAGAATAGTGTGAGCTTTTGGCTTCAATACCATTTAAGCTCACCAGAAACGTGCTCTGGGTATTAAAGTGTCGCTCTCTAAGCCAATACGCTCTGGACGCCACCAAGGCAACAGAACCCTCTAGCTGCTGCTGCTGCTGCTGCTGCTGCTGCTGCTGCTTCTTCTCTCTCTTTCAATTCCTTCTGTCTCCCCCTCTCCCTCTCCCTCTCATGCAGAGGAAAACCTCTCCTTCATAGTCAAAGTCATGTTAAGCCATTTATCACAATCCCTACTGCTTAGCGGCTGCATCCCCTCCCCCTCACCTCCTTCTCCGCCTGTTCACCTTCACACACCGCTGACTGGAATTGTGTTGTACGTGCACGTATTTCTGTGTATGTGCGTGCCAGTTTGAATACATGTGCGAAACCATAACTTGCATCCCTGTGTGTATAGAACTGAGGTATCAGCACATGGTTATTGTCTTAAAACACAAAGATGCATTTGCCTATCACATTCACCAAGGTTTCCCTGACCTTCCCAGCTGCAGCTTCCCCTGACAGGTACAATACATTCCACTACATCACTCCCTAAACACCCCGACGCTCCCTCTCTGCTCCCTCCACCGCTCCGACTTCATTTGAAACCCATGTCATGTGCACATTCCAGCTGACGATAAACTGCTTTCAATATGCGCCCACTGACAACAACAGAGTCAAATTGTGCCTGTGCATGAGTGCGTTTCAAGGGTAACGGGCCCGATGTACAAACAATGAGTCTCTCGATCACGCTGAGCCACAACAAAACAGAACAGGACTACACGCACAGAGACAGCAGAGCCCCCCTTCTCTGTATTTGTGGCAAGTAGGGCAGAGCAGATTGCAGAGCAAAGTGCTGAGCTTTCCACAGCCGTCGTTCCCTGCAGGACTTGGCGAGGTCCTTTTTCACAGCATGACAGTGCAGTGCAAAATGGAGCTATACTAGAGCCGGGTCCATTAGACTACAAGTCGAAAAAAAACAAAAAGAAGTCTCTCACATTAACATTCGATGCAAAACAATAAACATAAGAGATTGGCAAGGACTCAAGGTAGAAAGGAACTCAACACCCCACCCACTCCTGTCATCAAAGCCAACACACAGAACGTGACGAGTAACAGCAATGGACAAAAGGGGGCAGGGTGGGGTTTGGGGGTTATGGAGGAACAAAACAAATCACATGAAATATTCAGTGAATGTGATATTGTAAATCTTTGTAGTAAAACTAACTCTTAACTTGTATTAGTATTAGAACAACTTCTTAGAAAAACTGAAAATATCAGGAGCATCACTGTCCTAACACCCAACGCCTCCTACGACAACTCTTCTGGTTACAAATGAAGGCTTAGTTGGCCAGCACAACAGGCTGGAAGGACTGGCTGGGATATTGCAGGTTGTAGCTTCCTAAACCCTCGACAAATGGCGGCTTCTCCATGTAAGAGATTCCTCCGTTGCTGCCGATGATGCCCACGCTCTGGGCAGGAGGAGGGCTGGAGAAGGGGTCAAAGGACGGATGGGTGTTGACAGTGTGGGGGGGCTGGAAAGGGCTGGCGCGGGGTTGCATGGGCTGGGTGTCGGCATCGAAGTAAAGGGGGCCTGGGGATCCTGGGTAGACAAACTCTTTGGCGTTGGGGGAGAGCTGGCTGGGGATGGGGCCTCCGAGGGAGTGCAAGGAGAGAGACAGCGGCTTGTGCTTGAGCAGCTCTGGTGTCGCGATGGTGGTGGGAGAACGGGAGAGCATTCTCTGGGCGGGTGGCACGACAACTCCAGAGCTGGCTGGCGACCCGGCCCCGCTGCACTTCTTCATCTTGGTCGAGCCGAATTTAGTGGCGGCAAAGCTGGCGGTGGTGAAGGTGATGGGTTGAGGGCGGGCGGCGGGGAGGGCGGAGGGCGGCTGCTGAGTGGCGAGGTAGGGCAGCCCGCCGCTGGGAGGGGAAGGGGTGGAGGTGTTGGAGGAGTGGGCGGCGGGGTCGGTGGGTGTGCTGGAGCTCGGGTAGCTGAAGAGCCCGGGGCAGGACTGGGCAGACAGGGGTGTGGGAGAGCTGGAGTGCGACGGCATGAGGGCAGGAGACGCCTGGCTTCCAATTGGCACGAACACCTGAGCGTCTGGGTTGAAGCCCAGATTCTTGGCCTCCTCCGCCTCTGCATCTCCTTTACCCTCTCTGATCACCCCCTCGGCCCTCTCGCTGTCGCAGCCGAGGCCTGGTGGGTCCTCCAGGTAGAGCACCTTCACTGCCCCCTTCTCTCCAATCTGGTAGGACACCTCGTAAGGGTCGATCCACACACTGAGCTCTGCGGGAACATTTGCACGCACTTCCTCCGTGTCCAGCCCACTTCTCTTGGCGGCCAACTCCACCACGGGGTCCCTCGGCGCTCCCAGGTGAATGCAGCGGAAGGCAGAACCCCGGAGAGGGGCTTCGGGGTACCAGTGGCCCTCGAAACGAGACACCAGTATCCTCTCCAGCTCCTCGCCGAACAGGTCAGCTCGACGGCGAGGCAGCTTGTTGTACAGATAGGACACGATGAAGTTGAGGGCAACCTTCACTTCTAGATGCATGGCTGCGCTGGGTTAACGCCGTCTTGGGAGCAAATTGTTTAATACGTTTGTGCTGAAAGTGAGGCAATGCAACTGTAACAAAGAGTTTTTCCTCTGGCTTATTGTAAAATGTATGATTCTTTTAGTGTCACCATGATAAAGGCACCTTGAGGGCGGGGGCAGCAGGTTGCAGGCTGTTTCTTCGCGGTCACAAATGTATAACAATGTTTTCAGGTCCCAACTGTGAAGACGAAAAGAGAAGAAAGCAGTCATTTAACCTGGCGAAGACATGAAGAATTCTGTTGTTGTTCTAGTTGCTGCTCTGCCTGTAAACAATTGATCATACTGGTATTTGATGGACCCAGGAGGCCTTGGTTATACAGGGGCCAGAGTGTGCCACCAGAATAAATAGACTAGCAGCAATTATCAAAAAAGTGTTATTTACATTTACAAAAATCTATGAGTTTTTTCAAACAACTTAAATTTTCCAATAATTCCAATAAAAAAATACAAAAGGAAAAGAAGAAAGACACATGCACACAAAATGTACAAGATGCTGGTGGAACAGTTAAGCAAATATATCAGTTAACTGAATGTCTAATTGTTGTTGATAATTTTTTCGGCACACTCCAAGCTCCCATACATCACGATAGTGAAAGATGCCTGGAGAAACGAGGAAAAAGACACGACTGCAGGTATGAGACCAGTGGAAGCATCACTGCTTGATGCGATACAACAGTATTTCTGTGACTTCAGAGCCATTCAAAATAGACTGGTTAAATGGTGTAAAAAGCCCACTATAATGTCATTAATATTTAGGAATCATATTTTCATAATATAGCATATCAACAATCCAGTATATGTGTTGGAGGCATGGACACTTTGGGGGGGGTGTTGAGGGGAAAATATTGTAGTTTCACTGAATCTACATACTGAATATGGTTGTTAGAGGTATACAATCTTATTTACACAACAACTATTCTTATTCAGTAACACACAGCAATTAGAAATGTTTTATATTTTATATCAGTTGGTTCTATCAACTGCAGGATGTACCGATTGATGTAACAGATGCTGTGTTTGTGGGCTTCATAAATCCTTTATAATCTGAATCCGAGCTCACGGAGTGCCTCCTGCTTAATGCTGTAACACAGTCACACGGAGGCCATTCATCACCACACACAGTCGAGCTGAAAAGAGACTGCATGCAAAAAAAGAAACCCAACAACAACAAAAGACTCCCAGAGGAAGAAGTATAAAATGGCAGGACAGTTAATCGACTCCAGAGAACACCATATCCCACCATGCAGTGCGCACCATCACACCCCCCCTACGCACGCACACACACACACACACACACAAACAATTCACTCACATTCCCTGCCAGATGGGGATTCGGCAGCTAAGATTAGAAAGACGCCTCCGATTACAGACAATTCTAATGTTATTACAGATAAAGCTGCTCCGGTTGGATGCAGGGCTGCGGGAGTAACAGTTCAAGATGAAATTTTACATTTTCCTTTTGCATGAAAAAGGTGACATTGAAGGATAAGGTGGGGGTTGGTTAGGATGGGCTATAAATAGGACCCCATTTTGCATCATCTGTGGTGCAAATTGCTCCCTACCACCTGGGTTAAAAATGAGTTAAAGTGTCTGTAGGAAAGGATCTCCGAGCACTAGAGAATCCACTTGGTCCATTACCTGCAACAGCCATCATCACTAAAAACCTTGGGTGCACACACGCACAGCTAAGCTACCTACAGCATCCACTGCATTTTGTTCCTCTCATTACAAAAAGGCAACAGCAAGATACACAAGCTCCAATGTCATCCAATGACGTTAGGGGAATAACTCATAATATGTGCAGATTTATTGCTCCAGGGGTGCTATAGTTGCTCTAAATCATGACCCATAGCTTGGAATTTAATTTTTAAAAACCCATCAAAATCTATCAGGTTCGTAAATCCCTCTCTGTGTGTTCATATTTCTATCCTTCACCTGCAGATTTCTTGCACAGTTTGAAGGAGCTGGTTTTCATATTTTAAAGGCCTGTTATTGCGTATCGGAGCAGCAGCAGGATCTACAGTGCTATTTTTGTTTACATGGACTGATTATCAGAGCTGCAAATGTGTGACAGTGTGTGCTGCAAAGCATCTACTACAAGTCAGGTTTTAACTATTAAGCAGCAGAGCCACAGTGATTTTATAAGCGGCACAAGCTACAATACATATATGACAACAAAAGCCCATTTAGAAATATTATATTTGAGGGTCAGAGCAACATATAGAGGCCTGAATGAAGTAAGTGGTCACCACCATAGATCTCAATAAAATTGGAGGCAAATTTTTTGGTGATCTTTTCCCTTTTGTCCTGTTTTGTCACTTGTTTTCACCCAATAACAACGAGTTACATATAGAACCACTGAACTGGGAATATGTTGCATTTCTAGCTGACAGACAACGGAGGATTAATATGCAAGAAGAGAGAGAAATTGGAAAAAAATATCAACCAGGTTTGTGTGAGTGGTGAGCAGCTCAGATAATAAGGCAGCAGGGTCTACCTGGGGATTACTGACATATGCCAGTCAAAAGACCCTAGAGCAGAAAGGACACTGGTTTAGCTGACATGCAGGTGGAGAATCCCTCCTTGCCAAATTGTCGCTGTAAATTAAATTATGGAGCTAATTAAGTGGTGAACAGCCTATCGACCGAGTATGTGCACTGAGCAATGAAGGAGAGAGTCCCTCCTCAGCATAAACAAGCCCGTCAAACAGCGAATAAAACGCGAACAGACGTGACAGCTGAACAGACTTTGAGAGGGTCACGTCAGCTAATATATAACGACAAAAACAAAAGCTGTGTATTTATTCAGTGGCTGAACCAGTACAGTTATTCATTATAGTCAGCGCGTTTTGATGGATAACCAAAGCTTCTGGATAGGAAAACACCAACACACAGCAACATGCAGGTGTCAATGGACAGGCTTTGTGAGGATATTAGAGTAAAATTAGCCTGTTTCATGCACCGGCTGACAGTTAATTACTCACCTATCGTTACTGATGCCCTAGCTTGACTTGTACTCCTGCGTTTCTGTTTTAAATCCCTTGTGTTATCTCAGATTTCAAGGCGGAATGTGTCGAGTCGTCGGTTAAGATGCTGACCAGAAGATATTTTTCACCTTAGTGATGTTAATTTTTTAAAAACTGCTGCCCCAATTCTTTGATGGCTAAAGGGTTTCCCAGTTTGTCTAGAGCTGACAGTTTGCATGGAGGGTCCAGAGAAACTTTACTGTTTGACAACCCGGCGTATTTATACACTGTGACTCGCCCACACCCCCGTGACGGCAGGCACTACTTTCTTCACATTATAATAGATGCTGCTTTATTATTGTTTTTATATTCTCTGTATAGCTGTATTTATCACGGCTGTTCTTCTGTCAGCAAATCATTAATGCTATCCTTATGAACCATACCTTTTTTAGTATAAACCTGCAGACTGATTTAAAAAACGAAAACAAATATAAACGGTACATTCTTCACTTTCTAAACACGATATCGATTCATAGTTTTCATCGAAAGTAGCGACATCAAAAACACAAATAAGGACGTTTTTGGCCTTGCGTAAAATGCAAGTTTACCTTGCAGACTCTAGTTTATTGTGCGGAGGGATATTTGTAGTTTCCTACGGTGCTGAACAATTTGCTAAAAATATAAGCAGTGATAGCAACAGAGTCTCTATTGGCTGAGATGAGGGAGGACCCACAGATTATAGGGCTGCAGCGTCCACTCAGCCAACCAAAGCAACCTGACTTTCACCAGGGGCTTGTGGGAAATGTGGTTCTTATTAGTAAATGATATGGGATTATAAAACTAGTCAGTTATTTTTTTTTACCCTGATTTATCATGCATTCACATGTGTGTGTGTGTGTGTACCTTTTTTAAATTAATCACATAATAAATAAACTATTGTATAAATGCAATTAAAACTAAACTATTTATTTTCTTTTAACGACTCACACACATCAAAAGGTGTAAAACAAGAATCTTCAGACATCAGTCATCTACACTGAAAGCATTTCAAATTGATTATTGGCTTTTTTCCCCCCTTAAGACGTTGTATGTGTGTGTGTATGTATGTTTTTTTGTTTTTTTAATTTCAGGAAGAGAATATTTACAAAATAAGCCAGGATTGAAACTGATACATCAGAGAAGCAGACAGTATAAAGTGAGCCTGTGAAAAATGCCTATCAATGTTGCTGCGTCTCTGTGTGAGCAACATCTTAATGTAGTATCTGGTGCAGGTGAAGCTAACTGACTACTGAAACAGAGTAAAAGTACAATATTTTACTTTGAATCAATGTGACGTATTTGTGTAGAAAGTAGTAAAAGCGAATAATAATAATAATAATAATAATAATGACAACACAATAATAATAATAATAATAACAATACTTTATTTTATTAAATGTTAAATAGTCTTTTTATTAAATGTTAAATAACGGACTTCTTAAGCCGGTGACGTCACACCCGGGCGACACATATTTGAACAAAATGGCGTCTTACTGCTTGACTGTCACTAGACTGCGGGTAAGAAAACGTTATTTTACTTTTATGGAGTATTTGACTGTCCTGTTGTGGAGAACATATGTGACAACCGATAAGTTCTATTGTGTGGTACAGTCGCCATCGCTTACGGTTGACTGACGGCGGGTATATGTAGAGCAGAGTACGTACCGAGCCGCTGTCAGTCAGGTCACAGTGTCCCCGTTTGACTCCGGGCAGCGATGCGTTGAAACGGTTTTAAACCACGTCCCACCTGTCGACAACCAACTTACAACCATGTTATTGTTAATAACAGTGTCTAATTCACTCAACATCACAGCTGTACAGTGTCTTTAAATGGACCTCAGCGTCATGATGTTTGCAAGGTGATCACAAGGTTACAGACTTGTCTCTGTGACAGTTCACTTCTGAAGCCGGGACTGATGCACAGCAGCATGAATCTGGTCCCGTATTGGGCAATGAGTCTGATCAGATAATGTTCAGTTTGATAAACCCCGGAATTTCTGTAGGCATCTGTTTACTATGGGATGTACACATTCTTTGACGAGTTTTTATTTTTTGTGATATTTTTTATTGTAATATTTTTAAATTATAAAGATATCTTTTTGAATTTTCAATTTCCACAAATAAACCATCACACACATAAACATATACCTACATGCATTATTCCCATAAAAAATATCAAGAAGAAAAAAAATACAGCCAGGAAGGTTTTAGTGTTACTTTACATATAAACTAATTGCGATTAGTCCAGTTTTGAAAATAGGTGGCGACTTGGCATTATATACAAAGTATTCATTCAGACAGGTTCTTCATTAACCACTTGTTACTGTCAAAGTTAGTGACCCAAACACTGAATCTGCTGCTCCAGTAGTGTGTCAGTGTGTTACGGTGTTGCCACATTGCAGTTTTAAAGTCTCCTCACTTAAGACCTTTGTGGATGTTTCAAGAACATGTGTGTACAGTTTGTATGACAAGAAGGAGATTCTCCTCATTTAGGCTTAAACTGAGGAAGTAGTGATCTTTAAGTTGCAAAGATAATGGACATGTCAAAGTGACGGTTTCTGCTGATGAAATGTGCACATTACACATGATTTCATGTTCGTTTAATTACAGAGGACTATCCTTAATATCATATCATAACATTTCTATACAAAGTGCATGTCATTAGATATGTCTGCCGTGGAATCTGAATCAAACAATTAATTTGCTGATGACAAGTATGGGCATTGGTACTCTAATGGTTCCGATACATATTTTTATAATCATTATGTGTGTACCTCTTTTGCTCATACATGGGTAACAGTTTAGAGACAGTTGAATTCACTTAGAGCATCGGACTGTCAGTAACAGTCCAGTGGGTGAGGCTAACCCCTGTAATATGAGCTGTATAAACTTTCACCCAGTTTTCCTTGAGCGCAGTGACTTTCCTCTGAATATCAACACTAAAGGACAGATATTGAGCAACTGAACTGCTGGTTTTAAGATTTCCCTCCTACTGTATATCACATAGGATCACACACTGGTATAACAGGTGTAAATCTAGTCCTATAATGCCTGAGATTGAGTGTCTGAGTTTCTTTTCTGATTTTTGATACAATGTGTGTATATATAATGTATTGTTCTACATAAGGGCATATTGCACACTTCAAATTACTGAAAGAAAGGTTTTGTAAGGTTGTATATCATGTCTACAAAGAGATGATTGTCAGTCTGGAATTTCTGCAGCAGGAATTCTGACAAAGGACATGTGTTAGAGATGGACTATTGTATTTTATCAGAGTCAAGCATTTGGGCAACTGGTGTAGCTGGAGTACACTGGGATAAAATAAACAGGACTAATCTTGCAGAGATTTAACCACATTAGTCCACATTTTCAATGGTTCTGCTTGTCCATTGCAAGATTAGGTTTTAATTAGACTCACCTGCCTTGTGTCTTGGTCATGTGTTCCCATTCTTACATGACTTAATTGCCTCTTTCTGTTCCATAGTTACTATTTAACTCATTATGAAATTTTATGTGTTGGTCCTAAACTCTACAATAAAACTTTGGTGTCAATGGTGTGTCAATTCTGTGAAATGTCTTCTTTTCTCCCTGGTTTAGCTGGCCCTTGGAACTGGGGCAAGACGGTTTCATGTCTCTACAGCTTTCAGTGCCAAAGCCAAAGTGGCTATGAGCCGCTTTGAACCCGGCTCCAGCATTAACTATGAGAAGATGCACGAGAACATCAACATTGTACGCAGGAGGTTAGCAGCAGTTGACCTTCTCAGAAATACACACATGCATGCACACAAACAGAGTCCTTGTTGATTACAGTTGGCTCATGAGCGATGGCTGGTGTTGATTACAGCCACACAGTAAATCTTGTGTCATTTACAGTGTTGACTTGTCAGAGCCAGTAGGGCCAGGAGCTAACTTTGGATGACCTGGTGTTCCCCTCTTGTTTAGTTGACCACATGCTGTAATCCAGGAATAGATAAGATAATCCTTTATTATTCCCACAATGGGGAAATTTACAAACAGTCAGGTTCCACCGAGATTTGAACTCAGATTGCTGGAGTCCAGAGTGCTAACCATTACACCATGGAACCATGGAAAGGCCTTTTTTTCCAACAACTATTGAGCAGTCAGACCCCAAATGTTTGCTGTCCTGATCCATGGTTATTTCTGGTGTTATGGGTTTTCTTTGATTCTTTGCAACTTTCCAAATTTTCTAGTACTGTTTGTTATTATTCCAGTCTTATGTCAGTTTGCATACCCAGCATATCTCACAAAACGCAAACAGTATCACAGGAAAACATAGTTAATCTGATTTTACAAACAGTCAGACACAATATTTTTCACATCTTTCCACCAATCCACCCCACCAGGCTCAACAGACCTCTCACTCTGTCAGAGAAGATTGTGTATGGTCACCTGGATGATCCAGCAGGGCAGGAGATTGACCGCGGCCGCACGTACCTGCGCCTGCGTCCAGACCGCGTGGCTATGCAGGACGCTACAGCTCAGATGGCGATGCTTCAGTTTATCAGCAGTGGTCTGCCCAAGGTGGCCGTTCCCTCCACCATCCACTGTGATCACCTGATTGAGGCTCAGATCGGAGGAGCTCAGGACCTGCAGAGGGCTAAAGTGAGAATTATATTTATTGCACATATGTTTTTATGGTACAGTTATTGGTTGCGAATTACCATCACCATGTTACTATTTTTGTCTGACGAGATGCATGTTATTGTTACTGTGACTCTCTGCTATGCCACTGGCCTCCATTTTGCTGTATAATTGGATACTTCAAGTGTTATGGCAAAGAGCCTTGGACAATGGCACAATCTGACAAGCTTATTACTACAAAGCAAATGTTGACAGACTGCTTTTTATACTGTGGAAGTCATAGTTCCTCTGGTTTAAAGTGACTAACAAATGTGATGCTGATTTCAGGTTAAGGTCACTCGGGCTGCTTCATTTTTTACGCACACATTTGATACCCACAACAGTAAACAACAACACTAAGCCAGTGTGCTTGCAATGTGTGTATTTGATACCAACCTCATAACATCCCATTAATGTGTTGGCAAGATGCAGTCATGGAGAGACTCTACAGCTTCATAAGTTTCTCCTCTGGCCTCTGGCTCAGTTTGTTATAAGGGTTTGTCAATTAACACAATGAGTCAAACAAGAGCCAGTTTCTATTTTGAGCAGTGTTTATACAGTGTAGTTACACATAATATATTTTTGAACTCACAGTATCACATATTGTTTCTCTGTTCGGTTCATTTTAATTTTTTGTAAAGGGCTAGGCGGCATTTCACTGTTGTTTGGGCAGCATTTTATTCTCATCCAGCAGGGATTCATGTGATTGCAGAGGGAGCAGCCTTTATCAGTTTTCTGTGAGCACAATGGATATCATGGTTTGGTTCCCAATCTGAAGGTTTGATCAAATTGTCTGGTTAACCACATGCCTGGAGGTCAGGCTGAGTAATAGGACTAAGGATTAAGTGCTGCAGCCAAGTTTATTCTCTTATAGTTACATGAAAATAACCTCAACAGAAGCCCTAACTCCTCCATAATTATCTCCACAAAGGAGGTGAACCAGGAGGTGTACAACTTCCTTGCAACTGCTGCAGCCAAATATGGAGTTGGTTTCTGGAAACCAGGCTCAGGGATCATCCATCAGGTAAAGTACACTGATTTATAATGATGCTATAAATGGCTTCTCTGACTTTTGTGCACCTCCCAGTGCTGAGAGAATAATCACACAAACATTCCTTAATAAATTCTTGTCAGTGAACTTGCACCATCATATGCTGTTCGCAGTGAATCAGCATGCAGTTCCTTTCTAAAAGTATTTGTGCCAGAATAGTTAATATAACCTTTTAAATAGCAGTCCAAAAACTTTTAAAGTCACATGGGGAAATGTGTAACTGAATGTGAAATGTCTCTTTCTTTGGCCAGATCATCTTGGAGAACTATGCCTATCCTGGAGTGATGCTGATTGGTACAGACTCCCACACTCCCAATGGTGGTGGCCTGGGTGCCATCTGTATTGGAGTGGGTGGAGCTGATGCTGTGGATGTCATGGCTGGAATCCCTTGGGAGCTCAAGTGTCCTAAAGTGAGTTCTTGGCATCATCTGATATGTTTTACATTTATTTGAATCTAATTAACTTTCAGTGCCGGCCCTGTTTTCAACCACTAAATGTCTCCACTAAATGTCTCTTATCTGTTTGTTTTTTTTATCTGTTTAAGCCTGTGTGCTTTCCTCCTGCAGGTGATCGGAGTGAGGCTGACAGGCACCCTGTCTGGCTGGACCTCTCCGAAGGATGTCATCCTGAAGGTGGCTGGCATCCTGACTGTGAAGGGCGGCACTGGAGCCATTGTGGAATATCATGGCCCTGGAGTTGACTCCATCTCCTGCACTGGTAATGACATGCCAAGACTTAAACTGTTGGTGAAAGACATTATGATATATTTCTTTAACTGTAGCTCAGTATAATTCACTCTTTGATTTTCAGGAATGGCCACCATCTGTAACATGGGTGCTGAGATTGGAGCCACTACGTCTGTTTTCCCCTACAACCACCGCATGAAGACGTATCTGGAGAAAACTGGCCGTGGAGGTCAGTCATTGAAGTGTTTCTCTGTATGCTTAGTTTATATTCAGTGTGTCACCGTTACCTTCAAATTTGTCTCCTTCTTCATTCCCTCTCAGAGATTTCCTCTGTGGCTGATCAGTTTAAAGATGACTTGGTCCCAGATGAGGGCTGTGAGTACGACCAAGTCATTGAGATTAACCTGAGTGAGGTGAGTTAAAACACTTTGGATTCCTGGCATTGGTTATGTAACGCACAACATTATTATCAGCATGTCCCACATCCATGCTACGTGCTAATTCTTTTAAGTATGTACTAATTGTCATAGTATACTGGTGTAGCAGTTAGAATACAAAATAATAAACAAACTTTACATTTCTATACTAACAGGAAATGATATAGTGTGTGTGACAGTCAAACTGTGACATTAGGATGTCAGAGCGAATCAAATTAATACTGTTGTCCTCTAAGATCTTTCTGGAGCTGTTTCACTGCGTGCCACAAATGATTTTAATGTTTTCCAGCTGTGAGCTTCTTCTCCATTTCCTTTGTGCATTGAATTGTGGAAGAATAACATCCATTAATAGCAAGCTCAAAAATAAACTGTATTTATCTGCTTTAAATATAATATAATTAATTCTGTCACTTTGCGAGTGTGAATACACTTCATATTCTTACTGCTTAGAATTAGGATGTGATATGGATTTTGGATGTAAAGTGTACATCCTGCCACCATAATACATTGTATGATTGATTTTGGAGCACCTTGCTGCTAAAATATGTTGAGACATAGCATTTCAATATAGTAACCTGCTTATTCATTAGCTAGCCATTCATTCATTAGCTTAATGAATGACCTAGGCACTGAAGCTGGGCAGTAAACCAAAAATGTACAGATATCATTAAAATTTTGCTTGTGTTGAGTAAAAGCTTTCCTGAGGTGTTCTCAAGTGCTGTCCAGTAAAAAGACCACAGCACCCAGTTCTTATTTAGTCACCCTCTTTTGCTTCTGTGTCATGTTCTGTGGTTATGATGGTGCATGAGGCAGTATAAGTGCTTATTAGTGTTCCTCTTTTAAAAGTTTCCAAATTTAGAAACCAATATTTCTAGCATACAAAACATGTCCCAGTTTATGTAAATTATGACTGTCCTTCATTCTGTTTTGTTTTCCTTAAACAGTTGAAGCCCCACATCAACGGACCATTCACCCCTGACCTGGCCCACCCTGTGTCTGAGATCGGGGCCATAGCAAAGAAGAGCGGCTGGCCCCTGGAGGTTAAAGTTGGTCTGTATTTGTGACACAGCCATATTGCCTTACAATTTTTAATATTTTTAATGCTTTGTCCAGTGAAATGTGATATTTCTTTCTTTGTTCTAGCACTATCAGTGTTACTGACCAGATATGATCAGATCACATTACAGCTCTGTCAAGTAGCCGGTGGTGTTTCAGAGTGACTTACCAGAATGAGTACGAGACACAGTATAATTCCAGTCATTGACAGAATGAGTAGAGGATAATTATAATCATCAAATGTATAATTACAGACTTGCTTGTCTTTTGTCTCTTCCCCTCTTCAACAATTTTCCTCCCATCTCATACGCAAGATGTGTTATTAAAAATAAATGAGTACTTCCAATTGGCCATTGTGACTGTATCCTCCCTTGTTTTAGTTTCCTCTTTCTCGTCTGACAAACTTTTAACTTGTCTCTTTCAGGTCTGATCGGCAGCTGCACCAACTCCAGCTATGAGGACATGGGCAGAGCGGCTTCTCTGGCTAAGCAGGCTCTGGATAAAGGTCTGAAGTGCAAGGCCCAGTTCACCGTCACTCCTGGCTCTGAACAGATCCGCGCCACTATTGAGAGGGATGGATATGTGAGTCAGAATCTTGCCAAAATGAACTGATTTCTTTTGGTCAGTTTGTCCCTCATACAATTCTGTCTCTAAAAGATACAAGAAATTATTTTTTAAAAATCTTGTTGTCCCTCTTCTAGGCCAAGATCCTGAGTGATGTTGGCGGAATTGTACTCGCCAATGCCTGTGGACCCTGCATCGGACAGTGGGACAGGTAGGTACTTCATTTGTAAAGGCTAATTTTGCCTCACTAGCAGCAAGGTCGTGTAAAGTCTGAAGATTAAATAGAAGATTCCTTTGAAAAATGAGGGTTAAATTAAAGGTGTCAGACTAACATGTTTTACATTTTGCTTTTCTTCAGGAAGGACGTGAAGAAAGGAGAGAAGAATACTATTGTCACGTCCTTCAACAGGAACTTCACTGCCAGGAATGATGCTAACCCAGCGACTCACGCTTTTGTCACCTCTCCTGAGGTAAGAAGGTCTGCATGTTAAACATCCTGCAGAATTCACTCTCAACAATTCATAATTACATGGGCATCAATATACAGGATTCCAGTAGCTCATATACACAGCAAAGTGGGTGTGAATAAAAAAGGCTGTTGCACACTCTTGGTCTCCTGATCTAAACACATTTAACTGATACCATTGGCTAATTGTCCTGTAATTCATTGTAGATTGTCACTGCCTTGGCCCTGGCTGGGACCCTCAACTTCAACCCTGAGACTGACTACCTAACTGCTCCTAATGGAGAAAAGTTCAAGCTAGAACCACCCAGCGGTGATGAGCTCCCCTCCAGAGACTTCGACCCAGGCCAGGACACCTACCAGCACCCCCCAGCTGAGAGCAGCTCAGTCAATGTGATTCTTCTTTTTTTTAAGATACAGTATCGATCCTTCACAATCCAGAAAGCAGCACAACACTAATGACAACAGACATTTAAAAAAGTGAGCATGTTCTGTTTTAGCCCAGTAAGACTTTGAACCAGTGCATGAAAGAGAAAACAAGTGCAAACTAACAGAATGATCAAGGGTTGTATAGACTGTGTAATGTGACAGTCTAGACAGACGTTTTATTGGTGTTAAAATAAAATTCAGTGCTATCTGGAAGTTGTCTGCCTCACCAACTGTTACAAATATACCTGGAAGAACCTTCATGTCTCACCCTGATTTGCTGTTGTTCAGGTGGATGTGAACCCCTCCAGCAACCGTCTGCAGCTGCTGGAACCGTTTGACAAATGGCACGGAAAAGACCTGGAAGACATGAGGGTCCTCATCAAGGTGAGCAGGAAATGGAGGGAAAGTCGTGATTGATGTGCAAACAAGGGAGAGCTGGTGACTGTACAAATAGAATAAAAACTGCACCAATAATATTGTTATTATCAGCAAATTATATAAAAACAAGTATCTGAGATATCTTATCCCTGTGTGCCTTAGAGCTCCACTGTTGACCAAAAACAAATTACTGAGCCACACTGTAGCTCTTGGTTACATTCTCTGTCATTAGGATGAAATGATCTCACATACACCATCCTGCTTCTGAAAATACTCTGCACCAAATGTGGATTAATTCATGACTAAAAATAGTCCCCAACAAATGCAGTGTGTAGTCCTGTTTAACTTATGTTTTCTAAAAAAGTATAGGGCTCAGCTGTTAAAGCAAACATTTGACCTTTTTTTAAAGAAGCTATATATTTGTGACCAGTTTTTAAAATATTTATATCTTCAGTAGGACAGATTAGACTTGCTGCTGAGAGGTAGTGTAGAGAATTTGAGAACGTCACTCTTCCTACTTTCCCTGTCCTCTGCATCTTCAGCCGCTCATCCTTGTCTCTTTCCCTCTGCTGCTGTAGGTGAAGGGAAAGTGCACCACTGACCACATCAGTGCCGCTGGCCCCTGGCTGAAATTCCGCGGCCATCTGGACAACATCTCCAACAATCTGCTGATTGGTGCCGTCAACATTGAGAATGATGCCGTCAACAAGGTCAAGAACCAGCTGACAGGAGAGTACGGAGGTGTGCCCGATGTGGCCCGCCACTACAAGGTGAGTTTGACGGGGAATAGTGTCTGTTGATTAATTGTTTTACATATTTGTGTTGCACATTTTTCCCAGCAACCAGATATTCAATTTCCCCTCTAGCACTGTGTCTGTGCCTCATGTAAAGCACTTGGAATTGCCTTGTTGTTAATAGGTTTCTTTGCAGATGAACTTGCCTTCATTTGTCTGGTCTGTCCTGTGCTGACAGCCATCTTGATCTTTGTTTGATTTTATAAACCAGGCCAACGGAGTGAACTGGGTTGTGGTTGGAGACGAGAACTATGGAGAAGGGTCCAGCAGAGAGCATGCCGCCCTGGAGCCACGACACCTGGGAGGACGCGCCATCATCGTCAAGAGCTTTGCCAGAATCCATGGTAAACAACAGGCAAACATCCATTTGTCCACAACTGTTCATCATCATCTTTATTAAAAGTTGAGGCAATGGGGAAACAGCATTTTAATAGTTGTAACTGGCCTCTGCAGAAAACTGATGATAATTTAATCTGGCATGTTTACAGTCTGCCAGGATGAAGATTTCTCCAGCAGTATCTAGTCTCCAAGTTGTAATTACAGTCCAGTGCCAGTTTTTTGCACAGAGGAGGCTGAATGGATGATGAAATATTGTTTCTTTCATTTGTTGTGAAAAGATTTATTCAGAACTTGCAGACAACACAAAAATAAATCATTCAGCATGATTATGGATTTTGTGTGAATGGAGCAGCTTATTCATCATGAGAACTGCTGCTCATCAGTAACACTGAGACATACATACTTGCATGTGTTATTCCCCATGACCTTGTATTTGTGTGTAACAGATACACTCCTGTCAGATAGAGAACTCTTCTCTGGTTACCTGATGGAGTTACAGTATGAGTCAGTATCTTATTATTTTTCCGTGTTCCCTTTTCTTCCTCACAGAGACTAACCTGAAGAAGCAGGGCCTGCTGCCTCTGACTTTTGCAGACCCCCAAGACTACGACAAAATTCGCCCTGATGACAAGATCTCAATCACTGGCCTGAAATCCTTTGCTCCCGGCAAGGTGAGCAATGTTCTGTACTAATGAAACATTGATCCCGAGGACAGCCCAGGCTTTCACTATTTCACTATGTCAGAGTAACTGGATAAATGATTGACACATGATTCATGTTCGCCTCCTGTGACCCTCTCCAGACCCTGACAGCAGTGATCAAACACAGCGACGGCAGCCAGCAGTCCATCTCCCTAAACCACACCTTCAATGACACACAGATCGAGTGGTTCAAGGCTGGCTCCGCCCTCAACAGGATGAAGGAGCTCCAGTAGTTGGTGGCAAGGAGGAAGGTGGGGCCTGAAGGGGCCAATGAGGGGCCTTGGTGTGGGTTAAGAAGGGGAGAAACATGGGCCTAGAGAGGGGCTTCGCAAAGAGGGAGAGACGATTTTAACGGTAGATGGTAACCAGACTTGATTTAAGGACAGCGGCAGTCATGCTCAGTTAAAGAAAAGAACACACACACATGTGCGCGTGCACACACACACACACACACACACACACACACAAGGTCGCTGTACAGATGAAAAGCGCACACACATATACACATACACACGAGCATGTTCATGCACAGACAGGATTACTGTGAAAGCACTCCCAGGCGACAGGCAGACTAGCATGAATGCACTCAAACAAACGCACATAACCGAAGCTTAGCAGTGTGTGTGTCTGTCTCGTATACTGTATCGTTCATACAAGCAGCACTCCTCAGTTTTAAATGAGAATTGTCGAGCTCATTTGTTCATTTGGCACTTAGTTGACTGTTTCATACACAGATGCTCATCCTTCTCCATTGGTACTTTCCTATTTTTGTGACACATTGGTATCACTACTGTATTTCTCAAAAGAGGAAGTTGTTTGGTTTCACTAAAAGTCGTTTCAAACTCTCCTCTGCAGAAACAGGCTTGTTGGAAGCAGTAACATCATCATCAGCTATCCTGTGTCTTGTCATCTTTGGTGGCCGTATCCAGCAGAATATAATTTAAAGATTTGATGAAGGAGTGACTAGTTAATAGCATCATAGTTAAATATCTTTAACTGCAAAATCCACCCAAGACCAGGATATTCTTGTCCTTCATTATACCTCCTCTGTAATGTTGTTCCATCCAAACAGCTCAATAAGCTGACTGAGTAGTTTAACTCACATGAATGTACTTTTCCTTCATTATCTCCAGACCTGTCACCTGAAGTCTCTTCTTACACTTCTAATGATGATGTACTTCAGGGTTTTCTGCTTTCTGATACAATTATTGAGTTGAACAAGTTTCTCAGTCATTGTTGATTAGAACCACACTGTAAACAAGCTGCCAGACTCACTTATTTACTGTAAGCAGCATCAGTGACATCCCATCAGCTCCTACACCTGCGGCCCACCCTGCTCTCACTCGGCCGGAGATCTGGAGTATTCAGGCTGCTGTTGTTGCACTTTTCATTTTCATCAGCCTCCATGTGAATCTCTGTCCACTCCCTGCTGCTCTTCTCATGCTCACTAGCCCGTTCTCCGTCTTATTGAATGATATAACACCCCACTGTGTGAAAATGTTTCTGTGTGGTTGTCTCTTTCTGACTGGGACAACAACCAGAACACATACCACTGTTGTGTTAGCACTAGCTTTGCCATTTTTTCTTTTCATCTGTGCTTTGTCCTGTGTGTGTGTGTGTGTGTGTGTGTGTGTGTGTGTGTGTGTTTGTTTCTGTGTATGAGATGCATGATTGTTTTTATCAGGTTAACATTGGTCTGTGTTTGCATCTGTCTGTCCCTCTCTGCTCCTGCTGCCTCTCTATTTGTGGTCACCAGGCTGGCTCATGCAGTCCAAACCAAAACCTGATGCTTGGTTAAATAGGCTGTAATCAGGTTTGTGTTGCTAGACAGTAAAGCTGCACTGGGCAAGATTTTTATGTACATTCTGATGTAAAGTATAGACACAAGAAATCCTCTGTGCCCACAGAGAAAAAGCAGCAGTGTGATAAACTCTTTCTAGCAGCTGCAATCATTCCACGTCCAGAGAAACCTGTACGCTTGGATAGTCGACCTTCAGTGTTGTCATCTCAATGAAAACAGCTGGAGCTTCACAGATCACTTGGTCATCCAGCTCAGGCGTTATGTACACATTACGTTACGTTGTCATCATTTCTCTGTGTTTAAATCCCAGTTTTTCAGTTCGTCCTCCCCATCATCTGGAGCTGCCAGTGTGTGAAATTGCCTCGTGTAGCTGTAACGGGAGATGACAGGCTGTGTTTGTCTTTGAACAGAATGTTTTTTCAGGTTGAGGTTTGGTCCTCCGCAGCATGGGAAGGCCTGCTGTCTTCTTACACAAACTAACGCACAATCTAGTGTCCAGATGCCTGTACACTAGCACTTTGTAGAGTTAGAGAAGTAGTTTTTAGGTGTGCTTTGCTATATGTCGTTGTTTTTCTTCTGCATACATCTTCCTCTTCTGCGTACATTTCTGTTGTGTGTGACTCTATAGGACTGACATACAACTTTATATATTCATTACTGATAAATGAGTTTTCAGCCAGTAGAACGACCTAGATTCGAGATCATTCTTATATATAAACCAGAGTCTTGCTATGATGTATACCAAGTGTGCACCACTGAAACACTGTGGTCATATATGAGACTTAGGGATATTTGAGGTCATTGCTGCTATGTTTAATGTGGCAGTACTGTTAGCCCTCTGTGTTTAGAGAATCTAAATCCGTCACTTCTTCAGTCTGCTGTAATAGATGTGAAACTGTTTGGATTAATACAGTTCCTGGGCTAAAACCCTATGTACTAAAAAGTCACAAAGTTTGGACCTGCGTGTAAATGATGTGATATATAGCTGCACTTTGTATAGGGATGTGTACATAGATAATAAATAATTATATAGATATAAATATATATGAACAGAGAGAGAGAGAGAGAGAGAGAGAGAGAGCAAGTAAGATGCTGTATGCTGCCCGTTTAAATGAGAGCCGTTAACTCAGTTTGTTACCTCTCGTAGCGTAGTGTCATGATATACAGCCGGTCTTTAAATTAAACTGAATCTCCATTAATCTGATGGTTTGACAGACCAGTTGACATGTTGATTGTGGGTTAAATGAAAGCACAGATATTGGATTGTAGCTGTCAGTTGCTGCTGGGCTTTGACAGTGAAAAGGGACTTGTTATTTTTTAGAAAGGTGAAAAAGCAGCAGCCCAACTTTAAGGACTTCTTGGACATAAATGATTCCTTATAGGGTCAGCTGTTCATAAACTCAGCTGCTCAACGCATTGAGAATCATCAAAAAAACTGTTTTATGCCCTCATTACGATCACATTTCTGACGGTTAAACACTCCTCATCAGTGTATCAGATTTACTGCCAAAGATGCCTAATGAAAAATGTGAAGAAATAACATTTACCCAGGAGTTTGACAAATCACCCATTCATTTCCATTTCCACAATGACTTGATATTCTACAGGGTCGTGTTTCCTAAAGAATCCACCAGGATCTTCAAAAATACTGATTTATTTGATTGTCATTTCCTGTGTCAGCACATTTAACAGCTGCTTGTGAAACAGTTTGCTTATACTGTGATGTAAGATGCTACTTTGATGTTCACTGGTTCAGTTTTAACAGCGCTACTGTAAACCAATAAATCAAATGATGTTGTTCATGAAGGCATTGTGTGGTGGCATGCCCATTCTGTCATTTTGTACTCAGGTGCACTCTGTTTGGTCAGGCGTTGTATGATTGGTTGGAAATCATTTCTTTAACATGCTACATTTGATTGAAGATGGAATATGAATAGATGTTATATCACGGTGATGGTCTCCCTCACACTCCTGTTTCAGCATTAAACTTGATTTTTGTAAAAGTAGATGGTTCAGAATGCCTGCACTTTTGTAGCTTGCGAGATTTAGAGAAGATATCTTGACATTTACAGTATAAATGGTAAATTAATAAAGATGAAATTCAGAAGTGAATGTTTTTGTGTTTCTTTGTCTGATGATAGAATATGTGATATGTGTCAGTATTGTGGTGTTAATACACACTGACATTCATTATATCACCTGTTTATCCCTGTTCATCCATCCATCAGTAACACTCAGTAACACTTTACATACATACAGGTTCAACGAACTACTATATTTTCAATCCCCTATCCATACAATTCCGTTGAAGTTAGTTAAGATTTAATTTATTTATATTTATTTTTCATAATCTTTATTAACCTGCCACACTACCCCTGAATTAAAGATATTAAGAACACGGCACCCAATAAACCTTTATGGTTAAAATGCGCACTGTACCTTTAAGTGTTGCGACATGTCGTAAAGGCGCACTGTCGTAAATACTCACATGGAGACATGAAACATGGCTGCCTCACACTTTGTTTTAAATTAATGCACTTGTAGCGTCGCTTGCTACATTGACAATAATTGTCGATGTGTTTCCTCTCCGCTGTCATTTGTAGAGGAGAAAAAACTGTAAATGCTGTCCTGAAAAATAAACGGCTCGTCCTGGCGTCAGACTGACAGCTCAGGCAGGTTGTTGGACCACAGGTGGTGTGTCTGTATATCTGTGTGTGTGTGTGTGAGGGAGTGAGTACTGGCTGCATCATGTTTGTGCTGGTGGAGATGGTGGACACTGTCAGGATCCCTCCGTGGAACTTCCAGAGACAACTCAACGAGGCCATAGCCGAGGAGCTCAACAAGAAACTGGCCAACAAGGTGCGTTTCACTCTCAGCGATTCAAGACCTGAGTACACCAGAAGTAATAGGAGCAGAGACAGGACCCTCAACTAAACTCAACCAGTCACATAAAACACTGCATCTCATCAGACTCCTGTAAAAAGGTCCAAAACTAGACGTTTAAATTCATCCAGTGAGATGAGACGTTGAAGTCCTCTGTAGTTCATTCCATTTATATGGTGCAGGGTGCAGGACAGTGTCTTCCTAAGTTCAGTCTTTACTGGTGTGATAACCAGTCCCGGGGGCTGGTCTGATGAACAGTAGTTTAACAGAGATGTGATTACACTGAGGCAGCTTTAGTAGGAAACACTTGTTAAGAAAAATGATAGATTGTACTCCTCTTCTTGTTGGCAGCCAACCTTTGCATTTCAATTATTTTGCATTTCAGAATTTTTATAAAAAAATCAGAATTTGTATAAAATCATGAATTTGCCTCACCTGGTTTTACAAATTGTACAGCACCTTTAGAGCATCCTCTGTCCTTAGACCCTTGATTTGGATGTGAAAAAAACACAAAAGAGATACAGAGGAGGAATCCCTCCTCCAGGCCGCACAGATGTGTAATAGATGTTGTGTATACAGAATTTGCACATTATTGAACATATATTAAGAATATGGATCCCGGAAGATGTTAGGCAACTTACAGAAACAGCCCAAAGTGATACCACATGACTTCTCTACCACAGACCTGAAAAGAGGACAGACAACATATACACACAAGAGACAGACTCAAGGACACTGTTCACACAGAGGAGGAAAGAGATAAAAGGTGAGACTGAGTCTCCTGGAGGATGAAGGTCCCAGCACACTCAGTGAAGAGGGCAAGGAGGAGAGGACAGAAAGAGAGAGAAAAAAAGAGACAGGAACACAGGTTGGACAGTGGTGTTCAACCTGACAACAGACAGAGAGAGAGAGAAACAACTTGTATACTCTCAGAAACATCCAGTTAATCAGATGATTATTAAATGAAGCAGCCACACAGTAAGGCTCCTAATGATTGTTTTTGCTATTGATTATATTTTCAAGTAATCGTGTAGTCTGTATAGTATCATGACAATGTGAAAAACAACCAAACCTCAAAGATGTTCAGTTTACAGCGACGTCAAACTGAGAAAAGCAGCACATCATTACATTTGAGAAGCTGGCATTTCTGTTTTAATAAATGAGGTCATCTTTAAAATAGTTGCTGATCTCAGTCGATCAAGTAACAGCTTAATCGAATATTTGTTTCGTTTGTAAAAAATAGTTTTACATAACTCTCACTATTAAATATTTCAATTTCAAAATACATTGCAACATTTTTACAGTAAAGAAAATGACATGAATACATTGAAATGGTGGTGAAGTGATTTATGATGAGATGTCTGTATATGAGTTGTGGGTAATGACAGTATTTTGAGTTGGTAAAACTCACTGAGACTACGTTGTGATAACTCAGTGAAAGCTGTAGTGGCGTTCAGTGATTCAGCACCTGCTCTCATCACCTCAGGTGGTCTACAACGTTGGCCTCTGCATCTGCTTGTACGACATCACTAAACTGGAAGATTCCTATATATTCCCAGGGGATGGAGCCTCACACACTAAAGGTATGAGGCTGGTGATAACACTGCTGTGTTTGCACTGGTGCTTTAATGTGAATCTTACTGATAGAAGGAATTGAAGGAAAAATGTGTCTCTCCAAAGCAGAAATTAAAGTTTACCCCGACATCCTGACAGAAACACTGTTACATACAGATCAGAGTGAGATGGAGGATGGGATTAACTCACCTATTTTCATCATGATTCTTTAAGAATATGGTATCATATTGTTGCTCAGAGGCTTTTCTGCCCTCGTTAAGAGAAAACTCCTAAAGGACAGAATGATACAGACCCAGAAAATGTTGCTGCTGTTTCCTTATCCAAAAATGAGAACACATCTACAGGTGGTTGGGCTTTTACCCACTGATCTGATTCTCATCTTCCTTTGGTCTTTCTGTCAGTTCATTTCAGGTATGTTGTTTTTCACCCTTTCCTCGATGAGATCCTGGTCGGCAAGATCAAGTACTGCAGTCAGGAGGGAGTTCATGGTAACCTCTGTTCTTACCATTGCAGCATGTTTGATTCAATGTCCAGAATTTTATTTGCAGATTCATTCTCAGCACCCTAGAAATGAAAGAAATTATGTTTAATGATTATTCTCATTGTTTTTTACTCCTACAATGATTTCCTGATTCATCTATAGTCCTGTGCTAAACCCTACCTGCACGCTCTGTCTCTCTGTTTCAGTGACGATGGGTTTCTTTGACGACATCCTCATTCCACCAGAGTCACTTCAACAGCCTGCAAAGTTGTATCCTGACTTCAAGTGCTTTTCATCAGGAGTGCAGTTTGGCCTCATAACCTTTGTGCATCACATATCAAATCAATTGCATTGATCTAGAGCTGACTGTGACTGTAGCTGAAGTAGCTGCAGCTGCTGAGCGGTCTCACCTTCCTTAGCTGCAGCCTCAGTGACGAAGCAGAACAAGTTTGGCTTTGGGAGTACGAGACGGATGAGGGGGCCCACGACCTCTACATGGACCAAGGAGAGGAGATCCGTTTTCGGGTGACGGATGAGGTCTTTGTGGATACGTCGCCGACAGGCCCGGCCACCGCAGCGACGGACACGCCGGCTCAACCGGGGCAGTCGACGGCGCCACCAGCAGAGGACAGCGGGCAGAAGAAAGAGGCGCCATACACTCTGATTGTAAGAACACACTTCACAGTTAACATGCAATTACATCACCAGGAGACCTGTTCAAATAAAAACTGTGTTACTGATAAATGTGTGAAAATCCTTTGGCTGGCTCAGACTCTTTGTAGGTGGAGCTGTACATGTAGTCTCTCATAGTTCAGAGGCTGCACCTTCCAAGTCCACATTTGCTGCTTAGGGCAGTTTTGTGGTGCTAAACATCGAAGTGTCTGACTTAACAAACAGAGTTGTCTAAACCTACAGTTTTGGTCTCTGTGAAGGTAGACTGTGTCACTTCCTGTTGTGACAGGGCTCTTGTACAGGTGTTCAACAGATTCATACAGGTAAATGTTGTCTGACCCCAAGAGATGCAACAAATCCTGCTGGAGAAGCAAAAGTAGCTTCACATGGTCCGACCCTCTTGTGCTGTCGTTTCAGGGGACCATCTGTGAGCCGGGGCTGGGGCTGCTGTCATGGTGGAACAGTTAGCACTGCAGAGGGAGGACAGGAAATCTGAGTGTTAGGAACAGACTGCCCATCTTGACAGAGGGACGGTCAGCTGGAGACACACAACCCTGCCTTTTCCGTGCAGAAGTAAAGAGACAAAGTGGAGCTGCTTTCTGAACCAAGATACTGTTGGTGTAGAGGTGACTCATGTAACCTGTCATACTGAGACTGACTGTTTAGTAAACACTGCCCTTAAAATACCAGCTCCGTGTATATCTAATAACAGAAAGATTGATGAACTTTCACATTCAGTTGATATATTTCACATGAGATTTTGACACCCTCCCCCCCAAATCAAAAGAAAACAAGAATGATGTTATTAATTATTTGACTTTAGTTTGATGGACGGACACAAAATCTCTTTAATGGTTCAAAGTAGGTGCTTCTTAAAACTCCGTCATTTATCAGGGATGAATAAATTATATGTACTTGTGGGACCTCTGAGTTTAAAGGTGAGAGAAATAAGGCAGCTGCATTTTTGTTGATATAAAGATTTGAGGTAACATGGCAGCAATAAAAATGTTTTTTTCAGTTGGGGTCAAATTTGTTCAACATAGTTTATTTTAAATATTACATCTACCAAGCGCTGGACAGTATTGAAAGTTATTAGGATAAATCATGGTCAAATTATCATTTCTTTCAAGTTTAAAAGCAGATTTTTGCTCCTGAGTGAAAGTTGGAGAAACCATTTGGTTAATTATGGCTTGAAATTATTCCTTATGGTCAGAACATGACAAACACTCAACAAACATTTCACAAGTCAGAGGTTAGGTTAGATTATGATAAAATCTAAAAAAACTAAAACCTAACTTGGGCAATTCATACCTCTATTCCTGTGACATGATTGGCAGTTCATGATTCATTTCTGTGAATGCCATCTGAGCATGGAAATTAATTAGATCAAAAATTTGTTGACCATTTGTTATGTTTCTATCATGTAGTATTATATCATAATTTTATATGTTAATATTAAATTATATCACAATCATTTTTATACCCCATGTATTTGTGCATATATCTGCAGTTTATTTAACAGCCTGGTGATCTAATATTTGATGTATCATCAGCGTGAGTGCATGTGATCTGAGAATTTATCATTTTGTGTGATTATAGAAGTATGTGAAAAAGGATTAGTCTTTAAATCCCACAGTTTGACGGGCAGTGAAGGACAGAGTCCTGTTTGTTTACGACAGATCTGCCCTCTGCACTCTTAGCGTCCGTCCCTGTTAGTTTTCAGCTCCTGCAACACACACTTGTGTTTGTTGTTGAATCAGAAATGTAGTGTTTCATGTGACAACTGCATGGCCAGTTGATGTTTGTCTCTGCTGTCTATTGTGAAACTAGGTCAGACTGTATGGAGTTTTTAATCAGCAAAAATAGATGGGTTGCATGTGACCCTGCCTGCAGAGATCCTGCCAACAGAAAGCTCAGTTTAAGATGATTTATTTACCATGTTAATATCTACTTTTACTGCAGAGTATCACATACAGATCATGTGGATGTGACTGCTCTCTGGACACACTGGATTAAAACAGTTTTTGTTGGTTTTCATTATGTGTTTGTGATGAAAGATAAATGTAAAATGCAAAAATCCACAGCATGACTAGAGTCCAGTCTGCAGTATAACACAGCCTTTATCATTGAACAGCACAAGAACAGCTGCATAAAGAATGCATTATGATAAACATCATAGCAGAGAAAGAAAACCCCACCAGACTGAACACACTGTTCCCCCAGCAGATTGCACACATGATAAAGAATGAAGAAAGTCATTTTCACGCTCACACACACATACACACACACACAGTCGCTTCACGCCATCGGAATCTCCGCCAGCTGCGCAGACTCCGCAGCCCCTCACACACCGTCACATCAGGGTTTTCCGTCGGTTTGCGCGGATTTAGTCGACTTATTTATTTCATTACTCGTTATATAATACACACCGACTTAAAACACACACTCGCACACACTGATCACCTTCAACCAACTATCGCATCCGATGCAGTAAGTAGCATTTTTGTGAATAATATGCATGTTGAAGTGCTTGCAGCGGGGGGAGTGTGTCAGTGTGGCTTTGTTTTTGGATCGGGACAATGAGTATTCTTTGCATGCTTGATAGAATAACCGCTAAAATAAAAGACAGTTTTGATTTATTTATCTGTGACTGTATGGGGTTGACTGATGGGTGGAACATTTCCACCATATCTGACGCCAGCTGGTCCTTTATAACGGACCTCTCACCCTGCTTTTGTCCAAGTTGTGTTGTCTAACAGCACTGATCGCTTCTCCCGACTTTCACACATTTCTGAGAGATTGCAGAGATTTACTGTTGCTGCGAATCAGGGCTTCTTCTCTGTCGCTATTTGCTCAGATAAAAAGAGGGACAATGCAAAGAGATCAAATATGGGATTTCACGCTGCTTTTTTGAGGAAAGTGAGGTGTATGAATTGAACTCCTGGGACTAACTCCACACACACACGCGCACAGACACACAATTCATAGACACACTAGTCGTGCATTTTCATAATCACGGGCCAGAAAGGAGATTTGTCCCTGACCTCGGGCCAGAGGATCCATGATCTTTTTAATTCTGTTGCTTCATTTCTGCACCTCCAGATGTTCTACAGCTGGAGCCCGTGCATGTCAGTGTAACCTGAGTAGCTCTGAATGTTTTGGTGGTTTCTCATTGTGAAACGTTACAGTAATCATCATCATCAGTGGTAGCAGTGTGTCCGGAGTATGTTATTGGACCTGTCCTGTGGTACGGCTGTAATGTTGTTTCAGTAGTAGGGAGGTCCTCCTGCAGGACAACATCAGAGCCTATGTGACCGTTCATTTGGGAATGGGGCACTGACGTCACGAACGCACCACTGGAGGCGGTGGCGGCGCGTTCTGCAGCTGCTCTGACGTCACGAAGCGTGCGGTGCTCCAGCTCTGCATCATCACATCACGGGCAGAGGAGAAGTGGGCTTTAAAAAAAACACCACGTCCTGCACGCACACACACAGACGTGCGCGCGTGACACACATACACGTATAAAATATGAGACACGGTAGTTGTCCGCACTGTGGTAATGGTGTTTCTGGGGTGAGGTCACCCTTGAGTACTGACAAGAGATCAGTCAGCTGCCTCCTCATCCCATAACACTGAAAGAAACCAGATTAGATAGAATGAAGGGCAAGGTCACCTGACTAAACAAGATACAATGTGCATGTTAGTAAATAATGAATAGATAGATAGATAGATAGATAGGACAGCATCACAGTGTGGAGTTAACAGGTTACCAGTTACCAGGAGGATTTACTGAAAACATGCTGTTGCATTATGGGCAGTGTGGTATCCAGTGTTTTTTAGATCCACACTATATACTAAAAGTCAGAATATTGCAGCCTCTGTGGCAACAGTTTTGATCTGTCTCTTCTTATATTGGTCCTTAGCGATCCCCCCACCCTATTGGATGTGCTATACTAAATCACTGGAGTACCCCTTTAACACTTGAAATGACTTGAATTAAAGGATTTGAGACTTGATTGAGGAAGGGTTGGCTGTGTCATCTGAACATCTGTCATCTGTTCAGAGGATTTTTTGCCTATTAACACAATAATGACAAATAATGAAAGGCACAGGGAAAGAACACAGAAAATTAGTTTCCACTTTTACTTTCCTACAGCCCCTCTCATCCTTTCCTTCCCCCCAGCAGGTCTGAAGCCATATCTGATCTCTCTGATCCTCCTCCATTCTCTCCCTGTGGTCTCTCTCCTCACAGCAAGTCCTCCTTGAAGACAGACTTGAAGCGACAGCGCTGACCTGGATACCCGCTGAGCCTGTGTCCCACACTGAGGCAGGCTTCTCCGAGCAGACGGACTCACAGATACACCAGCCGACAGACAGCGGTGTCAGCAGCCCATCAGCAGCCTGCAGCTCAAGGAGTAGCAGCAGCATCCGACACTGCATCCACACCATCCTCCCCCATCCTCCTCCTTCTCCTTCTCCTCCTCTTTGTCACATCTGACATGGCGGACCCCAGCCTCACATCACCCTCTGGGACACCACTGCGCTCCCCCAACGCCTCCCTCACCCTCTCCTTCCCCTTCCTGAGGGAGGGGAGCCGGGTGTGGGAGGAAGGGAAAGAGCAACCACTGCCTCGGGATCTGCCCAGCCCCCTGCCAACCAAACGCACCCGCACCTATTCAGCGTAAGTATGATTTGTTTATTTACCACTTAGCGTGTGGTGGAAAAAAGACATTTACTTCAGTTCTCTTCTTGACTGTACCTTGTTTGACTTTGTGGTACTGCAATACTTCACATACATTTAATAGAAAAATATTGTAATTTTCACTCTACAGTACTACACAAAAGGGGTGTAAAGGCTTTATAAGCTGTAACTAATTGATTAATACTTACTAAATCAATTATAGAATAAGCTGTGATGTTATAGAAAGTTTCTTTAGCTAGGAAACCTAAAGTGGGTTATAAAGCCACTGGTTACAGCCTATAAACCTTGTATGAACAGCACGTTTTTTTAGAGAGTGGTACCTATTTATCTGACAGCTCTAGTCCCTTTACAGATTTTACATACAAGACTTATGATGAGTTTATAAAATATGATGTGTTGCTATGGGTTACACTGCCAAAAACTATGAAAAGTAATAGCTAAATTAAAATACTGCTTATCTATCAATGCATAACAATCCAACACTGACATGCACCATTTTTTTTTTTTTTTTTTTGCATAGGCTACCTTTACTCATGATGCTTTAAGTATCAGTATAAAGTATGTTGCTGTGGTTATGTCTGTGGTTTTTACCCAAGTAAAGATTTGAAGTACTTGTACTTGTAAGGGAGTATTTTCTTTGTAGTACTGCTACTTTCACTTAAGTAAAGGATGTGCATACCAATTAGTATTACTACAAACATAAATCTGACAGGCTGTATCATGGCTGGTTTGCAGACAGTAGTTGGTACTGAAGGTTAAATACTATGTTGTTTACACTGTGATTCAGGAGATTAGTGATCTCATCTCTGCTGCCGTTGTGTTGTGACATTAAGAGGCGACATGTAGGAGTTGATTTGATCAGCACTTCATCTTCCTTTCTCACCTCCTGTATGAATCCTCCTCTCACTTCTCCATTTCTCTTGTCAAATGGGCCAGAACCATGAATAGGAACTGTAAACTACTTGTTTCTGTTTTCTACTAAAAAGAGAGTCATACTGAGATGAGTAATTTTATTGTTCATGTGAGAACCCTGTTGTCCTCCCCCTGCAGTACAGTACGTGCCCACTCAGGTCCAGTGTTTAAGGGCATGTGTAAGAACTTCTCCAGGTCACAAGGTCACGGCTTCATTCGACCCTCCCATGGCGGCGAAGACATCTTTGTTCACATCTCAGAGTGAGTGGCAATAACACTGAACTCACTCCTCAAAGACACAGTTATGCAGATTTCACAGCTGGTGCCTCTGAGAATCACAGTCCAAGAAACATATTATGCATTAGCTGCATTACAAATAGAAACATAAATAGACAATCTCATTTCACTGTAAGAAATCGACAAACTACGCTGTTAAAGTATACACTTTTTTCAGAGGGAAAGCTATTTTTTCCTACTCTCCCAGGACACTGTGACACCTGCAGTAATTGGACATGCACAAAGAGTGCAGTGACTTCTCCGCACTGGTTTTATTCTACTTTTTATTCAGGACAAGCAGTTCATCAAATGATTTACAGCCTCAGCAAAAGCAGATCTGCAGATTTTTTCCAAGCAAATTATGCAGGATGATCCAGTTATCTTTTAGCCAAACATCTGCATCATGGATCTGAAAGTCCAACATTTATCTTGTCTCAAATTTCCTGAGTATCAGTGCTCCAGCAGATGTCTGTATTTGCTCCTTCTAATATGTATGTGTGTATGTACAACTACACTCTGTGTTTGACATTTGTTTGGGAAATTATGTTTGTTTACTTTTTTCTACGAAGAATTAGATGACAAGATCGACAAGCTAGAGCCATGAAAGGATTAATTTAAAGTTACTTTAACATATGAGGTGCAATCAAAAGGTTCTGAGACTGCGCCTATAACAAGCAAAAACTGTACCTGATTTTAATTTGGCCATCATCCCCTCGAAGCAGTCACCTTGTGCAGGGATACACTGCTCTCAGTGCTCCTGCCATGATTGGAGCACTCCCTGGAAGTCCTGCTCTGTAAGTGTGTCAGGCACCATCTGCGACTCAGACTGCATCTCCTCCACTGTGTCAAAACGGCGACCCTTCAGCTTGAATTTCATCTTGGGGAAGAGGAAGAAGTCACACAGAACGAAATCCAGTGAGTTGGGTGGGTATCAATGATTGCTCACCTGCAAGTGATTGTATAAACACATGGTCCAGATGTCGATCATACAAGGTAACGTGCATAACTATCTCACAAAAGTTATTGTTTGCGCCTGCTGCATGTACATTACCATACTGCAACTGCAACAGGAACAGTTTCAGAACTTTTCGATCTCACCTCATGACTCTGTCTTAAGTTTAAAACTACGCCCACCAGCACATCTAAAGCTTAGTAATTAAAATGTTGTATCCGTTAGTTGAGTTTGTTTGTAGAATGTAAAAAGTTGTGGTTTTACAGAGCTATTTGCTATAACTATTTCTTTAGAAAATATGAGTCAATTATGATGACTTCCCAGAGTTTCCATGGTTGAAAGTCAGGAAGTAAAGTCAGTTGAAAATCTAAAAAAAAAAAAAAAGAAAAAAGGATGAGAACCGCTGCTTTAAGTCATTTCATGAGTCACAAGTCACTGCCTGCACATTCTCTTCAGTTGTGATCATTTTTCTCCATTTCAGCATCGAAGGCGAGTATGTCCCAGTTGAGGGTGATGAAGTCACATACAAAGTGTGCCGGGTCCCGCCCAAAAACCTGAAGGTGCAGGCGGTGGAGGTGAAGATCACACATCTGAACCCAGGGACGAAACACGAGACCTGGTCTGGGCAGATCATCAGTTCGTAGGACCTGAGCTCTGGGCCTGGTCGGGTGGTGCTGGGCAGGGCTGGGTAGTGGGTGGTGAGGGGGTGAGGTGCTCTGGGACTGATAACTCACATTCTGTGCTTAAAACTTTTTTTAAATACACGTTTTACCTACACAGCATAGTGTTCAGCGTTAGTATGTGCTAATAATTCAGTTGTAGGAGGCGACGGCAGACGTTTGTCCATTGACAGAGTCTGTTTACTACACTGATGATTTTGCTGTGTATGTGACACTGACCATTTATTCATTGTTAGGGAAGTCACATGTTTATTTATATTTTTTCTTGAAAGTCAAATTTCAGAGGTGGGGAAGATAAAGTTACTCAATCAAGTATGTAAAATATGAAAAATTGTGAAAACTGTGTATGTAACTGTGGTGCAGAGCTTCAAACTGGGCCATGACTGCTGAGTGAACAGTATGTGTGAGGAGGAGAGGACAAAAGGCTGAAATCAGTTTTACTTCCCTTCTTTGCAGCTGTTATGCACTTATTTACTTCACCAAAGTTTCCAGGATCACATGTTGGGTGCAAGCATGGGTCAGATGACTTGTTATTGCAACCTACACTGTCTTTACATCAAGTGCAGGTTGTGAAGAGATGAGCTTAAACTTTGAATTCATCAGCAGAGATAAAGACTGTAAAAGAAAGTAGTTTCATGGCTTGAGTAGGGTTGAAAAGATTTGAACGACTGTGTTGCTGAGAGAAAAAAGGATGAAATGGCAGGTTGACAGTTCTTAGAGCAGTAAATAACAGCTAGATTTGGATTAGAAACCGAAATGAAATCTATTCAAAAATCCAAAGCCCTAGATAAAAATACTTCTAAGTGTGCACCCCTGACAGGACATCTCATGACCTCGTTTTAGTTTTCAGGGCACCAGTTTAGAAACATGATCTTTAGATGGAAAAGAGGATGTTTTATTTTGAAATTGAAAGGGGAATGTACTGAGGGTTGAAGGCAGAGTAAATAAGAAGTTTGGAACTCAGTTTGTGTTGATAGAAAGAGCAAAGGTTGGACCAGGACTGAAGCAGAGAGACCTAATAAAACCATATATGGACATTTCAAAAGCATCAACAAAATATATATTTTACTGTGAATGGAAAGCGACTGCAAGTATCTCCCCTTGAAAAAATACATATCCTTGGTTGTATTGTCTTGTTTGTGGTTATTTATTTTAATTATTTATTTGATGATTGGTTCAGATATGTGTGTGTCCTCAGATTACATGCTCTATATTTTGGGTAATACAGTCAAAGCTTGCACTGGAGAGATTTGAACTTCCACTCTGAAAACTGCCACAACTGTCAGGCTTCAGTCAATTTGTCAAATGAAAATTCCTGTTTTAAAAGCGTCTGGAACCAAGATTTATTGAAAAACAGCTATTTCTAAATCTCTTTTTCTACAATTAAAAAAACGTGTGATTTATTGAGCGCAGTCATCGTGATGGTGAACCACATGACTTCATAGTTGGTGCCAATAGAGATCATTGTCACAAAAATGTTTGTTGTTATTCAGGTTATATACTGTACTGTATGTCATTTTCTATTATATCTGTCTCATTATGCACTATGCATCTCGTCTCGTCTGTCAGTGTCACTGCCTGAATCAGTTCAACATGGACCTTTTGTTTGTTTCTGTCACATCAAAGGGCACTTTCTCCTGTTGACGAACCATTGTGGTGGTGATTCCCTTGATTATGTCTGTTGAGCCTTGAAAGATCATTAAAGCATTTTAAGATTCACAGGTTTAATGGAAGCTTCTTCTGTTTCTTTAGGTTGTGTGTAGAAGTGTGACTAAGGGCAAAAATGTGCTGTGTAAGGGCCTGGGGCTTTGGGGCAGTTTGACCGATGCACTCTACTGCAGCAGCAAATTTGCAACTTCATATTCTGGCATGGCCAAAATAGACCCAGTAGGATTGTTTAATGGGAAACAAGAAGACTTAATATCACTGATGTAAAGTACCTAAAACCAGTTTCAGCCAATATTATCTTGTTGTAGAGCAGCAGTTCCAGTCCAACCTGCGCCACCTGCTGCTGAGAAAAGTGACAGGCAATTTAAACAATAGACAGATTTCAATCTGTGGACATGCCTTAGAGCAACATCTACAGGCCTGGAAAATAACACACTCTACTATTTGACTGTCACAACTACAGTTCTTTCTTTCTTTCATACACATGTTGCTCCTGCTGTTTGTGTCTGTTGTTGTTTGATGTTTCATATTTTATATTTTTGAACCATGAGCACTCTGTTAACTGGGGCATAATTTCTGCAACTCATTGATATGAATTCAGAGTTCATACTGCTCTGTGTGTCATTGTGTGTCTTCTGTGCCCTGGAGAGAGAGAGGAGGAAGGGTCACAACCAGGTTTCAGGTTTTAATCTCTTAATTTGCAGAGACCAAAATAAACCAGTGAAATTAAGTTGACAAAGGTGCTGGATACCTGAAAAACAATGGGTGTTTTTGCCTCTCTGTTATTTATTGGTAGCAGAGTTCACTCCAGACAGGTGAATCTTTCTACAGACAATTATTCTTGAGGCCCACTTAGTCAAGTGCCTGTCAAAGCACATCAGACACTGTTGAATAAAATGAAGAGACATAGATGACAGGAAATCAAAATGTCTGGCGACCTCCAGTGGTAGAATGAAAGGGCCATGAGGACAATCTGCAGTCTGCTTATTGAAAAAGTCTGTGAATAAACATTTCTGAGCTCAAAGCCCAGTTTGGTCCAAACTGGGTTAAGAACAACACTGGAGAGCTGAGGTCGGTGAAATGATATCAAAAAAGATTTATTACAATGAATTTACATAAAACACATTTTTATCCATTAATGACATGTTGAAAAACAACATGATCCATATTACAGTTAGCATCAGTGACACGTTAAAAGCTAATTCTCTGCTGTGCAAGGAAGTCTGCATGATCCTCTGGATGTAGAGGGAGTGTTTACAGTCGGACACAACAGGACTGCTGCTGATGTATCTAACTTATCAAAAACTTCATGTTCCCAATAATGATTCATTAAAGAGGTGTTACAGTATTTTCCTGAACCACAGCAGAAAGATGGATCATTAACACAGTATGGGAAAATCAAACTGGCAGTTACTCTTAAGAAAACCATTTAAGCAGCTGTTGAAAACAGCATAACCCTTTTAAAAAATTGCAAGGAATTAAGCAATACGCATCAATACATATACAGCATGCAGGTCATTATACAGCTTGTAAAAATATTTTACATAAAAAAATTGTCATACTGACTGATAAAAGTGAGTGACTTGGTCACCGTAGCTTAATTCACTGGTTAGAATGAATTTGTTGAGTCAGTAATGTTCAGTTTTAAATATAAAGCTGATATATTTTCATTTTAATGCATTTAACGAACCTAGAGAAGCAAAGCAATGCTTGGCAAGCTTCTTTCATTTCCAGCAGCCTTGTTAAGTTAAAACTAACATCTTTCAGAGGATCACACAGCAAACCATCAATAAATTACATCCAGTTCAGAGCTGTAGAGACATTCAAATATCTGGAATGATTCCTGTATCCTCAACTTTCAAGGAGGAAAGGTCCACATCCTCTTTAACACTTCATTCATATGTCATTTTCAAAATGGACTCACAAAACAACAAGGAAAGTTTTAATATCAGTCTCTTTCTTTCTTATCACATCCCTCAGCAGTGTTCAACAAGACTATACCAACTACTGGTATAAGATTATCCCAACATTAGTGCAAAACATCATCCTATACTCTAAGTAATCTGGAGTATTAACCTTTGTTTCATAATCTCTCTGAGCATTTTGATTAACGTTATGTTACATGCTACACATTGCACATCACATGTTGTGATGTAAGTCTGCAGTCAAACACGTCTTCTGGCACAGTATTAAAACCTCACTTGAACACACATCAACATGTAACACTTCCTCAGTTACTGTCCCTTTAAAAAAAGATGTGGGATTTATTGAACATGTTTCGTCAAATCACCCCACTAATAACATGTACAAAATCAGTAGTGGTACCTTTTAGCAGTTCATAAAAAGCCTGGTTGTCGTAGATCTACAGGTGGGAATTCGGAGGGGCTTGTGGGTAAATGGGCTGGGGCAGGGGTGGAGACGATTGAGCACATCAGGGCTCGTGTGGCGGCGTGTCAAAGAACAGCTCCCGACAGAGCCTGGCCGTGTCCTCTGGACAGTAGACTGTGAAACCGATGGTCCGTGGGTCGTTGAAAATTTCATAGTCGTTTCCTCCCTACAGAGAAAATCATTAACGTCATAAACCAGCGCACAGAGTGGATTATTGTGGCTTGACTTGTCTTCTTCTCTTTCTCTTCCTCTGTCATTTCAATAACATAACCATGTCATCTGAACTTTTACCCCTCAGCCTGGACAAACAGTTTTATCTCTGTTACTAACGTTTAAAGAGCAAACTCTTTTTATTGCATAGTAACAAAAGTAAAGTAAAACTAACTCTCATACTCTCCCAGACCTTAACCCCATCCAACATCTTATGATGAACTGGAATACCGACTGTGAGTCAGGACTTATCAACCAGCATCAGTGTGACCTCTCAAATTTCTGCATGTTTCAATCTTGTGAAAAGCTTTTACAGCAGAATATTATTCCCTGTGGTTTTTAATGAGACACAATCACATATTGGTCTAATATTGGCATCTATATCCACCTCTTGGGATCTATATACATAACAATGTTTCTCTCACAGGACTGTGTCTGGCTCTACTGTAAACATTTCCCAAGATGAACTCACATCTGAGGTCTCGTTGCCGAAGAAGTAGATGGCGTCCAGGCTTTCACTCTCCAGCAGCTCCAGACACAGTCTCTTGTCCCAGCCCTCCGGAAAAATGTCAAAGCTGATGAGACCGCCTAAAACAAGATGATGACAGACATCATTACAATCACTGTCTGTATTATATACACAGTGTATTTCTTGAACAGACATACCTCTTAACATTTTACAGAGGTAAATTAAACATTCACATTTTCCAAATGTTTCAGCAAATCACAGATAAAGCAGTGTTAATGCTGCATTTACAGTACAGTTTTTATTAACCACTTCACTCAGTATGTATATTTTCTCTTTTGCTCTCTTCTACTTGTATGAACAGTCAACACCTGCAGCTCTGCAGAACAAGTGTTATTTACAGTCTGAGCAGCTGATGGAGGCTTTTTATCTCCAGCAGGGACAGGCCTGTTTGTCCTGACAGTACAGAGAACTTGTTGGCACAAAGACACACTGTAGATGGAAAAAGGATGTGTCACACATTAACATTCATCCTGTCTGTGTTTATTTTAGACCAAACAATGTCTATCTTTCCTGTTTTCAAGAAATCCTTAGGTAACTGTGTGTAACCTGCTGCACAACTGAAGGGTGAGTTTTGTAAAAATCTTGCATTTCCAACTCTGGCTCTCATTGCAGCTCATTTGGCTCCTCACTTTAAAGTCACAGAAGAAGCTCAGTTGTTGCTCAGCTGAGCGGTGAATGATCGCAGTGACCTTTGAACTGTGAAAAGAGGCTGAAAAGCCTCCAGCAAGGTTCTTCCCTTTCTCTTTCTTCTCTCACCCCCCCCCCCCCCCCCCACCGTAAATTCTTTTCACTGCCTTGTTTTCTCAGCTGATCGCTCTAAAGCACAAACAACAATGGCAACAGCTGAGAAGCATCCAGCCAATCAGAGGGCCGTATCCCTCACACACCCTCTACATGCCTCCATCCCAAACACCATCAGCCCAAGACTATAAACACCTCTGTGATTTAGCCTCATCTGCAGTGACCCATCCCCCAGCCTGCTTTTCACCCTCCTGAGCAGAGACCAAGTAGAGCTGCTGACAGTGCATAGATGTGCATTTGTAACCTTACTCAACTATTACTCAACCTATTTACACAACCTGCCCTAATAATTAAGGGTTATTAAGCATTTTGGTTAAAGGGCACAATAGATGAATAGTTCCAAGGAAAGTATAAACAGTAATCTGATAAAACCTGAGTAACCACTGACACCTGATAGAGACATATGACATGTGCACACAAGTCTCACACAAAGGTTCCCTTCTCCTTAAGCACACCTCCTCCTCTGCGATCAGTATCATTTAATGAGGAGGAAAAAAATCTATATAGGATAATAGCTTTTACCTCATCAGTCTCAGTGTCCCTTACATTCTGTACACTCAGTGCAGAGTGGATAGAGTGTCGGGTTTATATAACACCTATTGCAAAGATCAGCCGCATCAGTTACCAAGAGAGGGTGCACAGAAAGAGATAAACACTGAGCAGGCCAAACAAATTAATTTTAAACTCTACATCCTTTGCTGCAGATGTCACCTATGGCACAAAACACACCTGCTGTTCACCTCAGCAGCCTCAGTGACCAGAGAATTATATTTTGCACTGGTTGACCTTTGGTTCAGTAAGTTAAAAATGCTGACTGATGATGGCATTTAGAACAGTAGACCCCTGTGATATTAGATATAAAACAACATCACACTTGTCTTCTCTGCTACATACCAGGGATCTTTTAACAGGGACAGTATTGAGGAAAAACAAGGCTGTTTGCCTGACCTGTGACCAGCATTCACGCGTCATTGGCAGAGTCTCACACCTCACAGAGCACGTAAGCAAACATTGAGTACCCGATTCACCTTACTGCTGTCGTGTTGCCAGAGGAAAAGAGGGAACAGTGTGTGAGGTAATGACTAACTGAGGGCTCCAATGTCCAGCACAAGGTCCTCCACACATCATTAATTGTGAGGCAGAGGAGTCCTCTTTTTTAAAATGGAGATAAGAGACAACAAGCATAAACACATGCTGTAAAACTGGTTTGTCATTAAACTACACTGCTGCAATTGAGTAGACAGATTTGATGAGCTTGTTTTTCTTCCTGAGAGAAATTCCTCTAGGAGCAGAAACAGAGATGCTGTCTCTGGCCTGACTGCTATTATCAGGAGACTGGGCAATGTCCAAACACAAAGCCTGTAAGACCCAATGTTTGGTTCATGACTATTCATGAGCTTTCTTCACGTTCTCACTGATCTGACTTTTCTCTCCTGATACCAATACCAATATCTCAGCTTGAGCTACTGAGTACTCATCTGATACAGTGCTCTCTTTTACCCAAATTTAAAATCTGTACACCTCACTTGTGAGGCAACATGAAGTGACACATTGGCTACAAGAGATTATCGCTGTCACACTGAATTCAGCCCTGAGCCAGTGACACAGATTTCAAAAGCAGGGATGCTTAACGACAGATACACACAGGCTTTTTTCTTCTTCTCCCCCTGCAGTCACGCCAGCTGGCTCTGCTGTGTCACGCCTCCTGGAGATTAGGAGATGATTCATGCTTCTTGTCAAATTTACTTACTTTACTTACTTTACTTGGGAGCAGTCAAGAGTGAACGTTGGTGGGTAGAATAATACAGGATGTGGTTTGTTGGTGAGTGCACATGCTCGTAGAAAAATCAAGTCTGTTTTGGTTCAGACTTCTCTCTCCCATCTGACACCTAAATAAAGCGTTGACTCATTTTGTGACCTGGTTATAACTTAGGAGAGGCTAAAATGTTATTTTTATCTTATAATCTTTAGACCTAATTACTTTGTGGTTAATTAGTAAATTAAAAACAGCAGCAGCAACAGGTTTTTTTTGTAAATTGGCTTTCAGCTCTCACCTTTAGTAAACCGTAATCCCTTTCCAGCAAACTCTTCTTTCAGGGCAGCAACAAATTTCTCCCTGATCTTCTCTCTCTGTGGAGAAAAAGACAAAGCAGACAGATTTAATCTCAAAGGCTTGTGTGTTCATTTAGTGCTCTGGACTGTGATTATCCTTGGTCATAACTATTACCTGCCCTGTTCCCCTGAGGGTTAAATTTGTCCAACTTACAATGTACATGTCACGTCCAGATCACCTGCTGCAGCATCCACATTACTCCTCTGAGGATCTAGCTGTATACATGTTAGCTGGCAGCTGAAGGGTTAAACCTCTCCTCTTCTGCCGCTATCTGCTTCCTCCATATCGCCTGGCTCTGTGAGCCATCAATGGACAGCCTGTTAAGCTGTCCTGAAAACTCTACACTCTTTGACCTCTGACATACAATTTACGCCATGCATGGTGACTGGACATAATGTACTAATGACCAAGTATTTTACCTTGTCGATTTCAGAGAATTCGATTCTCTCCTCCGGCGTGCAGCTCCGACCAATGGGAGAAATGTTGAGCATTCCATTCCTGAACTCAATGAATGTCCCCCTGTAGGCGTGGTTAAAAGAGGCATAGCAGTTACACGACATTAAAAAAGACTTCACAGAGGCAGAGATCTGCTTTTGGGTAAACATAATACAAAGTCTACACACTCAGCCTTTACCTCTATATAAAGATGACCTGTTAACAAAAGTGTTTTAGTTTTATTTCTACACAAGAGGGACATGTATTCTGCTTCAACAGATCAGAGCTGATAAGGAGATTTGGCATTCTTGCATACCAGGAATGCAGGTCAGATGTGTGTGCATGTCCACCTGGGGGTTTGAGTAACCAGTGGCCTAATTGTTGCGTGGGTTCGGTCAGTCTCACCTTTTCTTTGGCAGCTTGATGAGCCCCATGTAGCTGAGGCAGAAGTTGATCAGGTCCTGCAGAAGCTCCTCCCCAATCTGGTTCTGAATGGCCTGTCAGGATGAAAATGCACTTCATTAATAAACAAAATGTCAGACTGTGCTCTGTGCCATTGATTGTGATTTTTAAAGACAATTTAAAAAGCTGATTAAAAGTAAAACCTTCTCTGTGTGTCAGTATTCATCAGCTCTACAGGGGGAACATATGAAGCATGTACAGTATGTAGTACACACATTTGGTCCAATGTCTTGTGTTCTTGAGACAGATAATGTGTAGATAGTGAGCTGACATTATGACTGTTCACTTACATGTTTTGAGAGAAGTTTCCCATCTTTGTATTGCACTGTCCCGTTCTCAGCAAATACATAATCAAACTTCTGTATCACTGTAAAACAGAAGAGACAGGTGAAATGTGGCTAAATGTGCTCATCTGGTTCTCTAAAACCTGCACGCTCCACTAGGTTAGTGGCTCTTCCACTTAGCTATTAATACAGACGGACAGAACAGCCCGCTATATTTACCTGGTGGCAGATTACACTGTATGTAACACTGCCTGGAAAAGTCAAGTTTAATCCATCTGACCTTCCCATGCTGACCTGTGTGTTCTGTGCCAACAACACTCAGTAGGGAAAGCCTAATGCCTGACTGAAAAGCTGCTCCAACAGCAGTCACCAGCAAAACAGCATAATAATAATAACAATAATAATAACCCTTTTCATCATCTTTTTATCTCATTCTCAACCAATTTTATGTGTCATTTTGTAACTGTTTTTGATAGATCATTACACTGTCCAGCAGCTACATCAGCATCAGCTGTGACTGTGTGCATCATGAGATATGAAAGGCTTCACCTTTGACACACTTGGCACGGTCATGAAACCACATGGCACAATACCTCTGCATTCCAGGTGTAGCCTAATATTTACTGATAGACAGGTTTTCAGCCTGTCCGTGCAGGTGTGTGTTAGCTTAGCTGGGCTGTCGCTGGCACTGCGGTGTCCGGGTCAGTGTGCCAGTTTGTTTTGGCAGCAGCTTTGGGAGTCACCGGCTAGTAAAACAAACTAAACTGAAGCATTGGAGTTGTCATGTGAGCTCAGATATCAGCAGTGACACAGGAGTCTAAGTTTAGTGTGTTCATTTTTTAGCTGTGGCTCCCGACGTGCTGTTGTGAAATCATCGTACGGCATCTGTGTTGGTCATTATGAGACAATTACGAGCCATGCCTCATGAATTGCGACATAGATAAAGGAAGAGAAAGATGATAAGGCTTAACTAACTTCTACTTTTGTATTATCCTTATCATCCTTTTATAATGGCCCTCTATTGCAGCTAAAAGGATGTTGTGTTACTCTTTAATAAGCTGCTCGAGCCAAGAACTTTAAGTCGACCTTGTGGCCTAAATCCTAAAGTATTCCCAGGACCCATCACCTCTGCTCCACTCTCTGTAGACTGGTGTCCCATTAAGCAGACATTACAGTAAAAAGTGTCAGTTGACACAGTGTGATTCAGCTGGGTATAATCATATACAGAGTATAAACCGTTTGTGGTTTTCAGACAGGAAGTGGACTGCTCACCATCGTCCCCCTCCCCGAGCTGCTCCGCTATCTTGGAGTAGTCCGACCCTCCCACAATGCCGATCTTCACTTTCCTCCTCAGAGTCTGGAAGAACTCGTCCAGCTGTGGATCAATTTTCTGCAGGAAACAGGAAAATACAGTCCGTGTTAACACTCTGTGTTGACTGGTAGAGCTTCCTCACACACAGGCCACGTGCGTTTCTGCATGCACACACATGTACCATCATCAAAAAGCTAAATATAAGTCTTGCACTGTGTTATGGAGGCGTTTTAACATAGAGATAACAGAGATCAATGGACACAAGTGCAGAACTTGCCTTTGTGGTGTTGTAATTTGGAACAGAGCATTTTCTAACATATGGAAGAAGAGGTCTGAGCTACACAAGGGAGACTGCATTATGTAATATCTGGGCACACACAAACCAGTGACCTTAGATGAACCCAAGCCATCACACTCAATGACACATAACACATTACAACATAACTTTAATGGATAATAAAAAATTGATGATTTCTCTCCTTAAAACTTACATAAGTCCTTCATAACTTGACTGTCACTCAAAAAAGAGGCTCAGAAAAGTGGGATTTATTTACAAGTGTTATATCAATTATGAAAATACTATTTAAGCCCACGTGGGGTGATTTCTGTGTGTATTTACATGGGCTACCAGATACCAACACACCTATACATGACCAGACCACATACTACACAGACCCTGCATTAGTCACAGTGTGAGGTAAGCAGTGAAGGGGTAAGAGCTGCTGTTTGTGCAGGGGGAAGGAAAAAGCTTAAATTAAAAAAAAAATTGTCTGAGGGAGCGTTTGAGGTGACGAGGACATTGTGTGCTTTCAGTTACGGTCTGTCTAATTTCGTTATACAATCTCGTGTTGCATAATTATAATTTAGTCTTCAACCCTGGACATAATTGAGATGAAAATGATGAAAGCAGAGGAGAAGGAGCTGCAGGGAGGCAGGGGACACTTACGAAATCTTGTGATGACCAAAACCCATTAAATACTGAGCTCACCTCTCTCGGTGGAGTCAGGGTGCCGTCTACGTCGAACAGGCAGAGGATGTTTCTGTCCGGCGAGAAGCTGTTTGATTTCTCCATTTCTTCTTCTCTTTGAATATTTCTCGTTAACAAATTGCACTATCGTTTTCAAGAGTTCACAGGTCCACTATAGTGCAAATAATGCAAAATAAAAAAATTAAAAAATCACATTTACATGCACAAAAACTCCGCAGTTAGCCGAGATATCAAAATAAATACAACAGATTTCGAATGTTTAAATACGGTGAATTATCTCTTCTTATGGGATCCCACAGTCTGTACAACTTCTTCTCCTCCCTCCTCGCTGTCTCTGTTGTCCCGCGCTCTACGCTCCAGCCCAGCTGTCTCGGCTCGGTCCGGTTCAGTTCGGCTCAGCCAAACATTTAAAGCTCACACACTTCCACGAACACGACGTGCTGACCGTGTCGACTTTCTTTTGCAACACTGTATCTCACCCAGCAGCCAATCACAGCCGGGGTCCGGTGCGTGACGTCAGCAATGGGGCGGGGCAGTTCAATCTATACGCTAGTCAACATCAAACTGACCCTTTACCCACATGTGAAGAGCAGGAGTGGAAGAGATGGATACAGCGTGGTTTAAACTGTGTATTCCAGCGTAGAATAATTACAGGAGAGGTTTGCATATTAATGAATAATAAACACGCCTAAAAGTAGTGGAAGTAAAAAGAGGAAGTGTCAATACGTTCCTGAAGTTACTATATATATATATATATATAAGACTTATATGTATGAATAATAAAAGACATTAAAGACATTCATGTTTTGGAGAATGTTGCTTTAGTAAATATGAGGTGTGATTGGTGAATTTGTAGTCTAAGGTAGAAGGAGATGGGTTCTTGTTACATGCAGTTCAACTCTTTGAAAATGCACACAGTTTGAAGTTAATAACTTCTGTGGTATTTCTGTTGTGGGTTAGCACTGTCAGAAAATGGACAACACAAGAGGTACAGTCATCTGCACCCCTGATCTGCTTCACTCAACAAGGTCCATGAGGACATGGCAACATTAGGGAAGTGAATCAGTTCTGACAGTATTGTGAAGAAGTGGGATGCTGAATTCAAACATGGCGGAGAGTGCCCGGAAGATGACCCCTGTCCTGGAGACCAATGACAAGATGATCCTGACAGATCGACAAATAACACAACAGTAGATTGACACAGAGGGTTTCAGTGTGTCCATGCAGTTATCCACAACAAACTCCAAATGACCAAGGTGTCAGCTCAGTGGGCTGTGAAACTCTCTTGGCCTGATGTGAAGTGGATTCAGCACAACATGTAATTAGACATTTTTGCCATTTTTGAGGTGGAACTGGAGAGATTTCTCCAGCACTTTATAACCGTTGATGAGAGTTGGGTCCACCTCTTCCAACTGCTGCTGGTGGATTACCGGGAAAAGTGTCACACAATTACAGGAGTCTTCTATGTTTATCTCTTGAGACAGCTATGTGGAAGAAAATCAAGAGGATTCAGTGTGAGAAGCTGGCAAGAGAAGTACGCTTTCACTAGGACAATGCTCAAGCCCACATGTCCACAGTGACGATAGAATGCAGATTTGAACTTGTTCCAAACCTGATCACCTGATTTTGCACCCTCAGACTACCTCTTCCCCAGGATGATGAGGGGGCACAGTGGTTGCAGTGATGAAGGCATCATCAAGATGTCAGCTTCAACAAAGAGGGGATCTGTAAGCTCCATGACTGCTGGATTAAGTGTGTAAATGTAGGAGGGGACTATGCTGAAAAATAAATGTTTAAAAAGTTTTCTAAAATTGGCTCCTTCTCCTTCAGGCCATTAACTTATCAATCACCCCTCAAAGATCTTGTGTGGCTGTCCCTCTTGTTGTCCTTTCTGCCTTGAGAAGTTTAGAGAAACATTAATTTGAACTCTTGATTTTGTAACTGATTATATAACACATTATATTTACCTCAAGCATTTTGTAATATTTCAAATAAAATACTGTTCTGTGCAACTATGATACAGTTGTCTCACATTTACCCACCCTCTAATTAGTTTTTGTGGTTTCCTTTTGAAATGGTATTTAGGGATCTATTAAGGCCTCTTCAGGCTCAGATCACATGAGCCCTCCTCTTGATTTGATTACTGTCAATGCTCACACCAGCTGCTTTGTAACAGAGGCAGGATTCAGCTGAACTCTACGACCTAAAGTGTGTTTTTGTCGGCACTGTGGGTTAACAGGATGACCCACAAGAACACCAGTCACTGAGTGATGATCTCTTACATGTAGAGTTAATCTATAACAGTATTACTTCAGTAAGTGACACATGCAATTTACATAGAATAACTATGGTGAAGACAGATGTTTCATTCAGGAAGACACTGATTAGCTCATCTAATATACAGTGTATATATGCGAGAAAAAAATCAACTTGGTCTGCTACACCAAACAACATTTTGCTGCATCCTGCTCTATGCAATAGCATTTATTACCTCCACTGTAATTAAATTACGACTTGAGTTCCATGCCAGAGGGACAATCCATGGGACTAAATTAAAGAAAATAACCTTTAAGTCATGAGGATATAGCCTGTTAAGATGGACCTTTAGCGGCTGGATTCGCAGTAGTGAATGATGAACAAGCCAAGGATTCAAAGGACTTCAACGTGCAGTTTATTTACAACAACCTCAGTGACATAACTAGAACAATGGAAATAGTCAGCCACCAGCAACACAGTTAGATGGAACTGGCGCCTTTTATACTGTGTCCCTGGTGGACTACATTGCATCATACCATTGACAGGTATGCTCCATTTCTGTTCCCAAGTGAAATTATTCCATCAGGACGTAATTTCTAATTTTAGCAAAATATTCATTCACCTCCCAACAAACATAAACCCCAAAAACACAATTACATCCAATATCTTTAACATACAAATTCACCCAGGTCCCCTCTACCTAATCAGCCACTTGGTCCCTCCCGGAACGTTCTTTACCCTGTTCGTACCCCGAGACCTTCTTTCGGCCGAACATGGGAGCAGACACAAGATCGGACCGGTAAGTGTTTCCCTAACAATTCCCTTGTATTGACCACCTTTTTCTCACTATAATAGACATTTAATTCATATTTAGGACGCTTTTACTCTCAGCAGCTTCATGTACAAAATACCACAAAGAACTTAATTGAATGTTCGTTCGTCAATTATGAACAACGCATATTATCGTGCCATCGGACCCTAACCGAACTCCCCTCTCTTCCAGGTAGAGCCCAGCGCCGGTCACCCGATACCTGTATTGTGACATGTTCAATACATATGCCATGTAACCAATCTATACTTACTACTCAAGATGCAAATATCCTGTACAACGCTCTGTGAATAATAAAGTGCAAAAATGTCGCTGTTCATGTTTGTAGTCATAAGTAAAATCGTCATACTCTCCCCCACTATACAATATTTACAAGCCAAGGCCGACAGTCACTGGTAACGAAGCGCCCTTCGTTACATAGCCTAAAACAATTATTAGCAACCAGAGCTGCTTTCATCCTGTGCAGATGACTGCATCAGGGTGTACTGTAAGTTTCAGGTTCATTTTGATTTAATACTTGTGTTTATGACCTACCTCAGATACTAACCTTTTGAAAAGGTATAAGAACACCTGCATGTTCCTATTCCAGTCTAATGGAATTAATCTAATCTAATGTTGGATTTGTCTTAGATTATTCATTCATTCATTTTTTATACCGCTCATCTGTAAAGGTTGCAGATGGGCTGGAGCCTATCCCAGCCAACACTGGGCGAGTGGCGGAGTACAATCTGGACAGATCACCAGTCCATACAGGGCTGTCTTAAATTATCTGAGGTAAAATGAAATTACATTAGATTGGATTCAATTATATTATAACATAAAATAAGGTTACTTAACATTGAATTATGTATGATTAGATTAGATTAGATTAAATGGCATTAAATTTGATTAATTATGTAATTTAAGTAGTGCAAGAATTGTAAAGATTATTGTACATTACATAAAATTAAATTTTATCAGACTGTGCTATATGTCAGATTTCTCAAAATTTGGAATTTACTCAAAAAACTTTAACAAACATACACTAATATTTCAGACACTGATACATGCTGCAGTGCGCAGCAACAGTGTGTGTCATTTTCTAGAGATTTTTGTTGGGAGCCTGTGAGTTGAGGCATAGAACAGACATGATGCTTCTTTGAAACAGGTCAGTTAACTTTCCAGATAACACGCTTACAATTTTAGCTGGAATTTAATATTTAATCTGGTGTGTAGAAATAAGTCTGTCAAATTGACTTATCAAGTCAGCACTGTGATATTTTCTCAGATCTGGGGACCAAAGCAAACCGTATGGTCTTAATACTTCCAACAATCTAAATTTCTCTGGTTGTCAGAACTGCACAATATTAAGTTTGAAGAACATTTTCTTTGCAGCATCTAATCTCCACTGAGCCAACACATCCACAAGAGGGCAGAGTGAGAGAGAGACAGGTGCTGCCACTCAGGACAGAGGTGTTATGGTTGAGTTCAGCTTTAACTCCGTCATGATCAAACCAAAAGACAGCAAGTATTATACAACACAGTAAATCACTGTTTATCAGGCTATTGCCCCAATCCAGAAATCCCAGTTAAATACTGTCACACATTTCTCACCATCTGTATAGAAATGCACTTGAAGTCCAGCCTCTGTTACCCTGTGTTGACTGAAGTGATGAATTAATTGTGTTTGTAAGAGGAGGACAGGGCTCCTCATCCCTCTTCATAACATATGACAACATTTCACAGGTATAGATGTGAAATGTTTAAATGAAAGATTTCTTGTGTGTCCAAAAATATGTGCTTTGCAAGTCTGAATGTTGAAGCGGACTTTTGTTTTCCATTTAGATTTTTTAAAAGATTGCTTTTAACATTTTGTATTATTTATTGGATGTTTGACTTGGATTGATTTTATTGATGGTAACACTGTTATTTAACCTGTTACTTTGTCAGTAGATTGATGTTCCCTGGTCACCTGGACTCTTCCATTGTTGCTGATTGTTGGTACAAACTCTTGCCAAGGGCAGTTTTGCAACAAGTTACAAGCTTAATGCTGGCACCATAAATCACTTGTATGTTTTATCTACTCGCATTTCACAGCTATCATAAATCACCACTGTGTAGTCCTGAGGATCAAAATAAGTGATAATGTCAGAACACAAACTGGTATGACCCCTTTCGGTCGAGTGCATGACATACATGTTATGAATGTATTGGCCTACATGGGGTATATGTATATATGTCTGTATATGTGTTTTCACCACAATGGCACACCTTGTGATGTTTATGTCTGAGTTTCAGAGTTCCCAACTTGGCGTCATCAAGGTCTGTTGTTTTTTTATGTGTCTGATTTATTAGTAAGCTGCCAATCAATATAGTATGAGGAAGGTGGCAGCAGAGGATGATTATTGACTAATCATAAACAGACTAATCATTAGCTTCTAAAATTATGAACATTCTTCTTTATCTCACTTTGACCTCAATCCTCATGTTTCTTCTAAACCCAGCAGACAGGGTCTTATAGCTTTAACCTTTACTCAAAGGATAAGGCCGTCTTTTGTCTTTTTATTATCAGCAAATCTCATGAAAAGACCAGAACCAACAATGTGTTGTGTCCGTCTGACTTTTATACTCTGTGTGTATGTTCCCTGCTCTGTCTCCCATTCATTCCGACTGAATGATATTTAAAAACAGGTCACAAATATATTATATTTTTAAAAATGCATAGCAATTTCTTTAAACTTAATGCACTTTGTGGGGGCTACTTTTGGACATCAATATGCATCAGTGCCCACATCAAAATCTCCATCAGTCCGTGACTATTTTTTTCAGCTCGACAGTATCACATATATATTCTATATCTGTTTGTTCCAGATGTTTCATTTGTACAGCACACTCATATACAAAAGGAGGTAAGACATTCACATTCATAACAAAACCTACACCAGACAAGATATTCTCAAAGGAAGAAGAATTTATTCCTTTGCTTGTGTTCTTTTCACTTCGACCCTTTTCTTTCGTTCGTTCGTGTGTGTGTGTGTGTGTGTGTGTGTGTGTGTGTGTGTGTGTGTGTGTGTGTGTGTGTGTGTGTGTGTGTGTGTGTGTGTGTGTGTGTGTGTGTGTGTGTGGCCTACGTGCTAACCCACCTGTTTGGGCGCTGAGTTTAGTGGAAGGTCTCCATTAAAATGACCTTCTTATCTACCTTCAAGCTGAGGGGAAAGTGCTCAGTTGGTCCCATTTTCTCAGACTCACAATAACAGCCACTGTTAACAGCGTTCAGTTGCTGTTAAACAGCCAGGATGAGACAATAAAACAGAGAGTGTTGTCCCTTTTAACACGTTACTGTTTCCTCCGCCTGATAATAGGCCAGGGTGTGTTGAGATGGAAAGCGTCTTCAAATTAAACAGTAATGGGAATAAATGGCTGTGCCCCAAGCCAACCATGCTATTACAACGTCATATGTGTGTGTTTGTTTAAGACATTTATGACCCTGGAAGGTGGTGGCTGGACAGGAAACTGATGATGTACTGTACTGGAAGGGCAGGAGATTTAGTCAGAGCATGAGCCCATTTGTGCTTGTTGTTTGTTTTGTGTGGTAGAAGCACACAGCGTGATAATGTAGTGGGTTCTGGTGTTAACTGCGAGTTTATTAAAGGAAATGAAACAGGACACATGAGTTTGTGACGTTCCACATGTTGTGATCCATGTGTGCAGCAGAGCTTTCACAGGGACAACAAATATCTGACAATCTGCAGAGTGTGCTTGTTTAAATTGAAGAAATGTCATCTAAATATGTCCAAATGATAATTCTTTAAACTCCTCTCAGCAGAGACGTTAGAGCAGAAAACAGGATGAGAAACACAATTCAGTCACCAAGTGATAAAAGAGGAATCTGACACAAGCAAGATTTAGGACTGGCAGTACAACTACAGTGCGTTTATAGAGGATGTGTAAAGAAGATGGATTGATAGTGAAATGTCAGATCAAAAAATAAAAACATTGTAAAAGACACACTGGATTAATAAGAAAAAAATAATTGATGTATTTACAGTATTTCCTGTGCAGTGACAAATTATTCCACTAAGACTCTGGGATTACATGAGATCACATTTGTCTGAGAACTGATAACTGGTAACATTTAGTTAAAGCCTTCAAACAAGAGAATTTGCCTGAAGGGCTTTTATTTATTTATTTATTTAGCATTAATGGATTAACTATGATGCAGCTTGAAAGCCAGAAGCTCTTATGTTGTCACCTCAGAGAGTGTGTCTTTTCCAACACTGCAACAATTCATGGATTAAACAACTGGTTAATCAGTAGACAATGAATCAGCAACTATTTTGATACCTGATTAACTGTTCTAGTGATGTTCAGTAAAAAATGCAAATGTAGTGCTAAGATTTGCTTCCTTTAATTGTCTTAACACTATAGTAGATTTTGGAGTGTTGGACTGTGCGTTGGATGACCTTAGGCTCTCACAACGAACTTTTTTCCCACCATTTTCCAGTGACATCTAGGCCAAATGATTCATTGATTGATTAGAAAAAGACGTGAAATATCATTAAATGGAATGTTTTAATCACAATTCACTGAAATCTTTGATGATGTGATTAACTGCAATTGCCCACTTTACCCAAACAGGTAATAATAACGTGTTGTATTTGCAGTCCGCACCTTTGATTTAGTTTTAGTGTTGTGTAGTAAGGATTAAAGCAGGTTTTCTCAAAATGAACTGACACTGCTTTTGCAGTTTGGTCAAGACTTTTATAGGCTTAATCCACCCTGCTTTTATAGCAGACAGTATTTATCAGCTCCACACAAGCCTTCACTTTTACAGCCTCCCTTGACCTTTGCTCCTCTCACCATACAAGCTTTCTCCCACCTCTGCCTGTCTTCAGAACATACCAGACTGTGTAAAAAAAAAAAAAAAAATATTTGCTCCACTGTCTGCATGTATGTTTACCAGTCTGTTTACCAGTTACCAGTCTACAAGTCATAAGAGACTAGAATTAATCAGCTACTGTCATTTCAAAGATACTGGTGTTTTGTTCTCTCTCTTGCTGTCAGGCTGTTACTGACGAACTGGTCAGAAATGGAGGCTGGGGAATAATTTCTGATGTTATTCAGAGATGTCATGTGGAGGCAGGCCTAAACTTCATGTTTACAAAAGGGATGAATTATGATCTCAGTATATTTCTAAGTGAGACGTCAATCCAGACTGAGTGTGAGAGTCCTTCCTGCCCTACCCTCCCCCTGGCTGGTGCATCGACTGTCACTTGACAGTTGTTCATTAACGCATGGAGGACAGGTAGACCAGCCCGTACCAAGGTGGAGGATTATTGTTCTCAGGCTTGCACCAGAGGAACAGCTGGAGTGGAAACTGCTTTTCTTGTCTTAAATCCACATTTTTTGCATTTACTAAAAGTGGCTTTAAGGTCAATATCTAAACAAAAGTTTATTTTGTTTTATGTGGATGCTGGACGGTGACTCAACAGACAGCGTGACTTCTGCTTAGTCACTGAAGAGTCTTGTTCACTTCTGTCTTTTGGACTTACGTCTTCAGTGGAGAGGATCTGTTCAGGTGGACAAATGTAAAGACTTGTCTTCAGCCTGGTGTTTATCTGAAAAGAGCTATTTATTTTTGACATGTAGAGATTAAATTCTGAGAGGAAGAGGAAAATCTTAAGGATAAAGATGTGCAGCTCACACAGTTTACCTTATCTGGGGGTGCTGATAATGGCAGTGGTCGCCAACAAGATGCTGGATGAGTGTTTGTCATCAAACCGTAAATACACCATGAATGTTGTACTGCTGGAGGACAGCACATATGAGTGGAGTCGACCATTTGTGGAGGCAGCTGTGAGACGAGCTATTGAAGAGGACAGGGAGGAGAACATTAAACATGGTATGGACTGACAACTTCTACATGAGGCTGAATGGACCTACAAACACATTACTTTACAGCAACCAGCACAAGAACAAAGAACAAACAATTAAAGGAAAAAAAACAAAAAAAAACCTTAAAACTAGAGAGTTACAAGCAAAAAATTACAGAATTGATCTAAAATCAATCCAGGTTGTCAGAGGGACAGATTTGATGTGAATTTTATGAGGTGAGTGTCATATGGTTTCTTCTTTTTTCAAAGGCTGGACATCAGCAGTGGTAGAAGTCAAGCACTGGCAGCTCCTAGAACAAACCATTAAACAGAGAACTACAAGATGGCTGGTTATGAATGTATGAACAAGTTTCTCTACATCCAAGGAGTTCCTGATTAAAACCAGGAACTCCTTGATACAACAATAAGTAAACTTAAGTAAAGACTAAGACTGAGATATTCAGTTCCAGTTTTGTAACTTGACACATTAAGGTCAGTACCAAAAAAGTGTTGAGTTTTGATACTCAGCTGGGACTCTGGGAAGTTACTGGTTTTGATGAGGAGTTATTCCAGTAAATAACCTCCCTCCCTGAAACCACAGGGTTGTCAGTTTCTTGTACTGATAGATGGATTTTGTGACCTTTTGAGACAACCAGACTAGCTGCTTCACCCATTTCCAGCCTTTATGCTAACCTAAGTTAACTGGATCTGATGGAGAGGTACTATATAGCAAGTAAACATATGTCCCAAAATGGCTATTATTCCTTTAACATGTGTCAGAACTAGAAAACGAGAGCTTTCTCGTTGGAGCCATTTACTGACTGATGATGTCTGAGCTGCAGGGTAGTTCTGCTCTGGTAAGCTTAGCTTTGTACATTTTTCTAACTTTTCAAACGCTGGATGACGCCTGGATGTATTGGTGGCTAGCTTGCTTTTTAAAAAGAAACAAATGTAAATTGTACAGATGAAGAGCTTAAATTGGAGCTATGTGTGATGAATCTCTCTTATGAATACACACAGATAAAACTGAACTTAAACTTGTCATAAATCCTGGTAAAAAAGCAAACATGCTATTTATTTTTTTAAATTACAGTTATTCCATTAAATGGTTTGTTTTATTTTATTTTTTTTTTTTTTTTTGGCAGAATCCATGTTACTGAAATAAGGTTAGAGTGCTGACCTCTTCATATGTGTACTATTCACCACACAATAAACAAAAAAGCTTAATACAGCTCAGTGCAACATAAACCAGTGCTTCCAACCAAGTCATCCAACCATGCACTGCACCTTTATACCACTGAAATATCCCAACCCATACTGTAGCAACCACTGTTTTTTCTAATGTGCTCTAAGTGTTAAATATAAGTTCAGATGACTTATTTTCAGTAATAATCCGTAATGAGCTTTACTCTTACTGCCATCATTTTGTCAGAGGTTGTTCTATAATATTAACAATTGAAACTCTTTGCAAATTTCAGTATTTTTCTTGCAGCTGTGATTGATTAAAAACTTATCTGAAGGAAAAAACAAAGGCAAAATGTCTGCCAGTGGGTAATAAATCAAAACATATCTAATCTTAACAGAGGTTAAAGAGATTAATAAGGTCATTTTTGATATTAATAACTCTTATCTTCTTTCCATGACTCAAGATTTAAACTTCACTTTGACGGCTAACTACAACGGATTCAACACCACCGTGTACAACCGCCAGGGCTGTGGGAGCAGTACCTGTGAGGGAGTGGCAATACTCAAGGCGCTGCATGTGAGTATGATCAAAGGATGTCAAAACAGGAAATTAAAATGTTTAAAATTGTTTTAGCATTTACACCAAGGCTAAATTAATCAAGCTGTCTGAGGTTAGCTGTTTGGTGAGGAGGCACTGAGAGTGCGTACCAGAAAAACCAGGGGAAGAATCTTCTCTTCTCATTTCTAAAAGTTCAGTGTAAAACCCATTTCTTCTTGAGCTACTGTCAACAGTCTTAATATACAAGAGGTGAACCTTTTCTGTGGCTAGGTGGACAACAAAAGGCTGATAGGAGAAAGATTATCTAAAAAATCAACAGTAAAAGTAAATTTTTTTCTATCAGCGCTCCGCAGTCAATGATCAACCACTTCTCTGCAGACTCACCATTTTGCACTAAACAATACCACACTGTAATGCAGCTACAGGATGCTGTGTATGAACTACTTGCAGGTGTGACTCTTGTTTTATAGGACAAACCCTGCTATTGATCCTGCTTTTAGACAAGTTTAGACTAATTTATTAGGGGTTCTGGGAGTAGAAAATCATAGACTGATGTACTAGACATGAGGTCAAGAGAAGAGAAGAAGAAGAAGAAGAAGAGAAGAGGTTGAGTGGCTCTGCCTCTGTCATGACAGAATGTACTGTGTCTCTCTGCAGAATAATGGTGAAGTCGGATGTGTCATGCTGGGGCCTTCCTGCACTTTTGCCACATTCCAGTTAGTGGAGTGAGTATGAGCGTGTTTCTTTCTGTCTTACATATATACCACTTAACAACTGACCGATATTTAACTTTTCACCCCCTGTTATTGGCCTTAGTGATGAAATTGGCCTGAGCCTGAGCATTCCCATCATCTCTGCTGGGAGCTTTGGTGTCTCAGTGTGACTACAAGCCCAAACTGACCCGAATTCTGCCTCCAGCGCGCAAGATCTCAGATTTACTCATCCACTTTGTGAAGGAAGAACTGCCATTTAAGAATAAATGGGAGCGGGTCTATGTTTACAAGAAGACAAGCAACCAAACCGAGGACTGCTTCTGGTAAGACAACACGGCCGCAGGTGAGTGACCTCTGTAGCCTTATTTGGCTTTCCAGCATTTACCAATTTTTTTGTTTTATTGCCATAGGTACATCAATGCATTGGAAGCACCTTCTGCCAGCTTTGCCTCAAAGATAAACAGAAAGATGCTGCGTGAGGAGGACGATCTGAAGGATGCCCTCACCTCTCCAGAAAGATACAGCAACGGTGGGTGTTTTTTTGAGTTCCTGTGAATGACGTCTCAATGACCTGTGTCACTCCTCCAACAAATTCTGACCAACAAAGTGACTATGTTGACCTGAAAAACATCATGTAATAACTACACTAGAGATGAGTCAACTATCTAATCAGAACAGATGTTGTGAAGAGGCAAAGTATCAGAATCTAAAATAATGAGGGGGTTTGAGAATTGAAATCAGGGAGTTTGTGCCAAAGGTAGATGTCCAGTTTAGATAATGTATCATGGGCATATATTTGTGGTTTTGAATGAAGTATCTCAAAAATTGTTGGATGGATTGTCATGAAATTTAATACAGACACTCTCACCTAATCTGGTCAGGGGAAACTAACTGTCAGTCTTGTCTTGTTTCTTTTCTCATTTTTTCTTTCACCTGCCCACCTCTGGTTCTGAAAAATGCATGAAAATGTTTGTTGCTGTTGTTTTTGATCTATAGCACATGATGCAGTTGTAGCATTAAAGTCGATCTGTACCAGATTTGTTTTATGTCAGTTTACAGAAACGCTGACTGTACCCTGTGCTGTGTTACATGCTCAAATGTTTTTCTTCCTGTTGTAGTGAAACTGATTTATTCATTTCAGTCTTCATTTTATGTGGGAGCCGTGATCATGTAGTTTCAATCAAAGAGAGGGTTGGCCAGATACACGAGGACATCATATTCATTCTCCTTGATATTTACAAGTAAGCCTGGCCATGATTTTACTGTCTTCACACACACTGTAACCATGGACCATTGAGAATGTCATCATGTGTAGAAGTAACAATGTTGACAGTGACACCTCTTTACCTTCCTCCAGCCCTGGTTATTATGCCAACACTACCTCCAGTAAGGCTATGCAGGATGTCCTGGTGATCACTCTGCCACAGAGGAACTATGACTATGGATCAAACTCATCATACAACGACACTGTGAGCTGCAACCCACAAACATCACTGTGTAGCACAGTAGTAATGGGTTTAAGCCTTTGACTCTTTTTTTTGTCTTTCAATCTAATGAGCAGATAAATGACTATGTGGCTGGGTATCATGATGGCGCTCTGTTGTTTGGCAAAGTGCTCAGAGAGAGGATGCTCAGCAAGCTACGCAACAGGGGACTGAATGATGTGCCTCTGAGTGACAACCCGTTTGGAAACCAATCTTTTGACGGTACGTGTGATCACTGGATGACTCAAGACTGGCAGGCTGAATTGCAATGCAAAATAAAGTTAGTAGGCACTAACCACAGACATCATGAGATGGGCAGGTAAAAATGGCACAGCCAAATGAAGGACTGCTCAGTAAGACAGTTGTTTTACACAAATGTAGCAGAGAAATAAATCAGAGCAAAAGATGGGGTAACACAGAGGGTGGGGGCAACATAATTGTTGTATCTTTATTCTACGCTGTTTGACAATATCACGAGTTATGAATAGTTACATAGATAATTGATTTGTCCTGATGTTTGCTGAATTATGTTTTTCTGTTTGGGTAAAACTGTTAGCTATGAAGTGATTTTGCATGTTCTAGCACAACAAATACAAATTCTGAATGTTTTGAGATTAATACTGAGCTTTTTAACATCATGTAAAATAATTGTTTCTTTCCTATCTTCCAATTGAAACACCAGTCCAGTCCAGTTCAGTTCAGTTCAGTGAAAATCAACTTAAAGAGAGATGTTTGTCATTTTTTTCTGACTCAATAACATTTTATTAAACTTTTTCAGAATTTTCAATTCCACAGCAAAGACTTTGCCATTTTTTTTTACTTATTCCACAAACATTCTGTAGCTCATCTGATATAAATGCAATTAGATTATAATTCAATTATTTATCCTGTGATTATTTGTTCATGCTTCAAGCAGGTATGGGAGGACACTATGAACTTGATGAATATGGTGACAGAGATGTCAACTTCTCTGTGATTTATACATCAAAAAGCACTTTCGAGGTGAGTACCTGTCTGTTCAGCAGATTTTGAGCTTTTTTTTTGACAAAGTCAGAGCTTTGCTCTAAAGAGTCAGTGTGAAGCTGAACATTTGTTTCTATACTTTGTCTCTCTACAGTACAAAACCCTGTTAGTGTTTGATACATCGAAGAATGAAACCCGAGTGATAGACGCACACCCTGACCTGTCTTGGAAAGATCATTGTCTGCCTTCTGACAAACCAGAAAACCCAAATGGTAATACATACATACATACTGATGGTGTAGAGGTAGTGTGGATAGAGATGCTGTGTTTCACTGTAGCCTGAAAAACGTTAACGGTATACAGCTCAGTTTCACTCTGGCTGTTACTGCAGTACTCATGACGTCCTGAGCAAAGTTTTTTTTCAAAAGTGAAATTCAGAATTTAAAAAAAGGAAGGTAATTTCGAGCATCCACGTCTTTACATCAGCCTACCCTCTATAGGCTTCCTCTGTAAGCAACTGAACATCAAAATCTGAAGATGTTATTCAGAAATATAGTGTGATTTCATAGTCTTTATTCCAGGTAACACTGTAAATGCTTTGTAGTTAATGTCACTGTGTGTTTGCTTCCAGACTTCGATACCCAGGATGTGATTGTGATCGTTCTGAGCCTCAGTGTTGTCGTGGTGACAGCCATTGCTCTCATCTTCTACAGGTAGACAGCAGACACATTTCACAGCTGTATCACAGGTGGTACATGTAATTTATTTATTTATTTACAAAGCATGAGCCTCTGCATTAAGAGAACAGGAAGATGGGGCAACAGTTCTGATTAGGATGTAAATTGTTGGTGATGAAATGTCTGTATAAACTTTTACACAGCTGTTTTGTGAGTGGATGAACTCTGAAAACAAGACACATGTTCCCTGTACTCATCATGTATGCCTTTCCTCTGTGTGTGTACGTGTGTGTGTGTGTTAGGCAGAACAGGAAAGAGCGTCTTATACAGAAGAAGTGGTCTCACATTGATCCTCACCTCATTGGTCCACTGGACGAGAGGGAGGTCTCACTGAAGGTGATGCAGCCTCATTAATCAATCACATCTTCCCACGTGTTAGATTATAACACAGAACCACTGGTTTAATCTGTAGAGGTGTAGAAATATGAAGCAGCAGAAAATGAAAATTCTCAAGTAAAATACAAGTATCTCAAAACTGTTCTAAATGCCAGCACTTGAGTAAATGTACTGGTTAAAAGTAGGCAGGAATTATGAAACAGTAAAACTTGACATGTGTTTGAGTGTAATGAGTTAATATTTGTTACTCAGTGTAACCATAAAAGGAGGCACTGTGTTTCACTGAGCTTGAAATCACCATTCTTTTCTTAGTGTACTTTGTGTGTGCATTTATGTAACAGATTGATGACGATAAGAGGAAGGACAGCACATACTTCTCTCATCGCGGGCGCTACGACAAGAAGGTACCAGTGTCCCAACTTCCATAAATCAATATTTAGTCGCACTAAAAGATTAAAGAGGAAGAGATAAACACGTCAAAGTTTTTCTCTCAGTGTTTGAGTGAGTTTTATTTCTCTGTATTCTTCAGCCTGTTATCCTGAAAGAGCTGAAAAACTCAGATGGAGACTTCACAGAGGATCAGAGGATTGAGCTAAACACTGTGAGTGTTTATATAAACCTCTTTTTTAAGTATTGGAGCACTTGGACTCCTGTCACTTCATCCTCTCTTCCATGTCTTCATGTCTCAGCTGCTGCGGATCGACTATTACAACCTGACCAAGTTCTACGGCACGGTGAAGTTTGAGTACGGTGTGTTTGGGGTGTTTGAGCTGTGTCAGAGGGGCTCCCTCAGGGTAAGAGCAGAGCATCACACACTCAGACCCCACAGTTTGGAAACTAATCCCATTTTGCAACAACTACTACATTTTTTCTTCTCAATCATTTTTCCTCTATTTTCTGGTTTTAATATCTGCATTGAGTATAATTCAACTCAAAATGCAACTGAATTTTGTTTTTATTCAAGAGCATTATAAGTCAGACTCATTCTGAAAGTCAGTGTCATGCACACACTGCGTGTAACATTGACAGTGTGCAAAATCCAAATGACTTTACTTCATGTTACCTGACGACAGCGCAGGCAAACATGTTGTTTATGACAAAGCTCAGTGGCCTCCTTTCTCCACAACTCACAATGGCTTTACTGTTCATTTGATAAGTGATGGGCACATAGTTTAAAGAACACCAATAGTGTGTGCATGAGTGTGCAATCTCTCTCTCTCTCTCACACACAGAGAGATTAGTTAAGTGTTTCACAGTTCCATAAACTGAATGCAGCGTGGCAGCACAGTAGTAAAACTGATCTTTATCTGTTTCTTTTTTTCTTCTAGTACATTCTGAATGACAGGATCTCATATCCAGATGAAACCTTCATGGACATGGAGTTTAAGATATCAGTCATGTATGACATAGCAAAGGTATTTGATTTTTTTTAATGGGTCATTTATTCATATACTTTCCTGTTTGTTCATTTTGGTGTTTTCTATGGAGGGAAAAACTAACTACACTGTCACATTGTTTACTGTACATTATTTTTGCATTTATTTTTCCCTCAGTGATATGTATTTACATTTTTCAAGATTTCCTTGATAAAAATGTAAAGAAAACACACACTCCGGGGAGGATATAACCACACAATAAATGGCGACTCTGCACAAACATTTGGGATTAAAGACTGTCCTTCTGCTTTTTATCTCCTACAGGGCATGTCGTATCTCCACTCCAGTAATATTGAAGTCCATGGTCGCCTCAAGTCCACCAACTGTGTTGTTGACAACCGCATGGTGGTCAAGATCACCGACTTTGGCTGCCACACCATCCTGAAGCCAGGCAAAGGTGAGATTGAGTTCTTCATCATCATTGAGGTTGAGTATCGATCACTGGGAGCACCAGCAGCTCAGCCTCTCCTCTCCTCTCAGATGTGTGGACAGGCCCCGGAGCATCTTCGTGAAAATGGGGTGTCTCAAAAAGGCGATGTCTACAGCTATGCCATCATCGCCCATGAGATCCTTATGAGGCGAGCCCCTTTCTATACACAGCACTGCTGTAATATTGCAGGTAGGCCTGGACAGTTTGGTGCACCTTTCTTCTGCCATAAACAACAAAACAGGCAAAACTTACTCCAGCATCTTTAATCACATGTGAAAAAAGTTGAACACCACATAGTAATCAACCTCAGCTCTAATTCCTGCTCACCTTGTTTTCCTGATGGTTGTCTGATCCATCAGAGAAGATCCACAGAGTGCAGTATCCCACAGGCATGGCTGTGTTTAGACCTGACCTCAATTTTGAGAGTGCATCAGGGAGGGAGATCGAGGTAAGAGAGCCACCAACCACCGAGGAGGACATTTGCTGTTACAGTGACACACTGAGTATAAAGGTTTATTAAGTAAAACTGCTTGGATCCATTGAGGTTAAATGAAGGCTGTCTGTGTGTGTTTTATGTGTGTGTAGCTTTATATACTGATAAAGAACTGCTGGGATGAAGACCCAGAACGGAGGCCAGATTTTAAAAAAATAGAGTTAAATCTGGGTAAGATCTTCAGGTACGTCAATGCCACACATTCATTTAGGGCATCTTTTAATCATTCCTGTAACATACCATATGGCCAAATGTATGTGGACACCAGACCTTTATAAAACACAATGGTATCCAGATATTTTTTGCCATTTAGTGTATGTTGTGACATAATTAATGCTGCACCATTTTCTTGCTTGATGAGTAATTCATTAAATGATGTTAGTGGTGTTCATAAAGATATGTATATTTTTCCTCTTACACAGTAACCTACACAACCAGGCCACTGAGACGTACATGGACAACCTGATCCGTCGCCTACAGAATTACTCGAGGACTCTGGAGCGTCTGGTGGAGGAGAGGACCTCTTTGTACAAAGCTGAGAGGGACAGAGCTGATCGGCTAAACTTCATGCTACTTCCTGGGTAGGTTTTGGGCCATGTCTGCCACAGAGGGCAACAGAAAACTGAAAACAGATATTTGACAATGGATCACAGCTGACAGACCCTCCTCTGCAGTTTCCTGCGCAGAGTATTTTAGTCTATACTGATCTCTCTCATCATCATCAATGTTTTTATCTGCTGGGATGTTGATTTTACTTTCTCTCTGTTTCTCTCTGTTTTCCTCACCAAATCAATTTATTAGCCCCTTGATAATATTTGGCGCCCGCCCCAACTCAAGGAAAAGCTACATTTGTATATACATGTTACATTCCCTTAATGTAACTTTTAATGTTATTAGAAGCTTTAAATAAACATCAATATTTTTCTTCTCTTACTGTGTCTCCTCAGCCCAGTGGTGCGCTCACTGAAGGAGACAGGCAGAGTGGAGCCAGAGCTGTTTGAGGAAGTGACCATTTATTTCAGCGACATTGTGGGATTCACCACCCTCTGCCACTACAGCACCCCCATGGAGGTGGTCGACATGCTCAATGACATCTACAAGAACTTTGACAGCATCCTTGACCACCATGATGTCTATAAGGTATTTTCCCTGTTGGGTCCTTTGTAATTTACCGTTTAACCAGTCAGTCAAAGGGGTCTTATTATGATTTATTATGAAGCAGCTGAGGTTATTTTTTTCACTTTTTCATATTTGCCGAATGCAGATATTGTTTTAATCAATAATGATTTTCCTCTGTTGTCTCTCAGGTTGAAACAATAGGAGATGCGTACATGGTTGCATCAGGTTTGCCCAAACGTAATGGTAACAGGCACGCAGTGGACATCGCCCACATGGCCCTGGACATCCTGGCATTTGTGGGGACTTTTGAGTTGCAGCACCTGCCTGGCATCCCTCTGTGGATCCGTATTGGTGTGCACTCAGGTGACAGAAATTCATGATTTTGTCTTATTTTTAAAAAAAATTCTTATTGCCCATAACCCTCCCTTTAAAGAAAGAATCTGTAAATTTTCTAGCCATATAAATGCATATTGTTCTCCCTGGACACAGAACTGAGTAACTGAAGAGAGTGTGTGGACAGTAACAGGTGAAAGTAATGAAAAAACACAGTAGGTGGCAATGTTTCACTGTTGCATTGTCACAGACTTAAAGCAACAGTGTCATCAGGTGACTGACATCTAGTGGTTGAATAATATTAATGATTTGACAATAATACAAACATTTTCTTTTTCATTGTCATAGATGTTACAGATGATCATAATTGTTTTGTGCAGATCATGGGAATCTACAGAAGCCCTAAGAAGAAAAAAAAAAATCCATTATCTATGTGTGATCTAAATTGTCTTCTCTTCTGTCAGTATGACTTTAGAACAGGTAAAAAAAAAAAGGTTTTGCCAGGATAATCTTTCTAAAGTTCCTTTCTGTGAAACAAGTGGAATTTTTGTTTTTGGTCAGGATTTTTAGGTAGGATTGGATAGTGGTGCATGTCAGCCTATTGTGGCTGAAATGAGTATTACAACAACAAATGCTAACAAAATGGACATTTTTAAAAACCTGTTGACAGAGATGACCAAAAAGAAATTTTGAAAAATTATGTTGGAAATTTTTTTCATTTAACAAAATCTTTCTTCTCTACTGTCTCACATATGTTTTTTAGGGTCTTTGGAAAGATTATCCTGGAAAAATGATCTTTTTTCACCTTAAAGAAAACAATTTAGATCAGACTTAGAAAATGGATAACCAGATTTTTTTTCCTAACTTGCCTGTCAGGGCATCCGTACATCAAATGTGAGAGAAATGAGAAAACAGGAAAAGCTAGGAATTAAAAAATAAAAGAACAACCAAGAGATACATGGGTAAATCAGTTCACTTTTATTAATTAACTGGATGACGATATTAAAGTTTGTTTGTGCCCTTGCGTGTGCAGGACCCTGTGCAGCAGGAGTGGTGGGGAACAAGATGCCTCGCTACTGTCTTTTCGGAGATACAGTCAACACTGCCTCACGCATGGAGTCCACAGGCCTGCGTAAGAGACAGCATCAGTGTTGCTGCCACCAATACTGTGATGCCGTCACAGTATTGGCAGTTTCAATGCAGCTTCTGATCTTCATGTCCACAGAGTTAAAGCTAAAGCTAAAGATTTGACTCATGATTCATTCTCACATTGTCTGTCCAGCTCTGAGAATTCACGTCAGCCAGTCCACCATCAACATCCTGCAGAGGACAGAATGCAAGTTTGAATATGAGAAGAGAGGAGAGACGTACCTGAAAGTGAGCTGGGTTTGCTTTGGCTTTTTATGTACTCATCTCTCCAGGCATTTACATCTAGTGTAAATAGATAGTGGTTACTGGTTTCATTTCCTTTGTGTGTGTGTGTGTGTGTGTGTGTCCATGTGTAAATGACTCACAGGGTAAAGGCAAAGAGATGACATACTGGTTAACAGGGGTTACTGGGGGAAAATACAACCTGCCGACACCACCAACAGCGTGAGTAAAACACAGTCTCAGTCAGATCTACTTCCGAACACTTCTCTTATGTGAACACTAACGCACCAAGACAGGGCTCCCATCTACTAATTCTGAAAGATACACTCCTTGTCCTCATATGTACCCTCTCTAATGTATGACGTTTTTGAAGTAATACAGAAATTCTAAAAGTTTGACAGGGCTTTGGCATTTATATTTCTATAATTTTGGGCATGGTGCATCTTCCCACATAATCAAAACACTGTCTCAGGGAGAACTTCCAGCGGCTCCAGCAGGACCTGGCAGAGATGATCGTGTCCAGTCTGGAGAAGCGTGGACATGGGACAGAGGGCTTCGAAAAGAGGAAGACCCTGTCCACCAAAGTCCGACGGAGGGAGACCAACGTCAGCCTGCAGAGCGACAGCCTGCCAGAGTACTTCCACCTGGCTGTCACCGACAACCCCAGTACCTACTTGTGATTACAAAGGAACTTTCAGTACAATATAGGCCAAGAAGTACACGTTGTAGGAGAGTGTCATATAACCTGTACCTGTCTGAATCAGCACTGTGGGTTTCTTTGGACAGCTCTGTTTATACAGGAGTTGGAGTGACTTGGGAGCAGCAGTAGAACAAGCAGACATGTTAAAGATGATAAACATGTCTGCCGAAGGGTTCAGTTCTCTTTATTTTTCCCGACATCCATTTTTCACACTTTTCACTGCTCCATCCCGCGCTCCCCATGTAGAAACACCATCTCTCTGTTTCCTAAAATGAGCTGTTTCTTAACTAATTTTGATCTCATTTTTCATCATTTCAGATATGTTATGTATCATTTGATGTGGCAGAAGAAGTGCTAGAATTAGGCCCTCCTCCTTTATTGTGTCACACTGACACATTTTCACACATACTTTACATCATTACATTTGACCTGTTATTCAGGACCAAACAGTGAAACTGACATAAAGAGTATCAGGTGCATAGCACCATATTTTTTTAAGTGTGTAGTATAGGGCATCATTTTCTAATGAGGCTCACTTTGTTAAGTTTATTAGTGACAGTCAGTGTGTTATTACCACTTGGAGGCGCCAAAATCAATTTCCCAATTCCCCCCAAAAATGATGGTTATAAATTTAACCAGGCACTGCTTTGAGAGGATTTCTTTTTAAATGGCATAGGTTTAAATGTCACAAGCCTCTTTTAAATTGGTAACATACATAAGATGATAACCCATGCAAAGTTATTATCATGACTGCATGGATTTTAATGTGAGAGATCTCCTTTGACAGCTGTTAACAAATCACATGGTCAGTTCTCTTTCAAAAAGGAATCAGAATATAGAGGGAAATATTAAATGTACTTTTTTTGACTTTACTTGTTCAGATGTTGCCTGCTGGAAGCTCACTGATTGAGAAAGTTTGACAAAATTATTTACCATGTAAATAGCCTTTTCTGCTGCAAAGACAGTGAAACTATATTCAAATGATACCTGTCAAGAATATTTCTCTTTCACGCCACAACAATGCTACCTTGTTTTCAGAACATCAGAAATATGTCTGTGATTATTTTTGTTTTGTGTTTTATTAAATGATGTTTGAAATATGGCACAAAATTCAGAGCAGTTTCTTTGTTTTGTCTCTTATGACAAAACAGTAAGTAAGTATGACACAGTAAAATACATTTAACTATACACACATGGTATTATTGGACACCAATGTACATCATAACAGCTGTATTTTTTTAAGAGCTAGAGAAAAATAAAACAACAGCTGTAAACCTGAAAACCATAAAAACATGGTAGAAAAGTAAGATATCCAAAATTTGAATGTCACCACACTGAGTATGATGTGCATAGTTCATGCGGTGAGGAAAAGTTAATAAGAATGGATGCACACACACACACACACACACACACACACACACACACACACACACACACACACACACACACACATACAGCTCTAAACAGTTTTGGTTGTAACTAATGCAGTACCACCCAGCTCTGTGGCAGGAAGTGGGATCCTGTGTTCCCTCACTGTGCTGCAAGCAGGCAGCCCTCCACCCCCGTCTGTCCCAGCATGCTTTGCAGGGTCCTTTGCAAGTGATGAAGCCTTCGTCCCACTTTGAGCCTGTTTGGGCCTCCAGATGCAGGTGAGGACAGGGTGAAGGGGCCTCTGCTGCTCTCTGAAGCATCCCTGCGTGACCGTTTCTCTCTGAGGGCAGTGGGTGCATTGTGGCGGGTGGCTCTGTTTTCTGAAGAGGCTCCTGTGCTGGCTCTGCATCCTCTGTCACACACACAACAGAAACATGAGTGTCACTGAATATCCATGCTGAATATAACTTATTGTGTGATAGGATCTTGTTTTTCAAATCCACACACATGTGAATCTGAACTGTAACACTGATACTTGCAGTCTATCAGAGGATTTCCTTGCAATGCTTTACTGTTTTCATGTCAGACCAAAGAATGTGGCAATGTGCAACTAATATATTTAGAAGACTGGTGAAAAAAATCATTTTAGATATTACAAGACAAGCATCAGACTCCTGCATTACATCACAATGATGTCTTTCACAACAGCTAAGTGGACCGAGCTTATTACCTCCACTCTGCTAATCTAGATTTTACATTCCTGGTTGTCCAGTGAATAAAGGTCTATTGACAAACAGTTTACTCAATGAGTGGATACTATTGATAAAGTGAATGTAGCTTTTTCTCATTGTTTTATATATAATTGGGTTAAGACTGCACAGGAGCTGCATTCCTGAAGATTACAATGATGGTCATGTTGGCATATTTATCATGTAATGCACAAAAGCTCAAACTTTTCAGGCTGATCTAGACCTTCATCAGCAAAAAGGTCAAAGCTGCTGCTGTCTATAAAGGCAGACTGGTCACATGACTGCCAGGGTTGTTTTAGATTCAGACGTTTTAATCAGCATGTTTCACTGAGAAAATACTGACTTCAGCAGCTTTTAAATATCCAGCTTTGATTATACAAAATGATTCCTTTCTGTCGACCAGGCCACACTCATGTTTTTGTCAGTTTATGTGTTTTCAAAGTCATGTGAAGACCTAAGTCGTGCTGCCTAACCAACGGATGTGTGTTGAAACAAGAATAGATGGTAAGAGAGTGGGGCTGACCCATGGGACGACTGAGAAGAAGAGAACAGAAACTGTGGAGTTTCTACTGTGATGAACGTCACACTTCATCACCTGCCTGCCTGCCTGCAACCCCATTTCCTTAACACGACTCTCAGATGCCTGGTCTACATGTCAGATCCCTCGCCTGAAGTAAAAGTAACACCCACCACTAGATGAATGCTTGAAAAACGACATGCTGTCCAAATATAAAATACTTAATTGAGGAAGTATTTAATCCACAAATGGAAGATCGGGGGCTTCACTGATCCATTCTTTTACCTGTCACATTATAGCATCTGATATGCCTGTAAATTCTATCTCAGCAACTCCCACGATAAGAAGAGCTACACCGGTTTAGATATTTAAAGGTCAGTTACTTATTTTCAGAACAATGTTAATGTCTTTCTAAGTTTTCTGTATTTTACTTACATTCTTGTAACCACAGATAAACCTCTGAAACAGCATTTAAACCATTATGTGACACTCAAACTCTCCAGAAAAGACCACAAAAATTAAATAAAATAAATTAATATAATCTTGTCATATGGTTGTCAGTTGTTCTTACCTGAGGTGCTGCTGAGTCTGGTCTGTCGTCTGTATATGATGAGCCAGAGAACCAGGACCAAGATGGATCCCACTGTGGCCAGCACCACAAAGATCCACAGAGCTGGACTCAGCACCATCACTGAAGGTGCTGAGTCCTGGATAGCAGGGGCCGTCTCTATCACCTGGCCCACGACAGCCGGCAGGGGCGGCTCTGAGGGCAGAGGAGCATTGACTTGGAGGAGCAGAGATGAAGTCAAGATGAATCCGGTAGACAAAATGAAAAAAATAATATCATACATATTTATTTATAATCAACATTTCTAGCATTTATATTAATGTGAGAGCTCTGTAACTTCCCCTTCAACAGACTAGTGAATAATTTAAAGACCACGATCAGCCGTACACAAGGGTAATCCCTTAAACAGTTAACTAAACTAACACTGTTAAGACATTTTAAATGGCCAGGAAGAATACATGTCAACATATAAGAGTGTCAAGTCAAACAGGTCTAAAACCAACACAAATACAAAGTGGTTTTGGGACTAAAACCAGGCAAAGTGACAGGTAAAAACTTTTCAGAGTGAAAAAAAAAATACTCATAAAGGTCCAGTTCACCTGTTGCTGGTTCAGTCTTGCTGGGGACACAGGTGTTGGTGTGGTTGTCCAAGCTCTGGCCAGCAGGACAGTCCTTCCTGACAATGGGTTTAGTCTCGCTGGGGACACAGGTCTTGGTGTGGTTGTCCCACTTCTGGCCATCCAGGACAGGTCTTTTTGGCTGTGGTTTCGGTCTCGGTGCTAATGCAGGTGTTGAGGAGGCTGTCCCACTTCTGCCCAGCAGGACAGGTCTTCTTGGCCTGTGGTTTCCGTCTTGCTAATGATACAGATGTTGAGGAGGCTGTCCCACTTCTGGCCAGCAGGACAAACCCTCTTGGCCATGGCTGAAACAGAGTGAGCAATGAAGAGACCTGCTGCAGTGTTGCAGAGTTAAACTCAGCTAGACTTGTGTTTGTGACTCAAACCAAAAAAAAAAAAAAAAAAGTAGTTGAGGACAGAGCTGTGAGACATAGGGGAGGGATCTGATGAGAGGATTTGAAATGAATGCAGAGTGCCTAACAGATGTTTCAGTTCCTCCATTTCATAGGAAAGGATGAATCACTATGTGTCTCTGGGGGCACAGAGAGCTTACTGTGTATCTGTTTCAAAAACAAAAAGGTCCTGACCCTCAAACTCCTTGCTTTGGATGAAATTGAAATTGTATGAGTAGTCATGTGTCGCTGGTGTACACGAGGTAGCGAGGAGGAGGCCTCAATGGAAATGACCGGACGATTTTAATTAGAATAATACAAAAATTTAAAGTGAAACGGATGTAGAGGAGAGTCAACAGACTAACAGGAATGGGGTGGACAGGTGGTGCAGACAGGGTCAGGTTTAGATACAGGTAAGAGGCTGAGCGCAAAGATGGCGGGTTTAGACACTGAGGCTTGATGATTGGGACAATGAGACAGAAATAATATTAAAGCCAAAACAATGGTTTATTAGTTGTTTTATAAGATTAGCTCCTTTTTGTCTGTAATTCACTAATGAAACCACAGGCATCTAAAACAAATCCGCTCTCATGTGATGTGTCATAGCCAAGTTTTCAGAAACTGCACTCATTGTGTGACATTTTCTGAGGAATTTCTCTTGTATTGACAGCAGTAATGTGGGTGAGACGAAGTGGTTCAAGGTGGTGGTTCAACTGCCGTCAACGTGTGCTGATCAAATACAGGAGGCATTTGCCGTTACTGGTGGGTATAGGAGTGAGTGAGGCTGTGGTCTACAGAAAACAAGACCCACAGAAAACAATCAGGTTATATTCTATGGTATCATCATAACACTACGCACTGCAACTGACTATGAAAATATGATGGTAAATTCGATCTGTATATGCTCTGTTAAAGGATATATTTTATAGAGCTGTGTACTTCTATTATCCTTAATGTTTGTAGCAATGTTCAAACCTTGAGGAATCTGTCATTTTGATCAAGGTAATGCTGTTTTATTTGCTTGCCTGTCAGTGGTGACATATCCCCCTCCAGTTTTATCCAGTTTTTTTTAGACACAATTTATGATACATTTTTTTGATCCTGGTCTTTTTAAATCATTTATTTTAACTGTAATAAGGATTTTAGTCATCAGACGTCTGAATCTGCTCTGCCAAACAGCACATAGAGTAACAATAGAGTAGGCTTATGTTTCCCATTTCTCTGCAGTTAATTGTGGAACATAGCAGCTAAACAAATTGTTAGCAGGAAACTAAACAAGCAGCTTCTAAAATGTAGGAAAAAAGAAAACTAATGCACTTACTTTTCTTCACTCACACAGGTCATCCAAAGAGAATTCCTCCTTATTTAACAGGTAAACTTAGCCCACTACTACTGTTTCCCCCCCATAGTTTACTGCAGGACTGAGACTTGTGCATGCACCCCTAGAGTTTTTTTGAACAAGCGAGTTGATCCAAGTACCACAATGAGGTGAGTAATAATATTTTTAAAGTGGGAAATAACTGTGATCACTGCGTGAATGCAACGCAGAACACACCATGAAAATGTCTAAACCTGAGTGGTTCAGAGTCACTGTTGCACAAGAAAAGAAGAAAGACAGGACAGCACTGGCACAGCAGTACAACTTTAATAAACAACAAGAGGGTCCTTGCAACTCGTTGCATGGCCCGTTGGGCCCATGCAACTCATTGCTCGGCCCTAATTAACAAATGAAACGAAAGCACAATAAAAGTCTGCAGGATAACACAAAGAAACACAGCCTCATTAAAAATATAAACCTGAGATTTTTTTCATTTGGCACAGTACAAAAATAGATGCTCATAGATCACATCACAGAGGAAGATCAACTGCCCTGAGTATAACATTGCACTGATTGTTTCATTGGCAATTAAAATGATAGTGTTTTCATATATGGACACATTCAAGCATTTTTTAAAAATCTCAAGAGTTCAAAAAGGGATTTAAGTCAGCACAGCCACTGATTTCACACACTGATCCTGTAGTTTATAAAATCACAAACTCTCAGAGATGAAGGCACAAATGGTTGCAGGTATAAAAAACACCCCTGATTTCTACTGTATTCCAAAGTAAATCATTCTTATTACTTTGGGTAAAATCTGATTGGCAGTTTGATAAATTGCAAGCCAAGTTTAGTATTTTATCAGATGGAAGGAAGCACAGTAACATACAAAATGTATAAACTTAAAAAAGAAAGCACATGTTGGTAGGACGCAAGACTGATCTTCAACAGTTAAAATCATCATTGTGTAAACAGACATATGAACCACAAAGAAACAGATTGTACCTTCTACCTTGGACGTTCATTACTCTGATAGCATTAGACTGGAAGCATCTCTCTGCCTCACCCACACACTTACACACACACACATAAACAAACACACCTCATGGCTTGAAGAGAAGAGGCTCCATACTGATGAAAGTGAAATTGTAGTAGCGCGGCAGACCCTGGTGGCTGATGGTGCTGAATTTATCCCAAATGAATGGCGGGAGTCCTCCCTGTGTGGTTGGCCCGTTCACTGCCTCCGCGCGGAAGTCACCAGCCATTTGGAAATCTGTTACCTGGACAGAGGACAGCACACGGACGAGAGACAGTCTGAGTCGAGCTAAAAAGCATTTGATCCCACAAAACCTATGTGACTGCGGTGATGGGAAACTACCTTAGTGTCATAACAGCCTCCTGGCGAAGGCCCCTCTGACTTCAAGTCGTTACGGCAGCAGATAGACTTGCAGGGGTTACCTTTGGAGTATGGATCCCTCCATGTAGTCTGAGAACAAGCAAACAAAGTGCTGCTTTCAGTGTGGAGGGAACAAAACTGAAAAATCAAGCTTATAGAAACACTGATATAGAGAACCAGCAGAATGTGAGTCATATAAACTAATAAAGTTTATAAAGAACCACACACCATTGAACCTCATGATGTGCTTCAAGGTGTCCAGGTCCTTGACAGTGGCCTGGTCACGGCGGAAGATCTTGGCTCTGGGACACAGATCATAGGAGAAGTCCTCTCCGTACTCCTTCCACATTTCTCCATAACCACTCAGCATGTAGATCTTCTGGTGGAAGGGGATGTTGTAGGACGGCCAGTAACCTGTGGTAAACAGAGGCAGCAAGGAAGATAAACTCTACAAATGAAACAAAAAACTGCAGAAAACAGAAAAAAGAGATGTGTTGTTACCTCTGCGCAGAGCCTGTGTCTGGTCAGAGTACTCCACCAGCCCGGGGATCTGCTCCACCACGGTCAGAGCGCCGTCATCAACACTGTAGCCCAGCTTCACTTTGCTCCTGTCCAACACCATGTACTGGTTGTTGTAGGTGCCTACAAGAGTTGAGGGTGGGTGATGGTTTATGCACTGAGAGGGTCCATGATGAGTTTAATATCACTCACTCACTGCTGACACTGAAAATAAGTATTTTTTGTCAATAATGCATGTTGACTCTTTAATAACTTGTTTATGTAAGAAGCAAACTCACATAATCCTTTTCACAATGTCCATGAAGTTTGTCACAGCCTACACAGATCTTAAAATCAGTTGCCGCCTCGTCAGACATTTAATATAATGTTAACAAATGCAAATCAGACATGATGCTTATGATAAATCATCCAAAGGCTCAGGCTTCAGACTGGGGTTTTCTCAAATCATATCTCTACTTGAAACCATGTTTGAGGCTTGAGATGAGTCAGATATCAGTCTTTCAAATTTTAAGTCTCTCTGCAAGTTGATTTTCATTCTGGGCTGAAATAAATGTAAACAAATGATTGTCTGGAAGGTAGAAATAATGCATCTAAAAATCTGCCATCTAACTCTACAGGGTCATGCTTGGGGAAAAGGCTGGCAGTAGTGCAAAGTATAAATGATTTCTTGTAACCAATGCAAAAACACTCTGCTTTTATAGATGGTCTTCATAAATGTCTTGCTTTATGTCTTACTGCATGTTAAGTGTTGATATTTGTCTTTATTTTTACTGTTACCTTGTAAAACAATTTGTAACAGAGCTTAGTGCTGTACAGATATATAACCAATGTGTTCCACTCACCAGAGTTGTACATGGAGAAGGTTTTGGCCCATTCCTCTCCGGTACGTGCCAGACTGTGGGCCAGCCTGACCCTCTGCCACGCCAGCAGGCTGTTGGGGGTGATTATGTCAAAAAGGGAGGAGTTGAAGACACTGTTGGTGGTTTGGGTCATCATCAGACCACTGCCCAAGAGGTAGAAGTCATCCAGAGACACCAGGAAACCTGAGGGGAGAAGGTAAGCTGAGATCACTTTGGACAATTTTCACAATCAAGCTGTGTTCATCAGGAGACTTCCTGGGACCTACATACCAGGGTAGCTGCTGAAGGACAGTTTCCCAGTGGCCGTGTGGGGCTCAGTGATGCGGAAATCCCAGTGTTTGTAGATCCGCATTGTGGCAGCATACGTGTACCAGCTGGAGTGGGCAAACAGGAGGTTCTCAAAGCCTGGCAGCATCTGAGGAAGAGAGCAGAAAACGGAAGAGTGGAGTTGATACTCAGGATTCAGTAGATATTCTTGTGTCAGAGGTAACCAGAATTACTGCCTCGTGGTTGTCTGCTTACACCAATCAGTAGCTATGACAGCAGTCGATGTTTCTAATGTTGGATGGATGTTGCTTCAAAGAAGCTACAAATTCTAAAAAGTGAAAACTTCACACATATCTTCAACTGCATTGCACAGAAAATCTATACAGTTGCCATTTCAGTATCTGACCAAATGTGAAATATGGTCACAATTCTGTTCAGTTCTGTTCTTCAGTTATGGTGTTGAATAATTTTTTACAGAACATTTTGAGCTTCGACCTTTTGGATATAAAATCTCATTACTACATTTTATCCTGTTAGAACATTGTGTGAAATTTTGTCATCATTAGCATATTAACTAGAGTTTGAAACCATTTTCTTTGAGGTCACTGTAGCTTTGACCTTTGACCACTAAATTCTAATCAGTTCATCCTTGAGTCTGAATGAATGTTTATGCTAAATTTGAAGAAATTCCTTCAAGGCATTCCTGAGATATCACATTCCCGAGAATGGCACGGATGGACGGACAGAGAGACAGCCTGAATATATAATACCTCCAGCCACGGCTGTCGCCAGCACAGAGGCATAATTATTGGAATTTGTGTCAGTGTGACTCAGATTAGAAGAAATTAAAAATATCTGACACAGTGGCTCAGCAGAATATTCATTTAATGACCCAAATTAGCATCAGAGGTCAAGAGGCGGGATGTTGGGAATATGAAAAATCCTCCTATTGAACACCTCTATAATCTTAAGCCACACAGACTCCTTGGTGATTCACAAGGTTTCCTAAGATAACCAAAAATATCAGGATGAATTACAGAGATATTCAAGTAAAATGCTACAAAAGCCATTTGATTTAATGTTAGCATAAAAAAACCATCTTGGATTTCACTGTTGAGTGTCATGTTGATATCTTAGAAAAAGCTACAGAAAGTAAATGTGGCAGTGCTCAGCAGTGCAGCAAATATGTCTTATGTAATTTTGAAGCCACTTCAGGGGAAAATGTGGCTGTTACTGACTTTAGTTAGTCGGTGCAGCTACATAATTAAATGTGATTCAATCAATCTAAATTTATAGCATAATAAAACATAAGAAAGCATTGCAGTCCCAACAGATCTAAAATGTGTAGGAATCATTCCCACATTAGGACACAATATTTCTACAGTTTGTGTTGCTAAATATATTTTCATGTTGGATGAGACAGAGGGATCTGCTGACACTTTGTCTCATACCAAAGCCTATTTCTTACCCCACACAAGACCTATTTACTCTAACACAAGCGTATATGGGTGTTCTTTGTTTATGTAGAAAATGAAACTATGTACTCTCCTGCATCTCTGGGAACACTGGTGTAGGTGTTAAGAAATGGTCAGAGAGGAGAAATATACACTTTATAGACTACATTATGCACTGATGAAAAAGAAAGCAAATGGAAAGATTTACATCCTTGGAATAAGTTAAGTATGCAAAGTGAATGATAATCTCTCATTTTACCAATGCACCACTACATTTGTTTAGACAGGAACTTGACTCATCATTGGTGGTCGAGCGTTTAAAGCTTTTTCTCACCTAGCACACCTACATGAGCACATGTGATTACATGTGATTGTGGTTCATAAGTTATTTTGGACAGCAGCTCGTTTAACACTGTCTTATGTCTTGCTGTGTGCATTCCTTATATGAAGTATATAACAAGTCTTACAGCCGGACTAGAGCATGTTTTGACCTCTGACCTTGATGAGTGCAGAGCAGTGTCCCATCCCTGGTAGTTTGAAGTCCCTGAGTGGGGAGTTGGAGCTGGGGACCAAGGCTGGGATCAGATCCAGCAGGTCTCCCACTGAGTTCAGGAACTGGATGGCAAACAGGGACAGCGGCTGTGGGAATGACACCAGATTAACAGCTGTGAGCCAGAAAATGAAAATGAATAGTACTGTTGCTTTCACAGTGAGACAGACACCAATCCAAAAATAAGTCTTGTGCAAAACAACTGATCAATTGAGAAAGAAAAAAACAGTGCAATCAGAAGCTATCTGGAGAGCTTTCATGTTCTTTGTCTTATTAACCCTCAAGTGGTGCAAAAACCAAAACTACCATTAAAATTATTGATAGTAATATAATAATACTGGCACCATGAGTGGGTTTGCCTTGTACTGAGTGGATCATAAACTAACTCCTAAAAAATATGCGCAGTATCTGCTGTTAATTTACACATGCATACATAAAACATGCAATCTCATGTGCCTTTAAATTTTAGAGTTAGTCTGGTTTGCATCGGAGGTTCCTCATTTTAAATCAGAACTTAACAGATCTGTATTTAAATGTGGCACAATAGTCAGATGAAGTAAACATCATGTTAATCTTGAAGTGAAATTTCTAGCTTCTTGTTTTAAGATTGATTCATTTTTACAATAAATCATAAATGACGTCTTAAACAAATCTTCTGTGTTTAATCTCTAACTTATAACTGCAGTGTATGTGTACACACCTGAAACCTGATTTTAAACAGTTTCAGCTGTTTGTTTTGTATCTTTTCCCCATAGTTTTAAATATATGGACTTCATACCTTTTTCCCTTGTTTCTTGGCCCAGTCTCTTGCTCCTGCTTGTAGTCCGTCCATCTGGGCCACGATGAAGCCTGCGTGTTTCCACAGAGGATCAGAGCTCTTGTTCAGTTTCACCTGCTCCCTGACCCATGAATCCTGCTTCCTTCAAGCACAGGAGTGACATTTGCCATTTACTGCTTTTATTATCTGTAACAATTTACAGTAAAACACTTAAAAGCAAAAGAACCAAAGAGCTCATAAATAAAAGCTGTATAGGCACGTAGATCAACAGATACGGTGCATTTTATTGCCATTTTTAAATTGACTTAAACTAAGATATCATGCATAGAAACAAATATGAGACCCTCGGGCCACTCAAAACCTTCAAAACATTAGGTAACGCTAAATTAAAGTTAGCAATCATAAATTCTGAGCAATCAAAAGAGTCTGTGCTCTCCTCTTTCTCCTTTTGCTGACTTTTACAATGTGGTCGTTGTCATTAACTACACTAAGCTGTGGTCTGGTCAAGAGCAGCTGAATGCCCTTACAGACATCACACCTCGAAGTGGGTGTAGTATGAGATTAGAACTGGACCTCTCTGAGAAGAGGATCTGAAAGATGATCACAGTGACGTGTGACTCAGAGTGTGTACTCTATGTCGACTGCTGCTGCTGCTGCTGCTGCTGCTGCTGCTGCTGTGGTTTTTAAACATTTTTACAAGGAAAAGAGAACAAACTCACGCCATGAAATCCTGAACAGGGCCAAGCATCTTTGGTTCAGTTATCAGCTGTGGATACATGTTGGTGTAGTGGTCCATCATCTGCCTGAGGAAGGAGAGTACTTGTTAATGTTAAATTAATGAATTCAGAATAACAACAATACAGTGTTTGATAATGTTTGGTTGGAGTTTTTCTGTGGAGGGAGCTGTCAATTTTTTCTTACATAAAATGTCAAAGATCAAAGTTTCTATTTTTTCTCTAGTGCCTCATCGCACATCAACGAGTCATCAACGGACTCAGCTTAGGACTGCAGTGGACACTGTTCTACATACTGACCAAGCAAACACCACTTTGATTACTGATATTTGTTTTGTTTTGATTATCAGATGTTTGAGCGGCATGAATGTGCTAACATAGACCTTGTTGTCAAATGAATAGGATGAGCACATTCCTGACACCTTACTGGGCAGTGAGGAAGCCTTCCAGGTAGCCGGCCAGGAAGAAGGCGACCTCATCAGTCTGAGGGGTCTTTCCGTAGCCGGCGCGTATCTCTAGGACGCTCCAGCCTGTACTGGACAGGGTATTATTCAGGTACCCGTATGCGTCCCCCTCTGTCTCCAGCACCCCCTCCTTGAGCAGGACCATCTTGTGATCGCTGTCCCAATACACCGTGGCTGCTGTCATTTCTGAGAAGAAATGACCATTAAGAAGACATTAACAAAACTCAATGGCCCCAGAAGATCTGCTATACCACAGTCATGCACATTTATATAAAAAATCAACTAAATCTTAAAATACTCTGTATACTGTATTTTCAAGCTGACACTGACACATATCAGTTCAGTATGACAGTTCACTGAGGCATCTCCATTATCTACCTCTTTTTAGCTGGTGACAGATGACATATGCATCTGTCACATGACCAGAGGAGGTAAATCCCATTTACTACAAATTTAATTCCCACACCTGTAAATCTGGGTTTCTTCTCTCCTTTCTTTTATTTATGTAAATGTTTCTATATTGGCTCGTGTTAATATATATTTGTGGATATAAACGAAAATGAAAGTTAAAACAAACATTAAAACAAACGAGCAACCCTCGTGAGTTTGAGGATTAACACCTTCAACTCAAGATGTTATCTCCAACACACGTTAAATAACAACAGCTGACAGAGAGTAAGAAAATATCATCGATATAAAACCACATGCATGTTTCAAGCCAAACACACTTAGTGAAATCCTAAGAATAAAGCCATTACATCCTTATACAACCGCGCGTGATTTCTCATGAACTCGGCCTACTTACTGTCAGCAGAGGCGAAGGTCGCAGCCGCGCTGAATAGAAGAAAGACATGCAGCCTCTTTACTAAAAGCATGGCTGTGTGAAAGCAGTTAAAAGCTAAAACAACTGCAGAATGGAGACAGGGATCATCCAGAAGTGGCTCAGGCGAAGAGGAAATAAGTTGTTTTGTGGCGGAGGGAAAGTCCGAGGCTGCAGGAGTGTCAGCGCAGTGGAGCGTTTCCTGATTGGCTGAGAGCCGGGGAAAAAGGGAACAACACACCGTGCGTGTGCTCACTGAGCAGGTACAGTCCTACTGTTTACTGCTGTATAGGTAACAATAACTCAAGAGTTCAACCTAACTTAGTGTTGTTTCGTGCTAGTGTCACAAACGTGAGCAAAAACTTTCACCCCAGATGGGACTCGAACCCACAATCCCTGGCTTAGGAGGCCAGTGCCTTATCCATTAGGCCACTGGGGCTCTGCGACATAATCTCGACATATCAAATACTTTTATATATTAATACCACTTGACGCTTCATATATTCCAACTTCTTTTCATTACATCCGCTGTTTTATACACGTATATTTCCTTTATTTGATTTATAAAGTACATTTTTCATGCACACATCATCCAGCTAATAAAACAATACAGAAACATGCCAGTCAAACAAAGACAAGATGAAATGTTCACACAGGCAAATGGTGGTTGAAAAAAAGACAATTACATCCTTCTGAAACAGGCCAAACGAGTTATTAGTATTTATTCGTGTTACAAAATAACCGTTGAAATAAGTCGACTAATTTCCGCCAATATGCTGTAGCTGTTAATGAAACAACATAGTGGGTCCCTTTAATGCATTACATTTCAGTTATTCAGAAAAACAAAACCACACACGAAAAAAAAAAAAAAAAAAAAAAAAAAAAAAATTCAACACTGGGACTTTAGTGCCCTCATAGCTGTAGAACGTGATCTGATGTGATGCTGCCCCCAAGTGATAGCCTCAAACAAATGCTCCCAACAGTAAATCATGAAAAAGCACAAATCGTCTTAACCCTCAGAGGACAAAATGACAGAGAAGTAGCATAATTAAATCATCATATTCACTATAATATAGAATCATGTCGAATAAATAAAGTTGGAATGACAAGAAAAATTACAACAGTTTTTACACCCTTTCTGCTTGCACATATTAATTTACATGTAGTGTTTGTATTCCTCAATCCATTTCCACAGCATGGTAAAGCTCTGTGAGGCTGTTTCTCCTCCTAAACTGAAACACTACCAGAGTTAAGACACAGCTGGAATGAAAAAAAAAACATGCTGGTGAGGGAAAGTTAGCAACATGTGTGAGTGTGAAGAAAATAACACATTTTAACTTGAAGCATGTGGTAAATAAAACACAATTAATGAAAAAGGCTTTGGTGTTAAAGCTTTTCACAGCTCTCCCTTTTTAAACAAATAAACTGTGGTGAGGAGGAAAAAAGCTGTGGACAAAGAGACGTAACAGCTGCATGTAACAAACACTTCATGTGGGAACAGAATCACCGTCTTCAACAACACCTTCACAATTTGTGTATTCATCCTCCAGTTTCATTTTCCAGTTGTTTGTTATGACTCAACGTTTACCACAAAATAATATTTTAGGTAGCTAAATATAATCCCTGTTCAAAATGCAACAAGTCTGAAGCAAAGAAAATAAAATAAAAATGTAAATGTCAATATATAGCTTTTACAATCCACAATATGCATATTAAAACACATCCCAGAACCCATTAGACTTCATTAAACTACGAGCTGAGAAGGCACAACTCATATGTAAAAAGTTCATACTCTGCTGTATGAAAAACCTTCCGCAGTATTCAGATTAAAATAAAGGTGCCTTCTGTTTTTTGTGTGTCTCTCATTTCGTTATGACCTTAGATGTGGAGGACAGTCATATTAAAAAGCAAAGGCTGTTTCTTTAAGGAGAAGTTTTAAAGTCAAAATGAGCAATGATAAAGTGTTACAGTAAAATAACCACAAAGCTGCTGATATCCCAGGAAGAAAACACCAAAGACCAACATACAGCACGATAGCAGCAATTTTCAGTAGTGTTCACTCAAACAGTGTAAACCTTTCCAGCTGCTACGCTGCACCTTAAACATCACTGCTTGGTGAGTGTGTTGACATTAAATGCAAATGTACACTTATGTACATTTGAGAGTGGACTTCATCTCCACACACACACACACCACACACACACACACACACACACACACACACACTCATTCGTCATCAATCAGTTTCTCAGCGCCGTTCTCTGCTTGTCTTCCTGCACCGCCCCCTCCTTCCTCTCTGCCTCTCCCGTCCTCCTCCTCCTCCTCATCTTCAGTGTAGGACAGCGACTGGCTGCTGTAGTTGATCATGGTGCGGGAGAGGTCCACTTCGATGGGAAAGACATCCGCCTCCTTCAGAACGGCGTAGCACTCGTCATAGTAATGAGACATGCCTGAGACGAAGCGCTGCAGCTGGAACACAATGTCCTGGACTGTAGATGAAGAGGAGAGGGAGGTATGAAAGAGTGTTGAAGTTAATACATGAAGTGACAGGAAGGCTGAACTGAACACTAATGATTTCAATAACAGTGAAAGCGTCATGTGATTTAACAATGTCATACTATGATGATCTTGGCAAAAATTAGGCTACTAGATGATATGTCCTTAATCACAGATATAAAGTCAAAATCTAACACTACTGAAATATATGAAAAAAAAAAAACTCAAGATATGTCTTTACTTTTTAAACATTTCTAATTAAAACAGTGGAAACTTTGAGCAACAAATATAATGTTTAGCCTTTTTCTTTCCTTTGTGTCTCGTGTTGCATGTATACTGTCCCACTTCATCTCATATACCCTGTTTTAACTATTAGATGACAATATGAGCAAAGACCTGATTTTTTGTGTGTTACTGTTTAGACCTGTAACTTTAGAGGATAACTCTGGCCTTTATCCAGGCCAGAGTTATCCTCTGGCCTTTATCCTCATGCCTTATTTTCCCATGTTTTTGGATGTAGATGACTGATAAGGACACTGCTGAGCAAGAATACTGTATCTGACAACTGTGAACAGCTGCTCTATTGATAAAAACAGTTATTTTACCTCACAGAACACAGACACTGCTGGAGTAACACTGCTTTGATTGTCATTGTGTGACTGTCAGCAGTTGAAGAAATATTTTGATACTTTACAGGAGTAAAAGTACAAAACAGTGAAACAAACAAACAAACAGATCAGGACAGTGATATTCTAGGAGCTCTTGTGTTCTGCTCAGAACATAAGTGTTTTTTCCAGTTGAATCTTGTAGTGATATATAATATTTCTGGTTACACAAAAGGGATCTTAGTCTTTGCACAAGCACTCAGGTGGATGCATTTTGACATGGACAACTGGCCATATGATTACATTGCAGCAGCTGTTCACACTTGCCAGATACACCGTTCTTACTCAATACTGCAGCGATTCCAAAGATTTTTGACCCTTTCAAACATTTACACCTAAAATATGGGAAAATAAAGCCCAGGTTAAAAAGCTGAGATAAGCAGAGTTATCCATTAATACATCCTGGCCTGAATGGTATGATGAAAAAAACAGGAGGAAAAACACAAAGCAAACCAAACAAAAAACAACACTGACAGACCATGTTTCTGATCCAGCAGCTCAATCTTCTCCAGAACATCCTTCCTCATTTTGGCGAAGCGAGCCCGAGCCTCCTGCCGACACCTTCAGCACCAGACGGTACTCATAGTTACCGGTGCTGACACGATACAGAGGCTCTCCCATGGCCTGCAGAAAGAAGTACATTATTCACTGCTTCAGAGACTGTGAGTAGATAAAAAAACTAATCATGGTTTTGTTGGTCTACCAATTAGTAGTGTCAGTATATGGTGATTGTACTGATTTAATTCCTCATGCTAGAATTTAAATGTTCACTCACAATACTGCTGTATTCTTCATCATCCATTTCCTTCACCTTCAAGCAGTATGACTGAAACACACAAGGGATTCATACTGTTATTCTGCTGACTGACAGTTTTACAGGTGATATCTTTGTGCTGTGTCATGTACTAAACCAGAAGAACAGAGAGCTGTGACTTTACCAGATATTCAAACTTCACATCCAGGTACTTGCGGATGGTGAGCTTTGTGTCTGGTATGGCCTTGTGAAGGTACGTGTTCAGGTCATGAAGCATCTGCACAATGATATATGATTGGTCAGAGAGTCAGACAGAGCACAGAGTCATGTCATGAGATCCATAAAAGACAGACTGACAACAGACAGAGCAGTGTTATATTAACTCTTGACATCTTACCAAACAAGTATGTGCTTTGTACTTCCATCTAGTTTAATTAAATATAACTGAACCAAAATCCAAAGCACAGAAGATGGTACCACATTAAAAAAGTAAAGATGAAAAACATCCTCATCAAGTTTGTCTAGTCCTTAAAAATGAAAAAAGTTAAGTGCTTCAACATCAGTAAACGCTTCAAAGCCAAACTTTAAAGGGGCAATAAGTAAGGTTTCTCTGACTCTGAATATGGTTTCTTGCTGGGAGTGGATGGTGGTGATGGTCGCTAGCCAAGAGCTTTGGCCATCGTTGCATTTACAATAAAAGAGGTTATAATACATCATCTACAGTGACAGAGACAGTATGAGATGAAATAGACCTGATGCTACTTCGTTAGGACAGTTTAGACACAGGAGTGACTTGTTATTGTAAAGTGAGGTAAGGGGCTGGGGTTAGCGGGGACTGATGTTTGGTGAGTGGTTGACTGGTGAGTAAACAGATGTTAATGCTAAAATTGGCTATGTAGCAATAGCAACAACTTACGTATTGCTCCTTTAAACTGAACTTACAGGTTTGATGGTCTTTAGCAGCTGAATCCCATATTTCTCAATGTTGCGGTGAGCATCAGCAAACTTAACAAATGCCTCACTGGCTGCAGCCTGGGGTTCTCGAACCCCAATGACAGAGAAAACATCACCAAACGCTGAGAAGGCAAATTATTAAACACCAATCAGATACATTAGCTACTAAAGCTGAGATACATTTAGATCTATTGTCATTATGTCATTATGTTTGTTATTTTTCTCTAAAACATTTGCACCAAAAACTACAGGGAGACTTTGTTTGGTAATTTCTGATCAGGGTAACTAACCTCTGTGAGTTTGAGAAAGCTCAAAAAAAGCTCTGAGCAGCCTCTTTGTGTGCTCCATCAGCCCTACAGGCAAACAGAGAAATGAGACAAACAGCAACAAGTGAATCTTCAGAATACTCACCTCACCACAATGTATTGGTTTAAAACATCAGACCTAAAGTTACCTGCTTTAAAGTGTGTAAAGTCTGTAAAGTGTGAGTTATCACACTGAACTACAATAGTTACTGAATTCTAGTTTGATAATTTGATAGTTGTTTACCTTTGTAGAGCTCTGCTGTCTTCTCCAGCTCTTCCAGTCTTTTGACCAGTCCATCTGTAAATTAACACAATTTTACACAATTAAAGCTCTATACATTTATATGAATAAATTAATAGTGGTCATAAAAATCGAACCATTGCAGAGGATAGCTCTACTCAGTCCGAGAGCGTCTGCTGTTCCTGAGCTCATATTCTCCACCAGCCGATGTTTGACCTTTTTCAGCACTAAAACAAACAGAATATGTGTTTAACACTCACCACAGCACTGGATTAGAGTTACTGTGATAATTTAGGAATGCCAAGTTTACCATTACACTACATAATCGACAGAAAGTAACATAAACAATGGATCAAGACTAAAAGTGAATGTGTGTGTATGTGTCTAGTGGAGGAGATACCTATATCCAGAGACTTCCCCTGTTTTGGGTCTGCCTGCAGTTTGTTGTAGTGGATTGTTGCTTCTCCCTGATACACAGTTACATCAACAACAAATAAACTGGATGTTTTTAAAAGAGCATCATCATTCATTTAGTGTTATAAAAACTTAAAAATAACAATTAAAATACAATGCATTATCCTATTAAAGGTGGTAAAACTAATAATGGACAAACTGCTCCAGTGTCACAATGCAAGGGTGAAAATCCCATGCAGTGTTTGCACAAGCTAATCTTTTAATTCCCACACTGGACCCTCACTTTAATCCACCAGTCAGGAAGTCATGAAATTTTTCTGGGTGTGAACAATAGATGCCAAAAACAACACAGTCACTCTACATTGGTGACGTTATGCCAAATGCTATGGGCTATTGTCCTGACCCTTTTAGCATAGCTCGACAGGCCAGTAAAGTCCCTTTCTCCACAGTCCGGTGGTGGGCTTGCACCTATAGTTAGGAAGCTATTGGACTATTCACCAATAAATCCACAGTGGGACACAACAGTGTGAGTAATGTTTCTTTCATTTGACGTATTTTTATCCATGCCCATATGTGCTTGACTTCCTTTTTCTAATTTGTCAGAAGGCACTTGTCAACTGGTGCAGAATTAGATTGTTTTATTTGTTTCATCTGAAGAAGATCAATCAAACAAGGACTGATTCCCTACCTCAGTGTGTGATGAGACAGAGACAAACTCACCAGCCACAAAGCAAAATTACTTGTGTTTGACAAGTGGCTCGGATTAATTTTCTGTCTTTGTCATCATCTACTTTAATTACTAACTGAGAGGACTGCATGGAGTTGGTCAAAGTCTAAACTGTGCATCCACAGAACTGCAGGAGGAGTAAATAATAAGCCATCTGATCATATCTTGGAGCTGTTCAGGACTGTTAACAAGTATGAGCCTGTGTACCTGGACAGCTTGAATCATCTTAGCCACTTCCACTTTAGTCTTTCCCTTCACTGGTTTCCCATTCACGCCAGTGATTTCATCGCCTGCTGCCAGTGTCCCATCCAGAGCTGCCGGGGTGTTATCAAAGACCTGGGAGACGACAGAAACCACATTTACCAGTGACACAGGGCATGAATATTTCCTCTTCAACTTAATCAAATATTTTAAAACCTGAAACATGGTAGAAATGTACTGTCATATATTCAAAATGTGGTTATAATTGTTCTGTACCTACCTGGACAATATAGAGGCAAGGACAGTACTGAGCCCCACCACCAATACTGATGCCAATAAGATTATTAGCATCTTTCTTCAGACACACAGTACCAGGTACTGTTGGTATCCCCCTTCAGAGAAAACATGATACTTTGAGATTTGCTTTATTTAGTTGACAATTCTAAGAGGAACAGCATCAAAGTAGAAAATCATTAATTGCCCAACCAGTAATTAGTTCAGCGATGAGAGTAATGGGTGCAAAGTTAATATCAAGACTTAGTTTGTCACTATTATCTACTGCTAAAAAGGTTTAGTCCTGTCTCAGCATGGTGATTGTCTCTGTGCATGCTCCCATGTATGAATGGAAGATTTTAAAATGCCCATAGTGTAAAACTCACTAAAATACACAACTGAATGGTTCAGATCATAAAGAGGGAAAACATAATTGTGACTCACAGCTTGTCCTCCTCCAATTCATAGTCCATGTCTGTGAACATTTCAGGACAGAGTCACTTCTGTCCCCGTGAAACCTGTTAGTGAATATTAGTGAACAAAGGACATAATGTTAAATACTGCGTCACTGTACCTTTTATTTATTTGTTGAAGACGGAAATAGACAAAAAGCCGTTGCTGTAGCAATTTAAGCAGCTCTCTCAGTATGAGCTACCACTGACATAAACCGTGATTTAAAGTGACATGTCATTCTGGTGGGAAATGCTGCATCTATCTATTTAAAGCAGCTCATTCTGCCAGGAGAGCTTCCTCAGGACACAGACACTGACTCACAGACAGATCTCACTGTTTGAGGAGGAGACACCAGCTCCTGCAGCAGATGAGCAAACAGCTGGTAACGACCAACGCATGCTAACCACCTGAATTAGTCAGTAAAATGAGTATACATAAGTGTAGCAGTTGAAAGTAAACGTACCGACCGTCTACGGTGAAAACAATTACTGCAATATTTCAGCGAAGTAGGCCAACAACACGAAAACTGCTTGCTAACGCTGGCTAATTAGCTGCTAGCTACTGTAGGCTACTGGCAGGTGGGATGACAAATTTCAGAAACGCCAACATGTCGTTAACGATTTACCTTTATTAGGATTCACACCAGTTTCTCATTCAATGTCCCGTAATATGTAAGTGATATATATTTTAAATTTGCTTCTTTTAGTCGCCACTGTTTGAATTTGTAGATCCACTGACAGGTTCTCTGTTTACTTTATTTCGTCACTTCCGGCAAAGTAGCGGAAGTTGTTGTAGTACAATGGGTAATATCCATAGACTGTGTATCGCTTTTATTGTATTCATGTTTTTACAGTCAGAGACACTAACCCTACGTTATTTCGTAGGGATAAAAATTCATTCTGGCTATTGAAACACAGTTTGTTATCAACCAACAAAAGTCCATGTAAAGCATTCCATTCGTCCACCTATTTAATCATTGACTTTTACCGCCTTCCAGTGGCCACAGGCAAGAGCTGCAACAAATCAGCTACTAAATTACCGTCATTGCAAACATGGCAGCATAACAGTAAAACTTCCGGCGAGTACTTTCAAAATGAAGTGACTAAACTGAAGCCGCATTCTTCAGTCTAGATGGAGGCATCGTCATTCCCTATGACAAGTGTGGACCCGGTGTCTTCAAATTTTGACAATGAGAAAAAAATTAAAATATGTTGTTTTATTGTCATTTAAGATCTTGCAGTTCCTGAAAGTGACTGGTAGGCGGCAACCAGCCCTTTACTGCATAGTTAACTAACAACCCCCAGCAGTGTCCCGATAACTGGAAGTTTAACTTATTGTTATTCATTAAATACCCGAACAAGTGTTGATTTACTCTAAGAGGGAGGGTAAACTGAACCTCATTTAATTAAAAATATATAAACAACAAGGACTAAGTTCTATAAAAACACTCGTGCAGGTTCTTCTTTTCTTTCAGTCAGTCACTGGTTGTGACACTGAGCACACTCTCACACAGGAAGTCCATGAATTAATAATTAAATAAATAATGCCAAATGAAGACATGAAGAGCTATCTATCAAATTCATCAAATCAAAATCCAGTTCAGGTCAGGATGAGAAACCAAAGAGCAGAGTATCATCAGTAGATTACTTAAAATTCAAAAAACACTCAATGTGATTGTGATAGAGAACAACAGTCTAAATATCAAGAATCAAGAATAATCATGTATACATTTCATTTTTAATGTACATAAGTCAAACATGAAAATGTTCTCATTGTAATAGACTTGTTGAATACCACAGGCACAGTATAGTTGTGTTTTTTCCTCCAATGTAAATGCAACAATGTCTTGATGACCCCCTCAGTGTACACAATAGCTCCCAATCTCAATCTAGTTTGTCCAAACACCTCACAGTTAATCAAATGCAAAATGAGATCAACAGCAATGATTAAACAGAGCAGTGTCTCTGAATAGAATTCTTGATTGTCTCATTGTAACTGTTGAAAATCCTTTCACCGAGTCTTTTGTCCTTCACATTACAAATGAAATTGAAACTCTCACTCCCTTACTTTTTGTCTTCCAAGGTAGAGGACTGTGCCTGTGTACCAAGACTATCCTCCTAAATCTTCCATTAGCTCCAGGACTCCTCACTAACACCAGCACCCAAAATGAGCATGGTAAGTTTAAATCTGTTGCTGCCTGTCACTGTACTGCACTCTAGAATTTATTTGTTGAATAAATAATAACAAACATCTGACAGATAGCAATATCTGATTGTTCCTGAGTTGGCTGCCAAAAAATAATCTTTCATTTTCTAATCATATTGTTTGAAACCCTGTACTAAACTGTGTTTCTCAGCAACTTGAATTGAAGAATGTGGATCTGCGTGCAGGAGATCAGCTGAAATTGAAGGGAGTAATTATGCATGATGCTGAGAGGTAAGCTAATCAAAGACATTAAAATTTATTTTATATCAGCCTCTTCACTGATTAAAATAATATGATGATATCTATGGCGCTACATTCTGGTTTATTTCTGTAGCAAAAAAATCTAAAAATCTGGAAAAATGTGGACTTAACTTTTATAAACTGTCTGTTGATTACATGTCTGTGTAGTTTTCAAAGCTCTGCAAACACCTGGATGTTAACACTACATTTCTTTAATAATCTCAGATTCCAGATCGACCTCGGCTGTGATGCAGACGACCTGGCGCTGCACTTCAACCCTCGTTTCCATGATGACGCTGATGGAGCTGTGCTCGTGTGCAACTCAAAGACTGCTGGTTGTTGGGGCGATGAGAAACGGGAAATACACAACCCCTTACAGAGGGGCGCAGATGTCAAGGTGAGGGAATCTGAACGAAGAGAAGATGCGTGTACTTGATGAAAAATGCTGTAAAAAGGTTTGGTGAGGATTTTTAAAAAAGTTTAAAGGGTGTGGTTCACTAACCATGTGGGTTGTTAAAATTTTGTTTGCAGAGGTTTTAAGATATCTGTCTCAGAGATTTTCTACTGAAAATGAAAAGGTTTTACTCTCTGAGTGTCTCTCTTCTATTTTAGATTGTATTGAAGTTGGCTGGAGACATGTTTGAGGTGGAGCTTCCTGATGGACAGGAAGTCCAGTTTCCCAACCGTGTTTGCATGGACGTCATCAGCTACATCAGAGTCACAGGAGATTTCAAACTGACCTCCTTCAAGATCTGCTAAGAGAGGCAGCTGCTGTAACACAGTTTGGTTAAAGATGAGACTTTGATTCAGTTATTGTAAGAAATATTAATCATTAAGAGCTATAGCTCTTCAGGAAAATCTGTATCTGTATTTAAGAATGTCCTCATGTTCACAAGAATATAAAATGTTTCAGTTCAAATTATCTTGTTTAGTTTTATCTAAAGGGTCAGTTTTATAAACTGTAGCCTGATCCTGGGTTTGAAAAATATTTCCTCAGAAAGAGTAACACAACACACAGTGAGTATCATCTAGTTATGAGAAAGAGGTGGTCCAATTAAAGGGCCATTATAGTTTTGCTCATGAAGTCCATTTTATTTTTCACAAGGAATACAATTGTATTATGTCTGAGAAAATAACACTGGACATGTCAAACTGATGTCATCGGGGTTATTTCAGCTTGAACTTGAGTCTTTGAATCGATAACAAATTGGAGGTGTGGGTTTTAAAAGGAGTGGGTCGGGTGGGTAGGTGGGGTTGGGGGGTGGGAGGCAAGAATTAAAGGTGTAAATTAAGACTTTGTTATTAGAGAAACAAAAAGAAACATGGTGTTTCAGTAGATATGAAGTAATTATTTTATTATAACTCATTGTGTTCATTAATAACATGAAAGTTTGAACTCAACAAAGCTTTTTGTGTTGTCACAAAATTATTAATAGATGGTAAAATCTTTTAGAAATATTTTCTAACATGACTTACATTCTTTACATTAAGCCTGGACATCAGAAAAACTTGGACAGATTAAGATTCTACTTAAACAAAAAATTAACTAACTATTGCTGTAGATATAATAACAGATTGTTTAAAATGAGATTGAGTTGAACACTTCAAATACTTGTAAAGACATAAGATATACAAAAAAACAAACAAAAAAAAATAGTTTGACAGGATTTTCAGATGTGATTTTTAGAAAATAGTTACATGGGTTAAAGAAATACACCGTCCATTATCTGCTGTAAAAAAGTAGATATTAGAATTTCTGACAGCATGTCTCTCATGAACTTCATCAAAACTCAATTTAAAAACGTAAAATTTCACATATTTTGATTTAATAAAACAAATTAAAAAAAATGAATCAGAGCAGTGTTAACTTGGACTAAACCCCATAAACATTTGTGTTTTCCTACATAGCAATCATAGTCTTTTGAATTTGAAATGGATTTGTATTTTCCATTCTTTTTCATTTCATTTATCATGTCAGGTTCAAAACTGTGACCTTTAATGATTGAAAATGAAAATTTCTCGTCTCCCAAGTTGATGTCTTCAATAGGTTTTGTATCTGCAGTTAGTTCATTCACCCAGTCTCTCCAAACAGAGTTGAACTGCTTTTCAAGTTCCTCTTCATCTTTTGCCTTGTCCTTTAACTGATGAGCGAGCTCTTTGCTCTTCTGCAGCAGCTTTTTCTCAAACTCTGTCTTCTTATCATCCAGCTTTTTACAAGCATTTTTCTGCTGGATAACTTCATCCAGTTTTCTTTTCTCTCCTCTCACCTGTTCATCATGAAACTTTTGATTTCAAATCATCCTCGCCACTGAACCAACATTGCTTTGTCTCTGTCATCATCAAAGTACGCTGTCATTTCTTTTTTGACTCCTTCATAGGTTTTGCTCATTTCTTTAATAAGAAAATTGAGCTGAACCTTTTCAAGTTTTCCATTTTCCATTTCAGTATAAACATTATTTTCAATGGTCAACAAGGTGCTTCTCAGGATCTGGGTCCAGTTCCCGTACTGGACCTCAAGTTTTCTGTATGCTGCAATTTCAAGTGCGTTTTTGAAACTGAAAACAAAATGTTCATTCATCAGGGCGTTCCACAGGTCAAGAGGCAAAGTACTTTACATCTTTTTGCACATCAAATGCAATGACGTCACTGAAACACTCTGCATCACACACCTCTTCTTTGGCAGCTAGGTGAGCCATCTGGTCCAGTTTTTCTTGCAGGCGTCTCTTTCCATCCAACTCAAGAGTACGCAGTCCCTCAGTGTCCAGCACTAGAACATAGTCAAACTGAAAGTCTTTCTTCATGTCCTCTGACACTTTGACCAGCTGCATGAAGGCACCCCTGAAGATTTTTCCCATTTCTCTAAAGATGTGCTCCAAGTCAAAAGTGGCTGACTGCAGTTTTGTTGAGATTTGTTTAAGTTCAGTTTGTTTGTGTTTTAACTGATCAGATTTGTCATGTTTCTTCTTCAGAGCCAAGACCTCAGACCAGTTTTCATCATAGTTTTGCAGAATTGAAGTGAGATCATTACAATTGTTTTTGTGTGAGATCAGCAAGACAGGAGTCAGGAGTCACACCCTGACTATTTGCCCTTGCCTGCTCCTGCCCACCAAACCTTAAACATGGTGAACTGTGAACTTGAATGTTTTGAGTCATGTTGTTAAGTACCTGAGCTGTGAAAAAACCTCCTCCACATAAGTCAGAGCAGTCAAGACTTACAGAAGATATATCATAGTATGAAGCTGAAGTTTCAATGCCTGTTAGATATACATGCACTGAAATGTGTAGACAAACATATGTGTGTGAAATGTTGTACGAACTCACCCTTATTTTGTGTTCTCAGAGCGTTGTCGGGTATGTGTGGACGCATCTGTCTTGTTACAAATCCTCCCAATCCCCTTCCTGTATGCAGAGGTCAGACCCTCACAAACCTCTCCCACCTGCTGGCATGGATATGAGAAAAAGTGAAACTAAACCTTAGAGGAAACTGATGGTTAGGCTTAACATTACAATAGCTACTGCCAAGCACAAACCACTGTCAGCACTGAGTATTTGTTACTTGCAAAGCTGGGTTGCTATAAGGTTTAATGTCTGTGTAGGTTGGGCTACCTTGTTCCATATCCTGCCTGTTACTATCCTATATAGTGAGTACAGAGGATTCTCACATTTGAGGTGTGCCCCTTACAAACCCCTCCCATCTGCTCTTAACAAATCAGACATGATGGATACTCATGGATACTTACCTGTACAAAAATGATGAACTGTAGTGTGTTTGTGCACACATGCACATACACACACACACAAACGCAAACAACTTTTGCCTTTTGACATGGTGCAGTGGTGCATATTGAAACCTTGTGTCATTATTTTCCTGTCAATCTTCTTGTGCTAATTCTAACTTGTGTTTCTCCTGTCTCAGTGATCTCCTGTGCCAGTTCTGCTGCCCTGCTACCTCCATGCATGCCACCTCAGGTGTTCATCAGTGACAGCATACTGCAGTCATTTTGTGCTGTGGAGTAGATTATTACTTATTTAATCAAGATAGGAGAAAACAGAGGAATTATCCACATAAAAACATCTGCTTTATATATTGGACTGTGATATTAGATTTCTTAAGTAAAAAAGTTTAATACTGACAAACAATATACATGTTAAGAAAAGGACTTTTTATCCACCATTTATCCAAGTCCAAACAATTTGTAATTACAGGGTCAGCCTATAGGAGTTTAAGTATCTTATAGGGTCTTGTTCACGAGTGAGGAGGTGGAGCGGGAACTCAACAGGTGCGGTGTTAGCAGTAATTCGGGTGCTGTTGTGGTGAGGAGGGGGCTGAGCTGGAAGGCTGGGCTCTCAAGTTACCAGTTGATCTACGCTTTAACCCTCACCTATGGTCATGAGATCTGGGTAGTGACTGAAAGAACAAGATCACAGATACAAGTGGCTGAAATGAGTTTCTTCCATAGGGTGGCCAGAGATTACATTACATTACATTGTCAGGGAGTGGGACTCACCTCTGTTTGTTTGCCCAGTCTGATAGTCTCAGCTCTATCAAGTCTTGAGTTCTGCCTGCATGGCAAGAGCTGCAATGTGGCTTTTTTTTTAAGCTTCTATGCATCTTAAAAAAGGTGGTTGCTAATAAGTGGCTAAATGAGACTACAGAGGTTATTCATATCATAATGATGGAAACCGATTTACTCACCCGTCCACCTTTACAGCTGGGCTGATTTCTCCACAGTATTCAAATTTTTTGAATTCCTGTTTTCGTGGGTTTTACGCTGCTGGAAGCCCAAATTATGTAAAAATAAACAAATAAATACTTGAAATCGTTTAAATTGTGTGCCCTGAATCTATAATCTATGAAAGTTTAACTTTTTGAATGGAATTATGGAAATAAATAAACTTTTCCATGATATTCTAATTTTTTGGAAAGGGCCTGTATTAGGTTTTTACCTAATCTTGCTGCCAAAGAAAATAAATGTCACGAGGTCAGCTGTTTGACCTGTCTGTCTGTTTGTCTGTCTCTGTGTTGCCTGCCCCTCCCCCTTGCTCTCTGTCTCTGCTGCTGGGTCTGCCTGCTTGCCACTCCACACCTGCCGTGCCTCTGCAATCAAGCTCATCTGTTTCCCATCAGCTCATCACTCAGGATGCTCTTAATCCCTGCTCCTGCCCTCAGTCCCTGCCGGATCGTCACTTCTAGCATATGGTTTGTGAAGACAGAAGTTCGGCTCTTCTTACTCTTGCGTCAGCTCTACCAAGTAGTGCAAGTCTGTTCCTAACTTACCTGTTTTCTCTGTTCTGTGCCTGCCAGCCCGCCTGCCATTCCCTCCAGTCTGCCTGCCGCTCTACTTTCCGGAACCTTCAGCAGCACAACTCCCCCTCCAGACTCCTTCACTGACCCCTTTTTCACCACAAATTCCAAAATAAACTTTGTCTGTGTTCTGCTTCTTGGGTTCCTAGCTCAGTCTTGACAATAAGCTTCCTTTTTTTTTAACCGTATATAATTACCTCTGCATTTATTTTTATGTAGGGGGGAAGAATGTAATTATATATGTAAATATATATAATTATGTTTTTAATATCTCAATTGTCAGAGGAAGGAGAAGAGTAAGGACTTCACTTCCTACCATATAGCCACAGACCTGCTCAAAACCAAGAAGGGCCAGAACATAATGGTGTAAAGCAGAGAGTGAATAGGCCAAAAAAGAACAGCTGTAAGCTGGAGTGTGACCAGAAAGTATGCCCAGGTACTCAGAAACAGTAGCATATTTTGGTGATGAACTAATGGTGTAATTTGATGAGGTGACCAAAGATGAATGAATTCTTTGTCGACAAATAAACTCTGCTGCCTTGGATGCCATTGTCTCCTGATAATTTTTGAACACCAGAATCAGGCTGAAGATTTCTGATCGCGGCCCAGCAGTTTGGGACCCTGAACCCAATCCATGTCAATAATGTATTCTTAAGTCAGATTTCCTGCATTTTAAAATCTACCTCTGATTACTGGCTAATGATATTCATATGGTCAAAGTTAATGTCTCATAAGCTGGTGTTCAGCAGGCTTTGAGAATATATTGCACCCAATGATTCTATGGAAAAATGGTTGAATGTAAAAGAAATACATGGGTAATCGTGTATGTACTTAAATGTGTATACTGAGTCCTTGACAGTTCAAAAACTCTAATCAATAAGAAACACACTCTTTTATTTTTTATTCTTTTTTATCTTTTTATTTTTTTATTTTACTCTTTTATTTTTTGATCATGTCAGTTGAATTCCTATTTTTCATCACTGAAGGGTCAATTTAATAATTGATTAAAATCACCTAAAAAAATCTTCCTCACAAACATAATTAACATGAATTCTGGATATTATAGTTACAGAACAGGAGTCTAATAAAACAGCAACAACAAAACCTAATGTGGATATAATAACAGACTTCTCAGATTAAATTAATGCAACATGGCTAAATATTTCAAATTCTTTTGAAACATAAGTAATCCTTAATCAGTTATGGGTGATAATGTTCTTTGTATTGAAACATAAGCATTCAATTTAAGAATTAAAAAGTTACAGCAGAAAAATACAAGACAATTGTTTGACATGTTTTCAAATGATTTTAGAAGTTCCAAAAAAAAAAAATCCAAAAAATATGGCTTACTTTGCATATTGTAAAAAAAATCCATTATTTCTGAAAATATATGTCTCTGAAAAAAAATCCACGTTTTAACTTAACAACATCAAGTTTTATGCATTTTGATGTAACATTCTAAATATCCTTCCTCTGAATATTACATGCATTAGTTACTATTTTCCCTCTCCCTCTCCATCAAAAATGAATATACGAAACTTGTAAACAAATGAGACAGTAATGTGTGTTTCACATATTGCAATAATAAAGTAGGAGTAAAAACAGTCAATCAGCTTCCATCATCCATTTCACCTGACTGAAAATCAACTTACATTTAAAAAATTCATCTATCCAACTTATTCAGAAAAAAACATGTTATAATTGTAAACTATTGAAAATATAAAAGAAAAATAGCTGAAATACATACACGAGTGATCGAAATGACTGATCAGGTTTTCATATTGTAAAAATAAAAAAGGAGTCAATTGTGGCTTCTATTTGTAATTTTTAATGAAAGAAATATGTACGTAATGTTTCACTTCTTGCATGGATCATGTCATAAGCCCATTGTTGTTTTTGTTTGTGTTCCCTCTCTTGATTTCTGAGTTAATTTAAATCAATTTAAATCAGATTTGTGATATTGTGGATTTGTTTGGGGTCACTCATAGATTGCACATTTCATCCAGACTTCTAATAGCTTCTTTTTTAGAGAGTTTTTTCCACTGATTAGGAATTTCCCCTCTCCCCTCAAATTTTAATTCATGGTAATCTTCCAGTTCCTTTTGAAATCGACACACAAACCATTTCCAGTATGTCAGTTTAGACTCATCAGAGGTAATGCTCCAGTTAGCATATTCTGGTCCAGCAGTTCGGTACAGTTTATAGGGAATGGACCTCTCTGAATCGTGATGAGGGTAAAAACTTCGATCACTTGCAATGTTTGTTGTGCAGAAATCAACAGTCAGTTCCACTGTGTGTCTATAGTGCCATCCAATGATCCCGGAGGGACGATGAAAAGGGACCCTGTGGTCATCAGGACGGTGATCCTTCATGGTGTTGGTACAAACAGCTGCACAGAACGGACACGTTACCCAGCAGCATTTGCACAGCTGATCGATGAGGATTTGATCAGGCTTCATCCTGAATACCGTCATCTTATCCAGTGAGAGGCTGCTCATTTCTTTAATGATGGATCCAAGGCCTTTCTTTATTTCTTCCTTCAGAAAGTCAAAATTGTTTATGTCACTGAAGTTTTGAGAACAAATGGCAGCAAATGTCAGTTCATCTTTTAGCAAACTGGAAAATTCCTCCAGCCACATGTCTGTGCCTCCTCTCTGTTTTTTGACTTTCTCTGTTGCAGTGAATAAAGCTTGATTCACAAGTTCATTGATGTCTTCAGCATTTTTCTTGAGTATATTCAGAGCTTTATCTTTGTGGTCTGTGAAGATATATTTCTGTACTTCCTCTTTTATAAAACTCTCTACTTGGTTCCTTGGGTGTCGGATGTATTTTACATAACCATTAAAGTCCTCTTTCTTAGCCAGTGACTTCAACACATGTTTCTCCAAGTTCAACCTGTTCCCATTGAATGCTGGGAAACTGCACCTCATCTCTCGAGCAAGATCAATGGCAGTCTTGTTACAGACAGCCTCAACAGTGGAAACCTTCAGTTTTTCACAGATCAGTTCTCCAAGAACAACAGCAGATGAGTGTCCTTTACAAAAGCTTCGGAAAATGTTGTAATATTGAATTTTCTTGCTTTCTACGTAAGTGATGGCATCATTTTTCATTTTGAATTTCTTGTGGGACTCTGAGAGCCAAGTGCCTGCTCTGTCAAATACATACAGTAAGAGATCAACTGTAAACTCTTTCTTCAGAGCATATTCCCTCTGTGATTCAAATTCTGTCACTTTTTCTTTTATATTGTTGGCTACTTCTTGTAAGTAAGTTGTACTGTAGCCTCTTGTGGCAACAGGTTTGGTCTTAATAATGTCAATGGTCTGTTTTTCAACATCATCAATGAAGAATCTGATCAGTTGCTGTAGTTCATATGAAAAAGTACTCCTTGATTTATGTTCACTTTTTCGGTGTGCTGTTGCTTTGCCAAATCCAATAAAGTTTTTGAATGACATCCAGGCAGTTGCCATTACATCTCTTCCTTGAACCCTTGTGTCCTTACCTTTGTTCTCATTATCTACAGATTGTTGGGTTGTGTTACAGACATCTTGATACTTCTTTAGGGTCACATAATCAAAATAATTCCCAACCAGTGATAAGTTTTTGTATCTGTCACTGCTTTTGGATTCATCTATAAGAGTCCATTCAAAACCAAGCTCATGAAGGATAGTTGACTGATCATCTTCCAAGTTGATGTCTTCAATAGGTTTTGTATCTGCAGTTAGTTCATTCACCCAGTCTCTCCAAACAGAGTTGAACTGCTTTTCAAGTTCCTCTTCATCTTTTGCCTTGTCCTTTAACTGATAAGCGAGCTCTTTGCTCTTTTGCAGCAGATTGTTCTCAAACTCTGTCTTCTTATCATCCAGCTTTTTACAAGCATTTTTCTGCTGGATAACTTCATCCAGTTTTCGTTTAACTTCAGTCACCTGTTCATCATGAAACTCCTTGATTTTGATTTCAAATCGTCCTCGCCACTGAACCAGCATGTCTTTGTCTCTGTCATCATCAAAGTACGCTGTCATTTCTTTTTTGATTCCTTCATAGGTTTTGCTAATTTCTTTAAAAAGAAAACTGGGCTCAACCTTGTCAAGTTTTCCATTTTCAATTCTGTTATATAGCTGGTTTTCAATGGTCAACATGTTGCTCCTCAAGGCCCACGTCCAGTTCCCGTACTGGACCTCAAGTTTTCTATATGCTGCAATTTCAAGTGTGTTTTTGAAACTGAAAACAAAATGTTCATTCATCAGGGCGTTCCACAGGTCCTGAATTTTGCTTTTGAACTGTGACAGAGTCATCCCAGCAGACTGTGAAGCTCTAGAGAGGATAGTGTTCTTCAGCTCTTGGACACTCTCACTATAACCTGGGTTTGGTGGAGCCATAGGTGGACTTCCCTCCCATAGCTGGGCAAAGTATTTTAACATCTTTTTGCACATCAAATGCAATGATGTCACTGAAACACTCTGCATCACACACCTCTTCTTTGGCAGCTAGTTGAGTCATCTGGTCCAGTTTTTCTTGCAGGCGTCTCTTTCCATCCATGTTTTTCTCTGCAGCTGCAATATCTGTGACATTCTGATGAACAAACACACAACTTGGAGAAAGTTGAACTTTCTTCATCCTCATGAAAGCCTGAACAACAATCTGCAGAATGTCTTGCATCTCAGCTGGATTCTCTCCAAAGATGTTGATCAATGTCATGTTTCCCAGACCAACAACAAATGTTGCCAGTTCATTGTCGTGGTGAAGAGTGGTGTTACCTGCCAACTCAAGAGCACGCAGTCCCTCAGTGTCCACCACTAGAACATAGTCAAACTGAAAGTCTTTCTTCATGTCCTCTGACACTTTGACCAGCTGCATGAAGGCACCCCTGGTGCACCTGCCAGCACTCACTGCAAACTGTAACCCAAACATGGCATTCAGCATCGTTGATTTTCCACTGCTTTGTACGCCCAAAACTGACAACACAAAAACTCTCTGATCACCCAGTTTCCTGATGACTTCATCTAAAAGACCAGAGATCCATGTTAAAGGCACATGACCTGCATCACCATCCATCAGCTCCATCGGGTGTCCTGATATCATCAGCTCTGCAGCCAGCTCAGGGTATTTAGACCAGTCAGTCTGTTCAATGTTTGTTTGTTTCTGCAGAGATTTATGGGCTTCATAGATTTGTCCCATTTCTCTAAAGATGTGCTCTAAGCCAAAAGTGGCTGACTGCAGTTTTGTTGAGATTTCTTCAAGTTCAGTTTGTTTGCGTTTTAACTGATCAGATTTGTCATGTTTCTTCTTCAGAGCCAAGACCTCAGACCAGTTTTCATCGTAGTTTTGCAGAATTAAAGAAAGATCGTCTGTGGAGAGGGCATCTACTAAGATCTGAGTCCATCTCAGGAAATGCTCTTTTTCTGTTGATGGCAAAGATGAGAGGCTTTCAATGAACAACTTCATCAGTTCACTACAGGAAGCAGTGCATTGATCTTGTCGTATTTTCTTCAGTTCCTGTTGCTTTTTACTTTTCTCCTTCTCAATGTGTCCTTTGAGGTGATACAGTTGTTTGTTTGTCCTGCACCACTCATGCCACAGTTGACCTTGACAAGGGAGGAATTTATCTTTGATCTTTGAAACGTCCATTTTTTGAAGCAAATTCACTATTTTCATTGCAGCCTCTTTCCCTTTTTGGCAGGCCGAGTCATCTTCATCCACTCTGATTCCAGAGACCTCAGCCATGGTTTCAAGCTGGAAGGATGTGTGCGGTCCAGACAAAATCTGTCCAATGATTCTTTTCAGTTCCTCAGAAACATCTGACTGGCTTCTGTCTTTTAGACCCATTTTGTATTTTCCATGTTTATTCTGATCTTTACCACAGTTATTATCAGTAATGAGAATAATGAGAGGTTTTTGAGATTTATAAAGAGCTTCTATTATTGGCCAGCTTTTGTCACCTTTCTCCAGAGTTGGGACAAGAACAACATTGATTGAAGATTTTTCGATCAGTATGTCACGCTGTTTTTCAGTCAACAGAGCATCACCGTGAAGATTACAGAAGGCGATGCAGTCAGTGAAGGCATCATTGGGTTTTCCAGCAGGACAGTACCAGGCAATCTCTGCCACACCATCCATCAAATGGCGAGACTTGGTGCTACCTGGGCAGTTTCTGTGGAAGAAGGTGCTGTGACGGTCATTGATCAAAGTGTTCATCAGCTGAGATTTAGACACTGATGGTGAACCCAGGCGGAAAAATGACACCATGGGTGTCTCAGCCTTGCAAATAGGCATATTTTTCATGGTGACAATGTCTGAATTATCTTTGATTTGAGGTATCTTCCAGCTTTTTCTTACTTGTCTGAATGTCCACAGAGGACACTCAACATCCAGAGTGACTGGGTCAGGAACAAGCAAAGGTAAAGCATACTGACACTGTGATAGCTTTGTCATCATGTTCTGCTTCAGGAAGCTGTCTGAGCAGTGAAATACTGCCATCTGAACGTCCATTGGATGCACATGAGTCTGTTTTGTCTGATCAGCATCTTCACTGGTGCTCAAAAAAAAATCTAAGTCAGTGTCTTCTGTGTCAGCGCCATAAAACACTGGAACGGGTTTTGAATGGGTTACCTCAGGACTGTCTTGTTTTACAGGAATATATCTGGCTCTGTAGTCTAACATCATCAGCCTATGAAGAAAGGTATTTACTAGATGTTCTTCAGAAGTGACATGGTCCTGTTTCACAAATGGACATATTTTAAGAAAATCTCCCGATGTCAACTTCTGTTGATGTTTGTCTTGAAGGTGAAGTCTGCTGAGCAGTGTTTCAGTCTCTTCTTTCCATTGTTTATTCCTGTTGATATCTTCAGTAATCTTCTCAGAATTTGGTGATTTTTCAGCCTATAAATTAACATATATAAAAATGTCATGATGACACTTTACAATATAGTACACAAAAATGTGAGTACTTACTAAGGAATCGGTCAAGAATGAATCAGGAATAATCTGATAATTAATCATTTGTTAGTAACTGATTTGAGGATAGCATAAGTAGGATAGTAGAAGTAGTAGTAGCAATAATTGTTATCCCTGTTCACAGATATTTATGAACAAATCACCTAATATAGTATATATATAGTATCACACAGTCTGTTCTCTAGTAACTCATTAGAGTCTTTGAATCAGAGTTATTAGAGTTATTCCTTAGTAACTACTCACATTTTTGTATAATGCATTTAAAAGTGTTACAAACTTCATATAATTACTCCTAAGCTCTTATGAGTTCAATTTTCAGTTTCTTACCTGATCCTTGTTTCCATGTGTAACCACATCTGCTGTACCTACAATATGACAATAAACCACATAATCAGAGGAACTAGTGGCACACACACATCTAGAAATCAACTGGATCAACTGCAGGAGAAATCAGACACAAGTGTATGCTGACAATAAATTTTGTTTAACTGAGCAATGTGTAGATTCAACTGAAATATTCATCCAGTATTTTGAATGTGTTATTGAACCAAAATAATTGTTTCTAAGTTGAAAATACTGTCACTACTTTTTCATTGTTATAGGTGAATTCATTATCTTCTTTTCTTGACAGTGTTATAAAAGTAACACAATTTTGAAGCAGCAAAGTGAATATACAATCAAAATATCAATCTGAATTAAACTATATAATTCAAAATCAAGTCTTAGCTTTACCCTTCTTATTTGCTGCAGATGGTGTTTCAGATATGAATTCAAACTGACCTTTAACTGTTGTGCTGTCATCATTTGTTGAGTACACAGCATCAACAGGTTCATTCACTGGATCACACTAAGAAAACAGATGATTTTTATAATGGTTAGAGCCATTGAGAATATGTATGTCTTTACAGGAATCTGGTTAAGAAAGCATTGCCAAGATATATATACATTGCAAATTAAATACAAACAATAGTTTACAAAATCAGTGTAAAATAATATACCATATAAGCTAAAACAAAACAGGTACAAACAGTAGAAGAATATTAAATCTTTTGTAAAAGCAGTAAACTCCCTCATCCATTGTCAAACCAGGAAGTTGATGGAATCAAAGTTTGACTGAAAGCAGTTCATATCTTGAATTGAAACCTTAGATTTAAATGCAAAAAAATCTGGCTTGATCTTACCTTCAGTTTCATTTTAGACGGACTCTTCCCCAGATCATCTACCACAAGGTAATGTAAAAAAAGAAAAGAAAACAAAAGAAAAGAAACAATTTCACATTGGATAACTTTGTCTATTTTTCCAAAAATGCTTAGACATACATAACCACATTTAATACTCAAAGTATTCCCTTAGTGTTGGTCATTTGTACATACTTCTTTCACTTATAAGGTAAATTGTGCAAAGACTAATGGAGGCTTGGTAGCAGAATATAATGATACTTATAACTAGATATTTTTGCATTTTCATGACATCTATCTACATTTTCTATATCCACTTATCCTGTACAGGATATACGTTATCTATACCTGTTTTTTTGTGTAGTCTTGTCTGCATGTATTAACTCTGTTACAAAGGGGGAACAGTTTTAATATATTTATCAATGAAATTAACATATCATCATGTAACATAGCTAAAATAAATAAACAAGCACCTTTTGGGAAATCCTTTACTTATTATTATCTCATGTACTATAATATACTGTACATCCTTATTGTTTGGGAGGGAGGGTGTAATAATGAATGAGCGAAATAATAATGCAGTTTTGGGATCCACTGTAAGTCTACAATCCAAACAGATGGTAGAGAAGAAACCAGTTAAGTCTTGTGTTGTATGTCCCGCCATATCATCAGATTTCAATTCAGGAGACAAGCTTACATAACTTCACAAGCAACATGACACTAGTCAGGACAAAGAATTGCTCATGTGTAAGAAGATTTCCTTACTACAGCGTAAGTCCATGGTATGCCATAAAATAAAATGATCCTTTTCAATTTAAGTACAAACTAACTAATGTATGGGCAGTAATATGTATCACTACTTGCTCTGGCATAATTACACAGAAAATCACCACAATAAATGACAAGTCATTCAGTTTGTTGCATTTTGTCGCTGGTCCATTTCTGCACTAAAGTTTTCTTTAATCAGTGCAAAAACACAAGCTAAACCTCAGGGGCAAATTCTTTCACACAGACAATACATCAGAACTCTGCCACTCCATATCAGTCTGATTTCTCTATACATGCATGGCAGCAACTCACTAGCCAAGGCTCAATAGCATGGTCCTCAGCAACATAACATCCTCATACCTAAAATACAACACTCTTAAAGCACCCTGGGGCTCTCCTTGTATTTCAAGTAACAGAAAGTTTACCCCTTTGGAGTATCTGTATAATATATAATTTGTATTGTATATCAAAGTTTCTAATAAGAAAAATGCAATTCCCCTAACTTCCTCCCTTGTATTTACCAGGAGGCACCCAGTAAATATTTTATTGGTATCCCCTATGTACCAGATGTTTACATGAGTTGCTGAAGTGTGTTTGCTCCACAAACAAAAATATAAAAATCTCACCTGTCTGATTTTGCTGAAGCACTGAGGAATCAGTCTTTTCTTCTTTGTTTGATTTGTGGTCCAGGTCTTCTGTCTGCCCTTTATTTTCATCACACATCAGTCCACTGTAGCAGTGTGGATCATTTTCAGAGACCATGGCATCTAGTTTTCCCAACAGAGCTATTATTTCATTTTCATCCGTAATACTTTTTGTACATGTGTGGAATCTTTTTTCAGTAAAGCTGCTGTTGGCTTTCAGGTCTGTCAGTGCACTGTCACATCCTTCATCTGAATCATGAGTCACAACTGTCATTAAATAATCAAGTGATCTTCTCCCAAAAGTTTTTTCTAACCACTGCACTCCTGAACTGTAATGGCTGTCATGCAGACCATTTGGTAACAGTAAGATAAAGGCATGAACTCCCTGATTTAAAGGGAGTTTGTCAGTGTTTTGTCGACCAAGCATGTTAATGACAGAGATGTGCCGACCACACAAATCATACAGTTTGGATGAAAACTGTTCCACGTGTTTTTGATCATCATGGTCAAGTAAGATGTTTTTTGATCCAATCTCAATTGAATTTGTGTCACCAATTAACACAAGTGTGAGTTCAGGCACCACTGAAACACAAAAGAACAACATCTGTTGTTATACCACAAAAGTCATTGAAACAACATTCTCAAAGAGATTTTAGCTGAAAGTTCATACAAAAAACAGAACTAAAAACAATGAAAATGAAATGATTCTCACATTCTTTAAGATCTGTAGAAACACTCTGAGATGATGGACTTGTGTCCTTCAGTGTTTCACTCTCCTCTTCAGACTGGTCACTGACATTGGTGATGCTTTCAGTGTCTTTGACTTCATCAGCCTCTCCTGTTGAAGGGTCAAAGTCTCCAGAAATAAAAGATTAGTTGAATATTTTTCATAATTTTTCTTCACAGTGTTTGAAACTCATCTGAATTTTGATTTATAAAATCTATGTTAGTGCACAATCAATTCCTCATGAAAATATTACCTTTTTCACTTGTTGCAGGTGGCACAGGCTTGATTTCAGAGTCTCCTACTGTGCTTGTATCATTCTGCTCTGGGTGTTCATCTTCACCATGTTCATTCACTGAATCACACTAAAAAACACAGGTGATTTGATACAAACTTTTTTTGTCTTTTTTATTGGGAACCCAAAACCAAGAAAACAACATCAACATCAATAACATACAGTGTTGTCACAACTTAGAGAGTAGTATATGTAATAAAATGAAATATATGTTTTTTTTTTGTTAATGTTATGTGACGTTAACTCATCCACTGTCAAACAAGTCAATTCATGAAATCAATACTTCATCAGTTCCAGATAAAAATAACAAATTTCTGATCTTTTGCGACAGTGTGGACATGGACAAATGTGTGCTATGAAAAACTGTATAATTCTAGATTTAGGGAAGGATTCTTTTATGTTGACATGATTTCGGAAAATTAGGGTGAAAATTTTTTACCTTGGTTTTAGCTGCACTGTCCTCCAGCTCATCCACTGAAAGAAAAAAAAGAAAAATAAGATCAGTATGAAAAACAATACATGGTTTGCTAACAATACTTTATCTATGAATGTTTATATTGTCAAACTGTAAAATATTACCTTTATCATCTGTCACAGATGATATTACTGATTGGACTTCAGACTCTTCTCCTCCTCCTCCTGCTATGTTTCCTTGGCCCTCCACCTCCATCTCATCTGCTCCACATCTCTGCAATCATAAGACAAAGCCTTTCAGACAAATGCAATAATAAAATATTACTGGAGATGCACATTGCCATTCAAATTAATTCAACAAATTAATTTGAATGAAGAGAAGATGTTCACAAACTAAAAGTAACTCTATACACCAAGCACGCTGATAAGTTGCTCTGGTAAAGATTTTGGCACTAAATCACTGGCTCTTCAGGTTTCTGACAAAATGGACTAATTGTATTCATGACAAGGCAAAAGAGAGTCTAGAGATTCCTCAATGAAACCAGCCAGGAGGTCAGGATTAAAGCTTCTTGTTAAAACATTGTTCTTGTGTTAAATCAAATCCATAATTCTAAAACACTGCATATTTTGACTTCTAATGAAGGAGTTGGTAATTTGCTCTTTGCCACGCTGGAAATCAGAGAAAATATTTCGACACACCCGACAGGAACATGGCTCCAGTTAGTTCCAGTTAGATGAACTGTCAGAGATCCAACACTTTAACTCCAGTTGGTTAGATTTTTATATTATTAGAGGGGAAACCTGTTTTACCGTTTTTTGTTTGTTTATATTTTTGTTTTGTTTCTCTTGTCTTATACACACTCATGGCAAAAAGATAAAATATTAAGGCAAGATAAAAACAACTTCATGTTAAGGAGCGCGAACTCCCCGCGCAGCGATCAGATATACCACACTGTAAAATGAAACTCCAAAAACATTGTCCATGCGTAGTTTTACAAGATATTTACACAGAAAAAACTACAGGCACATTGTACAAACTCACCTTTATTTTGTGTTTTCTGAGCTCTGTCTGCCTATGGACAGATCAGGGGATTCTCTGATATGATTCTAGGTCAGCCGCTCACAAACCCCTCCCATCTGCTCTTTACAAATCTAATGTGATGTGAATGGTGTAAGGGACAGAGAATATCTGCACGCAGATTAGTTTGAAATCAGTGATGACAAAAAGAAAACTGAGAGGCAGCTTTATGTTTCGATTTCCCCGATGTCATGTGACTTTAAAGGAAACTTACTTTTGCCAAACACTTCCGAGGGCAAACCAACTCGACCCATGATTCCCCTTGTCCAGCCATGGGCGCGTTCAGGTGCAAGAGGCCGACTTGTTGATTTCAAGTGACACCGTCAGAATCATGAATATAGTACTATGACGTGAGAAGAAGCGCTGATACCTGCGAACGTAAGTCCAAAGGTGATATTCAGTGAGGTGAAATACAATATGCAGTAAACAATAATAAACAATAAACAATATGATCACATGATTAGAATAGAAAAGAAACTCTAGAAATTATTTCCAACTAATAAAGTCAGGCTAAGGATGCACTGTCAATAAGTAAACAAATTATTATTACATTTCTTACTGCTTGAATGTTTTGGTTCTTTTGTCTAATGATAAACAAACAAGGAGAAGTAGTTAGTTTCTGTTGAAGTCAATCTGATGTTCATATATAATCCTGGGAAATATTTAACAGTGTATATAGACAGTATGTATTTAAATAGTCTAATAAACTTTTTCTCCTTTTTTTTTTTTTGAAGCTCTGTTTTAAAACCATAGTGGGCACATAAAGACTGGAACAATAAAACCATTCCACTGATTTTAAAAAGTAACTGTCACTTTTTATTATTTGTCACTTTACTGATAACTCTTTCATCTTTGTCAGGATCTAGTTTTTCAGCGGTCTGATTGGTCTGTAGTTAATGGTCTGTAGTTAAACCAGAACCACAAATCCTGCTTCGTAATAGGCCTACAGACGTCTGGTTTTCCCTGTGTATGTATGCTCATAGATACTTATCTGTCCAAAGAATATACAATATTTAACACACTCCACCTCTGGTTAATAAGTGTGGTATTAAGGTGCCTGAAGTGTGCAAAAAACACATTCCCCACACCATTACACCACCAGAAGCAGCCTGGACTGGTGACACAAGGTAGGTTGGGTCCATGGATTCATGCTGTTGTGTGTGCATCAGCAGAAATCAGGACTCATCAGACCAGGATCTGTTTTTTGGGTCTTCAACAGTCCAGTGAGCCCGGACAGTACAGGGTGACAGGTGACGGTTGAGCCTGTGTCCACTGCAGCTTCAGTCGCCCTTGGTTGGTGCAACAACCACCAGGGTGCCCCAGGCTTTGGTCGGCTCCATAGGAACAAGACTTTTTAGGTTTTATTTGGAGATGTCCTGTGAAACGCTAAAGCAGAGTTTCTAGATGTGGACCATTTTCACTCAAACAAAGGAGACTTTGGGCCATGTTTAACAAACACTGGTGGAACAGTGGAATACCTGACTTAGACTGACAATGTTTTAACAAGATTAACCACTGGTATGCTGCAGTCACCTTGTGCTGGGGAGTAAATTTTTACTAATTTAATCCAGATAAGAGAAACCAGAGGAATTATCCGCATTAAAAACAGTTGTTTTATATATTGGACTATCTTACAATGTGGGATTACACTGTTAAAGTAAAAAACATGTCTAATACTCATAAATGAGCGATACATATTACATGTACAAATGTAAAAAAAAAAAAAAAAGGGAATCGTGTATTTTATTTTCGACTGACAGTTAACATATTTACAATGTATGCAGACATTTATAACATTCATTAATATGAAAATATAGTCCAACTGCTGTTTTTTGTTGTTGAGAATCATGATTATGTAGTGTTAGGTGTTTATAAGCTGGGGTGAAGTAGAGAGAAAAAAGACTGTTCCTCAGCATCTCCAGTCACTCAGACAGTAACAGATTCATTCAGATTCAGTCCTTCCATGGCTTCTACTGTGGCATAGTTTCTACTATAAATAATCTGTATAATATCACAACAATGTTATGCAGAGAGAGGGGAAAGTCCAGGGTCCAGATCAACCTCAAACCTTCTCTCTGCAGAATCTGAATACAGACCAGGATCTGGTAGTGGATCAGTGACTCCCTCATGTAGGTGCATGTGTTAAGAGGAGGAATGTTTGTGTGGAGGAACAACAGAATATCATGCAAACCTCTGTGACTTGACATGAACCTAGAAATCCCATCAGTAAAAGGTTTCTGTTTTATTGGATCAGTCAAGTTTCTTCTGTCTTTCAATGAGAGTTTCAACATCTAGACTTTGATCTCTTCCTCCTCCTCAGAAAAGGCATACGGTGTTTTGCGGCTGCAGGAAAAAGAAGGAGAAACAGTGTTGTTGCTCATCCTTGTTCCCTTTGTGACGGACCCTCCACCATAATGACGGGAGAGCACGTCAGCTGCCCTCTGGAACCTCTCTGCCTCCATTACAGGCTCTGCTTTCTGTGGAGACATGGTGGACGCATCTGGTGTCCTCAGAGACCTCCTGTCCTCTTCCTGCTCTGTCCAGTTAGAGCCACCAGGGCACCCCCTGTTGTTCATGTTCCCGCTGAAATGATGTGCCACTCATGGAAGGATTGGGTGAGGTTACCCCAGGGCTCTGCACAGGCGTCTCTGTTAGAGAGCTGTCATCCTCATCTTCCTCATCTCCTCCTTCATCTTCATCACCTGCTGCCTGGCTGTGATTGGACATCTGAAGGCAGCTGGGGTTGTCAATCAAGCTGAGCACCTCGGTCATAAGGGAAGGGCCGAGGTCCACAGGTGAACGAGGTGAGGGAGTCTGAGCGTGTCAGTGCGATGCCTCCATCATCAGGCAGAGATCCTTTCCTAACGTCTGCATCTTGAAACTGTCTGTCAAGACGAGAGATGCGGGGCAGAGTGACGAATCCAGACTGCAGACCTGCAAACACACAGAGGAAGAAAACACACTGCAGTTACTGAAATGACCTGAACTAATGTTCCAACACAGAGAAGACATCTCCAACACATTCTCTTAACATCCTACAAGAATAACATCAGTGTGGGTATGTTACAAGAAATGTTTACTCGATGTGTGTAGTTAGATTGGAGTAGATTTTAACTAAGGTGGAAATCAGTTAATGAACACTGTATGGGCTCAGTTTTTTTTCATACATTAGCAAAACAATTTTATTTAAGTAAATCTGAAAAGTTCCCATATTTTATTGAACTCGCTGTTCTTTTGAAATCAAAATGCTCATTAAGGTCAGCTAATATTCATCAAAATGCTCTACAAAAAAAAAAAAAAGAAAAAGAAAAAAAAACTCTACAACCTTCACTCATATTTAAAACCACAGTTTTGCAGCTTTGACTCTTTGCAAATATCACATTATCCAACATACAATAATCTGAATCACATTATTCTTAACCAGAGAACAATACAATTAGAAAGAAACTGATAAAGAGAAAACGATATGGGGTCTTTAAGACTGAAGTAAGAGCCGTAAACTGACAGGGTGCTTGTAAAGTCAGCAATTCAGCTTCTTCACCAGAGGGTGGCAGTATGCGACAACCCAGAAGGAATTTTAGGTGTTTTCCACAGTGCTGTCCTACCCTGCAGCAACTGCACAGTTCTACAACTTGCCTGCAGGGACAGGCTGAGTTTTGTTTTGTGGATACTTAAAGTTACAACAGTAGTTTCACACAGCAGGAAAGAGGAGGAGATGTTAAAGTGGTATGATGTCACTGAGAGGGAGAAGAACAAGAGGGACAGAAATACAGACATGAAGAGAGTGAGTCAACTGGACTAGAAACTGCAGTGACGAGAGTCCAGTAAAGAGGAGGTGATGTTCAGTCGATAAAGGGCTGAATCAAACTGTGGAGAAAAATACCCTCACAAAACATTGTGACAAAAGTTATTTATTTTATTGTCCTAAAAAAAGTTTAACCAACAAGAGTTGCACAGTTTTTGGAATACACCATCTTTTTAACTATATATATATACTTATTGGTGAACTGCTGAGACTGAAATCTTAACAGCAATGTTGTAGAGAGAATATGAAAAGGTGGGTGGAAATGAAATAACGACATATATGGCAAACTAAGAAACCCACTGATGACACACAGCTCCTATCATCCCTCAGTTCACTGACTCTCTATACCAGCTCTACATCACCCACTTTGGGTAAATTCCTTATGAACTGGGTAACAAATCTGGAGACAGAAAGGGGATTTCCAGTCCAGACCCCGCACACTGCTGCCTGATAAGCTCTGATTGGTTCGCAGATATAATGAATGGTGTGTTTACTGTATGCTGTGCATTCAGGCAGACGCACATGTACACAGAGATGACAGGAAATGCCCACTAAGTATCTTTCTTTCTCCCAAACCAGCTGTGTGTGTTTGTGTTTATAGACCTAATTGTGTACAGGTGTTGCCTAGGTGATTCCAGATGACTCAGAAGAAGCCCGCCTGTTTGCTGGTTGTCTTGGAGGAATGTGGGAACAATGTTGAAAGGAGCGCAACCTCACCCTCTCTATTTATGTGTTCACTGACATTTATTGTCCCCTTTGCAAGTCAAGTCAGCTCAGCAGATCCTAATGCTGTTTGGTCTGCTGAAGAGTGAACAATAAGAAGAGACTGTAATGATGTATCATTGTACCTGGTTGCATTTTTCCCTTATTCACGGTGACTAATACACTGCTGCTATACCAGTGGGCTGTAGTGCATAAGTAGGTCATTGAGAATGCTTTTGGGGTCTTAACATCTAAAAACCTTTTAACTTTGTCCTTGTAGAATCTTTTAGTCTATAGTTTTGTGTATTTCTTCAGAGTTTTAATGAAGAGAGAGAGAGAGAGAGAAAGTACTTAACATGTTCAGTTTACCTCTTGCCATTTCACATCAGGCTCAAATTTTCTATTTGATTTAATGTTAAAGTAACGTTCTGAGCAACTAACCAATGAATATGTCTTTTTTTTATTGCTTTCCTGAAGCTTCCACATTGTCTCAGTTATGATCTTGATTTTTATCCAAAATGAAAAACATTGAGCATACTATGTAAAACAACTCAAGAACCAGTTGACTAAACTGTCAACCTAAACACTCACTGGTGTTTTATCTCTGTCCTGTCAATACTAATCACAGTTAGTCGATTGTTATTTCCTCAAATGTTTCAAAGAAATTTTGTCTCAGGCCAGGTCCGTTTCTAACTTCTGTCTTAAAATTGAGAGGCTCTATACAATAATGCAAAAGAGGCTTTGTATTCTATCAAATTAGAGTTTATGGCCAGGAGAAAAAATTGTGTCAACACCTTAACAAAAACAAAACTGAAAACCTATCACAAAACATGTGATGCTCTTTCTCTTATCCATAGTCTGAAACAGGATGACTTCTGGATGAATAACTATGCAACCTCACTGACATGTATGCTGCTTTGTTAGATATAGATAGGATCTGTATTCACACACACACACACACACATACAAACACACACACTTTAAGTTGATTAAGTGTGAATTAATCTGCACCACTGCTGCTGTGACACTCTCTTGTCTACTTAGTAAACAGTTATTTTTGAGAATTATTTTCTAAAACCTCTACATTTTCTCAGCTCACTTTTAATGAAGATGATCTTGCTGCTAAGATGCTTTACATAAACCCTGTCCCATGCTGGAAGTGATTATCTATATTATCTCACCATATGTGCAGAAGGAGTCATCTGTTGAGCTGACAGAGCTGGGAAACAGCACCCTCTGTAGGCACCCATTGGGAGAGTCCATGTTCAGCTGGGGCAGGGAGATGGCGTTCTTGATGATGGGTGAGATGTCTGGTGGCGGGGATGACAAGTCCCGGGAGCCCCCTCGCGGCCGCGGCCCAGAGTTCTTCCGTACGTGTCGAAAGGTGCGTGTGAAGAACCCGGTTGTCTTGGAGCTGTTTGCTGAGTCTGGACTTCCTGGTTCCCTGATGCCCCCATAGTTGCTAAGGAAGGAAGTGTCACCAAACACGTCCCCGCCACGGCCAACATGCATTGTATGTCGGAAGTCGCCCAGCGGCGGGCTGATCATGTCCACAGAGAGGTCACTCTTGAAACGGCGTTTCCCCTGAGAGCCAGACACAAGGCCCTTAATCCCTGGCAGTTTTCCCAGACTCATGGTGGCAGAAAAGTTGTGTAATTTCCCTTTAATTCAAAGGAGAGCGCCTGATTACATATCAGTCAAATCTGAATTCCGGTTTAGGATCCACTGTAAAACCAGAGAGAGGAAAAAATTAAAATGCCGGGACAGTGAGGACAGAAAACACAAATATGTGGTTGTTCAGTCGGCAGAGAATGTGTGTATAATCCATTCTCCACACAGTCGTAGCCAACTATTCATCCACTGTCGGCCAACGGTTTCCCTTTTGGATCTACACAGAGAGATGCCAGTATGGATGCAGAGTCAGTCCCCGTCTACGTCCCCTTTTAATTCTCCTCTTTCTCCCCCCTCGACTTCTCGTCTGTCTAAAACGACCAAACGCTCAGCTCACTTCTCCCGCACAGCGACAGCCTTCAGTCAAGACAAAATAACAGAGAAGATGAATTACAAAGGTCGCACTCAGTTTCCTCTGGCTACCGCAGCTTATGTGGCTGGAGAGTTTGGGGCCGACCGGGCGCCCGTTCGGATTTGGTTCAGCAAATGACAGTTTAGAAATACAAAATCCAGCCACAACTGCAAATACACTGAGATGTGATTTCAGCCAAACAACTCAGCTGGTCTGTGTGACAAAAGCAATGAAAAAAAGACTGGTGTTTACACTGTGCTCACTTGGTTTTATATCTTTTTAGACATAGAGAACTTGCAACACTAAGAGGATCACCTCACCAGGAAGCCTTAAGTATGTTTAATTTGCCTTTTACCCAAACCTAATAAAAGAGGCCTTTAAGCTCACATAGGCAGAATTTTTTGGGAAGACAAAGTGAGACTGGACAGTATGTTACCCCACATTGAAGCTTATAAATAACTCTGTTAAAGAAATGTAATTGACCAGACTGTGTTTTCTCCTCTCGCCATTATTTAGGTCTCAGGTTAGCCTACAGGGATTAGCACGTGTGCCTTTTAAACTGACTTTAGCATCCCACCTACACTGTATGCACTCTTCTCAAACAGTGATAGAACACAAGTGACAAATGATTAATTCATCCTTTCAATTAGAGACCACGATCTACATTTCTGACTGAGATCCCTCAGTAATGTTGTTTAAACCCCACGCTTTTAAAGAAAATAATTCACCAAACACAGCTGAATGTCAGCACAGCACTGTCTCTGCTCTGTTGCTTACTGGAAATGAGTCCTCGCTGTCTCATCCAATAAGTTGCTCTGCGCTTGTCTTCCTCAAAGTTCAAGTGGAGAGAGAGAGAGAGCGCGGGGGGTCCCCCACCACCACCATGCACCGTCTCCCACTAAAGAGGTTTATCCATGTGTGCACCACCCTGTCTGTGGGACACCAGGTCCGTCGCCCTGCTTCTTTGTTCCCCGGTCCCTCCGTCCCAAAGTCGCCGGACCTTTGAGAGGCAGTGAAAACAATCAGAGCGAGGGAAAAAGGAGGAGAATGCTTTCTTGAAAAGGCCAATAAATTAAAGCGCAGTAATCCAGCAACTGTTTTGTCTGAATCGTCCTGGAGGAAAGATAAAGCTCCTTCAGGATTGTCCGTGCACTGGATTAGTTGATAATCCTTTTTGTCTTCCCTCCCTCTCTGACTCCCTCACTTGCTCTCTGCCTTCTTCAATCCACTTAGTTCTTCAATGGTTTCCAGGTAGGTGGGGGTGAGAAGGGGGGGTCCACTGTTTTCTTTCAGTTCACTTAAGGCCAGCTAAGAGAACAAACAGAGAGAAAAGAAGAGAGATGTGAGTTACACACTAGACCAAAGCAGGAGCATTCAGGTGCACATAAACGTGTCAGGCAACCAAAACTTTCGATTGACTGATGTTGGGAAAGTTTCTTTCTCTCTCTCGGCAGGTTCTCAGGGGACTGAACTTGTCAAGTAAAACCTGATCATACCAGGAACCTTGAAGAGTCTTTTGCACACTTCCTGTGGATCTGAGTCATATAACATATTCATTGCAGTACAAGACCTCTTTGTTATTCTCCAGAGTCAACAGTGCTGTTCTGCAGTTACAGATTACAGCTAATCTAAAACTATTTTGATAACTGATTAATCCTTTCTCTTACTTATCAAGCATGAACATGTGTTGGTTCTATGATGATGTTGATTCACTGCTTTTCTGTGTTTTGTATCTTACTACAGTGAACATCTGTGGGGTTTGGGTTTCTGTGCTGTGCTCGGTATTTGTCATTATTTTTCATTTATAGACTAGGTTTTTATTCTGTTCATCAACAAATGAAAATAAAAATAATCATTATTATTTAACATAATGGATGGATAGTGTTGTTCCAAATATAATTTAACACTATATTTTATTTTTGATGCCATGCTTACCATTTTATAGATTATTCAATTTACAGAATAAAAATTATTAAACTATTTAATGATGTTATTTGATGGAGAGAGTTTTTCCTACAGCCTCCCTGTATATCTGTTTTTCCTGGACACTCTCTGAGCACCGTCTTCCTGCCTGCTGAAGAAATGACTCCAGGCAGAGGGCACTTGTGAGCTCCAAACATGTGACCTCTCCAAACCACAGCCAGCACTGGATTAATGTCACAGGCTTCTGGAGATAGTAGCCGAATCTGCTGCCAGGCCAATCTGGACCTGTGACATATACTAACTTGAGCAAGGTGATGGTGCTGCTCTTACTGGGCACCAGCCTGGGCTCAGATTACCTTCCCTAAATCTTCAGCTAATCCCAGTTTTTCGACAGTTACGGGACAAATGTTGAGCGGTGGCCATCGCTCACTGTAACTAACCTGAAGGAGGGAGAGAAAGTATGAAGGGGAGGAAGATATGATGAAGATATAAGGAGTGACAGCAGGAGTGATCAAACTAGACATGGCCATTCATAAAGAGAAGGAGGGGAGGTAGGAATGGATGGATGTTAGCTGTTGCCTGACCACTTTGATCCCTCGACTCGTAACACTTAGCTTAAGGGAGTGATTAGGGCACGTGTGGGGCACGAGAAGGCGAGAGGCAGATAAACATTAGCAAGGGAGACAAACATCCACTATCTGCGTCAACAGCAAGTTCAGATAAAATCCCTACCTAGCATTTTTTTTCCTTTTGTCTATCATTATTGATGCTTTATTTAAGTCCTATAACGTCACAGCATTCATTCATGGTGTAATTGAAATCCTGTTTTTATAGCTGCCAATTTCTTTTACCCCCATATCAGCCTTTTTATATGTTTTTTTTCTTCCTTCATGGCTTTGTGAGCAGTAAAAGCAGCTCAACTCAGACCTCCTCATGTACAATAAAGTGTAACACCAGCAACTTTATTCAGAAAATAGGCCGTCGTTAGAAACACACAGAAAGACATTTAGATCTGCTAAACGTGTCATTTATACTTAAATTGTACCTGCAGAGATCCGTAAACAAGCCTGTTTCGCGTGAGCTGCCTGGCTGATTGCAGAGACAGAGACAGACGGGCTGGAAAGTATAATGGGAACAGCGTGCAATGGGGAGAGCAGACCGGACGCCATCTCTTATGGCCATCAAATAGAGGATCAGAGGACACTGATGAGAAACACATTTTTACCTCCTGTCTTTATGTGTTTTTCTCTCTTCTATTTTAGGTCTTTCCTTCAATCAATCTTGCTGTCTTTTATTTCTCTGTTTTTCCCTCTGTCACAAAAAGACACACTGTCAAACATGCTTCCCTTCTCTGTCACTCCCCCAGCTGCAGGCAGATTTAGTGTTAGTCAAACATCTGGTACCACAGAGCCACAAATTGCAGAATCAAGCATTTGAGGGGCCTGTTGAATCACTGTGGCTCAGAAAGAGATATATGTATATGTCCATGTACTCATACATACACACATACACATGCACACAAGGCTGTGTTGCAGTGGGTCAGCTCTGAGGTTGCTTCTTCCACTGGACCGGAGGGCCATGGTCCTTTTACAGCACGGCACCAGCAAACTAACTGTGGTTGAGGTCGGAACACCCTGACCATTACGCACAGCTCCAAAATACAACATGCACTCAGTTTAAAAGGATCCACTGCTGCAACGTGGCAACACACTCCAGGCCCTGCCAGGTCCTTATGGTGAGGATGTGTGTGTTTGTGTGTGTGTGACTGTGATGATTTATGACTGTGTTATAATATCTGATTCAGATATCTGATATCTGACTGTGATGACATGGGTTCATGATGATGACACACATGTGTCGTATCGGAGCACTGTGACTTGTAAATGAACTTCCTGCTCATTCTCTGTCACACTTTCCTTAATGTTCTGATGAATCAACAAGACTCAAGAGGAAACATTCGAGATAAGAATTCACTGCACATTAGACCTCTTCAACTAGTTCAATGACTTCTTTTTACAGCGTGCAAAGACTGGAAAGAAAACATTGCCAAACAACAGCAGGCTAAGTAAACAAATTCATTGTTATAGTGAGGTTTAAGCCTTGCCATCAGTCTTAGTTTCATAAATTCTTTTTTTTATGTAAGGGACGTCTGTCAACAGAACACAGGGGAAATGAGGCCAAGCAACAGTGAAGTGCAAACAAATCTCATTCCAGTCAAAAGCTCTGTCTAACAAAGAGCATAAGGAAATGCCACCTCTCTAAACTTCCACCTAGCAAACATCAAAAGTGCGGTCCAGTTAATGAAACATAAAAGTGGCTATTCAAAGGAAGGCTGTGAAAGCACCATGGCTACAGTGCAATGATTCCACCTTCCACCTCACTCTATCATTTTAAAATAATGATGTTTTTTGCGGTTTGCTCTATTTTAATGTCACAGTGACATGATCTTCACTTCCTTAAAAAATAATATTTTCAAGGCTATCTTCATGGTGTATTGTGCAAACCCTCTCCTTATTTGAAATCACCCAGACAGGACAGAGGTCAGTGTCCACTAAAGCCCTCCAGTTGCTGCAGGGACAGATGCAGAGTGCCTTGTTGAAGGACACCTCAGCAGGACAGATGTTGGGAGGGTTTAAGGACAGTCTCTGCAACCATGACGCCACCTCCCTTACAGGCAGCCAACCCACTGATCTGGGATCTGGCACTACTCCTTGACAGTTGTTCTGTGGTTTAACTAGAGCAGCACGATGACCAATTGATTTTGATCGTTTTTACCAAACATGGTCTCACCACCTCAGCCAGAACCAAGCTGCGGTTCACGGCACTCAGTCTGTGTGCAGTCATATGATACACACAGTTCAAGTTCTGTGACCTAAAAAAACAAATGACCACTTAATTAAAGGGAAGTACAGTTGTAGATGAGGATGTACAGATGGTAGAGCATATGATAAGGTAAGAGCTCATGAAAAAGGATTTCAAAATAACTGTCTCTCCATTGCGAACACTGGATTTCCGAGACTCTTTTTCTATTTTTACTGAATAATGATACTGATGCACCAGCAATGTGAGCACAGATTGGCCTCTTCAGAACTGATAGTTGTGTCAAGCTTGTATAATGTTATTTAAAGCTGACAAAACTCATCTAAATCCAGGCATTATACATATACATTAAATAGCAGGTAGTTACTTTACCAAGAGAAACACGAACTAACCTTTTATCCCAGTACCTGCACAGTGATATAGTAAACACTTCTGCTCGACAAGTGCAGCATATTGTTTATGTATGTGGATTCATAATCAATACGTGATAATACTGAATCTGACGCATCAGAGCTTAAGCATGCAAACGTAGATCTCACTATTCTTTTACGCACAGAGACGCACTTGAATGTTATTTTATACAAAGTCAGTAAGACTGGATTAAAGTTAGACTGTGTAGGAACCTGCTTCAAATAACTCATAACATTAAACAAGACGATTTACAAACTATCTAAAATAATCTTACCTTAAAATAAACTCAGCGCGCGGACCTTTCGCAGAGAGACAGCTTCACCACCTCCTCGCTCTGTCATCCTCCTCGGTTTGCGGTGTGCACCGTGTGTTTCCGCTCACACATGAAGCGGCTCTGCGCTGCTGCTTACAAGTGGACTGGAAGGAGATGGAGAGAAGGAGGAGGAGGAGGAAAAGGAGGAAGAGGGGGACTCCTCAAGCGAGAACTAAATGATAATGCTTGATATGAAACTTTCAGTCTGAGCAAAACTATGAGAACACATGTAATGGATACTCATCAACAATGAGAGAGAGAGAGGAAAAAAAAAAACTGTGAAAAGAACAACTGAAGTTCAACAGTGGAAATGTCGGTCTGAGGTCATCAAAGCAGCCAGTGCCATGAAGAAAGACAGTGAGCACATTCTCATGTGAAGCAGAAGGCTGCAATAATAAACCCCTGTGACTCTTCCCACACTGTCCTGTCACTGTGTGCTTGTGTTTCTGGCTAAATATGGGTGTATGTGCATGTTTATGTCTTTTGCATTTTTAGTGCTTGTTTGGTTGTGAAGCAGCCCTAACACTGCAGCAGTGACATGGATATATAAATATGAGCTGAGAGATCTAGTAGACACAAATACATACATGTATTTCCTGGAGACCTACCCTAACCTTAACCTAACCTTAATCTGACCCATTGAGCCAAAAATCAACTTTTTTCCAAGCAGGGACAAGTTGCCCCCAGTTAACTGCTCCTTAGTCTGAAATTTGTCCCCAAAAGTAGCCCCTAACATTTACACACACACACACACACACAGGGAGAGAGAGAGAGAGAGAGAGAGAGAGACATCATCCCTGACCTTTACACAGTTCTGTAAACACGATCTCTTAAGAGAACTCCCATGGGTGCCATCTACCTTTCTTCTCTCTGTGACCCCTTTTCACCTCACTCTTGACAAAAATACACTCATCACCAGCTTTCATTTGGTCATGCAACAATGGTGTGCATGTGTTTGACAGTGTGTATGCATATGTGCACAACAGGATGAGACGTTAGCCAAAGGTTTCGAGCAGGAAGTTTTATTTTAAATCATTAAATACCAATGATTTTACACTTCTTTATGAAAAGCTTACATCAGCCCATCATCTACCCTTCACAGATTTATGAATGACATTGGTTATTTTACTTAATTGAATAGATTATACATAAGTACACTTCTCCTTGAGAGTGTGTAATTGATGATTGCAGGTCTAAAGCAAAGATACAGCAAGTATTATCACACATATACAACTCTTTTATCGACACAAACATTTTTGTAGCAAAAAGGTCAGATAATTTTAATTGAATTTTTCCAAAAAGTAATAAAAAAAAATTTAAAACAACAACAACAACAACAAAAAGAGAATAACCATGAAATGATTCTTTTTTAATCTTTAACCTCACTGTAGTTCAGTTTCATCAAGGCTCCATGAAATGAAAACCTACAGCACTTCATGTTCTCATGATTTCATCTGGCCTTTCAGGGACTTCCAGTGATCACAGTACGTCTGCAGTTTCACTTACACCTAATGGTGGAACGATTAGTGCTGGCACCAGCTGCTGCATGTTGATAGTGGAAGAGTTGGAGTTTCTTCAGGATGAACATAGGAAAGAGATCCTTCAGACTGAAGCCCGAAAGATCAAGCCGAGGGTCTGTGATGTAGCTTTAACAAAGCAGGCTGACTGGGGGATGAAATAAAAGAGAAAGAAGGGGGAGCAAAGCAGACACAGGAGAGGAGTCTGAAGAGAAAAGTATATCATCTCTGATCTATGGGAAAGCGGAGGCGAGAGAAGAGGAGACGTGAAGAGGGGAGGAGTGGACCTTGAGACCAGACATGAGAAATGGAGGGATCGTCTTCGCTTTGAATCAGGGAGGGCAAGCAGCTCCTGTTGACAACAGCTGCAAAGTATCAGACGCTCTCAGATGATCAGAGAATGTGAGGGCGAGGAAAAGAAAACTAAATGACAGAGGGAGTTATAAAAAAAGGGACAGAGCAATAACAGGAAATCAGACAGCATAAACTATCATGTTAAAAATGTTGCTGTCGCTGCCAAAAGTTGTGTGAAATTGTATCTTTATCATTATTGTACATTTAAGTTAGAGTGCAGAGAAGTAACAGAGAAACAGAGATCCAGCATGGATAAACGACAAACAGGCCAAAATACGGAGCTCATGGGCATGAAAAGAGGAAAGAGAGGGAGGTAGAGAGGAAGGAGTGCTGGTCAAACAGGATGAGAAGTCTCTGAGGCACAAAAAGGTTTTCTTCACAGGAAAAGGCTTTCTCACAAATCCAAGAGGCAGCCAAGAAGCTTTAGCTCCTTTCAGGCAGTATTCAACAGCTCACTGTCATTACTGTCACTCAGAGTAAATAGGTTCATCCCGTAAAAAAAATATTTTAAAAAGTCAGGTGTGAATTAGTGTAAAAGGTGATTCCACTTCACCCAGTGCATCACTCTTAATGGTGGGTGTCCAGTTTGAATGTTTTTCTTTTCTATTTTTGGTTTTGTGAATCTGGCTTCTGGTCAGGAGGACAGATCCAGGTTAGACTCAAGATGTGCATATGGGGAAATATGTTCAGAGAGTGGGACTGATCAGCTGAAGTGGGGGGAGAGAGTGGTGTGATGAGGTTGATGTACGAAGGGTTGGGTTAAGGGGTACATGAAAGAAGTCAACCCCTGTGTCTCTGTTTGGACTGCGCTCCTGTTTTCGTGGATTCTGACCTGCCAGGAAGTCGAGTTTTGGCCCAGAGACAATAGAGCATTGTAATGCCAGTCCTCAGTGCTTTGTAGGCTGCAATAAAAAAAACAAGCATGTACACACAGACACACACACTGAAACATTTATTTCTGACAGTCTCTGACAGTGACTGTTCACCTTTGTGTTCAGAGGCCTGGTCTAAATTTAAGAGTCAGTTGTTTTTCAGAGAGTGACAGAAGATGGTTTCATGGAAGACAAAAATGATCTATTAAATCTATTTATCATGTTACTGCCACATAAGGATTGTTTGCTAAACAATCTTATCTATGTTCAGTATTTTGTTTCTGTGAATCCAAGCTAAAGGAAGCTTAGCGAAAGTTCAGTCAGGGAGACTGTCTATCTGCACTTACCTGCTGTATCACAACTGTTTCCTGCTATGTCTAAGCCCCACCTACTAATTTGTTTTCATCCAATTACAACTTTATACACTCATCTAGAACCAATCCCCTGTAAGGTGTATCAGCTGTCATTTCAGCATCGCAACGTTGTATGACCCACCTCCTCTTCTTCACCACCTCAACTGTGGATGCCTGGCCATGTTCCATCAACCTTGATCAGAAGTTCCCTCACAGGAAGCCGTCCCGACCTCGGGCGTCATTCTGTCCTCCGTGTCTTTCTCTCTGTGTCTTTCTAAACCCAACCGGTCGAGGCAGATGGCCGCCCACTCTGAGTCCGGTTCTGCTCGAGGTTTCTGCCTCTTAAAAGGAAGTTTTTCCTTACCACTGTCCAGATTCATGCATGTTTTTGTTCTAAGTCTCTCGTGATTGAACTACAGCTTCACAAAGAAGAGGGCCTGGATGGGAAGCCAGTGCAGGATCATGGATTTGTTGCATTAGCAACTTTTACCAGCTGGTTAAAAGAAGAATCAAATAATTATGTAGTGCAATACATTTAAGTATAAGTAGTTTCCATGGCAGGTATAACTATTTCTGCTTACTACCCCACATTGTATCACTTTTTTGTGTGTGTGTTATTTCTGATGGTCATGAGCAGTGGCTCTTAATCTGTGTGTCACAACCTGCAGAAGGTTTCAGGCCAGCATTTATAAAGGATTTCAGGAACTTTTCTCTGTTATCTTGAGCAACTACCAGTGTTTCTTTTTTTTACATCCATCTGAGAAAATACCATTCCTTGTGAAACTGTTGAGAAGTGTGTATTTGGACTGGGACTGTGAGGAACTTTGCTTTGCTTCATGGGAACTACAATGTTTGAGCACAGTTTACTACAGTGATGTGCAAGTCATCTACTCATATTGTTCAGAGACATGACAGCAGAGCCCTATGCAGGGACCATGTATGACTTTTTCAGAAGCAGACTACAGTGAACATGAACCAGCAAAGTGAACAGAGAAGTCAGGAGATTTCAGTGGTTTTGACTGAGTCACAAGGACTCAGCGAGGGTTAATCCTTTGTTCCTGTATGTCTGCCTGGTGGGGAGACAGATGATGATGTCTGTGAGAGATGGTGAGCATTGAAACTACCCATTGTACTTCCAGACATACTGTATTCATGGTTGGAGACTGCGCACAGATGCTGAGAGAGCTGGACACGGAAACAGAGATCAAATATTGTCAGGGGTTCATTAGGAAACCAGATGTCTTCCTGTGATCTTAATGAATAACTCACATCTATGACTTTCAGATGACCTTGACATTTATTTTGTTTCTGGGATTACAGACACATACATTGTTATGTAAAGCTTGAAATAGAACTGAAGCATCTTACACACACCACTCTCTTTTACTTTATTGTTATCGTTCCCCCGGTGGACGTGTTTCCCTGCTGGTGTTTCGTTGACGCCAGTTAAAAAGCTGAATGTGCACCAACAGCAGGTGATGCACATGACACACCCTTAACTGAAAATGCGAACATCACCCGCCAAGTTTGCCTATTCATCATCACACATTAAGTGCAGACATCCACCCACATTACAGTACATGTGCTGAAATGCTGAAATATACACACATAAATACTCAGACAGACATGTGGACTTCTGAGGCCAGAAGTGTTTTGCTTATCGTGACTGCTCTATCACTATATGTAACCCGGTTCCTGTTCTAGGGCAACTTTAAGTGTGTGGTTAGCAATAGATGCATTTTTAAAACTGTTTGTGTATCTGGAAATTGATGTGCAGTGGTCGGTAAAGCTGTCTATGTCTGCAGTTCAAATGTGTGGTGGAGCTCAGATTTAGACAGCTATGCGACACCCTGTAATTCAAACGACAAGTCAAACCTCACTGTTCTGGAGGGAGAGTGACAGGAAGGAGAGCAGGCCAGGGTGTCAGTTTTCACTGGCACCACAAAGTTGTGTGTGTGCGTGCACATTTTGTCTGTGTAGGTGTCTCTGAATGTGAAAAACACAGACTTTAAGCAGTACAATTAGTCAGACAGAACGGGCCGTTCATATGTCATACTCTAGGTGTCATATTGTGGGGATACGGGCATTTATTGGCTCTGGAACCTGGACAGATTTTATTGTTTGGACTGAAATGACTTTTTGTTTCCCAACAATGTACATTTATGGTTTATATTTTTCTTTCACACAGCCATTATCCACACCACACCACAGTCCAGAAGCCTGGACCAAGAGATGATATACATTGTAGTGATTTAAAACCTGAAGTGTGTAAACTGTTGAGCTAACCCTTGATTTTGTCCACATTTTTCAGGCTGATTCAGTGATAAATAAACACTCCTTAAAGTGGCCTCTGGTTTAAATGTTTAGTATGTTTCTCCTACTCATTGTTTTTCCAAGCTTCTTGTTTGCTTTACTAAGAAATTCTTCACTTTGACCCTCTGGTGTTATTGATGTTGATTCCATGTAAAACAGGAAATTGCACAGTATTACTCTGGGATAGTTACAGGATCTCATTCAGCTACACTAGAGCTGCCATACAATATATGACCGAGCTGCAGAGCTGGGAAAAGGAAGACATACAGTAGAAACTGCATAGACCACAAATGGCTGTTTGGTCAAGGCACATTTATCAGCACAGCACAGCACCCTTCATTTTTAGTGGAGTGGTTAACACATTGGTGCCTGATATTCATTTCTCACTTTGTCATAAGGCATCAAGGGCATTTTGAGTACCACCAGCCTGATCAATAGTGAAAGATGCTGTCACAGTGCCCTGCCTACAAAGGAAGCATAAATCACATGTCAAGATTTAAATCTGTCTCAATTACTGATGTCTCCCCCATCCCTCTCTTTCTCTGCCTCTGTTTTCCACAAAAAAAGTTAGAAAAGACACATTCTTCACGGACACAAAGAGGCGATTCTGTGCAGCCGCCAGGCTTGAGTCATAGATGGAGCCATGGGGGGTCAGCTGCTGGGTGAAGAGCCAGGCCTGTTGTGTGCCGGGCAGGAGCAGAGTGGAACAAACACAGAAATGAAACCCACAGACTCTGGTACTGTTTAAGCTGTACATTGGTGAATAGTTATACAGGAAGGCGTATTTTAATTAATTCATCTGTCTGATTTCATCATGAGCTGAATAGTCCAGAAGTTTTCTCTAGCACTTATAATAATCACACAGATATGAAAATCTAATTTAAGACACTTTCCTATTTTGCTAAGAACAGTCCCACCCTGTTCCTAGCCACATCTAAATGACCATGCAGTCAACTGGTTTGACTGTGTATCCCATATAGAAGTGTTCATCGACAGACTTGTCTGACCTTTTCAAAAAGATGCTGAAACCAGCACCTGCTCACACGCTTGCTGTTTGGAGAGGGAAAAAAACACAGTTAAAGAGTTAAAGATTAAAGTGTACGGTGCACTTAAGGAATTCTGCACAGTCTATTTCTGTCGGACCGAGTTGTCACGATATCACACATTCCAGCATGAGCGAACTGTGGGGTCCAGTGCTGCCGTCAATGGCTCCTCTGTGTCGCTGTCACCTCAGAGACAACAGGAATGCTCATCCACTGCAGCCCTCCCCTCCCTCCCCCCCCGCAGACCGAGGCCTGGACGGACTGTTGGAGGAAGGATTGCTCTGTCTGAAGAAGAAGAAAGTAAACAACAGACAGTGAGGCAGGGAGAGGGAGAAGGAAGGAATAAATGGAAGAAGAACAGAGAGAAGAAAAGGGTGGGCAAGATCTGAGTTTATGAGTCACAATTTAAGATGAGACCAAAAAGAAAGGCAAACAAAGATGATACAGCACAAGATGAGATAAAAAAAAAAAAAAAATAAGGAGGAAACTCAATTATTTGTATGACACATACCATTTACAGTAAAATCAATTACCAGATAAACAGAAAAGTTATCCTCCCCCCACACACAATGACTAATCACACACACTGCTCAACTCATTTTGAAGGCCTTTGTGATATGTGTACAACTACACATCCTTCAGTGAATATGCAAAATGAAATGCTAGCACCAATGCTATTTTTATTTATTTATTTTTATCTTACCACATGATGAAAAGTCTCTACACTAAAAACTAGCCAGAGGATGTTCGCTCTAGCATCGTCACCTAATTACATATGCTTCCTGTGTTGTATGCACAGTATGGTAGCTCCTTCATCTACATTAACTCACACTGTCTCTCAGCAGCAGCAGCAACAGCACAGACACTCCAAACAGAAGGCCTGTTAGTTCATTGGAGGCCCAGAGACAGAGAGCAGTCTGACATTTCCTGTCCACATGCCAAGAAAAAGGCACATTCTTTTTCCCTAGCACCCCATATTTCCTGTCTGCCTTCATACTGTACTGAAAGACGCGTCTCACACCGCACCATCCCCCCCTCTGCCCCACACTCAAGAGTGGAGGAGAAGTGACTTTCCAAAATGATATACCCATACACTTAGTCTGTCATTTATACATTTATGCATATTACACACAAAGGAGTCTGGCTGCATAATAAACTAAACACTTTTTTTAAACTTCAGGCCTTCAGGTCCTTCACCTGTTGCTAAATGATTCTGAATATGACCCAATCATCACACTAATTTGAATAATATCTCCTTGGCAAGATGCACTTGCTGCCACTTGTTTTTACCTTCACAGTTCCTGGTTTTGATTCCAAGCTAAGCCCATTATTAAGGACTGATGAGTTAACTTGTAGCAGTCAGTATGAGTCAGCTGACCCACTTCTGTAGCCTACTACTCCATTAATTACAGTCATTCTGTGGGAAGGTTTACTAGTATTTAAAAGACACACACACACACACACACATAGGACAGTAAAGTTTTCCTCGGCAGTGCTGCTGACTAAACTTCTCTCCTCTGGGGCACAGAATCCTTCAACACAAATCTGTCCCTGCCTAGTTTTACATGGTGAGAAGCTTTTTTTTTTTTTTTTTTTTTAATCTTTATTGCAGAGTTAAGCACCTGGAAAGTGAGTCACAGTGTTAATGAGTCATACTCTCTTGAAGACAAACTGTGACAAACCTTCATTACAAAACGCACAATTGAATGAAACAGTCCTGTGTGTGAGCTGGGGATACTTTTTAACTCTGCTCAGTGGATGTTCAGTAGTGTTAACAGTCTAATTGCTGTAATGCAGCTTGTAGGAGGCAGCTTCATGAGTTGGCTATTACTGGTTGAAAGCGCCATCTAGTGCTTACAGACACCGCTATACCGACATTACATATGGTCATAGCTTTCCATTGAACCACCTCTGCCAAGTGTATATGGAGGAAATCCGCTGCGATGTGGCGAAAAGATAAGATTTTTTTTTCTTTTTCACTCTTCTTGGCCGCCGATTGGCTGGTTGTAGTTGCCTGAGGGTGGAGGGGCTGAGTGCACCAAGGTGTGCGTAAAAAAAGGGGGACATGTGCGCGCTCCGCGGTTTTCCAGTCAGGTGGCGCCCACTCACATTCTTACCTCACTCCTCCTCAGTTTCACTCCTGACTCCGGACCTGAGTGGGATGTAGGAGGCTTGATCACACCGCGATTTACTCGGTTTTTGCTTTGAAATAATACACGCGGGTTGAAGACATGAGTGGTAAGTTAACTTTTAGAGATTTCAACAGCCTAGTTAGGGCGCTGTCCACTCTTGTTCTATACGTTAATACAAGTTTACAGTGTGTGACTGGGAAATAAGTGACAGACTTGCAGCTGTGCTGATAACCAGTCACCATATAAGTACGCTTTATATGGCAGCAGGTCTGTGGGATTGCCTGTTACTGATTCCGTTATCAGTGATACGTTTCTCAGGTCCGGGTTCCAAGGTGCTGTGTCAACCAGCTCTGAACCACTATTTCAAACTCATTTTATAAGATAAGATAGACTTCATTTATCCCACTTGTGGGAAATTTACATGTTACAGCAGCAAGAGACAAGAGTGACAAAAATAGGAAAAGAAAAGATAAAAAAATATTATATAAAAAAGGCACAGAAGTTCATTATGTACAATCCAGAGACATGTGTAGCTCTTTATTATGATGTCCACTGTAGAGCAAGTACCTCTGGACAAATGTTTTCTCTACATATAAAGTATTCAGTGATATTAGTGATATTAGTTTTAGCAACTATGTTTCAGGTTTTCTTTTTTGCACAATTTCTCTGTTGATTTGACACATTGCTCCAAAACAAAAACAAAAAAAAAAAAGAAAGAAAAAGAAACACAATGACTGTAACTCCTGGTCATATTGTCAGTCATGTCAAATACATAATTGAATATCATATTTATTAGAGCTACAAATGTCATATGATTGTACTGTATTTCCAGTAATGTAGAGATGAGTAAAGTGATGGATGTAATTTCATAAAAGCCAATTATGGAAATGGCCTGTGGAGCCTTCAGATGAACAGGTTTTGTTATTTATTTTCTTGTTGGAATGGATCTGAGTATATCACTTTATCAGTTGACAGCACGTGTGTAGTTTTGTATCATTTTTTACACTTTCCTCTAAATGGAGAGCAGGTCTATTTTGCAGTGCAGACTAACTTTATTTTTTGTAGTTTCAACTGAACTTAATTTATGAGTAGGTGCGATCAGTCATTTTCTAAGAAAAGATGATGGTAAATAAAGGATATTCCAGTTAAGGTGAGTGTTTTCTAACTCTTTGAATGTAAGGAGGAGGACTTAAGTGTCAATCACATCAGAACAATGTCTCAATAGACGTATGGGTAATGATAGAGATTCCAGGGCACTCAGACCTGCCTCAACATGCCTGTTAGCCTAGATAACCCTGATCAGCTGCGCAGAGCAGCAGACACTCACTCTCAGTATTTGTAAATAACTTGGGCTGGTTTGCTACAGACAGACACAGAGGGTAAATACTTGTAATCTCATTTTCATTTTCAGGTCATCTATAGCCTTTCTCTGTCATGAGAAGTGCCGAGTCACTAGCTGTAGGAGTCCAGACTGATGTCTTTACATACAGAAAATAAGCATTATAAAAATAAACACATACTGCTGCAGTGAGATGGGACAGAAACTGATGAGCTGAAGCCCTCTGTGATTATATAGCAGACTCACTACATTTGTTAAACCAACCAAATGAGACATGGGATTCTGCGTGTAGATCAACACAGCTCTGGAGGGCCTCTGTTGTTATAGTGTGCCATGTTCATAAAGGAATAATCAGTTATACTATTTTTACTATTACATGTACATCAAAATAATTTTGAGTTAGGTTAAGTATTTTTGTTGGTTAATAAATTCCTATAGTGACAGGTTTATTCACTTTCTCTCTGTGTCTTCTCCAGTGTGAAGTGAATGGGGCTGAGAAAGCCTTTGTCTGTGGTCCCCTGGTCTTTTTAGGTGTGGAGTATGAGTCATGCCAGTATTTTCATTCCTGCCCTCTGAGGCATGGACCCACAAAGTGTCTCTCCTACTTGTTTATGACCCTTGTAACAGCACTTCTTTTGCTCTACAGCAGTTAAACAGAGACCAGAACCACTGCTGCTGTTTTATTTACTCTCGCTGAGTAAGAACATAAAAGTTCTTGTTCATTTGTTCAAACATTTATTGGCTTTTGCCTAATCAAAGTGTTCCTGTAGATTAAACTCCATATCTGCTGAAGCCAATGACTTCAAGTTAAATGTTCATCTGTGAGACTCAGGTTTTGTAGAGAGTAAATCTCCCTCAGCGTACCTTGGGAAGATTTCCAGTAAGGAGCACCATCTCATTCCTTCATGATGAACCCATTACTACTTTCTGCATCCATAAGAATGCCTCCTATCACACTGTAGAGAAAGACGATAACTTTGTAACAATGTCATTATATCCTGAAAATAGGGGGATTTCAAAATAGTTTACACAGGTTCCTCACAGGTTTTCTTCTGATCCATCTGATCTTTGCGTTAAAAAGCGGACACTTAGATATCAAAGAAGTAACATGCTGAAATGATCCACTTGATCTTGCAGAGACACAGATAAGCGTGGTCAGACAAAAACAAATTCCAGTGGTAGTCTCTATGAGGAAAATATCTAGAGATGGATCTAAGATGTGTCTGTAAATCTGGTACATCTTAAATCTGCTTGAAATGTGAAAGTGAAAGAGGCATGGCACATAATAACAAAGAGTCAGTTAATTCTAATTAATGTAAAGAAAAAAAGCATGCACAACACTATTCTTTCATTTGCTCCAATGTACAATTCTTTCCTGGACATTGTTTCATTTTCCTGACTCTACTCTTCTGACTCAAATTTCTTGAACTGACAAGTATTTGGTCTCTCTCAGGTGTCACAGTTTGGATGGAGGATGTGGACATAGCCCCGGGGGAGGCGCGATCTGCCGCCTGGACAGAGGAACGCTGCGAGGAGCTGTGGGATCGCGTGGAAGGAGTACGTCACAAGCTCACGCGCATCCTGAACCCAGTCAAACTCACGCCGTATCTGCGGCAGTGCAAGGTCATCGATGAACAGGATGAAGACGAGGTGCTCAACTCCACGCAGTACCCCCTGCGCATCAGCAAGGCTGGTGAGAGGAAATCATCACAGTATCATCAGTCATTCAACCACAGTGGTTTGGCCTGTTGATTTGGACCATGTACCAACATGGTTAATAATCACAGCAGCAGCAGCAATTGACATCTGAACACACAGACATAATACAAATATTTATAGATTCAATGTGACTTACGCTTTCTGACAATATCACTATATCTGGTGCCTATAGTGCAAATAAACATCAATGAAGCTGTTTAAAAATCAGAGGAAAAAAGACTCTTCTAACTGTAGAACTTGCCTGAGAATTATCAAATTTTTAAGTTTTCGCTGCAATCAGGAATTGCTAATAGCCAATTCAACATACTCTGAATGGTTCCTGTTTACAAAAATGTAAACAAATACATGCTGCTTTATTACAAAACCAAAATGAGAGGACAAACAACATCAAACAAACAACCCTTAGTGAATCTAAAGTGTGTGCTGCAGGTTTGTTTCATTGCATTTTTTTCTTTTATGAAAAAGGGAAGAAAGAGAGGGTGACAACATGCAACAAGTTCTGTACTAAGATAAACTGTTACAAATAGTTGCCTGGAAGACAGGAAACTACTCTACAACGTTACAAGATGCTTTGAAAATTGGTAGCAGTTATGTAGTTAAAGAACAGATATACAGTATGTAGTGTGGTTCTTTGGTAAAAACCCCCAGAGAAGATTACGTGTGAATGATTGTGCAGCAGGTTGTCTGAGAGGAACATGTGGTAAAGATAAATGTTGCAGCGAGAGAAACAGGCAGGAACCAGGAGTAAGATGAAAGACATCCCTAAGTAAAGGGGAGTGTGAAGGCAGACAGACGGGGAAGAATTTGGAGTGAGAGAAGATAAAGATGAAGGGGTGATGTTGCAAGTAAAGACGGGATGAGGATGAGCACCTGGTCCGATACCCAGTTAATATCATTGTTGTTTCATTGCCAGTGAGTTAGCTCATGCTAGAACCGGTCATTCATCATGTTCATGTTTGAAATACCTCCATAACTACAGGGATAAATGACCTTCACATCAAAGAGGTTGCATTTTTGTGGTTGGACTGTTTCAGATAGTTTACAGAACCAAAATGCTGACATGAACTTGCATCAGTTTGTTGCTTTTCTTTGTAACTTGTGACAGTGTGTTCCAGATTGTATTCGTACAGTTTTTCTGAGCGTGTTTGTCGTTGAACAGGTCGCTTGCTGGACATTCTGCGGGGTCAGGGTCAGCGGGGCCTTCAGGCCTTCATGGAATCATTGGAGTTTTACCACCCAGAGCAGTACACACAGCTGACTGGAGAACAGCCCACACAGAGATGCTCCCTCATATTGGGTAAGTGGGGATTTCCCTGCTCATGGAAAAGCTGAGAGGGTTACTCAAATTACATGATATAGATATATGAGTCAAAATCAATTCTAAAACCAATTTAGGAATAAATAAGAATTGCGTGACTTGTCAGGCAAAATATGTCTTCTTGGAACACATGTTCAAATTTTAGGCCAACTGGAACAATCCTACTTGCAGGTAGGGAGAGAAAAGACAGGGATAATGTTACTGTGGTATAAGGAAATACATTTTTGCCCTTTGAATAAATTTGGATTTAACTGGAAAAAGACAACATTCACTCGTGCCTGCAAGTGTCTCTGTCTCGACTATGCATGTATTACAATGGAATACTCTTTTTAAGACTATGAAATGCTACTAACAATAACTGTGTTAATGATTTCTTACAGAGAAACTGGATTAAATTAAACCCCAAGATTTAAGAGTTGGAACTTGAGTGTATTCTTGAGACTTAAATCTGCAGTTGAATGACTGCAAACTGTGAAGAGAACACAAAAAGGTTGTTGTAGCAAACAGACCTGAGATACAGGCTTGAGATAAGTGCCTTACAACTCACTCACTATTCAATGTGATAAGGTTGATAAGAACTCTGCAAAACTGAACACATAGCTCTTTAAGAAAGTTATTATGATCCTCAAGAGTAAACAAACACAATATAATGAGAGGCTGTCTGACTTTTGGCACTAATGGTCTCTGAGACAAAGATCAAAAGATGTAGAGCCAGCATGGGAACATGAGAGGAACAAGTAAACTCAATGTTCAGTGTTGTTCAGTGTTTTGGTTTATCCAAAATGACAAGTTCATGCTAGTCAGTAAGGAGTAAGAGTAAGATATAAAATCAGTAGCCTCCGTGACCTTATAACCTCCACCTATCTCTCTCCCCAGATGAGGAAGGTCCAGAGGGTTTGACCCAGTTTCTGCTCCTGGAGGTGCGCAAACTGAGGGAGCAGCTACGGAACAGCCGTATGTGCGAGCGACGCCTGTCTCAGCGCTGCCGGATGGCGGAGGAGGAACGCAGCCGCGCTGAACGTAAAGCGCAGGAGTTACGTCACGACAGACTGCAGCTGGAGAGGTTTGTCTGACTTTTCTAGGTAGCTTAGTTTGTTCTTCCAAGTTAGAATCTGTCTTCTTTCATTTGGAGAAGGCAACTGCAATTAATCTAACTATAACTTCTAGTGTCTTTCAACCAACATTCACGTTGTATTACACCAAAATGAATCAATGAGAAATAATAAGAATGTATCCACTGGATGATTTGGAATCTCAAGGTTGCGGCAGGACTGGGAGTCAGCCAGCCGAGAGCTGGGAAAGCTGAAGGACCGACACCTGGAGCAGGCTGTGAAGTACTCCAGGGCCTTGGAGGAGCAAGGCAAAGCCTCCACCCGAGAGAGAGATCTACTGAGGCAGGTAGGTCGATGAGGAAGAAGAAGAACTGAACTGAAAATTCCACCATGTTAATATTTAATGTTATGTTTAAACTTAATTTACCTCAGAAGGGTTACAGAGAGTGTTTGATTTTTTTTGTTTTTCTAATCGCAGCCAGGTTTCAAACTCATTAAACTTACAGATACCAAAACCTATGAGTTGTCCAACAAAACCACATTGCGAAACTTCAGTCGGGGGCCCCTGAGAGGTGAGAGGGAAGTGAGAGGATGAATCATTCCCTTTCACCCACCACTTTTCTCAGCTGATCTACAGGGGTCTATGCTGTATATTTGCTGCTGAAATGGTGAATGTATTTCTAATAGTGAAATCATTGTCCCCAACTTGGTTTCCCCTGTTGCTCTATGGGGGACCAGAATTTCCTGTTTAACACAACCTGGTTGTTTACCAGGGAAACAGTTTGCTGCAAATTCATTTCATGGGAGACAGGAAGAGCTGTTTCAATAATATTTTGAAGTTTTGGTAGACTGAGGGCGAGAAGAAAAAACTGTTTTGTTTGATGGCATGACAGCGCAGCAAATAATCATACCTAAGGCAGCTGAGAAATGAAACAACTTCAACTGAAGTGAGTAGCTCAAACCAACTGTGTAGATGTAATCAGCCTCCATTTCAGCTTATGCTCTGTTACGACATGTCGACCATACCCCTGAGGTAGGAACCACTTGGTTGTGAATACAAGAAATATTTGAGGTTAATTTTATTCTTAGAAATGTTGATGTTTACAACCAGCTGCATTATTTCCATTATCTTCTTGTCACCTCATCTGCAGTGTGCCTGCTAATATAGGAATGTATTTTTTTTGTGGTTCTGTGTTTTTACCATGTATTAGTCCTGCACTGACTGGTAATTGTTAGTCATAGTGAAAAACGCCTGCATTTCATTATTAATACACAACCTATTAGCCATGTCACTGCATTTTAAACATGCTTTACAGCAGCGCAACAGATGCCTGGTGTGGAAAAATAAAAGCCTACATTGTAAACTGTCAGGGTATGTCTTTATGGCTGCTTTACTCTGTCTCTGTACAGGTGGAGGAGCTAAAGTCCAGGTTGACAGAGGCAGACAAACAAACAGTCGGTGCCCCAGAGAACACTACGCCAGCCAAGAGAAACAGTTTGCTCTCTAATGGAGTAAATGGCTCTCCGCCTGCTTTACCAGAAAAGCCACTACAGCGTACTGAAGTTCAGAAAGCTAGGAGTACTGAGACTCAGATGAGGAACCCGGTTCCTGCCACTGGAGTCATAGTATGTTTTTAAATGTACAGTGTTTATCGTCCAAAAGCACATTTACTACTGTCTCATTTTGTGCCAGGATCAGGAGCAGTGCTTTTTTTTATGTTTTATATTGTAAAACTGTTGTTTCTGTTGTTTACCTCAGGCTCTAATGGATATCCTGCAGCAGGACCGCAGGGAGGCTTCAGAGCAGAGGCAGGAACTCTGCGATGTTATCACCAGACTACAGGGAGAGCTGCAGAGCACTGAGGAGCAAAGGGACAAGGTGAACAGTCATCACTCATCTTAAACATGATGTTTTTATCTTTGATCGTGGTTAAAATGGTTTAATTTGCTGCAAAAAAGACTGATTTCTTTATTGTTCCACTGTAAAGATGATTTTTCTGCCTTTGAATAACGGTGAACTGCATTTGTAGCTGGAGTTGCAGTGCGAGCAGCTGCAGCTGAAGGTGAGGACTCTGCAGCTGGACTGGGACACTGAGCAGAAGCGGAGTGTGTCCTATTTCAACCAGATCATGGAACTGGAAAAGGAGAGAGACCAGGTCAGTGTGAGTGGAGGGTCTGAGTAGAGCCTGGACTGCCCAACACAGTCTCTACCCATCAGCTAACTATAATAATGTAGTTAATTGTGTTGCATTTGAGCCTGTTGGTGTGTAGCCTCTTGCATAATTTAATTTTGCTCATATTAGACTCCCTCTTAAAACTTTCTACACCATGCACTTCTTTTCTCTTTCTTCTTTTTCTCTTTTTTTCCCAGGCTCTGCGTAGTCGAGACAGCCTGCAGTTGGAGTACACTGACTGCCTGCTGGATAAGAACCGTCTGCGGAAAAGTATCGCAGAGCTGCAGGCCAACCTGGAGCAGCTGCAGAGGGAGCTGGAGAGAGAGAGGGAGAGGAGTCGGGAGCAGATGGATCAGAGCAGCCACTGTCTGCACTGTGTGAGTTATCAGTCAGGAGTACAGCAAGTCTGTGGAGTGTAGCACTGTCTTTCCACTGCAGCCACAGAACAAAACACTTTACACATATATCACTCCCTGTGTCTGTTCCCCAGTCCCACCTGTCTCTGTGGAGTGAGGAACAGTGTTACGGCCCCTGCTGCTCCCCCGGCCTGGACCTGAGCCCCTGGGCCAATAGCAGCCACCAGCTGCTCAGAAAGGTCAGAGCTGACTTCCATCTCAATGACAATTCTTTTAGCAGTAGATTGCCAGGAGATGTAGCTGCTGTTTATGTAGTGTAACTGCTGCTTTGTTTACTGTAAGGTATCATTTTCACAGGACACAACTGTTTTGTGGATTACACAAATGTGTTTTCTCAAGTTTCTCTTATGCTATGCAAGGAATGTAGCTTTTGGCCTGCAAAGAAAATTTCTTTAGCCAGACTTTGATCTGGGTTGTTATTGTTTCAGCAATTATGAGATGTTGTAATACATTCTTATGCAACTCTTAGCGTGTCAGTGCCTGCACAATACCTCTCACCAGCTGTGAGGGCATACTATATTAACTTTTCTGTGCCACAGATGCCATCTGGGGGCCAAGCCACTGAAAACTCTGAAGGTAAGTTATGTGCACTGATAGCTGGAAGACAATTCCTTTACTTAAGCACTTCATATTTTATTTATTCTTGAATATTCTCTCTGCTCCTTCACAGATTCTCGCTCCAATTCAGAGGAGAATCTCCTGTTATCAGTGAGTCATACAGCTCTGCTCATAAATAAACACAGGAAGGAAAGAAAAAAGAGAGACAGAAGGAAAGAAGGAAAAGACAGAAAGAGCCTCAATCAGTTTCTTCTTGTTTACCCCTCTACCCACAGACAGAAGACAATGAAAAGGAAATTAATAGGCTCTCCACATTCGCCTTTCCTCCTTGTATGAACTCCATACACAGACGATTCAACACAGAGTGAGTTTATCAGCCCCATGAAACCCTGCCAATGTAATTTTTTTTTTCAGCCTGGTATAACTGTTTTATTAATCTTTATTTCTTTTTTTTTAATTTTTATTTCATATTTCATAGGTTTGACTTGGACTCCTGGGGCAGTGATGAGAATGATAACATCACAGGTACATTTGATTCAGCCACAGTCTTCTATGCAAACTAAATATGGACCAGTCTAAGTCAGGATAAATAACTTTTATTAGTAAAAATCTGAAAAATAAAATTGTCACCAAAGTACAATAAACCAAACTTGAGAAGATGTTGACTCTAGTTCAGGTTTAGGGTTTTTTTTTGCATGTAACACATTGTGAGTGTATGTTATGAGGATCTGTGGTGCTTTTAGGTGAACAGACTGAACCTTCTTTGTGGGATTCCTGGCACTCCCTACACTCTCACCTCTTCCCCCCCGACCTGGTCAACCTGCCCACAGTCTCTTCACACCAACCAGATCCAACTGTTCCCAGGTGAAACCTTAAAACATTGACTTGCAGCTGTGCTCTGTTTAATAGCTGATAATGTTGTTTGTAAAAAGCTCACAGCAGCATCTAACGCTCTTATAAAAGGGAATGACGCTGACATTAGGGGATTCATTTAACAAGGATGTGGTGTGAATATTATTACATATACTACTGATATTAATAATCTCATTTGTAAGATTTATCTAATATACTTTCAGGATCCCCCGCAGCTCCCCGTCTTCAAGTCCCCCCACCTTACCAAAGCATGGAAGAGCCAGTCTAGCTGATGATATCACAATAGTCGGAGGAAACCGAACAGGGATCTTTGTGAGCCATGTGAGAGCTGGTTCCCCAGCTGAACAATGCGGACTGAAGGAGGGCAGTGAGCTGCTGGAGGTGTGTGTCTGTATGGTGAATAAATCATGTGTCAGGATTGTTTTTTTCAAGCTCCTTGACTGCAAAAAGTGGAAATAAAATCAAACATAAGACAGAAGAAAACATAAGGCTGTAAAATAATTCAGTTTTTTCTTCATGTTGTCCAGCTGGAGCGGGTGCTGTTTGGTGGGGGCAGTGTCCTGCTGGGTCAGTGCACTGCTGAGGTCGCCCACTTTTCTCTGCAGTGGTGGACAGAGCCGTCAACGCTCAAACACCAGAGCAACCCTGAGGGTGAGTCTGTAATATCAGAGATTATAGTAATACTGACACACACACAGTTATAGTAATTCATGCCTCAGAAAGGTGAGACTAAGCCGTCTCCTCTTCTGCTTCCTGTCGTCAGCATTCTCAAAGCTGAGCTCCCAGCTCTCGTCACCTAATTTTATGGGGGCTGACTCTTTCTATGTGCGAGTCAATCTCAACATGGAGCCCCATGGTGACCCGCCGTCTCTGGGTGTGGCCTGTGATGACATAATACATGTCACAGACACAAGGTACAATGGGAAATACCACTGGCGCTGTTCCCTCGTGGACCCACACACAGCCAAGCCTCTGCAGGCAGGAACCATGCCCAACTACAACAGGTAAGCCAGTTAGACCTTGATCTGACTGCTGTATTATTTTAGGCTGTGTTGTCATTTTGAGCACCATATTTTAATTACACAGAATTAGGAATGTAAATAACTTGGATTACATCATTTTCCATCTCAGGGCACAACAGCTGTTACTTGTAAGACTGCGAAAAATGGCCCTGGAGCAAAAGGACTTCAAGAAGAAGGTGGTAAGTCTGCCAGTGCTGAAATGACCATAACAGCAAGTTCAGGTGCTGAAGTGCTTGACTAAGCTATTACAGAACTGATAACCACAGTTAACAAAACTATTAGATGTTTATTCTTTTCCATTTTTCTACATTTAGTTCTTGAAGAAATCATCTGGTCGTGTACGACTGGTGAAGGCAGTCGACCCCGGTTGCCGCGGGGTTGGTTCCACACAGCAGGTCCTTTACACACTCAGCAAACGTAAGATCCAACCACCACACCAAATCTGTGTGATTAATTGTATTAATTGAGCATGTGTGCACTTGAGATTAATGTGTGTGCACCTGCACGCGTGCCTGTCCCCTCAGGTCATGAGGAGCACTTGATCCCTTACAGTTTAGTGCAGCCAGTGCAGGTTCAGACTAAGCGGCCGGTCATCTTCTCCCCCTCTCTCCTCTCCCGTGGTCTCATAGAGAGGCTGCTGCAACCAGCAGAGTCTGGTTTGAACTTCAACACCTGCCCACCAGGTATACACACCTTCATTTGCACATGTGAAGACCCAAACACTGACAAAATCAGTGAATGACAGGGTTGATGATTCTTCATTTGACCATCACGTGATACACCACATTCTCCTCTTTGCTGTGTTTCCGGTGCTTTGCAGAGCCTATCCAGCCTTCAGAGAGACGAGATAAGAGAGTGTTCTTGTTGGATTCCTGCAGTCCAGAGCAGGCTCTGGGCATACGGCTGCAGTCAATAGAAGACGTCATTAGCCAGGTAATGAAAAAAAAAAAAAGGTTTTTAATCTTATTGTTTGACAAATACACAGTTACATCTTCCCATTGCTGAATTGTAGCCCATTTTGCTCAGCAATTATAATTATCTCAACCCAAAGTCAAACAATGTCCCCTTCAAGAAAGAGTAAGAAGAATGTTTGTAGGTGAAATCATTAACCAATCATAGCTATTACCTGCATCACATGACCATGGTAAAACTATTGAATGTCACAGATTATCCAAATCGCCTTCATTTCTCTTGTCTTAGGACAAGCACTGTCTGCTGGAGCTGGGGCTGCCCAGTGTTGAGGGCTTATTGAGACAGGGGGTTTATCCTATTGTCATCCATATCCGCCCTAAGAACAAAAAACACAAGAAGCTGAGGTAAGTGCACATTCATTTGCCCCTTCACACCAATTGCATTGTATGTAAAATAAGCATTTTACTTCATGTGCATTTTTTTCCTCTGATGCTTGAAATAGGAAGTTTTTTCCACGGTGTGGGGAGGACAGTGTAATGGAGGAGGTGTGCCAGGCCGAGGAGCTGCAGCTTGAGACACTGCCTCTGCTCTTCTACACCCTGGAGCCCAGCACCTGGAGCTGCACTGATGAGCTACTGGCAGCCATACGCAATGCCATCCACAGCCAGCAGAGGGCAGTAGCATGGGTCGAACTGGATAGGCTGCAGTAAAAGACAGATTAACAATGAGTACTGTACTTTATATTTCAAGTGCAAACTAGATTCGCCTGTCTTTGAGTAAACAATCTGGCAGCAAACCACAGTCAAGTCCCTACAGGAGATTAACATTTAGTGTTAGATCATCCCACTATTCTAAGTGAGTGGACTAACATCAAAAACAGATGAATTTGGAATCTCAAAGGAGGCCAGATTAGGCCTGTGCCCATGTGTACATTTCATAATTCTCATCTATATAGTCAAGCTGGACTGGCTATAATGGGAGAATAGAATAAAAAAATTAAAAATAAGATTGTCCCACATGAGGAAACCACATGTCAGTAAAGACCTATCTGTAATTAGTTGTTTTTATCAATATGAATTATGCCATGTTTCTTTTTTCCATTCATACAACTTGTTATGCATAAAGTTTTATTACATAAATGCACTTTCAAAATTAGAATGGTGCCCATTTGTAAGGCATCTGAATCACTGGTCACTGAGTTATTTTATGAGTGGAACGTGACGCTAAGACGACACAGAAAGGGACAAAGAGTATAGATCGAAGAGATTGTAGCATGTTGTAGGAAGAGATGTAGTGAGGGTGCTCATCCACATTTTTATTTGCAGTATAGACTGTATCCTTTTGGGCTGACATTATGTTTAGGACATAAACCAGTTATACAGATCATGCTTAAAGGTATCAAACTGATTTAACCATAGTTATATGAACATTTCTGGATGTTCTTTAGGTGTGCTATGTTTCAGCCAGTGCTCCTTTTTTTATTGACACTACATTGTATGACAGAGGTTTTAGTTCACTATGACCAAATGGTTCTGTTTTGTTACTGCCATTTTTTTTCTTTTGTAACCAGTTTAAAAAAATAATTAATTAGTATTAAAAAATTGAGCTTTACTTCACTTGTGTGCTCAAATACACAAAACACTTGATTTAGTTTGTTGTTTTGTTTGCTTTTTATTGAAATATAACATACATACATATAGCATACATTTAGATATCAGAGCAGTCATTAGATTCAATGAGGAAACTAGACTAATAATCTGAAACACAATTTTAAACAATTAATGGAAAACTAGAACAAATTAATTTACAATGATTCAGTAGACAAACTCAACTAGCCAAGATAATAATAATATCCACCATAAATAAAACATAAGAATGCTGTGTTTCACAGGGGCAAAATGTCAAAACTACCTGGAAGTATTGACATTATTCCTGTTCACAGGAGGAAGATTCACAACCTGCTGAAAATAAAGTTTTGACAAAAACATCATAAAAATACTTTTAAATGTTTGTCAGTTACAAAAATATCACAGTATTACAATGAGATTCAACACAATTATATTTTTAATACAAGGGATACATAGCTTAAACACGGTACATTGTTAAAGTGCAACTTTAATATTGTAGCTCTCAAAAAGCAATCAGTTTATTATAAAAACCACTCATAGTCTTGTGCAGGTAATATATCCACAGATTATTGAACTATTTGTTTATTTGTGCATGCCCCGCGTGTATGACGTCATGTTCCGGTGATAGGGCGCCCTCTAGTGGACAGTGTCGGTACGCGCCCTCCTCCCCTCTCTGATCAACAACCAGCCTGGTGATATCATTAAACCTCCACACAGAAGCAAAATGGCCGATAGTAAACTAACCGATCATACAGCGTCTGACAGTCATCAAGGGGTTATGCATGTTTTGTTTACAGCTTGAGAACTACAGCCGCGCAAGAGGATACTCGCTTTTCCTCATTTTTTCTACGATTAACATTTCGCCTTTCGGTGATGTCATTTCTTATTCAATTTAGCCTTGAAAGCCTCGAAGAACTCGCTCGCTAGGCTAGCTACCTTGCTAGCCTGCTAGCGGTAGGTCTGCAAGAATTTTTGCACAGAAGCACTTTATGTCCTATGTGATTCCCGAGGTGAGTATTGAATATTAACGTTATGCTGCTCGATAACTTTCATAGTATATGTGCTGGTTAGTAGTGTTAATCATTTCCACCGTTACACAACCAACATTTAGGGACTCTCAGTTTTAGTAGAGCTTCGCTTGTTACGCGTTGCAATGTTGAAGAAACGTCACTGAAGTTCGTCGTTTAATTTGGCCCTGTCGACCGTTAGTACTGATGAAGCAGCTTGCTAGCAGTCTGCTCATTGACTTGTCAGTACTGTTTCTGTAGTGTTTACAGGGCCTACCGTAAAGTTACTAATCACAACAGTAAATCATTTAAATGAAACACATCGTGTTTCGAAAATAAGGGGCATATCCTTAGCCAATATGACGTGCCTGTTGTCCGCAGTCAACTGCGCACAGGTTAGATTCGTCTTGCGAAGCGACAGAGACACCTTGTTCTGGGACAGCCTAACCTCGCGAGCCCTAGGCTCCTCGGGTCACGGCACAGCGCTCAGCCGCTGCTTTACAGTCGACTAGCATTAGCTGGTTGCATACCTGGTTGAAGCTCGTCTGGTTGTCTCTAGTAGCTGCACAGCTTTTCCGTAGTGGCCTGTTGTTTATACGAAATCCAGGACGTTTACTCCGATTTCGGCTCCGGACATCTGCTTTATAAGGGTTCTCACACATTACATAAACTGATAGTTAAATGTAATGTCAGCTGGTGTATTTATACATGATACATCGAAGGCTCGAAGCTGTAGGTTCTCCAGTTAGCTTACATTAGCGCTTTACGACATGCTAATTATGTGCAGCCTAGCTAACAGAAACACTGGGCCCAGTCGTATTTACAGCTCTCTGCTATCTGAGATCCCTTTACTTTTCCACATATAGCGCCATCCGGTTTTTCTCAGCATCCTGAGCGTGTTTTGCTTTCCACCAAAACGGCCTCACGTGGTTTGGGTATGAGTGGTGTATTTACATATAGCATATGTTTACTTTTGTCAGGGTGGGGGGCAGGTTGGGGGCAGGTGCGAGGTCAGCGAGAGTGTGTCCTTGATAACACTGGACAGATCCCGTCATGTACTCACATTAAACACTAGTATCCTCTGGATTATGCTGCCATTACAGTCTCTTCTGCACTGCAGGAGAAACCTGACTTTACCAGAAATGTAGTTTGAAGTCACTTGTTTGTTTTGCTGCTGTCTGCCTTGTTTGTTGGTTGGAGTTGCAATCGTTTGCTGGTTAATGAATTATGCAGTGAGAAGCTAGGCTACCATGGACTGTTGTCAAGCTGTCTGCCCCGGTTAACGTTACAGCCCTCACAACATCGACTGTGTAGGAGTGTACTTGGCAGTGATCTGAAATACATATTATTAATTTTGAGCCAAAGTGGACATGTGTCTGTGAAAAAGGTATGCTTCTGTGAGCATTAAATTACTTTCAGTGTAGCTTGAGGTTTAATATAAATAATTGACTGTGTACATTTACTTTCACAGACAGGAGAATCAGGAAAGGGAACAGTAGTTCATGGAAGACAAGAAAAAGAAGAAAGAAGATAAAAAGAAAAGGGAAACCTCTCAGAAGGTAACAGTGTCACCAGACCTTCACAGCTGATTTTGCCTGTATATTTTGCAGATAATCTGTGTTGAATACCCACTTACTTGGCAAGGATGTTTTTTTGTTCAGTTGGAGCTGATACAGCTTAAAATTAATTCACCTTAGGTAACTAAGCTTTAGAGCTTTGGGAATGGTTTTCCTGTATCTGGGGACTGTAAAGTTAGATATCAAATGCAGTATTTTTATATTTGAAACAGTGCGTTAGTTGTGTGTTTCTCAGTTGCAGTAGCAAGACCGAAGCCTAGTAATATTACACTTGTAGGTCTACATACAGACATGTAGGTAGTGATCTGAAAACAAAATCTTCCTGTTGCTTTATCTATTTGCCCCCCACCACATTCTCTTCTGCCTTATATCTGACTCAGTTATTCTTTCACCTTCAGGTGCCAGAACAGAAAATCAAAGGTAAGTTTTGTGTCTTTGTGTTTGTCATCATGACTCTGTTTTTCCTTTAATCACACAATCTAACAATCTAATCTATTCTATATTATATTCTCAGTGATATGATTCTATATCTTGTTGCTAAATATGCTCTCAACAGCAGTATTCAGTTGTTATAAGAACTTTATGTGTTGTGATGACCATGAGGATTGTTGCATAGACACTATACATTTACTCAAACTTTTCTTAATCTAGAGAGTAGCTTAATCTACCTGGAGTAAGATGCTATACTGTCTTTCTGTTTTGTTGTATTTAAATCTACCAATGATTCACACCCTTTATTATTTGCATATTTCAGTGCCAGAATCAGCCAAGCCCTCCTGCTCCCAGCCGCTCGCCACCCCAGGCTCAGTGTCCCCCAGCCCTGGCCCTGTTGCCCCCTCATCCCCCAGTCCTGGTGCAGCTGGGGTTTCTGCACAAGTTCCTCCTGGTGGCGGGAACAATGCAAAGCAGCGGACTGCTGTGGCCAACGGACAGCCCTCCTCCTCCTCCCCCTCTGGAAGCCAGACCTCCCAGCAGCAGCGATACATGTCCAGAGAGGTTCCACCAAGGTTTCGCTGCCAGCAGGACCATAAAGTGTTACTGAAGAGGGGCCAGCCACCGCTGTCCTCCATGCTGCTGGGGGGAGGAGGAGGGGAAGGGGGCACAGGGGGAGGCAGTGGCTGGGCAGCCACCCCACCTGTTTCCTCACAGGGAGCAGATAACCCCAATGCAAGCACAGCTGGAGGCGCAGGTGGGTCATGTTTAATATTTAGCCCACTACCACATGCCACAAGTAGTAGTTAACTTCTGTTTTAAAGTAGTTTAGAAACAACACAGTGCACTTTACAGTTAAACAAGCAGCCATGGAAAGGGTTTTACAACAGCATACAACCCATGAGTTAACATTATAATATAAAAGTCATTAAAGTTGTAATTGTAAACTTGTACATAACAACTATGATATGCATTCACTATAGTGACTAGAAAGCAGTGGTATTGGAACCACCAGTTGGTACGTTTCATCAGTCATTAGTAAGTATTGTCAATGCTTAAATTGTCAATTAAATCAATGGTCTCAACTTTGTCCATAGATTCCAACCTGGGTTCATCTTCCCCTTCACCCCCCACATCCTCCTCATCCTCATTATGTGTCGCTGCTCTGTCGTCTTCTTCTACTACTACTTCAACTTATGCAAATTCCACATGGGGGGCAGGCTCTGGCAGCCAGTCCTCCTCTCAGGGCTGCGGGAAGGTGATTGTGGATGGGACTGACCTGGAGGATTGGCCAAGCATCCTAGGCGGGGCCAAATTGAGTTCTGACGGGGCTGGAGGAGGTGTGCAGGAGCAAGACTGCCCCAGTAACAACAACAACAGTAGTGCCTCATGGAGTGAGAGAAACATCCAGCAGAAGGGAGGAGCAGTAGGAGGAGGAGCAGGGAACATGGACAATCCTTCCCCACCTCGTACTTCTCCTCTTTCCTCCTCTTCCTCGCTTAATGAATGTGTTCAGTCAAGTGGTGGTGGTAGTGGTGGTGGTGTGTGGGGCTCTTCCACCTCCTCTCAGGTGGAGGCAGGGCTAGGATCAGCAGCATTTTACAATTCCAAAGTCTCCCATCTTCTTCCTGGGCCTCAGGAGAGCCCTGTGGGTGGCAGCAGCAGTGTCTCTGGTGCCAATTTCAACCCCAACGTAAACCCTTCTGCCTGGCCTGCCCTGGTGCAGGGTGGGACAGCAACTTCGGCTAGCGACAGCCTTCCACTACACTCGTCCATTACTTCAGCTTCCTCGTTCTCTGCCAGCACCACCCTCATCACCACTCACACTCTGTCATCTGTGAATCAAACCGGTCTTCATCAGCAGCACACTGAGACAGCTGTGGGGGCCAGGAGTGGAGAGCCGCAGCAGCACTTAGGAAACCCAGGGCCGGAGCTGGGTTCAGGTGGGGGAGCAAGAGCAGCAGGACCAAATCAAGCAGGTGGTGATGAGAGGGACTGTGGGGTTGCTGGTGTTGAAGAAGAAGGGAGTGGTGATCTTTCTGGCTCTTCGTCTTCCTCCTTAACCGCCTCTTCTTCTTGGAGATCCATGCCTCCAGTGTCCTCTGACCTCAGTGCAGGTGCATCACAGGCAGATGGCTGGGGTGGAGGGGGGGTTGGAGCTCAAGGGCAGGAAGGGAATGTGTGGGGCTTTGGTAGCCAGGGTGAGAAGGCAGGGTGGGGCAGGGGAAGTGATGGTGGCTCAAATACCCCTGTGGTATCTCAGGGAGCGTGGGAAGCAGGCAGTTCAGAAGTAGAGTGGGGTGGCACAGCGGGAGGTGTAAGTTCGAGTAACTTAGCAATAGGAAGTGGAAGAGGAGGAGACGGGAGCAGCAACAGCAGCAGTAGTGGAGGCAGCGTGGGTATTGGTGGCAGCGTTTTGCAGGACTCTGCCTCACCAAAGTTTGAAACTATGACAAAAGCTTGGGACAATCAGAAAGGGATGGAAAGTGGGGATGGGGCAGTTGGGGAGTGGGGTGGAGGAGGAGGGCAGGGTGGAGACGCTGGAGGTGGCGGACCTTCATCCTCTAGCGGAGGAGGTTCCATAGCTGGGAGTGGTGGCGGAGGGAGCGGTGGCAGTCATAAGCAGAACCGAGCCTCGTCTGTGCGCCATTGCTCCCACCAGACCTCCAATGCTGAAGTGGCCTTACTTAGCATGCTCAATCGATCTGACCTGGACCCCAGGGTTCTGTCTAACATGGGCTGGGGGCAGACCCAGATTCGACAGAATGTGGCCTGGGACCTAGACACCACCGCAGGAGTAGGAAACAGAAACGAAAGAAGCACTTCATCTTCCTCTTCATTCTCATCAGCAACCATGAACACTACCACTAGTCGTGGACCTGGGTACCTGTCTAACACCAGTTCAGTAACTAATGATCCATCTTCTAGCAGTCACACGACCAGCCTAAACTCTGGCTCTGCTTCAGTGAAGGACGGCTGGGACGGTGGTGCTACACAGTCTGCCTGTGGTCCTCACATGCCTGGTAGCACTATAAGGAAACCAGGAATGCCAGAAGAAGATATGGAGGGCAACACAGGGAAGGCAGCTGGAGGGTGGGGTGATCTCCCACCTGAAAACCAGGGCAAAGGATGGGGGACTGATGAACAACAATGGAGGGATCACAGAGGAGGAGGAGGAGGAGGAGGAGGGAACAGGAGAGAATTTGGAGAACAGGGTAGTGGGTGGGCAGATGGTCCAGAGGATAAAGGGACAGGGGGATGGAAGGGGACTGGAAGAGGTGAGGCTGGTGGTTGGGGAGGAGGTGGAGACTGGGGACAGAGAGACTCAGTACCTGGAGGTGGGTGGGGAGATGGGCGAAGCAGAGGAGGAAGCAACTCTGATGAGGGATCTTCCTGGGGTAATATGGATGATGGGGGATCTCAGCGAGGAGGATGGGGAGGAGGAGATGTGGGGGGAAGCAAATCCCACCAGGACTGGGGGAGTGCCAAACCCCATGCAGCAGCAGCACAGATACCAAACAGCCAAGTGGCACCAATGAAAGCCCCAAATCAACAGCAGCACCAATCACAGGGCCAGCAGCCACCGGGAGGTCCCATGCAAGGAGGGTGGAATAGCCGGTCCAACGTTGGAGGTGGAGGTCCACCATCCAAGAATCAGAACCAAAGTTCGGGCTGGAAATCCGGCCCCATCCCCCAAATCTCTGGAGGAGGGGGGGACTCCCTGGAGCCGAGTGGCTGGGAAGAACCCTCCCCTCAGTCCATCAGCCGCAAAATGGAAATTGACGACGGCACTTCAGCCTGGGGAGACCCAACCCGCTGCAACAGCAAGAATGTGAACTTGTGGGACAAGAACAGTGCTACACCTAGCCAAAGCCACGGTCAGCAGGCCCCACCACCACCACCATCCATGCAGCAGCAACCACCTAGAAGGCAGCAGGGGATGCAGCACAGCAGGGACACAAACCCTGGCAATGCTGCAGTGGGTAAGAAGAAGTTCCTTGTTCCTTTTCCATTCCAAATAAGTCTGCATTTGGCAAGCTACACCCAGAATAGATTGAGCATCAGTATTTGAATTATTCTCAAAATTTTCTTTATTCTGCCAAAACTTTATGTGATTTGTAGCAATGTTGCAATTATTTTCTTATGTCCTTGGTTCCATATATTAGAAAGAGTTAATGTCAGCCTCATTGACCAAACTGGCTTAACTTGATACATTCTAAAGCATAGTATCCAATCCAATCAATTTTCAGGTCCAGGTATGTGGGGAGGTGCACAATCTGTGGATAATGGTACAGCTGCGTGGGGACAGGCGTCAGATGCAGCAACAGGTTGGGGGGATCCAGATGAACCCAGCAAAGCCTCTGGCTGGGGGAACCCTTCACCCAACCCTAGTAAACCTGGTAAGACCAGAAAAAATTCAAAAAGTCAAGAGTCTCAAGTCAAACAACATCACACATTTTTCAGTTTGGATGGGATTCAGCATTTTTCATACCACATGTTCCAAGCAGAGGGAATCCAGAGAAAAGGCTGCCAACATTATGATAACCATCTGCTTTGTTTTTGCTGTAGGCACCAAGTCAATGGAAAGCTGGGGTGGGAAGGGAGAGGGCTCCGTTGCAGCCTCCCGTCACCCCAGCTGGGATGAGGAAGATGATGGTGGTGGAGGTGTCTGGAACAGCACTGGCTCCCAGGGAAGCAGCTCCTCCTTCAACTCCAGCAGCTGGGGCCAGACTCATGGAGGAAAAAGAGGCAACATCAAGGTAGGGAACAGGAGGTTCTAGAATGCACAAACAAGAGTTTGTGTCCTCTCTTGGTTTATTGTATCGAGACAAAGCAATTCTCATGTTGTTTGATAACTTTCCTCAATACTGTAATCTGTACTTTTTTATTTTCTTTTTGTTACTGAGAATAACGTTTGTATTTTTTCTCAGAGTGGAGGTGGGGATAGCTGGATGAACCCAGTGTCGCGCCAGTTTTCAAACATGGGTCTTCTGGTAAGATTTCAATTCACTAAAAAGTCTGATTATAAAAAGATCAATGACCCTTCTGTTACTGTCTAAACTGCCACTAAATCGCTTTTTTGCTTCTCAGGGTGATGATCCAAATGATGACAAAAAGATGGAGGGAGACAAGAGAGGAATAACCGATTACAATGGAGAGATGCGAAGGGGGGGTAGAGTTGGAGGAGGTTACCGCATGCCTAGTTCCAAAGACATGGGTCCTGTTGACATGGGGCCATATAGTGACAAGGTAAGAGTCTGTTTGTAGTTCTGTCTAGTATTAAGTTACTTTACAGACCTTCTGTTTTTAACGTTAGCTATCATTTTGTATTGCTTTGATTTATATCTCTGCAATATCTGCTCACATGGGTGTGAAATTTTAAGTCAAGTGTGAGTTGTGATAATTTAAGGAATTGCATGAAAACATTGCTATGCTGAGATGAGAAATATTCACCAGAAATACAATTCTATTGTTTTATGGTTTCCACTGAACTCCAGATGGGTGGCCATGGAGTGTTTGTTGGCAGTGGCGGAGGGATGCCTCAGCCCCGAGGGATGCACCAACCTGGCATGCATCCGATGAACCCCTCCCAGGGGTTACGTGCTCAAGTGCCTCATCAGTTCCTGTCTGCTCAGGTCTGTTGTCTTTTGTCGCTGATGTTATTAGTCAACATGTATATTGTATCTAGGAGAGATGGAGAGTCTCCTGAATCTTGCCAATGTTGGCTTCACTGATTTTCAGTTTTAATTAAATATTGCCCATAATAATGCAGATGCCGCATGTTGTAAATCGTTTGGGACAAAGTGATAAGCCGTAAACCCACAGTGATATGTTAGTTTGAGTAGTAGACTCACATATTGTTTGTTGGGCTTGCTAGCTGTTGGACAGAATTATTTACTGCCTGATTGCCTCATGATCTTGCAGTAAATAACACAGCAGTGGCTTTTAAGCTAGAGAGCAGCTTACAAGAAGCCATTAACAATGTTTAGACATCACAAAATAGTCTACATTCTTTTTATTTTCTGTGTACTGTGCATTAACTGTTAATTTAATTGTCTAATTTTCCTGGCATTCCTCAGTTTTCTGTATCAAACATCTTGTAGAATTGCAAAACAGCAGATGACACCTTTAGCTGTCTGATTCATCTGGCCTAAGGCAGTAATGAGCCCCACACTTGTTGCATCTTGAAGTCTCTTGGCTTCATGAGATGGTGTGTTGTAAGAAGTGGCTTCTCTAAAGTGGACTCTGTTCTGGCTTATTCTGTGGATATGTCCATTACTGATAAACTTGAAAATCAGTTTTGTTTTCATTTCTCAGAAAACAAAGCTTCCCCCACACAGTCCAACATTTGTACTCACTTTATTAGCAACATTTCAGTCCTCAGACCGAAGTTCATTTAGACAAATGGCACCATTCATATTATACACTAAAGACTCTCTCAGGGGAAAAAGCTGCCAAACACTTTCCAGTGTGCATACAGGTCAATGAGCCCTTCAAATATAAAAACAAACATGATACTGAGCTCTTTGTAAGTAAATATAAATAGGATTTTAACCAACATTTTAGAAAGTAGGTTCACATCACAATGAGGCCCTCTATGAACATTAGGGGGCCACATTTTTTTACAAATTATTTTCATTTCTTTCTGCCCAGTAAATAGTTTCTCAACCTATGCATCGGATGCTAAGACTTCATGGTGTGCACAAACGTTTTTTGAATTGCTAATTATGAATTTAAGTATTTTTAGTCATTCACACATTTTTAATGAATAGAGTTCAATGAATATAGTGTCCCTGTTTCTTGTATTACTTCATCAATTGTCAAGTATCAAAATCCATATGTGTATCTAAATATTGTCCTGTGATTTGCAGGTGCCGGGTCCTATGCTGAAGCAGATGCCCTCTCCTGGTGGCAGTGTGGGTGGAGTGGTAGGAGGAGTAGGAGGTGTTGGCAGTGTTGGAAGTGTCGGAGGCGTAGGTGGTGTTGGTGGAGGAGTGTTCCCTCCTCAGATTTCCCCACAGCAGCTAGCAATGCTCAGCAACATTTACCCCCACATGCAGCAGTTCCATCTGGTATGCGCCAAAATCTTAGATTGTTGATTGATGGGATGATTCATCGCATTTAAATAAATATTTAATTGTAGACTACCTTTGTGTAGCTCTGCATTGAAATATCTTAAATTACATGGTGAATTAAAGTAACCCAGGCCTACTATCAAACACAGTGTCTGTGTCTATATGTTCACCTCCATCTCTGACCATTTCTGCCCTCAACCCCACAGGCTTGTCAGCTCCTGCTACAACAGCAGCAGCAGCAGCAGCAGCAGCAGCTCCTGCAGAACCAGAGGAAGTTCCCTCAGCCTCAGCCTCTCAGGCAGCAGCCGGACCCACAGCAGGTGAGCATGTTTATATTCTACACTTGATACCATACCATGCAGTGTTGTCAGGACCTAAGCCATTACTATTTCTCAGATGTAACAACACTGTTTTGATCAGTTGTGCCCAGACCTTGGTCAGAATGGTTCAGAAGTTGTTGATTTTAGTTTATTTGAGAACCACAACTAAGAAGGAACATATTCTATGCAGTGCTCCCCTCAGTGAACATATATTAGTCTAAGTATTGGTAAATCAGGTTTTTATTCACCAGGGCAATTTGTGACCATTCACTGAACTTTGCAGTTATTCTGATTTATTGTCTTGAATCATGTCCCCCTCAGCTGGCAAGGATTATGGCTATTCTGCAGCAGCAGAGACAGCATCAGCAGAGTGGAGTTGGTGGAGCTGCAGTAGGAGGAGGGAGCTCCAAACTGTCCCCCTCTCACCTGGGAGGAGGCCTATCTAAACAGCCCATGGTAGACCCCCTTCCACATCCTGGAATGGGGGGTCCCTTATCAGACCTTCATGCCAAAACGCAAGGGATGTATTCTGGTGAGTCCAACGGGCAAAATGTTAGACTGGGTTAGACTGTAATAGATAATTTTACAGTAAATAAAACTGGTATAAGGGGGTATATTAAGTCAGCAAATCAACAGACAGGATCAGGTGTGTCCTAGGGCAAGAGCATACATCTATGCGTACCTCTCAGTATCCAGTCACTAGTTTGTCTAGGTTAGAGCCAGTAAACAGCTAATCAGTTATAAATGTCTAATTTGTGTAAACACTGACTTCTTCTCAGGGCTTGCTCCTGGTGGTAACCTGTCAGGACTGGAGCTTGGTCCCATGATGGGTGGGATGAAGGACACAGGAGGACAGCAGTCCCGTTTCAAATGGATGATGGAGGGACACTCTCCAACTCCCTCTCCCCCTGACACAACCCTTCACAAGAATGGTGGGTTAACAGATGGTTCATAACAGGATTATTTACAGAGTCAAAGTTCACACTTAAGCAAAGCTCACCTCTCAGGCTGCTGTCAGTCTGGTGTTAACTGTGCTGGTAATCACCTTCATTCACAATGTATCTGAATGAACCACTGTCAGTGGAAGTGATTGTATACATATTCATGTCAATCTGTTTGACCACATTTCTCTCTTGTGTGCCACTCCAAAGGCCCTTTACCCAGTGCTATTAAGGTGAGAGGGGGGTCCCCTTACTCCCAGTATGAAATACTGGGCGGTGATGGTTTAGGGATTCCCCCACAGGGCTCTGCAGACAACTGGCACCGAACACCTGGAAGTAAAATGGGGAACAAACCTGCTACATCCAGCTGGCCTCCAGGTGAGTGTGTTTTTCTCTGCTACTTGCTGCCATAGGACAATACGATAGGATCAGAGAAGAAACAGACAATAGAAAATGTTCATTTCAACTCAAATGTGCAAGATGCCCCATGTTTGCCAGACAACCTAATCTAGAGAAAAGAAGATTACAATTACAATCATTTGCTCCTAATTTAATTTTATTTAATTTTAATTTCTCTTGTTGGATGACAGAGTTCCAGCCCGGTGTGCCCTGGAAGGGAATCCAGAGTAGTGGAGACCCAGAGTCTGACCCCTACATGACACCTGGTAGTGTTCTTGGCTCCCCAGGACCTCCGAGCCTCAATGACTCTGACCACCAGTTACTGCGAGACAACATAGGTATTGGACTAAATGTGCCCAATATGTTGATGGGCATAGCTGTTTTAGTTTTAAAGCACTTAAAGCTATTACTTACAAATCACAGAATTTTATTAACACAAGTTTCAATTTGATCCCAAGTATAAGCAAAGTATAGATTACAGGAGCTTAATGTTGTAATGACATCAGATAGTTTTGACCAGCAAGAGAATGAAGCTGAACAACTGAATGAGAGTATTCTTTAAATATTACTATCTAATCTATTATACAGCTTAAGGTGCAGTCGTTAAGAGAGCGCATTATGTAAAGTACCCATTCAAAGCCACAGCTCTTTCCTTCGAGGATTAGGGCTGAGCTATAAATCTGTTCACCACTATGTGGTGAAATGGTGGAAAATTTGTATGGGGAATAATAATACACAGTTCTGTTGAATTATTTCAGTCAGATTTTTTTATCAGAAAACTTGGAATGCCAAAATGAAAATTACATTTCCAGTTAAGCTTCTTGTTACCACCCTGTGTGATGAACATCAGCTGATCTAACTCAATTAAAATTCTGCAGCTGGTTATAAGGCTAAAGTTGCTTAATAATTCAATTGCTTTTTTTCTTATCAATTGATTTAAGTTGTGAAAATACCTACAAAACATGCTCTAGTTCCAATTATAGACAGGAAGTCACAGGTCAAAGGTTTGACAAACTGTGTTCCTCACAGACTGCAGCCCAGTTGTACTTTGGTTGCCTTGTGTTGTTTATCACAAGATGTGTTCATAACCTTGTAATGTTTGGTAGGGCCAAACCCCTCCCTCAACACCTCGCTGCCTTCACCTGGTGCCTGGCCCTACAGTGCCTCAGACAGCCCCCTCAGCAATGCACACAGCACAGGTATATGTTTTGACTTTGATATTTTTACATTTTGACTTTTGACTGTTACTGTAATTGTGTTTGCACTGTATTTCACTGGTGTACAAGTTATGCTTTTTCTGCAAAGATGCCAATGTAGTTCACTTCCATTTCTGTGGTCTGTTTGTCAAAACTCACTTTCCCCCTCTTTCTCCCACCCTCTCCATTTCCTGTTCAGGAAAGTACTCGGAGTACAAGCCCAGCTGGCCCCCAGAGCCCATCGGACAAAACAAGTTGTGGAAGACCAATCGCAACAGCTCGCAGCTGCCACGCCCCCCTCCTGGCTTAACTAATCAGAAGCAGGCCTCACCCTCCCCATGGGGTAGCGGAGGCCCAAGGTTGGCCCGGAGCTGGGGAGGGGGTGGGATTAATCAAGAGTCAAGATTTGGGCCAGGTACAGAGAAAAGATTTCGTTATTTCATAACCATTCGTCGGCTTAGGACTTAAATATGCCCTGTATAGAGAACAATCTTCTTGTCAGTGGCACTATGACTTAGGTCTGATGATGGTATCAGTTTAAGTTGTCATTATGTAAATAAGATTATCTTCAGCGTAATCTCTGTTTGTCATCAACTATGACATCATTACTAATTGTTTCGTCATTGTATTATTTTCTGTTTGTCTCACTCCTTTTCTTTTTTTTCTTTATAGGCTCAGCTTGGAGCGATGGTGTGGCCTCCAGAGGCAGCTGCTGGTTGTTGCTGAGCAACCTGACCCCACAGGTAAGGAGTGAGGAAAAAGGGAGGGACAGGTTGAGAGGAAACCCTGAGAAGATACTAAATTGACCATTTGCAGGGATTATGTAGCAACAGTGAATTTAAAATGTTACCACCAGTAAACCTGCTGTATGTTAACTGAAATGGTGGTGATGTAAAGATGTCACAGGAGTAACAGAAAACCTACAGACCTACATACAGCAGATTTGAAAGTAAAAGAGTTACCCAGACAGACTGGTCAGGGTTTGATTTCAAAAGCATTAAACCTCTGTGCTCATTCATCTGTATTCCCCTTCAGTTTGTCTTATGCAAATGAAACAGACTGATGCGTGACCCATCTGTAATTGGATTGCGAAGTTGGATGAGCCATTTAATCAATTAGGGTCTGCACCAATGACAGTGGCATGACACCACTCTGAGAAAAGCACAGAAACAAAAATGTCTGTGTCCAGACAAAATTTTTGTTTTAGACATAGATTTAATTTTTTACAATAATCCATTGGTGTCTCGCTTGCTGCAGTGTAACTATGACTGAATTACAGACTGATAAAGCCACAGCATACATTATCACCACATTATTTACTAAATCACCTTTCTTCATACACATAACTATTGTTGTATAACCTCCTGGATTGCCTAACCTTTTTTTGTCCCATAATTGATTACTCAAGATTGTGGACAATTACTCTAGGGTTGTCACATCATACACACACACAATCTACAACCATTATTACAACCATTATTCTTCTTTCCCTGTAGATTGATGGCTCCACACTGAGGACTATCTGCATGCAGCATGGCCCCCTGCTGACCTTCCACCTTGGCCTGACCCAGGGCAGCGCTCTGATTCGCTACAGCAGCCGGCAGGAAGCAGCCAAGGCCCAGGGTGCACTGCACATGTAGGTTAACCTGTAACCTCACTAATATACTTAGTTTAACATTGAACATGCTCCTGTTGATCTAGTGAGCCTTATCTTGTCACTCTCTCTCAGGTGTGTTCTGGGCAACACCACAATCCTGGCGGAGTTTGTGAGTGAGGAAGAAGTTGCTCGTTATTTTGCACATTCCCAGGCCGGAGGCGCAGAGGGGGCCAGCTCAGGAGGGGCTGTGGCCAGTGGAACACAGGGCTCATCTGGAACAGGCACCGCTGTGGCTAGCAGTGGAGGTAGCTCCCCAGGGAGTGAGCGGGCAGCAGCAAGCACAGCTTCAGGTGGAAATGGAAATAGTGGTGGAGGAGGGGAAAGTGGAGCAGCGGTTCTAGGTAGTGTGAGGTCCTCCGGCTCTGGCTGGCAAAGTCTTGATGGTACAGGCAGTTCTTCAGAAACCTCTTCAGCCCAAGGACCCGGGCTGGGGATATTTTCCCAGTGGAGCACCAATGGGTCAGGGGAGGGAGCTGGTGTTGGGGGAGTAGAGGCTGGGAGGTCTGGGCTCTGGGGGGGCATGACTGCTGGGTACCCCAGCAGCAGCCTGTGGGGGGCACCGCAAATGGAGGAAAGGCACCAAATGGACAGCCCTGCCGCTTTGTTGCCCGGCGACCTGCTGGGAGGAGGAGCTGATTCCATCTGATGAGTGCCCTCCATTTGTATGTGTAGGTTTGGACACACTGATACAACATACACTGGGATACATATGTACTTAATATAGCACACACACAAACACATTTACATGGTATGCATATTAATGTACTACACATATACACATATGTGCATACATATACATGGTATGCATATTAATGTGCACACACACATAAAGCAGAAATGTGAGACATGCTTACACACATTCTCGTGGCCAGACTTAAGCTATTATATAAACAAATGCAGGGACTGTTAGATGTGTATACAGCCTTTTTCCACAGATGAAGATTTCAACTGCTTAGACTTGAAACCTGAAAAAGAATGAAAAGTCAGTTGGTCTGAAAGACTTGACTGGATTGCAATGTGCTTAGTAAATAGGGGACTTTTCAACAGATTTACATACACATGCACACACCAAATACAGACAAGCCTTCAGACAGATGGGCACTGTAAACAGCATTACCTTCATCGTATAAGAGAACTTAAAACTACTACATGATGTGAGGTTTAAGTGCAGTTTGTATTCACGTCCCCTTAAAGACGGAGACCGAATCCAAACACATGCAAACAGCTCTGATTGACAACAGAACTGTATCTTACTGTGTATGTTAAGTTTGTTTTTCTGTTTGTTTGTATGTATGGTTTTAATTTTTGAACAGTGAAAATATTGAAAAATGTCATTGTTCTGTTTTCAAAATGCTGACCTCCTACTGTTGTATCTCACGCACTCTTTCTCTGTTATTCTCTCTTGAACATGTTTGTTACTGTTGCAGTGATAAATGTTAAATTGCTGGCAGTTTGAGGCTATGTTGCATTTCTCCATGTGTCGATACTGCGCACAGTATCATACACACTATATGGACATGGGTATGAGTGAGACTGAGACCAAGTAAGTGGATTAAACCACCACAGTTGTGCGTGTGTGTGAATGTGAGGATAATGTGTGTGTGCATGTTGCTGCCTGTCATAATGTGGGCAAGGCTGCTTACTATACAGAAGGTCTATACAAAAATGTTTTTGAGTGCATTCGGTATACTGCTGACTGTGTGTTAAGAAATATTGGCACTAATGCTTTTTTCTCTCATTTGAAGTTGTTTGGTTTTTTTTTTAGCAGACTTGTCTTTTTTATTGTCCGACCTGCAATAATTAAAAAAAAAAAGAACATTTTAATGACACAAAGAGCTGAAGGCATATGCGTTGAGTAAATGGACATGCCAAATCTTATCAAACTGTGTGGAGTGGGAGGGAGGGGTGGGATGGGTTGTTTACAGATGCAGAGTAAGAGTTACCGTACGTTTTTAATGTTCTGTTGTTGTGTATTCGTTTTAAATTAAGACAGGCTTTAACACTCCTGTTCAGTGTTTTCGTTTTGAGATTTTACAAAGGAAAAATTTATTTAAACAAATGAGAACAAGATTATTAAAGATGAAAGTATTGGCTTCTAAATTTGTCATTGTGGTCATTTTTTATAATGTACTTTGTGTGTGAATCTACGGTTCTGGATTTTGGTCCCTGAAGTTTTCTAGGTCAAGGATTTATGTTGAACAAGTTATAGTATGAAACAATTCCTTATCTCTGTTGATGTGTGGTGATTTAACACAGCGTGACAGCATCTGCTTTAATGGAAATGTGAACACTAAGCACTGCACCTTATGTTGACAATATAAAGCCATGCATGTGCACGTTAAAGTGATGAGTATGACAAAGAAAGTACATTAAATTGGCATGACTGTTCATAGACTGGGCCACAACAAAACAAGCCAGCATGTCCATCTGTCACCCTCTCATTACCATCCACAAACCAATCCTATTTAACACCCACGTCATCCTGCTGTAAGCCACTGCTTACTGTATGAAATTATTTCCCTTCTCTGATGCAACTGTGAGCTGTCATTGTGTTAAGTGGGTACCGTTGCCCATAGAAACATTATTGTAGAACAATAATTTGGAGAGATGAAAGTGCTGATTTAAAAGATTTCTAAAGACAAGATCACTCTCAAATTTCTGCTGAATCTATATGTTCTTAGCCTCAAACTTAGTCACACAGAAGATGCAAGTGTGTACAGTCAGCTTCCTGAGTAGTGGAAAAGTGAGATTTTGCCAGGACTTCATGTGATAGATATTAACCACAAGGGGTAAAAACTATTATTATATTTACTGACATTACAACATATGTTTGTTACTGTATTATATTGTCACTTTGCAAACACAGCATTATAACTCAAAAGTGACAAAAAAAAGAAAAAAATAATTCGTGAATGGTCAAATTTCTGGAGGAAGGAGCGGCTAGGTGTGACGTTTTTCTTTAATGACTGTACCCTGACAGCCAGAGAATGACATCATCGACGCTGTGAACGGGCGCGTTGTTAAATAACGAGAGGGGGAGACAGACTCGAGTGGAGAACGGCCGCTCGTGCTGCTGGAGCTTCTCAGGGACCATCAACAGGGAGTGCAACCGACGACAGAGCTTAGAGCTGGGGGTATGAAAGCTGCCAGAATCCGCTCCCATCCTCTTCTGCCCAAGCCCCTATCCGACTGACAACCATCGGATCAGAACCTCCACCGAAACAGCTCTCGGACGAACCCAATATCGGGTGAGTGCTGGGTCGGGGAACCAGGGAAACCAAGGGGGAAAAGGGGCCTGATTCGGCCGAACTAGAGTCTTGTATTCACGGCTTACGGGAGAGGGAGAGGGGGAGGGGGTGAGTAGTTAGAATGGCTATCTACACAGGCTAGTCTAGTACATACATGGGTGCGGTTGTAAGAATAAAGCAAAAATTTGGCCAAGTAAGATATAACCACACATTTCCAGCTTACTGTAATTTCGTAAATATTCTTGGTGCAGTACGTATTACGGTTCGGTTAACGTATTTCTACTAGCTTACTCTTAGCAGCTAACAGTTCACTAACGTTAATGCGTGCAGGTGATATTTCTTTTACTAACATTATTACCGTCTGTATATTATACAATTAGGCCTTCTTAAACATTATATCGTTAAAATATTTAATGAAATGTATTCGTATAGGTAGTATTGTGCTTTAGTAACGTTACACAATTGACTGATTTCTCACCTAATTGCTACCAGGAAAGAAAATACAACCTGACACCCACTAATACCGTTAAAAAACACACAATTAAACTATAATTTTAAAAGTTCCAGTTATATATAAATGTATTCATTTAGTGTCGAGTCTCTAACACACGAGTTGATCGTGGAGTGACAGCTGCCTGAGTGTGAGAGGCGTAGCAGTGCTCAGTTTTTCATGTGATTGTGAAATCTTCTGGGTTGGAGTCTCTGACACTTTTTTTTTCCTTTTTAAAGTGGACTTATTTTGTTACTTCCATACAGGGCGCTTTCTACTCAAGTGGGTCTTATTAATTTGAGGAAATTTCTAAATTATTTCACACTTGGGACATCCCGTCTCCACAACTGCTGCTAAGACTCCCCCAGCCTAGCAGTTCATGTACTGTAGCGTCCACTGTAACCAATCCACGGTCCTGTAGAGCGATTACTACCATAATAGCACATGGTGTTTTTTCCAGTGGAGTGTGACAGGCTAATTCCACTTGCTCCTCTTCACACAAGCCATTTGTGCTACATCAAATAATGCATTCTGTACATTGCTGCTAAATTTTTACCATATGTGAATTTGCAATACTAAACTCACCCCTGTTAAGCTTTTTAGATCAAACACATAAGTACATATGCAACTGAAAACCTCTTTAAACATGCAGTGAAAGCACTGTGTGGTATACAATTGTGTATCACAGTCTATGTACCAAGTAATTAATCAATGGCAATTACTGTATAGCCTTGTGATTAATGTTACTCCCTAAATCGGGTCCCATGCTGCAGCATATGAGACACCCTCTTGGTGTAATGAAACCTAACCCTTTCTTAACCCAAATCCATCTGCCTCCATCACATCTACTATGGCAGGCTGTTCTCTCATCAGCTAGGATTGACAGGGAGGTGTAGGGCCTACTTTTACAGTATGTTGGAATCCTTTAACAAGGCTCAGATGATCCAAGTTGCTAGTGCAGATATAACTGTTGAAGTCATCTAGAACAGTCTGAATTTTTTATTCTACTGTTTACAATCTAGCAAAGTAACTACTCTAATATTGTGATAAAGGAGGTTTGGATGGAAGCAGACTGAATACAGAAGACTAGTTCTGCAGAACTGATGGCATGACCACAAAATTGACGTTGTCTGAGAATGCTTTGTTTTGCGATTTCTCTGAGCTGTCATGAGACTATTTTGTGTTTTCTATAGAGAGTATAGATTGAGGCCACTCAGAGTGCAATGTAAAGATGATATGGTCTGTTTCATATATTGCCCTGTTAAATTGTCAGTTGGGCACGTGACATGATAAGCTCAGAGCCTGACTAGAAGGGTTATTTAGAACAAGGGTCCACTGTTACTATATAGGGCTCAGTTTGTTTACATGGTGTTCCCAAATTGCTGGTTAGGAAGCTAATCTCTTTGATAAATGCGCTGATGCCTTCTCTGCAGCACTTAGCTTTCTGAAGTTCATTGCACAGAATTGTCTGAGGGTCCTGACACAGATAGAGCCAGCCAGTGCTCCACGACTGCTCACGCCTTCCCTCCCTTGGCAGTGCCAGTACAGAACAGTGGAGAGCTTAGTCTTGCTTTTGCAGTGGCTGCACAATGTGGCGTGGTAGAGCGAGCGCTAAATAAATGATGATCCTGCTCCAGCAGCACGTGCAATTCAGCTCAGAAGATGTACTTCATTTCCTTGTGCGTGTGCGCCAAGTCCTAGCACTGTTGCAGTGGTTGATTCTGATCCAGTCCTTTTCCAAGTGGCAGCTGGCATTTCCGTGTTGTCCCTATTTTTCAGTATTTCTTTCTCCTCCTTTCCCTGTGTTTACTGATCCCAGTGCAACCACCTCCCCCTCCCATCTACCCAACATATCTAATCGTGAATTTCTGGAGGCCAGACAGCTGTTTGCTGATCAGCTAGCCCTTCTTAGGTTACATTCTCACACAAACACATGGTCAGTTCGGCATGTCTGGCATTGATGATCATCATGTGAGCAGCTGACCGGCTCTTGAGGATATCTTCCCTCATTCTACCACTCGGGAAAGTTTGGGAAATAGTCCTATGTTATATTCAGTTGAGTTTTACAGTACCTGATTCTATACTGTTTCAGAGTCCGTGGTGAGAGAAGAAAGAGGTGCAGCACAGACGAGTTGGCCTGGTGTCATGTGTTGTTTACCTTCTTCTAACCATATCTGTGTTATCTGTTGGTGACAGTGACGACTTGCAACCATGGAGCTGAGAGTGGGGAACAAGTACCGGCTCGGGCGAAAGATAGGGAGTGGTTCTTTTGGAGACATTTACCTTGGTAAGTGGAAACGGATAGAGTTTTTTGCTTTATGCATGCCTTAACCAACTTTCCATTTGTTTCCTATGTTACGGTTCTTTCCACATTAGTTGCTGGACCGTCTCTTTTCATACTGTACCATTCATTTCCCCCTTTATCTGGGCACTGAATCTGATTTTCCTTCATATTCATCCATTACTGGCCTGTTACTTGTGAAATTTTTATCTTTATTTTTATTTTTTGTGTCCTCCTACAGGTGCCAACATTGCCACCGGTGAGGAGGTAGCCATCAAGCTTGAATGTGTAAAGACCAAACACCCACAATTGCATATTGAAAGCAAGTTCTACAAGATGATGCAAGGAGGAGGTAAGAAGTGAATACAGCTTTGACATGCTTGGCAAGATTTTTCAACGCATTCCATATCAAAAGTTTTTGACAGGCAGTGTTCTAGATGCAGATACCCTACTAAGCCTTCAGGAAATATGTACAGTGAATTCTTTTAACAAAGAAGTGTCTGAAGGACTGTTATCTTAAATTTTAGCAATGTAATTCTATTGTAAGGAAGCCTACACATATGAGTGAAGGTTTTTCCAGGGAATTGTTATCTTGTATAAAATTCACTATGATTTGTAAATGCAAATAATATAAATTTTAGGTGTGCCAGTAATAACAGGTTAAATAAACTTTATGCTGATTGTGTCTCTAGTGGGTATTCCATCAATTAAGTGGTGTGGTGCAGAGGGAGACTACAACGTGATGGTAATGGAGCTGCTCGGTCCTAGTCTGGAGGATCTTTTCAACTTTTGCTCCCGGAAGTTCAGCTTAAAGACTGTCCTGCTTTTGGCAGACCAGATGGTATGTTCTGTCTCTAATTTAGACCATTTCAGTCCCCTCAGTTAAGATACAACTCTGTGAAACCATTCTGCTTACGAGCAGAACACTAGGTTACGTGCATGACCTAAATGACTTTTATTTGTTGATGCACATTCTATATAAAAACATTGCACATGATTCCCCGAGGCATTTTAAAAGTTTATAGATGTTTGGGTCTCCACTGCTCTCGTGCATCCACAGTACTTTAGAATTCTGGCCTCTGCTTAGACTGTGCTGGCCCAGATATTTCATTTCATGGAAAGCTCTCTCAAGCACAACTCATCTCACCTTTTGTTCTAAGTGCAGCCAAGTTGCTGTGTCAGTCCTCCATATGGGTGTTTGACTCTCCACTTATAGCATGGGGTCATCACCCTCTTCTGTCCTGTCTTCATATATCCTGTTGTCCTCCCTTGTCCTCCTTTTATGCCTTGGTTTGCTGAAGGTATTGATGTATTGAGTGCACCCACTACTGCTCAGTGAGCTTGGGAAAGTGCTGGCTTTTCAGCTTGTAAAATGTGATAATGTGACCTTGTGGCCATGCATTCATGTCACTATGACAATCGTCAACATATCCTTTCTGTGTACAAAAATAATTTGTGTTGTGCTGCTGAACCTGACTATTTGGTCACTCTTTCTCTCACCTGTGCTCTTCAGATTAGCCGCATCGAGTACATCCACTCCAAGAATTTCATCCATCGGGATGTGAAACCTGACAACTTCTTAATGGGACTTGGCAAGAAGGGTAACCTGGTGTACATCATTGACTTTGGCCTAGCCAAAAAGTACCGTGATGCCCGCACACACCAGCACATCCCTTACAGGGAGAACAAGAACCTGACTGGCACGGCACGCTACGCCTCCATCAACACACATCTTGGAATTGGTAAGACACCATTGGATCATGCAGACAAACCTGATTTTAATGACCTTTTTTTTGATAAAGGCTCTTCTGTGTGTTGGGTATCAAGAGTTGGTGTGAGATAAGTTTCTTGTTTTGCTTGTTCTGTTATTACCCCTCGTGATCAAACCCCTATCAGACTTGTTGTGATTCATCTTTGTTTACATTCTGTGTGTAACTGCTAGGGCAGAGAGGTTCACGTGTCTAAAAGTGTGGATAATCCTGACTAAAGCAGACAGAAATACAGCAGCATACTATGTGTCCAGTCCTGGGCTTTTATTATTCAGCCAAATGGAATGAAATCATGACATTTACAACTATTTGTTAGTTCAATAAAAAATTGTGAGTAGAACACTTAAAAGCCACGTTTTATTTTACTGATAAGATTGTTCATAATGGTGTGGTCCTAATGATGGACAGCCCAAATCGAGTGTATTCTGCTTTGACAGCTGTCTGTAAACACCATGTTAAATGTGATTCATCAGAGGTGGCTTATGATGATGTCTCCCTCTACGTGACACTCATCCCCGGCTTGGAGATGTAATGCACTGTGCTTTGTGCCAGATTTTACCTGTCATCAGTTGTCTTTGCAGTCAAATTTGATCGTCTCAGTGGTTTTAAATTTGGAGTTCTTACTTGTACTCATCAGTTTTTTAAAAATGATCGCTTGGAATCTATCACTCTAGTACTATTCTGTCTGATTTTGGATGTGCCTCCAGTGTTCTTGTTTATACACACCATATCAGATCATTTAGAGGATGTGCATACAAGAGAAAGAAAAAATGAAAAGGAAAAAAGAAGGAAATGCCATCTGGGATAGAAAACAGCCCTGTTGTGGTGTTGTCATTTCAGAGACATTCTGCAGAGCATTTTTACATGGCTAACCATTTGAACACACCCTGTATCTCTTTACAGTGTATTCACTGTGAAGTTATTTATCTCTGTAGTTATCATTGAGTTTGAGTTAGATAGCAACTTGAGGGACAACTGTGCTTCAGTTGTCCTATTGGTGACTATTAATTGTGTCGATTATAAACCACTATAACCTGTGACTTCCTGTAATTCTTTTATGACTAATGTGATCAAAGAACTCAGTAGTTTTCTATCCTAAAACCATAAATTGGGCTTGGGCAAAGAGTGCTTTGTTATAGCACAAAGCAAACATCTCTCAGCTTTTTCACTCATTCTGTACACTCTCATGCTTTCTGTCCACAGAGCAGTCCAGACGTGATGACCTGGAGTCTCTCGGCTATGTCCTCATGTACTTCAACCTGGGTTCCCTCCCCTGGCAGGGTCTCAAGGCTGCGACCAAGAGACAGAAGTATGAACGAATCAGCGAGAAGAAAATGTCCACACCCATCGAGGTTCTTTGCAAAGGATACCCTTGTAAGTGATGTTTCTGTCTTGGCTCTGTTGGAACAGCAACATGCCCGTAGTTGTGGAATTATCTGCAGCTGCAGTATTTGGTTTCCTGAGTATAGAATTGAACCCTAACAATGCAAATATCACCTAATCGCATAGACAAAGGTCACCCATTCACGATGTTGTGTTGTGCTTGTTGCTAGTTTTAGGTGTAATCTGAGTTTCTCCTCATTACTGTTTCTCTTACTTGTTCTCCCACAGCTGAGTTCTCCACATACCTGAATTTTTGCCGTTCACTTCGTTTTGATGACAAGCCAGACTACTCCTACCTACGACAGCTCTTCAGGAATCTTTTCCACCGACAGGGATTCTCCTACGATTATGTCTTTGACTGGAACATGCTCAAATTTGTAAGTTAATGACAAGTGATTCTAACTGAAGCATTGTGTTTGTTTTGGTGCCTACTTGCCATTAACTTTATCATCACAGTGCTCAAAGAGCTTGCTGTCAGATAATTTAAAGCATTTTTCTTAAATTGGTAAAAAGCTTTAATATGGCTGTTGCCATCTATCAGGGTGCCAGTCGGACAGCTGAGGATGGGGATCGGGAGAGGAGGACAGGAGATGAGAGGGATGAGCGGATCGGAGGAGCCCCCAGGGGGTCTGCATCACGAGGCCTCCCTCCTGGTCCAAACCCTGGAGCTCCCAACAGAGTCAGGAACGGGCCAGAGCAGGGCATCTCTAACCCTGCCTCACGGGTCCAGCAGTCTGGTGAGTTTTCTCTTAAATTGCTCAAGTCTCAAACTCCTACTCCTACTAAAAGACATAGTGGGAGTTTTTTCTTCTTCTTGAAAATCTGCATAGATTGTGGTCACTTCTCATTTTCACGCATCATTTCAGGGAACACGTCACCACGTGCAATTTCTCGTGCAGAGAGGGAGAGGAAGGTGAGCATGCGGCTCCACCGAGGAGCTCCTGCCAACGTATCATCCTCGGACCTCACAGCCCGCCACGACCAATCCCGAATTTCCACATCACAGGTTAGAAAACCCTCACAGCTCCTTTGGTCTGCCAGGTGACACGTAGAAAAAAACATTTTACACACACAGCGGAACATCTACAAAAAACTGTTGAGTGAATCACCGCTCCTCAAGCCCATAGGTCAGAACTCCAGTTATCGCTTTGAGTGATGTGACTCAGCAGCAGTTATAAAGTTTGACTAACAGCAACTGAGTAGTGTGTGATATAGACTGAAGTAACAAGCAACAGTTAACACAGCATTGCCTTTTTCAGCTTGGTGCAGTATTAAATTTCAGGCAGACTTAATACGGAGTTAAATTTAAGACATGAACTCTGAGCTACAATGTTTTGATGTGAAAATGTTTGGATAATATGAACGTAGACATAAAGGGATAGTTCTGAGTTAGCACCCAGCCCTTCTTTCACCCACAATTTGTGTGGTACAAAGCTGGTGGTAAAATAACAGGAATTCTTGTAATAAAATTGAAACCAATTCAACAGCACCACAAACTAAGGCCTCAAAAATTACCCTAAAATTAAGTTGTACATACAGCACAGTACTTGTATATTTTAAAGAAAAATGTTTTTGTTGTTTAGTTTGTGCTCCAGTACATGGCTTTTGAAGGCTTTACTACTTTTGAAGTAATGACGACATTAAGCACACCAGTGGATCTGTAAGACCATGGCTCATTTCCAAATCAGTACAGCACACTTTGGATAATGGATCTAGGTAATACAACAAAAATCTCAAAATTCTTAAGACTCAGTAATCTGGAGTATTATTGGACATGACTGGTCTACTTCTAAGGCCTATTTCTCACTGTTCATCAGTGGATTACACTTCTGAAACAATCTATAGTATTTGTGGTTCTTTATTAAAGCTGTCAGAGCAATGTTTGCAAGACAAAGATTGTCCCAGGAATTGGCTATTTGTATGTATGGATCTGTGTGAAATTGCCTCTAATAATATGCTGTGAGAGAGAACTAAGCTGCAAATTCTTTCTTTTGAGTCTAATTCTTGTTTGTTTTGCAGGTCAGCGTGCCATTTGAGCACATGGGGAAGTAGAAGTCTTTGGCTCTGCATGCACGTGAAACTGACAGGTGAGTTCTGTTTGACTTATTTATTCACAAACTGACAACAAAAATACACTTCTCACAAATATGTTGCCTGTCTCTAAAGACTAACAATCCACTTGTTGTTGCAGGGCTGCAACGTATATTCATATTCTCCAGTTTATTTTCCTTTATTTTTTACCTTGTCTTATTACAAGATGATTGCCAATGGACACATGGATCTTTGCAAAAGGACTGTACAAATTTTAAAGGACCCAGGGGAAGCACATGACAGCATCCAACATGTGCTCTTTCATGAACCCTCTTTTACAGAGCCCTGGATCACCACAATACAGAAAGCAAATGAATGACAGTGCTACACCATTGTTAATCCATGGTTGCTCATACCTGTTCCCCTTTTCCTCGAAGCATTCCCCCAATACCTTCTGTCTGACAAATGTGAAAGAACTGTTGGCAACAAAGAAGCAAAAAGGTATCAGGGACACACGCATGTTTCTCGTCAAAGGTCAACTTTGTGATTGATATAGGTTTTAGTAAGGATTTATCTTTTTCAGTTTTAACACAGCAAAAACAACTTTGCAGTGAATATCGTTTCTTTTATCCTTTTATGAGGACATCTTAAATTAGAGCTTGTTAGGAGTTTCCTTTCTTTGCATTTTTGACAGAAGTAACAGCTAAAAGAAGAAGAGGTGGGTGGGGAGAGAAGATTGGTGAGAGGGTAGTGGGCAGAAAGAAAGGCAACTTTTGAAAAAGTTAAAGTAAGTGATGTTTTAGCTGTTGTAGATTAATGTTTCTGGTGAAGTAGCAATTGGTCCTTGCTTGCCCTTCATCCATCCACCTTGTAATGATATACTGTCCCTCAAAACTCAGCCACCAAAATCTCCACCACCCCTTATTTTTGCCTGTTTTGAATTGCGTGTTTTCTTTGGTTTTAACATAAGTGGGGTAAGGTGAAGAATGACCATAGATATTGCAAAGACACACTCCCAAGTCTTGAGGGAAGCTCCTCAGGAAATTCTCAGTGTATTTGACCAGAGACCATAGCTGCCCATTTTTGGCTAACAAATAGTGGCTGCAATTTTTATGATAGTTCTTAATGTTACCTTTTTTATTCTTTTGTTATTGGAAGTTTTAGGGGAGTGGGCAGGCTCTGATAGGGATGTCATTTGGGGGATGGGGCATCAAATGATTTTTTTTTTTTTTTTAATGTTTACTCCACTGTAAATATTTTTTTTATTTTGATGTAAAGCCAAAATGTGGTTATTTGTTTTAAGATGTAAAGTAGAAAATGCAAACTAATGACAAAAATAGGGGCTGGGTTCAGAAGTTTAGGTATTTAAAGTACTAAATTGTGGGATGGGCTACTGTTGCTTTGCCAGCTGGGTCATCCAACATTTTGTGTGTGTGTGTGTGTGTGTGTGTATGTTTGTGTGTGTGTTTGAGAGACAAAATTGATACAGTGAATCCCTGCTAATACAAGACTCATTTTGTCTTTGTTTGAATGCAGATTGTTTTTATCTTTGTTCTCTCTACTATTTATGTTAAACTATTGCTATTTGTTGGATGTAACTCTGTTCTTTATTCTCTTATTCTTGTCTCATTTCATCCTCCTGTAACTTATTAGAATTACTTTCTTCAGTTTTTTTCTTTTTTTGGCTATCCCTTTGTTCTTCTGTTATGCTTCAAAGGTTGTCTGTCCACCTCATGTAATACATAGGGCTTTCAATATTCCCTCTGCAAAAATGATCCACTAATAGTTTGATGTCACCTTTGGATTTTAACCTCCAGCAACCTTGATGATGTCATTCAGAAGAAAACATAGCTGATGCAATTGCAGGGATGTGTAAATAGCGGTTTACTGTGTGTAATTACCTTTGTACAGGCCACCATGACCCAGTGGCATTGGAACTTTTGGGTTGGGGATGATATTGAATAATCTGAGGCAATGGGGGGATTTCACTTTATGTATTGTGTACTGATAGCTTGTACAGTTCTTTAACACACTTTATTTACAACAGTATTTGTGTATATTTTATGAAGTAATAAAAATGAATAACGTTGCTCACAAGTTTTTGCTGACCCTTTTCTTATTCATCTTTTGCCTTAAAACTGGTGTTTGTAATCAGGGGTTTGAGCCTAACAGCGTATGTTCTGCACTGTAGCCTGTTCAAAGTTACATCATGTTCAGTGGCAAAGACCCTGAGAATTAAAACATCGTGACTACGCATGCGCCAGGAGCGGAGTATTTGCTGGCAGCAGCTGCTGCTGTTGGTACAGTGAACTGCTGGTGGTGGTGATGTGGATGAAGTAACGGTGTTTAGTTCACTAGCACTGGGTGGGAAATGGCAAGATATTACTCGTTATTTTTAATAGACATTTCAACATTGTAATTGGTTGCATCGCTTCTTAAAATCGTGTTCAGTTTCTTTGCTTTGACTTTACGGGGAGAAACCACAGGCTAGCTAGCGCCAGGCTAAGAAAGCTAGCTAACGTTAGCTAGCAGCGCTCGGCGTAGTTAACGCTCAGCTGCCGACACTTTGCAGCTTCATAAAAAGAAGCAAGTTTCCGCGATTCAACGATGCAGTGACTATATAAGTGGCTGACTGTTGTCTGAAGGTTAGCGCTTTGCCAAGTAACTTTTTGAGCTCCCAAAGGTTTGCAGTCGACTTGAGATGATGAGCTAAATTGATGCTTGGATTCAAACCAGCGCAGATCAAACAACTGCAGAGGAGGTAAGTAAAGCAGCAGGATGGAGCGCTGAACAACAGCTACCATTTTTTTGCACTTTGTGTTTTTCTGAACTCGTTATCGGTCTCAACACACAATCAAAACAGCTAAAGTAAAAATTTGCCCCTGCTGAATTTTCATTGTATATGATGTCACCCTTTCTTTAAAATGCAGCACGGCTTTGTGCGTACACTATTGTAGGGGGTGAAAGCTGGGAAACCTGCTCAGTGGGATTTTTTTATAGCTTCACTTAGCACAATGAAAATGAGTTGCGGTCACTGCTAAGTAGCCCAGCTGACTTCACTGCCTCTGATTGAACAAAACCTCAATGGCCTGATGCTTTACACTAGGTTTCGGGCAGCTCTCCTAGCCCGAGGACTTATGATGGTCTGTCACAAAGACTGCTGATTCGATTGAGGTCAAAGTACAATACATGTTTTGAAACCTACCCACGGGTGCAGTCAGCAGGATTGATGAGTTGCCTCTCTCTCTCGTCTATGGCCCACTGGGAAGTACCGAGTTCTAGTGATGATCACAAGCACCATCTTACGTGGTTTTTAAGCACAGACCTCACCCTAATATTTTTTCTCAGATAGTCCGTAGATCATTTTATTTATTTATTATGTGTAAAATGACAGCTAACCTTAACCTGTCCTTACTGATTTATATGCATTCATTCATGGTTGGACAATAAATAAGTAGAATCCATTTTCCAAGCACTAGTCCTATTCATCAGGCTTAGCAATATGGCAAAAAGGTGCCGTGTTAAATGCTAAGATCTTCCCCCAGTATCAGTATATTACATTTGTTTTGACACAGAAATTCAGCTGTTAAATAACATACTTGATGTTAATTAGATTATGACATCATGGTAAGTCAAATTGTAAATGTCTGCTATATTAAATCATTCACAAGATGTTTGAAAAAGTGATTGCTTTGGTAGTAAATAAGTGAAAGGGGAAAAAAGACTGAAATATTACACATCCCTTAATTACACAAATTTCAAAAGTTCAGCCTGATGAGAAACAGTACATTCATACTCAAACTATGCCTTTCTAGTATTTCCTAAAAATACTGTCCTTAATTGATTCCCTTGTAGTCTCTTTGCCTGAATAGTTTGACATATTCTGTTGTGGGTGATGTGCTGATGTATTCTTCGCTACTGCATCGCCACAAGCTGATTGAGGCTTTGGCAAGCAGAGTGAGTCATCCATGATCACATCGAGTGCCAACCTGTATTTAGCTGGTGCACAGGCGGGTTTGAAAGTCATTGTGAAATTAGTTTTCACTATGAATGATTAGATTATCGCCTTCCTGGAATCCACACCAAGACACTGACATAGTGTGAGAGAGATGACAGTAGTCAGAGATCTGCAGTGCTTTCACGAGGGGAGGTGGCACATGGAGCATCTCTCTGGATGCTTTTGATGTTTCGAGCTCTGCTTTGGCCCATCTTGTTCTCATTTGTCCAAATCTGTGCTGCATGATTATGTATTGCTCACCACATGTCTTTTTATAAATCATTGTTAATATATTTTGAGGTATGCTGGTTGTCTGATGATTGTGATATCTTCTATCTACCCATTCCGCTGCAGTGCATGCATTAAGGTTGACACGGTACAAACCTAATAAAGAGTTGGCTCATTTATTTATTTATTTTTTGAAAATAGATGTTGATAAGAGTGAAGTACAGATATGATCCTTAAAGCCACCCAGAGTCTCTAACCTTTCCCATCTGTAGCTCTGGTCATATAATAGCCACCTTCTCATAAAACATAGATCTGTGGAGTCAAGAGTAGGAACTAAATGAGACAATTATCCATTTCAGAGAGTAAGCTTTTTGATGTGGTTACATTATAGGTTTACTCTGTTTCAAGAATCTACCTGATTGCAGCATGTACCTGTGGCTACAGGCCTCACTGGATTAAGCCTGTGCTTTGGTGCTGACTTGTGGAACAGTGTCTCTCTACTCTGAAGGAATATGTTTGCGTTTAGCGCCATTTGTAGCTATGCTACACTTCATCCAGCCCTCAGTGAAGCACAGAGAAAAAGATGAGGAGAAATTGGGTCAGCAGCCCTCAGCTCTTTGCCGTCACACTGATTCGCTGTGTTTGACTGATTCAGCCCCCCCCCCCCTCCATCCCCATGTGCTGGTGTGTGTGGTTTTTACACTCTTTATCATCCTCTCCTCACCCACCTACCTTATGCCTCCTCTTTTCACCCCCTCTGTTTTGATCTGGTTTCATCTGTCTATCCACACAATCTCTTTTGCTCTGTATATTCGTGCACTGCCCTAGTTTGCTCTGTATGTTTTCTGTTTTCTCATTCTAACATCAGCGGATGTTGGCTTGAGATTTAGGTCTTAGACTGTGCAGCCTGTTGTAATGCATTTTCACATTTTCATTCAAGCTTTAAAACCTGGAACATGAGGTTTTGCAGCTGATTGTTGTTGACCATAGCCTACTGCTTACTTAAAATGTCTAGACTGAAATAGTTTGTATTACATAAAGAGCACCTTTGTTGATGAAGCCTCCTCTATATTGTTTATTCATACAGATGAGTCAACTTTGGCGGCGAGACATACCCCTTTCCCAGAGGTTGGGAAATGACTCTCCAGTCGGCCTCGCCCCGGGGTCCCCAGCCACTGTGGCCCCACAAGGATCCAACTCGTCCATGGCACCCGAAGCCCCAGTGGTCACACCAGAAGAGCCCATTTTCCTCATGACCTCCACTGCCCAAACTATATCGGGGTTTTTTGTTTGGACAGCTCTTCTAATCACATGTCATCAGGTAAGATGATTCTGACATCTGGTGGATACAAATGGTCAGAGGGTTTAAACTGAACTTATAACTTCAAGGTTTTAGGTTCTCTCTCCACAATTATATGTCCAACAATAGATACATGCACTGGTGCACAGATGTACAAGTACAGGTTGGAAGGGAAAATATGATCCAAGAGATCAAGTTAGAATAATACACCCAAGATTTTTTGCTGGAGCCCTTTACATTGGGACACCTTGTTGTCAACACTGTGATCTCATTAGAAATGAATGAGGAGGTGTTTTATTTACACTGCGCCATTAGCAGTCTGAATGCAGGCTTAAGTATTGTTAAGCACGTTACTAAATCCCTATGTGCTTACTCATTATATGTCATGCTGGATAAGACTTGATACAAGCATAATACAAAATGAAATTGAGTGGTTGCATCTGTTTTCTAGCCATAGCCCCCACAGCCTTTAGGCAAAGGGGTTAAGCTAAGTTCTAGGACAAAACCTAAGTTGTGCTCATGATCTTTCAAGTCTACCTACTGTTCCTCTGTACTGAAGGCGGGTTCTCTGAGCACAAATGACTCCTTTTTCAGCAAAAGCAAAAAAAAGAAGAAAAACAGTAGACTTATTCACACACAGGGGCATTTTTCCACAAGCCCATGTAAATCTAAGACTCTTTATTTGCACATGCTCACACCAAACACGCATGCACAGATTTCTGCAGGCAGAGTTTCAGCAATTTTCTGCTTGTTGCACATTTACCAGCACATACAAATGGATGTTTGTTGCATGCACTTTTAGTGTTTGTGTGAATGCTATAAAACAAAAGCGCTGTTTTTTATTGACCCATCTATTCTGAGTGACAAAAGCTGGATTGATAATGCTGTTTTTTAGGTAGGTTTTACCTCATTTTGATTGCTGAGATTTGAGAGATGATAGGAAATAATTGGAGAGAGAGAAAGGGTTTGGGTTTAATGTGAAAAAAATGTCCCCAGCAGAATGTGAACTGGGGGTGTTGCAGTTCATGGGTGGGCACTTAAACCCCAAGGCCACCAGGGAGCCCCCATGTGCTGAGTTTGATTGACTGCAGTTGTTTTTATTTTTCCAGAAACACACCCAGCATAGGGAAAAAAAACGTAGGTAGTTTAGCTTTGAAGTGGAAGTATGGAAAGACCTCAGTAAGCACTTCCATAGCTACTGCGTGTCTGCATAGTAAGACTTTTTATGTTTTAGCCTCTTTTGTAATATTAACAATGGTGAGTCAGTTTATCAGCCCTCATGTTACAGTGGAGTATTGGAGGCTTAGAGTTAATGATTTGTCTTCCATTGTCTGCTGCTGCTCCTCACATACAGGGTTACAGACGAGCCTTCTGTCACTCTGGCAACAGGTACTCGTGGCTCAACGATGACATCATCAAAGACCAGGGAATGGGTGTGAGAGAGTGTGTGTGTGTGTGTGTGCGCAGAGGAGGGAGGAAAGTCACCTAGCAACAAGCCCTGTGAGCAAAGTGCACCATCTCGCCTGGTGTGCTGTCACCCAATGTATTTTATCCAAGGTGTGTGTCTGTTTACAGGCCAGGAAAGGTGATAGGTGGGGCATTGTGTAAGTGGAAAGGAGCTGGATGGTGCAGACAGAGGTGCTGCTGACAAAGGCCCACCCTGTTCTTCCTGCCTGTCTGCTGCTCTGAATAGGAGTGATAAAAGCCCAGTATCAGTTACCTGAAACAGCCCCAGTGTCAGCGCACGCACACAACACACTCCCTGCAGATACACAGTACTCCAATATCCGACTCAGGAAAATGTATACTGGCTGTAGTCTGACCTGCACAGACAGACAAGAGCCTGACAACACACACACGTTTCACGAGGCAGCAGTTAGTTTCAGCTAACCCATTTATCTACCACATTCTGAACAGAGAGAGGAGGCTGATACATATTCTCCTCATACAAGACCCAGTTCTTGGGACATATGTAAATACATACACAAACACAATTCTAAATATGTACTTTATGCTGCTGATAAAATAAATAGGTTACTTTTGACAGTTGATGAAAATCGCCAACCCCTTTTATGTGAGTTTGTCTAAGTGTAGATTTTCTCATGTGCATGTGTATATGCACATATGTCTGTGTGTCAGCATATCTTCTTATTTTTCTTTCCCTCCTTTGATTATTAATTTCACCTCCCAGCTTATGCAATATTTCTACCATGTGTAGCAAAGCCAGAGTTCAGTGAGTGAATATGATGCCATCAAGAAAAAATGTTCCAGCTGTTCCCTTACGAAAGGCTGATGTTGTAGACAAGTTAAAAGTTACACTTGTTGTGTGGATCCAAAAAATATAGTCTTACTCCTAAAGAAAATGCTTTATTTAGTCACCATGCACACATATGGACAAATATTTATTACCAACCACAACAGTGTGTGATGTCTGATGATGTCAGATGTCACATCTGCCACAGTTTCAGGCTCTGAAAGTGACTCATTTTTGCACCACATTTGTGACAGAATCATAAAAACATAACAGGAATGATACAAATTCTAGACAGAGTAGATATTTTCTATTTAGTAGCTAAAGCCATTCAAGTGCCATGTAATGTTTGCTGGTTAGATAATGGTGTCTTTCATCAGATAATTTTTCCTTTTCACTAATTTATTTTGACGGAGCCTGTTTTTTTCTCACCTCTTCTCTTTCTCTGTTCTTTTTAGATTTACATGCACCTACGTTACTACAGTTCTCCAAATGAACAGAGGCACATAGTCAGGATCCTCTTCATAGTCCCCATCTATGCCTTTGACTCTTGGCTCAGCCTTCTTTTCTTCACCAACGAGGAGTATTATGTGTACTTTGACACGGTCCGAGACTGCTATGAAGGTGAGTGGACAGAGGAACACAGCGGCACACTTGCGTTTTCTGCTGCAGGCTGGATCATATGATTCCATTTTTGGTATGCACACTGCAGGCCAATATTCACCACAGTGTGGTGAGAGTGAGTGTTTTCTGCTTCAGTGTGTGTCTTTTGATTCCCAGTAGAAATAAGGGTGTGAGAATTTATGTGTTGTGATAGTCCAGTGGCAGATGGCCTTTGCAGTGTCTTCATTTACAAAGGTTGCCATCTTTGTTCTCATGTCTCCATGGCCTGTTGGGATTGCAGGGGAGCAGGAACCTGTTTCCTAGCAACTGTATGAAAACGAGCAAATCCTTGAGAAGAGTTTTAAAAGGCATCTCACTTGTGAGCAGATAAACCGCAACCTTGTTCCTCGTCACACCAGCCTATAAATACAAATACTGTCACAGGATTTTCTCTGCAGGGAGAGAATGCATGCAGAATTTGAAAATAAAACAAGCAATTACATAACATGCCATAATTATGTTAATGTGAATTTGCTTTTATTAATACATCATCACATGTGCTTTGTTAGGATAACTGCTTGAAATGATTAGTTGGTCAACAGCAAGGCAAAGATGCCAAGTGATTTTCTGTGAAAATGTGTTGTTTTTTTTGTCTGTTTACATCACACACAAGTGATTACCTGTGGGTTTTGAACTGATGGTCTTATAATCAGCTTGAAGACCTTGGATTGAAAACTTGTGATGGTCACTGTTTTCATACATCGTATAACCAAAAACAATAGATGTTCTCATCAAAAACTAATTTGACAGATTAATTGAATCTGTAATGAAAATAATAGTTAGTTGCACAACTGCACATTAACATCATTTTATAGGCTGCTATGAACAGTGGAATTAAACAGTTTGGTAAGGCTGCTATGTGTGCTGTTGTATGTAGAGGCAGACATACTGTATATTACTGCTGCTTTTCATATACATACAACTAGTATCATCTACTGCAGGTAAATTATATGCATACTGCATAATGAATAACTGGTAGAACCATGTATTAAAATAAAACCCACTGTTTATGATAGTACTGAGTCTGACAGGCAGTTAGCGTCATTTAAACAGAGTTGACATGGAGAGGTTTGTCTCCACAATCAAGGATCAAGATTAACAGTGAAGATGTTTGTTTGTTTACATGTTTCTGCTTATTGTTAAAACTGGATATTTTTCTTCTCAAAATGCATGCTCAAATTATCTTCATCTTTCATACTGCCAGTGCTTTTCAAGCTAAAAGCAGTGATAGTACATTTTAGGGTGAAAAACAATACCAGTCTGTAATCATGCAACATTAACAAAGCCAGCACTGTGCTGACTGTGTTCTGGCAGAGGTGAGCTACAATCACAGGCTTACTTTCAAACTCAGGCGGTAGGGAGCTGGTGTCTGTGGGTTACCCTCTAATTAGCCTGAGAAAACCTGGGGGGGGGAGATGAAAAAACACTCTGCTCTGGGACATCAGTTACAGGGATAGTGTGCAGTCCAGTCAGGTTTATTTAAATTACATCTCACTTCTCAGGAAAACAGCCAATAAATTATTGACCAGTTCACAGAATATGATGTAACTGTATGTTTATTTGGGTTACCTGTCTATATGTGTGAGAAGGATGGGTTTTAAAGTTGAGAATAGGTACGGCAGTGTCATTGCATTCATGAATTGACACCATCTTTGATAGATTTGTACAGTAGTGGTCTTAAAACACAGGTCTGCAGATTTTTACCCCAATGAAACACAAGTGACCTCACTGATTAGACAGGTTTGTTTCCAGGTGTTTTCTTGTCAGATTACTGCAAAAACAGCCGGTGTAGCTAACTGTATTGATCAGGCTGATTACATGTCAGATCTGACCAGTGCATAGAATAGAAATTGATTAAGGTCACACCTGCTGTAGCTTTGCATTTAGGCCCATGATGCTGAGGAAGAATAACACAAAACATCACGTTTGAAAATGAGTGGTAGTTATCCAACACGTGGCATGAGTGAAGATTACAGCCTTACTGTAAATGTGTAAAAGTAGTTCACTTGTGTGAACTATATGACAGTATTGTGTGGCAGGGTGACATGACCATGAGCTTTCACCAGTGTTTGCCTTCCTCAGTTATGTTTCCACAGGCGTCCTGTGATCACACTGCTCCTCTTCTGCTCTCAGCACTAGAGAACCATGCCTTATAATTACGTTTAGGCTTATACCTCACTCACAGCCATTACCCAGTCATTTCCAAGAATGCTGATAGGATTGGGATGATTCATCTTTCTGCCTTGAGATGGCAATCTCAGCAGTTCTGAAACTGAATCAGCCAAACATAACTGTAATTATGACAGTTATACAAGAGTTAACACCATATAACTAAATGACTGCTGCCACAGGTATCATGCATCAGTTTGCTATTGAAAATATCCAGTGTTTTGTGGCTGTTTAATAGGATCTGGGAGAGATTTTACAGATTAAGTGGTCATCTTGAAAAACCAGTAACATTTTTTTTCTTTGTGTGATACTGCAGCCTTTGTCATCTACAACTTCCTAAGCCTGTGTTATGAGTATCTGGGCGGAGAGAGTGCTATCATGGCCGAGATCAGAGGGAAACCTATTGAGTAAGTCCATATCATTCTGTTTTTCTTTTCTGGTATGAACAATTGCTTTAGTAGTTTAATGTAAAATAGCCCACTCACTTTTCCAACTCACTCACCGTAGGTCGAGCTGTATGTATGGGACCTGTTGTCTGTGGGGAAAGACCTACTCCATTGGTTTCCTCAGGTTTTGCAAACAGGTAACAAACACCCTCTCGGCTCACATAATGTACTTTGTGTAATGTCACTCAGAAAGTGGTATAACTTTGTTTTAATGTTGCACTTAACAGAAAAACTATCTACTGTAATATCCATACCAATGTTACAGCATGTTTTATCATCTTTACTACAAATACAAGATACTGTTGATCACTTTGCTGTTAACCATTCACACTTATTCATTTACAGATAGTATGGTATTCTACTTGCAGAAAATGGAAGCTTGTTTGAACTATTGTAGATATGTCACCAGTGACTGTCATGATATGCTTAACACAACATAAAGATGCAAAATGTGTACACTCTCATTAGTATCTACTGTAAATGGTGGTATTCTCTGGGTCACTGATTTATTGTTACTATCATTAATATCATTTATTATTTCCTTACATGTGCTTGTCATTGAAAATTTGAATTTGTCAGAGGTTTTAATAAATACTGTAGCGCTTAAGAGTGAAACAAAGTTTTTAGCATAGCTGCCTTTTGTTGACTCTGTTTTTCCTGATGTATTCATTCTCTTTTTTGCTGCCATAGTTACTTCCCTGCCTCTCAGTCTCTCACTCTTGCTTCTTTAGGCAACTCTCCAGTTCTGTGTGGTGAAACCTCTGATGGCAGTGATCACTGTTATTCTTCAGGCCTTTGGGAAATACAGAGATGGAGACTTCAAGTATGTATTCACAGCAACTTACCTACAGTGAATTCATATCTGTAATGAGTGATCATTATCAAAAGACATAAATTTACGTCTCTTGTTATCTCTGCTGTGCAATTCACTAAAATCCCTCTCTCCTCCAGTGTGGCGAGTGGCTACCTGTATGTGACCATCATCTATAACATCTCCGTCAGTCTGTCGCTCTACGCTCTCTTCCTCTTCTACTTCGCCACACGTGAATTGCTTGTCCCATACAGCCCCGTGCTCAAGTTCTTCATGGTCAAGTCAGTCATCTTTCTCTCCTTCTGGCAGGGTAAGAGAGCTGCACTCTGAATGCGTTAACACACATACACACACACCACAGTACCCATTTATTCTGATATTTACAGTATTTTGTTTCGAAGCTTGTAGGCATGTTTTCATGAAAAATAGTGGGTACATTTTAATAGTATTCCCAAAGGAATGATGGCAAATGAAAATGTTCCAGTCTTGTAATGCAAAATATTCTAGTGGGCGCGACCAGATTACAGAGTGTAATTAAAAGACAGCTTTGCTTCCTTTATGAATTCATTTGTTTCCTCTGGGTGATGTTTCTGCTGCTGCCATTTCTGTTTTTTATTTGTTGGATTTTGTGTGTGAAGTGTGAATGTTGCTTCCGTCTGCTAGAAATAAAACTAGCAGACGGTGGAAGCAGGTCCTGTAACCTCATCACCTACTGAATTTTAGTTCACATCAGCTTCCTTTTGTGGACCGTGTGTATTGATATGCCAGCCTTTTCACTTTTTCTGGCAGGTGTTGAAATTTGTGAATCTCCGGTGGCTAAAATTTACTTTGTAATTTCTCTGTGTATGGTTCTGATTTTCTCACTTTGTCTCTCCACCTGATTCAGGGATGCTGCTGGCCATCCTGGAGAAGTGCGGAGCCATCCCTCAGATCAGCTCTGCTGACTTCTCAGTGGGCGAGGGAACAGTTGCTGCTGGTTACCAAAACTTCATCATCTGCATTGAGATGTTCTTTGCTGCTGTTGCTTTGCGCCATGCATTCACATACAAAGTCTACATGGATAAAAGACTGGACTCATATGGTAAAGGAAGTACATGTTTCTGTGTGTGAGTTGTAATTCATCTAGGTTTGAGATTGGAAGAGTAAAACTAAATGTGTGGATAATGGCAACAGTTTGCCTGTTTGTGTGTTTAACATTTTATATTTAATATTTAACCTAGATGTGCAGTCCACGCAGGGCTTGTGATACGGTCTGATTTTTTCAGTCTATGAGAACTAACCTCGCTCTTTGTGTCCCACCCTTTGTACCCTGCTGTAACACTCAAAATATTTTAAGGTCTTCCTCTTTTCTTCTGCTCTGTTTTTCTGTTCCTTCATTTTCATCTTGACTTTCTCATGTTCCTTGTCTCCCTCTTCTCCTTTTTCTCTCTTCTTCACTGTGCTGCACTGAAAGGCTCATTTCCTATCTATGGACAGTACGGTAGGTCTAACGTTAGCTCTCTTTTGTCTGTTTCTGCCCCTGTTCTGTATGCCACAGCTCTTTTTGTTTGCCTTTTTGTGTTTTCATTGTGGTTAAATGTCCATTATTTTAAATATGCATCCATCTTGGCCTCCATAGCTTACTACCCAATGTTGCTCTATTATATTGTCCACAGGGAACAGATTTATTTTTTCCATGCTGTTGATTAAATTTTGTAAAAGTACATTTTTTTGCCACCACTTCAGAGATTTATTTGGCAAGTTCATTCAACAGATGGATACATAGTTTCTGTCATTTCATCCCTCCCCCATCTCCCACCCTTCTCTGTTTCTCTTCATGAATATTTCATCTTCCCTCCCCACCTCCAGGTCGCTGTGCCCCCATGAAGAGCATCTCCAGCAGCCTGAAAGAGACCATGAATCCAGGGGACATGGTCCAGGATGCCATCCATAATTTCTCCCCGGCTTATCAGCAGTACACCCAGCAGTCCACGCTGGAGCGAAGTGGGGGACCACCCCTCTCACGCAGCCACAGTAACCTCAGCACCCGCGGGGACAACGAAAAGACCCTCCTGCTCAGCTCAGATGACGAGTTCTGAGACTCAGACACACACTCAGAAGGTCACTTTACTCCCGCAGCCTATATTGAATTTTTAGCAGCTGTTTGAGACAAATCTGATCTTTTGTTTCAACCTGAACATAGAAGATCAGATTCTGTTTTTGGGGGTTTTCTTTTTCACATTTAGATGGCAGTGAAAGATCAGATTCATGTCAGACTTATGAAATTGTGGTTAGCAAACTGCAGGAGGGGGGAGTTTTACAAGGAAATAAGAAGAGGAAGACGACATAAAGACGACAGACATGTTGTTAGAAGTGGGGGGGGCATTTGTGTTGATGTCATAGAGGCCATTACTGTCAGAAATACAATATCTACATTTATTTGTTGAATATGGATCAGTACAAATAACTGTGCCTGCATACATACAGCATCCTTATGCTGCACTTTAGACACCACAGGAAAAAAAACATGTCAGAAAAAAGTTGTATGAGGAAAGGAAATAAGTGCCATCTTCATCAGAAACACACAACCTCCATTCTTTAGTTTTTATGTTCATTTTTAACGCATACTCCTCCTCACCCCTCTGCCAACTCTGCCTCTTAATGAAACATTGCCAAATAGAGGGAGCAGTGCAGTGTGCTTCAGTTAATGAGACACACTCTCTTAAGATTTAGAGCTGATTTATAGTCTAGAAAACTAAGGGGCCTTTGACTTGCAGGGCTTCACTTTAATATATAAGAATTTAATCACAAATCATTTCTTTATTTAAATGTTGTATGACCTTGGAGGTTTAACTCATGTAAAGACTTGTGTGTTGGAAATTGTTATTCCAGAAAAGTTCTAAATATTCTGTGTATGTTTTTATTTTGTTGTGGGTTCATATGAACAAGTGAATCAAAAGTGTATTAGCGTGGCTGTCGGCCCGACTCGAGCTCCTTGCACAATGTTATTGTTTGTGGAGCAGCGAGAGAACAGCTGTAGGAGAGATTTTAGTGTGGGCAGAGGGACTGACGGAAGGACAACACCCACACAGATTACAGATTACTGAAGAAGCAGCACTGCCCTGCAGAGCTGGCCCAGCTGTGATGTGCTGTAGATTGTATTCCCATAATTAAGGGCATTACAGGCAGCACAGATCAGGCCTGCCTCTGCTGGTGCTGTTTGTAATGACATCACTGCTATAGTAGTCATGAGTGAGTCAGGACATAGGTCACCAGAGACAGATAAGTGACATGTAGGGACATGTCAGTGCAAATAAGGCTTTAAACCTGACTGTACTTACATCCTGAATAGGAATATATGGGCATTAAAATTTGGTATGAAAGACGAGTGTTTTGGTGCAGTTAGAAAATATATATGTTAAAGGAACTCACTACAGCAGAAAACATAGATGGATGGTGGAAGAATAGGGAGTGGAAAAGCCTCAAATGAGGCAAAACTTTTGGGCCCACCTGCCATCTTATTGTTCCTCTTGTTCCTCTGTATTTGAGTTTGTTATTAATGCTGTCATCGGCTGCTGTTTAATATGTGTTTTAGCAGCAGCTGGTATAGAAGTTGCCTGTGGTCGTGATCATTAATATTTGTTGGCGGAGCACAGCAGTGTAAAGAGTAGACCCTTTGCACAGGTAACATAAGGCCCAGCGCTGACTCTAAATGTGCGTTTTTCATTCATGTTGGGAGTAGAAGATATTACAGATTGACTCAAGTCTATTGACTGCAGGTAAACATACAGTACAGTTCTTGTGAGTAATGAATGTAGTCAAGATTAAAATTAACAGGCAAATGTATGTGCATCCTCAACAGTGTAAATTCCATTAGAATGAAACTAGCATCCACTACCAGCGGATACAAAAGTTGGTTTCTGGCTGTGACTGCTAACCCATGTCTCCTCCAATCACTTCCTACACTCAGTAATTAACGCATCGCTTTTGTATCCATCTTTCTACTGAGCCTGCAGTGATTCAGTTAAAGGCAAAGGTTGAGTGAATTTATTCTATTAATTTAACATTAACTTAGTGGTATTGAAAGAGTGAAATTCACTGCCTTATACTTTGCCCCTGGGTAACAGCATATCAAACTCAAGCTTCAAAACACTATCAAATGATAGTTTTGATACTATGTGATTTAAAAGCTGGATATTATTCATAAAGATGAATATATTAAACCAGGAAATATACCAGAAAGGAAAGAATGTTGTAAATAGATTTAAAACTAAGCACTGCGAAACATTCATGATGATGACTGTACTGGCATTGCTTGGTATAGTGCTTTGTTTTAATATTTTTGTGTTTTAATATTTTAATTTTCATATATTCTCCTATTTTATTTCTGTTGTATACTTTTTAATTTGTATATTGGTAATATCTCATGTTTTGATGCTATACTGGTTTCTGTTGGTGTTGAAAAGGAAATAAAGACAAATGGAAATGAGACATTTCTGCCAAGTTTTTTGTTAAATGGCTTTCACTACTTATGTAAACACCATCGCCACAACATTTTGTAATATTTAGTGACATTAGAATATTATTCTGTTTTTTATGAAATACACTTTAGAAATAGGTCAGAGTGACCAGGAAAAACAGGCACCCCCGTAGTCAGCAGTAGTAGAAAGTAAGTGCATTTACTCAAGTACTTAAAAATGGCCTCAACATTGATAGTGATTAAGACGAGACATTTTTAACTTATTAGTAGATATTGCAAAAGTGGCAACCAGTAAATATAGTGTGGAATATCTTTGTTAGAATTTGTGTAAAGCTGTATTTTTCTACAAAGTGGTAGATGTTTAAAAAATAATGATGATAGCATACATTACAGTCCAAATAAAAAGAAGGGACTGAGACCATGAAAATATCAGTCATACTTTGGGGGCGGAGCTTCCCCCGAAGCCAGCCAATCACAATAGCTTCCGGTCGCCGGCTGAGCGCTAGGCTAACAACAACATAGTGATGCTCTCTGCAGCGCCTTGTTTCTGTGTTAGTTGAGCTGAAGTTTAAATTCATTACACCAAAACATGTCTCAGTGCGATATTTGATGTTTTAAACAAGTCTGCTAGAAAACAACAATTTCTTCATTCGCTCCGTTTTTCAAGTTAACGTCGGTATTTGGCTGAAACAGAGGGCGCGTCGGATATAGTTAGCTTACTTATCCAAGCAAGGCCCGAAAAAGCGAAAACCGGGTAACTTCTTGGAGAAAAAAAGGTCCACTGATCTAACAGTGACATTAAACAGGTGCCCTATCGCTTGGTAGAGCTTGTGTCCTCAAAATGAGAGGTTCGTATGGAGACAGAGACCGAGACCGTGGCCGTGACAGAGGGTAAGCCAACACAGTCAATTAGCATGCGAGCTAATGTTAGCGCAAACTGGATGTTTTCAGTATGTAATGTTTTAATGCGTTTGTTGCGATTAACAGTAATAATATGAATAATATAACCCAGGAAGGTGCCGTAAAGCTAGTTAAATAAGGTGTGTCCCGTTACTATTTTGCAGCAGCCCTCGTTTCGGGTCCAGCAGAGGTGGCCCACCACAGGGTAAAAAGTTTGGGAACCCCGGGGACCGCTTACGAAAGAAAAGATGGGACCTGGATGAGCTGCCTAAATTTGAGAAGAACTTCTATAGCGAACACCCTGAAGTGCAGCGAATGAGCCAGGTATTCATGTAGCATAACAGCCTGATCCTCTTATGCTAGATAATGCAAATCTTTTCACCTCTGTAACACTGCTCTGATTTGTCGAGGTTTCACACACTGGTTTGTTGTCTTGTACTTCCAGTATGATATTGAGGAGTATCGCAGGAAGAAGGAAATCACAGTTCGAGGTTCAGGCTGCCCCAAGCCTGTCACCAACTTCCATCAGGCACAGTTTCCCCGTAAGCATACACATACATACATGGATAGCTGAAGATGCTACAGTGCAGTTGTCAAATATACTGCCACAACAGCAACTACACAAAATACTATGGCGGCTCACAGGAATGACCAGAGGATGTGTTTTCTTGCCTCTCCATCTAGAATATGTAATGGACGTACTGATGCAGCAGAACTTCAAGGAGCCGACAGCTATCCAGGCACAAGGTTTCCCCCTGGCCCTCAGTGGGAGAGACATGGTGGGCATAGCTCAGACTGGCTCTGGCAAGACTTTATCGGTGAGATGCATACTTTTCCTCTACTCTGGTACTTGCAAAAATATATACATAATATAGTGGTGAATTGCATAGAAGCAACATCTACTGATAGCTCTCTTTTTTTTTTCTTCAGTATCTCCTTCCTGCAATTGTGCACATCAATCATCAGCCCTACTTGGAGCGTGGAGATGGACCCATTGTGCGTGAAGGGATACAATGAGTATTCTGCTTTGAGATATCAGACTTTACATTAATGATATTAAAAGTGATACAACATTTAAGTGTCTAATATTATAAACAGTGGATTGTTATGGCATTATACGTGTGCACTGTAGTGCTTGGTTCTGGCCCCAACAAGAGAACTGGCGCAGCAGGTCCAGCAGGTGGCATACGACTACGGAAAGTCATCCCGCATCAAAAGCACTTGTGTGTATGGGGGTGCTCCCAAAGGACCACAAATCCGAGACCTGGAGAGAGGTGAGGGGTGTTTACTGTTTCGGTTAACATTCTGACGCTGTTTAGTATCACATAACTAATTATTCAGTTTATCTCCCCCAGGTGTTGAGATCTGCATTGCCACACCCGGTCGTTTGATTGACTTCCTTGAGGCTGGAAAGACCAATCTGCGGCGCTGCACATACCTAGTTCTAGATGAAGCTGACCGCATGCTGGACATGGGTTTTGAACCACAGATTCGCAAAATTGTGGACCAGATTAGGGTAAAGCTAATATGGGGATCTAGAAATTCCTGCTTTGATAGTTTGCATTATGGTTTAATATGTTTTAGTGTCTGTCATTACTTATTGTTTATTTAATGTGCTCTTTGCCCAGCCTGACAGACAGACTCTGATGTGGAGCGCTACCTGGCCTAAAGAGGTTCGCCAGCTGGCAGAAGACTTCCTGAAGGACTATGTCCAAATCAATGTTGGAGCATTGGAACTCAGCGCCAACCACAACATCCTTCAGATAGTTGATGTCTGTATGGAAAGTGAGAAGGATCACAAGTAAGAGGCTGGTCACATAGCAGATCATTGTTTTCCTGCCTTGGTTAACTACATTTTGACTGGCTTGTGTAGTTTAGGGCCGTTAATTTATTTTCCTTCTTCTTGATCTGTTCATTATAAATCTTTCCAGCTCATCTGTATCCTTAATTTAGTGATTGTAGCCCATATTTTTGAAGTGATAAGTGAGGCAGACATCTACATGTATAACTTGTAATTACTATGTACACACTATTTACTTGATGTCTTCTTTGCTCAGGTTGATCCAGTTGATGGAGGAGATTATGGCTGAGAAAGAGAACAAGACCATCATCTTTGTGGAGACCAAGAAACGATGTGACGACCTCACACGCAGAATGAGACGTGATGGGTGAGTACATGTAGCTGGTGTGAGTAAACTGAATATGCTCAAAGTAGATCAGATGTTAACTGGTTAAAACAATATGGTCGTATCTACTGGTTGCTGATTCTTAGCTGGACCACAACAGTCAGCCAGCCCTAGGTGACTGTGACTGACTGAGTCACACCACTGGTCTTTCAAAATGTAGTCATGAACAGTTTCTGTAATGTTATCAGGGGGGCGACGTTTAGCGACTTTATGAGCAGGCTTTACCTTCTTTCCAGTGAAAGTTGTTGTTCCCTGCGATTACACCACAGTTCTCGACTATGTTCTCAATTTCACACACTGACCATACAGCAGCCATTTACAAGGTTTGACCTAGTCTTGTTTTTCTAGGTGGCCAGCGATGTGTATTCATGGTGACAAGAGTCAGCCAGAGAGAGACTGGGTGTTGTCAGGTACAACAAACACACTGACAGTTGAATGAGAGTAACTTACAGTATCTTTCCTTTAATGTTTTCTCTTTGCTCTCGATCATCTAGTCTTTGTCTCATGTTGCAGAGTTCCGTAGCGGCAAAGCTCCCATCCTCATCGCTACTGACGTGGCCTCACGTGGTTTGGGTATGTCCTGTGTGCTCAAGTGCAAAGCAGATCATTTTCTCAGTTTAACCACACACTCATAGGGTACACATACAGGATTTTTTACCAATTAATATGTAGAATAATATTAACAGTGACCGGTATAATAATCAGGCTTTTCACTGCATGTTTATCTACAGTGTAGTTACAAAAAGTCAAAGTCAAACACAAACACATACAGATTTACTTTTCTTTCAAATAATATATGATGCTTCTCAGATAAAGGGCATATCTAAGAAGTATATCATATTTGAAGCAGGATTTCCTGATTTAAGCCACTTTGCTCTATTGAATAACACTGAGAAACACTGAACATAGGAATGATGTTGAATGAAGTGTGAAGATGTAAGGGGTGAGTCTAGTGAAGTAGCCCCTTACAGGATGGCAATCGACCTTTAACCTAATTCTATGTTCATTTGTTTTCTTTTCATTTTGTTTTTGTTTGTTTTTTTGTTTCCAAGTCTCTCTTCCGGCAACTAGAAGCACACAGGCCCTTGGGAGCCTGCAGCCGGACCTAGGCATGACAAATCGAAAGCTGACTTGGGGAGAGAGACGGCCTGATTAATCAGTCCCAGACACAGCCATCTCTGCTGAAAACCTAGAACAGAGCCCACAAACAAAACTCTCCCCCCTTCCAGGACACTCGCTCCCTGGGCGACAGGGGAGGGGGGGCGTCAAGCGCGGGATGCTGCTGGGCTTCCAAATTTGATCCTAGGGTCGGGGGGCGGCTGTCAGGTGAGAGGGCGAAGAGGGGGTTGTGGAGGAGGGTGGGCTCACCCTTGGCCATGCCATCATCACAGTGACACACCACACCATTTCCTGATTAGATTAACTCAGATTCACCCAGTGACTTTTTTCAATATCTGTATTTATTCTGATGGGATATGGATTAAGAAAACTTTGCTTCACAGTCCATGAGGAGATACAGTTCCATTCCCAATACCAAACTTTGGACAACAAAATTTTTAATCCTAAATTAGTCCTGCAGATATTACACCTAAGTAGATGACTTAAGTTTGTGAAGCTGAGATACAGTGGTGTGTTACCAGAAGACAGAGAAACAGACAACTGCCAGGAAGTGAGGGTGGAAAGCAGCCAAAGCCGGGCATGGACGGCTATGCTGGAGGCTCCCCTCTGAACTGCCCCCTGATGCCAGCCCCTGACACCCCCCACCACTGGCTGTGCCGGCCGGCCTCTCCCTCTGCGGACGTCATGTCTGGTCCTGGCTGGCAGGAGTCCTGGCCTGGAGGAGCCACCTCTCTATAATCGATTTCCTTCTCTCTTTCACTCCTGTTCCTTTCTGTCCTTTCTTTCACTCTCTCTGTTTCTCTGCCTCACACATCATTTCTTTCTTTTCCCTGATGTCATTTTCTATCCTGGTCATCACCCCTCTCCCTCTTTTACTCAATGTTTTCTTCTTTCTCTCATTCATCTCTTCCTCTTTCCACCAGCCTTCCCCTCCCACCTCCCATCTCGTACTCACTAGTTATCTTCTTGTTGTTTTCTTTAGACCATTTCTGACCCCTGTCCTTTTTATCCCTTTGCCCCCCTATCCCCAAATCCACTGTGTGTCCTCCTTTCAATTTTTCTTTTTATACATCATACCAGACCACCAGTTAGGTCTGTAAATAACTCACCAGCTCTTGATGACTTGCTAAACCTCCCCCGTAAGGACTAGTAGAAGCTGTCAGAACTCAAATTCCCTAGCAGAGCCCACTCTCAAATCCATCTGACAGAAAACTTCCACACGTCTTCTCCTTAGTGTCTGTTTCTTGTTACTAAACTTGAAAAGCTGGGCTCTATGATATCACTGCCTTTGGAAGTGACCTGGGAGGCATTTGGATCAAGGCGAACCAAACAAAGACTGTAAAAACCTATAAGAAAGTCTGCCACTCCACCGCCCCACATCTTGACTATGACTTGTCACTGCCACCCACTAATGTTAGAAATGGCAGAGTCAAGTCTCCAAAAAGGATTTAAGATTCCTGAGGTTTGAAACAATCAGAAAAGGCCTCTGCACCCATCACTTTGTACTATCAGCGGCATAACCCAGCAGTACTGGCTCTAGCCCATTAAAAGGCTGGGGGGGGGCACGAAGAGGCACAAATAAGACTAGAGTAGAACAGCATCCCAGCATGGTCCAGCTGGGACCTCTGACCCAGACAGTTTCCAGCTTTGGGAGTGTTGAGGAGTGGTGAGGTGGGAGAAGGACGCCTTTTGTCCTGTGCGCTCTCCTCCTACCCCTGCAGACCTCCCAGGACTGGTGATGGGGGGCGGGGGGCAGAGGGGTAACTTTGTAAGTCATCACTAAATCTCTGATACAGGGTAAGTACTGTACCTCACCCCTCCTTCCCCATTTTCTCCTCTGCCAACCTTCATTGTTTATGCTTCCAAAACAAGACTTGTTTTTCTGCAATCAGCAGTGTTTTCTGAGCCCTTTGTCAACTGTAATGAGAAACAGACCTCTAACTTGTTTGGAGCAGATTTTTTTTTCCTAAAAGAAATTAACTTTCTCAGTTGATTCTTCTACTTAAACCATTAATCAGCGATCACTTTAGACTGCTGAATCTGTCTTTTACACGAGAATCACCTGTTGAGGTTTGTTTAGGGTCACTTGCTTCTCACAATTAGTTTCTCCCTTTTTAAATTTCACTTAATATTGTCTAAATTCTTCAGCAAACCACTGTAACTCTTTCATCTCTTACCTCAGTTGATCTGTAGCTTTGGCTGCACGTAACCTATTTGCATGTGCACATGTACTTAACTATTATATTAGATTATTGAGCCCTGTTTTGTAATTGGCGTGGTAAGTAAATTCATTTTCTAATTGTATATTTTACAAATAGTTGCCCACTTGACAGGTAAGTGATGCTTTCAGAGGATGATGGGTGTCTTGCAGGTATTGTCTGTCTGAATGTTCCCAGTTTCTAAAGCACAAAACTTAAAATTGATGAATGGGGTAAAAATTGATTGATTCACTTCTCAACCTGTGTTAGTTTTGTTCTGACTTCTGTTTTTATCTTTTCCATCCCTGTAACTGATCCCATCACACCACCTCTTCTCAACCCCAAATGTCAAGATGTGGAGGATGTCAAGTTTGTCATCAATTATGATTACCCCAACTCATCAGAGGACTACATCCATCGCATCGGCCGTACGGCCCGCAGCACCAACAAAGGCACCGCCTACACCTTCTTCACTCCGGGGAACCTCCGGCAGGCCCGCGAGCTGATCCGGGTGCTGGAGGAGGCCCGACAGGCCATCAATCCCAAACTGCTGCAGCTGGTTGACACTGGACGTGGAGGAGGCGGAGGAGGTGAGGGACGCGTCCTGCTGGATTAGATTACTGAGGAATCAGTTTTGACTCTGCAAAAGGATAATCTGATATTTGTCCTAATGTCTCTGATATGATGTTATTGTGAAAGATAAGAACTTAGAACTAGAGCTTTATCCCATAAACAAGCACTTGTTTATCTGAATGGGCCAATTAGCAGGAATTTCACCCTCCTTTTCTGTTTGTCCTCCCTCTCTTTTTCAGGTGGCCGCCCTCGTTTCCGTGGCGGCTCCAATTCCAACAATCCCAACCTCATGTACCAGGACGAGTGTGATCGGCGAATGCGTTCTGTGGGCGGCAGCGGCAGCTCCAAGGACAGCCGCAGCGGCAACTACAGTCGTGACAGCCGCGATAGCCGCAGTGGAAGCAGCCGGGATGGGGACCGCTCCTCCTCCTCTTCCTCCTCATACAGAGATCGCAGCAACAGAGACGGAGGGCGCAGCTATGGCTCCAGCTCCAATTCATACGACCAGTACCAGAATAACAACAGCAGCAGTGGCGGTGGCCAGTACAGCACCTCCAGGGGCACCTCTGGTTCGGGGAGCGGTGGAGTGGTGCAGGCCCCACCTCCGTCGTCAGTTCCCCAGCCTCTGATGGCACAGCAGTTCAACCCTCCACAGCCCATGATGGGCCTGATGGGGCACTCACCATTCCAGTTTGCTCCTCCACCACCGCCTCCTCCCTCAGGGAGAAAGTAATGTAATCTGACCACCACAGTCACACACAGCATTACACACACTACAGGCATTCACAGGGACAGTTTCAAAATCAGTCAGAAATGTCTTGATAGCACGGATTAGTCCTTGACATTTGTCTACTATAACATCAACATTCCAGTTATAAGCTTGTTTTGGTTCCCACATGGCAGTGCACTGTGTGTTAAAATTCCCTCTTCTGCATCAACACAGCTTTAAAACATTTGGACTGGTTCCTCGGTTGTTAATTATGTGGTCAACACTTTTTGGTTTTGACTTTTTCTTTAAAGTCAAATTGTTTAGTTTGACAGAAGCTTGTCTGTGTCACTTGAATACATTTGATTGTTGGGAAAAAAAAATCTTTTTGATACAAACATGCTGTTTTTGTATTGTGAGCCTCTTTATGTGAGCTGCTACAGAGGATTTATAGAGTATCTGATTTTCCCTTTAGGTGTATCAAAGGTAGGTGCTAAAGTTAATTCTTCTCTGTATATAAGCTTGTTTCTGTTTTAGGTTCAATATCTTTATTTCTGGGTTTGAAACATTGTAAGCTGCAAGATCAGTTTTAGTTACTGAAGAAAACACGGGGATTCTGATGTATCCTGAGTGAAAGGGTTCATTATTTTCCCCCTTATTTTGAACTTTTTCTTTGAACTTTATCTTGATGATTTCATGACACAGATATTATTTTAGGCCTGATAGAGGCAACTCTTCAGGGGCTTTGTGTAGCTGTGGCACTAGTTCAAGTCACATGCATGTAAATGAGCTTTTCTCTCACATTTTCTAAGTTTGTGTACTAACAAATATCCTACCTAACCTACCATAGGTTACCTTATTCACTTAATCACCAGTATGGTCAAGTCTGCAGTGATAATTGAGATTTTCCTAGCTAATAGTACGTCCCTTTTTACAGTTTGTTTTTCATGTTTAATAAAGCTCTTCAATCTATCATTATGTAGCATTGTGTAAATCCTTGACACTATGTAGTGGTGGAGGTGGATCATAGCTGTAGGTATTGTATTGGAGTTTTTTGGGTGGCAAGAGTAGAAACTGTTGCCTACAACACAAATGAAAATGCCTTCAGATCACCAAGAAAAAACTTTATTACCCATTTGTAATATTTTACCAGTGTTATGCTCTTGCACATTGCACAAGTCAAATGTACACAACAGAACTGCCATCATTGGTATTTACAAAGCAGTCGTATTGGAGATTGGTGCAGTGGAATGTGATTGAGAGCCTGTGGGGAGGAGGAAGTGTTGAGCGTGGCTGACATGCATCGCAGACTGTAGAAACAAGTTGGACATGTTTGAGACAGACACTGTGCTCAAGGGCACCTGTGTGCAGCTCAGTTTGCATATGCTCAAGTTTTTGATAGTTTTACCCAATAAATGCTAAAATATTAATTTAAATCACAAGCTAAAGAAAATAATTATCAAAATTTAACCTTTGTCCTACTCAAAATGCTTTGAATATATTAAGAATTTATGGTTATAATGTAGCTGATGCGTATCTCAAACTGCAGACTTAATATGACTGACATGTAACAGATGAGAAAAATAAATCCATCCAAATGCACTACAACTTAAATAAATGTTAGAACTGCAAAATAGGCACATATGGCAGATAATACACAACTCTGATGTTACAGTATTTTTTGTTCTTTACAGAAGATGAGGAAAAGACAGGGAAACTACAATAAAAAAAAAATCATTCTCTGTGCAAATCAAAAAGTGGACTCTCATTCACACTCATCACAAAATAAAACAGATGCCACAAAAAGTTGATTACATATAGCTTTGTTTTGCAAACTAAGATGAGCTGTGTCTATGTCAAGCTTACGCCCCCCCCCCCCCCCAGTGTGCTGGATTTTGCAATAACTGTGTCCCATGTTGGCAGAGCATGCAGAGGTGACTGTAAACGCAACTGATAATGGATTTAAATAGACTTTGTGCCTTAGCTGGGAAGGGGGAAAAAAACGAAGAAGAAAAAAATCAAGCACACCAAAGCAAATACCCACACATTTGTTTCTTTCTTCAAAGCACTGTTTGTTAAAAAAGATGACAAGACTGCAACAACTTTGGGGGAGCAGTTGCAGGTTTGTTTTGAAGCAGCCACATAAAGCAGACTAGACCTAGACATACATGACTCATTTAGAGCAAAAGCACACACACATTACACTGACTGAGCATGAGCGTAATCCAAGGAAAACAAACAATAGCAATCAAACAAAGTACAATGTGATTACAAAGGAAAACAGGCTTATGCAGAGTGTTGAGTTGGGGAGTTTGTTTAGAAGGAAGCTGAGTCTGAAAGCAGAGAGTCTGTCTGGTTGTAGTTGTGTTTAAATGCTATAGGTTCCCCCATGTCTCCGGAGAAGGAAACTGTTCTAAACTGCCTCTCTCACTGTGCTCCTGCTCTCCCATGGTGAAGGTTAGTCTGTACTGGAGCTGCACTTTCTCCTAAAGCACATAGAAACACACAGGGGATAGGAGAGGTGGAGAGGTAGATGGTTAAACCTCCATAGACCCTTGGCTAGATGGACAACCTCTGTACTAATCTCATAAATTAGAACAACTTCTCAGGGATAACTACAGACTTTTCATAGCCATTACAATATGTGTGACTTCCAGAGTTCACTTAACCACTGGCAACTTTAGACCCCCTCTGTCTAGACAGGTAAAATCTTGGCCTACCTTGTTTGGGTTTGCCAGCAGCAGGATCTGTGTGACAGCAGCAGGAGGGAGGATGGGGTTAAAAGCTGGGAGTTCTGTTCCTGATGGGGGCTGCAGCTTCACTGCCATACACTACAGTATATGGAAAACAAGCAACATTTTTTCCTTTAGTGAGACAGTAAATCAGTTGCAGTGGTTTAACCATAATGTCTTTACAACATGAACCTTGCCTATATTTAAAGCTCTTATCAAAATCAGCTAGTGTGATCTAACATACTGTATCCAGTGGGAGCCTTTAACTTTCTTACTGCTAACCTTTGGAGCTGTCGTTTCAAAGTTTATGTTGGTGACAGGGACAGGGGCAGAGGACAGCATGGAGATGATCACCACCAGCACGTCGGGACGAGATGGAGGCGAGTCGCGAGCAAAATGAAAGAGAACCCGCAGACTGTGTCCATCAAACACAGTCACAGGTAACAGACTACCTATAAAATGAAAGAAAAGAGAGGGTGGTGAGAGAGAATAGCATTTGATTAATCCACAGGTGAGCAGAGGCATAAAGCTATCAAGTGACCTCAGTTTACTTACTGGGCTTAATGGATTCTAATGGTACAAAAACATCAGTCAGGTCGATTTCAGCAGAAGGAGTCTCTGTGTGAGTGGGGGACATATCCAGCAACGTTGCTCCAAGGCCGGGCTGAGAGTTGACAAGAGGCGCAGGATGATCAGAGGCAAAGGCTAGGATGGGGTTTGGGGCAATGTTGGTCCCAGACTTGCTCTGGAGATCTCTCAGAGTTGGTTTGGACTGTTGCTTGTCCCTAAAAGCAGAAGGATGAACTCATCTCTGTGTGCTTGTGCCCTTTTCAAAGAAGCGAATTGAAAAGAGCTTAATACTGTACCATTTAATATTTTGAGTAGTTCAGTGTAAAGGTATGGCAATTTCAAAAATCACTCTTACCAACATCAGACTTTGTTTTTCATTGCTTCTATCCCTTATTTGGAAAATGGCATCAAGAGGCTACTCTACAGCTTTTTAAATACCTTTAAAAGCTGCAGAAGAACTTACAAATATCTTGAGGCTGTTTCATACAGTTTAAGCAGTCATGGGACAGTGTTAGAATAGTGTTAGTTTAATACCATTTGACCTGCAGGCCCTCTGGAGGCAGGGACTGCTGCAGCAGTGTCTTCCCCAGCAGGTCCAGCTCATCCAGGGCTGAGTTTCCAGGGGTGGAGCCCGCTGAGAGCGGCTGAGAGTGGGAGGGTGGGTCTGGACTCAGGAGGAGACTGGGTGCTGCGGGGATGTCTGCGTCTATGCTGTCAGAGGACTGGAGGAAGACAGTGGTACCAACATTTCATTGATTATATTGGAGTAGTATAAAGAGGAATTATTTGTTTTAAGTTGTGTGTGTTTGACAAGTGACATTTATGTAATTCATACAAACTGTCACTGGACTGTCACAGTGATAATATAAACTAAATTCTCCCTCCACTTACCTGGAAGGAGTCCCAGGCTGTGGAGTCCTCAGGCTGTGAGTGAGGGTTGGAGGTGTGTGTTCCTTCACTTAAACCTGTGGGATGAACAAAGAGCGGCAGTGCTATTTCGGACTTATAACACACTTTCAGAATGTTTCCACAAGTTTTTCACTTCAATTTAAAATGAGACATTTCCTTATGTTCCTCAGTAGGTAGTCATGAAAATGCCTCTTCAGGTGATGCTTAATTTAAGAAATGGGCAAAATAAAAAAAGATGTGTGTTGTCTGACATGCTGTTACCGAGTGACATGAGCTCGTCGTCAAGGAGACTTATCCCCATCTCCTGTGAGGGGGCGTTGAGGCTGTCTGTTGGAGTAGGAAATTCTGGGAAGGATGGAGGCGACTGGGGTGACGTATCCAATCCTGACAGATCTAGCAGTGCTGTCCCTCCTGCTGTGAGAAATGGATTTGAGCCAGTTCATTTCAACACTGAAATACTCTATATATGTATAGTTTAAAAAAAATAGAAGAACTACTCAATCAATACACATTTTTGCATTAAGTCTATTCCATGAAGTACCTTCTATCCACTCAATTCTTCACTCACCTGTTTGTTTCTGTGAGTTTAGTGCATTGTTGCCGTTTACAATCTCCCCCTTCACTTGCTGTTTGTATAGGTTAATGACGTGAGTCAGGCTGTCGTTGGCCTGCAGGATCTCCGCTGTGAAAAGATGTGAGTAAATGCAACTTATTGTTTTCAGTGTTGACATCAGTCAAAATGATTGTCTGTTAGAGAGAGACTGGTGGATCAGAGTCCAAGAGAAAGAGAAAGATGTTGAATTTCTCTATGTTCTTAAGGAGAGATGTAAACAAACATTTTCCAATAAGCCAACTGTAATTATTAAGTGTAGTTGTTTATGGCTTCATAAATATGAAACAATTTCCTCACACAGATGAAAATGCACTGAGACTTAAAGTGGAAAACAGCAGTATTGGATATCAAAGATTTCTGCAGGTTTAATACTGAGATCAGCTTTCTATTATTAGATACTATGTTGTTAATACTATGTATTTTTAATGTCAGATGAATTAAAGTAACACTCACCCAGAGCCTCGTCGTTGTCCTCTGTATCACTTGCCAGTCTGAACAGTGTAGGTCTCATTTTCTCGCAGCGCTGGTACAGGTCCTGACCACACAGCACACACACCAAAATTAAATGCTTGTGATCAAGTTTCAGATTTACAGCTCAGGCTACAGTCTGAACTGTCTGAGTCTCCTCCTGATTAAAAGTGTTTGTCTCTCAGATCACCTGTATGAGTTCAGCATTGCTCTGGTTGCTAGCTGTGCTGTCATAGTCCTGCAGAAGCTGAGTCAGCAGAGTGACGCTCTCCTTCACTTCCTGGATGGCGTTAACCCGCTTTGACACCTTCTCCGCTCGCCTTTGATCCTAAAAAAAAGGTAAGAGTTCAATAATGGCACATGCAGCAGGGTGTGACCACACATACATGCACATTACACATTATCTTTAATGAACCACGCTGCAGAAACACACTATAGCAATAACTAATATAACCAAAAGGCATGAATGCCGAAGTACAGCAAGGTCAGAGAGAGGCCATTAGAAAAGTCTGGGGATAAGAGCAAAGAGCAGCTCCTATTACCCCTTAAATCAGGACAAATTCACTCTGAACTCCTGCTGAATCACTCTGCCAGCGACACACAAAACCCCCCCAGGGCAGCCGACCCATTTCCTCATTCAGTTAATGTTCCTGCCATGAGTGCAGCACTCTGATATTTTACTCCTTCTCTTAAAAATCACACACAGATGACTATATCTGTGGCACTAAAAAGTGGTGGTGTCATTAATGTGTAACAGAAAAGTGCAATTTATAAAAAGAGTAAGAAGGAAGAGGAAAGAGGTTTTCTACCTCTTGGACCATTTCCTTGATGAGTTTGTTGGCAGCTTTCAAGTCCTCAGGGTGCGAGCTATTCAACAGGCGAGACAGCATCTGACAAAGCAGACAGCCATATTCATATGGTGAAATATGAGTGAACAGTCTATATAAAAATCCCAAAAGGGAGACAACCACAATCATGACCAAAAGACAAAATGCACAGTGGGTAAGAAAGATTTTTTTTCCTTATGCTGCAAAGGATAAATAATCACAGTTATATGAAAATAAACATCTTTAATGCTTACTTTTGACTTCTCCTCATCCTCAAAAATGGCATTCTTGGGTCTGGGTGGAGGAAGGTTCAGTAGTTTGTCAGGTGGTAGCTCTGGGTCTTGTTTAATAATACCTGATTTACAGAAACAATGAGCAAGACAAAGAGTTAAATGTTTTGTGATCATTACTTATCATTGCATTAATTAGCCACTATGGCCTTTATTAACATGTATGGAATGTAATCCAAGGTAATCTCAAGAATGAACCTGGGCTGCACCTTTAGAGCCTTAAAACAACTTTCCAGTTTCCATTCATCTGAAGGCAGACGGCCTCTCACCTTGTTTCTTCAGCATCTGATAGGCATCTGAGATCTTGGCCTCATCAGGTAACCCCAAAGTCCAGCTATAGATCAACTCCAAAACCTTCTTTTTTACTGGCTCTGGTGACCGTGAGCCCAGGTACTGTGTGGGGTGGATCAAGGACAACAACTGTGATTTACACATACACACATACACACACAGGCGTATACAAAATAAACACTATCAGGGAAATATACAAGCACACAGAGAGACACTTGAAAAGTCTTACCTTTGGAGAAACTACTTTGATGAGTTCATTAAGAAAACGGAACTTGCCAACTTCACTGTGAAACCTTTTCCCACAGTTTTTCATACATGTCTCCAGAACCTTGTGATGAAACACAAATGCAATTACATATACGTCTAAATAAAAATCTGAAATCAGCAGTTCTGTTCTTTGACAGGTATAACACACTAATACATATCTAGACAGACAGACTGTTTCTCTCTGTTACAGAAATGCATTCACCTGAGAATACGATGATCAATACAGACTCATCTGAATATTTAACATAGTCTCCTACATGCATATCTTCTAAAAGTATCAAATTGTATCAAAAACATATTTAAAATTTCATTCTTTCATGCCAAACAATTTTAAATATAACCTGTAAAATCTTACTCTTAACAGAGTAAAAAAAATTGATGTCACATTAAAACACTGCACTAAAAACCAGGACCATCATTACTGAGGCTGCTAACTCTGACTGACTGATACTAGTTCAGATCTGAACTCACCAGCAGGGCCTGCATGGCCTCCCACTCCTGTGGAGACTGGATCTTGTGGGCCAGGAGCCTGGTGGCCAGCTGAGGTCTGCAACACAAGTCACAAACAGTAGTGAATGTCCAGAGCATTGCACACAGCAGTGGACAGAAAGTGTGCTACAATTAATGCTGAGCAAAATATCCAAATTTATTATTTGCTATGCATGTTCTCAGAGTTTTCGTAGTAACAGTGATAACAGTTAACTCAGTTTAATCCTCCTCTCAGGGTTGTTTAATTTCCCAAACAGACACAATGATGTCATTTTCCACACCTCGCTTTTGTGGTGACTTTTTTTAGACATCTTCCCAGGCCTAGTATACTTATGATCTGCATTTGGCACTAAACGGTAAATGGGCTGCTTTTCTAGTCTTATCGACCACTCAAAGCGCTTCACCGAGGTCACCCATTCACCCACACTTGTTCTAAACATTCACACACAATGAACGTGTATGAATGTGTATGTATGAATCAGGGCAAATCAGGGTTCAGTATCTTGCCCAAGGATACTTTGGCATGCAGACCCGAGGGGGTATCGAACCACCGACCTTCTGATGGTGAGCAACCGCTCTACCTCCTGAGCCACAGCTGCCCAGTACTACACTACACTACACTACACGTCTTCAACTGTAACATACAGGTAGTGTACTAAATACATGTGTGACTTTATATTTGTTATTTTCACAGTACAGTTTAAATTAAGCAGGGAAAACAACCAAAATCAGAGGATGTAAACTTGAATCAGCAACAGCCAGGAATGAAGTACAAACTATGTCCTGGCCCTGAGGCCTGCTCTTACCCCTCCAAATCATTGTTGAGCTGGTCACAGAAGGCATGGATGCTGCTCCAGTCTGTGTCTCTGTTGAGTGGGTTTGTGGCTTTGTCTGAAATATTAGCATATGGGATGTCAGACAAAAGATGATACTGTTACTTCAAAATTTATCAATAAATTTAAAATTATATCAGTATAGTCAATATTTGAACACATGTGCCTGAGGTTTTGGCTACAGTAGTGTTCTGACAGTGATTAACACATTTCTGGGTGTTAAAATTTGTATTGCAGAAATGTATTTATCTCTCTATTGATTTAACTTCTTCCACTATGTGAAAAGTGGTCCTCTCTACCTATTCAGTTATGGTCTACACTCAGGTGTACGCTCACTTTATTAGGTACACTTATTTATAACTAACGCAGTCTACTTATACTCAACGAAGGTAGACAAAACATTAGAAACACCTCTACTTGTACAATTCAATGCGATTCAAAAACAAACTACAACCTCCAAAATGACCATTACTTATACACCAGTTCCAACAAAAACATTATGCCCTTCCTTCATTTATTGTGCCAGCTAATATTATTTTTTTATTGGTCAATTTTTCTGTTTATGTTAATTTCAGATGTTGTGATCCCCTCTTTAGGCTAAAAAATAATGGGCTCCATTATTCATGGGCAAAATATTATTCTATTATAGGTAGCGATGTTGAGTCAAAAATGTCTAAGTTTAAAACAAACAAAACTCGAACTAAGCACGCAAGAAAGTCAACGAAGGCTTACAGGCTTCCTGAGTGGCTCCATGATTTAAAATTCATTAAGTCTGCCACATAATCCCAGCATGTCACCGTGCAGAGAAATACACAGGGCAGGTGCTAACAGAGTGTAATGTTAGCTAGCTTGTAGTCGGTAGTCGCACTGTGTCACTGTCTCGTCTCGAACTTTCCATAGCTTTGCCATAACTATAATCTTCCCGCTGAGACTAAAAATGGAGCCCTCCGTGTACTGTCGGTCACTGCCCGGTTGAGCTATCGAGCCGTGAAGCTAAAGCTGCGCCTGGCTGTGTTGTATGTTGACAGCTGCCAGGCACAGCAGCTCCGGAGCTAGGGTTAGCATCCTTGATGTGACGGCAGGGTCCGAGTCCCCTCTACAACGACACGCGCTGCTGGAGGTAAGCTGTCATTTCATTAAAAAGAACTCGCGGATAAAGATTTGTGAGTGTCCGGGTCTCCAGGCAACACTGGCTCGGGAAAGTAAGTTTAAAATACTCACTGATACGAGACTCCAAACTCTCCGCATCGGGCGGCGCAGCCATCACTGCGAGATTTATGTGGTGCGTCGGTCTCGCAAGTGACGTACGCGCACGTACAGACAGAAGAGACGCAGAACTCGAGTGGATAGAAGAGATATTTACAAATTAAAAACAAAATGGTTTTTAAATATATTTGTATAGTATCTCTGTTTTGACTTATTTATATATCTCAGATGTTCGCAAAATGTATACATTAATTAAAGTTAGCACTTCCTATTATAACAAATGATATCGACAACTGATTATTTCTTGTAAATGAATGTCTTCATCATAGCTGCCATAATTTTCGTACTAATTATTCTGTGAGTTCAAAATGCCAAAATAATCAGAAGTGTCAATGGAAATATCAATAAATACGGCATTGAATTGGTGTAACCATTCTGGTAATTCAATTTCTATGATCATAGAGCTGCGTCAAGTGATAAAACAGTAACAGATCCATACCGGAAGTGAAATTTCTTCTAAATTAAAGTAGGTCATTTGGTTAACGTGACCACCAACTTAAATAAATTACAGACAAAGCACATTTACTTTAGTTTCACTCTTAACCCTGTCTAGTTTTTCTCCATTCAACTCGAAATTTTGCTGCTGCTATGGTTTGCCAAGTATTTTTTTTATTTAACTTGACCGGAAGTACTTTTAAAAAGATGTCTGACTTTACAGATGACTAACAAAATCTTCCTGAAATGACTGATGTGTTGTCCAAACATCACAAAATAGCGTTGTAGCTTAAAAAACTTAACATGTTCACAAAACTAACAAACAATAAATTAACAGATAAAATAATTTAACTCTTTTTTTTTTTTTTACAGTAGGTGATCTGTTCATTGATCAAAAAGGGCTGGGAGGAAGGGTTGAAATGAACACATGTCCTGCTTTAATGAATTTTTAATGCATCTAAGTTTTGATTATGTGTTTATCTGTTATGCAATAAAAAGAAAAAAGTATGTTAAGTCTGCCTGTAACCAGAAACCTCCTCTTCCTAATTATAGAGAAGAAGCAGCTCTGTGTCTCCCTCCAGCGGCAGCTATTGTGCATTTCAGTCAGTGTGGACCACAGCAAGGACAGCTACTGCAAGTAACGGGATTCGATTTAAATTTACAGTCCTTGAAACAAGTCGATCAGAAGTCTTCGAAGCACTGCATGTGTTTGAACGCCACTTCAGCACATCCAGGAGCTCGCTGGTGGTTTGTGGTGAAAGTTAAAGTGTGTTGCTGTGACTAATGGGAACGTTAGAGACTTTAGTTGTGGCTGGAAACACGTAGCACTGTAAAATCGTCTAAAATTCGTGGATACCTTCGTTTTTAATCATACAAAACAATCTAAGAGGGAGAACAAGGCGACTTCCTTCCTGCTGCTTCATCAACTCGATGCACACGTTTGGCCGCAGGTTCTCTGCAACAAAAAAAGTAGCTGCGAGGGTAGAGGATGCTCGTTTCCTGTTTTCTCCACAAAGCCAAATCCGCCTAGTTTCATTTGATCTGCTCTAACTTATTAAGTGCCATGTTCACCCAGCCCTTATGTCTGATCTCACACAAGAAATGGCATCAACGAAGACTTTACGAGAGTGGTGCCGCGTCACATGCGCTCATTACCCCAACGTGGGAATAAAGAACATGTCAACTTCATTCAGAGATGGACTCGCATTTTGTGCCATCATCCATAAACACCGACCTGACCTGATGTAAGTAGACCGGTAGTTTCATAGAGCTGTTTTGGCTGCTGCAAACCCATCCTCAGCCAGTTGCACAAGAACAGCGGGGTGCATTATTTCCTTCTAGCAGCCTGATCTGCAGGTGCTTTAGGCATTTCCAACACTGTAAACACATTGTCTGTTTTGGGGGTCTTGCCTTGAGGTTTAATTGTCTTGTTGACTGACAAACACGCTGTGCCATTTGCAGCAGAGCGGGACTTGAACACTGTGGGACTTATCTGCTCTCCTTTGCTTGTCCTCCCTCCTTAACATTTTCTTGTCACGTTGAATGGGAGTAGTTAGTTTGTATTTACCTTTTACACATAAGGGTTGAACTAGTTTCACCTCATCTGATAGTCATCTGTAATCTTGAACCTCGATTTGCTTTCTGTGTGTGGTGTCCTTGGTTAACCATAAATCATTAGTAGGCTTAAGTTTTTGGGGTTTTTTTGTAATTTTGTCTTGTCTCCATCATCTAATCAATCTCTCCATTTTCCTCACCTCGCTCCAGAGATTTTAGCTCCCTCTCCAAAGATAATGTTTATCAAAATAACAAGCTGGTGAGTCATTTCCCTCGATGGTTTACACACAAACCACATCTCAAGCATGTTTTTATCAACCGTGTGTTTGCCATTTTTTACCATTACTAACACAAAAGACTATAAAGTTTTTTTTTTACAGGCGTCTACATTCATTCTCTGTTTATTTGTCCTGATCTGTAGGCGTTTGAGGTTGCAGAAACGAAACTGGGCATCCCTGCGATGCTGGACCCAAAGGAAATGGTTTCTGCCAAGGTGCCCGACTGTTTGAGCGTCATCACCTACCTGTCACAGTACTACTCCTACTTCAACAGGAAATCTTATGGTGTGTGGTGTTTTATTAGCTTTTATCAGATGCTTTCATTTATACTTACTTGCAGCAAGTCAGCAAGCACAGGTTTGGCTCAAAGGCACGTTGTCAAGGTACATGAATGTTGCAAGTCACTACCAGGTTCCTAGGATTGTATCTGTGATGTTCTGGGCTCTCAAATCAAGACATCCTAAAGTAAACATTTGTCTCTGCTCCATTTACATGTCTTTTCTTGACTTTGCAGCAGGTCCTACCAGTCCTGATGGCATGAAACCCCTGAAGGTAATCGCTCGTAGTCATTTTATTGCACATACTCTATACTCCCAATGCAAACACACCTGTTTTTGCATGCTGATCATCGCTGCAGCTGCTGGACAGTCATAACTGCCAGTTTCTCTTCTCTTTTCAGAGCTCGTCTCATCTGGAAACCGGCACAGATGGTTTATCCAACACAAGGCCACGAACAGCGTGTAATTTGTGTTTCAGGCCCGTCCACCTCATACAGAGACATCTGATTGACGGAAAGATCTACCATCGCAGCTGCTTCAGGTAACAGTACAGTTCACAACAGCAGCTTATTTTCCTGCTTCTGTTAGTGTTTGGATCCAGATGAATCCAGACTGTCTCAACCTGGTTGAGATGGACTGTAGTTCACACGTAAGAATGCGTCTCTAATTTGTTTCAAGTGACTACTTGTGATCATAGTTGATCTCCCTGCTCCAATATGATTCTATGTGAGAGAATCTGTGTGTGCTCAGCCACACAGCTGGAGAAAAGAACTTTTTTGTTTTGTTTTAAATTGTTTAATCAATGAATTTTCTTCAGTACATATAATTTTAGCATGTCAGTAACAGGATTTACTTTTTTCTGTTCATATGTGTTGTAGATGCTTTCACTGCAACACATTTCGTTTTTGTTTTTCAGGTGCACAGTGTGTCACAGCACTCTTTTACCAGAGTGTTACACACAGGGAAGTGATGCTGGCTCCTTGATCTGCACTCACCATATAACAGACAGTAAAAGTTCTAAGAATCATCCCAAATGTAAGTTTCAGGCAGGTTATTTCTATTCTCTTGATGGACTGGCTATCACCGCCGTCCCTCATTACACTAAGAAAACAGAGTCACGGGATAGACTTGTTTGTAAAACACCAGAGAGGGAAGAGAAAGAAGGGGAGGAGAGGAGCAGAGAAGTGAGAGACAGAGAAAACAGAGACTCAGCTGCTGAACTGAAGAGCGTGATTAAGGATCCAGGACCTCCTCAATCTCCCCTACCCAGTGTTAAAGACAGGACAGTGGAAGAGGCTCTGGTAGACGGCGGGATACTTCAAGAAGTGACGACTCAGCAGACCCCTGAGCTCTCTTCCCCACACGCACAAGTGACAGAGGGAAGTGGTCGGCCCATTCCAGAGCCCAGGGGGATGTCAGACTCTCCTGCTGCCCCTGCTCCTGCTGCAGGTAAAGAGGCACTAAGTAACTTTAGAGTAGCTGTTTAGTTTTTGTTTTAATCACTATCTGCATGTATGTATGTTGATAGAACACATGTGTTCATCTCTTCTGAGGTTATTTTTGGTTTTCTCTCTTTCTCTGTGCAGGCAATTCATCCATCCACAGCACATCTCCTCTCAATTCATCTCGCAGGTAAGTATACAGAAAGAGATTATTTTTTTGCTGCCTTCAGCACAAATGTCCAGCTCTCTTCTGTATTTCATTTCCACCAAAACCAAATATTATCTTTTTTTAATGCTTATTTTACTTTTTAGTATATTATATATCTAACATTTCCATTATGTCTTACAAGAAATGTTTAAAAATAAATCAAAATACAACAGATAGTATCAAATTTAAATCATATAAAAGGAACTTAATGAAATAGTGTGATTAACAATAATAATAATGAGTCGTCTCTTGTTTCTCCTTTTAGCACCAGCCCAACCAGTGGTCGCCCTAAAGTGAAAACTAAACATCCATGGTTGACCATTATCCATCCCGGACCCTGGACACAGCTGCCTCCCGCTCCAGCCCCAGTACCCACTCCTCGATCCAAAGCTGTCTATTACCCGCAGGGGCCCTGGTATAGACCCAAGGTGTCTGCTCCAAATCCATTTCGAGAGGACATGGCCAGGGAGAGGGTGAAGGCCAGAAGACCTGAGTCTACAGACCAGATTAAGTCCTCTGTGGAAGCTAGTCGTTCAGAGGATGGTGGCAGTCTGACAAATAAATCAGGGGACATGGAGGTTGCAGCTTCTTCAGGTGATGCTGAAAATAGTGCGATTGAATCTGTAGAGGGTGAGAGTGCGGCAACTAACATGACGGAGACTCCCAGTGAACAATCTGGAGAAAGTGAAAATGCTTTATCAGTTTTGGATGAAGTTAGAGGCGTGGGTGGCTCACTGCCAGACGTGACTGAAGCAGCAGCAGCAGCAGCAGCAGCAGCAGCAGCAGAGCCACATGTTGAGGCACAGAGTCATTTTTTAGCCCGGAGTCTCTCTGTGCCAGCCATCACATCTGCCCACTCTCAAAGTTCCTTCCTTTGTCTAACAGAGACCAATGAATCTGCCACATCAAGCCAAAGTAAGGTAAGAGCAGAGTTCGAATAATATATGAACATGTTTGTGCAGTCTGCAGTCACAGACTACATGGTACTTGAACTTGTAGAAAAAGCTGTTTTTATGTAATGTTAATGCTATGTAAACATATCAGGTTAAGCAGGTTTTAAGTGCTGTAAGGGTTTTCTCAGTGTCTGTGTAAAAAAACAATTTTCCATTTTCAGCTGGCCTGCAAAGAGAATCCTTTTGATCGAAAACCTGCAAGGACCAGGTCAAAGACTTTCCAGGACCTCCCATCTAGTCACCCCTCTTCTCCTGAACATGGCTTCCCGCTCATTAAGAGGAAGGTACAAACGGCTGGCTCAATAGATAATGACAATCGCTGCCCTTATAGCAATAATCTGAATGACTTGGTTTGCCTCCATTATCTTCGCCTTTAAAAGAAGGGTTAGATGCATTATTGAGTTAATACGATTCTTCTATACTGACTATTTTAACCCTTGTAATATATTCCTAAGTTTTAGTCTTGCATGTTGCTGACAGGTGCAGACGGACCAGTGTGTTTCTACAGAAGAGCTGCAGGCGGAGATGGGAGAACTGGACAAACAGCTGTGGGCTCTGGAACAAAGAGGAGTCGAACTGGAGAGGAAACTGAGAGACTGCAAGAAAGGTACACCAAATTACTCTTACTGTCATACAGTGTGCATAAATACTAACAGTGTAACAGGAATGTTTTGTGTCTCTGTTTTCAGGGTCCGTCCTCTTTCTATCAGATAAAGAGGAGGAACGGATGCTAATGGAGTGGTTCTCTGTCATCCATGAGAGACAGGCTCTGGTGCGCCGAGATAAAGAGCTGGTTTATCTGTAAGTAAAATGAACAGGGGTTTTGCTCTGATAATGTGTTGCATATGCCATTATTTTTCATTTCCACAGCTGCTTACCACTGAAAAAGATTGAGAGAGATTGTTTTTTGTGCATTTTCCTAGGACAAAGCAGCAGAGATTAGAGGAGCGGCAGGCAGATGTGGAGTATGAGTTCCGATGTCTCTATAATAAACCTGGTCTGTATGATACTGAGCATGACTTCTCTCAGCTTACATATCTGACAATAATAACAATTGTTTATCTAGATAACCACAGTCATTCTTGCAGGGAAACTTTACAATGATTAAGGGACCTGCATGTAGTTGTGAATGTGAATGCAGTGCTGTGTTTGGTTAAATGTTACACACTCATCATCTCCACTTTCAGAGAGCGACTGGAGTCAGGAGGATCGAGGTCGAGAGCAGCAGCTGATGGACGAGCTGGTCGACATCATCGATCAGAGGAACCAGATCATCAGCAGCTTGGATCAGGACAGGCAGAGGTGCAAAGAAAAAAAATACACGGTGCCTTCACATTCATAGGTTTTTATGTTGTAAAGTAGAAATTTAACTTTGTTTTTCCAATCAGGGAAAGAGATGAAGACAGACTCCAGGAAGCATCAATGAAGGACAAAGGTAAGAAAATAAGTGCTTGGTTCAAAATGTTCCCCTGTTTCATGTTGTGTGTCTTCTCTTGTCCATGTCTTACTCTCCCCTCTTCTTATGAAGAAGGCAGAGCAAATTCTATTGGAATTTGAAATAAATTTACGCCATACACTCATGTGCTTACTAAAATGTTTCAACTAAAATGATGACTTGTGTTTTACTGCATTTAATTGTGCTATTTCTCCTCAGAGCTCCAGAAGGATAAACTAAAACAGCTAAAGAAGTCAAAAGGAAAGTTCAAGCCCACAATAGTTTTTAAGATACTGAACCATAAAGCAGAGAGGACCAAGGACTCCATGGACAAAAAGAGCTGACGTACCATCAGGACTGCACAAATGTTGTGTAGATAAAAAAAAAAAACTCTCATAGAAAAGAAGCTCATTTATACTTTAAGATGATAAAAGTGTTTATATTTCTTTTACCACAGGAGAGGATCATCATATGAAAGACTAAGGTTAAACTCATGAGAAGCTCAGTAGCTGTAATTTCTCTTTGCAAATCATTCAGTGTTATCAGTTTACATTTTCTCCTCTATGTTTCTTTACTTGCCCTATCTCATATATTCAACCAATATTTATATTTCTTCATTTTATTACATACCTGTATTTGTTAAAGCATGCAGTAAATACTTATTTGAGAGAGTTTCATGTTTTGTCTTTGCAGAAGGGCTGTATATTTTATGATTAGCCAGCTTTTAACATTTTTTGAGATACTAGTTATCTGCTATGCTGAAAAAAGTGCATTGAAATTCATTCAAAACAGATGGGTAAAACCAATGTCTGAGTTGTTTGATGAATAAGAACATACTGCACTTCTCTTAACATGTTAATCAGTGTAGGTGTCATTTCCATTATCAGTTTTATTGTGTTTGCTCTAATGTTATGATTTTTAGTCATGAATGATGGAGAGAAGAGCTTGGAAATCCTGAAAGAGCTGGCTGTAATCTCTCTTTATGTGGATGTGTGCCTCCTGAGTTCCATCGTGATTTGCTCAATGCAGTTTGCTCAATGCATAAATACTGAGAAACGTCTGAAAAGACAGTTGATCCTGGGTCAAACTTGAGGAATTTTCTGAAAAGCAGATTCAGAGAATCCTGTTTGTTTGTTTGTTTGTTTGTTTGTTTGTTTTTTGTTTGTTTTGTTTGTTTGGCTAAAATGCCTGCACAGAAGTATAAATATTGTCTACACAGACTAAATACCATTGAATGCATCAGGTATACTTGAAAATGTGAGGTTATGGAGAAAAATAAAGACACACTACAGACGGCTTTTTTAAAAAAAATTGCCATAGTAACATCAGTAAGCAGGTGTCCATATTTTGTATGACTTTGTACCAATAGTAATAGGATAGAGATGGAAGAGATACTGTCTCATTTAGATCATTATGAAAGAGACAAATCGCGAATTCGTATCAAAATACCTTTATTTTTCTACATTAGACCAAAGTTTTAATATTTTAATACCTTTATTTGTTGCAGTTTATCAAACTGCAAAATATGCGGAACGAAACACAAATGTTCCTCGTAATCACTCGGAGTATTTTCCAGGACACTCTGCTACCGGAAGTCGAAAGGTAGTAACGTTCATGTGGGTTCATGTTGACAACAAAAAGTGTCTTGGGAAATTGTTAATAACAAGAAGGTACAGGGAACATATACGAGCTTCAGAATAAAAAATGTCCGACAACGAAGACAAGTAAGTAACGATACACAGATTTAATGTGTTAAATTCAGCGGCGTATTTACACAATACAACGTGGGCTAACGTTCTAGCTAACTAACGTTTAGCCAGTTAGCTAGCAGAACTGATCTCTCTGAACTGATTTTGTGGTCTAACTTGCTCTATTTTTTTGTTAACTTTGAAGCTTCGACGATGGAGATTTCGATGATGCCGAGGAAGATGAGGGATTAGATGACCTCGAAAACGTGGAAGATGTGAGTTCGTCGTGTAATTATTAGATCGTTGCCTTTTCTATCTGGGTAAAATATATATTCAGTGTGTCTGCGTAACTTGACGAGCCACTTAAGATTATATCTTGCTTGTTATTATTTTTGTACAGCTCTATGACAATGTAGTGTTGTCCATATTCAGATTAAATCTGTATTTTCTGCTCTTGCAGGATGATCAGGAGAATGTGCAGATCCTGCCAGCAGGAGAGGGTCAGCAGGCGAACCAGAAGAGGATCACAACACCGTACATGACCAAATATGAGAGAGCCAGAGTGCTGGGAACACGAGCTCTCCAGATAGCGTGAGTGTTGTCACATGTTTGATCCTACACATTGTGTCCTGGTTGGTGTGTCCCCAGTGTCTTGGGTTCAGATCTGCTCTCTAAACACTCTTTTACACGCCTGCCTTCTATGTGCACTGTATTATGGTTTTCATAATACATTTCATAGAAGTTCTGTGTGTGATGACACAGACTCATTCCTCTGATTGTAAATCCCAGTCTAAATAGCAGCACCTGAGGAAAATGAATGATCAAACCACAGATAATCACCTGTAAATCAATATTAAGCTGTTTGGTAAAAGGTGATGTAATATTTGAGTGCACCAGTGTAAATCCAACTTAAATGACATTATAATTACTATGACAAAACTTGATAAAAGTGATAAAAATAGGAACAATAAGTTTCCTATCTGTTAGATGAGCAGCTCTCTCCCAGTTGATTGATTAATTGGAGTGCATGATTTGTTTGAGTGGCTCTAGTCAGTCCCATTAATGTAATGATTATCAATATCCAGTTCTAGTTGTCTTTCAGGATGGTTTGGGTGTTTGGAGGCAGGCCAGTTTTACTCTGCACTTACATGTTGACTGTAATTTATCGATCACTGTACCTGTCTCTCTGCTGACTTGTTCATAATAGGATGTGTGCTCCAGTCATGGTGGAGCTGGAGGGAGAAACAGACCCCTTGCAAATAGCTATGAAAGAGCTTAAGTAAGTGATATCTCTTATAGTCTGAATTATCTGTTATGCGTTATAACTTTAGACCATTGCTCCATCTTTTGTTTCTCTTTGTCATTATTTAATGAGCAGGATCTAGAGCTTCTTTGTATTTCCAGTGTTTTGACGTGGCTTTTGTTTGTACCCTCTGACAGGAGCAGAAAGATTCCTATCATCATCCGCAGGTACCTTCCTGATGGGAGTTATGAGGACTGGGGTTGTGATGAGCTCATCATAACTGATTAAACAAATTATCCAGTCTTCACTGACAAAATAGTATATTCTGTTTCAAACACACCATCATAGCAGGTCAGTCAGCTGCACAAACGCTAAGGAATCCTCAGACTGATGCAGTCACCACCCACTCTGTGAGCTGGTAAAATATGAATACATGAAATGTACCAAACAGACACACAGGACAGTGTGTTGCTTGCCGGTTGATAAATCTATGGTCTGACTGACGGTGCAACTCAAATGAAATTCTGTTAGTATCTTCGGTACTTTCTGTTTTAACAGCTGCATTCTAACTAACAGCCACAAGGGGGAAATGTAACTTAAGTCAAACATTTACTTTGTTTTACAAAAATAATCCTGTGTTGTAATTATTCCATTTGTTGTTTTTAAGGAGAGAGGAGATTAGTGTAAAATAACTTTTTTATAGTTTAGAATAAACTCTTTTGTATAAATAACCACGTCTCATTCATATTATTTAAACTTACATTCACACTCAGAGGTTTGCAGTGAGTTTGAAGCTATACTCTGGGTTAATATCTGTGTCACAGGGATTTAAAAGTATAATCATGCAAAAAGCCAGTTGCACCTGAACAAATGGGAAGTCCAGTAAATTGAAGTTAAACTGAACCTACATTATATCATAGTGCTAAATCATATTTCAGGTTCAGAAATAATTCAGCATCTGGTGGTGCATCTGTCACAGCTTAGTCTGTGACATTATGTCAGAAGTGAGGTGAAAAGTCCCAAAATAAATCCATTCTGCTTCAGAAATGACTGGAATTAAATACTCACATCTAATAGTTAAACAGCAGAACTTGATGAGCTTTCAAACATGTAAGTGTTTCTTTTATTTCTCTACCCTGTCTTCGACAACTAATGTGAAAAGCTGGACAAATTCTGCCCTGGATGAAGTGGTGTTGTAGCTGTCATGATGCTCTCTGTGCCCCCTGCCCCCACTTCCCCCATACAAACATATGCACAAAGCAGCCAAACAGTCAGTGTATTGTTGAGGGGAAATGGGTTGTTGCCCAGGCAGAGAGAGGGCCAGTGCATGCCTGAAGAAGAAGGGGGCTGAAAGTTTGTGAGAAAGAGAGGATTAACAGCTTTGTTGTAGAGGAGGCTGTATGATGATACTCCAGCCTCTGGCAGATGGATGGGTGGGTTATGTGTTCAGTGTGTGCCAGGTGTATACAATGTGCATGGCATGTTCTGTGTATGAAGACATCGTAAATGATAACAATTGCAAGCGGGCAACAAAACAGCCCAGACACAAACTGATGAAGTAGGATGTTTTCCTGTGGTGAAAATAAAGCCATGGGGTGTTTATCACTGCGTCCTCTTCCATCTCATGAACTTTAAAAATATCATTAGTGAGGAGCTGGTTTCTGCTGTTTTCTATGATTGCGTGTAGCCACAGTCATGTTGTTAATGTCTGAAAAACTGCCTTAATCCATGAGACTTTTGATTGGAGGAAACAGCGCCTCAGGGTGACGCTGCACTCCTTTCATGGGGTAGAGGGGGCAGAGCCATGTGACACTCACCAGCACCGACCACAGTGAGGCCACCGTCAGGTCACCCTCAACCCAGCTCAGGGTATGACTAATATCTTCTGACTTATTCTTTTGCTCATTACTTGATTATGATATACTTCATTTGCTTGTCTTTTTTTATCTTATCCATATTTGTTTATTCCTCAGTGCTGTCATTGTGCCCCACACATTACGTCTTTCTCCGTGGTTCGCATCAATTTTCTTTTTATTCATCTTATCCTGTTCATCCAGTTTTGGAACAGTGGTCATTATACAACTGTTATGGGATTGTGATCTTTCTTCTCCCAGTAGTTCTGTTCTCTTTCACCTGTTGTGCTCTGACAGTGCCCCACTATGACATTTTATCGCACCAGGACCAAATCATATTTGATATAATTTTTTTGCATTTGTTTACTGGATTTAAACCAATTTCCCATGGGATGATGAATTGTGTAGAGTCATTTTAAATTCTTCAGATCTTGTATGTTATGTTATCTTAGTAACTTATTCCAACTTTGTGGCTGTTGTGCTTTACATTTGAACTCAGGACCATCTAACTGTGTCCTCGAGAAGTTATTAACCAACTGGGCCACATGAGGACAATGACTCCTAATGCAGCAAAGGGAGGCATTTTACTGCATAAGTTAGTTTTTTGTGATCAGTGCAAAGTACTTTCTTTGTCAGATGTTTCATAATAATCTCCATCAGCAAGATATCAGTTCACTTTTTAATCATTTTTGTGCTTCACAGCCACAGTTTCGTGTCAGTTCCCTGAAAGTCTGATGATCTCTCACATCACTAAGGTAAATCACAACACACTGTTTGTCATATAACTTGACAGAATAAGATCAGCTGAGTTCTCTACAATACACTAGCAGGCCTATAATGTATCAGCATGTCTGAGAGAAACAAACACAACCCTCTCACCTAACAAACAATGCTTTTGATCCATTCTCGCTGTGCAGCGTGTGGCAGCAGGCTGAGCTGATGGCTTCTACTGATCCTGGCTGACACCTGCTTTGATTAAACAGATAAACAACTCTACCTACATCCTCTTTTTGGTTAATTTTTGGAATGTTTTTATCCCATTACAACTCCAACCTGAAGGGAGTTTTTTTTTTCAGTGGATGGGTTAAATGTTGGGGGATGAGAGGAGGAGGGGGGTGAGTAGCAGGGGGTTGCAGGGTCTATGTGCAGAGAGAGTATGAGAGTCCCTTTGTATCCCGGTGAAGCTACAGGCCAGGCAGTTATGGGTAAGGCTCCCTCATTGCCCTGTTCCCCCCCACCCCACCCCCCAGGCTTGCCTTCAATGGCCCTCTTTGTCTCTCCAAAGTATCACACAGCCGATTAAAGAGAGGGAATTAGGAGTCAGGCTTAACCTGCGGCACACACAGAAACATGCACACTATAGCAAACCTGCATATATATATATATATATATATATATATATATATAATATATATATATATGAGCCTTCTATGATGCTGTATTAGTTCCAGTTCAGATGAAGGAAACTTTCAGCTGTAGTAATTCACTAACTCTGGTAGGTGAGTGTGGATCTGATGACACTTCTGCTCCTATTGTAATGTAACACATCATCCCCACAGTCTCATTCACTGCCTGCTTACCTCTGCTAATGGTCAGTGGTGGACTGCTGTAGCTGTGAGCTGCCAGCTAAAGTGAATTATCCACTAGCTGAACAGATTAAGCTGAGAATGTGAGCAGGGCTCAAGCCGTTAGATGCCACGAAAGCATGTGCTTTTGTTGTTTTGTGTAATTAATAATGAGAAGATGAGTATTTGTCATTTTCATAACAATAGGTGTAATGGGGGACAATTAGTTGTTTAAAAAATAGGATGTTCAGCTAATTGCTTGTTATTATTCTGTAGCTATTATTCAGACTGATGTGAATTATTTATCATTTCCATTATTTGTTCCGTTGTGAAAATGTTTCAAAAGGCAGACTGGTATTAAAGCAGAAATAATAGCTTTATTTCAAGTGAGAGTAAGAGATCATTAGTCATCATCACATGTTTAGGCTTTCACTCCTGCTGTTATTTAATAGTTGTGCTGTGCTGGCAACAGTTATACATGAATGGAAAGAATAAATGCTAAAATGGCAGTAACAGTCAAAAGTTTTCTTCAAAATGGAGAGAAACAATTAACAGCGCACACAAACATAAAACAAGTATAAATAGGAAATGTAAAATTCATAGCAACATTACAGACATTTCACACATAGCAGTGAAGATGTAAAATGTACTTTGCGTCTTGTGCTGGAGGTAAACAGTTAAAAATATGCTTTAAGCACCAATGGACTGAATTAAAACAAGCAGTGCTGCATGCATATGGTTCATATCTGTGGCCAGTAGTGATAAAGAATATATCAGTGATATACAGAAAAACAAAGCAAATTCATTTGCCAGATGGAGAATAAAATACTTAAAATACAGTTTTGTTTAGGAGATGAGAGAGAGAAATTACATGTGGAAACACAGTAGACCATAGAGATTAAAGAGAAATGAGAAATAGACACAAACAAACAGATTAACTCATAGTTTTTTTAAAAATTGGAAAGACACAAACTTTTTATAAAGTACAGCTTGTAGCCTCTCTGTGTGTTAGTAACAGGGACAAGGCACATTTTATTTGATATAAGGTTGTGTTAGAACTTTTCATCTCCTAGAGGTTTTATTTGCTCAATCTCTGGCAACTGTTTCTCAGTATTGGCATCACCCACACTGAAAATTAGTTTAAAAAAGAAAAAAGAAACACAACTACAATCAAAAGATGTGACATTTCACATTGAATACTGTCCTATATACACACATTGTATGACACACAAGGGAAAAGAAAAGGCAGTGGTGCAGACTTTCAGTGGAGATAATAATGGCAAAAAGCATTTGACAGCTTTATTACAGTCAGTTGTTAAAACAACGCAAAAGCTTCTATTATCTACAGTCTAATAAGACACATTGCAACCATGGTCAATGAAAAGAAATTATCCAAGTATAAATAGAATTGTCTTTTATCATGAATGTTCTACATGAATATGTCAGAAACTACTAAACTAAAATCATCACACTCATCAGTGCCTCTGTGACAAAACATTAACTTTTGACACCAATACATTTTGAAAAAGTTTGCAATATGTCAAGTTGAAAAAATTGTTGACAGCTAAGAGAAAACTAGTTAGCTACATAAAGTAAAGGTAGTTTTGAGTGTCATGTTGGGAGAAACATCTGTAAAATCAGTTTCTTGTCTATGTATGAAGTTTTGGTCTCAAAACTTTGGTCATATTACAAATATTTCATATCTGTACACATCAATACATGTACATTTGTAACTTCAAGTACATTTTATAAACTATTCTGATAATAGTCAGTCACCTTTTTTTTGACTAAATATACATTTCACTTCACAAAACTCAACATGGTTTTATGGCATTTTTCTTCCATGCATGTTCGTCGTGTGTATAAAAGGCATCTGAAGTGAACACAGCACAATCATTTGAATTAAATAGGGGCAAATGTGCCTCAGACATCAACTGAATGTTATCAGTGTTTGTTGTGTTCATATCCTTAAGCAATACAAAACTAACATCTGTTTCATAAAAGGTCGATCTTGCCTGAGAAATAAATGGGCCACAGCCAGATGATTTGGCACTCCACTCTCCCGGTACAACAAAAACATTTCATATAGGATTGAAGAATGAATCTGGCTCCCTCTCAGTCACACCCTCCATAACACAGGTCAATGTTCTGATCTTGAAGTTTTATATTTCAGATTTAGATGTTGTTAATTCTCACTGTGTGCTATGGTCCCTGTTGCTGCTGACCCCACTGTCGGCCTGCAGTGTGCCTCCTCTGATGCACAGGGAGTCACCAAACCAATGAAGACATGATCCTTTACCACCTATGAACACTGCTAAATGTGTTGTTTGAAGTGCCAGTGGCACTGCTGCTGTGAATCTAACCTGGAACTGCTGACTGCTGTGGTGGATGCACCATCAAAGTAACACACTCTCTGACTACTACTCTGCGGGCGCCAAATAATCAACCACACTTCAAAAGCACCACGCTCCAAGCTCATCCTTGGGCTGTGACAGCATTTCTGTATCTGGGTGAGGGCAGAGCAGGGTTTCACCCCTCCTGCCTCCCCAGCCTCCTCCCCCGGTGCCTGCCCACTCCCCCCAGCCCAGACCACTTTGACCTCTGATACCACCAGCACTGCGGATGTTGCTGCTGCTGCTCCTTGGGTCTGACATGGGGGCCGAGCCTGCACCAGAACCTTCTGGTCTCGTTGTCTGTCATGGCCGCGACAGGGTTGTGTAGACGGGCTGTTCCCAGTGTGTGGGGCTGTGCGACTGCTGTACGCTGGCTGGGTCAGTGATGGGTGTGTACAGGGGCCTCTGGGAGGGTCCCATGTAAGAGAAGGCCGAGTACAACCCAGAGGCCTGGCCAGAGTGGGCGTAGTACGACCCCGAGGCCTGGTGGTCAGCATATTCAGCAAACTGAGCCCTGGAGGCCAGTGAAGGGAAGGCAGAGCTGTAGTGAGGAAGACTGAGGGGTGTGTACGTGACATGGGAACCTGCTGACACTGCCTCTGCAAAGTGACCCCCAGCTCCTCCGGCCTCACTCTTGATCTGGGCCTTAGATGGGTCTGAGCCCAGAGGGGAGCCATGATGTTGCTGCGGCTGCGGCTGTGGCTGCGGCTGCTGCTTGGAGAGCCAGGCTGCTGAGTGTCCACTGGCCGCTGCCAGAGCTGAGGAGATGCCATAGGTGTACGGCGAGGCCGGAGAAGTCGTTGCAGCTGCTCCTCCCCCAGCGTTCTGCCCAACACCCGGGTGTCCATTCGGGGGAAGATACTGGTCAAACTCGTTGACATCAAAAGGCTCCATGTTGGCCATCACCTCGTGGCTCATCTCTCCAATGTCCACATTACAAAAGTCAATGTGAGGTTTCCCAGATCCTGGAGCACCTGAGCTTCCTTCTGCTCCCATTGTGCCACGGGAGCCCCCGTTCCCAGCACCCTCCCTCTTTCCATCCCCTGCCTTCCCAGACTGAGGCTCTGTCTTGGGAGTGGTGGGAGGTGTGGGAGGACTGTGGCTCTGACCTGTAGAGACACAAGAAAACATGTAGTTACGTCACTTTTCCTTTGCAGACTCAAACCATTATCTGTGTGTGAGCCAGTTGTATCCAAACTAATCTAACAATGTGACAGGGACGGGATCAGTGGGGGTAGTGGGAGGGAGCCTGCAGCCCACCTGCAGCATGAGGGTGGTGCCCATCTGCCAGAGGGGACCCGGCTCCCCCACTGTGGGCCACTTCCAGGTGGAGGCCCTTGTAGTGAGACTGGCTGTGGCTGACCTCACCCTCCGAAATGGCCATCGGCCTCACTTCCTGACCCGGAACCAAGCTTTCCATTCTTGCGGCGTCTGGGCTGGTATTTGTAGTCGGGATAGTCTTTCTTGTGCTGCTTCCTCAGCCTCTCTGCTTCCTCAATGAAGGGTCGCTTGTCGCTTTCATTGAGAAGTCTTGGATAAAAAGAAAATATGTAGATAGTTGGGTTTATTTCCATATGAAGAGGAGAAGAAAAGATTATGCAAAAAGTGTCTAGAAATGTAACTTTGGTAAGTTTTCATTTAGTATAGGGAAACAGTAGTCACCTGAGAACATGTGGAGCTTGTGATAACGGTCACGTGACCACCAAAAAGGAAACACATTAAGATGAAACACATGATATTTGGGTAAAAAAAAGATATGCTCTGCAAAATACTTTCCATTAATAGTTTTCTGTGCATATGTCAACATTTATTTTGTTGTTCCAGGTAGATTATTCATTCTCTGCATCTGCACTGCCGTATCTAATGGCATGCCTGCAAGGGTGCTTTTGACTGCAGGACAGTAATGAAATAACACAGGCCATAGACGTGTCCTGTCTGCAAACATGGAAATGAGCTCCTTATTACTACCACTGGTAGGAATGGCATGAGAAAACCCTGACCTTCTCCAGCCTCCCTGTTCATCATGTTTCTAGGCCAATTAACCAATCATGCCTGAGCCCAAGGTCAAGTCTTCATCAAATTAATGTTGGATCCCCACAAGGTTAATACATTTAACCTTTCTGGCCTTTCTTGTTAGCAGATAGTGAGTATTCTGTGCAGGAAAGCAGCAAAGAATGAGGAACTCTGTAAAACAGAGACTGGATGTGTGACAGAACTTTTAACTTAAAGAGCTGCAGGAGTGCAGTGATCAAAGCTAAGAACTAACCTCGAAACATTAGAGATTTCAAAACACTTTGTAATTACGTATGTATAAAAGTTCATTTATGAATAAATATAGGAAATTAAATGACATGAAAAATATTTAACTTGTGCTGAATGGCTCTGTGAACACCCTCTTCCTCCCTCAGGACCTATTTGCCTGCAGCTACATGGCCAAGGATTAAACAGTGTATGAAATTAGCCTGGATTCAGGAACATGTGACCATGGCACACACTCACAGCAGATACACAGATAGTGGTTCCTAGCCAGTGAGCTGTGACCAAAAGTTGGAAACCAAACAGTGTGGCCTCCCCTGTCTCCTGAGAGTTACACAATTTACAACGAATACGTTTTGTAGAAAACACAATGCCACAGATAAACTTATATGAGGGAATGTTGTGTTGCTACGTTTGAGGATTATGACAATAAAATAAAATGAAAACTGGGGACAGAAATAACGGGGAGCTAACGCCCATCCTAAAAAGAAACTGTGACCCCTGCAGAGCATGGATGTTTCAGGAAATGTTTTTCTCGAAAGCTGGAGATTTATTCTGAACATTATTCATTTAAAAGTAGCAGCCTACCATATATAGGCTGCTGTTCCCTAAATGTACTGTTAGTGTACTGTTAGTGTGAGCATCATCAGAACATTACAGTCATTTGACAGTAGGTTGACTATCAGCACTCAAACAAGTGTCCTCCTCACCTCCACAGCTTCCCCAGGGTCTTGCTGAGCTCGGCGTTGTGCAGGTGTGGATGCTGATCGGCCAGTTTCCTCCGCGCCGCCTGCGCCCACACCATGAAGGCGTTCATGGGCCTCTTCACGTGCGGCTTGTTCTTGCCTCCGGTGTTCACGCGCACGGGCATTGGCACGAGGGTCCAGTCGTAGCAGTTGAGCACCTGGCTCACCGCCTCGCGGATCCCCGCGGGGAATCGCTCATCCTCGTCGTCGGATCTGACGGAAGAGCAGCCCGCGGACACGTCGTCCAGACCCACCAGCTGCGGCTGCTGCTGCCCGTGGAGAGGCGAGTCCCCTCCGCCCGTCGCGCCGGAGGAGTGACCCGGAGACAGGGAGCGGCTGTCGTCCGACATCCCGGGACTGAGCTCAACCTCCGATAAGCTCTGCTCCTCTCTGGACATCTTCCTACACACACACAAACCTCCAGGTGCGCAGAGGATGCAAGGCCTGTCCTTAAACGCTCAGCTCTACCTGTCGGGTCCCTGTCGCTCTTTAGCCCTACAGTGATGCACGGAGTGTCGGCTGTTCTGTCCCTCTGGCTTCCTCTAAGTTATAATATAAACTGCCAGTCTGTCTCTACTCTCAGCCTCCGTTGCAAAACTCTGTGAGGGTTCCACATTAAAGTTCTTTCCATCCGCGTTGTTGGTATCATAGGCGGCTCAGTGCGCACCTTGGACCCCAGTTTACCTGCTAATGCACAGATGTATGCGCCAAACTCACCCGGTCTCACTTCCCTCCTGACTTCCCCTTCTCTCTCTCCTCCGTGTGTCCCGTGATCGAAATCCAACCGCAAAGACCTGAAACAGCAGAGTGACGAGAAGTTCAGGGGTAATGACAGTCCGTGTTTCACTGGTACGACTGAAACCTCACCAACACCTGGAGACTGTGGGTTCGAGTTTGCAGTTTCTTTCTCTCCATCACAGTAAGTAAAACCTAAAAGAAGTGGTTTTGAAAGAGCTGAACGGTTGCCCCACCCCAGCTCACTTTTTCTCCCACTATTAGCAGCATTCATACAGATATGAGAGGTGAAGAAGAAGTGGTTCTTTTCAGGGTTGGAGACATTTACATCATCAGATTAACAGGAGTTTATATCTGTATGTGATGGAAGGTGTACTATAGTCTCACTGGGGGCTTTATAATTTATTCAATATTCATTTAGTCTAGAGAAAGACATTATGACACAGAATCTTTCAAAATTGAAAGTGGAAATCCTAAAGTCTTTTATTCTTACAGTGTGTCTGCATAAAGTTCAGTCATTTTATCTTGAGAATAAGTGAGAATGACCGGCTCCTGCATGCCCCCGCCACCCAAACAAGCTACTGTTTAAGGTTTTGCAGTTATTCCAAGCTCCCCGGAGAGAAAGTGCTGGAATGATACGAGGCTGCAGCAGCACACAGACCTCGGATTTATACCCCCGCAGTTCTTGGATAAACATAACCTGGCGCTGGAAATATAAACCCCGTGTGCGTACGCGTGTGTGAATTAGACACAGTCTGTGTTTGTTGAAACAGGGGCAGGTCTATATCGGCGAGGAGCAAAATGCGTCCTTGTTTTGTGCGTTAAATCAACACTCGGCCTCGAACTTCGCGTCCTAAATCAGCGAACTTCCTGTGAACCAGCAACCAGTTTGTTTTCTTACTCCGGTGTTATGTTGCAGGAAAATTAGCGATCTCGCTCCATGTCTGGTGACATTATGAAATAGGTTGTCAGTTAAACAGTGATGGAATATAGTCACTTAGCACTCAGGTACCACACCCTCTTGTTTGAGAAAACGCTTCACATCTTTAACGCTTAACCTTATATTGGCTCATCTATGTATAAGTGAATTTATATATGTATTTCTGCTCAGTTATTTAAAGTTGGCATTTGGCTGATGCAGCTGTGCAGTGTGGCTCTTAATAAAAGCTCGACCTGTTCCGAATACAAGCTTTTAATTAACATCAGAGATGCCAGGAACTGTATCTATTTCCAACCGACGGGTGCGTATAAAGCTTCGCCATCTGTCCGAGGCGCATTAATAATGATATTCGCCTGCCACCTGGTCCGCAAGGCCACTCCGCAGACTGTCATCACGTCCCCTGCTCCAGAGACGCAGTGCGTAAACATCGCACGCAAGGCACCAAAACGCCTCATTGCGCACGTGTTGTCTGTGTTTGCGCGACACGCCGCTTGTTTATAAAGTCACTCTTACAAAAGAAAGGAAAGAGCAGTGATCGGGAATCACTTGACTGAGTGGTGATAATTTCCTTTCGTCACTGAACACAGTCATCATAAAATATGTTCTGCCTGCAGCGCCTAAAATCACGAACAATAAGCCACTGAAGATCTCAAAAGAGACTCATCTGTCCGCTTAACACGCCAACACCAAATGTCATTTGATTCATTATCTGATAATGTATAAATTGTTTTCCACACGCCATTCAAATCACGCTTGTTTTTCATTTACATTACTGAGCACATTAACTGAGTGTAATGAATTTCGGCTATGTGAACTCATTATCGTCGCTTGACTTGCCAATAAGTTGGCCTTAATTTGCTTGTTTGAAACTTTTTTTGTTAATTGGTTTTACATTAGTTCACATTTGTCACAGATGAATGTTTAAAGTTGTCTCACAGTTTCCTGCTTTTTGCTTTTCTTAGTGTGAAACTGTCTCCTCAGTTAATCGAACTGAAAAATCTTGAATTTTTAAATCTTGTGTCAGGAAAAACAGATGATTGATCAACGACTCATTAAAACGAAACCATCTCAGAAATCAATAGAAAACTGATAACAACAGAACTATCACTGCTATGACAGGGATTTTAATGTTTATAATCACCACCTTTATCAAAAACTGCCAAAACATAAGCTTTATACTGTATTTAAACATCTGAAAAAGCTGCACCAGCACTATTCTCACACGGTTCTACACAGAGACCTGGATGATTAAAATGTCCCAAATGTTATATTGAAGTTTCAGAATGAACAAATCACAGCCCGAGCTCACAAATCCTGAAAGAGTTGTTGAAAATTATCACAGCGATGTTAACTATTATTACACATAATATTAGGTTATATCTGGAATTCAGATTCGGAGTTCTTCAATGATTCCGATGAGAAGAAATAATCAAATCGCAGAGTCAGAGCAGCAGCAACAGCAGCAGAGAGGAAAGAGTTGGAAATGCTAAGCGCCTTACTTCAGTAATGAGAAAAGGAGGTCGCCGGTTAAGCACGAGAATCCGTGAGTTCCCGAGTTTCCAAAGTGACGCTCGCTCCCCAGCCCCCTCGCTCGCGCTGCCCGAGTATGAATGCCTGCTCTGTGTGTCGGTACCGGGGCTTAAAGAGCTCCTTGTATGAGGCCAAGAGAGAGAAAAAAAAGAAAAGGAAAAAAAGAGATGCTGGGGAGGACAAGTCTTAAAGGAGCAGCACAAATGTACAGATCATGTCTGATTGGTTGAGGAATAGTTTGCTCTCTCTCTCTCTCTCTCTCTCTCTCTCTCTCTCTCTCTCTCTCTGGAAAAAATAGAAAGGAAATATGAGAAACATGAGCGTGCGTAAATTGTGCGCACAGAAAGAAATAGCCCATACACAAGGTTTGGTTATTTTGCATTGGTAAATGTATATTTTCTTTATATTCTACTATAAACTAAACGCATATTCTTTATAGTACAGGTGGCCTGCGTTTCATGTTATAATTCCAAACCTGGGAAATCATACAGGCCTCTTGTTTAGGTGTTAACTTGAGAGGAAGTTCATGCTAATTTGCAGAATCAAAATGGCCATTTTATTTACAGGCCAGCTTCATCTAAAGGAGAAATAGTTGCCCCATGAAAATTGAAACTGTGCACTAACGTGAAACATACTGTGTATGAAGCTTTCACTCCAGAAAGAGCTACAATATTAAATCAAAGCTAAGGAGCATGAGTCATTCAAACTATCAATTTGACGGATTTGATATCAGCTGAGAAAAATGTTCTCGCGTCGATGGAACAGACACAGTTTAAATGTCAGATTTCAGAACATGCTCGGAGGCAACGCAGCAATCTGTCACTGACAGATCCACAAATTCAGAAAACTTGATCCGAGGCCTGATCATTTCTTGAGAAGAGAAGCATAGGACAGGGGGCTGAAGTTTACCGAACCTGTGGCATGCTGTTGGTCTCTAATAAGATGCGGTTAGTTGAGATAATGTTACATTTTGATTATGGTGCACAGATTTTACGCACATTTACTGCCCCTAAACACAATCAATTATGGATACATTAACAGATAATAGATCAGTTTTGACTGAACATTTATAAAGGACTGGGTTTTGGAATCAGCAGTGCAGTGAAAGTGAGTTTATCCACTTTGTTTTAGGGTGAAATGTAAAAATTGAGATGTAAATCAAACAACATAGGTCTGTATCAAACCATAATAGTGAATATAAGATTTAAATTGACACATTTTTAAAATAATAACATCGGCCCACATTCATTTGGCGCTTATAATATATTTTATATGGCCTAGTTTCATTCTTGTTTGTCCATTTACATTCACCAGCACACCACAGGTGTAGGCTGTAACAAACTAGACTGTGTGGCATTCACAGTGCGCCTCTTCATATCCATGTGTGAGTTTTATAATTGCATCACCGCCTCTAACTGAGAGTTTAAAACCAAACAGTACTGGTAGAAAACGTAGAAAGGAGAGACGAGAGGGGACATTATGGGCCGCGCGGATACAAACACGAGCGCTGTTCTTCCCAACAATGACCCCTTGTATCCCCGCCATGCGACACACTGGCCCCCAATCCAAAAATCACCACTTTTTTTCATTATCCATGAATGTTGACTGTGATAAGGGAATCCTAACCATGAGTGCATCTCTCTGTCTGATTCTCTGCCTCCACTCCTTTCTTTGCGCCCTTTGTTTTATCTCAGGTGAATTGTAATCATGTGATCAAAACGAGCACCCCCTTCCCCCTTAAACGAAAAAAAAAAACGGGGGAACAAAAAGCAGTTTTGTGCATATAAAAAAGAAAAGAAAAGAAGGGAAAGCCTTGTGTCTTCCCTTCTGAAGCCACTCTTTATCCGCGCCTCAACAAACTGACATATAGAGAAAAATGCTCCAGGAGCGCGGCGACTCAGCCCCCGGGAGCTGCGGCGGGACTGTCCGGCTCCTGGAGCTTTAAACCGGGGACGTTCACAGAGCCACTTCGGGGATTTTACTCTCCCGCTGTGCAGTTGAGGATTTGCGGCCTGGCCTCGGTTTGACGTGAGTGTTTGTTTTGGCGTGTGTGTGTTTGTGCACAAATAATGAAGGGAAATGAACAGGCCTAACAAAGTTACATTGCTACATCAATTGATGGCGTTTAAATGAGACTAAAAATCCTGATTAATGTAACACACGTTTCTGTGGCTGCAAGATGGCTGCACATGTCATCTGATGAGACATGAGCTCGTTGATGAAGTAAAGCAGGAGCTGGGCTGAATTTTATGTTTTGGCCATAATTTAAATGACTGGCAAAGTGACAAAATGCTCCAAAAATATTTTTCCTGTTGTCACATTTGTGTATTTTATTAGAAATATTAGTGAGAAAACTTGGACTCAATTAATTATTGCTTAATAATTTTCTTAAAACATTTAAAACTTTGTCCGAAACGTTGCCCTCAGAATAATAATGGATGGCTTGACAGTCTGCACAGAGTTAGTTCAGACAGAGAGAAATTAAATTAATCAAAGATAGATGGAAGAAGCGTTTGGAAAAACGAACGAGCAGTTTCATTTAAGATCGTTATTTTTTCAGTCGACTATTTTTTTTTATTTATTTATTTATTTTATTTTTTGTCAAGTCTATGTATTCGGTGGAGAATCGATTTTTGTCCGTGTCTAAAGCCTTGTCTCGCAGCTGGTTAAAAGTAGGTCACTCATTATAAAACGCATTACATTTTTATTGGGCATAAATAATTAGAATTCATTTTTAATAAGACAGCTGTACTTTTTTTTCCATAAAAGTAAAAAAATAAAGCAACTTCAAAATACTAAAATACTAAACGATACAAAAGTTATATGGATGCTTTTGAAAATGTAACAAGCAGAAAATGATTTGCTGTGTATTCTGCCCCCAGTGAACAGTAGTAACAGTTCAATTCTTGGCATGAATCAACTTTACTGATGGAAATAATAAATACATCTTGTGATGTTATGTCATCAATATGGCACCATAATGTTTAATGAAAATATGGAAAACTCATAACAATAATGGAAAAGTGATTTAGTTTTATTGTGCACATAAAATCCATGTAACTGTCGAGCCTCACTCTGCAACTTAAAGCTGTTTCAGAGTAAATACTTTGCTACACTGAACTAATTAGAGGACAGTTATTATTAAGGCCTGTGATTCTTTGCAAAAGATTTACGATATAAACAAAGAACACAGAAAAGAAAAAATGACTATAGTCTGACAAAGTCAAAGATGAACACAAACAGGCAGCAAAAAGAGAACAAGATGATGCAAACTTGTCCTGTCATGTGACAGAGATGATGTCGTTTGTTGTGAAGCAGACATGGAGACACAAACACACACAAACAGCACATGGGGTGACAGTTAAAAGGTCAGTAAGATCAGATTGTGGCTCTGCAGAAGCCTAACATGGGCTCCGTAGTCCTGTGACCATGAGGACAGGCCAGAATCACCTCAGAGCTACAAACACACAATCATCCCATCCCCACTGCTGAATGTGATCTCAAGGAATTGTGTGTAAATAGCACACCTCTTTCAGGACATATGCACTCCTAGTTTAGGTTTCTAAATATGAGTCATGACACAAACTTAACCACTACTGGAGACTCATCTAATAACACAATGATTTAGAGGAACAAATAAACCAATCAACAACAACAACAACAAAAAAACACTCACAAAATCTCATATCTAAACTCAGTCATACTGGGGAAAAGTAGTTACTGAACTGACTTTATATATATATATATATATTATATATATATATATATATATATATATGTACAAAATGTAAAACAACAACTGGTTTAGCCAGAAAAGAACATAAGGTTGATGTGTATATTTCATTTAATGTACTGAGATTTATTAATTTGTGATTTATTCATTTATTAAAAGTAACCAGAAATAATTTCACAACCAAAAGATCAAATTTATTTGGTGTATGTTTCCTGTGGACTACGTACAGTTGCTTTATATACTGTGTCTATATAGTCACATGGCTGGTGGGATATTTTGAAGCTTACAAAGGAAAAACAACAGTATTGTGTTATGGAGCGAGGGACAGCAAAGCTGACAAGATGTGAGCACTGCCCTTCTTTCCTGTTTTCTGGTTCAAACAAAAACAAACATGTTGTCAAAAATCTGAACAGAGTTGGAAACAGAACATGTGATTGTGTGTACATTAACACACATCCTGAGTCACTATAGTATTTGAAAGCAGTTTATATGCCTGTTTTACTCACAGACAAACTTTCTGTGCCTTTGTGACGCCTTCATTTGCTCTTTGTCTCCCTGCATGCACCTGTGCAGGACAGAGCAGGTGCGTCGGTATTTTGTCACTGAAGTCAGTCAGTCGAGCTTGCAGAAGGATCCGGTGGGCTGCTGTTATTGCAGTTATTAAGTTATTTTGAATGTAATCAACTCTGTCTTATATTTTACTATAAAAGCAGCATTCAAGCTTGAGTTCCTCTGGAAGGTCAAAGGTCAGGATCAACCACTACAATGACACAAGGGATTTCAACTCAGCCTCTTTGTTCTTAGTAAGCACAGTAGTGATAAATATTAGTTATATTTCCAATTAAAATGTCAGAGAATCTTCAAATGGGTAACAAAAATAATTCAGCCCTCCACCAAACCCTCTCAATCTTTTCTCTCCATTCATTTTCCTTCATAAATGAATGTAGCTGTGTTACATTTAAATAGGTCCCCATTTTCGAATCCTGCCTTTGTGCTCACAGCACTGAAGTTCGTATTCTTTTGTGTTAGTCTTTCTCTGAGTTTGTTTTACTATGTTTGTGGGTTCCAAAAACTGGGAGCCCATTAAACTTGTGGGGTCAATGGACAGCTTCATTGGGACCCAAAGATGGAACCCATAAGTTTAAATGGCTGTCTGTAGATTGATACTTGGTTTGAGTGTCCAGGTTAGAATTCAGTTTAAGTTAGGGTTAGCCATTTCATTATGATGGTTAGGGTTAGGGTAAGGAACTAGGGAACGCATTTTGTTAATGACAGGTCCCCACCAAGACAGATGTACAAGGGTGTGTGTGTGTGTGTGTGTGTGTGTGTGTGTGTGTGCGTGCGTGTGCGTGCACGCGCACGTGTGTGTGTGAGGGATTGGCAAGGACTTGGACGAGCTCTCACTGCAGCTGGGCAGTGAGGTGGGTGCTGTGTGTGTGTGTGTGTGTGTGTGTGTGTGTGTGCGCGTGTGTGTGATAAATGTGATTATACAAATCTATTTGCATTTGCTTCTATACGCCTGTAAGTGTTTGCATGCCTGCATGTGTAAGTGTGTACTGTATGTTGCAGAACAACATGTATGTGTGTGGGCTTTAAGAAATTGACAGTGCTGTCACTGGCACTCGTCAGATGGGGATGAATGGGGGTGAGACTTGTCTGTGTGTTTGTGTGTGTGAGTGTGTGGCTACCTTAGTGAATGGCCCATTGTGTGTTCTGCTTCATATCTCCACTGGCCAGCCAAAGGAAAGAATCTAGTTACTTCAATTGTGTGAGGGGGAACATCTAAAGGAAACTGATATATGGGGGTTGAGGTTGTGGTGTATGGGTAAGGGTGGTGCTGGTGCTGGAGGGGAGGGGATTTTGGGGTAGGGGTCCTGACTGAGACAGAGAGAAAGAGTTTAGTTACCTGTGGCTGATCTCTGCTGGTATTCTGTAATCATCCTCCCACTTGTTTTTGAGAGCTTGGCTCATATTTCCATGGTTTCCCTGTCAGGAGGTAGTTTGTGCTGCTCACTATGTTTCATTTATTCTTCATCATACTGTGTTTTAATTGGAGATGAATGATTTTGTCACTTCAGTAAATTTGTGGAGAGGTAAGATTTAAATGAATAAGACCTAATGTTCAAGGCCTCTTTTTTGGGAGAAATGATTACCTGGAAATCCATCACGTAATAGTTTTTAGCCAGGGTAACGCCATGACTTAACAGAATAGCATCATCCATCTATCTGTCTAGTCATTTCACCTCTGTAGTCCAGACTATATTCAGACTATTCTTTTTATGACTGTTAGATTGATTTTTTTGGAAATATTTGTGGTCCCCAGAGGACAAATCCTACTGACTTTGGTGATGCCCTGGCTTTTAAACCAGCACCAACATCACAACATTGTGTTTGTTGGTTTGTTCAATACTTGTTGTCTTATGACCAAATACCTGCAAAATTAATGAAATCCTTGTCAGTCTCAGTTGTACTATGTGTTCAGTGGAGATTAGCAAATGTCAGCATGCTAAGAAACTAAACTGAGATGGTGTACATGATAAACATTACAACTACTAAACATCAGCATTTTAGCATTGCTGTGTGCATACGATCATCCTAATATTACTAATATTATCAGCTTGAAGCATCACTGTGTCTAGTACCAATCTAATGGAGCTGATAGCGTAGCTGTAGACTCTTGACGCTGTAGACACTGGCATTCTGCTTGTAACACTTTGATGCAACTTGATTATCAGGCACTAACTTTCATCAGATTTGCACAGTCTATCGGTCCTTGTGATTAATTGAAAAGTTGAATGCACCTTAATTGCATTAAGTTAAATACTCAGTTGAGATACTTCAGCTACACATGACTTTTGACCTTTGGAGGCGTCAGTTCAGGTTTAAATTAATCACTTTTTAGACACATATACATACACTTAACTATAGATGCAATGAGCAGACACTGAAAAGTATCAGGGCCTTTAGTATCAGCCAAAACTGGCTGCCGGGTTTCTAAGCCCTGCTGCAGCTGTGACAGCAACAAGAGGCAAAAGAAAAAAGGGGGACGATGCTGGAGGAATAAGAGAAAGAGAATCCTCAATGGTGCCTTGTATCCCTCGCAACTGTCCCCTGTCTCCCTCTCAGAGCAAAATCAGTCACATTATTAATTTACGTCCACTGCTCCTCTTCTACCATGCAGTTTGAATGTGTGTACATGTGTGTTTTCTGGCACCAAAACCCCTCACACATCCCTACACATATAAGCAGATTTCATGGTGAGATTTGGAAACTCCCAAACAGCCCATCTCTGTAGGACGAGGGGGACATGCCTGAAAAATGATAATTGGGCGGAATGAGAGGCGAGGGACGAGGAGATTGAGTCATTTGCAGGAAAATGCAGAAAATGATGTTCAAGAATTCAGCCGCCAACAAGGGTGTCCTTTGTTAGGATGCTTCTGCTGCATGTCAGGCTTGTTGCTGTTTGGGACATCATCAGAGAGCAATGATGTGCCTCTCTAAAAATGTTCAATTTTAATGATTCTCTTGCAGACTGTTTTCCCCCTTGAATGCAAAACAAAGTTCTCATTAAACATCTAATGTAGCTTGACAGCTGGTAGCTGAGCACAACAATATGGATTTTAGATATAAAATCCAATATCCAATATAACATACCATTTAGAGGGGTCTTCTTTGCCTAATACATATTCAATATAGATAAAGATTTTAGACACAATACAAATGATCATTTTATAAAATTTGATTTATCCCAATAAATTACCTTACAGTACATTGAATTGTATTTGGCTTAACACCAATCAACATTAAGTGTTGTTTACACATGATCATAAATCAGTGTTATTGCAGCAATAATATAACAGTACACAGCAATGTAAGAATCTGAAAGTGGGGACCCCGCAGGATAAGTACTTTTATCCTTTATGATCCCTCTGACTTTTGGGTTTTAAGCAGGAGGTGTCAGAAAAGTTACCAATGATCCATTCCTTGCAACTGCACAGGCTTGAATATGTGCCTATCCCAAAAGTCTGAGTGTACGTACCTTCAAAGGTTGTTTTATCTATTGTTTAGGTTAAATATACTATTTAATTGCAGGGCAGGACTGTCTGGATCAGATCAGTTTTAAATAAAAGTAAGATAATTGTAGGAGATTGTTGCACACAACACACTATCACAGATAGCAATGAGAGAAACTAATATTTAGTCTAAACTCATTGAAATCAGTAAGGTAGACAACTGTTGTAAACATCTCTCAAGAGGTGTTTACAATGATGAATGATCATAAAATTGAATCAGCACTTCTCTAAAAAAGCTTTAACAAAAACTGAGCATTATAAATGTCATGAAAGTGCATCATGCTTGTATCTTACTTTATTGATTTTGGGCACTTTTGGGAGGAAAAAGCAGCTCATTGGAAGTGCATTCAGCATCTTTGTGTTGTCATGTTGTGAGAGTGGGCTGACCAGGGCTCTACTTCCTTTGTGTTAATATGACAGAAGCTGTTTTGATATGAGCATTAAAAGCAGACTTTGGGAGAGCAGGAAGAGCGGTGATTCTTCTTAGAAGGAGATATGCAAAAGGAGGAGAATAAAAAAGTCATTTTCCAATCATGAGTTTTTCTCGGAACATTGAATTAAGCAGCGTGAACGGGTGGGGGCCTGGAGGGTCTGGGGGCGGCTGGCCGCAAAGATGCCTGAATGAAAGAGTTTGTTGTTTGATGCTGGGAGAGGGAGATGAAAGGGGAGAGGGAGATGGAGAGTTTGTCGGGCATCACTCCCCTCTCCCATCGCCTTCTCACCCTGCGGCCCTCCCTCGCTCTGCCCATGTGAGCTAGAGTTCAAACACAGGGCCCACAGCTGCTCGCATACACTGAAATACACACAAACACACACTGAAGTACATACATGGATGGGTGTCCACATGCACACAAACATGCACTTAACTAAAACATACAGACAGACATGGAAACTACATGCAGAGATGTGAATCTGAATATGAGTGCTGCTTTGTCTTGTTGCAAATATGTCAGTGCAAATAACTAATAGCAGTTAAATGGAAGAAAGTATGACTAGACAAGTCAGTTGTAGTTATGGAAAGTTACCATATCAGCAAATGATCTTTTAAAGGAGCTATTTGTAAGTTTTGTTATCATTACAGCAACAGCTGTTTATTTACCAGTCTAGAAGAAAGACTGCAAGTTCAGCATCAACTTCATCCCTTTACTTGCCAAGAGCTTTCCAGTGGTGGAGAGCAACAGCAATGCTTTGCTTCGGGCTTTATCACATCTTTTCTTCTACTGAAGTCAGCATGCTAACCAGCTAGCCGTGGCATGGCCAGCCAATTTTGTCATTTTCTGATGGCGTCTCACAGTAGCACCCAGACTGAAGAGGTAGCATTGCTCAGAGGGCGGCTCCCAGCAAGAAACCATGTTTGATGGTAGAGAGAACGCAGGCTACAAAAGGCCCCTTTAAATCAGGGCCTGCCAAGTAAGGACACATAATGTGTGACTTTACGTCAACAGACACAGCAAATACTGTATAAATACTGATCATTCATGTTGTGAATGTATACACAGTTCAGAGTACTCTGCTACATTGGTTGTTAATTATGTCAGCTTGAGTGATGGCCTTTTTTTTCTTTCAGCATCTATAACCCCATTACTCACTCTGAGTCTGGAGCATCCAGATCAGAAATAACATCAGTGTAAGAGTTAGAGTTAGCAGGCCCAAGAAACAAAGCCAGCCTTGTAGTGGTCAGCGAAAAAACATTTGTTACTGTTCAGTGTTGTCTCTGTTCAATGGTATTTCCTCTTGATCAATTGTGATAATACTATTTGACCGACATCAGCTAACATTAGAGCCGGTTGAGCAGTTTGGTTAACACACTTTCTGACAAGAATGGCATAAGTATTAGACAGGCGTGGATATGCATTGTCACGACACAACAAGAAACAATAGATGTTCACATGGCTGCTGTCGTGATCAACTACAGATAATCAAGCTAATAGTTTTTTTTTTTTGATTGTTTTACTATTTATGTTTTTTTTTTATGATTTAATTGTGTTCACCTCTTGAAAAGCAGGTTGCCAACCTCATTCTTCTCCTTTCTAGGATGGCCAAAAATATGGCCAAAAATATTTTGGGAATCTGTAATCGTACACCCCTAATCCAGCTACAGGGAGACAGGTGAAAACGAAGCACAGGCTCAAGATGGCTGGAGAGGCTGCAGGAGGAGTTGTCACCGATGAAAGAGGGGCATGTCTGAAATGAGGGCTTCCATAGCTAAATGTGTGGATAATGTCCCACACTGGCTGTGAGAAAGACTTAATGTTTAAACAGCGGAGTCGAAGCAAAACTGATCCAAGCATAGCAGAATCAGAAGCAGCTGATTAATTAAAAAAAGAAAGAGAGAGTGAGAGAGAGAGAGAGAGACCAAAGGAGACAGTGGGAGTACACAGATTTAGGAATAAAGACAGAAGTGAAGAAGATCCAAACAACAGGAAGGAGCTTGAAAAGGGGACACGACAGTAACACAGAGATCAGTGGTGCATTCGTGCCTTGGGGAAAGATAGAAGAGAGGAAGAGGTACTGGAGGAGTGTAAATCCCAGAGGAGAGATGGTGGGGTGGAAAAGACCAGAAGATGATGGAGACACACACACACACACACACATCCCATAATTAGCATGCTAACAGGCAGTTAAATGTCCCACACAAAGGCTCACTGTTGAGCCTTGCTTGCTCACTTCGGAGACAATACACAATAGGAGTCAGGGGGAGCCCCCAAATCACCCTAATAGCTGATGTGGCCCAGCACGGCTTCTCCTATTTTACCATTCTACCGATCACCCTCATTCACTCACTCACTGACTCACTAATGAAAAGCTGATAGCCTCCAGGCCTGCAGTCACTGAGCAGCTTGCCCCTTCCTCCTGATTTCCCCCTTTTCATCTTTTTGTCCACTGACAGAAATGCCTGAGGTTCAGAGGTCCAACATGTGGGCTGTTTTGGCTGTCGGGGCTCTTGTGCATGGGAACAGCGACAGACTGACTGACAGAGATGGAGAATAAATAATTAAAGGAGGATCAAAACAGGACAACCATGAGGCCTGAAAAGGGAAGTCTCTTATTAGTGACACAGGGTGAATTTAACTTGATTAAAATCTAGACACAGGAGAGATAGAGGAAAATGATTTAATTATAGGACTGGAACATGTCATGACTGAAAAACTGGGGTACTTTACATATTGATGTAAGGAAAGTACCTCCCAGCAAACACAGCTGTAAGTACTTTCTGTTAAAGAGCAATCCTGCTATTGATATCCACCATGTCAGGGATGATGGGAAAGTGACCTTTGGTGATGGGTCTGTGTCTGTCTGACCTGAAGTTTAGCCTCTCTGAACTCCTCCATCAAATTCCTTAGTAGTACAATCAGTCCCTGTACAACCAGTGTACTTTAAAGGAGCTATTTGTAAGTTTTGCTATCACTACATAGCACAAGATTAGTGTTAACAGCTGGTTTGCTTACCAGTCTAGAAGAAACTTTGTGCATTCAGCATCAAACACTGTTTCCAGTTGTGGAAAGCAACAACAGTGTTTTGCTTCTAGTTCTAGTTTCACTTCTTTTCTTCTACTGAAGTTAGCATACTAACCAGGTTAACACTTGGCAAGCGACCACCAAACCATGTTCAGCTGCAGAGACAACTTACCTTTGTTACCAATGTATTGTCTACCAACCTGTCCAGTGTTAGGGGGCAGTAATCCCACTGCATTCTCCCTCTGATACTCCTCCTCTCGTTTTTCTGCCTCTTTTGCTGAAGGTAACTAGAGTTTAAAAACTATAGCCCCGCAGATGTGTCTAAAATCTCAGCTGCCTGTCACAGAAGAAAATTTAGATCAATCTGACAGATAGTAGCACTGTAACATAAAATCTAGATTTCTTTGATCAAATCACTTCTACATAGATTTGGTTATTTGTACCATGTTAAGTTTTAAAACTCTGTTGTTTTCATTAACAGATCAAAAAGTAACTGTAGAGCAGCTAACACTAGTTTTCAAATATGTCAGTGACTGGACAATTTTGGATGTATTGAACAATGTGTTGCTATTCAAGAACACATTTCTGATGATTGGCCAGCAGGGGGCACTGACCTCCACTTCATGAATAGTCTGCTACATTAACTTTGCAGGCCTTGGTGACAGTTCACCCTTCAAGTCTTCAGATCTGGAGAGTTTGGAGGTCTTCAAGACTAGACTCCAAAACAGGTGTGTTATGTGTTATCCCTGGCACAGACACTATGTGGGTTGAAGTATTTTACAAGTCACTGATCCAATAATTGTTTAAGTTTGTAATTTACAGCAATTGTCACTTCACTGGCTGTGGTAATCTGTCCCATGCAGAGAAAACCGTTTGTGTTTTATTAGTAGGAGAAACTGAATTTGTACAGTTCAAGCTGTAGTGTGAAGGGAGTTTCTAGCCAAACTACTTATCTAACCAAACTTGAAGTGTTTCAACATGGTGTCAACATTACTGGCCTGTTCTGCTATATATCAATGAGATGATTGCTGCCGTCACCTGTGGTGTTTTAAAGTCCCTGCACAATCATGTTAAACCCACACAGGTGATTTATTAGGCCTGATTAGACCTGTTCTAAAGCCGGTGTACAGAGTGCACTTGACTGACATCTTCCTCACTCTGTTTTCAGCTTTGGTGCAGGAAAATTATCATTCTTATTGCTACATAGAGTCCAGCCAACCTGAGCAGAGGTCTAATCAGCATCAATAAATCACAGCATCTGTGTGGGTGTGCATGGCCTTTAAATAACAACTCATTAAAACCTTCATTTATGATTAGAAACATTACAGTAGAGGAAAAGACTTAAAGATGAACAGAGTATTCAAAGGTCTTCTCAGAGGTCAGGTGTTGTCATTCTTCTTCTGACCTCCTTTGATTAAAAATGCTTTGTTAACATAAAGGTAGTCATCAGAGTACTATGACATTCTCTATAATTTCATGAGCATTTCAAATGCACCCATCTGCTTTGTCTACTGATATTTGTCTGGCTCTTGCTTCTGTTTTACACAGCTGCAGTGACAAACAGGAACAGACACTTAACTGTGAATCACTGCTCATATACAGGACTTTGAACAGTATTTCCCTTGCCCATAAATTTCATATTATATACAAAAATAATATATTATGCGAATCTTTTTATTATTATTATCATTTTGGTCAAAATTATATGATGCACCAGGAAAAATCTTGCTGTAAAAGAAAAGGATGTGACATATGGAGTGTTCATCCAACCACATCGTGTGTCCTCTTCTCAGTCAAAGATATGATAAGTTAAGATATGAGACATATTTTAAGATTCACAAAAAGAAACAAGAAATCATGTGCTCCATTACCAACTAGTCTGATATGATGAGATGCATTTCCCTTACAACATGCTCAAATTCAAGCCACATTTCTCAAGTTTCCAGGACTTATGAAAATTACATGTCGTGTGACGATGACTGAGCTCCCTGGCACCTACTGAATTAACGTGAGTGTAAAGAGTCCAGCTCTGTTCAGCTGCTCAGTCAACATACACAACTAACCGAGGCCAAAACTCATTTAACTTTTCTCTATAGTGTGTTTTTCAGAACTTACATACATTTGTAATCAGCTTTGTAAATTCAAAGCTTATTATCCAGGTTTGAACTTCACCTGTAGTGCACCACTAGTGGGAACATATGGTTCAGTGTTGAAGCCCTCTCTGATAGAAATGGCTGCAGAGGCATCTAGTGGCTCTAGATGAGTGCACAAGTCGTATACAGGAGCTCCAGTACTCACAGCTGCATTAGGAAAGAGACCATTTCAAAAAGGAGAAACAACCAATATTACATAAATATTTATTTGCAACATCAAAAGGTATACAAGAAGAATAAAGTGCTTGTATCTTAGATTTTTTTTTTCTTTTGAGCTTATTTCAACTATGACAACAGCTTGCTTAGTGCATTTTTATTTTAAAGCAGGGGTTGGAAAATCGTTATACGAAGCAGGAAGACTTTGCAGCAAAGGAAACAAAATACTACGTCTGTAACACAAAGTGGCAACATTACTGAAAGACTGTTAACACTGATCATTTTCTTGTACTCAGGCTGGCTCCCCTTTTGTGCTCAAGTATTACAGTATATTAGGATTACACAGTTCAAAACCAACATTACTTAAAGTCTGTTAAACACTGCCAGTCAAAACCATTCAGACATATTTTGACAAATCAGTCAATTAAATGCTAAAAGTAAGAGAGTGTCAGGTGTATTTAGAATCATAGACCTAATGGACAGGACTCAGTATAAGGTAGTGATGTCACATCTGTCTGTGCACCAATCAGAATTCAGCAACATTTTCATCAGAAGCTGATCACAGTTAAGAGGTTGTCAGAGGTTGTAAAATCTGATCCAGCCACACTTGTAGCATCATGATTAGGCAGATTAGGTGAGTGTTTGAGTGTTAAACTTTATTTATAGAGAACTACTGGGGATCTTCGTATGAACTTTTTAGTGTTGAGTGTTTAGAGTAATCAAAATATAGGTTGTTCATAAATCACTTATACATACATGTTTTTCAGTTATGTGTAACACATATATAAATACTTGGTTTTAGAGTAAACTCAAATGCAAATACAATATTTTTCTTTTGGCTTGCAGTGTACATTTGTCAGTAAAACTGTCCATATGCGTAATATGTGAATATGAAAATTTCGATTTTATAATCTAATATTACTGAATGCTTGCTGCGTACATCAGTCAGTGTTTACAGCCACTCTCACACACCATCACATTAATTCAAAAACACACATTTGTTCAAGCAATATAATCAGCAAAAAGAAAATGAAAGAGGGAGAAACATAAAAGTCATTCAACAATGAGAGTTGTAGTACCATCAGGTTTCCTGGTCTGACAGCTGCACGGTCCCATCTAAAGGTTACAAGGATAAGTTTAACATCCTAATGGTTACTGACTACAACATGGCCAAACTGTATTTAAACATTTGTTGGTTTCAGTACCAGAAATATTGGATTTAACTTCATGAAGTTCAGTTACAATTATTGCAAAATCAGTCAGATGAATGACACTTTTTAATTTGTATCATACAGTCTACTTCAATCAGCTGTTCTGCTGCCCCCACAAAAAAGGAGGGCAACTGATTTTTGAATATCATCTATTGCACAATCACCATGACATCTCAGTTCAAAGAAATTCTCTTGACACACTGTTACACTTTCTGCTCTCTATCCAAATCCAGTGACTTATTGCACATTTCCAGAGACTATACTCCTCAACCTTTATCCCTTTGTTTCCTGTTGTGCTTCACAATGGCTTCACACCTTTCTACTATCAAAGACAATGAGTACACTTTGGCTGTGTGCACCCCTGTTTCCAAATAACAAATCAGAGGCGCTCTTTGTTTTACTTTCCATCTCCAGACCTTTGGCGAATAACAACAGCACACACACGAATTAAAGCCACTTCTCAGTATTGTTTCTGTTATCACAGGCTGCAACCTCCACAAAAACAAACCAAGAAAAAGTTTTGAAGTGATTCATAAAATAAACAAAACAATCTACTTTGCTTTATGTTGATAGCAATAATAGATTAATACTAGACTATCTTCAGTATCTATAATCTATAATAACCAGTCTGGGACTACTGCTGAGTTAAATATTCTGTTTTGTTTTTAACATATTCACTTAAACTCAACTCTGTTTTCAAAAGAAAAAATATGTTTAAACATTAGATTTTAAATGCAGGTATCTCTCCCTAAGTAGCATTAAATCAAGATATTTGTTAACAATTATTGTCTTGAGGAATCAGAATAAAAACTCCCTTTGCTACACTTAATGATTGCACTTGGAATGGTCTTGTTGGTACACCGCACAGCAAAATCAACAATGGACAGTTTCTTACTGATGCATACTAAAACACCTAGATAAAGGGAGGTTTTTTATGTTTTTCAAGGAAAAAATTAACAAAACAGGCAAAACAGTGCAAGTAGCAGACTCTGCAGGAAACTATTGTGGGCATGATGACCACTGAAATCCATGACCACCATGGAGATTATCAAGCATTAATTGACCACACTTTGACAGAAGAGTGCATCTTAAAAATTGACCCATTTAAGTCTTGTGCTCGGTCCTCTTCAAAAAGGAGGAGAAGTGCATCAAAAGTGCTATTGCTTTCATAGAATCCTTGTTACATTCACAGAAAATGAAGTACATCTCCAACTATGCAATATAGTCTAAAACACTACTCAAGTTTCTGGACTTTTTGTTATTGTGCTTTCCTTTGGTTATGAATCCACAATAAAAGAGGGCTAAAAGCGCTTGGAATCATTGTCTTCCTACAAAATCAGTCCGATTTGTTATTATGGCTGTCCAAGGAATACAGTTGCATGTGCCAAAAGTTATTTAGGAAAACAATTTCTTGTTTTTCTTAATTTTTAATCTCCATCAGGAGAAAAAAAAACAGACAAATATAAATATAAAATGACACTGGCAAGGCAAAGGGGTTTAGATATCTATACATGCAACCCAAAGCTGAACACATCACCCAGAAATCCTTCCTCAGCGTCCAGCTTTGTGGGTGAAAGGGGAGGGATATTGGAGATCATGCCCTCCCTCCTTAGAGCTCTTGCTCACTCTTATAGGTCACAGGATCGAGAGGAATGGCAGTCTGCAGGATGTCAAACTCCATCTGGTTATTGTCCATGTCCAGAACACACATGACGCTGTGACTGCCTGATGTTGTGGTCGCAGTATCCTGGAACATATTTTGGAAGTCCACAGAAACTGAAGTCCTCCTCTCCTCTGCCTTCTCCTTTCCTACAATCTGAGCAGAGTCAAAAATGTCATCCTCTTCTTCCCCACAGCTCAATGCTACCTCGTTCTCGTAACAAAAGGCGCTCAGCGACCTGGGGATCAAGTCTTGCGTAGATCTACACGCGGAGACAGGAGAAGCAGCAGAAGAGGCCCGGCTCGCAGCCTCGTCCAGCTCTTTGGCGCTGAGGTGAGGCGTTGACGGCACCTCATAGGTGTTGTGGAAGCGAGCATAGTCTACCTTGTAACGGTCTCGGTCCTCATAGATCACAGGCTCAAACCTGTGACCCCAGAAGATCTCTCTGGCAAGATAGGAGCTACGGAACTGTGTGGTCATAGCCGTGGCCTCCACCATCCCCTCCAGGATCACAACAATCTCAAAGTGATCTGTCTCCAGATCAGCTCGGCTTATACTATACAAGGGGCTGTCTTTATCTATCTCATGGACTATAACCAGTGGGGATACTAGAAACAGCCTGTCTGTACCCTCGTCATAGCCTACATTGAGGTCCATCTGCTCCAGGGGGATAAACTCACCCTCAACTGTGACGTATGACCGTATGAGCTGGGCACGAACATGAGCCTCGACAATGTGGCTCTTCCGCAGGTTGCCCACCCTCCACATGAGGCACAGCTTGCCATCGCGCATGGCAATGACAGCATTTTTGGAGAACATGAGGGTCTGGTTCCTCTTCTTTGGCCGTGCCATCTTAGCCATGATGGTGCCAATCATGAAAGAGTCAATGATACAGCCTACAATGGACTGGATCACCACTGTTATCACAGCGACAGGGCACTCCTCGGTCACACAGCGCCAGCCATAACCAATAGTGGTCTGGGTCTCCATGGAGAAGAGGAGTGCCCCAACAAATCCCTGGACATGAAGTATGCAGGGCATCCTTTGAGGCTGCCCAAAAGTTGTGTGTCCAGAGGCGGGTCCATGCAACCCCTCCACCGCCAGTCCATCACCCTTCACCGATGGATGCTCCTCAAAGTCCCCATGTGCCAGGGAGACAGTGTAAAAGATAATGCCAAAGAAAAGCCAGGACACCATAAAGCTGGTGCAGAATATAAGCAGCAGGTATCTCCAGCGGATATCCACGCAGGTGGTGAAGATGTCTGCTAAGAAGCGTTGCCTCTTGTCCTCCATGTTGGTGAAAACAACATTACATTGTCCATTTTTCTTTACAAATCGGCTCCGTACTTGGTTGGAGCCCCTTGTGAGAATCTTCCCGTTGTAGTTGTTCATCCCTCCTTGTCCACTCGTGCTTGGCACGGCAGCGGAGGCTCCAGACCTCCTCCGACAGTCTTCTGTTTCTGTGTCGCAGGCTGAGTGCACTCGGAAGTTGGCGGAACTGTGGCCGTTGCGGAGACCTAAGGTAGAGATCTTCTGGCGTTCCTCCTCCGGTAAAATATCTGATACAATGCTGTACCTGTCAGTGACACAGAGGAGGAGATTAGGATTGATGTGACTGAACACTTTACTTAAATGGATGTAGTTATGTAAAGAGTGTACTAGGATAAGGTTGACATACACAGCACATCTCATCATGTCCTCTATCACTGACATAATGGAGGCTTCTTCTGACTCCAGCTTCAGCACACATTCAAACTGGCCATTGAAATCAGTGAGTATGTTTTTGTAAACATCTAATTTCAAGTGAAAAATCAATTCTTTACAATGAAAAAGTGTTTCATTGTAAAGTTTTTGACTGAAATGACAGTCTAAATGCTGTTTCCAGGGCTCCCACCCTGCCATCACTACACACTCAAACGAGCACTCAAACTTTAGTATGTTTAGTATGGGGAAGAGGAAGAAAGAACAGGAAGACAGCTTAATCTTACTGATCCTTCTGTACTTTCCAGTGTACCATTTACAGCGCACAAAGACACTATGCACCATCTCATACAGCGGAAGGAGGATAATACCTGACTCATTACATCAAAGGATGCACACAGTATCAAGTAAGATACAGGCACCCCCAGTGTTTGAGTGGAAACTACTACGTGAATACAGTGGTTGAACACATCTTGGTAACTGCCAATCACAAACAAGCACTGGGACTGACTAAACTCCTGATCACCTGAGTGTGTGAATCAAACAAACCTGTCTCTCTCCTTTACATGGAGGATTACCAGCTGGGAAGGTGAGTTTAGTTTAGCTATGTGAGAAGGATTGCTGTCATCACAGATTATTGGATTATATCTGAGTCAGTGCCGGTCAGACAACCCATTTTTGGCTGGACATTCATATATGTTACTTATCATATGTAAATGAATGTTCACTCTCTGTTTTAGTCGTTTAGTGATCCACTGATAAGAGAGATCAGATGTTTGAGGGAATTTTTTGTCCTTTTAATGACAAATCTATTTTATTGGGGGAGTTTTTGTCTTGCTATTGTCAGCGCCTTAGTTTTGTCCATAAAATCAGTCTTTACTGTGCCATGATGAGCATCAGTATCCAAGACAGTAAGACAGTTTGGACAACCACACAAGACCATAAGACCAAAGAAACCCATACAGCAACTATGACATATTTAAACCACCAAAGTGCTACAAAGTGAAAATACCATGTTAATGTACATACAGAACAGAACACGTTCAACACCCTGATGCTCACTGAAACCAGAATGCAACCTTGAGTTTTTTTATTCTCATAGCAAGCGTTGCAGTTGGGATGCAGTTGCCTGAAGGCAAGAGCTCACTGTGTACGGCCGGTCAGGACAATGTAGGATGGCCTTGGCCTTTACAAGGATCTGCTCGCTCTAAATATCTCTGAGCTGGGCCTGACTCACCCTGACCAGCTCACCAAAGTAACGAGCCCATTCCTTACTGGCCACACTAAGACCAGCAGACCACCAGACAACAATACAAATGGTTAAAAATGTTTTGGTAACACTGTCCTGTCACAGGACTGATGAGATGACCTTTGACACTGTAACTCCAACACTAATTACACTGATAATTAAACTGAAATAAAATAAATACATAAAGTCGAGGAGGAAATGTTGTGTAAAACAATAGCTGTTTCTAGGAGAATTCTTATGAATTCAGTGATACCAAGTGATCTTTGTTGAATTTTTAATACATGATTGCTGCTACTCAGGAGCAGATTCAAGCCTTTCTAAAACTCACCAAGACCATATAATTAGACAAAGAATTAATTACAGTTCAAGTGTAGTCCTATAGACAGGATTCCTGATTGATGTCCATCTCTCACCTGTTGGACCTACTTGTTCCCATTGCACCAGTGATCACTGGTATGGGGCCAGGGTGGGAGGTCAGACTCTGTCCTGCTCCCAAAGATCAGGTCTCCAGCGTGGAGGTGTTTTTTGAGCCACAACAAAGACTACTGAGGAGAGAGGGACATGAACAAAATTAGCATGAATCAGTTCATATAAGGTCACGTAGCTTCCAAAATGGGGATTATTCGATTCCAAAGGCTTGTTGAGTGTGAATCAGACTGAGGGGAGGTACTTCAATCAACACAAAACCTACTTTTGTGATTTTTAAACCTAACCTGACACTGTTTCATCACTTTTCACTTCTTTGTATATTTGAACATTATACTGTGGGCCTGTGTTTCTAGTCTGGTTGTTGTGTACAAAAGATGTGGATTTAGACATAATCCTGATTTGATTCTGTGAAATATCTTAAGGAGCCGTCACCTTGTCTGACCCTGTTCTTAAGAATACGTACAGCCATGAAAGGATTATCTTTTCACACAGCACCACAGTGGACCTATAATCTTACTGTGTCATTCAGCAGAGATAGAAATTTGCTAAAGCTGAAATCCTGTACATGTATGTGGGTGTATGTGGAGTTTTTCATCCGCATGATGAACACATCGCTACAGATAAAACAGTAAAAACAAAGAGAAAAAAGCTCTATTAAGCTTAAAGATGGAGCAGTACTGGCATGCACCCACCTCCCTACCACTCTAGCACTCACGTGGACATGGTAAACACTCAGTTATGTCATTGCTGATAGCTTTGTTTCCATTTCAGAGTTCTTCCAGGTTTAAAAACTGGGCTCATGTTGAAGAATCTGGCACTGTAACATGCCTTTTTAAATATTATTTGCTTCCTGTCTGACTACAACTTCAACACTGCACAACAGCACAAATGTGCTCTTCTGTGACAAAGTGCAAGCTTTTGCTCCAGGACAATCCTGTCTCATAAATGTCATAAGCACAGCTGAAGAGATCATTTTTCCTTCTCACATGAAAAAAAGAAAGAAAAGAAACAGAACAAGAAGAACATTTTGCCACATAATCTTTCCACCATAGTAACTGTAACACAAAGCAGATACAAGCTGAGATTGAAATAAGTTGTGGCTGTTTGTTTTTGTCATTTCATTGTTTTGGTCATATAGTACATGTCTTTCATATCATTTCAAGGAGGTAAATCCACTCAGTTTAAAATAATTTCACATAATCAAGAGGAGATGATCTATATGTGTGGAAAACAATGTCCCTTTACAATGACACTCACGCAGGGATATCTACTGTATCCTCATATGTATGTACTGTACACGAGGATTATATATTTACACTTTGTGTGTCTGTCTCCACACAGGTGTCCTTGGCTTCCAACCAAAACAACTCAGCTGTGAAATAGCTTCTTCCACCTCCAAGCTGTATCTATAAAAGGAAGATGCAACCAGCCACCAATCCATCATCAGTGATGTTTCCCTTTTGGTGCAGAAGGTTTATAACCTTTAATGAACAGGAGGCCAGGAGAGGGAGAGTGCAGGTACTGATGTGTTACAGCAGCAGATGAGACACGCATGATACAAACCAGTTAGTGGTCACCAGGTAAAACTGGGGACTTTCACTGAAGCCAGTTTCCATAGGAACACGTCTCCTGTGGCATTTGGGGGATGGAGCAAAGTGGAGAGAGTCACCAGAGACACGGTGGTGTGGGGTGCGGGGGGGCTAGTATACACTATTAAGTGCTCTTATAACATGAGTCAGAGGGGGAGGGAGAGATGGGATTGAAAGGGTACAGGACCAGTGACACAACATCTGCAATTAATTTTAAGTAGATTTTAAATGAGGTGGAAGAGGTGACACTTTGTGGAGACTTTTGTGATCCATATTTCTGAGTAATGACATAAATGAGGAGAGAGAAATATGTTGTCTGTTTGTTTCATCCCTCTTATTTTCCTAATGATTTTGCCAAACTACAATGAGAAAGGATTTTAAGAAATCACATTTTTTTCTACACACCTTACATTTCTGTAACTTTAATTTTGATTATTAATCCAGACCATATTCTGTTGTATATAAATTGTTATTTTAATTGCCCCTCTATAATTCTAATGATTGAAAAAACATTCAACAGGTTAACTGGTCATTGTTAGTTGCAGGTCTATTTGTATAACCACAACTAAGTGTACATCTGTGGTTATTCTGTGTGTCTGTAACGTACATTAGAGTGTACACTAGTGTAAGACTTTGCAGTGTTGTGGAAGTCTTTTACTGTATCTCTGCATCACTAATTCCCTCCTAATCTCATAAATCACAGATTAATAGTCAGTCATAATCTCTCGCATGGAAATAAGAAAGGTAGAGTTGTTCTGTAACAGGCGACTTTCTGGAGATTTCCTGACTGTTAATCCCAAAAGAGGCACAGAGAGAAAGACAAAGACAAGCAGGTTGGGTGGGTAGGACGGTGCCTGGGATTAAGATGAAGAAGTGTCCACTTCCCCTAAAGCCTTTGGTAATCACACACTATTACGTCTGCCACAAAAAGAAACTATACATGCCTAGATATGGCCTGGCAAATATGGCATCTAGTGGAGCAATTATGCAAAGTGGTCTGACTCATTTTTTTTTTATCATATGCTGTTCATAACTGGTTACCAAAGACAGGAAATTACCCTACTGTCTGTAAAAGATTTGTATAAATATTCAGATGCATACACAGGCAAATTGCCATATGTTGCATAAACATGTGTTTTCTGTCTTAAAAATAGTTACAGTAAATCTGACTGTCAAGATAACTGTTGAAACCTACAGGCATAAGAAGCACAGAATAACTTTCTTACATAAATGTTGTCTATTAAAAGGAGCACATATTTGCATAAATATTTGTGACGTAATTAACCCAAGTTAAGGACCTGCTGAATCTGTCTCACAACATTGTGCCACAGACAGTGAATGTTCAAACTTTTTTTCACTTTGATGAAATCAGAAAAACACAATAATACCCAAGAGCAAGATTGATCATCTTGTTTGATGCCAGTTTGAAGGATTGTTGAGTCATTCTACTGAGCAGGTTCACTTCACTTCCTGCTTTTTTCCTGTGTTAAACTAACATGTGAAAACTGATGAATACATACCCTGGTATCACCTCTGCCTGTCACGAGCCAACCCACAGAAAAAGCAGTCAACCATGCAGAGGATTTTTCCCACACTACCATCACATCTCAGACAACCTCCGTCTTGGTTCTGTTTCAGGTTTTTTTTCTTTTCTATATTGTCCTTTTTTAATCTTTGCAAAACATATTATATTTCCCAGTTTGTGCACTAGATCAGTTGCTTATAGATGATCCCACTGACACTTTAATCTTATTTTAAGGTTAAATGCCTCAGTTACTTTCTTCTTCCTCTTCCCATCTGAAGAATGATGTGGATGTGACCCTGGATGTTTCTTTAGTGGACACAAAGACAGAGAGAGAGAGGTCACCACAATTACAGCTTATCATCTGCACCTTATTAAGACAACTTTTGTCTGTCTACAGTTGGTCAGCCACTATCACACCTATATCCTGCAGCTAGTCAGTATAACCGCTGGTTTGTCAAACTGGTCAGTTTCAGGAAGGAAATGCCTCAGTGTTTCATTTAGTAGTCTTGGTCAAAGTTGCTTTGCTGACTGGTCCTGAAACAGTCACTAGGGCTGAATGAAAGACAAGACTTGTTCAGAGTGACACAAGCAAGGCAAAATAGATCAATAATGTTCCCATAAAAAATAATTTGTCCTTTATATAGGACTAAAAAGATGACTTTACAAAGTTCTAAGCTCCTCTATGATAGTATACACCTTTGTATTCAGTGTACCATATTTTAGGTGAATTAAAGGTTTTATAGTAAACATACAGTTTACATTGAAGTCCAGGGTCACCTCATCTTTTTCCATTAATGTAACAAGCTGATAATTTATATTATCCATGTTAATATTCTCTGTTTACTCTCCACCAGGTACCAGGTATGGATGATGCTTTACCTTTCTCTTTCCAAAGGCTTTAGACATATTTCTTTTTGATTTGATTTCAAGATGTACAAAAACATGACTCACTTATGGAACAGACCAAAAACTTGAAAAAGAGGGGAAGATTTCTTAGCATGTAACGTCAACAGGTGCACAACAACGTCATTGCCTTCTTGAGGTATATTTTATACCTGCTGCGTCTTGATATGATTACAGGTGATGCCTTTGATCCTCACCCATGCCATAGAGATTTACAGGATACAAAGGAGTAGTGTGACTGTTCACTTGATCACATACGACGCAGCAGTTTCCATGATGCCCGAGCTTTAGTCTGACGCAGTGCTTATTTTGCCATGATGTCTGTGAAAGCGCTCACTGCCTATAAGCGAAACTAGAACAGCTTCTAATATCTGTCATCTGAAGAGCAAAGTTATCAAATGAGTTTATTCAACAAAATAAAAAACTTAATCTGTCAAACTATTATTGAGTGATCAGCTGATCATGGAATGTTTTTAATATCTCAATATAATCTATTATTGATTACTCACCCTCTGAGTTAGTTGTTGTTTTCTGTCACTTGGTTGTTCTGTATCAAGAATTCCTTCTGTATCACCCCTTCTGTCCTCAAAATCCCACTTTCACTGTCCAGGGCAAAGGTCCCACGTCCTTAGACTTCTGTGTCTGTGATCCCTTCTTTCATTCCTTTTCTCTTTTAGTTTCTTCTTCTAGTTTCTTCTTCGCCGTTTATTCATCGTTTTATCCCTGTTATTTCTCTCTTTTAATCCTTTATTGTCCTCCGCTGCCTCCTTGGACTGACTGTAATCCTGTCTGTGCGCACTCTCCTGTGCGATACTCATGCACCCTGGGCTGAAAATGCTGTGTCAATCTCCCTTCTGCAGAGCATGGGTTTGGAGGGGGAGGGAGGGAGAGAGGGATGGATGGATGGAGGAGGAGAGGAGAGGGAAAAGAAGAGAAAAGGAGAAAAAAGGCAAAGAGAGAAAAGGAGAGGAGACTACAGGGGGGCTGCCACTGTGCACTCTAAGCATGTGTAGGTGTTGAATAATGCCTGGTGTGCCCATGCAAGTGAGCGAGAACTCGTTTGAGTCATGATTTCTAGGCTCTGATTGAGGAACAACACAGATGAAACTGTAACAGGTGGGAGACGAGGAAAATATGGTGCCTTGTAAATAAACCGGTTGAGCTGCCATCATAGCTAAAACTGTGAAACATCGCAGTGATTACAATACAGAGCTAATACTGTAAATTTGCCTGTGAACATAATCCCTTTGCATTTACTCCCTCACAGTTGTGCCATGGATGATTTCCAGTCCCCTATCACTGGTGGTGCAGGAAGCTCACTGTCAATGCATGTTAGTCTTTCAATACAGTTCCACTCCACAGCCCCACAGCTCTGTTAACGCTTGTTAAAGGCTACATCACCATTCTTTTCATTCTAGGCTGAATTGCACTTGAAGTGTTGTGATGTTGCAGTGGGGTACCACTCATATATTATGGCCTTTGCCATAATGGATGCAATGTGGGAGAATCATTCATTTGTTGTTCTTTTACTGCGAGGTGCAAACAAACATGATCTCTGACTGAGTTGGGCTTCTGGTGTAGTTCTATGTAGGGCAGCAAAATTTGTCAGGTAGGACATATCCATCAGAACTGACTTCTACAAATGTAGTTATAAGTAGCTTGGCACAACCTGTCAGCCCTGCCTATCAACAAGTAACCATAGTTATAAACTTTAATGAAGTAGGTCTACGATATTCCTTTCTGAAGCACAGTGGGAATATAGTATAAACTCTGCCAAAATGCAAGTTCCACACTGAAACCAACATGTATGAATTATTTCCTTTTCCACCTTTGATGTAGTCATCACAAGTTAAGATATAGTTTCTAGAAAAAGGCTGAACAGTACACTTTAAAACCACCTCAACAATCCCAACACAACTTTGTGTGCTCTCATAGCCGTTCTGCTGGATAACAAAGATTGACACAGTCTCATTGTGCTCAATAGAAAGATCCCAAGGGACATTTGCTGGTTTAATTTAGAATTCCCTCATCCAGAATCCAGATGACTATATGAAATATGAATTGAGCAAAACTGTTTCTATGGAAACTACTCTCAACCACAGCTCCCCTTTAGCCCCCTCATCTCTCCCTCCCTCTACCTCTTGCGTTCCCTCCTTCCCTCTCCCTTCTAAATTATAGAGCAGGGGGGTTCTTCTTTTCAAAATCTCTTCCCCTGAATAGGGATGTGGGTGTTGCATCTGCCCATACGACAGTTTCACCGAGGAGGATGGAAAGGGGGCGGATGGAGAAACGGCACTGTATGTAGCAGCAACAGTGAAGTAAACAGCAAACAAAAACTAAGAGGACAGATGGAGGGAGCTTGAGAGGGCAACAGGACAACAAGAAGGAAATGACACTTTTAAAGGAAATTGCTGCTGTCAAGCATGACATGACAAAAACTGTTCAAGGGTCAATTAAACATGACAAGGACTGTGTCAGTAATACTATAAATACTGGTGCTTAATTTAATACAGTTTATCATTGCTTTGCTCAAGGAATGCAGCCTCTCATCAGGACAGACCGCAAAAAGAGATCTAAGCATGAAAAATGGGTCCAACTGGCTAGTACGGGCCAGTCTGCCAGCCAAACTGAACAAAAGACCCAGAACAGGGAAATGTGGTGATATTATTGTTTCTTGGAATGATGTGAGAAGTTGGAAAGTAAGTGGAAATGCTATGAGAGGAGTTTTCCTTGACCTTGAAACCACTTCATGAAATGAGACATGACTGTCGCAAGTCTAATTCTGGTCTACAGTTAATCCTAAACATAGCATACATGTCAAATCCACTGTATAAGTCTGCTTCCAAATGAATAACAGAATTTTTATTATTATTACAATGATAAATAAGCTTACAATATAAACTAACTATGTAAAAGTCACACTGAGATGCTTTAAAGCTTTAAATATTGCTTAGACTTTAGAGAATAAAGAGCGTTAGAGAACTGATAATACACAAGCTTTGAAAGGAAGGCCCAGGTGGTTAATTTGAACTTTGCTTGACTATCAAAATGATTATACCTATTAATTACTCTAAGCCTCATTTTAAAGATAATCACAGCCTTCACCCACTGTAGTGCCAGTGTTCACAGCTGAGAGGAGTCTTTGCCACAGAGCATCCAGTGGGTTTGAATAGAATCACCAACTAAAATAACTGGGTACCATTACAGTGAAAAAAAGATGGGCTGAAAAAAAAGATGGGAGAAAAGGAGGAGATCGCGGGTTTGCAGACAGTCTGATCAGACAGTCACACAGTCCAGCATCTAGAGGAGAGATGACCAGGAAGTCCTCAGGACAAACCAGACTGTGTGTATGTATAAATAGCTACTAATCAGGCCTGGGTGTCAGATTAGTTCCCGTAACCTTTTACTCAGCACACCCTCATTACAGTAGTATACATATGGGTCAGCTCTGTCCAGAGGATGTCCTCTACTGTACAGTTTCTGCTCTCTGTCTGCTAATCTACCTTCACCCACATGTTTGTTTGGAGAAAAAAAAACACAACCATGAGAGACTGATAAAGTATAATTTTATCACGTTTTGAATGTATATTGTCTTTTGTTATCATCCCTATTCATTGTTCATGTGTCACCATCTAATGAATCACATTTCAAATAATATGAACACTTCTGCTTGAGACTACTATTTACCTTGAATGACCTAGTGACAGATAAAGGGACTGTGCAGGATGCTTCAGGGGTGTATAAAAAGCTGTTGGTGTGTGGTGCCCCCTCACTTCCCTGCACCACCACGGATGCACTCTAAGTAGGCTGAAAGCATTTCCTCTGTAATCTCAGGTTCCCCGTGCTAATTTTGCTGCATCAAGCATGAGAGTAGGATGTAGGGGAGCAGGATGTGTGTGATGCCAGAATTCAGCTGCAATTTGTAGATTACTGTAAGAGGGAGGACGAGTGAGGAGGTGGAGGCGGTGGGATCTGATAGGAAGGAAGACACCCAGTGATGAGAAATGGAGGGTGAGTGAATTTAGGTTGGTTTTAGGTGATTCAGAAAGCAGAATTAGGAAGAAAGGGAAGTAGGTGGTAGGTAGGTAACGTCAGAAGACGGTTAGGACAGAGAGGGTGGAGAGTATTTTAAAACACTAAGTCACTCATGTTTTTGAGGTGGGATACACACTAGGATTTTTTGAGGACCATAAATCTAATATTTGGTTTGCAAAAGTAAATATGTGACATATGATTGACCGTGGCATTTCAAAAAGGAGCCCTTTTACTTCAACAAAAAGTTTCACATTCATTCTACAGACGCATCTCAGTCTCATTTAAACAAGAACTGAAATATAAACAGTGCAACAAACGGTTGGAGAAGACTTACAACAGCCTTCCCAGTGTGGCATGAGATATTTTCAAATTACAGTCTGATGCAGATGGTTATTCATTATCCACTGTGAAACACAGCTGCTAATTCAATTCGCTCATTTCATCTGCTTGGATCATTTCAACACAATCTGATTACTTTATTACGGTAATACGTCTAATTACATTTAATTAAGCTTAATAGGTAGATAGATTCTGATATGTCACAAAAAATGGAAATCTACTTTAGTACTTTCCTTTAATGAATTCCCCTCTAATAAGAAGAATGGTTTTCAAGGTTCATATTGCCTGCAACTTATCGCCATCTCCTGTTTTATCAGGGTAGTACTTCTCGAGGGTGGTGCTGCAGACAGCCATTCCTCCGGGTAATATCAATTTGATCAGAAAAAGTCCAGCAACACCGGATATCAGGGGATTTTGCCTTCCAAATAAAACAGTATCATCTTTCAAAGAATCACTCGACAACAGTTATCGACGCTAAGCATGTGTTGAACGTAATCGTGACACAGATTCACTTCATAGAAAGCACTGTAACATTTATTAGGAGTAAACGCCAAACATAAGGTCCGCGTGTTGACCACAACGAGTTTTATTTTGAAATATATAAACCGGAAAATGTAACTTTTCTTTATTTCGGACTAGCTTGACGCTTGTTCCTGCTGTCTGAGCTGTCAGCCACGTCACCTCCTCTGAATCAACTTTCCTATCAGACCGCTGCACACAGAGCTGAGTTTGAGAGCGGAATCGATACACATTTAGCCTGTTTGTCTGCGTGCATTTAGGTAACTAGCCAACGAGCGGTCGGACAAAGTGGAAGTCTTCTCACCGTTTTATCTCGTCTCGTTTTTTGGCACGCACGGAGTTTGTGTTTGAGCAGCTCTGCCCTGTCTCCTGGGGACGCGAAAGGCCTGTAAGGTTTTGTAACAAAGTTTTGTTTGTAAAACGGAACATAAACAACATGAACGTCTTTCGTTTGGCGGGTGACGTGTCACATCTGGTGGCTATCATTATCCTGTTGCTGAAGATATGGAGGTCCAGGTCCTGTGCGGGTAGGCTCACACTGACATCACTGCACTTTAACTTACCAGAGACTGTTTTGACTGTACGGCCTCTCTATAGCAATGTGCACGCAGCACTATAACACAGATACAGTAGTAACTCGGTATTCACACTTACGTTGTAGACGCCAGATCAGTGTATTGTTGATTAATGCTGAGTAGTTCTGCAGGAGTCCAAGCTACGTGGCAGTATTAACAAAGCAATCTGCTGCCACCTCCACGTATTATACAGCAGCCTACACCTCAGTAACTAAACAAATCTGCACCATAGCTGCCTACGTTTGCTGTTAAAACATAAAATTAGGGATTGGGGTAATATTTTTTTGTAATATTTTCTTCTCATGTCTGAGCTGTTCAGGACCAGACAGTGGTCAGTCACCTACTGGAGTCATCTGCTGTAGGTCAGTGTTTAATCTCATTTTAATGTTTCTAGGTATCTCTGGGAAGTCTCAGGTGCTGTTTGCACTTGTTTTCACCACCAGGTACCTTGACTTGTTCACAGTCTTCATCTCTGCCTATAATACGGTCATGAAGGTAAGTGTGTAAATCTCTCTCTCTCACACACACACACACACACACATTGTCCCTCAGAAGCTCATCCTTAACTTAACCCCAATGAAACACAAGCTGTCCCCAAATGTTGACACACACCAGCTATACAAGTCAATCCAGATTCGCACACACACACACACACACACACATATATATATATATATATATATATATATAATAAGTATGCAAACAGGCAGCAGACCTACAGAACAAGCGCTGACATGCTGTTTGTCCTACTATCACTGTGTCCTCATGGACACCCAAGGCCAATAATTCATATTTGACTCTGGTGTCAGGTGGTGTTCCTGGCTCTGTCCTATGCCACTGTGTACCTGATCTACATGCGCTTCAGGAACACGTACGACTCGGAGAATGACACGTTCCGTGTGGAGTTCCTGTTAGTGCCTGTCATCGGACTGTCCTTCCTGGAGAACTATGCTTTCACCCCAATGGAGGTAAAATAAGACCTCAGACAGTATCTTCAATAAGATGGGTCACAAAATGGGTCCAGCATCCAAGTATGCAGTCAGTTAAGTTATTTATTTGCAGACAGAGTGATTCATCATTAGTTATGTTGTATATACATCCATGTCCCCTCATTAAACCACCTCCTCTTATTTATTGTTAACATTCCCCATTGAAACATTAATCTCGGCCAAACTCGTGTCTCCCTCTCTCTGATTCCGCCCAGGTCCTTTGGACGTTTTCCATCTTCCTGGAGGCGGTGGCCATAATGCCGCAACTCTTCATGATCACCAAGACTGGCGAAGCAGAGTCCATCACCACCCACTACCTGTTCTTCCTGGGCCTCTACCGAGCCCTCTACATAGCCAACTGGGTGTGGCGTTATCACACAGAGGGCTTCTTTGACCAGATCGCCGTGGTGTCTGGCGTTGTCCAAACCATTTTCTACTGTGATTTCTTCTACCTTTATGTCACAAGGGGTGAGTAAAGAAAGAGAATGATTTAGTATAAAAACTATTGGCTATTGGAGGCTTGTAGATTTCATCACTTTAGATGAGTTGAAGAAGACTAGAAGTCAACACCTGAATTTTTGTTTACATTATTATTATTAATTGGAGTATTATTATGTTTATAGTCCTTATCTATAGAACTACAGGTATTTTGACTCTTCTTAAGTAATTGCTCAGCTGCTTAATCTATCTCAGATATCAAAAAGAATGACAAATACTCAGTATAATTTTCCAACATAGCCCAAGCTTTTATATTTTGTAGTCAAAAACACTCAAATCTAAATTTTCTACTGACACAAAGCGAAAAAGAGAGAAGAACATTTTAGTATATGTTGTGGAGGTTTCATATTTTTCCTTGATAAATGTTTTACGGGTACTGAAAACTACAGTATGACTGATTTATTTATTGTACATTTTCCACTCAGACAACTAAACTGTGTGTTGTTTTAATCAATCATATCCTGTAAAGAGGATTATCTCTTGTGAGATAATTTTGTTTAGTTTTAATCCTGATTTTCCAGTCGAGGAGGATACATGTCCTGCACAGCAGTTAAAGCAAAGAATATGAATCTGCTTAGGTGACTGGAAATATTGTTTGATACTGACTCACCAGGTAAACAGAGGAGAGGAAGGAGTTAAATGTGGTTTTGAAATAAAACTCTCTCCTCACACCTGGTTCTTTCTCCCTCTTTGTCCCCCGCTTGTTTGCAGTGCTTCGAGGAAAAGGGAAGATGACTCTGCCGATGCCCGTTTAGAACAGACGTCGTGCCGTGCAGCCGCCCACCTGTGCCTGCTGCAGCTCAGCATCTGAACACAGACCTTGCCCTGCAACTGTACATGTATTTAGCAAAGGGACTAACGGTCTGACATCATTCTGTAGACCAAAATGAGCGCAACTCTAGAAATTGAATTTCTGTCCGAATGGTACTTTGTGTGTGAGTGTGCGTGTTTGCGAGTGTGTGGGCGCATATGTTATTCATACATGCTCTGTTGTGGTCAGGAGTTTGTGATGAATGTTTCGTTTTTGTTTTGTCTTTTTTCTTCTTCATAAGATGCAGATGTGACACTAGAACTGTGTCTCTGATGTGCATGTGGAATTTAAATTCAGGCGAGTGAGTGACACTATGGAAACTGCGTATTTGTCCTTACTTTCCCCTTTTAGGTGCGTAGACATCATTGGGTTCTGCAGACTGATGTAATGTCCAATCCATAAAAATGTACCTGAGGTTGTCTGTAACATCTCTGTACAGCTCTCAGTCAGATTATCTGTAGCTCTAGTTTCTACTCAGTAAATATCCAGTTCCAGTGTTTCCTGTGTTAAAACTGTAAGAGTGCTCAGACTTTGACGTCAAAGGTTCCTACACCTACACCACATTTGACAAACCCAGTCTGGCCCAGTGATGTACAGTAATGACAGATATTTTGTATTTGTGCATATGTACTTTAATCTTCCACAAAGTGTCTTCCTCTTTGGATCTATAATGTTAGTCACTCCCTGAGTAGCTTACTGTATTATATGCAAATATATATTTTTCCCTTGTTGCCAAGTATATTAACTTTTAGTACTTCCTTTTTTTGTATTTCAGTGTACTTCTTCATGGGAGAAAAAAGGGCTAAACATTTGGTCATGTCATAAATGAAGCCAAAGATGGAACAGATAACTGCTGTGATGTTTCAGTCAAACAGATGTTTTTGTCTTTCCTTGGTAGTTCCCTTGACTGAGCTGTCTGAATGCATCAGGAGTAAAAAATAGGAAAATGGCATCGTAGTGTCTTGGATTTCTATAAAATGTTAGATTAACACTTACAAACGTGTTACTGAAAGAAAGTTGAATTGCACACCATTTTTGTAACATTACTTTTATTACATGCAACTTCTCTTAATTCAAAGGTGTGGTTTTCTTCTTTGTTGCCAGTCTGCATGCACTGAAACATACCAGGATGTTTACCTTTCTGCATGGCCCACACACACCCATACACACACACACACACACATATGTACAGTGCATACATGCATTCATATACAATAGTATGGTCTGAAAGTGCTAGTGTGTTGGATCAATGTTAAACAAAGGCTGATAGCATTGAATACAGTCAAGTATCTATCAGTGCAGGAATGTTTTTCGGTGTTTGTATAACACTTTACCTCCCTCTCTCACAGCCCCTCCCACCACTTTCGCAGCAGATTTGATGGAGAGCGGCGACGCTGCCAGAGCTGCCGCCTTCTCCACCACTTTCACCTTCTTCACGGCTTTCCCTTTCCCCTTGTCCTTCCCCATGATCCCTGCCCCCTCCGCAGCACCTTTCCCCAGCGCAGTGGCCAGCTCGCACCAGAAGAGCCTCTCTGCCCTCTTCCTGGCCTCTTCCTCCTCCCTCCTTCTCTCCTCCTCTTCCCTCCTCCTCCTCCTCTCTAACTCTGGTCCTTGCTCTTCCGTGCCTTCAGGCTCCTTCAGAGGGGACTCCACCTTTTCTCCTTTTTCTGCCAGAATCCTCTCTTGTGCCTCCCTGATGGCCTTCTCGGCCTCCTTGAACATCTCATTGCTATAGCAACCGCCTCCATTGTCTGCCACAATCTTGTCTACCTTCTCCAGAAGCTGTGCGACCTGCTGTGTGCACTCTGTCTTGTCCTGTTCACTGTTATCAAACAAGTGATATCCTCCGTGGCAGCTGTTGACGAACTCCAACAGCTCATCACTCTCCTCCAGGAAGTCCTTGATGCATTTTCCCTGCAGCTGGTCTCCCCAAGTGAACAGAACTACAATGTACCTGGTGGCTTCAGGCCCAAATGTGGCCTTGATCCACTCCAAGGTGTCCCTCTCCTCCTGTGTGAACCTGTCGGGCCGCAGGGTCACCAAGAAAGCGTGGGGTCCCGGAGAGGACAGGACAACACACCGTCCCACCTCTGCCATTAACTCCTCAGGGGGTAGATGAGTGTTGAAGAACCCCGGAGTGTCGATCAGGGAGATGCTACGGCCATTTACTGTCCCAGTCTGTCTCTTGCATTGTGTGGTGACCGAACAGGGAGAGATGTCCACCCAGAAAGCAGACCTTCCCAAGATGGTGTTGCCTGAAGAGCTTCTGCCTGTTCCCGTCCTCCCCAACAGAACTACCCTCAGGGGTTCAGCCTCTGACGGAGGGGGTGATTCTTCACAGACTGTGGCAGAGGTACAGTCATATTACATGCATATTATTATCTTTTTTTAATCATTTGCACCACTGGAAGTAGTAGCATGAAGCATGTTTAAATCAGATACATCATTTCAACATATAAGATTTAATGTATTATTAAAGGTCGTTAATATGAGGTTGTTTGGTTTTATACAGCATGCGTGATATTTTTAATTAGTTATTTTGTGTGTTGTAGCCCACGGTGCAATGACACAGTGACGCCCCCTCAGTTATCGACATACCTTCACGTGACGCAGCATTTTCAGATGATGACATCCTAAAAAATAAAAACCTTTGGCCCGACTCTTATTCGAACACTAAAGATACAAAACAGATTCCGTGTTTCCTCTGCCCCTTTCGCTTGTAATTGTCGTTTATTTTCCATCAAGCAGCGGAATGCATCAGAGCAGAGGCATCAGTCCGGCTGCAGTCCCGGGAAGGGAAGAGAGACGCTCCACACTGCCACCGCGACGCCGACTGAGAATATCTGAGGTTTTACACCAAAGAAAAGTAATCATGTCATGGAGACTGAGACACCAAACAACAACTCGCTTACAGTGACCACCCATGTATTTGTTGCATTATTACTTGTGATAATCGCGCTCTGAAGAGTTGTACATAAATCTGATATCAAAAATGATTTGGTGTTACTGTTTCTCGTTGTGACCACTGGAGGGCAGTATAAACTCATTATTCCAAATACACTCAGGTAAACAGATAAACCTCTAGACTATGATAAAACCCCATATTAATAGTTAGGGTAAGACAGCGATATCTCTGAACTTCTGTTGTGTTGACACTTATATGAACATCTCTAGCAGGGAGACTTTAGATGAAGGAACAAATTAGCAGCTGAAGACCGTTTAGGGTAACCATAGTAGTTACCCTAATGAGGTGGTGCGTTCAATGCCCTCTAGTGGTCACTGAGAAACATGTCGTATATAAATGCGGATGGCTACGTCAACGTCGGCAGATTTACTGGTTGGATCGCTTACTCTCATTGGAGGTATAAACTGCACACTACCTCATACATAGCTGTTTTAACTCATGTACCTTGATGGCCACCGGTTTGACACTGTCCTTCTGGTGATGGAGTGGAGTTAATTTACTGTAAGTTTTAGTAACAAATTTAATTGATTGTTACGGTTTCTCACTTTGACCACTGGAGGGCAGTCAACACCCAGTATTCCAAATACACTGGGTTAATTTTGTATTTCATTTAGCCTCAGGTCAGATGCTACCAATTCCCCCCAAAAAATAAATAAATAAATAAAAATAAATTAAACGAGTGGACTGGATTACCTGGTAGACACCACAGAAGAACACAAGCTTTAGATTTAACCACTGTGACCCAGCGAAGGCACAATGGCGCTAGCAGTAATAATTAACTAGATTTATATATTATGTTAATTTCAGAAAAAAGGTGACGTTTTGCTTTGATCTTCTAATCAGTAACTCTTTTATGTTAGGCAGAGTTGGAACTAAGTTAATTAGAATTTTAATATATCCCTTTATCACATTAATGTGTTTACAAAGTACATCTTCTCTGTTCAGGCTACTAATTGCTAACACAGCAGAGGGAACACTCTCAAGAGGTTGTTCAACTAGATTGTCTTGTTAAACCTAATATTCCCCACTTTTCCATTTCTTTCTCAGCATTAGAATGAGACTGTGACAATTCACTTACCGCCAGTGAAATTGTTGTGTGTATACTTTATTAGTAACCTGTGTAATTACACATCTGAAAACACTGCTTGGTCACACAGGTATTTTCATTAGGTCTGATTGATTGGACTTATCCCCTGTACTGCCTTAACAGGTGCAGGTGATATCAGTAAAGCGCAGTCAGTGCACACACACACACACACACACACACACACACACACTCTTGAGAAGTCTAATTGGATAAAATAAATGAAAACACCTGTGTGTACACTCACAAGCGTTTTCACTTATTGTATGGATGTGCATGGTCTTTAAAATGTTAAACTAAAATGTTACAGGTTTTGAAGAAAGCAGAAGAAAGCCTCACAGGTTGTATTCATTCATTCATTATGTATACTGCTTATCTGTTAAGGGTCACTGGGGGCTGGAGCCTATCCAGCGAGAAGGTATTTAAAAGGGTTTTAACAACATTAGCTCACAGTTCCAACCTATTTAACAGATTAATACATGAGCTTCAGAAAATTTGATTGTCCACATGTTCATGGTATTTTAATGTTATAACCACTGTTATAACCCACTGTGGAAAAAGCCATATTGACTTGTTGAAAGGCACTGAACTGCAAATAAAAATAATTCCATTTTTATTTTGTTCTATTTAGCTGAATGTTATTCTTGTATTTTCAGCATGCCTAGAGGAGAAAACATCCATTCATTTTGTGGCTCTGTTGTAAAGAAACTGTAGCAGAGGTTAAACCATGAAAACCAGCCCACTCTGGCAATTCTCACACATGCCTGATATTTCTCCATGGTCTTTTATCAGTTTAGTCTGCATTGTTCCTGTAATTTTCTTTATTAAGGCATCCCTCTCCCAGACTAAAAGGAACAAGTAATATACAGTAAATACAGATGCAAGGCCAAATTTCTTTCATGAATTTGGTTCCTTAAAAAATAAAGAACAAAGAAAACATTTCTGGACTGTATATGCTACCAAAGAGGTAAATACAGTAGGTAGATTGCCTGAAGTATTTCTTTCTCTCATTAGATATAAATAAGTTTGGGCTGAAACAGACCATGGAACTGGTACAACTGACAGCAGGTACTGCATAAAAACAGGGTTAGAAATCTCACCACTAATTTGTCATTAAATGTTTAAAGTTCACAGAGGAACCAAAAAGAATCACAGCTTTTCACAGACTGCAAAAATAACACACCCATTAAAGTGAATTGTATGCATTTAATGAGTTTGTTTACTAGCCCTGACAAGCAGCAACTTTGGATTTTGCTGTAGTGAGTGATGGATTTTCAAGTCATAAAACTGGTACTGTAACTTAGTTCATGCACAGAAAAGCTCTACTGGACCAAACATTAGAAAAGTTTGGCTACAGGTCCAGAAATGTGCAAACCACATACATTTGTCTAGCAATGGTGTCTTTCTTTTAATTTCCCATACCCATTCTAAGATCAGCTGCAAAGATGCGTCAGATGAACTTGTATCTAGATGCCACTCGAATTTTCCTTTGCAACAGTTGATACTAACTGTCCATGTGGACACTGATCAAAAGTCAGGGATTTAGGACTAAGTCATTTTCAAACAAAAAAGTCTTACTTGGATTCTCTCTATGAATCGAAGTGCAGCCTACTGAGGTTTGAAATTGACACAAGTTCAAAGTAGGCTATTACTCAGTCAATATCAGGATGAACTGTTGGAGGGTCTTTCCCACTCCACCTGGTTTCTCACTGGAAAGCATGCTGCCTTGCTGGGCACCTGCTGAGTCTCTGTATCCCCTGGAGGAAAATCCCAGCTCAAAACAGGATCATCACCACCAGTGGCACTCAACATGGTGTGAGAAACCGACATGTCTTGTCCTTGTAACACCATATTCTCACTGTGTGTCACATTGCTGCTGTTGTTACAGTGCAGGTTGGGTTGTGAAACACACCCACCTCCATTCAAGTCTGAATTCCCTAAGTCAAAGAAATTGTTTTCACCAATCCCCAATCCAAAGCTCTGTAGCATATCCATGACTGATGGTGTGGGTGGGCCACTGGGAGTCTCCTCCTCAATGAGACTCAGTGTGGGCAAGATATCCACCAACTCTGCCATCTCCATCGGTCGGATTACCTCTGTGATGCTGGAAGGAAAGTCCAGCTCCTCGCTGTAGGACTCCTCTGCGTCCAGAGCTGTATATCCTACTTCCAACTGTGCAACAGCAGCAGGCTCTAGTCCACATTCGAATAAAGTGCTTGCACATGCCAGTTCAGACTGATCGATGCTCGTCAAGTCTACAGTTGATTGGGCGGTGATGTCCACAGGGTACCCTCCCTTCGCGACACCCTCCATTAATGCCAGTGCAGCCTCTTCAGGGACGACCATGACTCCTGCTGGAGCAGAGACCTCAGCAGTGACGACATTTGGTGGAGTCACACTGACTAGACTTTCTGAAAGGGAAATGGGAAAACAAAAAGAAGTTAAGAAAGTGAAGGTTAAGTCTTTGTCCTTGATTTATAGCATAAATTAGACTAAAGCAAGTTTATTTAGAGTTGCTGTTATAACAGCACTTTTTTTTGACAGAGCAAGGGTAACAGTTTCTCATGTAAATGGAGTCCACCCCTCTCGGTGGTTCAGAATGACATGTATAATCCATGGAAAACGTGGATGTTAGCAAGAATTTTAAATGAAGTTTTGTAGCTTTAAAGCTGTTTGATGTGTTTGTACAAAATAAACTCATAATGGTGAACTAAAAGAGTCTATGGGGTTGAAGATGTCGAAATGTGGTAACTCTGTACATGGACTGTTACTCACCTTACTTATCTGACTTTAAAACTGTACCAGAACATACTTAAAGACTGACCTTTCTAAACCCACATCTTTGTACCTGTAATGGCTCTCTGTGTTTGAGTCCGACGTGGCCATGTCAGTCTGGCAGTCAAACTGTCCTCCTCTTCCTCACCATCAGGACGTGGTGGCGGGTCTCCTCCCATCACGAGACCCAGAGGCACCGCCCCCACCCACTGCTTGGAGCGAACGCACTGCAGACAGTCCATAATCCATCGGGCATCCCTCCACACCACATCCAGACGCTAATGAAACAAGAAAATAACTGGCAACAGAGAGCAACTATTCATTTAAATGAGTTAGTTAAAGCTATGACAAATGTCCTCCCGGTGATAGGTCTGATATAAAATATTATGGGTGGCACAATTTAAGCAAATACACTGATGGGTGAATCCAAGAAAAAGCCTTTATCTCTTATTCATTCCCCTCATTAAACCTCTATTAATCACAGAGGAAGAGGTGTAGAAAAAGAAAAGCAGACAAAAGAAGAATTTTTAAGCTTTGAGAAAACCGAGATGAGGATTTTGCAACAGCAGCTGCAACTTTGCAAAATCAGTAAGTTTGTGCTGTTACTCTGCTTTAATGATCTTACATGAGAAAGCTCAGTGATGTGGTTCAGCCTCTCTCGGGCTTCTTGCACCTCCTTGGAGTCCAGCGCCTCCCGCAGAGCCTGTTGGGCCAGATGAGTGTCCAGCTCCAGCTTCACCCAGGCCTGGCAGTACTGTGACAGGAAGTCTCTTTCATACGTCCAGAAGTAAACTGGGGATGAGCCACAGTTAAGAGGAAAGACAAATCTCCACATCAAAGTTGAGAGACACAGCACCAGAACTCATTAGTGCACTTTATCATACCTTTAGCGTGGGAGTTTTCATGAAGGGTCAAAAGGAAAGACAGATTTAAACTAGACACACAACAAATCCTGAAGTGTGGGTGAGACAGATCAAAGGACTAATTGGATAAAAAAAAACACTTCAGCATGGTTTATGCATGATACACTTTCCAGACAATCTGGCAGTGGCTGAAATGCATTTTATGGGTTATTTTTTGCTTTCTTTTACCTATTTGTTTAGTTCCAATGAAGATGAGACACATCTCTTGATATTAATGAGATATATGTCATATAAAATTACTTCTGTCACTTTGTTCTTATATGATGCTTCTTTTTCTGTTTTCTTTTTCTTTTCTTTTTTTTACTTAAAATAGCCCAAGAACACTGTGCTGTGAGACATTCACCCTGGCAGGTATTTTGTCTTGACCTCAAGGTTCACAGTAATCCCAGTTTGATGGACTTATCACAGTAGGAATCAGTTTTTTCACTGCAGCTCACTATCGTGAGACAGATCCCATATCTATGGACTACACAATTCTCCACCTACCTAGCTCAAAGATCTGCAGGGGCATGGTGAGACCAGGTTCCTTGGTCCCCACCAGAGGCCAGTAACTGGAGCTGAAGTCCTCACTGGGAGGCAGCAGCAGCAGCATGGACAGATTGTCTCCAAACTGTAGCAGCTCACGAGTGTACACACCATACTGATAGGCCTGTCAGGGACACCGCTGGTGAAAGTGAAAATCTGTTAAAGGCCATATGTTGAACTTCAATATGCCTGCATTAGTTAACCAGAAAGCAGAGTGATTGATGATAAAATAGTAATAAATACTGACAAGACAAATAGTCTTTTTCTTCCTAAACAATTCATAACATAATAGTTTTGAAATTTTGAGATGATGATTTGAAATCATTTTTACCCTGTAGAGGGGGATGTTGAGCTTTGTCAGGAGATGTGTGACTGCTGCTCTCAGAGACCTGACAAATTCCACTACTCCACTGCTCTCCATCAAGCTCTCGTCCTCACCGCTCAACAGGTTCTGAGCGCTGCCATTGGTTGTGGTGTAAACATGACTCTGGAGCCATGTCCACTCCTCTCTGTAACATAACAATGCAGTTAACAAAACAATGCTATAAAAGGTATGATAAGTAAGGCTAGAAAAAAAATCTGTATCTTTGCACATTGTGGCCAATTAACCACTAAATGCATACTGCTGTTTGTGGAGACCAGTTTCCAAAGCATATCTATCTTTAAGTGATTTCCTCCATCCTCTAACATAACATAATATTGTCACATGTTAAGCTGTAAGCTGCTGCCTTCTTGGTGAAGATTTGTGGCAGTCCAACATCCAAGAACTGAGAGTCGACTGCCAAGCAGCATCATTTTAATGCCAGACACCACCACCTTTGCAGTATCCTTTTAAAAGAATGTTCATTTTTCCACAACACCAAAAGCAGCAGGTGTGGCATAGTATGCTGTGGAAATTGCTCATCAGAGTATGTGTGGCACAACATATCACATGTTCAACCTGTGTTACCTGGACACGTGAGCGTTGTGTCGGACCCGTGTGTGGCAGAGGAGATTGGGCAGCCTCTGAGGCACGAGTACCCTGATCTGTTCCACTGAGCTGCACAGTTTTAGGATGCCCACGTACAGACCTGGTTGGGCACACTGAATGCTGTGCCTGTGGAAGGATAGCTTCTCCTGGAAAACAGAGAGAAAGGGGAATGTTGTTAAGATGTAATGTTTAGATGCCTTTTAATATCCTGCATCTCATTTTGTTTTGATTTTGGTGAGCTAATTTGATTTGGGCTTATCAATTCCAATGCATTCTCAGGGGGTTATCGGGGTGTTATCAGCACTGGAGAGAAAAATATGGCTTAAAATAACCACGTCAGGAAAGTCAATATACTCAATCAAAATGCACTCAGTGTTCAGTATATTCTGCTACACAGAGCTGCTGTTCAGTGTGTCCATGAGTTCAGGCATTTTCTTGTGTGTCTCTCTTTTATACAAACACAAATCCAGGCTCACCTTGAGCTGCTCGTAGAGCATGTCCATGGCAGTGGGCTCAGGCAAGAGAGGAGTCCTGCTGCGGTTCTTTTCCAGGCGGGCCAGGGGAATCCAGTGGAGTGGAGGGTCAGGAGGGCTTAGGGTGGAGCAGATTTATATTAATTCATATTAGAATAACATGGCCACTATAATACCACCAACCAACAGACTATCTTGAAAATATAAAATATAACATACCCAGCCTGATGCCTGAGTGGATTATTATCTCCTTTGGGCAAATGAGAGAATTTGAGTGATTGATTAAGTGTAGCAGACTGATTGAAAATTCAATCTGGCAGATTACAATAATGTTTGTTTCATTACGAGTGAATGGGCCATGACTATAAGCAGCTGAATGAGTGGGTGAGTTGGAGACTGTCCTTTAAACAGAGGGCAGAGGTTAAAGCCTCCTTTGATGCCGTGTCTTCTTTGTGGAGGAAATAAAAACTGTCAGACAGGGATTAACTGAACAAAACAAACGGCTCTTTCTCACCTGGGAGGGTTTGGGAAGTCCTTCAGAGTCACCAGGAGTACGTTGCCTTGCCGGTCTTTCAGAGGTTCATAGTACACCTGGCCCAGGTCCACTGTTCCCAGAGATGACTGACAGCAGAGAAAGGTGCAGAGGTAAAACAGAAACATAAGGATGAATAAATATGAGGATATTAGGGATTAATGCAGTGAAACTCGGGTTCTGGGGGTACAGCTATGCAACCTGAGATAGTGAATAGAGGCAGCGGTAAGAAGAGTAGGAGGAAGAAGAGATGTAAAGACGTAATTAAAATAGCAATTAACCCATTTTGATGGTTCTTATCATGCAGAGTAAGCTGCTTAACTTCCTACCTGCAGCTGGGAAACGGCTCTTAAAATGTTGTGCCTGTTCTGAAGGAGGGAGGAGGGAGATGAATGCGCAGAGGAAAGGGCTTGCTGGAGCCACGGCACCTGTTGCCATGCACAGGACAACTACAAGAAAAAAATACCTTCAGTTTTAAACTCAGTTCTCAAAGAATATTATACAGGTTTCATTCTGAATAAATAAATATTTAGAAACAAAAATCCAACTGACTACACATCTATTGACTGTGGTCCAGTTGGATTAACAAGGTACCAAAATCATTTATATCAGTGTGGGTTGAATAAATCCACTGACAGATCACCTTGGCAAACCAAAGGAAGTCATGGATGATGGAGGTGGAGCAGCACTGGATCTCCACCAGTGGGATCTGGTCTTCAGCTGTCACCATGATGTTTTCCTTGTGGTAGAACACGGTTGCCAAATATACGCCCCTTATGAGATCAACATGAGACCAAAAAAGGATTAAGTCAGCAACAACAGAAAAATGAATAGGTTTCTGTGCTGCAGCCACAGACAATTTTCACTTTTACAAGTCAATAGTGCCTCTAAAATTATTTTTTCGATGTTGTGGACATTGCCTAGTGGAATTTCAAACTGTCTAATCAAATGAAAATATGAGAGAGATCAGAGAATTTTCAATTTTGAAAACAGCCTAAAATCCTCCCAGTAAAGTCAAAGCATAGAAATTAATTTTCACAGACGGACATGATAGTCCAGGAGGAACATGTTTTTAAATATATCAATATTCTAATCATGCTGTTATCACTGTGAGCTGTTAATAACACTTAACTTTATTGCAAGTTATGCAAATGATGTTTGTGCCTATATTCATGAAGCATTTTCCTGAATTTGAATAATCTATGCAGCGTTTAACCACTTTTTTAAAGCCATGCAGTGGTTTCTCTCCATTGCAGTTTGCAGCTTTTCCTACTGAAGACCTGTCCTGTTTATTCACTGTGTGGAATTAAATGTGGTCCACTGAATATATTTGCCAAGGAGAAGCCTTGATCAGTCACTTGTGACTTGCCACAGTTCAGTGATTTCATCCATCATCCTTCTCAGAAGAACTCCTCACTAATCTTGGGGCTGCAGCAGTTCGAGTGTGACTACTGTTCTTTTCCAATAACCGTAACAGATAAGAGTTTGGACTTGTACTTTGTAGTCTACACCGCTGTAATCGCATCACATATAATCCGTTACTCCCCATACCCTCAAGGCACAGCGGGACAGGTAAGACAGATGGAGCGCTACCTCTGTAGGAGGCGAACAAACTTGGTGGCGGACTGGAACAGTTGTTTGATGCCTCGAGACACAGACAGACGCTTGCTGGGACTCTGGGGCTTAGAGCTCTCTGTGGAGCGAAGGAGAAGAGGGATCAGACGGGATGAGAATCACTTTATCTGCCAAAGTACATTCACTGTGCATGCACAAGATATTTGACTGGGTGGAGGTGATGAAATGGTTTTCCCTGTAGTGAATAGAGTTGACACATACAGTGCACACTGCTGATATAAAATGTTGTAAAGCAAGAATAAAAGGTAATGCATCCTGTTCCTGTTGAGTACTTATGAAACATCACAACAAATATGTTGCAATGTCTCCTGCGTTCATCATGTTTTCTGACTTTTGTGATGATTAATTCTGTCATAGCGGAACACCATTTGGAGAACCTCAAACATCCCTATTTTTACTCATTTCCTTTAGAAATTAGATGTTGACATGGGGCAAAATACAAGGGGAAGAGTGATGGATTATAACACAAAAATTAAGACTCTGATTTTATTACATTTAATGCTACATATTTATATATCATGAGGTAAAATTATTGGCAAACAAGGTGAATATATTTTGTGAGCATTTCATTTCATTGACAGAGAAAAAATATTGTGATACTACATAAATATAAATTATATACTCTTATGGACCCATGTTGTCTATGCTTGCTTAACAGAAACTGCATATGTAAATGATGTAATTGTATCACCAAAGACCTGCTGTTACCTATGCAGTATCCTCTGTAATGTGGCTCTCTGGCATCTTCCAGCAGTTTCCTCACTATGCCCTCATGGTTTCTGAACTGGGACTTCACACCAATGCACTCTCTCCAACCTGCACAGGAAGCAATAGAGAAACAAATCATCACTTTCATTTTCATGCAATTAGGAAAATCATTCAAGACATCAAGAACTCATTTGCAGGCGAGTCCTGAGTGCTGCTTTTTTTCCTGTCTTGGTGATTAGGAGGCAGGAGCAATTGCGTGAGAGACCATCTGTGTGCTATGACTCTGAAAGTTTCAATGCTGATTCATTCTGAGCTGCTAAAACTGCATCTCCTTTTAAGAGGGTTATGAATTTCAAGTTACATTTTGTTACCTAACTGATACTGCAACATGCTGAACATCACTGATATCACTGTGTATGTGTGTATGTTTGGATTTATGTGAATATTTTTTGCCTGTATTCTCCCTTTCAAAAAATACTGTTGGCATTTTTAGCTTCATTTCAGATTATAAAGTGGAAAGTAACAGGATGGCATGCAAGAAAGATTATGAGCTGAATTCAAACTCAAAGTAGCATGGCTACAAGGCCCATTGACTCACAGTGACATCTTTAATTCTCCACATTTTAATAATTCATTAATCTACCAGCCATGAGTGGATTCCACTTCTTTCACATCAAGCTTGATGTCAGCCAAGTAATTTCATTACACAGGGACAAAGAGAAAAAGAATGGAGCCCCTTCACAGTAGTAAGTCCACATTCATCAGAGTTTGCAGTTCAGTATACTCACTGGAGGGGGCAGCGCTGACTGGAGTAGAGCACTGAGGCGGGCCCCATCCCTTCACATTGTAGGCACTCACTCTTACAAAGTAATGCACTCCCTGCATTTGGAGAAGCACCAGACCACCAAATTATCATCATGTATTAACCTTATGAATCGTCCGTTCCGGGACAAAGAAATCACATACTGCTCTCATTATTAATTCATCTGGTTAAGTAAGGCAGTTGAGTGGGATAAGTGTTCTCTTATGGGAAGTGGTTCAACACAGTAGCTGATGATTTGGGAGCAATAAATACAGTCTGTGTGTGGGTCAAAAACGATTGTGTGTGTATGGCATGTGTGTGCATAATTGCGTGTCCCTGAGCTATTTAAATATGTGTTTTTACACATATCTCTATGTGTGTGTTTGCAGTCAGTATCTGTGGATGTCCTGATGTTTGTTTGCCTGTGTGTACATCTGTGATGTGTGTCCATATCTGTGTGTGTCTTTGTGCTGCATGACTTACTGCTGTGAGTCCCTTGATACTATAGGAGGGATTCTTGGTCTCTGAAACTTGGGCTGAGCCATGGATGCGTTTAAAGCTGGCTGAGGTGCTCCATTCCACTACGAACACAAAACAATCGCACTGACAGATTATTCTCTGGCTTTACTCAAAACCCCCATAGGGGAGAACTAAGGATTTGAGTGTTTACAGAGTCGGGAACTTGCTGTACCTGGGCTTAATCTACCCTTGGCTGCGAAGTATGACATTTATGCAGCTGTAAAACTAAGTAGCACAAACAGAGAAGCCAAACAAGATGCATAAATGAAGAGCTTTTATACCTGCCAGCTTAAATGATGGGTGAGACTTTGATTATATTGGACCAATATAGTAAATATTCCATTAATTCCTTTATTTATCTGTCATGCCTTTGTCCATTTTTTGTCACACCTCTTAACAACCCTTTATATACACATTGATCTGTGTACCTATCCATATTGTATCAAATCTTGTTATTTCCCTCCTACCTCTGTATCGGGTGATGAGCCCTGTAGCGTGACCTTCTGGCTCTTTGATTGCCACAAACAAAGAGGACGTGCTGGTCACCAATATGGACACATGACTGGGAGGGCCAGGGAGCTCTGTGGAAAAAACAGAACAGTATTCAAAATGGACACTGGTTAAGAATGAAGAACAACTATAGCAACCTCAGAGAATTGCATTATTAGTCTTATAAAACATTAACCCTATTAAAATATCAGTATTCTTTGTTGCCGCTTGATTATTACTGCACAACAGACAGCCATTGGTTAATAAGTTTGTATTGTATTACTACTAGTATTCGTGTTACCCTGGTCCTCAACCACGGTTCTGTAGCTGATCCTGTACTCCTGTATATGAATAGAGCAAGTGAAAAGAGTTTCCCTACAGGGATCAGTAAACTATCACAATATTATTACTCCAATAGCCACTGTAATACTAGCCCAATAAAATTTCTGCACTGTGATCTAATATAATTGCGTTCTGCTCCTTGATTCCTGCAAAGGTGATTTTATAGTTTGCTCAACCTAAGCTGTGACCTGGAGTGAATAGATTAAGGCATCGGCCCTGGACAAAAACACATTTATGTTTTAAATTTCAAGCACTTAGCTGACACTCTTATCCAGAGAGATTTGTAATGAGAGTAAGTTTAATTTCACTGTGCCCAGGAAAAGAAGAGCTGGGCCCTTATTGACCTTAAAATAACACTGTGATCATAAAACAGTCAGGGAAGAAAACTGGAAGTGCTTAAGAGAGAAATGAAATGAGAACTAAGCAGAGATGTTTATACAAAGCAATTAAACTAAGTGCAGAGGGGACATCATCACATAATTTTTAAAAATAAAACACGAGTGTTTGGACCAATTGAGAGCAAGGGGAGAGAGTACTTTAGCAGGTTGTTGCAGGGAAAGGGCTAGGAGGCCCAGTGCAGCTGAACAGAGGTTGCACTGAAGCCTTGGGGGTATTCAGGGTGTGGATTCCTACTCATATGTGCACCAACACCAAAGTTTTGTATTTGATACAAGCAGCCACTGGCAGCTGGTGGAGGGAGTGTAGGGCATGGGAGAGTTTAGAAAGGTTGATGACAAGGCAGTCTGTTGAATTTTGAATGAGGTGAAAGGCGGATGGAGGGAGACTTTCAAGAGGCCGGCTAGGAGTTACAAGAGTCCAGATGGGAAATCAGTAAAACTTAAGAAAGAAGCTGGGCTGAATACCTGATCACTGTTCCCTTTGTCAGCAGTGATGGAGGGCTTTGTAGGAGAGGGCTGGGAAAAAAATGTGGTTCTACCTTGTTGAGACTGAGTTTGAAGAGGACAGAAAATGCAGGAATACCTGTATTTCTAGCAAGTGAGGACTGACAGAAAACAACAACAACAAAAAAAACCTGAGTGAGTTTGTGTCCCGAGCCACACTCAGTTCAAGAAATGCCACAAGCTGACCCCAGACCACTGACCTGTCTTTCGGAAGTTCTCTCTCATCCGACAGTACAGTTGCAGCCTGAGGCTCCACAGGCGGATATGTCTCTGGACGTCAGCTTGTGCCTGAGGCCCAGCCCCTGTCTTCCTCACTAGCTCATTCTTCCTCTCCTCCACCCGTTTGCCCGCCAGTGCCACCAGAGCATCCAGCTTAAGTGCCCACTCTGCTGGTCGGCACACTGAGAGGAAATACAGTGGAAAACGACAGAGCAAAGACAAAGGACAGAATCTAAATATCAATTTGCATTGAACTGTGACCTCACAACAGCATTTTAAAACCTCCCAACAGAATTTTTTGCTACTTGTGGTATTTTACAACATAAGACTTACAAACAGGGTTATGCCTGGCTCCCGCCTTTGTCAACACATGGAGCAGAGGAGAGTTGTGAGTGAGGGCAGCCACGTCAAGGGGGACCAGGCCCTGCTCGCTCACCCTGTTCACCCCCTTCTCCCTCTCTCTCTCCCAGTCCTTTTCTTTCTTCTCTCCTCTCTCCCACATGCTGCCTCCTCCTCCTCCCCCACAGCTGTGGTCTCTGGACAGCAGGCTTTGTACAGCCAAAGTGTCCTCATTTTCCACTGCCTCCCACAAGGTCTTGTACTAATGGGGAGCGGGAGAGAGGGAGAGAGAGTGTAGGGTCACAGGAGGGTGGGCAAGTGAGGGAGAAAGGTAAGAAAAAAAGGGTGATTATCAAAGAGAGATTTATTTTATGAGAGTCAGTAGGAAAGAGGCAGTGGATGACACTGTAACTCAGGACATATAAACATAAATCAAAGCAGCAGTCTCGCCTGGGATAATGCATTCACAGCGACACAGACTCAGCATGTAATATCAAAGAAAGATGTAATAATTTCAACCATGATGAAACCAAGTTAGGGGGAGACAGGGCATGTCATTTCAGACACCACGTCCAGACATCCCCTCAAAATGACAACTAAGTATCTTACAGCGTCTGCAGACTTGCTGAGGTGCCTGAGTGTGTCCACCTCCCCGGCAACAGATGACTCTCCACCCCTCAGTCTGACGGACAGGTTTCTGTATATGCGTTTGGGGGAGACGGGACCCAGAGAGCGCCGGCGCTGGGGTGGGTTCCTCATGGATACAGACATGACAGTAGAGGAGGGCAGGGGGAGGTGGAGGGGAGAGGAGAGGAGTAGAAACAGAGGGAGCAGGAACAGAGAATAGAGAATGAGGAGAATGAAGAAATAGTTGGAGGTGTGACAGATTGGTTAGTTCATTGAAAGAAAGATTAGGACCCCCAAGCTAGGAGCCACAGAGAGAGTGAAGATGGGATGAGAGAAAAGTGACATTTGAAACAGAGAAACAGGAACTTGGGGGTGGGGGAACATGAGGAAAGGTGAAAGTTATTAGAAACCTGGAGGAGCATGTAACAGAGAATGAGGTGAGAAGTTAAAAGAAGGAAATGAGAAAAAAAAGAGAATATACAGTCAGGCTCACACAGATTATTCTACAGTAAAGGTAATTTTCTGCCGACTTGTAGGGTGAGTATAGGCTGCGCCGAGTAGTGCTGTTATGTGGGTGGATAAATGGATAAAAGTTACAATGCCTGTACACAGTAGATGAAAAATGCCTCAAAGCATTTATTTTTGTGCCTCTTACTATTCGCCCTTTTGTTCTTCTTTTACCCACTATAATATGACACGGGCTTTATTCGCTCTGAATGGAGTCTCTCCGCACAAAGCAGCTGACCCATCAATCTAATTGACTCAAGAAAAGTAATCTCATGTGGAGGAGCCAAAATTCTTTCCTCATGATAAATATGAATCTCCTCATATCGTCAGCATGAAAATAAAAATCCATCTTCACTGAAACAGTAATGATGGTTCTTTATCAGTTCCATTGCGTTTTCATCATTACAATCAATCACTTTTGTGCCTGAAAATCTGTCTTACCATTTTTTTTCAACCCCTTGGAGCTAGATGCAGTCTGACATAGTTTCTACCCCTTCCTCTTCAGTCAGCAAGTCTCCTCTTTCATTTGTCTCTGTCTTTCTTCTCATCCCCTCTCTTTCTCCTCTTTCTATTCACAGTTCCTACAGTTTTGGAGTGATTTTCACGTCGCCTCAGCTTACGTCACGCCCCAGGCATTCATGTCTGAAGAGGATCTTTGTGAAAAATGGGATACTCAAACTCTGTCATGTCTGTCATCTCTCTGTCTCGTTGCAGCTTTCCCCGTCTAAAGGAAAGCCTCAAATTTCTGGTGTTTTTTTTAAAATTTCATCTCTCTATCAAGTCAAGTCCTGGTGTGCGACTGAGTGGTGCACTGTACTTGTGTGAAACTGAATACTCCCCTGGTTGCTGCTAACTGAGGACTAAATATGACCACAATGATGCCACATCTCACAGTGACACATTACCACTGTACATGCTACCTCACAGTGTGAGCCAGTGGCTTGCACACTGTGTCTATGCGAGGAGGCAGGGATATAGGGGTAATACAAACCACTGTTATTGGTACAGTTCTCCCCTGTTTGTTTATTATATCTTACGTCGGCTGTGGAAAGTGCTGATGAGACATTTGAGAGAGGAGATTAGCTTTAGTGGTGTTTGACTTTTTTTAGGTAACACATAGATAAGACGAGGCAAAACACCTGGTAAGAGAAGAAAAAAGTGCTTGCAAAGTGTGCTACCATTGCAGTTGAGACAATAACAGTTACGTGTGCAGGGTAGTGTTAAGTACTTAAAAAAAAGCTGATGCTGACCCATGAAGAGACATACAATATAGAGTCATTGTGGTTTTGTTGCATGTCTGTATCTCAGGTTGTGGAGAGGTTTTTTTCTTTTTACCTCAGTACTGTGGCCCACATGCTGAGAGTATGCTGTATATTTGCAAATAGACTTTCTGTTTTGTCACTCTGGTAAATGCTACGGCTCTCAAGTTCAGCTATGCATGGAAACATCTGATGAGTAATAATGTGTTTCTAATGCCCCAGGAAATAACACAGTGCATTCATTTGTGTGAATAAACCACAGGGGGCATCACCTTCAAGGGTTACCATATTTTGTGTATAACTTTTTTCCATTACAGTTATGTATATATATTTATTTAAGGGCACAGAATTACAACAGGCAAAATCTAAATCAACACAATATTTTCTACATTAAACAAACATCAGCAGAGCAATAGGCAATGTAGAATGTTTCTACAAGCTACACACACATCATGGGACATTGAACCTGCTACACACTTAGATTCTTTTAAACAATTTGAATTATTGTAATTCTATAGGCTAGTGACCATTGTAAACTAACATCGCCTGAATTATCAAACGACAACACTTAGCCTAATAGTGTGACACCGAATGGTCCATATATTTTCTACACCAGGTTAAAAAAAAAAAAAAAAAAAAAAAAAAAAAAACACTACCCCTTGAATGAACACTAAATATACTGAGTGAAAAGTTTTAAACTTCTTACCGTCGACACTTTCACTTTACTCGGCCTGTCATCCGACGTTGCACCGGTGCTTCAACATGTTTCTCTCATGAATACCCGCCTGTTGGTCTGTTGTAATCCATCGTTCCGACTTCAGGAGTTTTCACCTCTGAGGATGAAGCGCACCTGAACGTTACACCCCAGAAAGACACTGCCGCTTCTCCCACACACACACGCGCGCGCGCCTCCCTTGTCCCGCCCTCTTCCTACTTTATTCTCAGAACCGAAGTTTTTCTAAATGACCAAAAATAGTGTTGACTGGTGTAAATAGGCATTTGACCTGATATGGTTTGTATCATCATGATTATTATTTATTCAGTAATTTTATAGCCGCAGTGTGATTTACAGATTTGATAAATCTGTAATTTTCAGATGTCTATATAGGTATATTCTTCTTGTAACATATGATGTAAATATTTTATTAACACTGAATGCATTAACTTTACAACAACAACAAAAAGCTGTTAGCCTACTATGTGACCTTTCTTGCGCATTAATGTCAGTTGAGGGATGTGACAAAGTGTGGGTTGAGGTAACTGGAAAAGGTACAGAGCTATATTTAGGGTAGCTCAACGCCCCAATGATGGCTGCTGTATGGGTGGTGGACTAAAATGAGCAGAAAATATTTCACTATTGCATTATTCTTTCACACTACAGGCTAATCTTTGTGTGTGTGTGTGTGTGTGTGTGTGTGTGTGTGTGTGTGTGTGTGTTTGTGTTTGGGGAGGGACACAGGAAGTGATGCAAGATATATCACGCCAAATGACAGAAAAGCAAAGGGCCAGCAATGATGTGAAAAATGCCTGCATGATAAGTCTCCACTTATGCTTGGACAGAAGCTGAATCCATTTGTTTCTGTGCTATATTGGTCCCTGAGGAGTTATCTATGTGAAACCGTTGTCAAATAAAGTTGACAGATATGCATTGGCTCCCACCTGAGCGGTGAGGAGGGCTCTCTGTCTCCCTTCTCTGTCAGTTCCTCTCTCTCTCAGGGGCCAATAAAACTGCACAGACTGATGGATTTAGATCCTGTCCAAGCACAAATGGAGACTTTAGAAACAAATATTTTCCACCTTCTTGTCAGAGGTCTGCTACCAGCTACTTTCAGCCAAACAAGGCTTTGACCACTTCCTGCATGCACAGTCCTAACACAGTACACTTTGCCTTCAATAAGTTTGCTGGAGCACAGCAGATTTGTCAAAGGCAACACATACTGCACTCTAAAAAACTGCGAGAGATTAGCCTGCTGCACACACTTGTGTAAACTCATGTACGCTGGCCCAGAGAAACACACGCTCACACTGAAGCAGAGCTGAGCTGGCTACATTTCATGTCATGCACTGCTTTGATGTGCAGTGAACTGTGTTTAAGTAGAAGTACAGGGAGATTATAAATTGACATGTTGGTAGTGGCTGATACTCGCCCCCACACTCATATCATCAGATAGTTTCTCAGTTACTGAGAGGCTTGTGTTGTCATGGAGATAACCAAATTGTGGTCTTCACAGCTAAATGATACTGCAAAACAAATTCATTCCCAGCATACACTCACAGCATATCATCATCATATCAGCATTGACATTCACTAGAGGAGAAACTGATGCTGATACATCAGTTTGAAGACAATAAGGTATACATGTTGCTGAAATATAAGATATCGGCCTACGCTTGAACTTTAAAAGAGTTTTGATACATTTAGTGTTTTGACAGTACTGTTGCGTGAATGACTGAGCTTCATTGTGGAGGAACAAACCCCTGAGAAGAAACATGGGACCTAAGTAGCTTTGAAATGTAATGTAGGTAATGTAATGACAAACATGTCTGATAAATGCTTCAAAAAAAAAAAAAAATTAAAACCACTTCTCAGAGGTAAATGTTATTGAGTTCATATTTGAAAGATAATATAAACTGGAAATGAAAAAAATAAATACATTAAATGTATACAGTTCTCTATCATTTCCAGATATGATTTATTGTAGATAAATGCTGATGAAATCCTGATGTGAAATAACAATAGGCATTTTGATGCCAGTAATGTTACTCATTACATCCTCCCCTCAGATAGTATTTGTCGCTATTAACATGAGTTACAAATCTCTAAATATGTTGTTAATGTTATTGTTTTACCCATATCCTGTTTGCAGTTGAGCTCTCTTCTGATGAGTAGTTTATATATACATAAATCTATATTTTTAGTTCTTTTTGATAATTTCAAACTTAATAATTATTCGACCTTTATTTTTTCAGGTATGTTTCTACAGATTTTTAAACTTATGTTCAAAATGTTATCAGTTCTCGTGTACTCTTTGCCATTATACTTGCTGTTGGGTGGTGGACTACATTCTGCCAACGCCATATTGTTAAATAAAGTTTCGATTGAAAAGGGGTCATATAAGATTGCGCCATTTAACCTTTAGCTGCAACACTCAGGTGGCACGGAATTCTGCCAAATTATTTATCAGTTTTATGGTTAGTTCAGTGGATTGATTAAACGTATTTTCAGTGACACGGCCATCAATACCTACGTATTCCTTACAGAAAACTTTAAAAGAAAACGCAAATTGCAACTTAAAGTTTGTTTTTGAGGAGCAAGATGGGCAAGTTGCTAATTAGCAAGCTAACGCTATAGCTAACGAATTAACTGCTGCGTCATAGCTGCCTGCTAATAACAGCAGCTAGCTAGCTTCTTGATTCACCTGTGAGAAATAATTTGATGAGCTATGTTCTGCATTTCTGCCTCAGCAGGCAAAACGACCGGAATGACGAGCGGGGATATTGTTTATGACAAGATCCACTTCAGACATGACCCAAAATGGAGCGGTCGCATCGGTCCTGCAGAGGGCGGCGGGCTGCTGGTCTGTGTGGCCTGTGTCATTGAAATGATTGAGAGTGAAGATATTGCGGTGAGTGGCTTATAATAAACTTGGTTCATCTTATTCACATATGAAGGCGTTCTCTCACTAAAGTTAATCCTTTATTTAACTATATTTATTTGGCTGAATTGTGTATGTTAAGTTACAGGTGTGTGTTATTTCTCAGCATGTCCTTTCCCAGGTCCTTGTTAGGATTTAACAGAAAATATTTATGTAAAATACATTATCCTATTAATGACCCTTGATGCGCAGGATTAATTTACCGTCTCCTATCCCTCTCCCTCCCCCTGTACAGTCAGTGAGGAAGTGTTTTGCCTTGTCTAGTATCAGTGGGGTGCTCAAGTGTTTTCCGGGGGCCTTGAGAGAGCTGCTCCAACAGGACCACAGAGTCTCTATGCGTTTTACAGCTTCACTACTGGGTGAGAAATAATGTCACGTATACAACACAAGATTAGGATGTGAGTGAAGGACCAGCAAGAATGATTAGGAAGCACTGGACCTTTCTGGAATGTTTGGAAGGTCACTAAGCATCTACAGTAAGTGTGACTGAGCAGTGCGCAGACACTCCATTAGACACTGACCATTACTAACAGGCACTGATTGTTCTAGACATCTCAGTGGCTTGAGTTTGGTTGGATGACCCTCCTTGTCCTTGGAACTAATCTCCACCTGGTCATGCCACAGTTGTGCTAGTGCTTCATTCACAGCACTGCTTCTCTGCAAGGTCAGACTGAAGCAAGAGATTTTATCACATTACCTGAGCAGTAAGACACAGAAATACTCAAAATGTTCAACATAATTCAGGTTTATTAGAAAATAAGAAAGACGGTAATAAAGCAGTCTGCTGCTTTTCTTTAATGCAATGGGCATAATCGGTAGGATTAAACCAGTACATTGATTTACTGGTGAAGTTGTCAGATATTTAGTTTTTTTTATGGTTTCATAGTTCAATTATTGAACTAATTAACCCTTTAAAATCATTAACATGGGTGTTAGTCAGTTTTGTTTCTGTTAGAGATACATTTTTAGGGCCATACTTCTTTTTTGTTTGAACAAGTTACAATAGAATCATATAACATTGGCACATAATCAGCTATTGGCAAAAAAAAAAAAAAAAAATCAGAATAAACTAAATTTAACTGAAGAAGACATAATCTGATAATCAGATAACTTGCCTGTCAGTCTCTGTACTTAGTATGTAGTTTTATACTCTCATCAGGTAACAAAATAGGACGATTGATGATCTTTAAGTGGGGACTAAATGGGTGCAGCACTCATCCATTTATCTTGAAGGTATATTAAGTCATCACTATTGTAAGTATGAAATAGCACTGGTGAGTTACACTACCACTGCTATGATTATAATACAGTGTGTTTTTATGGTATTGCATCATCGGAGGATATTACTGATACTTCCCCCTCACTGTTTGAATTTCTCAAGGTTATTGCAGCATAAAGAATTATGCTATACCATTCTTAGCTCTAATCAAATTAGTGCAATGAGAGGACGTGGTAAAATGGTAAGCCTGTAAAACCTCCGTCCAATATGACAAGACATTAAAGGAGCCATTATAGTGCTTGAGGGGTGGTCTGCTGAACTGAGCTACACCATGTCCCAGTGAGAGCATAATCCAATATAAAATATGCCTTTTATCCCCCTGCTGTACATTATGCTTGTTCACAAGCTTGTAGGGCAATATTTACAGATGCAGCCAGTGAACTGGTATCATTTGTTACACACTTGCCTCGTGACAGGGCTTTTTTACTGCAACGTGTTTTGGAAATCCAGCAAAACTAATCCAGGGTACAGGAGATGCAACATCTGTGACTCTGACACAGGTTCCATTTGGGTATAAATTGTGATCATTTAGAGCTAAAAACACCATAACATGAATTGCTGTTTAATATCTTTGTATCTTGTATCCTCGATTTTTTAAAGTTGCCATACCTCTTAAGTTTGTTCCCTTTTCATGTACTAGTGTTCATTTTCTAGCTTCCTGTTTCTTATTTTACCTCAGTCAGACCTTTGTGCATCTTAATTTGTTTGTGACGTCTGCTTTTTAAATCTAGCCTGTCATTACCATTCTGTCCCTAGGGATGCTTCACACCGTCGAGGACCCTGCCACTCTGGAAAAGGTTCATCAAGGTGAAGAGATGCTTCTTTGTGGTGTGTGTGTGCGTGTGTGTGGGCATATGGGTATGTGTGGGCATGGGGGCACACACACAAACACACATACATAATGCTCACACCTATACATCCTACTCCCATTGCAGTCACACAGACACAGACTTTGTATGTAGATGACATAATGCAGACAGTGTGAAAGTGTGCACATACACACAGGCTATGAGTCAACTCCCTTTCTGTTGTAATGGTTACTGCTGGTAACTAAGGCAATCTCACATGACTCCACAGCAAATATCTAAATTTAACATTTCTGAAAGCTTTGACCTCGTTTTACACATTGACATTCTTTCACTGCTGCACTGTGCATGGCTGAAGTACCTGTTTCTCTTTGTATGTATGATCAGTTTAGGCAGCTATATGCAGATTTTTCTGTATCTTGTCTTAATGTTGGCTTCTAAGCAAACTAGCAGCTTTTAGCTCACAGACAGATTTGTCCTCACTGTAACTTGGTCTTTTAAAATGCAAAAATGTTTTAGTAAGTGCAAATGACAGAATGATTTTATGGTAGCTGTCTTAAAATGCCTAGGGGACCACTTTGCTGTAATAGTTGGTTAGATTAGACACTCCTTTTGCTCTTTACACAGATATTGTGTAAAGAATGCATTTTGAAACATTTGAGCCCTATACATAATGCAGTCACAATATCTGTATGTGGAAGAGAAGAGAAGAGAAAGGAAGGCAAGAATCTTCAAGGACTTCTTTAGCAGAGCTCTGGTTTTAGCTGAGAGGTATACCTGGCTCTTGTCCTTAGGATAATGACATCCACTGTAATGTTAATAAACAATATGAACTATTTGGTAGTGTATAATGGCATCACAACTAGTTCAAATATCCTTAAAATACAACACTTTTTAACACAGTCACTCACATTAATATTGATGAAACAAAATCCTAAAATGAAACAGAATTTAAAGAGATAAAACTAGATTACTCTTTACTTTAGAATTAATGAACATCTTGAACTGTTTTTTTTTCCCCCCACGATTGGTGAGATTTTCCAAGAAAAGTGTGAAACTGTACTTAACTGTGATGTTTATTTAATGAATGCTTAGCTGTGTTTTTTCTTTGATGTGTGTCTGCTGTGTACATGCATTCATTTGCGTGTGTTTATGTGTGTCAGTGCTGGTTCAGCTGCTTTTAGAGCTCCAGAGCGAGGTGTCATTCCACTTTGTTTTGGATGAGATGCACAAACAGGTGAGACAAACACATTTACAGACATATGGTTGCTCATCTACACATGCAGGAACAGCAACATGCTCAACATCTTAAAATTTTTAACAGCACTTGTGTAACTAGCAGCATATCTTCTGAGGGTGCTTGCCTCCCCCATGCCGCTGTTGTGTCACCTCTGGGGGAGGCAGTAGTGGAAAACCCTCATTCCACAGCCGATGCTGCAGGTGGAAAATAGTAAAGCTGTGTATACTGATGATGAAAAAGAGCTATACCACCTGATAGAGGTGAAGACAAGTCTCATTTATGTAACTAGAATAGAGCCTGATTAGGACTTTTCAAGGAAAATGTATTTAAAGAACCCTCCTTTGAGAATATAGGGTTTTAATGTCATCAGACTGAGGACTGGAAAAAGAGGCAGGTTTGTTTTCTGAGTACTGATAAGGGATGAATTATGGGCTTGTGTCTCAGATTAATATGTGAGTGGCTGTGTAGTATAAGTGGGATCATTGCAGCTGGATTTGTTGCCAACATAGATGTAAAATGAAAATCATGAATACCATTGTGGAAGTTACATTTATTTACACCTGCCATGCTGTCCCAAAGAGGTGATCCTCTGTACTTATCATGAGCAACGGTGTTATGATGTAGAGTTTTAGTTTTGTTTTGCCCACCCACTTTTAATAGTGTGTCTTTCCTGCTGCTATGTGTCTGTGTGTAACTTCCTTTTGCTGATTGTTTGTCAGTAAAGTGTCCTTGAGAGCCTTTAAAAGTCCTGTATAAATTAAGTTTATTATTATTATAATCTTGATTGTTATTAAGACACTGAGAGCCCTTGCTTTTGTTATGTTTCTCATGCATTTTAAGCTTGTATGTATTACTTGCTCATTCCTGTGTACAATGTCCCTAACTGTGTATAGTATCCAAAATCCGGTTGATCTTGTTCCTTGCTGTGAAGCTTTCCAGTATGAATGTGTGTCTTTATGATTTTCATCCAGACAAGTTCTTTCACATAGTTGAGTGTTTCTTGTTACTGATTTTTATTTTTTTTGCATTCCCTGTACAGCTAAGTGACAGGCACAGTGTGAAAGGTTTCCGGCCCATGTTTAACCTCCTGGGGGCCCTGGTGGAAGCGGTCCCCAACGTGGCCCATAGCCTTGTGACTCAGTATGGTGAGACGATGCAGCAGACACCCAATCACATCTCACAGTTTCACAAGCGCTGATCTGGGAGGGAAACAACAGTGTGATTTCAAGTGAAGAGTGAAGTGAAGAGTCCACTTTAGTGTCAACATTGCTGTTAGATGGTAGGTGATAAACAGCAGTTGTAGTAGATTTTTTTTACAGCAGTTCATATCACAGCCTTGTTAACTCACTAGTGGATAAAAAGTTGATGTATTGAGTGGGGAGATTGTTCTTCAATTGTGGAGCCAGGTTAAGCCACATTTACCCTGCTGAAGTGTCCTTGGGCAAGAAGATGAATCCTTATCAGCTGTAGCAGACCCTAACCTCTGACTTCCTTGTGCACATAAATTTTAATTTAAGAGAGAATAGAGAATCCACTGAAATAAACTAAATTTTATTACTTACTTGGATCAGGTTGGTTCATCAGTTTTAAAAATTAATGTGACAGAGAGTCAGGTCAGGTCAGTTGGCTCATCATGCCGTTACACCTCTCAGTCTAATAAAAAATTAAAGTGATACAGGAACAATTCACCTGAGATGCTTAGATTCAGGAATATATTAGAAATTCACTCCCAATGGAAGAGAGAGATAAGAAAGAATATTTAATTTTTAACATCCTTTGTTCTCTCTATACAGGGATATCTACAGTTCAATCATAAAAGCCTATTTCGACCTTTTTAATTATATCCTAATTGCATAGAAACAGTTGTACTGTGTCTAGTTTTGAAATAGTCTTTCCATTGCTGTAACCTATTCCACTTCCCTCTGCTTCTGAGAAATGACAAAAAACCTGTATTTTACATATCCTTTCCCTTGAACCTTCTCAATACAATTTCTCGAGTCGTTGTGACCTTTTCAATTACGCTCCGGCTGCATTGAGATAACTGTGCTGTGTTCATACTTAAAATTCTGTTGGCGTAGCCGATACCATGCAAGCTCATGGTGAAAATTAAAAAAGCTTCAAAACTTAAAAATACATGTTCATCCATCCTCCAAACTTAATTTCCCCATATATGTATATATAGATGTATTTGTATCTATACATTTGTATCTGTGCAATTCTGCATTGTAGTGAGGCAAAAATAATAATGTACCTCACCTTCCCTCTCAGACACAACTGCACTGATTTAATCCTTGCTGCAACCACCTGTTTGATGTCTGTCAAACCATTACGCCACTCTGTTTAACAGGCATCGTTAATCATCTTCAACCGTGTGTGCTGTAGTCTGTTTGTGTCATGCCTGAGTGCTTGTCTTTACAGGGAAGAGTGAATGTGAGCCTTATGCCAAATACGCAGGCATCATAGTTATTTTACTATGCTACGAGTGTCCACCTCCCATGTATTTTCATGAGCTTTACAAGCTCCCCTGAGCAGCCGCAGGTAGTGGTGGGTTGTTGTGATGCTGATGCAAGATGCGGGCTGCCACTATTGACTGTGTGTGTCTGTCTGTGGCCTGTCACTCAGCATGTCTCCATGGGGCTGTTTGGACTAACGACAACAGTGCAGCAATGACAACATGAGCTCAGAGCACCTAACACATTTCACTTTCTGTCTTTCTGCCTTGGCGTCTGCCTGCCTATCTAACTGATTAACCCCTCTGCTTTTTCTCACCCTATCGCTTTTCTCTGCCTGAATTTGTTTTTCATTTACCCCCCCGTGGTGCTGGTGCTGGTGTCTTACTCCCTCAGGTCCTAACTGAGGAGTAGATACAGACAAAATGAGGGAGCAGGGAGGGAAGATGAAGCATTAATGAGATAAGGAAAGAGGAAGGCAGACAAGGATAACAAGGAAAACAAGGACAATGGTACAAGCTGCAATGTTTCTCATAGCTTGAGATGATCAGAGCTCCAAAATCAACAGTTAAATGGTTAAGGACATCATTTCTTTAATAAGACTATATTAGTACACCATTTTGACAGATCAGTCTACAACTTTACTTTTTTGCAGACATTTAAAAGCTAGACATACAGAGATTTATTTTTGGCTTCAGGGAGAATTTTTTGGGTGGACCAAACAAATACATTTTATATGTGGGAAACACTGGGAGCTCTGTCTCTTCTCTATAAAAAGCCAGAGAAGAGACAGAAGGGTTTTGTTAAGCAGGGTGAAGCAGTAAGTGAAAAACAACATAGAAATGCTGTAGAAAGCACATCACAGCCTCACAGTGGGGCATCAAAACAATAAACAGGGCAAACAGAAATGAACCTTTTGTTTTCTCTGTCAAAGAAAGAAAGAAAGAAAATTGTTTAATCTTTTTGTTTCAGTTCTGTGTGTGTCTGTCTCTGTGTTTTTATGTATGCGTCATAAAAAGTGGTGTTAAACTACAGCAAAGCTCTTATTTCCCATCCATCCTTTTACCACTCTTACATTTTGTTCCTTCCATTTCCACCCTCTGTCTGTGGAGGTCTTATCTTCTCCTCCCCTCCTCTCCCTTCTTCACTCTCTCCTTTCTTTATGCCTGGCTCTCATCTTGGCCGCCTCGTATATTTTGGTTTAATCAAACATGTCTGGGAGCCTCTCCTGCCTCACATGGGTTTTGATCTGCTTCACAGAGCTGCTGGGCTTGGGCTTGGCTTTCCTACTCTGTCATCTCTTTCTCAGTCTCTCTCCTAGACACTCACCCAGTCTCTGTTCCTCTGTCTCCTTCTAGCACCAGCGCTGCCCTGCACTTTGACGTTTTTTTTCTCTGTCTTCAAAGTCACTCCTTCATACTTACTTACTTATTTGCTTCTCTTTCCTCTCTCTAGCCACCTCCATCTCTGTCTGTGGTTTCACACTTTTTGCAATCCAGTAATTTGATTACATGTTAGAGTAGTGGTTAAAGTAATTGTCATGTAAACGCTCAAGGTGACATGCATCATGATACTTTATTTGTAGTATTAGACATTGCTGACTATCACAATGATTTTAATGTTTTTATTTCTTGGTTTACTTACATTTCTGCATAGATTCAGCTTTAATGTTATAAATAATTCTTCAATTTTGCATTAATGTTCTATGTAAATTAATCTGTGAACTACATAAACAAACTCTAGACGCTCATTTTTCATGCCAGTCATTTTTCATTCTGAGTTACTGCAGTCCATGTAAATCAAAAATGTCAAGCTATTAACATAACCTGGCTTCTTATCAAGTGGCAAGCAGAGTCACTGAATACTGAAGCCATTGGGAAGAGTGATGGTTTCTCTTCCCAGTTAGACTGACTGATGAAGGAAGTTTGAAACACATTTTATAGAAGTGACTCAGTAACTCCCAACTTTTCTCAAGATACAATGTTGGTAGATTTTTTTCTTTATGTAGTCTAATATCACTTTTAGTGTGTGGCTTGATGGAGATAGTGATTATTTAGAATCTGTTAAAGCCTGAAAGAATGTATGATTGGAAGAGTGTTGTCTGTCACTGCAAATCTGAATCATACTCTCTCTGTCAACCAGTGTACCTGGGAGTTTCAGACAAAAGACACTTAACCTCCCAATATATTTTTTAATCTTCTCTAGTCACTCTCTTTCCCATCTGCCATTTTACTGCATTCTCTCCCCAATAGCCAGTCTCAAATCCCTTCATCTTCATAGCAACTGTTCCTCCACTGTTGGCCCTGTAATTGTCTGCAGTAGCAGAAGAGTTTGTTAAGGTGAAACCTTAACCTCAGCTGCACTTAGTTTGCTCCTCATCCATGTTGTCGTCTTGTTGCTCTTGATGTCTCTTTATCCATGCTTCTCTCACAATATATTACTGTTATCTCTCCTCTGAGTATCTTTGTCTTACGTGTCACTTACTTTCACCTCCTAACACAAACAAGGCCTTTTTTGAAAACTTTAAACTTAACATATCTGAACACACTTAACTTGATTTGTTCCATTCACATGTAACATATTTATTTGTTGTGATTGCACTGACCCAGTTTCCGCACATGACCATGTATATGTCCTTTCCTTTTATTCTGTTTAAATCTTGTTTGTTTATGCATCTGTTTCCCTGTCCACCAGTGTCCTTGTTGGAGCATCTGTGCTCAGCCTTGCTTTACCCAGACGAAGCACTGAAGGCGTCTGTCTTATATGTGTGGCTTAAACTGTTCGGGACAGCTGGGGGCTCAGCAGCCCAGTCTTTGCCTGCTGCCATCAGGGACAGAGTGTGTATCCTGTTGCTGCAGACCTTGGCCAATGCAGGCTCCCCAGAGGTCATCAACAATTGTGTTGGTGAGAAGAACATCTGTCAGTTTTATTCATTTATTTATTTATCTATCATTTTCATTATTATGATTTGGAAATGGTTATTTGAAACAAAATCCCTAAAAGAAGTTCTGCCTCCATCATGACATGCACAGATGCCTTTGCATCTGTCTGGAGCAAAGCCAGGATATCTTCTTAATGTTTCTGCTGGAGGAAATTAAAATATTCTTCTTTGAGCTGAAAGTTCATGGCCAAATGTGTGAAGGGTGAGCTATGTAATTTGAGTCTATTCCACTGTGGAGAAACATGTTTTTTCAAGATGAATGTATAAAAAATATCACTGAGCCCATCATCAGCTGCCTGGATGAAAAATGCATATATGCATGTATTATATATTACGCTAGATAGACTAAGAAAGATTGACATGCTATCATCTAAAGGTTTGAAGTCGTTCGTCTCAGTACCGTGTGCTTTGCCTAGGCAAGTATGATTACAATAATAATACAATTTGCAAGTCGAGATAAGGGGTGTTATTAAAATTCGAAGAAATTTTGAGTTGAGCACAACAACTACTTTGGTGACGGTCTGAGGGAAAGGCTATTATGAATGCGTTGTCATATATGGAACATACAGTGTAGCCTCACTCTCAGCTGCCTGGGAGAGAAATAGGATGAGGACAATTAGAGTGTGGATTTCAAAGAGGGGGAAAAGACTTTATAGCACGGGTGGCAATTGTGTTTTTACGTGTCAGTTTTTTCAAGTCAGAACCAAACTGAATTCACCAATTACTATCTCATCACAAGAAGTCTCCACTACTCGGTAGGAGTTATTAATAATGAAATAGAGCTGTTTTCTTTTCAAAAGAAAAATCAAAACTAATAGGTCATAAAATAACATGTCCATCATCATCTTTCTCAGTGAAGATGCAGAATCCAGGGTGAGGCTGAATGGAGAAAGAGGAGGGATTATACTGAGATTAAATCGTGTTGCTATCTTATAGGAGTTTTGTGTTGCAGTGATAATAATTTCACTGGTGTGTGCTTTGGTGATAACCATAATGGTAGAATATGCAAGGTGCAAAGGAGTCATTGAAGAGGAAATAGACTCATTATCTTATAGAAATTTGAAGATTTTATATCACTCTATCAACTTGGGAAAAAAAATCAGATGCATTATAGGCTTGGAGTAGAGTGGGAGGTGGGTTTGGTTGAGTTTTTAGAGTAGCTGTTTCAGCTGTTGTTGTTTGTGTATTTTGGAATTGATTTAATCTTAATAAACCTACCCTCAGCAGCCCCGGTGAGAACAGCAACATGGAGGGATTAAACAGGATTAGACTTTTTCTTCAGCAGTGTGTTGTGTAAAGAGCATTCAAGACACCTCTTAAAAAATGTACTCTTCATGTTTAAGTTATTTCCTGTGTTTTTGTTTTGTGTTTCATTAATTTGTCTCCAGATGATTAGAATACAGCTGAGCAACATTTAATTGCTACTTACATTAACTGTTTATTGCACTGTGTTTTTGAGTTCTAATTTGTATATATATTTGTCCTAACATAATTTTATGAAACGGAAATCAGTTACTTACTAATTATTAAAAGGGCATAATGGAGGGCGTCAGTGAAGTCATGTGACTCCGTCCTCATCTGTATGTACTATGACACTTGGCCTTGAACACTGGACTTATTGTTGATGTTTATAACATATAATATGTTTGATGTCTTTGCTTTTTGTCATGGTAACCACACCACCACCAAAGGCTTCTTCCATGTTTTTTTTTCCCTCACATAATGTGTGTCTACATCATTATGACTTATTGTAGACTTATGACCTTTGTAAATTCTGTTGAAGAAATGAATATGGTGAAGATAATCATATTTTATTCATGCTCTGCTTTGGCAAGATACATTCTACATTTTTATGACTTTCCTCTGTGAAGAATTTCATACCACAAAAGTTTTTTATAATTGCAGAAGTAGTCGGATAAGTCTCACAGATCTGATAAGTCATTAAAAGTATCGATTGTGGTATCTGAAACAGACCAAGTTGTCAACGAATGTCGGAAAATTAAGGAGCAGTTTTGTCTTTGAAACTGATGCTACAGAAACAGTGGTATCAGTACATGTCAAATACCAGATCTTTAACAACAAAGAGCTGTTTGCATCTTTGTTTATGCATATTTTTGAGTGTATCTATCAATTAATGTGTTTGGATTTGTACATACAGTATCTTTAGCTTGTAAAATATTCAACATGTATGCATATGCTTGTCATTATCTATTTTCACACCTTGTCTTTCATGTGTTAGGCCTGCTGTGGCTGCTGGTGCAGCAGGGCGAGGTGGTGTCAGTTCTGATGAACAGCCCTGACAATCAGATCATGTGCGATGGGAACCAGAGCATCCACACCAACAACAGCCAGAGCATCAGCCAAAACCAAGAGCAACAGTCCCTTGACCACTGCCCTCTGCCTCTCATACTGAAACAGGTCTCTGTCCAAACATCCTGCTCCCAATCCCAAGACCTGCATTCTGGCACTGACTATAATCATAACAAGAAGTTCTAATCCTGGATTAATGTGCCTTTGAATGGGGATTCGGGGGGGTTTTACCCTGGACAAATATTTGTGCTTCGTGTCTGGGAAATCAGTGTTTAGATTACATCTAGTTAGATTGCCTCAGTCATGACTCACGTTATAGATCAGCTCATGACGTTGGCAGTTTTTTTGTAGATCAGTAGTTTGTTGTGAGTGGCTACAAAACTAACTCCTATATAAATAATCACCCAAGTATAAATTATCTCCCAAAACAATGTTAATGTGTTATTTTTTTAATGATCCATCCTACCTAATAAATTTATTGTTAGTCAGATGCAACAGCAGTAAAACTACAGAGAACTTGGAAGGCAAAGAGGATGAAAACAAAAAAAAACATGTTGCAGTTGCAAAGGCAAACAACAGTAACTGCTACACAAAACAAGAAAAAAATAATTCATGTTACTCTCACCGTGTAACATGGCAGTATATTTGTGCTAACTTTATTACTGGACAACAGGTAATTCCGGAAATAATAACTTTTCTTGAATCCTCCACATTGTGGATTGGTTAGCATTTGCTGTCGGCACTAAGTTACATATACAATACATTAAGTCTGCTGAAGGTTGTATGGAAAGTGTTTTTAAATGTAACCAACTGATCCGTGTTCATCTCAAGGGTTAGTTTAGCTTCACTTTACCCTTGTTATTTCTTAGATAGATCACCTTAACCTCACATATTCAAACAATAGTGATCAGTAATGTTATGTAATGACTTCTAATTGTAATGTCAGTATTTTAGTCTCCTCCAGTGCTGGCAAAGGTATAGGAGGACAATGTCAATGAATGAGTGCATGAATGAGCCAGCCAAAATGAATTCATCACATCACCTCAGACTTGCAGCTCAGAGCATAGATAGTGTACTGAAGATGAGAGTGATACAGTGATACAGACAAAATATTAATTTCAGCAGCCTGGCAGTGTTGAAGAAACTTTATGAACCTCAGACAGTCTATAAACACTAAGGAAGCCTGGCACACAGTTTGAATGCCACGTGTCTTCATTTGATCGGTGGATCCTAATAAAGCCCATAAAATGTGTCTTGCAGTTGCTGCTGAGTGGTGATGAGATGTTGCAGGTGGCCAGTGCAAAGTGTATTGTATCTGTCCTGGTTCATTCTCCCAGTCAGTACAGCGCTCCCTTCATCAAGGCTGACGTACCTGGTGATGTGCACACACAGACACAAACACAGTAGCTGTGGATATGCTAGCTATTCAGGCTGTTGCCTGCTTTGATTTCCTCTCTACAAATAATTTCCTGTGCCTTCTGCTGCATTCCCTCTTGACTCCCTCTCTTTGTCTGAATTTTTGTTATCTCTCTTGCTCCTTGTCTGTCTTTGTTGCTCACTAGTTTTATATGTATCTTTTCATCATTGTAGTGATTCTATTTTTATTTCTCTTGTGCCCCAGAATTGCAGAATGTTTCAAAAGAGAATATTACCATCATTTTTTGTGTTGTGCTAAATTTACAAGAATACACTCTATTTTTGAAGTGGTATGATGATGCTACAGAAGAAAATTATAGTGTAGCAGCATTGTTCACTGTTCTCTCATTATTTCTTTAGCTCCTCACAAAAGTTGTCTTTTCTTTCCATCTCTCTTTGTAGAGTTTCTGTTTGACTGTCTGGCCAGTACTAATAGTGAGGTGCTGCTGTGGTCTGCCTACAGCTGTTTGGTGTTACTGACCCAAGACCTGCTGTTCTTCACCCAGTGTCACTCTGTTTATGGTGAGAGAGCTTTAACACATCAGAAAACACTCAAGTATGTGATCCTTTCTGTGTGTGTATGTTTGTGTTTTGTTTGTTTGTGACTGTGTCACTATAGAACTACAGAACAGAAAAACCTGCATCGTATAATTACATAAAATAACATATAATTTTATTAAACCACCAAAGTGGAGGTGGAGTAGTTTGTCTCTGTGTCACACTTTGTTGATGAGTTTTTAGATATTTGCATCTGTTCCAATCATCACAGATATATTACATGGAAACTAGAGGAACAGAGGGATACTGTATATTGTGTCATTTCAGTGAGACAGATGGTGCTATTGTAATGTAACAAAATATGACTATCAAATAAAATGGCCACAGAAGCTAGTAATAATTGCATATTGGCAACAATATCAGTATTGTGCATCTCTAATGAATGGTAGTCAATACTGGTCGGTATGTGTGTCTGTTTCTGTCCCTGTATGTATGTGCTTTTACTGTAGATGACGTATTTGAGCTCACTGTCCGTGTGTTTACTAATCTGCAGCACTTCAACTGCACTCCAGAGAAATTGTTTGAAAAACACTTGAAGTACAGACTTAATTCAGCAGTACACAGGGTATCTGGTGTAGCCACTCCTTGTGCTATTAAAGTCTTGCTCTAGTTCAGTATAAACATGAGATCATTACAGCAGATTCTGTGTTGCAGTAAATTAAAAAGATGTACCACTGCCACTGTTTGTTTGACACGCATGATTGTGTGTGTTGGGGTGTGTGTGTGTGTGTGTGGTGTGTGTGTTGGTGTGTGTGTGAGTGTGTGTGTGTGTGTGTGTGTGTGTGTGTGTCTGTCCTCTGTGTATGTATTACATTTATGAGCATGTCACTCATTTTAATGTAGGAAGTTGCTGTAGCCTGTAGTGTTGTCAAAGCACTCTCATAACTCTGGCACCGAGCAAGATTAGACTGTTGTGAGTGTTGGGGGGGCAGCCTGTCTGGTCATGTGTAATGTTGAGTCAAGTATTTCTTTGATGCAATGAGTGTGTGTTTTAGGTATTGAGTCCCTGGTGCGTAGTCTGAAGGAGGCTCTGCGGCTGTCCAACCTTGAAGTGCAGAAACAAGGTCTGCTGCTTCTTACTGAAATACTGGAAAGGTGAGACTGGTCTGTGATTTATTTTATTTATTTATTTTGTTGAGCTGGCCCAATGCCAGAATTATTCCACTGCACTGGATGTGCAGCTCCCTTGAAATTTCCAGCGCTGAGCATCTTTGCTCACTGAAAAAATTAAGTCATTACACCTCAGCATCTCTGCAGTGTCTCTTCACCAGAGAATAGCTGCAGCAAATAAAAGTAATTATGGTTTAATTAATGTGTCCCACTTAGCTGCAGCTGTTGTTTGTGCTGACATATTCATCAAAAGGTCCTTGTTCAGTTTCTTGCAAATGCAAGTGTTATACCTACAGTATATATATATTAAAGGGCAGTTCAGCTTAATGATAAAAAAAACACAGTTGAGAGTATTTATTAAGGTTTTCTGCTGCTAAGATTTGAAAAATTACGTCTTTTGTCTTTTGAGAATCACTGTGCTGGTTAGTCAAGATAATCCACACACCTCACAGTAAATACATTTTTTGGGGATATGTATTCTCAACTGAAGAAAGAGTTAATACTATTTACATTGCATCCTTTATACTGTAGCTCACTGAACTTCACAAAGATACAGGAGCAGTCTTGTAAAACCTGCCAGTTAAAAATGTAAATATTATCATGTCTAGGGACGTGACAATACACACACACAATCCTTCATATAGTCGGTGATCCCACAGTCAGATGCTGAATTCTGTTTACACATCAGTTTGTCTGTCTTCCTCCTTTCATACAAAACACTCTCTGATACCGTCTGCATAATCGCGTTTGGTTGTCTATAACTCATTCCTGATGATCCACTTCAAACACACTGACTCTTGGTGAGTTTTTTTCCACAAGTTGCAGTTGACCTGTTGCTACGCCCACACTTACCGACGCCATTCCACTTGTTGTTGTTATTGTATTGTATTGTCTTTGGTATCATAAGTATGTACTGTACTGTAGAAAAATAAGGACTGACACATGTTCAGAATTTTGACTTGGTACCAAAGTATCAGTTCTCATCACTACTTATTACTCATGAATATATGACATAACAGGTTTCTTTACATTTTCCTAACAGTGTAGGTTATAGTCGTGAGGCTAATGTGTCTTAATACTGTGTTAATACAAACAATTGTGGTAATGATTTTTTTTACACCACTATATGTTCACAAACTGAACAGCACAAGCAGCTTCAGCTGCAGCTTACCTCCTGTAAAACATGTTAAATATGGTGCTCTTGGACGTTTAATTGGATTTGAATTAACTGTCTGCTGGCTCACAGATGAAAATATATCACAAGCAAGTAAAACACTGTCATATTTCTGCAAGGTTGACACAATTTTAATGGAATGTTCCACCTGTCACATGGCAATGATACAGGGGATAAGGGATTGCAAATGGCGAGGGAAATTTGTCCTTTACACTGAGTGGAACAGTGAAAAAGTAGCTAGACTAGAGCTCTTAAAGTGCTGAACAAGCGAGAGTGTGTCTGTGTGTCTGTGTGCACCTTTATGTGCATTCATGTGTTATTTAAGATGTTCTATGCAACTACTGTTGTGGCAACAGTGAGACAGTCAGCACAACAACAGCACAACAGATGTTGTGGTGCTGTGTCATGGACCAGAAACATACTCTGGTGATCTTTGTAGCACCAATAGGTCAGCACTATTTGTTTCTTATGTGTACCTGCCCCAAAAGAGAGAAAATAGTTGTCTGTGAGTGTCAGGTAAATGAGACAGAGGGAGGGTGGGTTCGCTGTGGCTCAGCAAATAGTCACTGCTGGTATTGGCACATCAAGGCAAAGAATGATAGATGTGTGGATCAGGCAAAAGAACAGACTGTCAGCTTTTGATGGCCCTTTATTGACATCCATGTCAAAAACCTGCATCAGCAAAAAATTACTTCCTTTTCATTGTAACTTTGCCAAAGTTCCCACTGGCTCATCCAGGAGATCCACAGTTTTGACTGTCCTCTAATAATTTTCTTACAGTAGTGATGCTTTGAATTTATCATAGATATATGTTTCTCTGTCTAGTCTCAGATCTGCTCCTCTAGCTGCTGGGTTACAGTTTTACAATAGCACTTCTATCTCACTCACTATCTGTGAATGAATGCACTGTGATTTTTTTTTTTTTTTTTTTTTTTTTTTGCAGTGTGGGGTTGATGATGTGTGTGTATGTGTGTGTACAGACAACCCCCAAGTGTGCGTCTGTTCCCCAGTGGTCCAGGCTTTGTGGCAGTTTCAGAGGCTATAATAGCTGGAGTCTCCTCCTCTTGCCTGCTGGTAGCCACACAAGGTGCCAGTGCTGCCTCCGCCCTCCTCAGGTATACATAAACACACAAAGCACGGTTATATAGTTAAATAACTCACATATTGTCAAGGACACCTGTACAGCCACATCCTGGGGATTCTTAATGTTGTCTTGTGATTGGTTGTTTGTTATTGAATGCCATCTCTCAGAGTCCTTTCAGACACGTTTGTGATAAAGGACTATGTAAGTGCTTGAAGCTGAACTTGAAAACAGGTGCATTTCCCCATTAATTTACACACACCGCCACACCGTCACCTATCTCATCTAGGAATGAATACACATATACAGTACACAGAAAGGCAACCCACATGAGTATACACGTACACCCGCACAGTGTTACAGGAGAATAGACACACGCACACAGACTCCAAGACACATAGACTTACTTGTAGATACATTAATGTAGGTGCTTTGTCAAGGTCACTTCTCAGTTTCATATCCTTTGGCAAACCCATAACATGAGTTACACTCATTCAGTCACTCACAAACCAACATACACGTACTGAGAAATCCATATTATGTCCCTATATGCTGCTTGACTGTCTCATCCCTTCACCATCCTCTCTCCCTCCCAATCTATCAAGCACTCATCAGTGTTGTGTATTGTATTGTGTATTTAATGTTCAGTGTTGCCTCTTTATAAACAGCTGTCACTCTCTGAATTCACCAGACTGAATCACCAGTCTAGACCAGTCCAGTACAGGGAGTTAGAAGGATTGGTGCAGGCCATCACCAGCAGATTCTCTGAGCTGCCCATCCCCTCCCCTGTTCATCGCCGAAACTCTGTGAGTTAGTTTTGCTTATGTTTTTTTCTACCAGTATAAAATATTTAGAAGATACAAAATTCATAAACTGGTGGTGAAATGAAATGTCTGTGTTCTCTGTTTGCTGCCCTCTCTTGTAGTGATTCTTCAAATACTGTTCTCTGTGGTTATCAGTGGCTTCAGTAATGACACTGACATATCTGCCTTTGATGATATCTAGCCACATGTCACACAGTGTGTGTGTGATTGACATATTTGATCAATGGGAGTTCATTCTTCCATGAAGGGATGAATGACCTTTACTGTTGTTATGCCGACAGTTGTGGCCGGAGGCATTGTGTTTTCAGGTTGCCCGTCTGTTCATCTGTCTGTCAGTCTTATTCACATGAACGTAATTTCTCACGAATGCCTTGAAGGAATTTCCTCAAATTTTGCATATTATTGGATTCAGTGATGAACTGATTAGAATATGTTGATCAGAGGTCAAAGGTCAAGGTCACTGTGACCTTACAAAATTAATTTTTGGCCGTAACTCAAGAACTCATGCGAATCATGACAAAATTGCAAATGTTTTGATAGTGATGGCATTTTAGATTCAAAAGGTCAAAGGTCAACTTCGCTGTGACATCATAATGTATTGCCAATTTTCTGGCATTTCATTCAACACCATAACTCAGGAACAGAAGGGGAGATTGTGACCATATTTCCTGCAACTTGACTGGTTGGCAGAAACATACGGTAATTGTAGTTCATAGCTGTCCCTCATCGCTGCCTTCTGATTCTGAAACTTAAGTGAAAGACAGTCGCTCTTGTGATAGTGGTAGTTATGTGACTGTCAGTAAGATGTGTCTGGTTGGAATGTATTTATTATCCAATGTACACAATAAATGTGCTTCATTTTAATCACACTGAGGCATACTACAGATTGAAGATTCACAAAGTGCTAATGAGACCTATGAGGCTGATATTCACTGAATTAACAGAAGGATTTCAGAGTTTCTCAGGGTCGGTCTTAATGGAGACGTTCTGTGGTTTTCGATAAATCTTTAATGGTTTCCTTGAGGAAATCTTTTAGATGATGTTCTTTGATAAGACGATAATTTTCTAAGTGATATGATTAGATTTGCTTGTGCCTTGCTCCACTTCTGCTCTCTTCTCTCCTCTTTTCTTTCATCCTATTAATTTTGTTTTTTCCATCTCTCTCTGTTATCCTCCAGGGGAATCTGAAGAGGTCAGGCCTCAGCAGCCAGACCTCCAGGTCGGAAGGATTTGTGCTCCAGGCCCTGGTTTGTTTTCAGGCTGCCTGCAGGTCAGTGCATTGTCAAATCAAGGAGTTAAATGGGATCACTGAGACAGTTCAAGAGTGAAAAAACAGACTGAGTAAAGTACAAGTAAAGTACTATTTACATTGTTTGATCAATACTTTATTTAAAACTTTTACTTTGTCTTTAAAGCTTTGTTTTGTCATATCAATTACAAAAAAACAGTTTCAAAAACACTTGAGTCAAGTATTACATTGACGTGAAGTGTTAATTCGTGAATCTCAGTGGAGTCACTGAATTTAATAATATCAGCCCATCTACAGAATTTTTTGTAAAACTGTAAATCTACCAATTTAGTGAAATCCTTGGTTTGTTTGTGCCTGTATTTCTTCTGTGTCTGTCTCTGTCTATTTTTGTATCTACGTTTGTGTGTGTCTGAATTTATGCCTGTGTGTGTGTCCAAGGTTGGCTCAGGACTGTGCATCAGAGCCTGCTCTGAAGGAGAACACATTCACAGCTCCATCTAAACACAGCCATGCACAGGACTCGCTGGAGTCTCTATGTCACTGTCTGCTTCACTGCTGCGACTCCATCTGGATACCCACCGTCATTGTGAGAGCTGAGCACACATAGATGCACACATCCAATTCATCATCATCTCATCTTAACCCTCTGTCTCTCTGTCGCACGCACTTGTAGCCAAACACTTGAGAAAATTATCTTGCAATTCCTCACTTCTCCTTTCTGAGAAATAGGTCACAATGATTACCGTGTTCTGTCAGCCGGTTCCTTTAAATGACTGTATTAATAAGCACAGCCATACAGTCTCTGTCTTCATTAGCTTTGTGTACACATGGACATTTGAGCCTGTCGATCAGTGCCTCTGCTGTCGTCCTAATTGTTGTTTATGTGATATGTTTTTAATGTTGGTTCTATTCAGGCTAAAAATCAATTAGACAAGAGCAACTTGTTTACAAGTTTATATTTTGGTCATTTATGTGTTATTTGTTGTTTGTATGTATATGTGTGTAGAAACTGTGTGAGCGTGCACCCAGCGCTCAGACACTGCAGTACTTCTACTCCATCCTGTCCTCCCAGTTCACCCTTCTTCCATCTCTCATGCCTGTCTTTGCAAATAAGCTAGGTGAGTCGGATAACACAGTATAACTTCAAATTACACCAAGTATTCCCTAACTTGATTTAATTTCATTATCATGCATTCAGGTGCAAACAGGTGGCGTGTGTTCCCCCATTTGCACTGGCACACTTTGCCTGGCAGGGCGTGACGATCGTGATCTTGGAAAAATTCTGCCTTGATTGTCATACTTTGACAGTAATGGATCACTTTTGTGTCGACTGAAATACTATAGCAAGCACTGGATAGATTGCCTTGAAATTTGGTACAGTCATTCATGGCTTGTCATAACCAAGGTGATCACTTGACTTTTTCTCTAGCCACTGTAATGCATCAGCATGTTAGTAGAACCTCACATAGCCACTAGCATGGCCTTAGCCTCTTAGTCTTGTTTTATAGTTTGTCTGTAATATTACACATCTCCTGCTGCCCACATGAAATTTGGCATAATAGACATAATTAGGCTCATTTTTTTTTTATGCACACAGAATTAGAACTGAGTAAACGAGCCACTTAATGAAAGGAAATATAAAGCATTGATAATGGACAGATTTTCTTATGTTAAGATGATGGACCAAGAGTTTCTCTTCAGTTTCCTGTCAGGAGCTGAAGGTAAAGGGTTGTTTATCTGATTGATCTCAGTGGTGAACTGAAAGTTAATGGCTGTTTAATGCAATTATTTTCAGTTAAGCACCTTGCTTACAATACACTGTATCTAAATTTCTAATTAAACTAAATAAACAAAAACAGAAGCAATTTCACTACAAAGCTCATTTTATTATCACATAACAGGTTGTATTTTACTCTTAACCACTGAACCTTTCTGTTGTTTTAGCCAGATAATGTTTATAAAACCTAAGTCCATATTTTTTGTAGATTCAAATTATGCCAAAAACACCAATGCCAACAGTTGATTCTGCTCTCATCAAAGATAGGACTTAATGCCTGAATGTTGACTTGATGAAATTTCATATCACTGCAGGGGAAAAACTAGACAATCTGTCCAAAGCTGGCAGTCCACATGATGCCTCAATTTTTGACAGAAAACGTATTGCCTCAGGCATCTATACAAGCCACTGTAGTGGCATTAAAAAGAAACATATATTTTATATTTATGCTGCAAGTGGTTAAGTAAGCAGAACAGTTTTCTGGGCCTATGGCTGAGCAGTAGCCTGGCATAGGTCCAGAAGAAAGTGAGTTAGTAGCTGTATGAAATTAAAAGTGCTCTCTAATATGGGAGGGGTGCTTTCTCTCTCATCGCAGCATTGAAACAGCCAAGACATTAAATACAGCTTTATGATACAGTCGCCCCCCCAATAGAATTATAACGGGGCTGCTGTCCCATTACAGCCAGTGTAGCCATATTACGAGCTTTTCCCACTGATCCTTCAGAGTATTTTTAGAATATCATGTGGGGGGAATGTAGCCTGGAAACTAGTGTGAGCTTTGGGGATTATGGGCCGTGACTGAATCATGTAGCGTGATTTCTGGCATAATGATGATAGGTGTCGCTCTCTGTCTCTCTCCCCCTCCTGTCTGTCAAATGCCTCTCTACCTCCATCCCTTTCTCCTTCCTCTTTCTCTTCCTTCTACAGAGTACTTTTAAGCCACTGAATTGTTGAACCTGTACTTTTATTATCCTTAGACTGAGAATTTCTGACTTCTTTTCAGTACTCAGGTGTTTAGTTGCAGAATATGACTTAGTATATGTGTGTACTTTATCATATTTTTGTTTCCTTTCTGACTGTGATATACTTCAAAACATTTGTTCTAAAAAGTGTTATATAAATAGTGTTTTTATTATCAATTTCCTACTTTTCCTCATTTCTTACTCTCTCATCCCTCTTTTATTCTCCTCGTCTTCCCTCCAGCGTCCTCTGGTTTCTACAGGCTGGCTCTGGAACACAAAGGCCTCCTCTGTGCAGGAAACAGGTACACTGTAACAGGATAACCTGAGGACACACACACACACACACACACACACACACACACACACACACTCACACACACCATTTAACAAAGCACTGCTATCTAAAAGGTGTGTGTGTGTGTGTTTTAAACTGCCGTGGCTCAGAAAGTTGAGTTCTTATTATCGTTCGTTCCCTGTCAGAGCATATTGAACAATGAGACAGATAACACGACTGAGGCATCCATCATTTCTTAGTCACTTTTTTCCAGTAAGCAAGTCTTCTCAGCAGTGCGTCTGTCTCAGAGCAACAGATCTGCAGCTTCAAAGCACACTACTGTTCGCATGTGTGTTTTTAGATTTTACTGTTTTGTGTATGTAAGTGTATCTACTTTTCTGGGTGTGTGTGTGTGTGTGTGTGTGTGTGTGTATGTGTGTGTGTTTGTGTGTGTGTCTATTAGAGTGTTTGTTAGTGTGGTCATAAATGTGGTTGACTTGGTAGGCTTTAACCTCCTCTGCTCTTAGCTGTAATGAAACTGAGCCATGCCTCGTCTGTGTTTCATATTTGAAAGAACTAAGTCAAGGCACATCCTGTCCTGCACTCACCTCTAACTATATTGACCGTGCATTGTGGAGGATGTGTGCTGTGTTTGTCTCAGCTGCCCTAATTTTTTTCTTTATTTCAGTTTCCCTGCTCTCTTTCTGCTCTCTTTTCTTAGTATTCATATTTATTTGCTCTGTCTTGTGTGTATTTCTCCCTCTTACCATTTTTTTTCAGGAACCCAAATCTAAATGCATCTTGCTGTGGTTTTCTACAGAAACTCAGTATGTGTCTGCTTTCCCAGTCAGACCCTGCCTCTGGCTCCTACCAGTATGGTATGCAAATTTGCACACACACTTGCACCACACACAGAGCTATGCAGCACCAGTAAAAACCCCATTGTTCCTGTCAGTTTCCAAGCAATGGTGTTATGCTCAGTCATCTGAGGTTGCTGAAGTGTAACTGTTGATAGTGTTAAAGATACGCTTGTTTTGTCTGAAGAAGGTCAGGTCAGTTCTTTCAATCATACCATTTAGCCTAATGGAATGCCTCCAGAGGCAAATACGTTTTTGAAGAATAATTTTGTTTGATATGGTTTCACCACAAAAAATATTTGGTTATTTGTTACCATTGCCTGCAAGCCCATCTGCTCCTTCTGCCTCACTGAAAAATCCCGACTATTTGATTAATAATAGAATGCTTCAGTGCTTCAAGTTGAACTACTGGACACAAGATGTCTCCCACTTCACTGAAAAGTTTATTTTCTGTGTATGTGCACTAGAGGGTTCAGGTTTTCACACCACACTTGTGTAACTCACATATTAAATCATTGTTGGTTTCCAAACTTGTAACGTCCCAAAATCCTGTTTGGATGTGAGTTCCAGTGTCAAACTTTACATAAACGTCATTCTGCAAAATTCAAACATCCAAGTGAAGTAACAATAAGCAAAACACACATTTGAGTGGCCGGGGGCTTTAAACAACACTATGTAACTTTTGCTGAGAAACAACAGCTTCTGCGGCCACAAGTGGTGATTAGGTGCAGGATGCTGGCATGTTAAATTCTGTTGGGGTCAGAGTTGGAGCGGATGAGGGCACTGGAAGCAGCGTACCCCTAGAAGCTAACACCTAATGGACAGAAAACAAAGGCCGTCAGTCACTTGACTTTAGCTCCGACTGCATAGTCTCACCAACAGAACTGAAACACAGCCAAACAAATACAGTCTTTTTAACTGATCTACATTCTGGCATTACTCTTGGAACTTGTAACTGAGTTATGCACTTCTTGTAGTAGATCATACCCACTCAACCCAAGTTATTTAGTGCAAGTGCAATGTTTTTTATTATACATTGATATATTGTATATTATACATTGATAGCTCAATTAAAAGTTATTCTGCATAGAATTTATCACCTGGCAGTATTCAGTGGATAGAGGAAGGTAATATTCCACAAACTTCAACTCACTCAATCAAACTGACTTCATGTGACTTATTTTTTTTAAAGTATATCAGAAAACGAAATAAAGTTACATCCAGTATCTCTTTGTTGCATTCTCTATCCCTCTCTCTTTTCTCTTTATGTTGACTTCAAACATCAGTGACATTACGCAGATTATCGTCCCCACTAGAGACGCCTGTTCTCACACGTCAGGCAGCGTCCAACCGTCCTCAGAAGGTTTCAAAGCCAGCTCAGTTTACACATTCAACAGACAAGCTGATGATGCTGTTTTACAAAACTGTTTGCAAAGACACAAAATAATGTCTAGCCTCCTATACAGAATGAAAGGTGGGGACTCAGATGTGTGTACTGTAAACATGGCCTTGAATTGAAAACTGAACAGTGTTTGCTGCTTCCATGTTCCTGTGGGAAGAGTTAATGCCAAATCTCTTAAATGTCAGTGCACTTTGTGACAACACAAATAACAATTCAAATTAAAGAGCCATGATTATGTGAGACCGTATTTAAGAAACATAACTTTAGATAAGTGAAGTCATAATTCAGTATACACACCTTCAACTCCCTTTTTACATCGCTGTAACATCCCCCAACATGTAGAGTAAAATACTGATGAAAACTGGAAACTGCAGTTGCTCCCAGGAGACGTGTTGTAACATTGAGACCAGAGTTAAGTAAAATATTTCTTTGAGGTAATGAGATGTAAGAGTTGTACAAGCAGCATTGTAGGTGTGTATATTTGTTTATGTACGTTTGTGGCTGTGAGTTCTGTTGAGCTAGACTCTTGTTTGTTCCCTTTTCTCCCTGTCAACATCTTCCTCCCTTTTATCACCCTTATCTGTTTCAGTTTCATTTTCAGCCTCTTGGTTTCTCTCATTTTTCTTTGCTCTCATCTGGAATTTACTATGGCATTTTATTTTAGATGTATTTCTCATTCAAGTCCTTTGCTATCTTTATTTCAAACTTTGTTAGGCAGATTTAAACAGTTTTTAGTTTTGCTGTTTCTCCTCACCGTCTTGTTCTGTACACTCTCCATGTCAGTGTTTTCATTGTGGGTTTTGTTAATTGAATTGCTCCAATATTGCTAATTAATTGTTGTGATTTATTTATGGGCATCCTTTGTACTTTTGTAGAGCTGTCTAATAATTGAAGAACAGCTGTGTGAATATTCAAGACAGGATGTCTCTGCTCTTCTCTTCTCTTCTCTTCTATTATTTTCTGTTTTCTGTTGATCAAAACCTGAGCAGGAGGCAACCTGTCACTGCAGCCTGTCTCTCAGGTCTGTTTTTTTATTTCTTTTCTCCCATCTGTTGTTTCCCTTCTCATCTTCATCATCTGTCTGTCCTTTGCTGTGTTCCTCTCTCTCCCAGTCCTCCCTTTGAGACTCCCTTTGTCACCCCCCTCCCTCCCAGCCCTCCCCAAAGTTCCTTAGAGGTGACGGCTGCATCAGTGCTTGGTGCCCTACTCCTCATTTTTGTCTAGTTTCATAACAATGCCATTTATTTCTTGCTCTTTCTCCACAGTGGCCCCTTCAGACCACCATGCTCTCTGTCCTGCAATGGATCTGTAGCCCTGTGCTAGCTGGCCACCTCCCCTTTTAGTTCCTGTTTATATTTATCTCTCCTCTCTTTTCTGTATTTCTTGAACTCTTGTTCCCTTCTTTACTTTGTTTTCCTCTCTGGCTAGTAGTCCCACTCCCCACTGACCCTGCTGTGGCTTTATAGCCTCTGTGTAGCCATGCATCAGTGACCCTTATTCCTGTCTGCCACCATTTGCGTACTTTGTCATTCTCTTCGGTGCAGTGCCCCAGCTTCCCTGTCATTCCCTCATACTGTATACTGCATGTATTTTTTTCCTTCTTTCTTGCCATCTCTCTCTTTTCCCCCTGAACTGCAAGAGAGAGCATTGCACAGCACTATTTTCTCTATTCTGTGCTACATTTTCTGTTTCCCCTTCTCTGTGTGTTATCTCTCAGTTCAAGTCGCATCTCATATTCTTCTCCCTCTCTCTATTCACCCCCACCAACCCCCCACCCCCCACCCCTCCCTCCAGCTCCCTAAAGACCACCCAGAGATAAAGGCAACATCACAGATGGTAGATGCATATAGTCCTGCTCTTTTAGCTATTTAACAAAAAAATCTGAATTCTCTGCTATGGTTCCCTTGTGTCTCCTCTCTCTCTTTCCATCTTATGTCATATTGTTTATTCATATATATCATTTTCTTTTGCCCACCCCCACCCATCCCAGTCTTTCAGTCCCACAGTCCATAAATATGGTGAAGCCCTCTTCAGCACTGTCTCACAGTGATCCCTTGTGTCTTTCATCTTCATCCATCTATCTCTTGAAGCTTCACTTCCCTTAGCACTGTTCCCTTCCCATCATTCCATGTGCCTTCTTCATCTTGTCTTCCTATTCTTTAGGGACCTCATTTATAAACCAAAATAAAAAAGTTCTTTAACTTTGTCAGATTACATAGTATATCTTTTTCAAAGAACGTAATAAAAAATGAATTTAAGTATCCGTGACAGCCATAGCTTGGTTAATGATGGATATTGGCTTTATGTTTGGATATAGTATAGATAATTGGAAAAGTGTGAAATCAGTGTATACCCACTCATTTTCGCCCCCAGATGAATTTTTCATAAACCATGGCTTTGACTTGGTTTTAGTGGTAAACATAAAATTGGTGAGTAATAGTCCTTTGTAAATGAGGCCTCAGGGCCTCTTCTGCTGCGCTTCACTTTGTTCCATTCATTTCTTTCCTTCATCCATATCCTCTCCTCTTTCTTTTCTTCTCTCTCTCTCTCTCTCTCTCTCTATAACTTGCTGCTTTTAACATTGTTTATTAAACCTCTTTCCTCTTTCCTTGCTCAGATGTTGAGGAGGTGGAGAATCTTCTGGTACACAACCTTCCCCCTCTGTGTTGTCGTCTGTCAGACTGGCCCTCTCTGCTGTGTGAGGCCCCTGGACTCCAGCTGTGTGAATACAAAGGCCCAAGGGCCACTCAGTACTGTATGGTGATATTGCTACACCTTGCCTTGCAGCAAGGAGACAGGTAATATTGAAAGAGGATTCTGACATTTGGTTTTGCAAGGGAAATCTTGCTAATACAAATTCCAAAGAAGGAGCGGCATAGTTTGATTCATATTGATGTATTCAAAGTGTTTAAGCAACACAGTAATTTCCTAGCTTGGTGGGTGCTGAGTAGCTCTTGGTAGCACTGCATTACCTGTGCTAAGGGAATCAATATAAAGAGTAAAATGTCACCACCACGCCTATCTGTACTCCATACCAGTGCTGGCAGCCAGCCAGCTGCACCATTAGTCTGTACCCAAGTCTGTGTATAAACTTAGGACTGTGGCTTTATCAAATGTTACATCTTCTCAATATTGATGTGAAAATATTTCAGAGATGTCTATAGGTATAGGTATTTGATGTTAATAATAGTAATTTTGAGAAACATTGATTCTTAATGTGGATATGATGATCAAACAGAGACATTTATTGTTGATTTTATTCAGCTGAAGTTTAATAACTTAATGCAGCCCTTGACAGCAGAAAAGGCAACATTTGAGCGGTATCATAATATTGAAATATCCAGAATCCCAGATGATACCTAGTGTGATATCACAGCATCAGAATTATATCAGTGTATCACTTGGCTCCACCAAGAAACCAGCTGGTTTTGCATGTTGCTGTGGCTCTCTCCCTGCTCTAGTGGCACCGCTGCGGACCTCTGAGGGTGTTCTTAAGTACATATTTTATGACCTCTGAGATACGTCAGCTTTTTTGGAAAGTTTAATCTGTCCTTTAGTGCAACCTCGCCTATGCATTACCCCCAGGCAAGGGATGAAAGCCTCTCCCTGCCACTGTGTGGTCTCATCAAGATTAATGGTATCTGTAGCCAGAGATTTACATAGTGTAAAAGGGCTGAGTGTGTGTAGCGTGTGTGTACTCAAGGATAGGATCTGTGCATATGTGTGCATGTCTGTGCGTCGACATACAATCTAACTGACTGTGTTTGTGGATGTATGTATTTTTGCGTGAGAAAGTGCTATAGCAAGTTTGTGACATCAACATGCCCCTGGAGCTCTTTCTCTGCTTTGCACACAGAGTTTGTGTGTTTGTCCACATTATTACCCTCACACTGAATGTGTCTGCTGAGGTTTGTTTGACATTTAAGTATATGTGTGTCTGTGTGTTTGTATACAGTTGTATACAGTAAGTAAATGTTTGGCCACATCTATGTATATTTGTAATGTTATAAGTTAATTGTCATCATTATTTTGTGTGTGTGTGTGTGTGTGTGTGTGTGTGTGTGTGTGTGTGTGAGATGCCCAGGCTCCTCCCAGACCAGACAGTGTTCTCCAGTGTGTTGTGGCTGTTGCGGTCAGTGCAGGAGCAGGGCAGCTGTGCCCCGTCTCACTCTGTGCTCCGCTCTGCCCTCTACCTGCTGGCAGTGACACAGGACAAGAGCCACAGCCTCGATGGGGTAACCGAGCAGTTCACTGCACAGAAATCAAAACGCATTCTGTAACTTACAAAATTAGTGCAGTACATAACAACATCAAGGCACAGTTTAAGAAACTCTGTTTATGCTTCTCAGCAAATGTCCATAACTTGTAGAGCATGTGGATTTTCCTTATGATGCCTCAAGATTCAAACTCATTTTTATACATTTTCTGTATTTCGAACTGTTCATCTCTTAGCCTTTATGCTTACCAAAATACTCTTTGACAGCTGAGACAAGAAGTCTGCCTCAGTTTTAAATATTCTATTTTATTTTCTGCTCAATGAGTCAACCTAAGAAAGCTAACAATATGAAAAAAAATCCTCACATCATATTGTCACATTCTTTGACATAGGTTTACCTTTAAGCAGTGCCACATTAAAATGTCAAGATTTCGTGTTGTAGTGTTTGGCATGTTTTTTCTCTGTGCGCAGAGAATGAGTACAGCTTGTACTAGGGTTAGAGCTCTGTAAGGTTTAATATGGAAACCATTAATGTGAAGGCCCCCGAAATACTCAAGGCCTGACAGCTCATATTCATCTTTTGATGCAAAATCCATATTGTGCTGTAGATGGTTCAGCAGCAAAGAATATTAATTATAACTCATCCTTTTTTCTAAAGTTACAGAGAACAAATAACATTTTCTCAAAAGAATGTACTTTTCATTTTTCAAAGAACATTATGTGGTAAAACTCTGTGCTGCTGTGCTTTTCTGAAAGTACTTAGTAGTATAACCTTTATGTTGACTATGAATATAATAAGCAGTAGATTACAGGAGACTTTGTGCTATGACTCAGGACTCCGACTCAGTGGGGTTTAAAAGCAGTCTCACATCTGGGTTGTGAAAAAAATTGTCTTCAAAACCTCAAACTTCTTTAAATGTGTGTGTATGCTCATCCTTAAGAAAGTACTTTGGCTTTTTCAATCTTCTTTTGCCAACCTATTCAAGGCTCCTTTGAACTGCATCAGCAAGGCACTCTCCTCTTGCCAAAGCTTCTCTTCCCTCTACATCCACCATCCTGCACTCCTGCATTTCATCTGTCGCTATCCGGAGCTAGCAGAGAAATTCGGGCCCTCGGTCCTGGAGCTTTGGTTGACCAAGCAAGCACAGCACAGAGATGCAGGGCCAACTGTGGTAAGTGGGCAATTCGCAATTCTCAGACTCACATTTTACAGTCAGTGGATAATTTTACTGATTTAATTGAACGCACTTGTTTCACTCCAACAAGTTTCACTAATTAATTTCACCGGAGTAGGTGCTGCATGTATCTGACTGTGTTTTTTAATTCCCTTTGAATGCTCACAAGTGAAAATCAGAACTGATGAAAAGGTAGATGGATTTCATTCCTGGGTATAGGCAGACGTGCAGGAGAATAGAGAGAAGAGAAAAATCCATGCAGATGAGAGGCAGGATCAGGAGCCAGACACTGAAACCATAGAGCTTTTGACTCTGATGGAGAAGTATCCAGCTGTCACAATGACACTCCTGGTGAGAACTGTTTAACTCAAACAGGAGATGGATTTGACGAGTTGGTCAATTTAAATTGTCACACTCATGTAGATGTATTTTACAAAAATAAGACTTATGTCCCATAGTTTATGAAAAACATTGTCAACCTGCACTGTGTACCTGGTTGGCTAAAACTATATTCTACATTAATTTTAATACCTGTCTGTACCTGTCTACAGGACATGCTTTGCACCAGGGAGGCCCCTCTGGCAGAACGAGCCCTGGGGGTGCTGGAAGTGCTTTTGCGTGGTCAAAGAGACTATGAGGTAGATTTATGTGCCAAACTCAGACCAGCCCTTCTCCAGGCGCTACAGAGGCTCAGTGTGGAGAACATGGGCCATGGGCTCACACAGGGACACACTCAACAGGGTAAGAGACAGTAAACACCCTGAAGGAGTATATCATTTTATAGAAGCAATGTTGAAATTCCTGTGAAATATTTTGTGGAAATTCTGTGCAACATTCTATAATGGAAGAAGTTGGGAAATGTAATAATGTGTAATGAGTTTGTTGTCTTCTTATCAAGAAAGCTTCATGTAGAGGTGACGAAAACTGGAACGTTTCTTTAACTTACACTTCTACTAGTAATTCATAGGAAATGCAGAGATATATTACACACCATAAAATCTTAATGACAGCGTCATGCACCTGCAGTGCAGTGATGAAGCAGTAATAGATTCTTTCATTTGAAATGTATGTGCATCAATCAGGGAACTTTGAATACATTATGCATGATCACAACTTTTTATAACAAACTGTTCTCTGAACAACACCAATGCATGCACACATACTGTGAACATACATAATCATACAGATGCTGAGACACACATGCACAGATCTGTTGTTTCTTCTAATTTAATCACTGATCAAAGATAAACTTGTCAGTTGTCTTGTCTCTTGATGCTGAAAACTACACTGTTGTCTGCTGTGAATACGTCTTACATTTTTTAAGGAGTTACCAGTTCTCAGTTTTTTAAACCTCTTAGCTTAGTCATACACTGTGGCCAAAATTAGACACAGACACATGCTCACTAATACCTTAATAACTTTCTGACTTTCATGGCCACAGACTCTATCACTGCAGTAATACATCTAGATCCTCACACAAAAGAATGTCACCCATTTTTGAAAAGATTTTCTACAGCCTACACTATACACTATCACGTATCAAGTTTAATGGCAACAGATTTGATTTCAGCCCCAGTTATATCTCATTAAATTGCAGATACAGTTAATTGCAGTTGATAGATTGAGGTGAGTGTTACTGTTTACTCCCCTGAGTTCACTGTTTGCGATGCAGCAGACATTGTTTTGTTTTCTTCCTGGGTGTTTTTCTATCCTCTGTTGTACATATTAAAACTTTATATAGCAAATGAAAGCTTAAAATGAAATTGTCTCTTCCCTGCTCAGTAAAAGCTCATACACATAGTTCAGCCACACACACACACATATATACACTCATGGGTTTACTACACATAGTGAGATGTAATAAACCAAATCCACCCCAACAGTCTTTTTTTCTCCCCACACAGCAAACACTGAAAGAGTTACTTAATTAGATCTCAGTTTTATAAACAGCCAGCAGCAGCAGCAGCAGCCACAGCCACACCTGGGCTATTTGGTCTCAGATGCCCATCTCTTCATATTGACTGAAAAGTTACATTTGATTAAGAAAAGTTATTTTGTTTAAATGTCTCTCCACAGAATTCCCATAATGTAGTGTACCTCACTTTCCGTACAACAAAAACATTTGATGAGATCAAGACATTACAAGAAAACACTTTGGACCTCAACTCACAAGGTTACCATGGAGACTAGAAACAGGGTTTGTTATTAATTTTTTTGATGCTTAAAATACCAATTTTTACCTTTTTTTTTACTTGACAAGTCCATCTGTGTTTCATGTTATAGTTTCACAAATGTAAAACACTGTACAAACTCACTAAAAAGATGTTTTAAAACAGACCGCATCCAATTAAAAATAAGTAAGCAAGACTAAATCTGACAGAGAATTATGTGCCAACTTTTGCTACTTAATCAGTTTTGGGGTTTTTGCTATTCATTCTTTCAGATCCTCCATAACTTAAAATGAATTCATCCTCTGCTCCACAAACTGAGAAGGCCAACAAATTATAGTGGGAATTTGAATGATGATAGCAGTTGGTATAAATAGACTAAGACATCTGTAAAGTAGCATAGAAAAGTAAGTTGCATAGATTAATTGGTCCATTTGGCACATTGTGCTTTTGCAACATAATTGAAAGCACTTAGTTTAATTATACTTACATATTGGATCATTTGATAGAATACCTATGCTGATTTATGTTTGCTGGGCTATTCACCCTGGCAGCATTTCTTTCTGATGGTTCCAGACATTGTTCAAATGACATTGGGACTCATATACAGCTGTGAATGGCTGTTCAGTCATTAAAAATGTCTCTTTTATTTTTGTTTATCCCTGTCAAATATCAAAGTATGCAAAATATTAATTAAAAAAAACTGTAGGTAATGTAGGTAATGTGGCCTGTGATGATACTATTTCTTTCAACTTTCCTGCCAAGCAAACTCAGTTTTAACTACACAAAGGCTCTCCTACAACTTGGTTAGATTTAAATTGGAATGGAATAGCAAAACAGCTCCCAGAGCACTGTCGCCTGTGATTTATGTTTGAAGGAAAGAACCATTAATCCTCTGTTATAACAAACCCTCCCAACATCCTTTGTCAATACAGACAGTGGGACGCTAGTTTATCTAGATGACTCCCTATGTATGAAGCCTATAGTATTGAATTTAATTCAACAGACAGTAGTATCAATGTACATAAGAGTTATTATCATACTAAGGTTTGTATTGTATATGTCAGAGAGGAGAACTCTGAGATTGGTGTCAGCTTTGATGTAGAATCAGTTTGAACTTTCAGTACTGAGATAGCATGAATTAAGGAAAGACCAGAGGAAGTGAAACTTCTTGAGGACACTGATAAATTAAATCAAGCATCCATTGCAACCTATTGTCTTCGTAAGGTACAATATATGTTAGATCATCATATAACAGACAGTATACATGCAGAACTGTTTACTGTCTGTTATAAAATTTGTCAAATCACTGAGACATCAGAAAAAAATCTTCTTGTAAGTAGATTACAGTTAATTACAGTTTTCTGTGAATAATTAATTGGACTAATTTGGCTTAGACAATTTAGTAAAACAATAATAGAATAAATCATGTTATCACACTACAATTTCACTAAAAGTTAATTCATGTTAATGAATGAAATCAAATGCTGTCCTGTCCAAGTCAGGCAGAGGATGAACCAGGTTCACTGGTTTAATTCTGTGCATGTCATATCTGGTGCTGTGATGTGCATTTGGTAGGGGTGTCTATCGGATGGCGTTAGGATATCTGTTTATTTGACTAGGGTAATGAGTTCAGCTGAAGGGTATATCACCAGTGTGTCAGCTAGGGGTTCAGAAAGTGTTTCTGTGGTTAGCCTCTGCCTGCTTTTTGCTCATTCCAGGCCCTGTGGGAATTACAGACCGTTATCCTGCACGTGCTCCAGTTCAACCCACTGTAATTTGCATTAATATATACTTTATATTAGCCTCTAATGTGGCGGCATCCCAAGGGGAGATATTTTAATGTTATGCGCTGCAGCGGTGAAAGGAGTATGTAGATGACTATTCTGCCTGATCTTCCTCCGGTCTCTTTCCTGTTAGAGTAGCCCTGCCCTCTGTCTCCTTTTTCACATCTCTCACTGTGAGTTTCTGGATCCAGACTCAGAATATTCTAAGTGTTTGTGGTAATTTTATTGTAGTTTTCTTCTTCTTGCTTTGTCGTCTTGCTTCGTCTTGCTCCAGCCACCTCTCGTTGGCAAACCAGTACTTCATCAAGTCCACATGTCAGTGTAAGGTACACACTTGTTGAAGAAATTGTTCTCTCTCCCTCATACACAGATATACACCTTTTCTCTCTCTTCACTGTTTTATTAAGTTTGTCTGCTCTCTCCCTCACTTTCATTGTGCTCATATGTAGTTTTATATATCTGCCTGCCTGTGTCTCTTGCCTCTTTTTCAAGTTTCAGTTTACAGTCGCACTTTGTATCTTTCTCTCTTTGTTCAGCAGTGCACTCACTCCCTCTGGTGCTGAGGCTACTTTGTGTGACACAGGCCAGCGACCCGCCATCATCTGCCTCCTACAGCAAGATGGATGGAGTGCACTTCAAGCTGCTCTACCATGGTGAGGTCAAAAGGTTCTGCAGGCAGGTTATACTAAGTGTACGCTAACTTCCTCCCCACAGCCTTCATCTATTAGCATATACATGCAAACACACATTTTCTGTACATTGTTTATATTATTCTGAATATTTCACACCACACCCTTCAGATTCAGAACACGCTTGCTAGATTTCAGACACATAGACACACAACACATGTAATTCTTTGCAGAGATGTATACAAACTAAAACACTCTTCAGCATGTCCCTGGCTCACACTGGTACTTGCATGTTACATTACAGACACATGAACATCTAGTGACTGTACAGACATATCTCTGGAGTCACCACATGGTTTGCTGTGCTGCTAGCTTTTTCTCCCTCTACATTCACCTGCTCTAAATGGAGGCCTCACTCATCTATGATTTAATATCATCATTGACAAACCTACTCAGATGAGCACTTGCTGCTAATCTGCAAATAGGAACGCTCTTCAGAAATGTACTAGACATATCTAGCATATTATAACTCCAAGCCCATTATTATTACAGACAAATTTTGCTGTGCTTTTTGCCTTGATGTCAACACTCCTCATCCCTCTGTGCCTTACTACTTAATTTTTGCCTTTTTACTGCATTAGTGGAACCTCATCCTGTGTTGTTAGTTATATTTTCCAGCTGCTCATGTTTGACATTTTCACTTGCAGATGAGATTAATTCAGTTTTTACCGCCTGACAGCAGACATGACGTGACAGGCAGAAAGTACCAGAGCTCATCTTGTTACATTTTATCTGTCTGTTGTATTGTGTGTTGATGTCTTTGGATGAAATGTTTATCAAATGCTTTTGAGAGCAGTGCAGATGAAATATTAGATAGACAAGTGAGCGATCAGACTTGAATGTGTTATTGTGTGTGTGTGTGTGTCAGTAAGCAATATAGCAGGAAGGTTGAAGCCTGCCGACACAGAGAGCCTGCTGCCAGCCCTCAACTACCTGTATTGCTGCCTGAGTCTGTCCCCTGCACATTGCACTGACAGAGGTTAGACACACACTTCCTGTCTCTCCAACTCTAGGCCTCTCCATCTTCACATATTTGTACTCTCCTGACGTCGCATCTTTCACACACCCTGCCTCTTCACCCTCTGTATGTTTCTGTTTCACTCTCTCGGTCCCTCATTTCAACTTCTCTCTCCCTCTGCCCTGTTTTGACAGAGGCGAGAGACTGACCTTGACAAGTAGCATTGCGACACAGAGGAATAATAAGCATACAAGATGACACCTGCTGTACACCTTTATGGCACACGGGCTGTGGCTCAGTCCTGCACATTGTCTTTGACACTTGCACACACATGCTGTCACATCTGAGAGCTTCTCACACATTTGCACAAAAGTCCTCAGGTTTGTGTTGTCACCTTGCAAAACCTAAATATTGCATACGCCTAGACAAAACCACACACAGACATAGTACACCCCACACACTCATGCACTAACATGGTCAGAAGAATAAGTTTAAAGATCTCACACAGAAGGACACACACACACACACTGAACACAATTTCTTTTACAGATAAGAGAAAAGTAAGCAGAGAGAAGAATCTATCAGACGGTGTCCCTGAATGGATTTATTAGACATCTCTGTTCAAGAGAAAACAAAAATCACTTCTGAATCCTACAAAGCCAACACAAAATTGGAATCAATAATCCAAAATATAGAAGTAGCAGCTCCACTAGGGAACTTAATATTGGAATAACTTACAGTGAGCTGCCATCAACAGGATGAATCAAGATGTGTTATAATGTCTCTTACCAAATTATATGACATGACATATTGATTGGAACTTATTTTATTACAAGCTAAATAATCTGCCTGCACAAGCTTCCAAGCAGGAAAAATCCTCAGCAGAGGTCACTGAGCTGGTTCGTTGTTAATAAGGTGAGGCTAGTGGCCAGTGAACAGGAGTACCATTGGGAAGCAAAGCTAATTACGCCCATAGCATTAGTATACTGCCTCTGCTGCAGCCCACCTACATTCACCATCTGCTTCTTCATCACTAGTGGTGAGTTTACAAATGCTAGTTATTTCAGCCTTGGGCTAGACAGTGTTTCAGCTGATGTTGTGTTGTACAGGAATAGTAACACATTCCTCTGTCTCAAGGCAAACAATAGGATATTATAACTTTAAATGATATGAAATAATAGTTTTTCTGGTACTTACAGTTGACCTGGTTGGCTGCCTATGTGCTGTATATAACCCCAATATTATGCAAATTCCACTTGTATTCTGTACCTTTTTGCTGATGCAGAAACCACATTTCTGAGTTGAATATCAAGTTAAATCAAAATATATGTGCACCTTACTCAGTCAAGGCTGAGGTTACAGACTTCAGTTGCAATAAAAGAATGATGTAATAGTGATTGTGTGATTGTGTGTGTTTGAGCAGCTGAATGTGGGCCTGTGTGTGTGTGTGTGTGTGTGTGTGTGTGTGTGTGTGTGTGTGTGTGTGTGTGTGTGTGTGTTAAACCTGTTCAACCAAACAAACCTGAAGTAAACACATGTTCCAAAGGCGTCAACAGGCGCCACAGAAAAGTAAAAGTATGTGTGTGTTTGTGTAATTGTGGGTGGATGCCTGCAGCATGTCACTATGTAGTCATCCAGACCAACTGCTATTTACACACACACACTGACACACAAGTACAGATCCCTTCAAAGCATGATCACATAGTGCCTTCTCCTCCCCAGCTGTCTCCATGCTGCTCTCCAACAGTGGACTGATGGACCAGCTGCAGACAGTCCTCTCATCCTCCTCCTCCTCCTCTGCTCCATCCCCCTCTCCATCAGCCTGTCCTCCTTCAGCCCTGCTGTGTTGCAGCCATCTTCTCCTGTCCTCCCTCATTACCTTGCAGTGTGTTCACTCCGCTCAGGTACACACCACAGCTCAGCTTTGCTCTTATCACAACTTCAGGATAAAACTTCCCACAGTCAAGGCACCATCAAGGGCAGGACGGAGAACATACAGTAAAATAGAACATAGAATCAGATGTGGGGGCAGAATACAAAACACCAACTGGATTGGTTCGATATATATCACAATAAAGCTGTGGTATAAAACAATACACCTTCCTCTCTGCTCTCTGCTTGCACTGCAGGAATAATACATTCTTACTTGCAATGATATTTTTGGCCCTAATCTTGTTATTCTTCTTATTCTCTCCTCTCTCCCGTGTTCTTTCCTCTCTCTCTTTCTCCATTATTTAAGGTCCATAAGAGCATCAGTTGGAGTCTGGACACAGCTGTGCAGCGACTCCTTGTTCAGAAAAGAAGCACAGACAATCTCTTGCTGGGTAACAAACTCAGAATTTTTGCAGATGATTATTTTTGAAAGACTTTTGCCCTTGCAGGCAGCAGATGCTAAAACAGTTCATCAGCAATGCAAGTGCTATGCTGATAGCAAGTGCGTGTAACCTAGGAACATTTTAGTGGCTTTCCAGGATCTTATGAATTTGCACACAGCTTGTGTTTTCTTTTTCCATTTTCATTCTTGAACCCCCCAGTTTTGTATATTCTACTGATCTCTTCTCACTTCATCCTTTCTTTAATTTTGTGCTACTTCATTTTACACTGTCCAGTGCAATTGCAAACACACTAGAACATGTGTAAAACCAAGACACCTCAATGCATGTCAGTAGTGTTTGGTTCAGATTTGAACAGTGTCAGGCAACCCTGATTATTGCAGCAACTGTCCTTTATAAACAACAGGATAGACTAATGAGGTTCACTACAGTTTGGTTTACATGTTGTCCTGTATGGGTAGTAAAGTGTCTGTGTTTAATCCTTTGCAGAGGTAACCGAACCCTAGGCATGCATTTCACACACTTTCATTATATTAAGTAGCCCACATCCCGCTGCACCACTCGGAGACAGATCATCCCTGCTGCTCCAGTGTCTCTGTCTGTCAGCTGGATAAGTGGCCTGTCAGGATCGCTGTGATGTATTGGCTCCCTCCCTCTGCCTGCCTATCTCTCGTTCCTTCCTTCTCTCTCTCACTCTCGCTCTCTCCTCTCACTCAGTCTACTCTGTTCTTCTGTCTTTTTTTTTTTTTTTTAACATTTCTTTCTCCACTCATCCATCTCTCTCTCTCTCTCTCTCTCTCTATCGCAGTGCTCTGTCCCTCCTCCCTTTTTTCTTCTGCCACTAATTGAGTCCTCCCTCCCTCAGAGAGATCTAATCTCAGTGTACATGGCATAAGTGCAATTCAAATGGCTGGCAGCTCTCAGTTTGGATCCCTACTGTGTTTTAGCAATCATTTTGGCTGTGTCTCTCTCTTTATCTCCATCACCACTTTGATCTCTCAGTATTGCTGACCTTCCTTCAACACTGTCTCTCACTGCCTCACACACTCTCTACATCTTTAACTTCTTGGCCTCCCTCTCTGTCACATATCAATCCAAAAATTGCCCTCAGTTCTTTTTATCTGATATTCTGCCTCTCCTCTGTGCTTCTATTCCCTCTGCTGCCTCCTTTCAAAATCTTTTTCTATTTCAAACTTCCACTTCCCAGCCACTCACTCACTCAATCACTCCCTTCTCTTCTGCTATGTACCTGTTTCTACTGTGGCCTTGCCCTCCACATTTTTTTTGCTTTTTCCTCCTCTTGCTCTCCTGTGTGTTTAGGCTTTTCATCTACTTCTAATTCCCTTTGACTTTCCAGCCATTTACCAGTCCTCCTTTTCTCTCTCTCACTTTCTCTTTCCAGTCAGCTGCCTGAGATTGCTGCAGGCTCTACTTGATGTTGACCTAGCATCAGCCGTGGTATGTGTGAGCACTAGTCCTGGCTTGGTCGGGCCCAGACCCCTTGGGGTCCAAGACGGAGCTTTGTACCCGCTTGGCTCCAGAGGAGCCCAGTGCCTCTCAACTGCTCTCAGTGGACTTCTTTTGCAGGTTGTGGTACTAGGGGGATTTATATATGTGTCTTGTGTGTGTGTGTGTGTGTGTGTGTGTGTGTGTGTGTGTGTGTGTGTCTCTGTGTGTGTGTGAGAGACAGAGAGAGAGAGAAAGAGAGATCATGTAGCTTTGAGAAGGAGACTGAGGGGGAGATTTAGGGCAAAATAAATGACTGGAGACACAGGTAGTGTTTGACCATTAACAGTCAAATTGTAAATAATGGTAGAGTTAGCTCTCTTGTTTTTGCTGTTGAATTGTATTAAATGTAGTATGGATTTTACATCAAGAGATAAATTTTAGTTTGCCACAGGGACTACTATTGCAACATTGCATTTCCCACATTTCTTGTTTGTGTGAGGCAGAAATAACAGAGAACACCTACAGTAAATTCTGTGTTGTAATGATAGGTGGAGTGCTACCAAATAGATTGTTTTCAACAAGTGATTTTAGTTGAATGTAGCTGTTCTAGTGTTAAAGGAAGACTCCAGCTGTGAACAAATTTTGTGGTGAAAAATGAAAAACTAAAGCGACATGCACAGTCACTCTCTAATGCATCCTTTTTATTCTCAGTTCTATGAATCAGCAAACATTGACTTACTTCAGATGCTAACAGATACAATAAGAATAACAATATGTGCAGAAATGTTCATCAAATAATTAAAAACAAAGAGATTACATCACAGTTATCAGTGTCAATCTATCCTCAAACAGCTTTACATAACCATGTGCTCACACAGCTGTGGGCTTAAATGTTTATAAGAGGGTGCCTCCTCTCTCTTTCACTCCACTCTGTATCTCTTGCAGCAGAGGTAACATAGAGGTAATATTTAAAATCTGTACAGCATGACATTGAAGCTGCCTTTCACAAGGTTGTGTAGAAAATGAGATTGCAATTGATTTAGCAGTTAGCATAATGGAATGGCACACATATCCAGAGCAATCGCAGGTGTCTCCAAAATGTTATTTCATGTAGCTGGTGTATTGACTTTGGTTACTTATTACAAGAGAGGCAGCCTGGTGGCCCACCAGCATTTATTTTACATTGAACAGGGGCAGCACTACTTCTCCTGGGTGGCAGCCAGCACAGAGCAAGAACCAACGTGGTGTGGAGTATACAAAATAAGCCAGTAAATAGACCGTCTATCAAAGAGATTATAAAGAAATCTATCTAGTAACGCCAACTGTGCACTGAACTACTACACATGTTGATACTTACACAGTCCTTTGATTTTACTGTCGTTTCATCCTGGTAATTTTTTATGATCAAAGCAGCGCTCCAGCATCACAATACACAGAAGCACCACATAAATACAAAGCACTAAAGTGCTCTATCATACAACTCAGTATATTGGCTTCTGCCTTTACCACCATCAGTTAATGGCCAAGTCTGAACAGTCACACAATAAAAGTTCAATTTTTCTGTGTGACTGAAGCTAAGATATTGTGAATCAATGAATCACAAGGCTTGCAGGAGTTATGAGTAGGACCAGAATGAGTGTGGTAATACATTTCGACTAGATCCATAAAATGGCAGTGAGACACACGCTGAATGTAGCTCAATTCTAAGACTCTTTGTTCATTAAATAGACATAAGTTCAAATTATTTTTAAGACCCTGGCAAGCACATAATGACCAGCTTGTGAGGTTTGTGTTGAAGGAGTGAGAGTGCAAATAGCACAAGCAAATATCAAACAATATCTCTGACAAGGATAAACACTGCAAAAACTATTTAGATAAACAAGGAGTTCTTGAATCAGCAGATACTCATCTGAATACATGCAGATCAAGACCTTTTTTGTGGGAGGTTGTGTGGAAGCCTGCTATTCTGTATATTCAGTAGATTAGTGAAAAACCTTGAAAAAGCTCCAGCTAATTAAGTGTAATACAGGCATGTGTTGATTTTGATGTATAAAAGAACATAACCATGTTTTGACTCCTCTTTCTTCCAGTGCCAGTGGACCAGTACTGTATAATTTGGTTATATTGATGATATATTAAATTAGTAAGATCGCACATACCAGCTGTAAGGTAAATTAGTAAGGCTTCTGTGATGAGAAGTAAACAAAAACATTAACATATGTATTTGCAAAAGAGATATTTATATATTTGAGTTTGACAATATAAAAATGATCTGGATAAAATCTGCAAACTATGGGATAATTGGGTTTCTTTTTTACTCTATGCCTGTGCTGCAGCATGCTAGCCTCTGGTTCCACGCCAGTGGCATTTCCTCTCTGTATAAAAGACTGTCATGCTAAACTGAGCTTCAGCTCTATGGTTCAGTGCTCTGTAGTTTGCTGTTTAGCAGCTGATATGAGTAACAGTTCCCAACTCTCCTCTCCTCCATCCTTGCTTTCCATCCACCTACTTGACTCTTCTCTTTCTCCTTTCTCCTCACTGTCTGTCCCTCATTCTTCTTTGCTCTCATTCAAACATATCCTTTAATCTTCATGTCCTCATCAGCCCTCTTCTTGTCTGTCCTTTCTCTTACCTCTAGCCACTTCACCTCCCTCGCTCTCTCATCCCCTCCCACTCATAACCTTGACTCCTTTCTTCTCCGATCTCCTCTCCGCTTCAGGATTAGGGTGTAACTCTCCACCATCGTCTATATATCCGCCTGCCCTACTTCAGTATTTTTGGACACTACATAGTGCTCACTGCCAGCACCGCTGCTGTGGGAAAGACATGCATTATTAAAACCTCACTCACTTGCTCTCTCCGGTGTTTCCTTGTTCTCCCTTTTGTTTCTGGCAGCATCTCTGTCCATTGGTGAGCATGTGTCTGTGGGAGTGTGTGTGTTACAGTAATGTCTGTTTCCTGTGCATCTGTTGCTGTGTTTGTGTCCATATCTGAACAAGTCAGAGCACATAGACACATGTCACATTTCTCATGACTTGCAATGATTTGACATATTAGAGATGGAAGATGTCAAAGATTGAGAGATTGGCCTTCTTTTTTTGTGTGTATGCTTGTCTTTCCCTCTCATGTTTCACTCTACTGTGTCTCTTTCTCCTTAGAAGCATGAGCTGTTGCTGAGAGCCTCAGTCAACTGTCTAAGCTCCCTACTGGGCTTTCTTCAGAGGAAGAGTCATGTTACAGGTGCCAGACAGAGAGACAGTTAGGGAATGAGTCAGTGTAGGTAATTTGTGCATTGGTACATGAGACAGAGACTAGATTAAAATGATATTTTAAAGCGTTAGTGCTGTGTCTGTTTGTTAATTTGTGTCTCATTATCCTCTCTCATATCTCTGTTCTCAGTGTTGTAGCATGCTTGTTTGTTTTTTTACATGCTCCACGTCTTGATGTTGTGGCTTTTGGCAAGTTTTTAACCATTTTCAGTAATTGCACCAGGAGGAACAGGGCAAACTGATCTGAATTAGGCATGCTGACTTGTCATTTTTCTCCCCCTGCGTTTTGTGTCCTGTGTGGGTGTGTGTTTGTGTGTGCCTGTGTGTGTCTGTGTGTTAGCAAAATACATGGTGTGTCAGCCATGGAGTCGATTCCTCCTCTACTGCCTGCTCTGCTCAGGAGAGAGCTGCCTTCTCCACCCTGCCATTCTCAGACTCATCACACTTGTGAGAGGTTTTACACACACACACTGATACATATGCCACTCATATTAAGTATAATTTCTTGAGCATGGTTCTGAGCAGTAATAAATATTTGATACTGAAACTATTCATATTTAATGAAGGTAATAAAAACATAGAAGTAGTAGAAGTATTAAGATCACATAAGCCATGAGAGTGAATACAATGCAGTGTTATGCAGGCTGACACAGTATAACACATAGAAATGAAAGAAATACAATATTATTATCATATTTTGTGTTGTGAGCTGTGGCTCTAAACGCTTTTTATTGATTATACCTCCACGCTGATGACAGCCGTGGCTGGAGGCATTATCTTGTGTGACACGATTTCACACAAATATCTAATAGGGTAATATGATGACGTTATGACATTTTATATCCAAAAGGTCAAAGGTCAGCTTCACTGGGACATCATAATGTTCTGCAAAAACATGATTCAATGCCATAATTTAGGAACAGAAGGGGAGATTGTAACCATATTTCACGTTTGGTCAGATATTGAAATGTTGACGCTAATCTTGGGTGCTCACCTTGAAACTGTGGTGATGTGTGTGTTTAGATTCTCTGTGCTGCCGGGTTGAAGATCCTTTTAAAGACCTCATTACATTTACTATATAAGTATGGACAGAAATGGATGTAAACTGCAACCTAGTTGGCAGAGGCATAAAACTGTGAGGCTGTAATTTTGCTGGTCAGCTGTAACCCATTTAGACATGTTACACTTGAGGGATTTTATCTAAAATTTGGGAGTTGATGCGGGTCCTTGCACTTTTCCCACAGTTTCCGATTTTTTTACAAAATTGTAGCAGATATAATCTACTTCTTCAACCATCTGTCCATCCATCATCTATACCGCTTATCCATTAAGGGTCGCAGGGGGGCTGGAGCCTATCCCAGCTGTCATTGGGCGAGAGGCATGGTACACTCTGTACATATCGCTTCTTCAACCACAATAAATCAAATAAATTCAATAGAATGACATGTTTATTGTTTTTCTCTGTGTCTACTTATTTCTCCCTCCCTTTTTAGTTTTTTGCCATTCGAACATCCTCATAATTAATTCTCCTATGTTTGCCAGTGACTGCATCTGTGTATGATTGTGCATTTTTATGTGTACACCTATCTGTGTTTGTGTCCTCTGCAGCTCCTGCAGCACAGCAGCACAGCAGTGCTGTGGGAGCCTGACCTGCTCCAAGTGATGGAGGCGGTGGAGAGGAGGGGGGTGAAGGAGCTCAGCCAGGAAGCAGCACAGGCCCTCAGGCTCCTTCTCACACAGGTAGACCTGTACACATGCACATTCACACATAAAATAATGAGGACATTGTGTAGATTCTCACAGCAATAGGCCTTTGACTTGCTGACACCAATAAATATCTGTATTCCTTGGGTGAATGAATTAGAAAAGGAATCAAGTTCAGACAAAGTTCAGTATCAGACGGATTCACACAGTGTTTTTATTGCTTTGAATTTTTTATTCATTTGCTGTGAAGAACAGCAGGGGCAGCAAAATACAGACACAGCAGAGAAAATGTTGATGGGAAAGATGATGTATGTTTACACAAATAAAATCCAGCATTTTGCACAGCAGCACTGCAGCAGCAAAATACCAATTTACAACAGTAGCCTCAGTGTGGGACATCACACACAACATAGTGGTGTCAGGTAAAAGGCTGATTGAGAGCTTTAGTTCACTGTTGAAGTGACTTAACACTAACAAATAGTGTAAAGTCAAAGGTCACCAGTTAGGTGAAGCATGTTGTCTGGGTCCTTGAGGTCTGTTGTCTGAGCTAATGCCTCTGTAAACACTCACTGAGTAACTCAGCAGATCTCTCGCAGGCAGTTTTGTGCTTTCCCCATTCTACACCTCGCTTCCACTCTTGTAATTTTATCATTAATGGTCAGGTACCTGAACCTACACAAAGGAAAGACTTACTGCTATCTAGTAGCACTTGTCATTGGCATTTATTCACTTACCTCAGTTGTTAGCTGTAAATGCTCTTTGGTGTCCAGACTCGTTTATCATGTCAGCTCTAATGAGTCTTCATCTGTGTTGGTTGGAGAAACTACATGCTGACTTTTAAAAGCTCAATAACACCCCTGTTGAAACAGACAAGCGGTGTAATTGTGTCTGGACCAATCACTGCACCGTTTTGTATCCATAAATTTCAGTTGCATTCATCATTTACATGTCAAGCGGATGGGCTTCTGGTGTATTTAACTCTGGTATCTGTGATCTCCTAGTAGAAAAAACTGAAATGAAACAAACCTTCTTGCATGATTCGTGTAACTTTAATCAAGACTTTAATATTTTTTATGTTGCCATGACCTCAGCACATGTCTTAATCTTCATTCTTTCTGTAGTCACAGGTGTTAAAAAGTTGTTGGTCTGAAAACCTCTACTGGTTGGAGAATGATTAATTAAAACGGTTACATTAGTCTGCTCTCTTCTGTGTTTGCAGTGCATATTCATTAAAGACTGGAAAAACAAATTATCATCTAATATTATTATTATTAGTAGTAGAATTAGTGAAATTCTTCTCCAACACAGGGCGCAGGCATACCAGAGGGTCAGTCAAATGACATTCTCACATCAGCAAAATACCAACATGTAGTTATGACACTTGGGCTGGTGTTTCCACTACCATGAAAATAGAGGCCTCAAGGGTTTCACTTTCTCAGTTCTGTATTCAGAAATAACTATTGTGCAGTTAAGTTCATTTGAGGAGCACAAAAATGTTATGGCACATATACCTGAGGCAGTTTATTGTGGAGTTTCACAAGCCTATATATAACCCCCTTACCCCACCCAACCCGTAACATTGGAATATTCTCATATTGTTAATGTAGAAACATTGAATTTAGAAATGTACAACCCCCTATCAGAAGTGCAAACAGAAGAGAAATTGGTAAGAGTTTTTTTTACGTAAATGAATAATGTTGTTGCACGAATCATGAAGGTGAATTGAGCAGATTAACTGTGCTTAACTGTGTTTTTTTTTCTCTGCTCAGTTGTGATCACAGCACACGCCTCTTTGTTTCACCATAAACTCTGCAGCAAATGCATGAAGCTCATTTGGGTTTGCTTCAAGACATTATAAAACAGAGGGAATAGCAGCCACATCAAATTGCTTAGCTCAAATTTGGCATCATATATAGGAGCCGAAACGTATTTAGTATTCTGAAAGTAGTTCAGAATCAGAGGAGTGACAGAATGATGGCTGCAGCTCACTGTGCAGTGTGTGCCAGAGAATCATGAACTGTGTGAATGCATGAGCATGTGTCTGTTTTCTTGTGTAGGTGATTGTGTGTGTGTGTGTGTGTGTGTGTGTGTGTGTGTGTGTGTGTGTGTGTGTGTGTGTGTGTACTGTGTATTCATGTGTGTAATCGTGGAGACACTGAGGAAGTTTAGGGGAGGCAGGGTTTAATGTGACAGACATACTTCTCATAAAAGTCTCAAGACAGTATGATTTTTCTCCCGTGTCATTTCCTCTGCTCCAATCTATCACACACTCGACACACTCACACACATTAAGGTTTTGTTGATCTGTCTTTGGAAGTGAAATCTTAGTTCAGAACTCAGAGGTTATCTGTGCACATTTGTCAGTGATCTGGTGTCACGTCACTGTCTTGCTTCCTCCCCACAAGCCCTGACATAAATGTCAACTGAGAGTGTGTATGTGGGTATACACACATACTGTGAGCACACATGCATCATTTGCTTTTGCAGCTTTGGTCCATGGCTATTTCCGGTCCTACCCTGCCTCTTTGTACATTTGCATGTGCTTGTCTTCCTGTCTCTAACTGTATGTGTATGTCTGTATGATGCGGAGGCCAGTGTTAAGCAAAAGCCGGGGTGAAGCTGCTACAGCTCGTGCTGCATACTTAGCTTCTCAGATCAGAGCTGATCTAAGGGGAGAGCCTCTTTTAATAATTTCTAAAGCTTGCAGACTTCTAATAACTTTCCCCAGTCTGGAGGGAATATGTCCCTCATCACTCTGTCTATCCCTTTCATTCTTACTTACATAGCCCAGCCTCTCACTTTCTAGCCTTTCCTGTTTCTCCCCCTATTCCTCTGCTTCCTCTCTCCTTCTCTTTTCGCTCTCCAAATTGTTCTCACCCCACTAACTCCACTTCATTCACCTCTGTTTCGCCTTTTGCTCTTTTCAATTACTGAACAGTGCTGGAACCATTTTTTTTTAAATTCTGTCCTGTCCTTCACCCGCCTGTTCCTCAAAATACCATCCTCTAGAGTCACTTGATGGGAACTGTTGCCAAATAAAAACAACTTTAATGCTCACTTGTGTATGAAGTTCCTCGAATGCGGTTTCTCTCTCGGGGAAACTCGTTAGAGTTCCACATTTTCTGTTTCTACCAATCACATATAGTTGATTGTAGTTGTCAGTTTTTATCTCATCTGTTTGTGCAGCCATGTTGGTCTCAAGTCAAAAATTGTTTTTGTCAGAGCAGAGACACTGTGGGAGTCCAGCTGACTACTTTGACTGATCTTCACAACCCTGAACTACTGAAGTAGACATTATCCATTCTGTTTGAACCTGCTGTATGGCCATTAGTTCTACTCCCTACCTGTGCACTTAAAACCCACACCAGTCCAGACAAAAAGATACAAGACATTTTTCATGCAGCCTTCAGCTTAGACGCTTACTCTGAGATGATGATGGCATTGAGAATGATGATGACAGTGCTGTAACAATAATTGTGCTGGTGCAGCTCACAGCAGTACTGCATTAATGTGACTGTAATTCTGCTGTGTTGTTTTGAAGTGTTGTGTATCTTCAGATTACTTTTAAACATTAATTTATAGCATTTTTATGCAAAGCAGATTTAGCTCTATGTTCTATACTGAACCTGAACATGGGGCTGTCATTCACAGCTCAGAGCTTCAGGCTAGATGTGACGGTCAGTGAGTAACTGTGAATTCACTCACGCACCATTAAGTGACTTTTAGTTAGTCTTTGAACCTCTGGCTCATGCTGAGGAGCAGATCAGTGGCAGCTCTGCGTTGGTACTTGGCGGTTCTTCTTGAACCAGCTCGAACAGTAATCCCTGTATTCACCATCTGCTCCCCTTTTGGGACTGTTCATAGCAGCTGGAGATGCTCTGTGACCTTTTACCTTTTGAAAAGCTCTCTTTTTGATTGTGAATATTTTCTACAAGTTTTATTTTCTTTTTGCTGCTTACACAAGTGTTCACCACTCCTTATTGCCTAAAGTATACAGCTACATCTACACTACAGCTCTATTTGCTGCTCCACAGCCTTTGTACACATTTTATCTCCTGTATGCGCCTTTGACAGCTGAAATAAATAGTTTCATTTTTGTGGTAGAAGAGGTTCCTGTCTTGGTTACTTATTTAGCACTCTGCAAATCTCAAATGTATGAGTATGTGTGTCCCTCTCCTCCTGCCTGTATGCTGTAACTACAAACAAGAATTTGCCTTGCCTTGGTATTTTGTTTTTTAAGTGGCTCTCTGGTTAAGGTTAAAAATGTGTTTTCTATAGTTTTTAGAACGTTTTATGAGCCGCTTAGAAAGAGATGGTCTTAAGCCTCTTTTCTCTTCTCAAACATTTTACTTTTGTTTTTATTTTTTGGTATTGTTCTCTCATTCCTTTCTTTACTGCCTACGTAGTAACCTTCAGTCCCAGTATTGGAATTATGTCTTCACCTCTTTCTCTTCATTTCTTCCTTCTTCTTTGTGTTGTCATCTCTTTGTGCTATGCTCCTTCTCTCTCCTCTCCCTATTGACTCAACAAAATGAAATTCTCACTCTTCTTCTGTTCATTTAGATCCAGAGCAGTGTCCTGCAGCCGCCCCCCACAGAGGAACACAAGCAGAGAGTGAGGAATATGATGGAGGCCCTCGGCCCACAGACACTGGCGGAGAGCTGCAGCCCCAGTCTGCCCAGCAACATTCTGTATCCCTCGCCTGAAGTGAAACACACTCATAAACACCTCTGAACTACATAAAAATATACACTTGCTGACATACTGCACATATTATGCAAGGACATGCACTCTCACCTACACAGTACCTTCAGATCAAAAACCTCAAACATGCATCTGTAAGTTGTAAAAGCATCAACTGTAGCCCCAACGTCAGCACAGCATCTTCATTGATTTTCTCTGGCAATTTATTGAATGCCAGTGTTGTGCTTTTACAGTGAATCCCTTTGAAAATGTGTTGTACAACACAGAGTCATTGCTGTGTTCAGTCAGAGTCAGTACTTAAAGGCTCTCTACATCTGTCATGCTGATTGACTCTTTCACACACTTTCTTCCTTTCATCCACCCACATACACTCATATACTCAATGTATTTCAGCTCAGCTTGATATTAGCTTTGTTGCCTACTGTTCTATAAAATCAATATTGTCATATCATATTTATACAGGAGGAAGTGAAATACTGGCAGCTGTGTGAAACAGTACTTCACTTCGAAACATACACAGTGGGAATATTTTACACGCTTATGTTCACATCTTGTTTTATTGCTCCTTAGCTCCTGTCTGCAGGCGTGTTGGAGATGTGTCCATCTGTCTGTCTGACTTTACACTGAGAGCGGCCGGATGTTCCAGCTAACTGACACAAAATTTAGAAATGAATAGACCATTATTTTCTTTTCATTGTTCATTTATTGTTACATTTCTTTGATCTGTTTTTTCTGTTCTTGTCTTAAAGCAGCAGCTTCTGCTTAAACCTTTGTGTCACAGTGAAAGAATTTACTACCTGTAATTGTTCTTTGAAAGTCATTTAAATTTCCAGGCTTTGTTTAAGAAAAGTTGCTCAGCTATCATCTTAGTTATTAGTTAATCTTGTGACTTTGTTACAGGTAAACCTCAGAGCTTTTCTATGATATGATACCATTAAGTATCAGTACAGGGTGTCTCTACCATTAAAGACACTATCAGACATTGAACTTCATTTTTGTGTGTATAAAAACGTGACTTCTCTTTGATTACACTGTGGAGAGACAGAAGTGGTGAAGGTGAAACCGTAATTTATTTTTGGGAAAGCCAAGTCATGTTCGTGGATTCTGTTAGGCAGCCTTTCTGGTGGATTAAAAAGCACCATAAAATTAGAATTCAACTTGTTTTTCTCGCACCACAAGACGCACTTGACCTGGCAATTACAGGGGTTGTGTTTTCTTTATCGTGTACAGGGAGGCTGTATCCCAGTGAGGATAGTGTAGACTATAGACTAGAGCAACTGGTTTGCCATCATAACCTTCACAACAGATTGTTGAGTGTGGCAGCTCACAGGTCAGTGATGTGTTTGGCAGTGACAAGGCCTTGGTGCTGAGAGGAGCAGCTGCTTGTGAAATGTTTGGGAGATGTCAGCGTTGGGCAAAAATATTCTGAATATCTTTGATCGACTTTAGAGGGCGTTGAACCGCAACGTCTACTGATGATGCCTGGAGTAGTTTTCAGACGTTTCAGGAAGGAAATAAATGTAGTTCTTTTGCACTCAAGTAAAAATGAATTCTTTCTTTGGCGGTGATCCAGTCAGACAGGTTTTTAATGGGACCGTGCCGAAGCATGATTATCTCAGAGGAAGCACACAGAGGGAAACGGAACGCTACCCCGTGCTCTGTTGGTGTGTCTCTCTCTAAACGCTCCGTGCAGAAACCACGTCCTCCCCCGTGTTTAGCGCCCGCCCGCTGTCATTCGTCCAAGGCGAGCCAGCCGGTGCGATCGTGGCGCTGGCGGAGTGGAGCAGCGAGAGCCGCATGTAAATGAACACCTCCACCTCCGTGCTGTTGTCACCTGAGGATCTAGCGGGGCAAATTGACTGTCCCGTCCCCTCTCGTCGGCGAGCCGACCTTTAACGTTTTGTGTGGAGATAAAAAGAGGTTAAACTGCACTACTTTGGAGCAAACGCTGTCCGCTAATCGCTGCCGTGTGTCGCCGCCGTTTCTCGCTACAACACGGTGAGTGATCCGCGAGTTTTGTGGCTGTAATGTCCAGCGCTTTATCGGTCGGATGTGCTGTGTTGGCCGCTGGCTGATGGATCCGGCAGGGCATACAGCTGCGATGACAGGCGGAATCGATTTGTTAAGGAGCGACTTCAAATACTTGGTTAATTCCCAAAAGCGAACCCCGTGAGGAAACGTTTTAGAAATTTAAGATATTGCGGAGTTGATGTATATCACCATTAGATATGATCTTACATCACATCTTCATAATTATAGGCTTCAAATTAAGGAAATTAACTCAGAATGGAACGGCAGAAGGGGACGCGGGTCAGGTAGGGGACATGTAATCAATTAAGCAATCTGTAATTGATGGTCCACGACAGTCTTTACCCAGACTCAGCCATCATCATCACCATTACGCATGTCCGTGGCTCTGCCTCTGCATGAATTATGATATAGGGAGAGCCTCACAGATGCCAGCAGAGAGAGAGAGTGAGTGAGAGAGATGATGTGTCAGTCCTTGAACCTCAAACCTCCCACAGCAGGCAGGCAGCCTGAGGGGAATCTGGATCCACTCCCGCTGCACATCCAGCTGTCTGATTGGCATCTTTCTTCTTTTTTCATCCTCCCTGGAGTCACTTTAACCTCAAGGGTCAGTTTTTCTCTTGAAATTAATGTCAGAGTTGGTTGGTTAGCAGTTTGGACTGCTTCCCACTCTTGATTGAAGATCATTTCCAGAGTTATTTATGTATTTATATGTTTATTTTTGCTTATCTTTCGGGACCAGAGAAATACAAGATTGGTATTGCACTGCATCGTAGAATATGGGATGCATGTTTTCACACCACAGGGAATTCAAATGCAGAGTGGAGTTATTTGTTGTCTGATTATATATGGGAGCCTACTCACCTGACAAAGCTGGAACCTGGATCTCCCACACAGGAAATCAAACTTCAGCCTCTCTGCCTCAGGAGATTGTTGTTGGCCGAGAAGAAAATCCTCCTCCGGCCGGGAGATTTACGTGGGCTTACACGGCTTCAGTGAGAACCACTCTACCTTCAGACCTCCCCGCGGCAAACACGCATGGCCCAACTTGAGCGCCCCACCAACAGACCAAATCTGATTCAGGCCCTCCTACCTTGGATACTGAGTGGGAGCGGCTGGAGGGAAATCCACCCAGTTCAGGATTCAGTAGGGGAGAATATGAAAGCACGCTTCTTGCAGAGCATCTGTCTGTTATTACTGGTCCTACAGCATGTGCTGTGTTGTGCACCTCAAGTAAGACAGGTGGGGGATGTAGGGATGATCTCCTTGCTGCACTTATGCCCACAGGCAAATCACGCAGATGGATGTTATGTCAGAGGTTTATCTGCCAAAGGTCTTACTTCTTCCTAAGCAACCCAGCATAAGGTTCAAAGGGCACTTGACATTAATATTGTAGTGTGTCACAGTCACTCTCATGTGGTCAGGCTTTAGCTGCGTGTAATCTGATCTCAAAACCTGAGTGCTTTACTGGTAGATTTTCCTATGACTTTGATTTTCTAAAATGATCATCCTGTGTAATTAGGCTTGCCTGCTAACAGTTAATGGATGCATTTAGACTCTTAATTCTGTGCTGCCCATGCCACATTAGAGATGATTGATCCCCCCTTAATGTCCTTCTTGCACTACTTCTTAAAGTCGCAGCACTTTGCCCCACTCCATGGCAAACGTTAGCAGCTGCTGGATGTATGTGTTGACTGCATTAAATCGTGCCAGCGGGCGATAACCTTTTTGCTCACAAATATCTGTCAGGGCTACATGGCTGCCTGCTTGGAAGCACACAGGAACATCAAATCACCCGATGAGCTGCTGCCACGGGAGAGACAAGGCCTCCCTTTCCTTGGCTGTTATCTAGAAATACTGAGGCTTTCGACCGGCACTTAAGGATATTTAGTGCAGCATTTCTCAGAAAGCTGGGAAGCTACCCAAAAGATGTTCCCAGAATGCACAAATTGGCCTTAATCGAACATTGTCTTCACTCAGCTGTCTTCGGGAACACTCTCTTTCTGCTGACTCTGTAAAAAAAAAAAAAAAAGAAAAAAGTTGTCTTACAGTTTTATCTTTAAATAAGCGACCACAGGAGACCACAACTTAAAGCCAAAGTAGCTGCAACAAAAGGGAGCTTTTTTTTGGGTCTGATCTTTCATCTCATATTGGCAGGGTTGGGACAATATTTTGAGATCTACTGTGAGATCAGAGCCTTTGGACAGTTGTCGTCCTTCTGTCAGGATGTGATGCGAAGCTGTTGTAAAACATGAGGAGTCTTTAGTGTGAAATGATTGGCTGCTGGTCCACGTTAGCAGCTCTCTGAAGAGGGATAGTGTTATGTCTAGGAGCATATGCTTTCCCCCTCTGATTTGACTGAGATCCTTAAGGGGACTCATTCAGCCTAAATTAACATTCACACCCCAGGACATTTGCTCACTTCCTACTCCTTCATTTTCAGGAATCGGCAGCCAGGCTTGTAAAGATTAATTCTGTCAGTTTCAAAATCAACTCCCTGGTGCTCATTATCCTCTTGCACAGCCTCGCACTCCCCCTCTATCTTGCACTTGCTCTCCTATCTGTGCGTCTTTTCAGTTTTATCACTGTGTCTTGGCAAAGGTAGATGAAATATTCACCAGGAAAGCTGTTGTTTCCTGCAGGGTCTCGCCTTCCGACTCCTCAACCTCCCCCTCTCCACCTCCACCCATTCTCCCTTCAACGCCCCTCTGCTCATCTGCTGCCTTCGCGTCCTCCACCTGCCTCACACAATCTGACTCTCGCTGTATCCCCCCACACCCCCGATTCAAGCCCCATACCTCTCTGCATCCCTCTGATTGTAGCATTGGTGTAGCCCTCTCTAAATTATGCATGAATTATGTGAATTACGTCTTGTAGCTTTTCATCAACATTGTCTTCCGCCTCCCTCGAGTTACTCCTGTTTTCTGCTAATGTTTTCTTTAAAATTTGGCTTTCATCAAATTTTCATTTGATGAGGCCCTATTTTTAGCTGTTGTATTTATCTTCTCGCTTTCATCCCTCCCTTTCAAATGTATAAAAAGCCTCTGAGGAAAAGGAAGTTGCAACCGAATTAAAAATGTTGAATAAAGGCCACTGCTTCAGATCAGGGACCAGGGAGGGAGAGAGGAAGAAAGAGCAAAGAGCAGCTCTGGTGCAGAGATTGTAAAAGTTCCTCTGGGGATTTTTGCGAGTGCCAGACATCAGATGTGTCTTTTAAAAGGAACATAAGGAGCCCCTCTTAAAATGCTGGCTACCCCCTGGCCTTCCATATTGACCACTTATCCCTTCTCTCTGTAGTTCACATATTCCACAACTTATCACAGGAGAGAGAGATTTTCTAGCAGCTTTGGGGGAGTAAAAATGGCACCATGAATAAGAAAACTACTTCAGTGAAAGCCTAGTTTTCAGATGAAATTGGAATCTCTGTATCAAAAGAAAATGTGTTCAGCGTGGCAGTCAAAGTCAGAGAATTCTATTTTGAGGAGATGTACTGTCCCCCTCTGAAATCATTTGAAATCATGCAACTCTGTGGAAATATTTTGACATTTAATAATGTGATGTGCATCTCATGGTTTGTCATCTCTGTGTTCAGAATAGCGCCTCTCTGCCACCCCCTGCTGACCATGCAGAGTGTGTGCGCGGTGTTCGTGGCACTGGCCGCTGCCTCTCTCAGCTCGGCAGACCCCGACATGCACAGACCGAGACATGACTCCAACCTGGAGATCTGTATCCTTCTGCTGTCAGTGTGGAGAGCTGCTGCAAAATGCACAGGCACGCCTGTGGATATGAACGTGTCTGCCCGTGTGTGTGTGTGTGTGTGAATACCTTTCTGTGCATTTCAATGTGACAGATGCATGAGTGAGCATTTATGTGAGTTATGCCCGTGTAGAGACTGTGTATCCTCCTGACCTCCTCTTGTCAGACAAGCGGCTGTTTGAGACCAAGAGGAAAGATCAGCTGAACGCACTCAAGAACCTGGTTGAGCTGAACGACATCAACCAGCAGTACAAGATTATAGACATCATGCTCAAAGGACTCTTCAAGGTAGGGTGTGTGCGTGCACTCTGACATTATACGCTCATGTAGTCTGTGGGCAGCAGCAAAATCAAATTAAGCACAAGTATGAAACAGAAGCACAAGTTATTCCCAAGAGCTCAACCTTCTTGAGCTCTCAGCAGATAAAAGGATAAGAAGGTTTCCAGCCCAACAGAGAATCAGAGGCTTCAAATCCAATGATTACATTCATCAGCATGTTTCCTCACATTCATTTGAATGTTAAATCAGACTCAGCAGCTCAGAGTGCCATTCACTCGCGCTAGGCTTGGGGGGGGGCTTTACTTTACAGTAGCAGCTTCTGTTTCCCAGAGGACAATTATCTATGCATCTACATTTCTCTCAAGGACAACTAGCATAGTCAACCTTCAGTAGATGAACTACATTGTCAGCATTTTCTGCTCCGCTCTGTGTGTGATGATAGAGTGCTTAAGAGTGTTTCTGCTCGTATTTCTTCTTTATACCATCTCCACAGACACCGATTCCAATCTCAGGCGATGTCTGTATATGCTAAGATTGTACGTAGTTTTACTAGGACACGACATAAATCTTGTCTCAGAAGATGCGTTTTGTGTCTGTGGGTGCAGTGGTTTTACTTACAACAACTTTACAAGCATAGCAACAGTCAGAGAGGCCCTGGCAGGGCTTTAGACTCTTACACTTGTTCATCGTCATTACCACAGCAACTTTAATTCACAGCACATACTGTGGAGTAAATAAACCTGCCTACTGAGATCTCTTTCTTTCTCATTTTTAAGGTGTTGGAGGACTCGAGGCAAATCTTGGTTGCGGCCAACATGCAGCCCGACGACCCCTTCCCCATGGACGACAAGATCAAAGAAGGTCTGATTCACTTTTAAACCTCAGCTGTTTCATCATTTCATTTTCCCAATGCCTCTTTCTCTTGCTCAACTTATATAAGTCACTTTATTTAGTAGCATAGTAGTGTTTTCTCAGCACAGATATATTTTCAAAATCATCACAATTGTCCTCCTTTGTCTCATTGCTAATTAACTTACCCATCTCTCTTGTCTTTTTTTTATAAACTCCTGCAGCTTATTCCCATGTGGTGGAGAATACAGCATTTTTTGGCGATGTGGCGTTGCGTTTTCCCCGTATCGTCCACCACTACTACGACCGGAACGCTGACTGGGGCGGCCTTCTGCGCTGGGGGCTGAATTTCTGTAACCAGACAGGGGTTTTTACAGGAGGAGCCCACCAACACGTCCTCACACTTGTAAGACCAGACAATCACATATCGATATCTGTAACAGTATTGTCACAGTCCACTGATGTCTCCTGTAGTCAGGCTATAAAAAAAGGGATTCTTGCTTTGAGATCTCCACTCTGCAGAGCCAAACAGAAACAAAGAGTGCTGTTGCCTCGATAAAGCTGCTGAAAATGCCAACTCAGACCACATTTAAGAGCTAATGTGGTTTCAGGCTGAAAGTGAAAACCTTGAAAATTGACTTATTCAGTTCAGTCAGATTTTTGAAGAAGGAAATGAATTAAATAGTTATAGCGCCATTGTGAGGTCTAGATTCAGAATTCACTATAAGGGCATGTTGAAATGAATACTTTTCCCTGCAGGAGGGTATAGTGAGAGTTTGGAAGACACTGCAATAAAACAATGCAGAGCAATATATAGCACACTGTGAGGTAAATTTGACAGGTGCATAGAAATGACAGAACCAATATAGTGTCAGGTTTTATAGTAGACTTTAGTCCAATCTCCTGTCATGTCTGCATACAACACATCCTCAGTGTCAGCTAATACCTCTCAGTCATAACAGCAAAATGTGTCATTTGTCATTAGATTTATCCATAATGTATTGTCACGTTTGAAACTTGAAAGAGCAAAGCAGATAAAACGGTATTCCCTGTTTAATGTGTGGGTTAATGAACTAAACTCTTGCAGGATTAATCTGTGACCTTAGCCATGTGCCAAGAGGATTATATAGTGGATTAATTCTGAGACTGGAACCAGGAGCAGTTAGCACCCTGAAAGTGTGCATCCAGCCCTCACTTGTGCCTTCAGTAACCACACTCTTAGTTCCTGATCCTCTTCTCTTCGATTTCATGTAGCTTATAGTCCCTAAAGTATAAATGAGAATATAAGATACAATACTTGGAAGAAGTGTAGATTTTGTCTGCATCTGCTTGCCATATTGCATCATACTGCTTTTTAGCGGTAGAATAAGTGATGAGATGTGTCTCAGTTTCGTTCCTCATCTCTTTTGAGAAATGATAATGTGCCCCCTCTTCTTCTTCTTTCCCTCTGTCGTCTGTCTGTGTCACTCTCCTCTCAGATGTCACAGGAGCTGGGAATAACAGAGAAATCCCCAGACTTTATAAATCCATACCGCACAGAGAGAGACTGATGTGAGTAAGATGCATACAGTACATGTTGTTCCCCACTCGGCCTTACTCTGCATTATTGTCACGCACATTAAGTAACTCCACTGACCACTCCTAATGACTGCCCCGTCAGCTATTAACATTCTACCGACCCCCTAGTTGCCACTGATACTCACTCAGTGACAGCATTCCGACACCCATGGGAGCCTGAGTCACAACTTTGCAACCTGCAACAAAAACATAGAGTGTGAGAGGGATTTATGTACAGTTTTCATAACAACTCTGTATCTCTCTCCCCCTTTCTAATCTGCTCCAGGTACTCCACACCGCAGAGGCTTTCCAGAAGATCCTCAGGGAGGAAGAGAAGAGGAGGAGGAAGGAAGAGAAGAGGAAAGAAATCAGGAAAGGCCCTCGTATCTCCCGCTCTCGCACTGAGCTATAGCGCTGCATCCTCAGTGCTTGTGCAGAGCAAAGAGGGGGAGAAGAAGAAGAAGAGGTGGGAAACATACGCACAGTCCACAAGGGGTGGCTTGACTTGTAGACTCAAGATGACAGTGAAGGAAATAAAAGCTGCCATCACTTGTACAAAAGCCAGGTGCTCTGTTGAAAAGAAGAGAGGAACCCTCAATGTGACTCAACAAAGTAAAATGGAAGTGAAGGTTAGTCTGACAAAGGCCTGAATCGCTGTACTCTTACAGTGATTTATAATTGGAAAATCTAACGTTGTATAAGGAGTAAAAGATGTCTCCAGAAAAAGAGTGGATAAGGGAACCTCACTTTTGATAACTTGAGGATTAAATAACTGTACTTTTGAATATAAGTAATTTTAGTATAATAAATTTGCTTCATAAAACCCTACTGTATTGTGTCTGTTCTAGATTTAATGTGTCTAAAGCCCAAATGCTTCAAATATGTGTGGTTGCCAAATATAAATTTGACCTCACCTCATTAAAACGCGGTCTGTTTCTGGTTTGGTTAAGCTTGATTCAATTATGGAATAAAAGGGTTATTTTCATTTTCCCTATTCTTTTAGTTTCCCTTGAACTGAGAGAGAGATTTATATTACTGCTCAAAGTTGTGAGGATGCCTCTTATATTTTGTTTGCCTGAAGGACAGTATATCATCGGCTCATTTTGAATACTTATTTTATCACCATCTGAGGGGATCATAAGTGAATTTTCCTTTTACATATTTGTCAATCTTTTTGAAACCATTAGTCATTCTTTTTAGACCAGTCTGTGTTAGTTTCACTTAAATGATCCCTAGTAAGAATAATCTATCCTTTTGGAAAGATGTCAACCAGTAATACAGTATGTGACTCTTCATCTTGCAGCCCTGCACCTTTTACTTTGTTAAACATTTTGTCATTTTCTTTTCATCTTTGCTGGAAATCAACATTTAATGGTTTAGATCTATGGAGTTGAGATTGATGTAATTTTAAAATAGTATTACGACTGTTATAAAACTATATGTGTATTCAGAGAAAGAATATCATTGCTGCAGAATGAACAAGCCATTTTGTTATCAGATTTAATGAAATAAAGTGACTCTGATATGTATAAAACATGATGTATTTCGGTTTCCCACTGTGTGAACGTTGGTTGTGTGTGTGTGTGTGTGTGTGTGTGTGGTGAGTGAGTGAGTGAGTGTGACAGCTGATTGAACAGATCGGCCAACAGAGGGCAGGCAACAGTCAAACAGACTTTGTACCTAAAGTGTAATGTTTATGTTCAGGGTGAGCAGTTTGAGCTCAATATGTAGCTTTAGCTACATTCAGAAGATGATAACGAAAGCTTGAATGCAGAGAACAAACGGTATATTTTAGTAAGACTGTAAGACAGTAACATGGACTCAGGTAAGATAAATGTTTATATCGTGATAGTTACTGTTTTCGTCATAAGTTACCAGCTTGCTAAAGCTAGCAAAGCTAGCTGGAGAAGTTAAACTGTTTTGCTAACGGTGGCTAATGAATAGTTTGGTTGTAGCGGGGTATTTAGGTGGTATTTTATAAAACTCGATCTCTGTATTTGATGTCTGATCTTTTGGGATCTCTCGGAGCTGATTATCTCTGGGTCACATTTGTGTTATAAATAACATTTAGCCTAACCACTCAGTGCCTAACGCTAGCTGTTTCCTCTTTTTACTTGCATGTGGCAAACCTGTTGTAATGTTTTGTTTCTGTGCTGAAACTTCCAGACAAACATTGGCTTGACTAGGCTTGTTACATCTCCCTCAAAACAAGACGTCTATTGTCTATTGTCTATATCTGCAACAGTGAAGACAATAAAAGTCTTGACTGCTGGCTTTTGATAATGGGAGAGTCCATGGTTTAAGCATCATTGCAGTTAACCTGTGACAATTAAATCTCGAAAGTGTCACTAAGTTACAGACCGTTTCTGTTGTGCAGTTTTTCCATCAGGGGATGAGGAAGAGAAAAAGGACCCAGCTGTTATGGAGGGTGAGAAGGAAGGTGACGACTCTGAAACCAGATGGAGCGAAGAGCTCAGGCTGGTCCTCATCGGAAAGACCGGATGTGGCAAGAGTGCATCTGGGAACACCATCTTGGGCCGGAGGGAGTTCCTGTCGCATGTCAGTGCCAGCTCTGTCACACAGATCTGTGAGCTTGGGAGCACCGTGCTCCCTGGGGAAGAGGTCGCCGAGGAGGACGGCCAAGCTGTCGCGGAGAAGAGGATGAGGAGAGTCACGGTGGTCGACATGCCGGGATTTGGGGACACTCACCTCAGTGTGGAGCAGATTCATGCAGAGGTAGCCAAGTGTGTGTCCCTCTCTGCCCCTGGCCCGCATGCCTTCCTCCTGGTGGTGCCAATAGGACGATATACAGACAATGAAAACCAGGCTGTCTGTGAAATGACAAAGATATTCGGGGAGGGTGCAGTCTGTCACCACACAGTAGTTCTTTTTACGAGAGGTGATGACCTGGAGGGCATAGGGATTGAAGATTACCTGAGGAATACTGCACCTGCTGGGCTTCAGGCTCTGATTGACAGGTGTGGGGGCAGATACCATGTTCTCAACAACAGAGACCCCAGTAACTCGGCGCAAGTTAAAGAACTCCTGATGAAGGTGGACAACATGGTGAAGCAGACAGGGTTTTATACCAATACCATGTTTTTAGAGGCAGAGGCTGCCATCAGGGAGGAGCAGAAAAGGATGTTGAGGGAGCGAGAGGAAGCAGAGGGGGAAGAACAAGGGGGAAGCAATGGTAGCACGGAGGAACAGGCTAAACGTGCAAAACGAAGGAAGCGTGATCTAGAGTCTGACAGAGCAGGAAGCAGTGAAAGAGGATCACAAGGGCTCAGCAGGGGGGACTTGGAGAGCGGAAATGATGAGGATTTTAGGGTGGAGAGATGGACAGAGGAGAGCAAGGGCAATGCTTTCAGTTTCCTTAGAGGCAGAGTTGAGCAGTGTAGGAACCAGTTCAGAGGCAGGCACAAGGTCTGCAGCCGGGCCGTCAGCAGGCGACAGTCTCTCCGCTCATCCTTGATCCGCATGAGACGGGAGGCCGCGCTCTCTCCTAAAGTGCTGGAGAGAGTTAAGATCCTGGTTGCTGCTGGAGCCACAGGCATGGCAGTTGGGGCGGTGTTTGGAGCGGCTGCCCCTTTAGCAGCTGCAGCTGGGGCTTCTCTTATGGGAAACTCAGTTGGTTTTGCTGCAAGTCAGCTGGCTGGGTTGTCTGTAACAGGAGGCACAAGTGTTGGGAAGGCCGTGGGGGCCATAGTGGCAGCAGCTTCAGGGAAAACTGCAGTGGCTCTGGGAGCAGCAACAGGTGGAGTTATGGGTGGTTCTGTGGGAGCCATTGTTGGCACTGGGGCTGCCAGTCCTGGAGAAGGTGCTCTGGATGCCCTTGGGCAGGTTAGCCTCATAGGGGCTTCTGCTGTGGGGGCAGCAGCAGGAGTGGGGGGCACCTTGGGAGCTGGGGCTGCTTTAGGTGCAGCTCTGGAGGGAGCAGCTCTCAGCACAGCAGCTCTCAGTGGGGCTGAAACTGCAGCAGTAGGGGCAGCAGGTGTAGCCAACGCCTCCATAGCTCAGGGTAGTTTAGCCTCAGCAGCAGGGCAGCATGCAGCAGCCGCTGTGGCTGCAGGTACTGGGACACCTCAGTGTGCTGCAGCAGGAGTGGCCTTAGTCCCGCAGATGGCTACAAATGTCCCAGTGGCAGCTGGGTCTGCTGGTGCTGTATGTGGGTTAATAGGGCCGAGTGTGCCGTCAGTAGCCAGCAGGGTTGTGTCAGACCACTGGGGCACTGTGGCAGCTACAACACGCATTCTGTCTGCAGTGGCTGAGATAGGAAAGGCTGCAGCAGGCATTGCCCTCGCTGGTGGTCTGGTAGTGAAGGTGGTAAAGGAGAAAGTCAGATGTGGTACAGGAACAACAGAAACCAGTTATTCAGAGAAGAAGTCTTATGAGATCCACTGGAACAAATAGATGTAGAGTAGGACTGGAGTTGTAATCCAGTGAATGAGATCATATTCATATTTTCTCCTGATAAAATCCTACACTCCACAGTAGCTTCCCTCAGTGAGAGATGTTGCTAATACCATGTGAATATAAACCACCTCATATATGCAGAGCCAGAGCAATATAATATAGAACAATATAAAATATTTGAACAAGAAAGCACACATTCTTATAGATAAAGGAAAGTAGAAATCCTGCTTGTGAATGTTGGTTGGAACTTTGAGTTCAATGACATTTGCAGTGCAATGTGGGATGACTAATGAAAGAATATTAGGTACACAGTCTGGTGATACCTTTGCTTTATTTCTTTTTTCCAAGCACAGTTTTTATCTAAATTGATTGTTATGAGTTTGTGAATCATCTCCCCACTGGTGGTTTTTGGAACCAGACCTAACCAGTCTGCATATACATTTTTTATAAAGTAAGAAAAAGAAAAGAGACATTTATGTATGGAAGCAAGGCTACTGAAAATGTGGATCGTCACATTTCAGCTGTGTAAACTCATTTAAACGAATGACATGAATTTCATAAAGGTTTGAAATTTTTTCATTTTTGGTCTTTCTGAAGAATCACATTCCTATAAACAGAAAATAAGAAATTCATATTACAGTGTTTGATGGATGACATTAATGTGTTAATGTAATCTCAGTTATTATAGTAATGGGAATTGAAAATGAACAAAAGCACTGAAGTATTAAAAAGCATTTTAAATCCTAAAGGTTGACAGTGGGTGGTTGTATTGCAGTGTTTCTCATCCTGTAACATGTAAAACGGAGGTGAGTTTTGCGCTTATGTATTAGTACTGGTTTTGACTAACCAGTACCAACTGTTTTCAACTGATGTAAATGTATCAACAGTTCACTAGTGTGTTAATTTTTGTTGCAGTGAAAAGAACAATAAAGGCAGTATTCTTCCATGACTGAGCATTTTGACCCCATTTCTTGTCGCTTGTTTCTGAGATGCAATTTATTTATTTTTCATCTGTACATCAACTGACTCAACTTTTGCACACTTAGGTGCTTGTACTGTCATATATTTTGTCAGACCTTTTAATCCACTATATTACAGATCTAATTGTTGGATTATGTACACAGTATACATCATATAATCACTGTACGCTTTACTATTTATATGTTTAAAAGGTGAAAATTATGAACCTTAATTTGAAAAGCAAGAATTGTCGTTTGTGTTGTAGGCGAATGTCTGTAATCTGTAAGTAGGTTGACATTTATCACGATATAAAGGACATTGAATAATAGCAGGAAAATGCATATCATTTGAATAAACATATCTGACGTATTTGTTTAATTTTGTTAGTTTGTTTATTTATTGTCATCAGTATTTCCAAGGTGCTAAATTTGTCAGATGAGATCCACTTCTTTTCATGAAGATAGGGGGCGCGGTTTATTCAAATGACACAGAAGCTTCTGATGGTTGACGTACTATCAGACCACGGCAAATACAACCTTGTCATTGGACGATGATGACTGGTCTCATGACAACAACAGCTAGGTTTGGGCCAATCAGCGCCCGCTATGGGCCACAGAGTCTGTTTGTGAATGACGTAATGAGCGTAAAACAAGATGGCGCCGTCTTAAGCATAAATCGGTGTGAATGAGTTTATCGACGGAAAAGTCTGCCTCACTTGAGGCTTTAGTGTTGTTACACGGTTGTTCTGGAAAAGAATAATCTTCACGACCAGATAAGTGTGTGGTAGGCGTTGCTGAACGCCAAAGAATAGCCTGCGGACGTTGTTTCTTTTCCCCTGCGACCCTCCGGTGACAGCCGGAGAGGCGAGCTGCTGACAGACAGGATGGACGGCGGAGAATACATAGAGACCATGGACTCGACTCTAGCGGAATTAGGGGACGAATTCACCCTGGGAGACATCGACGGTGAGTAGTCGTGTCCGTGCTAACAGTGTTAACTGTTGACGTTTTCTAACTAAGTTAGTGTGGGTCTGTTTCCGCTGAGCCTGACAGCTCAGATGCTCATCATGTAGAGCGGAAGGAGCTGAGCAGGTCTGCGTACGATTTATTTAAGATGCTCAAAAACAAAGTTTATTATTTTTAGTATTCACAGTACAGCAATTACAACAGTTTTTTTTTTAATTCCCAACTGTTCTTGTTATTTTAGCAAAATTGTGATTAATTTGTAATTAATTTGTTTAATTTGGTTAAGTCTGTCCGAAATTTGCACATTGCAAATATTCACATTAACTCACTTTATGCAAATGTTGATCATGTTACATAACCAGCTCAATCCATCCATCATTTATTCATTGGGATAATATTTTAGACTTAAAGTTTTATTGTGATTCATGTAGCCAATTCAGTGCAATGTAACTCAATAAACAGCCTGAAATGGAAAAATAACTGGGTGAAGTTGTAGGCTGTGTTATTTTCCATGAAGCAGAGTTGGGTATCAGTAAGAGGTGTCATGCCTCAAGAAGCTGTGTATGCTATGTGGGCAGCAAAGGGTGACACAAGACTGTAACTTGCTCATCAAACTTGACTGTGTTATTACTGTAAAGTAAGTCAAGGGACATAAAATGAACTCCTTAGAAATAATTATATATTTACTTGATGACCTCCTCATCAGGATTTAAGTTTTTTTTTGTAGTGTAATGAAGAAACCCTTTCCCCTTTTATCAGCATCCTTTCTGAGCTTATTCTGCTTAACTATTGAGCAAAGTTTGTGGGACAACACCTCTGTAAAGATCCAGTTCTGCACTCTGCAGGGAGGCACAGGGCATCCCTGATCAGATCTCCCTCTAATCAAAACAACTTTCACCCTTTGGCACACAGTGAAAGGACCTGGCTTTTGGTGTAACGCTGGCCAGCGCAGAGTCACCAGATTTCCATTAGGGTGGAATTTTACTGAATGCTAAGTCACCAGACCAGACTGATAGACTGCGTGTGTGTGTGTGTCAGTGTGTCAGACAGTGCAGAACGAAACTGAGTGTCAGGACAGAACTGCTTTAATGGATAATGGATTTAACTCAGTAAAATACAGTAGTACTGTATTTAACAAAACCACAGTAACATTCAGTAACGGCCAACACTGATGATACTGCACACAGGCTTATGACACATTCCTGAAACTCTACCTTCCTTTGGTGTCTGGTGTTAATTCTCTCTTCAAAGGGGGCCTTTACACAGAATGAGCAGACAGCACACCCCCAGCCACGGTTATGTAATCCCACTTAATCATTGTGTCAAAAGAGAGGAATGTACAGATTGTGTGAGAGAGAGAAATGACAAGTGAGGTACTGACTGATGAATTCACAGGCAAGCTGCAGCAAAGACAGCCTACACTCGATTTTGCTTTCACTTTGTCGTTGCTGTTTGGCCCACAGCAAATTGATAATAACAATTATCCCATTAGGCTGAGCAGCCAACTGTAGAAAAAATTCCCTTGGTTACAGTAACTCTCCCTAATAATTTGGAAGATAATCTATGGTTTTCTTTTTAGATATATTTTTAAAGCGTAACAACCTCCTTCAAATTATGAATGGGATCTTGGCTGACTGGTGATGACTTTTATCTGTCTCTCAGCAGCTGTTTTACTGTACATCCCAGAGTAAGGTCCTAGAGGCCCCTGTAAGGGCTAAAGCAGTTGACCCTATATTCATCTAGAACATTCTCCCTCTCCCAATTATTCCCTTAGCAACTGTGGCGCTGGTTATATAACCTATTTTCTTTGCTCTGAGCAGCCTAGGAAACTGTCCCCCTTTGATGGATTTACCCTTTGTGTCAGCTTGTCTGAAGCACTGGGGCCTCAGAGCTGCTTTGTCTTGTCTGTCATTAACAGTCTGCCCCCTGTGGAGGTGCACAAGCACATGGTCTAGTGTGTCTGCCTATATAATGTGTGCATGTATATGTGACGTGAGGGACAGGCTGGTAAAAGCTCCTGAATAGAAAGGCCAGTTAATTTTACTATGGTGTGAGCATCTAAACTTATTATTCAGTTTTTTACCATTGTATGTATCAGAACTTTAGGATTTAGGAATTAACCTTACTGTTAAGGTACTGTAGCTCTAGTTCTACTGACCTCTCTGTATCCCTACAGGGTGAACAGACATGCTAGCATACACAGTCATAACTTACAGCCCAGGAATGACCTTCCTTGGTTAGCTAGTTAGCAGTTTATGACCCAGTGTCAACAGCTGTGAAATTGATACAGATACAGAAATATATGAGATATGTAATACATTTATTGCGTTATTCACTATATTGCAGTGAGAGGATGGTCACAAGGTAACAGGAAGTTGGCTTTCCTTTGCTGACATAGATGAGAACCCTTAGTGTTGTAATGGTTGTAATGTAAAATTTATTTTCTACTGTCTCAGCTTTCTAGCTTTCACCTACACCTATTCTGGTATCCTAGCCCTCTTTTAGTTTTGTGTTTATAAGGAAAAGTATTGTCATAATGACAATAAAAAAATGTTTTGTAAGAGCCAACTCACTAAATGAGGAAGTGTTTTCTTCATTGTATTTCATTATGGCATGGAATATAACTGTTTTTAAGTTACTTCAGACTACCAGTCTAAATTGGGCAAATATAAGAGATTTTTTTCATTCATGTGTCACTGCACTAAACAGAAACAGCCAGTTTAGATCTCTTGTGTTATCTGGTGTCTCAATACTAATGTGAAATCCATTTTCCCATTCAGAACATTATGAATGGTCTCATCACTGCAGATGTGCATAATGAGTTCATGTCACCTTGAAAGAGTCAATAAATGTGGTCTGTGGATTGGATCTTCTGGTCTTGCTCTGACTATAATAAGAAGGAGTTCAAGGCTGCAGCTTCTGTTGGTTGACACATTGACGCTAAACCCTTATGCTCTATCAGTGATATAGATTAATCAGAGCAGCTTTGACCACATGGAGCATGTAAGACAGCTGTCCAAAATTTTGTAGTTCCAAAGTCCTGGTCCAAACTGAAAATGAAAAAAAGTTCTATTGTAGTTGATGTAATTTTATATTATGATAGTGATACTGTGTATTTCACGATTACTCAGCAGCAACACAAAGTACCTCTATAAACAGTTCCAACAAAAACTGAACATCATAACCTTAATGAAAAGTGGATTTATTGCAGGGCTCTTGTATTAGACTGTGTTAGCTTTAGCTTGGTGTACCTAGTAAACAACTGGGTGTATACTGTTTTATCACCCAACACCCAACAGCAGCTTGGCATATTTTTGTACTATTAATACCAGTCTTTAATACCAGTTAACACCAGTTTTGTATCCCTACTAAGCAGCAAGTTATTGATTGCTATTAGGTGGCATTTAACATATTGCAGACAAGTGTTAAACAAAAGGGGCACATTCATCATCATTATAATGCCATTCATCCATCAGGTCTCTCAGAGCCTGACTCTTTATCTAAGTGCTCTTTTACCCAGATCCCATTGTCTTTCAGGGCCATCAGTAAGATGACTACAGACTTTTTTCAAGGCTATCTGTTTGAAGGCCCTTTGCTTTGTGCACAGTCAGTTCACTGGTTTATGACCAGAACAGTAGCTGTTTCAATGAGAGGATGCAGCAATTCAAGGCCAAGCCATGAAATTCTCTGTTTTTTTCAAGTCTTATCTGTTAGGGGTAAACAGCATTCACACTTCTTAGCCACATCTACAGGAGGGAAACCATACTACCTTATATTTAGTTTCAGTTTAGGAGATCTCTCTCAAGGACACTCGAGACACTTGATAGCAATACATAGATTATAACCTCCTGTTACTGTAATTTAAAAGCAAGGCCACGGCTTAAAGGCAATCAAGTAATCATGGGATTTAGTTTATGTTGTAAATGTTCTACAGGTCTCACCAAATGATACTTTTTCTGCTCTTAGTGACACAGCACTACTACAGAGTGATACTGTGAATCCACAATATGTTTATTTAAATTATGTTTCTTGTTAAACAATCATTTGAACATGTAGAATTGTTAAAATGTTGACATATACCTCATTAGCTATTAAATCTATTTTCTTGTTTCATGTGGTTGAATCAGTAGAATTAATTTGATTTCTCTAATCCAGAATCCACAGTAATTTCCATTCTCTTCTTCCATGCTCCTCAGAGATGCTGCAGTTTGTCAGCAACCAAGTGGGGGACTTCCCAGACTTGTTTGAGGACCAGATGACCTCAGCAGGCTCACTACAGAGCGGTGGCGCCAGTGTTACCCCACGTCTTGCCATTCAAACCCCTCAAAACCCCCAGACTCCCCAGACACCAATCCCTGTCACCTACCAGAGCTCCAGCGTAAGCCTCACCGCCTCCCAGACACTGTCGCCCCAGTCAGTACCCCTCACCCCTCCCCTCACTCCTGCCCAGACTCCATCCCCCACCACCACCTCCTCAGGGCAGCAGCAGGTGACCCGCAGCCCTCCGCTCCTTCAGCCACGGCCTCAGGTGGTCCAGCCCATCCAGCCTCAGCCCCAACAGACAGCCCAGCCTGCCATCCAGGTATCAACTATCTGACACCACTTTCACACTGACAGAATAACCCCTTTTATACATTCTACTAGTAGGTCTAATACGATATGTCAGTTTCATACACTGTTGAGAAGTGTATTGAAAGCTGTGTTAAGTGTCAAACTACTAGAGAGTTTTGGATCATTCTGTTGGCCTGAAATAGGTATCTGGTGTCTGACTGCTTCAGTGATGGACTAAGGCTGTAGCTGTGAGGCCCAGGCTGTTTTCAAGGTGCCTGCCTCTCCAGCTGTTACCTCATTGTCTGTTGTGGTGACAGTGTGAATTCATTTTCTGTTATTGTGCCATCCATACTAAAAAAACTTCTGCTGACATAAGAAAAATTGCACAGTTCTGACAGACTGTAAAATATAATATCCAGCTCAGCATCCCTGCAAACACCATGCACATCTCAGCAAAACTGTAGTCAGCCTGAGAGATTTAGTTTATTGTCACAACTAAAATACCTTATTCCTAAAACAGTACATCAAAAAGGCAGATAAACTGTCTTATGTTGTATCAAATTTTGATAATCTCAGAGGGAAAGATGCATGTTCACATTAAACTGAGTTGTTTTTTATTTTTTAACTTAAATGCAGATGCACACCCAGGGAATCCCTATGCAGACCCAGAGCTTTCCGGTCCACACCCTGGTTCAGACCCACTGCCAGACACCCTTGCCCATCCAGACCCAGGCTCCCCAAACTGTGATGATTACCTCCAATGGTGGGCAGTCACGTTTCATCCAGAACCCTGTCATCTGCCACCAGAGCCCTGCTCCTGGTTTCCAAGGTGATTACAGAGAAGAATGGGAGGCTATTTTTTTGAGTGTGTGCAGTTGTTCTCATGAAGTGGTTGATATTAGAGTGACTACAAATGAAATTCATAATACGGTGTTGTGTTTTGTTGTTGTTGCAGTGTATTTAGAATTTATTTTCATCCATCATCTTGTCTCCTCTTCCCAGTCCTCCAGCCACAGGTGCAGAGCATTGTGACATCACCACAGCTCCAGCCAGTGACCATTCAGCATCAACGCGTTCTGACTCCAACAGGTCAAACCATACAGACTCTCTCTACAGCGCCGACCACAGTCCACACTGTGCAGCAGCAGGTGCAGCAGGTGCCTGTGAGTAACATCACTGTCGTTAGTAGGGTTGGACAAGTAATCACAGTTCGAACTACTAATCTTACAGTGATTGCTGTGAAGAAATAGCTCATAGACACATTTTTTTAGACTGCTTATGAGCAGTAAAGTCTCACTTTGGACCTCTTTCCACCAGGTTCTGGTCCAGCAGCCTCAGATTCTGAAGACAGATTCACTGGTTCTCACAACACTCAAACCAGATGGCACACAGGTGCTGTCTACCATGCAGAGCCCCACAGGGATCACCACCTTGACCACGCCCATCCAAAACACAGCTCTGCAAGTCCCGGTATGAAGATGGCATGAATGATTCACATTACATTGCTGATTGTTAATAATGGTCACAGTTTTGGTCCCTGTGATCCCACATACCCATTAACTATTGCTACTTCACACTGATGCACTGCTGCTGATTTCTGTCCTCAGACGCTGATGAGCAGTAACATCCTGACCACCGTCCCCGTCATGATGGGAGGAGGAGACAAGCTGCCGATCAAGCAGCTACAGCCAGGCTCCACCCACTCTACAAATGGAGCCAGGTCAAATGTAGAGCAGGGCCAGGTGATGACAGGAGGAGTAGGCCCAGGAGGAGTGGTGAAAGAGGGAGAGAGGAGGACAACCCACAACATCATCGAGAAGAGATATCGGTCCTCCATCAACGACAAAATCATCGAGCTTAGAGACCTGGTCATGGGCAATGACGCAAAGGTTAGTGATTTAAACCCTGGGATAGCTAAATGTTAATACTATTTTAATGTGTTTAAATTTGGAGAAAAAACACTGAGCTCAATCATGAGCGTATTATTGATTATAAATTATAGCGGATATTGGGTTCTCACATGTTCTGCTTCATGTCTTTTTTCCCAGATGCATAAATCTGGGGTGCTGAGGAAGGCCATTGACTACATCAAATACCTGCAACAGGTCAACCACAAACTACGACAGGAGAACCTGGCCCTTAAAATGGCAAACCAGAAGAACAGTAAGTGTTTTACATTGCTGAAAGCACAGTATGATCTGTAGCAGGTTTAGATTTTAATGAGTCTCTCCTTCTACCTCAGAGCCGGTGACACTATCTGAAGATGTGGAGCTCAAACAGGAAATAGTGATGATGTCACCCCCAGCCTCGGACTCTGGTTCAGGTTCCCCCCACCAGTTCTCTCCTTACTGTGTTGACTCAGAGCCAGGCAGCCCCTTACTGGATCACGATCAGGTAACACACACAAAGACAGGATTACACAGATGCTGTGTGGCTGTTCTGTTGGCTCAGCAGAGAACACATTGTGTGTGCTGTGTGATGTGCACTGCACCCTCACTGCAGGGTTTAACCAGGATGGTTTCCACCTTGAACAGTTGTTTCAATGTTAACGAACTGATTAGGTCAGTGTGTATATTTATGTAGGTGACCGTTTTTGGTGGGGTGGGGTGTTGTACATCAAAGTAAGAGATGCTGTTTTTTGAATTTTGTTGTATGATGTTGCTGACGTGTAATTGTCTCGATGATTAACACTTTTGCAAATGTAATTTCCAGAAAAAAATACTGTCTCATGTTTGGGCCAATGCAGTGTTCATTTTTGTGAGCTTGTTCTCTTTCTCTCTGTCAGGTGAAGAGTGAGCCAGATTCTCCCTCCTCTGTTGGAGTGATGGATCGTTCTCGACTGCTTCTCTGCGCCCTGACCTTTTTCTGCCTGTCCTTAAACCCACTGCCCTCTCTTCTGGGCTCTGAAGACTCAGGAAGCCACACCCTATCCACGGGCCATGGGCCATCTAGGACGCTTGTCTGGTTCCCAAGCCACACGCAGGACTTTGGTGAGCAGGGCCGATCCCACTTTTTATGAGGGTTCATGATACATGTTTAAAAGAGTCTAAAAATTTCGTGGGTCCATTCTCTCATAACTTGGTTATGACTGAATTTATGATGCAGGTTGTGGATATAATCTGAAATACACTGTGACTGTACCTCATGTTTAATTTCTTCTCATTTTCCAGCATCCTGGCTGCGGTGTCTGTTGCCATGGGTGATGGTGTGGGTGCTGAGCGGGGTGGGTGCAGTGTGGGGTTGTGTTAGGGTGCTCTACCTGTGGGAGCCTGTCACGCCCCTTCACTCCCCAAAATCTGTGTCTTTCTGGAGGCATCGCAAACAAGCTGACCTGCATCTCAACAGGGTAAGTACACATCAGCCCTGGGATGAAATGAATGCTCTTTATGTGGTAAGCTAAGACCAATAATTATCCAAGAAGTCTGAGAGAAACTAAGAAACAGTTTGGAATGCTATTTATATCTGTTTTCCCTTGTGTAAGACTTTGTTGTGTTGAGGGAACCTCTCAGGAAAGAATGAGGCAGCATTTCCACATACATGAAAACATGATCACAGTGCTTATTTCATGTGACAACATGGATATCAGATCAACTCATTAATTTTAGATGTGCTTGGGAATCTAGATTTCATGTTTTCTCACCTATTGAAGATCACTTCATCCAGTTTGCTTTGATTCTCACTGTTTGATGTCTCGGTTTAGCCTGGGTGCTTCACTGCATGAGTTTATTTTTAGCGTTTGTTCATATCGTGTTCAGATCTAACGCATGACCTTCACTGCATCTTCCCTGTCAGTCTTAGCTGAATACTAAACAGCTGACTGTTTCTCCTGTCTCCTCTTCCATGCAGGGAGATTACACAGCAGCAATGGCTAGTTTAGAGACCTGCTTGTCCGTCTTGACTAGAGCTCTCCCCTCAACCAATCTGGACCTGGTTTGCTCACTGTCCTGGAACGTGATTCGCTACTGCTTGCATCGTCCAACTCCTCTGGGTTGGCTGGTTCACCAGGTCAGAGGAAAGCACGAGGGAGAGGAGGCGAGGACTAGCGCAAGAGACGCAGCTCTGGTTTACCACCGGCTGAGCCAGCTGCAGCTCACAGGTGAGTGTTGAGAACAAAGCGAGCTGCTGCTGTGATATGATTCACAGTTTGAAGTTAATGAACTGCAGAATATTTCCTCATACCCGTCCCAGGAAAAATGCACTGGTTAAATAAGTGACTTTGCTTGGTATGAAGAATTTAACACAGTGATACAGTTTCTGTTCTCTCTCTCATCTGTAGGAAAGCTGCCTCAGCGTAGCAGCCTGTGGGCTTTGTCTCTCTCTCTCAGCGCTGTCAACCTCAGCGAGAGCGCCCAAGGCAAGATGGCCCCTGCCCAGCACAGCCAGATCTATGTCACTGCAGCAACAGCCCTGCGCACCGTGCTGGGCCACCACCTCTCCTGTTTGCCTGTACGTCTCCAACACAGTCCATCATCTGTCTTTTGTCTCCCTATGTTTGAATATTTATCCAGTTGATCTCATCAATCATCACAAGAACATAAACAGACAGAGGAGGTAGTCACTTGATTCCACTCATTTCTGATTTAGCATCTTTTCATCCATGTCTGTCACTCAGGGTTACTTGTTGAGCTGTGCAGAGTCTGTAGCCAGCCAATCAGAGACTAAGCCCATCCCTGACTGCCTGCGCTGGCTCTTCACCCCATTGGGCAGACAGTTCTTCCTGAGTTGTGATTGGTCAGTGAAGTCAGAGAGCAGCGATGGTGTGTACACTTCTCAGAGAGACCCAGGTATGTCTTGAATGGAGGAGTCAACCTATACCCCTCATTCTTTTGGTCTTACTTTCTCATTTTAAATCCAAAACAAACAGTCCCGTATGAACAACAACACAACAACAACAGTTACGCTGTATTAAAGAAGGATTTTGTAATCTAAGATAAATCTCTTGTGCTGTAACTTACCCATTCCTCTTCATTACATCTTGATCTTCCTTCAGCTGATCCCATTGCCCAGCTGCACCGCTGTTTCTGCAGGAAGCTTTTGGAGAGAGCTGTTCACACCCTCATCCAGCCACAGAGCGACTCTGAAGCAGGCAAACGCAACGACAACACTGGGTAAGGCAGTGCTTCAATATCAGGGAGCCCTGGCTCTTTACTCTCCACAGCTGATGTGTTTTTTGACAGTTTGGTGTGAATTAAAGATTTACTCTGTAAACTTCTCCCTTCTTTTTCCTGCTCTGTTACTCATTCAGGGAGTTTTCCAGTGCCCTGGAGTTCCTCCAGTTACTGAACAGCTGTACAGAGGACTCTCCCTCCTCTCCTCCTCTCTTCTCAACTCCTCCCAATCACACCACCACTCCAGGTAAGAATCGCATGAAGAGAACAGCCCTACCCACATGCAAGGAAGTATGAATCACATAGGATGTTTGTGTGGGAGAGAGATTTAAATTCTTTTTTCTCAGTGAGGATTAACCAGATAGCCATCTGTGTTATTACTGTAAACATGAATGGACTTTCTTGGTTCCATTTGCTGTACACTGTCAGCCAATTTAGCTTTTAAGATTAACTTTTTATTGGATTACCACAGATAACACTTGCAGTCATTGATTTGTGGTAATAAATGACTTGGAGAGGAAATGAACATGTGTGATCTGTTTAAGCAATGTTAATTAGCTACAATCTTAATCAATTCTTGGTCTCACTGAGCCATTGCACACAAAGTATAATATTATCTCGCACATACATGGCTATTAATATAGCAGGAAAGTTGCACCAGACAAAGGGACAGGGGGTTTCAACCAACACATTATTTCTCATTTGACACTTGAAGATTGACCAAAAAAGCAACAAAACCCCAAGAAAGTCCACTAATTTCACTCACGTATTGTTGCTCATTCTATATAATTTCTCTCCCTTGTTCCCACCAGTGGGAGACCCAGTGAGTCGTTGGTGGGCTGTGGTCCTGAAGGCTGCCGTGCACTGGCTGCAGGGTGATGATGCCGCAGTGAGGTCACTGTTGGCAGAGGCAGAGCGAATGCCGAGGGCTCTACACACTCTTGAGTAAGTCAAGTGAAACTTGTTACAATATGTCAAAATGTGACAAAGCACAAGCTCTTGCAATAATACAGAAGCTAGAATAAACGTGGTGAAGATTTATTCTCCATTTAAATTGTTTAAATTATTTAAACTGATCACATTTGACAAATTTAAGATAATTTCTTACTGGATTCAGAGACATGGACGTTGTACCTTTTATACAGGATTATAGATTCCAAACATCTGCCCTAACGTAAACAGAGGGATATCAGTAAAAATGAACACATTCATCCTTGTTTTAAAAAATGCACAGTAACCATCCCCATCCTCTAACCTGTCTGTTTTAGCCACCCTCTTCCCAAGGCTGTGCTGCTGCTTTGTAAAGCGGTTCAGATGAGTCTGTCGCCTCTGAAGGGGGAAGGAGCAGTAGCCTGCCTGTCCCACTGTGACAGAGCCAGCAGCTACCTGCGCCCCAGCATCTCAGTACCGCTCACCCAGTCTGGGAACTGGCTGAACAAGGTAGAAAATAAAGAAGCTGTCACAACCGCTATCACTAATATCTCTTTAAGATCTGCTCTGGGTTTGTGGCTGGAGTATCTTGTCTGCTGTCTTTCATCCACACACATACAGACCTGCTTTATACTGCATATTTCAGATGAGATTATCAAGACTCACTGAAATCAGTGCAGTCAAGGCTTCATTATGCATACACACACTTCCACATAAACACACACACACTGCATGCTCAGTTGGGGTCAGGGAAGGCTGACGTGGGGCTGTGTGTGTGTGTGTGCGTGTATGTGTGTGCACAGTGTGGGTGGCAGGAGGTGGCTGTGGTGCATTGTAGTTGCATTGCATGATCCTGAAGCCGAGTGCAATGTGTCTGCAGTGCAGTACAGAGGCCTCCCCAATCTGCACGCACCCGCTACACACCTCACCACTTCACATTAGACAGCACTGAATATCATGTAGCCTTGGTAGCTACTTGTTGATTTTTGGCATGCATGTTGGGCAGGGTGCACTGGTAATGATGGCGGTTGATTGTTGGTGGTGGGTTGTGAATGTACTGGCAGATCTGAATCTTAAATCATCTCTTTCAAAAATAAGTCAACCATGTTATAAAATAAATCATATTACTTTTGTAAATGAACCAAACAGCTTTTTGATCTTTGTCCCTTTTCTCTCCTAAGGGGGTGGAGCTCCTGGTGTGTGACCTTCTGCTGACTTTGAGGACCAGTTTGTGGCAGCGGGGAGGCAGCAGTAACGGAGAGCCTGGCCCGGCCCCTGGATCACAGTTGGCTGGTTTCCAGAGGGACCTCAGCGCGCTCAGAAAGCTCACACAGTGCTACAGACAGGCTCAACACAAGGTACATCCCAGACTGGACCAGCCAGTTATTGTGTGTTAAGAAATCACCAAAAGAAAACAGTCACTAAAGTTTTGCTGCTGACATCAGCAAGAAACACCTAAACAATAATAAAGAGACAAGGTAGGAGCAGAGACTGTAGATAACTGCCAGGGAAATACTACATTTCTTGTGGCTGGCAACTTGGGAAGATCAATCAATAGATCAGTGTTTTTGGTGTCTTTTGATTATTTTATAAATAATTTAGGCCTGTTAAATTTCAAAAATACACATCACAGGTTACCGAGCCCAGATTGATGGCTTAAATCAGCTTTCATTGTCTAGCTTTATCGTGAAATAACACTGAAAAACTGTCATTTATTCACACTTGTAAGGATGTAGCAAACTATATGCTAAGAATAATAATTACCTCAGTATGATTCAGGCTCTTTGTAGCCTTTAAGGTTTTCCAAGAACTCTGTGTTGCACTGATAATAAGCCTGTGAATCAGGTGGGACCTGCTTATCTCCTTCATAATGCTATATTTACTGTATCAGCTTTAGAAATCAAGTTCTCTCCCACTCTCACCAGCTGCAGAGATCCCCCCGCAGTTTAACATATCATCAGTCATACTTATAAGATTTATTGGAGTAGTCATTACTGTAGCCTGTGGGTCTTGAACAACTGCTGCTTTCACAGCAGTCGGTGATCATTTGTTATGTTTCCACTTGTGCGAGACTCCTAAGAACCACATTAACTTTATCATAATCATTGTACGAGATGCTGTGAGACACCTGAAAAATGTTCACTCTGTGCTTTGCATGAAAGGCTCCACTGAAGGCAGAGTATTTCCTGTATATATATGCCTGGTAGTAAATATGCAGTGAAACGATGTGAGGGTTCAAAGTTTTCCTGCTCCGCCATCACCAAGAAAAACACTTATTCTGGCTCTGATGTGTTTTACTTTTTCCTGCAGGTGTTTCTTCATGAGACCACAGTGAGGCTGATGGCTGGAGCCAGTCCCACGAGGACTCACCAGCTGCTGGAGCACAACCTCCGACGCAGGACACACAGCTCTTACACAGCCGGTAAGGAAGACGCCCACTCATATTCACACACTGATTTGTAAAGTACAGACCTCACATCCGTCATCATCCTCACTAAATTGTATCCACTCACCTTGACAGCTGGTTCAGGATCAGCTCCCCTATGGTTGTTCTTAATCTTAATTACTAATGGTGAACTGACTTAACACCCCCAGAAAGCAATGTGACCCTGTATTCACACACATGTAAAACACACAAAGATTCACACACCAGACAGCAATAGACACTAATCTGCACTTTTCCTCTTTCTCCTCCCCCCATGTTGCTTTCAGAAGGTGAGTGTGTCCTGGGCGAGAGAGAGAGGGCTCATGCCATCCTGCTGGCCTGCCGCCACCTGCCCATGCCCCTTCTTACCCCACCTGGGCACCGTGCCCGCCTGCTAGCTGAGGCCAAGCGCACCCTGGAGCGGGTGGGAGACCGCCGGTCCCTGCAGGACTGTCAGCAGATCTTGCTGCGCCTCAGTGGGGGCACGACCATCGCAGCCTCCTGAACACACACACACACAGTGCGAGGACAAACACACAGAGATTAGGGCTACTCACAATACACTGAAAAAACATGATTTCTAATATACATATATAAGGATGTTAACCAGACTCAACTCATTGACCAAAAACATAATTCTATAGTTGTCACTTATTCACACCCTCATTCTGATCAGGGGCCATGAATAACTATGAATGGATTTTTCTTCAAACTGACACACTTTTCAACTGATCCTTACTGTCACAGCCACATTTAACTCTCAGCCATGTATCCACACCGCAGCTAAACACTTAAACGCTACACACTTGCTCCTTTGATGCTTAGTTGCACTGTTGCAGTACAATCACACCACCTTCTGGTCATTAATGGTACCATGCTGGCTAACTGCCTCATTTTAAACAACATGCTAAACAACGAGGAAAATCAGGTTAAATAGGCCCCAAAGGGAACAGGGACCATTATTTCATAGCTGTTTAAATTAATACAATGCAGCAGTGCATTGATTAGCTGTAGGTTACCAAACTGTACAATCATTATTGGCGCAATACAAAAGCTACAATAACAGTGTAGTGTCTAACAAACTTTCAAGCTTCAATTAAGGGCTTCAGAGTATTCAAGAGTAGACAGCCGAGATCTGTTAAGCATGACTGTGCTGTAAGATGCAGACAGAGAATAGCTTGCTTTTAACTGTACAGTGCTGAGTAGTGTCTCTTCTTATCTACCTCATACATTGTACAATGCCAGCATTGTACTGTGGAGCAAAATAGGCTACTTAAGCACCAGTCAGTTATCCTGAATTTGAATCAAGTGACCATTTGAAGTGATGCTTCAATCGAGTGCATCGTCATTCTAATAAAACCTTGCTGAGCTGCTTTATTTAGACTTTAGGTTGCAGCAGTACTATAGAAAATTTACTTGCTGTTGCAAGAATGACAGACAGCTACTGCTGACATGTTCCTTACTGTCAAACAAGACACGCTGGGAAATGATTGGATTTGCTGAACATCTAAATAACAGAGGGAAGCAGTCAATCATGGCCCATAAGAAAACGCCTACCGGCACACACATTCACAGAAATTCATATACATATTAAATTAATTGCATACAAACTCACAATGTGATTGTATATAGGATGTACATAGGCAGATAAACAAAAGTAGAATGAACAGGAAGTTCTTACTTACTGCTTGAGAGAAGACGCTATCACTGTCTGACCAGGAGGGCAAAGTCAGCTGACTTGCCTTTAAAAGTGATCCACCAAAAATCATTTTATTATCAAACACTCACCTGCTGTAGCCTTGCAAGGTGGCTTTAAATCAATATCCACTTGCCAGTAAAAGTTCGGGCAAAATAATCCACCTCTGCTGTCTATCTCTGAAAGCCGTCTTTCGATTCTATCGGCAGTGAGTGTCTGATACGCAGAAGATTTTGTGTGATGTGTCACACGATGGTGTGAAAATTAAATGAAGATGGTCTGAACACAGTGAGAAACGTGAGAAATGACAATGTCCACACATAATGTAAAGCTCTCAAGCAAAATGGCCTTGATGTTATGTTAAGAAATATATTATGTTTCATCATATTTAGATTGATGGAGGAGTTTTATCTTTGTGAATTCTTTGTCAACTTTGCTTTTTATTTGTAATTGTTGACTTACATGACATAGCGCTTCTGTCATTCCTGTTTTCTGTGCTCTGATTATCTTATTTAATGGTTATGTAATATTAATATAAATGCTTTTTTGGGTGGGAAGGGAGCAATTTTGCAATTTTATCATTGTTATTGTTTTATGCTGGTTAAAGCAACTGAGGGTCAGAAACTGTCAGAGGGAGAATCTCTAATAGGAAGTTGTTGTGTATTTTATTACAGAAGTAAAGCCCACATTTAAACAGTTAAGATGATATTTTAGGATCAACCTTTGGAACGCACTGCAATTTCCTTGTTTGTAAAATACAGGCAAACACACACTTATGCTATTAGAAATTTCCAGAAATCTGTCTTCCAGGTCAACTCAAACTGTCAATAAGTAATGTATAGAGTCCTGAAAATACTTATATAAGTTTAGATTTAGCTTTCCTGACTGGTAAAAGTGTGCAAAGAAGAAAGCATCGCTCAACCAGCCATTGGCAGGCTGGAGTTTTTGTCTTTTGTTTATCATGATTATGGGTTTTTTTGCCTCTACCCCTTGATGTATTTTATTGTCTGAATTTCTGTGTTCATTTTGATGTTTGTTTTATAATAAAACAACACATGATAGTGGATGGCTTATATGATCTTTCAGTTGTAACAGTATAGTGTGATTTGAAAACTACAAATCTCAGCACTGCAACAGCAGAAGAGACAACCATGTTTCATGTTTCATCTGAATGTGGGTGTTGGCAGGGTGTCAATGCCAGTGTAAATCTCGTAGCTAACAATGTCAAGGTTATTGGTTTCCTCTGTCACACATTCTGTGTAGCACAGTAAACACTGGACACCTCTGTCTAAATGAGACACTCCCAGCAGTTCACAGAGAGAGATGACATACCTGGATACATGAGGAGTCCCTGCCAGTGGAGGGAGTGGCAGTCTGCTATAGAAAACAGTTCATTGCCTCAAAGGTGTCAGAGAGTTCAATTACTACATACAAAAATATGAAATAAAATTCAAGGGTGAAGGAGATTAGAATAGTCTGAAGAACAGTCATTATATTATGATGGGAGTGCAAACCATGTAATCTTGTATGTAATCTCTAATTATTCTCAATAAGATTGGGAGGCCTGATATTAAACACATGCTATCAACAGATATGCAGGTTTAGAAAATATATGTAGTCAACAGTAACTCTTAAAACGTTTTTATTAGATGAGATGTGACTACAGTCACAGTCACTGTTTAGACTGAATATCTGCCTGAAACAACAATATCGTTATTTTGTCCTTAACATTTACGTTTAGCGGAACACTTCAGACCGTTGTGTATGTGTTTCTAGCCGGACAAACTTAGCTGACGTGCTAGCCAAGCGAGAGAAGCCGGAAGTAGCAAAGGGGAAACTCACGTGCACAGCATGAAAAACACAAAAAAGCACAACAATGTGTCGAAAAAGGCGAAATTCAAGCCGGGGTCGAAGAAAAGAGAAAACAAATGCATCGTTATGTTTGACGACAAAGACAGACAGTAAGTTTATCTCCTGATAAAAGCGTTTTAACATATTGCAGGTTAACATATTGCTAGCATCCTAGTAGCCGTCATCTGTTCTAATATCAGGTTAGCATTAGCTTTCTACCAAGTATTTATGTTATTTTGAAAAGATTATCCGCAGTATGTTTTATGTGTAGACCGAAATGTTTTATGTGTTGGTCGTATTGTTACAGAATTAACCCAAACCAAGTTAGACCACCAGGTTTAACAGTATGCAAAGTTTTGATATATTTTGTTTGACTTTTTAAGCTTGACGTACCATATAACTTAAAACTCAAAAATCCCTATTGACCAAAATGTCAGTTTGACTTATATGTTAGAAATTCACTTAATTAACATTGTTGTCATATATATGCTCTGTGATACATTAACCTGCACAGACGTAAAAAGTTTCCTCTTCTTCATTGTCAGGGACTACCTTACTGGTTTCCATAAGCGAAAAGTGGAAAGGAGGAAAGCAGCAGTGGCAGAAATTCGAAAGAAAATCAAGGAAGAGCAAATAAGAGTCAGAGAAGAGGTAAGTGTAAAGTAAAAGAACAGAGTCGACTGAAACTGAACTGTGTGAGCACATAATGAAAGGATGTACCCATGTTGAGTCTTGCTATTTCCTTTCAGAGGCATAAGGAATATATGAAAATGTTGAAGGAGAGGACCGAAGCTTTAGGTGAGTTAAAAACAAAAGTCGGCCTCATGTCATTCTAGCAATTATTAGCCTGTGAGAATTAATCCTTATTGTTTATATTTCCTCCCCTGGTTCCATCTCTCAGAAGAAAATGAAGATGATCTTGAAGATGCGATAACAAGTACGACAGAGTCTGTACAGTACGATCACCCCAATCATACTGTCACCGTGACAACCATCAGTGATCTTGACCTCACTGGGGTTCACCTACTTGGCCCTTTAGCAAATCAGGTAAACCATTAAGCCTCATTTCATCTGATTTAGCTCTACATGGTCACTCTGAAAGAAATGGATGAGTGATACTGATGGCAATGAAATGACATTAACGCTGAGAATCTTTGCATTCAAGGCTAATGGGGAGAGCAAGGATGAAGAAAAGGGGGAGGAAGAGGAGGAGAAAAGAAACGCAATGCCAAGAAAAGCTGGAAACCCAATCATGAACAAAAAGTAAGCTGTTCATCATGTAGGTCTCAGCATATTAGCATCAATAAGTGTGGCTATTTTCCTTTTTTTTCCAAATGAATATTTTTGCTGTTTTGGCTTTTTGTCAGACATCTTTGGGCTCCAGGCTCTGGCAACTAGTTATTATTTTGACATTTTATAACCTAAATGTTGGATCAACTAATTACAGTGAATGAATTTAGCAGACTCTGATTGGTGCTAAATGTTCTGTACACCCCAGAATTAGTGACCTAATGCCTGTCATCTATCTAAAAGCCCCTCTCACTCCAGCTCTGTTTCTCTCTCTCTCTCTCTCTCTCTCTCTCTCTCTCTCTCTCTCTCTCTCTCTCCCTCCCCCTGCTGCTGCAGGATCCGCTCCCTAACGGCGTCGCTCAGCACTTACACCAGCAAGCGGAAGAGGAAAGGGAAACAGGAAGGCCGAGGAGGACGAGGGCGTCCATCAGACAAGAGACCTGGTGCTACACAGATTAAAAAGAAATCCGGGAGGACCAGCAAGTGGCAGAGACGCAGACAGACTGGAAAGAGGGTGCATCATCAGGACTGAAAGAGAGTGTGTGTAGAAATACAATGTAGGGTCTGTTAAGAGACTTGATTTCTTGTGTCAGAATTATGCTCCTGCATTTGAGTGGGACAAGTGTGTACTGAACAGTTTGTAAAATGAACGAAGCTGCCGTGGGCTCTACACCATGTTGGACAGTCTGTTAAAATAATATTTCCACAGTACCTGCCGCTTGAAATCTTGTGCTCAAATTTGTACATTTTTCAAAGCAAAACTGTTTTTGTAGTGTTATTTCATAAAATAAACTTTACTGTATTTACTGAAATTTTGATTAAATGAAAGATTAATCTTGCTAATAAGTCACCTTATGTTGGAGTCATATGTCACATGTTGTCTCTGTGCTCTGTGAGGAATTTGTCCCTCAGTGCTCTATTGTTTAATAGGAAACCTGACGCTGTCGTCAACATCCTCTCAAGAACATCAGGAAATCAACCCTTAGCTCTGCGTTTCCTCATTGCTCAGTATTACCTGTGTGTGATCTAAAGGAGAACCAACCACTGTTTCGCTGGAGCATCTTACTCACTGTTAATGTGAAGAACCTAAAACCGCACAGCCACCGGTTTTAATGTATGTTAAACCCCCCCACCTCACCAGTGTTTATTTATTTACGTTAACCTGAGCCAGCGTGCGCCAGCTGTCACTGGCATTTCGCTTTCTAAAGCCCATGATATTTAATACAACCACTCAATAGAGGAACCGGCAGGCCACTGCCTCCATGTTGGTTCCAGGTCTGTGTGCGCTTCAGGGTCTCTGCTGTGTTAACTGAGAGCCGCAATGGCTGTCATGGATGCTTCAGTTTCACTCATTGTCAGAGCAGCCAATCGGATTGATTTGAGAGTTTGGCAGCTCGAGAGGATAGACAGCATGGGGAAGAGGAGGCATGTGCCCGATGGGGGGTTGATGAGCAGTTTATCCTTGCACTCCTTATGACATATTCTATATTGAGCTGACGGCGGAAGCTTCCTTTATAAGGTAATGCTCATCAATTCTCTTATCATTTTGATATCAAAGCCATTGCATAATATTGTCTGCTATTTTCACCATCCTACTTTTCACTGTTTAAATCGCTTCATTTACCTTCTATTATTGTAGACAGTGGTGCTTGTAAAAGCTGTTACATTACAGTACATGTGTCTTGTGGTTGGTAGTAATGCTACTCTGTGGGGAGCTTTGACAGTGGATTGTGTTTCACTGTCCTCTAGTGTGATTAGTTATCACCTACCTTAACAGTTCCGCTTTAGATCTTGCATGAACCATGAAATAAAAGAACCTCTTAAGTATTCACCCTGAGCTGCTGCTCTGTGCTTACCTGTAATGCAGTGTCACAGCCAGCTCATCAGCATATAGGGGTTTTTTCATTTCATTTTTATATATATTTAAAAGGTTGTTGCAGGTTGTAATTTTTCTTATGTCACCTAACACACTGTTGTGAAAGATTCCCTGCATGTTTTTGAAAATTTACTTTTAATTACTTATAACTTGCATTGGTACATAACACCACTAAACTTTTATAGAGATTTTGTAAGTGTATTAATTTTGTTTTAGTCATCAAAGCACTCTTCCATTTACCCTCATTTATTTACTTATTTACTTATTCAACAGGGACAGTGTACATTAATCAACACTGCAGTTTATACAGTACTTCAATGTAAATGTGCCAGAGTTAGCTAAGAAGCTAAATTTCATTGACTTGTCCCTGAAAAATGTTTGGTTTCTGTAGATACATTTTGTTTAACACTATATTTCATTGTGTCTTTGTGTTACCATTGTTGTTGTTTCCCAGTTTTCTCTGTGGGATGCCATGAGGGGGCAGGTTCCCTCTCCGGACCCACCATGCCCCTCTCCGGCGATGAGCCCATCTGCCCCAAGTTTCAGCCCAACATCTTCGACCCCTCCCGCTGCCACGACTGCCTGCGCCAGAGGCACCTGCACACCAGCGCAGGGGAGAGCACCGAGGTAGCACCACAGCAGAAATCAAAAGCAGACACTGGAACTGAGGGTAAAACTGTGACTGGCACTGTGACTGGAACTGGAATTGGGGCAGGCAAAGGAGTGTTATTAACACCAATCCCATCCCAGGCAGAGGAAAGAGACACCAGCAGCAAGGTAAGAAAGAAGAGAAGCCCGAAAGGAAGAGGGAGGGAGCTGTACGGAGCAGCTAGGTAACAGGGTAGAGATGGGCACAGGAGTAGAATATGTGCTAAGTGATGGGATTAGCCTGACCTGAACACGGGCAGGAAGGGCGTTAGAGGTCACAAGTCAAAGTCAGCAAGACACTGGGGTTAGATGTTAAGTCAAGGAAAACAGAATGAGATACTACTGTATGCCATGACTCAGTTTTATTTGTTGTGCAGATCAGAAATTATGCAGAAAGATTTATGATACAATTTGAAGTTGAAAACAATGTATTAATCCATTTAACTAGGTCTTTTCTTAGACAAAAGAACTTCTCACTTGACCCAAAAATCAGTGTTTCTGTGGGTGAGTAACATATCATAATACACCTTGTAATTTAATGTAGTCAATATGTAAGCACAGTTGGTGAGATCATGTATTTGTTGCTTGTGAGTAAATTAAGGAAAGGTCAGAGACAGAGAATGAGAGGTAATGACCAGGGGCAGGGCGATAGCAGTGGCTCCTATTATAAATTAACGAAGCTGGATCATTTACTGGCCTCTCGGGAATCACTTGTAACTCTAGACAATGGGGCATGTACAGAAAGGATGGACATGTTTACAGTATTAAAACTGTGAGAAGTCTACATTTTTCTGTTTATCCTGCTTTCATGATGTAATTGTAGTTGTTTGGTTTCAGTAATATACAAACAGGTGTCAAATTAAAGGAAAAACCTGGCTCAAGGCTTTTTAACACACCTTATGTTGGGTTTTTCTTTCATCCACCATATGAGTACATTATTTACAGAATCTAAAGAAGGGCTCCTTTGCAAGGTTCTAGTGCTTACTGAGGAGGTTCTGGGGATCTTTTAGGATGTTTCAGTGGTTGAGGGAAAGGTTCCAGAAGTCTTTCGGGGTGTTCTAGGGGTTGTTTAGAATGTTTAAATGGTCACGGAGGAGGTTCTACAGATGATTTTAGGAGGACTCCTTTAAAAAGTTCTAGTGGTCCTCTAGGAGTTTTTAGGGGTCATTTTTGGTTCCAATAGTCATTGAGAAGGTTCTACATTGAGTCAATGGTCAATGACAAGTTTCATGGGATGTTAGGAGGTTGTAGTGGTCGTTCCTCAAGTCCTCTAGGAGTTTCGAGGGTTTTGAGGTTGCACTGGTCCTTTGTGAGATCCTAACAGTCCCTCAGGGAGGTTTCTAGTGGGCCTTTAGGGGATTTTAGGAGTCCCATAGGTGGTTAAACAACCATAGAAGATTTAGTACTGATGTGTGAGACAACATTTTCCACCACTATCACCAAGAAAACAAATTAGGAAAAGACTGTTGTTCATTCCTCCAGTAGAATTTATGAGAAGGAGCACTGAAGATGCTCTGCAGGCTCATGGTGGAACTATACATTACCAAGACACTTTGGTTTCTTGTCCTTTGATTTGTCCCATCTGTATCTCAAAACATGGTGGATATTGAATTGGAGCGCTAAAGTTCCTTTGTAATACCATACCTACAATTTGCTGAAAGTTGTAGAGATGAGTGCAAGTTACTGACATTTACTGACAGTTTTACCTCCTTTTTAAGGCAATCTATTTCAAGAGAAGGGTTTATGGCAAGAAAAAAAAGTGGTGAAATATTAATGAGGAAAGCCACGATCCAGGTCGAGTTACAGAGGTGTAACCCTAATCGTACAGCAGACTGAACATGTGAGTGTGTGTCAGAGAGTACAGAGGAGACAGACACTATTCAGCTAACTCTTTATTCTAAGAAATGGATCTAGACAGACAGATCTAGGATTGGTATGTATGTACATTCCTACTCTGATATAAAGTCACTGTGTATTTTCTGTGAACCTACATACTTTTTTGAGCATCACCTTTGTTTGGAGGTACAGTCTTTGTCAAGAACATCATCAGTGTATCTTCCTCTGTGACTTGGAGAGAGATGGAGTTTGCTGCGACGTTGTGATTGGCCTGTGTCTTACCTTGTCACCCTATCAGGAGGATTCTGACGGTGTGTCTGTGGTGAGCAGCTACTGTGATGTCAATGGAGGACGTCCAGGTTATGGTGAGAGCTCTTTGTGCATCCTGAGCCCTGACTGTGAGCTTTTTATCTGTGACGGCGACGACGACGACAGCACTGACAGGTGGGGGAACTAGATGCTGATAATAAGTCTGTTAGACTTATTGTAGACTTGTCTTGTTGTACTTAAATGTGTAATTATGATGTTTTAGTGAGCAGTAGTGTCATTAAAGTACTGTTTAACCTTTTTAAAACATTAGCAAGTATTGTAGTGTGTAATCTTATTTTTTGTGACTCATCCGTTCTGTAACTTTCATGTTGTGTGATGCATTTGCATAGTTTCTCTGTGAAATTCATATTTAACAGATTTGATTTTTCCCTCTTTTTCTTCTCTATCTCCTCTTTCTCTCCCCTCCTCCTGGCTCTCCACTTTCTCAATCTTTCACCTCTCCATCTCTACTCTTGTCATTCTTCTCCCATCTCCTCTTCCACATAGCTGTCGTGACCAGAGTGACTACCAAGAGTTCAGCAGCTCCATCAGTGCAGAGGACGAGTACCTTCCTATCCGTCGCCATTCGACCAAACTCGACATGACCCGGCTTGACCCTCCACCCCACAGGCCCAACCCCCGGGCATGGATGGATGAAGCTCGGAGCAGAGACGGCTTCACTAGGCAAACAGGTACGTAAAAGCTGACCTTGTATATTGTTATATTTGTCATTTGTTTCATTCATTTCTTGGTCAATAGGATACAGAAGCAGAAGAACCCCGATCAGGAACAGCATCAACGAATCCCTCTTTTTTGAAAGCATGCAGTTCTCAGTATGAGTCCAACTACACTGAGCCTTTCGAAAAGCTATGACTTACTGCACTTGACCAATCTGGATCCAGTTACAGCCAAAGGTGTTCTTTACTTGGCAATACAGTTTGATGTCACCAGCTGAGGTGTCCCAGAGCAATTATCAGTAATGCAATATAGCTCGGTTTGTGTCAGGAAACCTCTGGTAGTTGCTCAGTAGTTGAACTTTGATGTGTTCATCTCTTATTTCTGCTATCCCTCCTTCTTTCTATTTCTGTCACACTGCCTTACTCCTTTTTGCTTACTTGCTCTCCAGGGATAAAAGACGACAGAGAGAAGCGTGAAAGTGGCTACTTCTCTTTAGGGAGGGCAGCGGGTGCTCGTTCGCTCCGTGATAACAGCCCACCTGCTCCTTTCCGCCATTTTGAGAGAGGACATCCCATCTTCAGCAGCAAAAATGTAGAGCCTAAAGACACCATCCCCTTCAGAAATCCTAATCTTGGTGTAGCCTCTGAAAGGCAGATACCAGAGAATCTAAATGAGGACCTCCCTGTGGAAATCCCTCCTCCTGACCCCTATGAAATTGCCATTGAGGTTGAGGCACAAGTCGGCCCTCGATCTCCGAGCCCTACTCCTTTTAAGATAGCGGAGTCGCTGGTCTCTACAGGCCGAAAGGGTTTCAGCAGTTCATATGGCCGGGGAAACCCTCCGTCTCACGTTTCTTCCTATCAACAATCAGGCCGTTTTGATTCCTCAAGGCAAGGCTCAGCTCTGCAGTCTCGGTCGTCTTCTCCTTCACAGTGGAAATTTACCATTCAGGCGCAGTGAGTCCACTGCTTCCCTCAGCAGGCATAACTTTGATGGTGGAGGGTGGTCTCAAGGGACGGACTTAGGATCCAGAGGCTCCTTGCAAAGCACACATTCCCGACGTGTCGAATCAGGAACCCTGCCAAGAAACTTCAAATCATTTGCTAGTTCAGTCAAATCCCAAACCAGCACAGTTTCTGATTTTAGGAGTGCCTTGAAGAAAACAGAAGTAAATGTGTCTGCAAGTGGTCGGGGCAGCAGAAACTCTTCTCCCTCAAGGAGGGACTACAACTCTTCAGGCCAAATGTCACTTCGCAAAACAGAAACCACCAGCAGTTCACCACATGGACGTGGGCGTGACACTTGTGCTTCGTCTCCATCTAGACGAACCTCTGACAGTCGGCGTGACAATCACAGTTCCTCACCGCCAAGGAGAAATTACAGCTCATCTAGCCAATCCCTCCTTCGTAAATCTGAATCAATTATGTCTCTGAATGGACGTAGTCACTATGGACGCTGTGGCTCCCCCATAAGAGAGGGCTATGATGTTGAAAGCCAGGCTCTGCTGCGAAACTCGACAGCAAGGAATGGACTGAATGATCAAGAACATGAACATGAAAGCCCCACCATGTCTCCGCCAAGACGGGGTTATGACGCACCGAGTCAATCCATACTCCGTAAAACTGAATCGAGCCCCGTAAGTAGCAGTCGAGGTCGTGACAGTCGTTGTTCATCTCCTGGAAGAAGAGGCTATGAAACGCCTGGTCAGTATCAACTTAGGAAAACAGACACCACTGGTTCATTAAACAGTCGAAGTCGTAACTCCTCACCTGCAAGGAGAAGTTATGAACCTCCCTCTCAGTCTCTACTGCGCAAGTCTGAGGGAACCAACTCTGTCAGAAGTCGTGATATCCACAGTTTGTTGCCTTCAAGGAAAAGCTATGATGTTCCTGACCAACGTTCATTTCGGAAAACAGAAACTAGCAGCTCCCTACACAGCAAGAGACACAGTAGCCGCAACTCTTCTCCCTCTGGAAAAGGCAGCAGTGACCCACCAGGCTACTCAGTTCTCAGAAATGCCACTAATGGAGACTCCAGCCGTTCCTTTCAGAGAAAAAACACTTATAGTGATTCAAAATCTGAGTCCAAACACTCACCACGCTCCTGGCGGGAATCAACTCATTCCCTTCGCAGCTCCTCATTATCTCGCGCTGCTTCACCCTCTAGACAGACCACAAATGGCAGCAGAGCAGCTTTCGTCACTTTGGAAACACCCAGGAGCCCCAGCAGCATCAGATCTGGGGTTGGCAGACGCGTCCTTGAGGATCGATGCCCCTCTCCTACTGACAAGAGGACCTCCCACCGCACACGGAGTCCTCCTCCTTCACCTCAGATTCAAATGCGCAGGCACACCTCCTCCCAGAGCTCCATGGAGTCCTCAGAGTCGGGCCAACTGTCAGTGGGGTCCACAGGACGGAACAGGGAGGAGTACGCCATGATGGCTGACCTGCCAAAGGTCAAAATGATCCATCAGAGGGAGGAACCAGGCCACGTGGGGCGGCCTCATAGCCAGCAGCCCCCTCGGAGGCAGGAGCTCTTCAAACCAGCCAGGTCAGACTTATATTAAACCACAAAGAAGGACTTGTGTTGGCAAAACTATGTACCTTAGATAACATTACATAGTGAAATGGTCCAGTTCCACATATTTTTGTGGCCTTTAATGGTATAAAAAATCTTATGCCAAATCTAGATGGCTCTGCTTCTTCCACATCACCAGATTGGCATTTGACCAAACACACTGATAACCTGTCTGTGCTGTTCCAGCCATTCCTTGAGCAAACATCCATCTAGAGAGTGGGAAGACACAGTGGACACTGAAAGAGAATGGCACTATGGTGGCAGTGGGTATCTATCTCGGGCTCACTCCTCCACCTCATTGCAGGTAGGCCGCTTTGAGCAACTAATGAGCATTTACTGAGTTGAGTTTTGATTTGATTTAGAAGTAAAAATCCATGTTTTATTGATTAACCTGAACAAAAATATATTTCTGACAAAATGTTATAGAATGCATGAGTATAGAAGGACTGGGAATTGTGCTTTAAAATCCATACAGCTGTATGTGCACTGTATTAAGCACCTTTTCTACCTATACAATACAATCCATTGAAATAGAATTGTGGTTTGTGTTCTGTGATTCTCACCTGATTAAAATGTTAATGCTTAACCACATCTTCCACATACCATACTCCACATTTGAAAAAGTCTGTGGATGTGAAACTCTGGTGGTTTCTACACTTGCCCATTAAAACTTTGATTGTCTCCGTAACTACAAGCTGTTTTTTTTTCCAGAGGTCTGGCAGTCCCACAGCGGATGACGGCAGCTCTTGGAAAGGTAACCACCACAGATCAGAGCAAATGCAGGTATGTGGTGCCGCCATTCCATTTACCGTAAATGTGTATTCTCTTACTATATGAATGCGTGTGTGTGTGTGTGTGTGTGTGGAGAAACCATTCTCCCTCTGTGCTATATGGGGAGTTATACTGTACAGCTGAGGTTTCTCTTATCACTAATGTTTGTAGTGAACATCATAAACCTGCAGCACACATGGTTCAATGTTAGTTTATTGCAGTTTGGTCTATTTCAATATACGCTATCTCTCTGTTACATATTTACCAGACTGCTGCTGGCAGCTTGTTCAGTGTTCACACAGATTCTGTCTATAATAGTATAGCTTTTTATGTAATTGGTACCCTAACCTGCTGGCATGTCTACTGTATATCTACACTGCACTTGTAGCTTTTCTGGTTGTTATGTGTCTGTGGACTTCACCTACACCCTACAGGCATTTCATAAGACTGACTGAGCTTTGTCAATTGTGGTCTGCTGGGGCATGTGTTGAAATTCCTGAACTGAAACCAATAGCTACCAAGAGAGGATTTTGGATGGGGGAGTGCCACTTTGTTTGCAAGCCCAAAGATATTAAGTCAGAAAAATAGTCAGTAAATTTGTTCTGTATGTTTGCAAAGTAGAGGTTATCTGAATTTTACCACGTCATTGACCCCCAACGAGTTTTGAGTTGGTCCCAGGAAAAGGGGAAGCATGACACCTCATTTTGAACAGTCAGTTCTATGCCTTTTCTTGTTGTGATAATCCACTGTGTGTGTAATAAAATATTTCCCCATGTGACAGGGAGCCCTCAATTAATCCGTTTCAGTCCCTGGAGGTCCTCTCACCCCAGTTTTTAGAGCCAGCACCGTGTGGTTAGGTAGCCTTGTTTTCTCAAACGCTCTTCGCGGATCCGCCCAGGAAGTGGCAGACAGGGGCAGAGAGAGCAGCAAGCGAGCAAGAGACACAGCAGCCAAGTCACACGTAACGTTAGCTTCCCACGACTTGTCAGAAAGTTGAGAAACTATCTCAGCATTTTAAATCTCCGGCAGTTTATCCAAGTTTAGTCGGATGAATGCACTTTCCCCTTAAGACCGGGACAGAAATCTGCTATGAATGTTGGCGGTTCGCTTGATTAAGTTAACATGGGTTTGAATGGCGGGGTTTTATTTAATTTCGCGTAACGTCTGTCCTCGAGAAACTAACAGTTTTGGTCGAAACGTTTAACGAGGCTGGAAGAGGAGGTTTTTGTTTGCGTTAAGTAACGGTACTTTTCTTTTGTCTTTAATTTTTATCCATCTCTGGATCCTGTTATCATGACGGTAAGTTAAGCTGCACCTTGAAAAGCAGTGTGTTTTTCCTGCCTGTCACTTCTTCCTGAATTTAACTTTTTTTTTAGCACGAGTGCTACCCAGTCACGTATCTCAGTTTGGTTTAAATGTTTTGTTTATATGAAAGGTTCATGAAGGTTATAGAGTTAGCTTTTTTAAATGAAGTCTTCTTGCTGACGTTGGTTTGATTCAAGGGGTGTGTACGTTAAATTGGTAGAAGTGCTCCCAACTCACTGCTAGCTTAAACCTGCAATAGATGTTATGTTGTTTGTATGTTCATGTACTCAGCCAAGTTAAGTTTTGTACATTTCTATTCCTGTGACAAATCTTCAAAAATATAATTCTAGTTTCCAGGTGTGGTGTAGTTTGATTTGTTGACCCTATGTTGTTTACAGTAGCAGGAAGTGTTGTTAGCCAGTAGCTTATGTGTCAGTTGTTGCAGCCAGCTGTGACACATGTTCCATGTTTGCACACACAAACATTTGCATTTGTTTTGATAAAATAAGCTAGATGTATCTGGCTTTCCAAACCATTGTAAGCCAGGAGCTGTTATCACAATGAGTATATCCTTAGGCATATTCCTATTCACATTGTTTACAGAGCTAATCTATTTAACTAAACAGAAACAAGTGAAGAGGGGAACCACACATGCTGTAATAAGCCTAAAGGACAAAGCTAAGCCAGCTAACCAGACAATGCTCCACTATACTGATGGGAGACAGCAGTCAGGAAGAGTGGACATTGTCTCCAACTGTCGCCAGTGTTTGACCTTCTTCCTTCTGTCAAGCAAGGTCACTGATCTGAGAGCACATGACAAGGAGAAGCACTGTTTCATTAGGCTTATTCATAACAGATGCTGCCCCTTTTTCTGTGGCCGCTCCCTGACCCTGCATATGGGCATGTACTGGCTAGATAACATTAATATATGATGAGGTTTGACACATTGCAACTTGCTCCAGCAAGTGTATATTCTCATATAAATGCACAGTTTGGGGTATGGAAGGAAAAAGAAGAGAAAACACAGTCACCAGTGATTAGTCTTTATAATCTTCTTTATCTTACAACAAGTTTCCTATTGTGTTTCTAGCCAGCACCTGATAATCCAGCCATTAGTTGTGATTAAGACTTGTATGTCTTTGTGTGTGTGATTACCTAACAATATTTTAAACATTTAAACATTGCCACATCAGTTATTAATGTTGAAAGGAAGCTTAAATGGAACATATAGTTAATCAAATTTAGTAACACATCCATATATTACTCACCACACTATTTCCTTTACACAGTCTATTGGCAGTCATCAGACCTTAAAATGTGTTAGATTAAAGAAGATCAGTAGCATGGATGAACTGGCTTAGACAGAGAAAAACTGGGTGGTGCTGTGGCTTACAAGAGCTAAACTCAAGCCAGGAAGGGAGTATAAATACAGAATAGGGGTGGTTAGAGATGACAGAACAGACTGAGAAATTATATTAGAGGTCAAACAAAGAGGGAGCAGAACAAAATCACATAGAAAGGGGGTGGAATGAACAACAAGCTGCTGCAACAGAGAGAAAAAAAATATTGGGAACAAGAAACCAGTGGGAGATGAGATGACGAATACAGTAAGGGATTTCAAAGTGAGGAATGTACATGCTATTGAAAGAAAGATAAGCAAAGTCAGGAATGTGTGTTGGAAATCTTAATCTGGGATCATCTTGATGTTTTCCTCATTGTGTCAGAAACTAAAACAGGCCTGTTCCTGGAAATGGTGTAGAGTAGCTAAAGCATATTTCAATGTATCTTTTACTACCACACAGCTGCAGCAAGAGACATGCAAAATATTTCAGAATGCGAGTTGAGTTATGATCAGAGGAGTGACTGTAGACAGTTGTATTTCCCCTGTAAATTTTTGGCGTTTCCAAATCTTTCCTCCCTTTCCATCCCACTAAGGATGTACTGTTCCAGGTCCTACTCTTTCTGTCTTTTGTCTTCAACTATCTTGTGTCTTTGTTCTTTACAATCTCACTTCCTGTCATTTTTCACACCTCATATGCATCTTTGCAGCAATTACCCTTTTTACATATATGTGGCACGCTGCAGCACAGTAGAGTAGCACCCTGTTTGAAACATTATGTTGTTGTGATGCTGTATTAACAACATAGGGCCATTTTGAATGACCACAGTATACAATATTACCATCATGTTAAATATTATGCATTAAATCTGAATTAAAGCAGTAGATACTGTAGTAACCTGAAGGTATTCATGTCTTCCAAAACATAGTTTTTAAAAAGTATACACACAAAGCATACATATACATAAACATTTACTGCTACCAGTACTGACATAACCAGTTTCAACATGCATTTTATGAGAGCAGTTTTCTCCACAACAGAAACTGGTTTAGGCCCTTTGTAACAAAATAAGTCAGCAGTATTGTATCTGTTGTCTTCATGTACAATGACAATAAACCAGTGGTGGTGTGGTTGCTGCTAATTTCTTGTTTAGAGATGCAGTTATATTGAATATGCCCCACCCTTCGATATGGGCCTGTAGTGTGCTTCGTCTTATTGTTTTATATTTTACATCTAATCACATTTTTTTCTCTTTTTTCTGTTGCTGTTAACTTCACCTGTTTCTTTTTTCTCTGTAAAATCCTTTGAGACTTGCTCATGATAAAGGGCTCTGCAAAATAATGACTTTTACATACACAGACAACCGAGTTCTGTCCTTCAAGTTTTGTAACATTTCTGTCAAATGTTCAGGTGAAGGTCAGTGAATGTGACGCTGCCTGTACTCTCTGCCCCACAGCCCGACCTCCTGAACTTCAAAAAGGGATGGATGTCGAAACTGGACGACAGCGGTGAGGTAAAGTACAGTAAAGCCGAGCGTGTTGCTACAGTCAGAAGTCATATCCTCCTCTCCCTCCACCCTCTTCCCTCAATCCCTCGTTCCTAATGAGAAAGGTTGTGTGTAAGGTGATAGCGCTAGATTATCCTGGTTATCACAGTAATAGCTTGGTGTCTTGAGGCACAGCAGGTGTCTCCTCTCTTTGAATGATATGCTTGAGTGAATCAGCTTCTCACTTCACACATCACATACTGTAAGTCTTCAGTTTAATATGACGCCTTCCTATGTCACTGTTATGTTTGTCACTGCTGTTACAGACCAGTTTTATTCTAAAAATAAAATGGTAGTACCACATTGTTTGGTGTTAGAGTCTCAGATATTGTCATTGTATTGTTTAGATAGTTTTCATATTTAGACTAACAAGTTGCTGATCTCAGTTCAGCCTTGGATTAATTGATATCTTATGTGTTTAGTGGAAGAAGCATTGGTTTGTTCTGACTGATGCTGGACTGAAGTACTACAGAGACTCAACGGCAGAGGAGGTATATTTTTTTATGTCTGTTCATTACATATGTGAAATGTTGTTTCAAGCATAAACAAGTATATTTTATCATTTCTGACCATGAAAAAGTGTAAGAATAAATCCTGTTTCTGTGTAGATTGTGAATGTATTACTGTGTTTTCTGTACAGAAAGATGATATGGACGGGGAGATTGACCTAAAATCCTGTGTGAAGGTGTCAGAGTTTGATGTGGAGAAGAACTATGGCTTTCAGATACAGGTGAATATCTCTCTCCTTTCTCTACTCTTTCATAAACTGTGTGTGTGACTGATTTTCTCTATATTCATTCCTTTTTGTCTTCTCTAACCACACCCACTCTCAGTGTCTTGTTATTCCGTTATCATGACTCACATCTCAGGGCCGGTATGTCCTCCACTTTCTCTGTCTCTGTCTCCCCCCCCTTCCCCCTCTTTCCCTCTCTCCCTCTCTCTCTCAGTTTAACTTAATCATCTCCATCTCATCCCAATTCTGCCACATGTTTGCGTCTCCTTACTACATTTCCTCATTTGTTCTCCAGACACGGGAGGCTGTATTCACCCTGTCTGCCATGACAGCTGGGATCAGACGGAACTGGATAGAGGTTTTAAAGAAGTGTGTCCGGCCCAGCAGCTCTCCAGACCTCACACAGTAATTGCCAGTTGAAATGTTAAATATAAAAGCATAAATATTGATATAAGTGACTTTAGTGTATTTTGTCTGATACATTTGAGATTTTAGAGGCTAAGCTAAAGAAATAAATAATTTTTTCAGACCTTGCACACTGACCTCACCTACAGTTGATGTCAGTGCTGCTTTATTGACAGTGAAGAAGTAACTTTCTCTATTTCATATTTATGTTAATTGATTTTTGGTGTTTTCAGTAACTCCCTGCCCTAAAAAGCAGCATTTATTATACAAGTTAGTTTTGAAGTGCTCGCTTGCACTCGGTATTTTAACACTGCTTGCCTCAGCATTTTTTTGAATTGCTCATTTCAGGTCTTGGTGCAGCTCAGCCTTGGCTAAATACAGTCTGATAAGAGGCTCTGTTATTCACATGCACCAGTAACTCTGCCCCTGTTTTAGTTGCTGTATACTTTGGCAGGTGCAGATGAATCAAAGTTTCATTAGTAGTGTCAGTATGGAGAATGTTCTGTTTTCATAATGACTCACTGTCAGCTGTGCCTTTAGTGTTCATGTTGAGGCTTTGTGTGTTGTTGATTTACTTATTATATCAACCCTGATGAATTTGTGATTGATGAATTAACATAGGATTTATGAGCTTATCAGTTCACAGAAGAAATCATGCTTTGATTTATTAATTATTGTTTTTTATGTATTGTTATTTATTTATTATTTCTTCATCTCTTATCTTCTCTAGATTACCTGACAGCAGCAGCGACAAGGAAAACTCCCACTCACGCCTTCATCTGTCTTCCCGTCGCCCATCTTCGCGTCATGGCGATGCTCAGTTAGAAGTTCCGACCTTGGCACCTCCCACGCAGCGTAGGTTTGACTACGTTGAGCTGTCTCCTGTTCCCGCCTCCTCCTCTGGTCCTCTCCCAGCTGGTCAGAGAGAAGCAGGAGAGGGGCAGGGGAGGGAGCACAGCCAATGGCAAGAGGAGAGGAACATGAGCAGCCAGTGGGAGGCTGTGCTGTCCAGGAAGGGCACAAGCACGGGATCCAACCAAAGGCTACGCATGGAGGATGAAATAGAGAAAAAGTGGGCCGAGTTTGAACGCATGCCATTGAAGGAGATGAGCTCTTTACCACCAATGGGATCACGGTCCTCCAGCCAGTCAGCCACTGAGGCGCTGCAGAGGGAGGTAGTGCGTGGAGATGATTTTCCAATTTGCAAATTAACTAAAATGCAAATTAACTCTTCATCTGTCCAGATGAAGTAAACATTTCCTGTTTCTACCTTTTAACACTTAAATCACTATTTTCTGACTTGCTCCTGCTCTTCAGCAGTGTTTTCCATTTTGAAATATTATGCAGTGATATGGGAGATACTGCTGAAACTCCTGCCTGTTCTGTCTCTGTGTGCTGTGATGTTGTGCATCTTGGTTTGAGGACTCTGGCACTAAGGTTGTCCACACATGACATGCAGGCTGATCTGCACCACAAGGCTGAATAAATAGCTCTGCTAAATGCTGTTATCATACAGTTCATATAATTCATAAACAACAGTTAAAGTCATGCTAAAGAGAAGCCTATTAATTCATAAGAAACCCAGAAGTCTCCTTTGTGTTTAGAATCTGATTAGACAGACTTAGAGAGGTCAGATATGAATGGGGTCATGAATGCACCAATGAACATGAAATCCAGCTGGTGCACAGTTTCCAGTGGTGGCAGTGGAGTGAATGTTGGCATCATCAGTCTGTCCATAAGAAGGTAATGGCTCAAGCTGTTGGTTCTCCCAGTGATTATGTGTAGATCACTTGTTGAACTTGAAACAGATTCACTGGTTTGTTGAAAATGTTCATTTAATTTATTCTGTTTATAAGCTAATAAGTATGAATTACTCCAGCCAAGCCTGGTTAAACACAGCATCATAACTTATAGTTTGCAATCCAAAAGTATCCGTTTCTTCATATCCCAACACTATTACTGTTTGTGTTTGATTGCAAACAGCAGCTTTTGTGCCATCTCATGCAACATGCTCGTCACATATCAGAACTGATCAGAACTATCAGGCCTCTATGCCCCACCTCTGTCGCTCAGTGGGCTTTACCTCTGCCCTTGTCTTTTCTCAGGTGGCGTCACTGAGGCAGCAGCTGGAGGAACTACAACGAGGTGGAGGAGGAGGAGGAGGAGGGGGGAGAGGCGGAGGAGGAGTGCGAGGCAGCTGTGGCCCTGAGGCCCCCTGCGGCCGCAGTCTGGCAGCCATGGAGCGCGCTCACCGGCAGGCACTGGAGGAGCTGCAGAGGCAGCACGACCGCCAGATCAAGGAGCTGGAGGCAGAGAAGGACAGGCTGCTGCTGGAGGAGACCCAGGACACCGCACGAGGTCAGCAGACCAGAGGGGGGTAGAAAAGCATATCAAGACCAAAATCACTTGTTGTATAGCTGCCAAAGTAGCCATAATTTTCTTAGTGATTAAATGTTATGGTTCTAATTGTTACCTTTACTGAACTGTTAAATGAGCAATCATTGAGAAGGATGAACTGGGTAGGGGTCAAAGGTCAAACAGAGTTCACTGTTCATTTTAAAGTATAGGAATGGGGTGTTAACATTGTCATTGGGTTATTTTGTTGTAAAACTACACTACACACTATAATATATAAAAAGCATAACAACGTCGTACTCCTGTTGTGGCCTCATTCCACTTCATTTCCATATCACTTTACAAATGTACAGATTACACTGATGAAGTGCTTGTTTGACTGTTTTTGACTGTAATATCGAAGCATTATGTATATAACTTGTCTTTTTACCGCAGCTCAAGGCTGTAAAAATGTTTTGTGTTCACATTGAACTTGTTCTGAAGAGCTCTCAGTTCTCGATTTCTTTTATCCCATAGTGTCCCTGAGCTTCATTAATCACTGAAAAAACCTTGAGGTGCTGTCATCAAGAGATGGTGTCATGCTTGTGTGTTTGTGTTTCAGTGATGGAGGCTTTGAGGAAGAAACACAAAGAGGAGCTGGAGAGAGAGGTGGAGAAAGTCAAGAGGCTAAGCAGCGGGGTGCTTGACTCACAGACTTTGCGAGCCCAACAGCAGTAAGTAACTTCAAATCAGGTTCTGCCAGCATAACAGAGATGGATACCGGCCATCCAGGAAACACAGACAAAGTTGTAGCATGACACAGAATCCATCAAGAAACATTACTCATCTGTTCAAATATAATAACATCTTGATTTAATAAAATACTTTATGTAGTGATAATTACAGAAATAAAAACATATAAAGAGCTTGTACGATGACCTCTGTCCTGTGTAAGCCTTCAGTCCGTACTGCCATGAAAATAAATTGTTGGTTGTAGCCTGGCCCTCAGTCTCCAACAGTGCAGGCCAACATTGGTAATTTATGTGAATAGCTCTCTTGTGCTTTTAAGTGGGAGCTAGTCGGCCACAAAAGGGTTCTCTGTGAAATAAAAGGTAGAATTTGCAGACTACACAACAATCCAGGGTTCCTGGTCTAAGCAAGGCCATTACCGCAGTGGCCACTGGGTCCTGTTAGGCACTTCAGGAATGTAGAAGAATTTGGTCATGGATTAGTTTTCCTTTGTAAGCTTCACAAGGCCTTTGACACAACGCTGCCTCAGAGGCTGCTACTGGAACCTGCATTTTAGGGCTTATCTGTGTTGCCTACTCTGCGCTTTTTCGTTCTTTGCATGCTGTTCCTTATTTTTGTGGTTATTGGTCGTGAGCAGTAAAGAGGTTTTAAAACCACAGTAAAAAATACTTTCCTCATGAAAATGGAAAAAAACACTCATACTTTCTCACAAGATGTTTCTGTTATTTAATGCAATACATACTATGTAATAATATTGTACTTTACTTTAGAAAGTGCAGAGGAGAATAAAAGAGCTAGCATTTGATAATGAGATTTCTTAGGTTAGTTATGGTTGTCTGTGCATGTTGTACAGTATAAGACATAGTCATCGCACTGGAGCAGTGCTGTGACATAGCTCTGCATCTGATTCTGAACTTGAACATTTTGTATTTTAAATATATGTTGATTTCTGTAATTGATTTCTGTGACGGTTTTATACGGCATCGGTCTGTTTCTGCAGGGCAGAGACTCAGTCCTTGCAGCGAGAGCTGGCTGGACTGTCTGAGCGCTATTCTCAGAAGTGTCTGGAACTGAACCGAGCTGAGCAGAACAACGCTGAGAGAGAGAGAGAGATCAGCCACAAGGAAAGAGACATGGAGCAGCTGAGGAAAGAGAACCAGGTGAGTTATCAGCAAATTCTAAAAACACACTCAGAGCAACAGGACAAGTGATGGAGACGTGAAAGATGGCACTACTTGAAGTTGCACAGGCAGGTGTAATTCTTAAATACAGCATTACATTTTTACAGGCTGTTACAGTTATAAATGTTAGACTTAGGTCTCACATCACTTGTTATTTTGCACTAACCTGGCTCAAAAAAACTTTGCATTAAATGCAAGTGTGGACTCTGCATTTGGGCTATATAAGACTAATGATCCGTTGTCTGCAAATTTAAACCAATGATTGGGAATTATTCATAATTATTAACAAAATGTTTTCCTTTGCAGGACTTAAAAGCCCGTTTGACGGAGCAAATCAGCCGTATACGATCTACCATCACAGATCAGAGCTCAGAGGACAAGAAAGACAGGACGCCCTGTGAACTAGAGGTATAAGCTCCTATATTCTATACTCTGTGTCTGCAAGTTTTTTGTCTCTTTTGAACTGCAACACCTATCACAGATGTGAAAATCAGACTCATTGTATTAAAAGTCTTAGAAAAACTTAAGATTTTTACCTCTAGTTTTAAATGTATGTTTAAACCAACAACAACAATTATTGAGGACAAATCCAGTACCTGAGGAGTTGTCTTTAGTTAAGCCAAGTATTGCAGAGGTATCTGATTTTACTGATGTCATGCGCAATTAAAGCATAATAATGCGTGCTAAAGCATACTAATCTAAAACATTGTTAAAACTGGGGCAGAGCAGGATAAAAAGCCTCCAACTATTCCAACTGTGCAGTGTGAACTAGCTCATCTATCACTGAAAGTCATAAATGAGGTAATAATGGGGGTTTGAGATTTAACTGGCATCATGTAAAGCATGAACACAGAGTAAGTCCAGGCACAGATGTTCATAAATACATGTATACTGATATACTGACTTAACAAAGTGAGTTTAAGTGTTCTGCTCAGGACACATCATCAGATAGATACTTGAACTCCTGAGATGAACATCAGTCTCAGAGAGAAGTTTGCTTGCTGTCCAAACAAATGATACACCCTGCCTCTGAGAGGCGTCATAAAGCTAGACCTAAAGTTGCAAAAATGTTTATGCTCTTTCTGGTTACCAAGCTTGTGTTGTACTTTTCAGAATACAAATGGAATGTCATGATAAACAGCAACTGGCCAGAAGCCCAAGTTATGCACTGTATAAATTACAGAGAAACACTGTTTATCATAAATCAGCCGGAGCACAATTACTGTGCATTTTTGGTGGACTCAAGTGATAATTACAAGGATTTAGGGTAATAAAAAAATCTTCTGTGTGTTGTTTTTTTGGCAGTAAAAGAAAACCACACTATTTTGTTTTTCACCCAGGTTCTTCTCAGGGTGAAAGAAAACGAGATAGAGTACTTACACAAGGAGATCAGCTGTCTAAGGAATGAACTGCAGTTTCTGAACACGGTACTGTGTGTGTGTGTGTGTGTGTGTGTGTGTGTGTGGGGGTGGATCTTTTGTACAAATATTTCGGGGGGTTGTATGAACCCTGCACTATTTGAAGAATGACACTGAATGTTAACCTCACATCTTTGAACAAGGTCTTGGTAAATAATAAATAAAGATCCTAGGATTAATTTGTATAGTTGGCTTAGTTGGTCAGTAAACACAGGTGTTATGCCATATGAATCGTCAAAATTTAAACACACACTTAGCACATTTAGACAGAAAGTATATCTGTTTTTATATATCTGTTTATGTTTCTTCTTTATTCCACAGGAGAAACGGCTGGCCTGTGAACGATACACAGAGGTGAATGAGGAGCTGAGTGGGATGAAGGGCCGAAGCGAGCGAGAGATCCAGAATTTAAAGGAGCACTTGAGGCTGGCTATGGCTGCTCTGCAGGAGGGGCAGAAGCTGGGCAACAGCCTGGACCACTGAGAACCTGCTGCTGGTACTAATGTGCGCTGGCAGACACAGAGACAGGTGTGGACAGATGTAGAATAGGCAGGGATATAGTATGCTGTGTCACACTAATGCAGCCAGTATCACTGAGGTAGGAATTTGTTCAAATTTGTATTTGCAAAATTTAAAAATATTTTGTGTCATGTTTTTTGTTTTACAGGTGTGTCTGCACCGTTGTGACTGAATCAAAGATGGATACAGAAGGGGAGTGGAGGAGATTATTGTTGGACTTGTACAGTTCCGGCTGTGTGGGGACCATGATAGTGCCTTAGTTTTCAATCATTCTGCCAATGAGCAGTATAGAGTAGCTATTAGCTGGTTTCATTACACTGGGCCACACATGTTATTATAAAACTGCACTTTTTGTTTTTTATTTTTATTTTAGCATTTGCTTTCATGAGTGCAAGCATGTATGAGTGCGCATATGGTCTTAAAACTGGAATATTTGTTGAGTGAAATGTTGTGGGTTTTTTTCTTTTTTTTTTATCAGGTATTATAGAGAAAGAGTTCATGCTGTATCAGCTTTTTTGTTGGATAAACTTCTCATTGCCTCTGTGTCTTCTGCCTGAGACAGCAGGAGTTAACACAGTTACAGAAGAGCTACTGTCATCTCAGTTTTCCGTTGTACAGCTTTTGAGTCATGTTTACTCTGTGAAAATGGCACACTTTTCTTAAGAAATGGGAGCTCATTTTTTGTTGTAATTATTTTCTACCTAGTAACATTTGTGCTTGTGTTGTGCTTATGAATATGAAATTCAGAACAAAAAAATTGGGATTAATACAGGACAAGACAGCAAAAGTTTCTAATTCCTGGCAAGCTGAATTGGAAGTTGATCTGGTTGTATAGAAGCATATTTAGGGTCAACTTTCTTCTGGGATACTTCAAAAGCTGTTGAATGAATGTTGTCCCATATCACAGATGTTTTTATTTTCAAATCACAGCTGAGAAGCAGGAACTCTCAAGCTTCCAGTCTCCCCTGATCATTATTGGCATTTATGTGCCACCACCACAACAAATGACAGGTGTTGCATTAATGAGCCAATTTTTTTTATTGACAGTATGTATTGTGATAAATGACTTAACTACCTGCCTTTTGAAAACTTTTTCATATTTAATGTACTGAAGAGCCTGTATCATCTTTGTAAATTATATACATTTTTTCAATCAATAAAAAGAGTTCAACAGAAACACTTCTAGTCTGTAATTTCAGTGATGCCATACAACACTTGCAGACTGGAGGGACATGAATGCTGTTCCTTTGTTCTTCATGCCTTTTATCTCACGTAACAATTTATTCAGAAATTCTGTATTGAAGTTTCAGAAATGTAGAAAATAACGGCATGGAGCACTTCTCTGGAATAAGGTTTACCTAGACTTTAGTTGTTTGTGTTTTGACACAACTATGTTACATGCTTGCCCATGGTGTATAAAGATGGAAATGTATTTCTAATATTTTGTCCACCTCATTTACATGCTTAAATTGACATCAGCAACAACTCAAAGTATAATGCAGTTCAGTACAACAGCATTAATTATCTCGGAATTGAATGTCTCTAAAACATGGTAAACAACAATTAAATGTGTTAAGAATCTCCCAAGTTGTACCTACTATTCATGACGGTCAGTGACTGCCCTGTCTTGAACCAGCCTTCCCTCTAGGTGGCACCACAGTGTTTGTCAACATAATTACACCGTCGACTAAGTAAAACCGGAAACGACTAAACGGTAGCAGTCATGGCGTCCACGGCTGCGACCCGAGCGGCTGCTGGAGCTGCTAAAGTTGTCAAACCGATTTTAAGCCGGGATCTGGACGAAGCCAAGCGCAGGGTCCGGGAGCTGTACCGAGCCTGGTACCGAGAGGTCCCTAACACAGGTACGTCGGTCCGCTGTGGCGGGAAAAAGGCGTTCAACGAGGAGCGCGAGCGTCAAGGTCGCGTCTATGTGGAGATTCAGCATAACATTAGCTGCTAGCAAACAACCATCCTAAACATAACAGTACATTTTTCAGACGTTCTTACGTTTAATAGAAACGTCGGTATCTTAAAATGAATAAACAGCGACAGAAACGTGAACTACACAGGAGTTTATTTCTTGCAGTACTCATGCCAATATTTAATCGGCTCCTAAAAGCATTATCGGGTGTAATACCTGTATTTGCAATATGACTTAAATAATTGTATTCTGTTGTTGCTGTTGGTCTACGTGTTTTAAAATACAATAAGTCTTGTTAAGTGTAAAAACTCAGCGGTGCATTCCTCGATGCTAATCGGTTGTTCTGTGGGTTCACATTTTGCGATGACCCGTCCTTTTTCAGACATGAAAAATGTTTTAAAATCACCCATGCAGCACACTCGGACACCAGCTGATGAAGATGATTGCTACGAAATGTCTTTTTTTCTTCCCTTAGATGAGGTCTTCTTATGTAGAATGTATGTTTATATTTAGCTCCAGTTAATACACGAGAAGCACAAACTGAGGCTGGTTCATGTCCTGACAGTTTGTGAGCTGTCGCAAAATAACTCTTGACGCTATTTTACATTACAGGGTAAAGGTATTGATAATCTCTATTTTCATACCTTCAACAAATCCCATGTAAGGCCTAAAACCAACAATCAGTTTATCACTGTATCGAACTAGCCAAAGCCTGATATACCCTTTACTGTGTGCTGTCCAAACATATTAAAAACCCATCTATGAGTCTTGGCACAGGGTGACAAATTGGTTTTGGTTTTTTCATGGGTTTGGTTGAGTAAGTATAGAGTAAGACCAGCCTCATCCATTAAAATAAAAGCAATGCTATAATTATAATAAATGAAAATGAGATCCTGGATAAAGTTGATGTAGTGGAAACTGACTTTTTGCTCATATTTCTCTCTCTGCAGTTGCTGTTTTTCAGCTGGACATCTCAACACGTCAGGGAAGAGACAAAGTGAGGGAGATGTTCGACAAAAACAAGCACATTACCGACCCCCGTGTGATTGACATGTTGGTCATTAAGGTAAAAACAGCTTCCTCAGTTGAACGAACAGAGATGTAGACTGTTCCTAGGAGCAACTGTATGCTGTTTCCTCTCAGGTGTACTTTAAGTTTTTCTGTATGCATGTTATTTGATCCTCAGGGCAAAATGGAACTCCAGGAAACAATCCACGTCTGGAAGCAGAAGACCCACATAATGCGCTATTTCCATGAGAGTGAGGAGCCTCGTCCCACTGACTTCCTGTCCAAATTCTACCGGGGTCATGACCCATGAACTGTATAGCTATCTGCTGCACGCTGATCCCACTTCGCTTGTATCCAGTGTAACAGATGTTCCCCTTCTACTGTAAATACACACTTAACACTCATATACCTAAAGCTGTGTCTTTTATCAACTATCAAAGCTCTGCTGGGATTAATTTAAGTGACGGTTCAACAAAAAACACACTATAACAGACAGTGCTGTGAACAGTTTCTTCTCACATTCTTAATGAAGCTGTCACAGCAATGTCTTTCATGTGTAGATTTTGGAAGAACTGTCCCTTTAAGATAGTATGGAGGTTGTGCTGTCTGGTGTTTTATGTACCTGGAAATGAATATATTGTGTTGGGATTTATTCAGTTTAGGTCAGGTTTTATTGGTGGGGATCTGTATTATAGGACACCAGCATTACACTTTGCATGACTGAAAGTGTGCAGTTTATTTTATGTGTGCACAGATGCCATCAACTTGTACAAACATCCATTGAGCATGTGGTGCATTTTACACTTGTCATACCCTTTATTAAGACTTAAGTAGTGCATGCAAATACAGTACGATACGATCAGCCTGGGACAGCTCTGTCTCAGTGTCGGTAACAGCAAAAACCCTGAATCCAGTGCAGACAGAAGAACAAAGCAGAGGAAGGCATTTATCTGCTCAGAGGCTCACAGACTCCTCCCAGTTGTAGTGACAAAACAAGGTGATCTGTAGAGGAAAGAAAAAGTTTGAGTGTGAGTGGTGACTTTTTTTTTCTCATTTATGTCTTTATCCCATTTTAAGTTGCACATGCTCTCTTAAACTCCAAACACGGACACACCAAAATATGACTGAAATCTGTTCAGCAACAGCTGCAAAAACCACAAAAAAACATACAAAGCACACATGGGCACCACAACATATTGTATTCTTCCCCTCTCTACTTGGTGCATTTGAGCCTGTCAGTGCTGGAAAATTCATCACTGACTGTAGACTGTCGTACTGAACTGATTTGTTGATGTTTATTTACCCTATTTGGGAATTGGACAATCCTGTGCTTCAGTTTGTGTACTCAAATTCAGCGTCAGTATATTGTCTAGTTTAGGGGGCCACTCTTGGTGAGGTCAATGTTTCCCTACAGCTGCTGCCCATGCACCGAATAGATTGAGCAAGTGTGTGTGTACTTTGCCACAATTTCATCAGTGAAGCCCACAATCCAAACCCAGTGATACCTGGTAACCAGGAAGCATACAGACATCTCAGTCATCATCGTCATCGTCCTCGGGGACAAAGATGTCGTGCTCCTCCAGCAGCGCAGCAAAGTTCTTGCTGATCTGAGTCCCCACATACAAGAAGGGCACCACTACCAGAGCAATCCGGATAAGGCCGAAGGGGGTCTGCTCCCCAGTGTCAACACATCCCACCATAGAAACAACTAAGTTAGTTCATGTCAAGTTCTTGTCCAAGGCTGACTTCTACTATATCACTGCAGTAGCGCTGTTAATACAAATCTCTGTGAGTACGCACTCAGATACTACACCTCCGTATTTTTGTTATTTCACCTACTCATGACTGTTCCTTGGGGAGAACTCACCCCTTTTCTCCCGTGTCTTAACCGTGCTGGGTTTTTTTTTTTTTTTTTTACACACCACACCGACCCTTCAATTCAACACTCACCTTTTTGGGTTTGGGCAGAATGGCACCGGATGATGTGGACACGGCTGTTCGACACGGTGTCACGGTCCTCCCCGGCCCGTCTGAGGGAGTCCGCGGCGATGCGCGAGCGTTTCTGAAGGCTGACAGCCTGGCCAGGCGACCGAGCGCCGACGCCATGTTTACAGCGTTTGATGCGGCAGCAATGCGGAAAACGAGAGATAATTTTGGACGTGGAGGAGGTGCAATAGCGCCGCCACGCGCTACTGTAACACAAATTAACGTTTTCTATTTATAAACTGTATTAGTAGGTTGTCTGTACAACTTCACAGACTACAAACACTTGAGAAACGGGAACAATGGTTGAAATAAACGACACAGGAAGCACGCTGCAGTCTCGGTAAAGAAGTGGTTTTCATACTTTCTCTTGCAAATATGTGATGTTGCAGCTTACATTTAAATGCCATAACCCGTAGCAGCCACACATTCAGAGAAAATAAACTGGTTGATTATGTAACCATACAAAATCTGACAAGATAGGTCAAACAAGAGAAACCAAAACTTTACAGCAAATCAATAAATACTGTACAGGATTAAATACTTCCTCCCTCCCTATATTACTAAACTTGGTGATGAGCAGGAAGAACAATATTAGTGGCTTCGTGACAGATTGCATGTGACTGGGGGGATGACACCACATGAATATACTGGCCTTGGAAGAGTTATACAAGTGATGTATACTGTAAAATTTACAGTTAAATGTTCTTTCATCTTCACTGTCAGTGATAAATATAAAGTTATTCTTCTGCCATGAAGTCCAAACAATCATAAACATCAAATTAAATTTTACAGACCTCCCTATATGCATGTTAAATAATTTAAATAGGCCTTTTTTTCATTGTGCAAACATAATACAAACCAAAACAATATAAACAAAATCCCTGCCTACAAATACTTACAATAAAGAAATCTCTTTGTCAAGTAACAGAAATTAAATTCATACTTAGTGAACCTAACAGGATGAACTGAACAGCTGAAATGAATTCTTAGTGTGTCCTCAGTGCAGAGCTCTCCACAGCTTATGTCCCTTTCGTCCATACACGAGCCCCTTTCAGTCGTACCGCTTCGTGTGGTGCAAGGCAAGGTAGCATTGGCGGCGGCTCATCACTAAACAGAGAAAGACACTTGTAAGAATGTGAGCTTCAAATAAATGAGGCTGCTCTTCTACCTGATTTTACCGCCTGTATCTCACACTATGTCTTCCTCACCTGACATTTGAAGGACAGACGCCTGAAGAACTTGTTGACCTCAAACAGGCCAGGTTTAACTGGCGCCCCCCCGGTCTTATTGGTTTCCCCAAGTCTGACGATTTGTCCTTTGGCGATGGCAGCTTTGAGGCTCATGCTCTTGACTATCTGGGCGCTGGGCTCCGAGTCAGGTGTGGGCCGGGAGGATACGGTGATGTAGGAGGCATCTTTCTGATGCTCCTGATAACTCACTGTCAGGGAGGAAGTAGGAGAACATAAAGCTTGGTGACCGGATCTTTGGATAGCAAATGATGATGGTTATAATACAAATATTGCTCTAAAGTGTTCTGCAGCTTGAGTACATTTGAACTATGGTGCCTTTTACCTGCAGAGGTGACTGCAGTGTCTGTGGTACTAGTAAGCTCCACCAGGATTGTGGGATATGTAGGGTGCAGCAAGAAGAGTTTTCTGATGAGTGGCTCTGCTGCAGCAACACCTGGTGCAACCTACAGAGCCAGTGTGGACAGTTTTTTACATAAGTTATAGAGTATTCCAGGTCAAACTCAAAGACAATAAAGTAAAATAAGCTGTGAAGATGATTCATGCGGAGCAGTCTATTTTTGGTATTCACTGAGCATAACTGTGGCAGACTCACAGTTGTCTTGGTAACATTCTTCTGCACGTTGATTGGTTCACTGGCCCAAAACAGGAAAGTTGATTGGCCGGTCGAGGTGGAAATTGCAGAAGGTTCCAAAACAAGATGAGGACACACAAACTCCGCTGACCAGAGAAGGTGCCCATTTGCTCCATTGACGACCTGCGCCTGACAGACAGAGAGGAGGAGAAAAACACAACAATTAGAGAAAACATAGGTTCGAAATGAAGGCTGAAGGCTTAAGCAACAACTCAGTGTTGCTGGGAAAAAAAGAGAAGTTTAACCAAGATTTGTGCATTACTATAAGCCCTGAAAAAAACTGTATGAAAGGACAGCTTGTTTTACCTTCATGACACCGTTTGCTGAATGCTGAAAGAAAAGATCAAGGACTCCATCATCATTGAAGTGTCCCAGGGCTGGTTGGCTAAGACGGGAAAAGAAATATTTTTAGGAAATTCTTGTACATACAACATTTTATTTTTGTTAATATGCTTAAACAGCTGAAATGTAATAGTAACTCAGTCAGTGGTAGACATAGCGATATGTGGGGCTTTACCTGTGAATGGGAGCTGAACTGAAGGTCCATTTTTTACGAATGTCCTTCTGCTTGAGCACTGACAGTTTGCTGGAGCCGTACACTAGCACCCAGTCACTTCTGGTGGCGTTAGCAACAGAGTCCAGGCTGTTGTGGTTGTTGCCAAAATCAGCCACAAGAGGGAGCAGGAACTCCACACGCTCAGATCCTCTGAAAGGAAGATCACAGAAGTGTGACTGGGATTAATGGTGAAATTGGGACTAATAAACTACTAACAGTCATTGTTAAAATGTATATTCTTTACGCTACTACTTTAAAAACCACTTATCAAAAAGACTCTCTGAATTGTTTGATACTGAACTGCAATGAATAAGTTTAGCATTCTCTATTTAACTCCAGTGGAATAAATAACTGAATAAAATCAGCACTCAGACAGTAGTTAAAGGATCAGGCTTGTTACAGGCTTTGTAAGTGTTTCCATACCATACCAAGTGATTAAAGGTTTAATATTCAACAGACAAAGAACCGTCTGTCCAGTGTAACCAGAGCCAAGTGCCAGTCACTGAAGCGTACCTGTAAATGTGTATGAAGGATGACGAATTGGTTTTCTTGAATTCCTCCCAGCCTGGATCCCTAATTTTAAGTGCCTGAGTTAGGGGCATTTGGCCAGTGGCACGGATGTAAATATCACGCAGAGAGATGGCCTCTACATTGCCTTTGGAAACACACATTAACACAAAGTCTTGTAAAATGCCAGTGTAAGTGAACTGTATCAGTAACCTGATAATGCTAATAACACGAGAACCTGCAGAGTCATGTCTAAGTCCTTTACATTGCTGATTTATTCCTTTACCTAATCCAAAGAGGATGTAATATGCCCCTTTTTGTGTCTCATGCAGCAACGGCCCGATCAGCCTTCCTTGTCCAGTGAGGTTGAAAGGCACGGGACGTCCGAGCTGCGCCCCGGTCAGCCCAGAGATCAAGGTCAGGGAGAGATCCAAGGACTGAAATGGCAGAAAAAGGTATGCAGTCAATGAATGTGAAGGCCTGATTAGTAAACCTTCAGCTCATGATCACTAGACTGTTACGCTATAGAGATGTGCTGGTGGAAATACAGTGGGCAGCTGTCAAATTTAAAAACTGAAATCTTGCATGTTTTTTAAGTGTCACACTGTGTGATAAGAAAATTTGTGATATTCATCTATTCCAATCAATTAAGTTCACCTTCTGCATTTTAGAGTCCTAAATTGATGGACCCATGCAAATCAACTGACATACGATCAACACGAAGTGTTTTAGATAAGAGTAAGTAGAAATAACTAGAAGTCAAACAAGTTTTAAAGTGTAAAAGATTGAACCATAGATTTTATAATGTACAGTTGTACTGCATTGTGAATTATATGTAAAATACCTCAGTGTAATTTAATGTATGTATATAGGAAGAAAAGAGAGAGGACGCTGACATCCAGTAGAATGCAAATGTCTGGGCACCTCTGGCCACATTACATATTTTAGTAACTTAATGATTTTAACCCTATCTGTCCTCAGCATCCAAAACGTCTCGTTCTTCCACAGCTGTCATCTCTAAATGTCATTTCAGACAGTGGAAAATGCAAACTGGGAGCACTTTGATATCTTTTTATAGCCTCCCCTGATTTGTAGGAAAGATTTGGCTTCATTTTCAGCTCATCAGTCGGTTGTTTAGAGGAACCAGTGATTGTTGAGTCACAAGGTTTGAAGAGTCAGAGAATTTATTAAATTCTGGCGATTTCCTCAGCTGACAGTTCCTAATGACAGCTCGTGACCTGCCTTTTACATCCTAATGAGTCAAGTCTATGGAGTTAAGTAGAAGGGTGCCCAAACCTTTGCACATGCCTCAATAACTGTTCACTACAGTGAATTTGTATTATATTTGTCTTTTCACTTAAAGAAAACAAAAAAACGACAACAAAACGTGTAATTTTTCCAGGGGGAGTCCAAACATTTGCATACAGTTGAAACTATACCTCATCTGCAGGCAGGGTGGCTATGAGCAGATCTGGGACAGAGTCGCCCTGGAGGTCTGGAAGTAACACTGCCTGGGATTCAATGTTCTTGAGCTGGACTGATGATACGTTCTTCCCTGAGGAGTGAAAGGAAACCTATTTGACCTTGTTTTGTTTTAAGTGCTTTGAATACTTGGGGTAGGTTTCCCTGAATGACAAGTTTTTACCAGCTGAGACATGTGAACATCTCCCTCAGAATAACCAGGCAACAGATTAAGACAATATAAAACCAAAGGCAAAGGGTTTGTAGCCCTGGTTAGTAATTATTGTTTAATAACTAATTACGTATCTCCACTGGAAAAAGACACACTAACAGAAACCTATTGAGTTTAAACAGCTTGTCTTCTAACCTGTGGTGCCATTGACTGCCATGAGGATGGATTTGCTGATGAGGAGACACACAGGTGACGGCTGGGAAGTGTACTGCAGACCACACTGGATGTACATCACAGACTCCCCCATGACTTTCCTCCACAGCACCTTACCACTGACTGCAGACAGCGCCACCGCACTGTAAACTGGGACGAAGACAGGACGTCACACAGGGGGGTTAAACAAGGCAAAAGATGATGAAATATTAAAGTGGGCTCAGGTTAAATCAGTTGGCTCGGGACAAGCAGGATTAGAGTAGAAGATTCATTTTACACAGTAGCTTAAGTATTTGTATCACTACAATGCCACCAAGAGGCACGCAGACCATCCTCTCCCTCTCTTCTTCCATGAAATGATTCTATTTTTAATGAATTCAACTGTGTAGACAAAAATCTGGATTCATCGCCCACACCCTCTCAAAAAATTCCCCACATACTTTTGTTCCTTTGTGTGGGATGTGTGTCATTGGTCCATTCGGTAACGCCGAGAAACACGTCCTCCACTGAATCGCCATCAACATCCCACAACGCCAGTGCAGGTGGAGTGACACCTAGACCGAGAACCAAACATGAAATGAACACCATCCATCAGTAGAATCCCAGTCAGCGTTTGACTGACGCTTTAAAAATGATCAGCGTCTGGTTGTTTTTTAATGGAAAAAATGTGTGATGTGACATAAAAAGCATGAAGGTTAACAATCAAAACATGAGTGATCATATGTCTTGGCTGTATTATCTTAAATACTGCTAAATATTCTTACGTAGTCATGAAAGACATAACACTGTTGAGTTTGTATTTACTGCCACTCTACAATGCTTTCATAGTGCATGCTGAAACAAAACATGCGGTTTGTAGACTGATGCTCACAATCCTGTATAATTACAGTGGACTAATGAAAGGGTGCTCCTGCATTGTCTCTCCAAAGAGACTCTTAAGTAAGTCCTTCCCAAGAGAACATTATTAGTGTTAGCCACCACTCAAATAAAAATAAAATACTAAAATGTATCTGCAGTAATTTTGTCTCAAATCTCACACAAATCTCATCATTCCTTTTACCTCCGGCATCTCCCAGTGCTCTCTCCCACTGCTGCCTCTTTTCCTTCTGGCACGGGATCAGGAATGCACATAACAGCACCAGTAATGTGGCACAGACCAGAGGCACCAAGAAAAACGCACTTCGGACAGCATTCTTCATCCTCATCCTCTTCTCTTCTGCGTCGGTACTGCGAACCCCCAGCCCGGCGCCGCCCAGTGCACCGGGCCCGGCTCTGTCCTCCCCCGCCCTGTCCCTGCCCGAGTCCCTGTGGCTCCAGTACTGCATGCCTTTGGCGTTGTCTCTGTCCTGCCTGGATTTGCTAGGGAGTCGCTCTCTCCATTCATCCTCCTCTTCCTCCTCATCCTCCCGTGCCTCACCTTTACCCCTCATAAGTCGTCCGGACCTGCCGCCCCGCAGCTTGGAGGACCCCGTGCCGAGGCAGCTGTCCCTGCCGAGGCCATTTCGGGGGTAGTTGAGCACAAGATCGTCCTCTTCACTTTCGTCGTCGCTGTCTGCTTGGGTTAGGGGGTCGTACTCCCCGAGCTCTGAGCCCTTCTTCCCTGCAGAGACACAGGAAGTGCTGGTGAGGATTAACTGTGATATTTGGTTACTTGTGAGTGGGACATGTGATTGTTGTGTTGCAATACTCTACTGAATTATTATTTTTATTACACAGTTACTAACATATTCTCTTTCAATGCTGTAGAGTTATATATGTATCAACACTTTACTCTGGGCACTTAGCATTAATGGCTTTTTCCTCTGGGTAAATAAGGCAAACAATGCATTTTACTCAAGCACTGTCTCTTCATCCTCAAAACATATTACTTTTTTACACCAACAATTCAATGAAATTAAAGCAATGAAACTATTATATATAATTATATATAGGTATATAGCTTTGTTTTTGGCACATTAAAGCCATAAACAGGAGATAAAGCTGCATATACAGTAGATTACCTCATTACAAAAAAGCCAATAATTGGAATAAAGTCACTGTTTGTTTTTAACACAGGAGGGCCTTAGGTCAAAACTCAGCAGTTTACCTACACCTGAGGGGTAAGAGACACTCCCTCATGAACAACAATGTACATATTTTAGATCCCTAAACAGAGGAAAAGGTCTATGACAACACTTAATCCCCCAGCTATGATCCTGTCATTTCATTTCTACCCAGGAGGCTCAACAAACTGTTAACACCGGGTCTAATGTGACTCCTAAAACGACGGTTGTGTACATTTGGCCTCAGGTGACTACAACGACTCTAACGAGCACTGAAAAACCAAGTGACTCCAATGGCTTTGAATGGGACCCCCACAGAGGTGAAATACCTGGATCTGCCTACAGGTCAGTCAGAGCTGAAGAAGCTCTGATCAAGTCTTTGAGTATCTACAACCAAGTCAATTCGCCCTCGACTCGATCCTTATTGGAGCAATATTTTTACCATCTTATTTTTTACTATCGCATCCATAACATTTTTACTACTAGTACTACAACTACTGATAATATATTTTATGAGTACATAGATGTTATTAATTTTATTTATTTTATTTATTTTTTGAAGAAATAAATACTCATAACGAGAGAGAAAATATAGCTCGAAGACATACATTTTTAAATATTAAATAGTACTATAAGTGCTATTACGGTAATACAACTACGAATGCGCATCTCTGATTGTTCCATAAGTAATGTTAGTATATACAGTTTATATACAGTACAATATTTTTACCGCTGTCAGATGTAATATTTATTATTACGCTTTTCTTGTTTACCCTGCATCAGTTGTGTTATCATTAGCAGCTAGCTAACTGACAGCGCACAGCAGTCACGCTTTAACAGAGACGTCAGCGTGCCGCTCTGCTTACATACAAAACAACATCCATCTTAACATCATTTACAAAACATGAACATTAATGTGGGGTGACATGGAGCAGATGCTAACTATGTGAGACAAATCAGGGAATTAAATGAATCAAATGCATGTAATGAGCAGAGCAGAAAGGGAAAGACCACTACAGACCACCTTAGTCCCGACTGATGATGTTTTCAGTTAATTATCGGTTGAACCCGGTTTCGTCTCTTTACCTGTACACAAGAAAAACGTGTAAAGCATCTTACCGGGCAATTTGAGGGCACGGGACAGCGCTGCAGCCATTTCTCATCTGAAGGATCCGCGAGGTAGCGACGTGAGGCAGCGGTGATGAAGAGCTCGAGGACACCGACCCAGCAGGTTGGCTCTGCGCCTGCCCAACTGTATGCTGGGACTTGTAGTTTTTCTGTTATGCTACACAAACAAGTTTGTATTGGTTGTTTCTCGTGTACAATACCGGCTAACTAAGCTAAATGTGTTGTTAGGCAGATATGATGATATTGAGGAAAATCACTATCAAACTCGGTTTAGTTAAACTAGATATGAAATATGAGCCTCGCACTTTACTAATGCTTCTGCACAAAGCAATAAAATTTCATTGGGTGGTTTCCATCCCTCATAAAACACGTGTACTAGTGGAATGTAGAAAACCGATCCTGTAAGACACAGAGTAAATGGCATTTAAAGATCGAGGGTACTCTGGATCATGGAGGTTCTGACTCAATTATGTGAAATTTCTGCTGTAGTTTGTGATAATGTTGTACTGCATCGTAATATGTGTTTTTACTAGTTAGCTCTTTAAAATGGGTAATTGAGGTAAGCACATTAATTTGCCTAATTTCTTTTAACATTGTCAAGACTTTAAGAAGTTTTCTTGGAATTTCAAAAAGGACTTTATGAGGTTTCGCTCATCAGCAAATGTTACTTTTACAAGTATGGGGTTCGGGGGAGGTCCTAGTCCCGTAAGGCATCTCGCAAAGTAGGCGAGTCACCTCAGCAGGCAGACCTGTGCCCTTTCAAAAATTCATCTCGTGATATAGACGAGGACACGGGCGTCACCCCGCGTCGTTATTTTCCTTACTCATCAGTTTAAGGCATGCTCGAGTATCGAGCGAAGATTCCCATAGTCATAGTGCCCAGGTATTCTTTGTTAGGGTGCTAAGAATGGCTCAGTGGCAGCAGTTTATATGTGTTTCCAGCAGTAGTCCTAAAGAATCAATTATGGAAATAAAATGTTTCACTCTGTTTTATTGACCGTAAACTACGTTTTTAGTGTTAAATCAGGGTACTTTTGTGACATTTTGGCGCAAAGGCTCATGGGTACAGATACTTGTATTTGCTTGCATTTTGACAAGAGTAATCGATGGCAGATCATTTATTTGTAATGAGACGGCGGTTACGTTTCTGTCTATGTAGCCTGCGTTTCTGTGCACATTAACGTTTATCGTTACCACTTATTATAGGATCACCAAATAGTGAAATTAAAACAATTCAATGTATGTAAATTCCTGACAGCCATTTTTCATTCTGGTCCGAATCGGCTTCCGTAGTCCTACATAAAACCGCTCACACACGCATGCGTTGTGAGCCAGTGTGAGAAAATGGCAGACGTTTCTTTGGATGAAGTGATACGACAGCGCGGTATTAACCTCAAGGCTCCAGCTAAACGGTATTAAAACCCAGAGCGCAACCAATGGATGTTTGATGATTAAGAACTTGACAACTTGTAGTTACATTTCTGAAAGCTTAATGTAGACTGAGACTGTTAGTAATCAGTTGGTTAGCGTAGGCTAACGCTAGCCTATTAGAGCCTGTAGCATCTGACTAGCCGCGTTGTAAAGGCACGGCTGAGTAGCTGACATTATTTGTAGGCCATTAAGTATGAAGCCATTCAATTTTGAATTCGACAAATGTGTATTACTTATTCAACCAAATCCCCCTTTAACCATGCATTTTTTAGTTCTCGTGTTAACGCTTAAACGTGAAAAGCGTTAACCAGTTTGCTTATGTTTGTAGCTTCACATGCCAGGCTTAGCTAGCTACTAAGCTAATATTTATGTTGGAATCAAAACAAGTTTCTCCCATTTATTGAACAAGTGTGTTCACTGGAAGCACTTGGTTAAATAAGGATGTTTATTTGTCCAAATCTGTGTGGAAATCTTCTTAATTTTCTGTTGGAATGAAAAGCAGAGATGTTATTCTCTTGCGAATACAAAAGCCCAGTACGCCAGCCTCTAAATACATTCTCTTGAACTTCGTGATACAGATCCAGAAATAATGAAGTGTTACAGTCAATTGTAATATTGTATATGTTGCTTCCAGAATACTTAACATTATTATGGGCTGTTAGGATCTTAAAATGTGAAAAGGAGTTCCGGTTATACAATCATAATGGGTGTTATAATAACAGTGTTTACTTGGTTTTTTCTTTCTCTCAGGCCTATGTTTGGACGGGGTGCAGGAGGCGTTGGCAAGAGTTTTGATGCCCGGCAGAAGATTGGGGTTAATGATGTCAGACAACGGCTTGGAGGGGGAACAGGTAAGGCCCACTATTATTATACCAAGAAATAAAAATGCTTTTTGTAATCTCCAGTGAAAACCAACCAATCAGTGAAAACCAACCAATCTGTGAGCGGTATGTGTTGGGATTAAAACAAAGTTTTCCATCAATCCCCTGTCTCCCCTCAGGTTTTCAAGTGAAAGATGCTAGAGAAAAGCTGGGACAGAAAGATGCTCGCTTCAAAATCCGTGGCAGGGGAGGAGCAGGAGGAGTGCAGGATGCTCGTCAGATGATCAACTCCCGCAAACAAGGGCAGAATCAGTTCAGTGTCCTTGCACAGACCACGCAAAAGACGGCAGTATCACACCAATTACAGAGCCAGACACTTGTACCACAGATACAGATACAGACCAACAACAGCCCTAGTGGTGTGAACACAAGGCAGTTTGCCCCCAATGTACAGGGACTGAGTGTGAGGGGCAGCGCAACGCCACAGCTAAGCAATAATAAGAGAATGATGGATGCTCGTGATAGGCTGAGCCTCAAGAGAAGCATTGGAGGGATACAGACACAGGCAGCTACTGCACCACCCTTAAAGATAACCAAGACCATCCAGGTAAGGTTAACACAAGTTTTGTTTGTGGAAGATCAGTGAAATAATATGTCTATGCATGTTTATTGAATTGTGTAGGCACACTGTCATGTAATGTATGATGTTTCCTTTCACAGCAACGTCCAGTAGGGATGTCAGGTGGCATTCGTGCAGCTACACAGGTAGAGCTGTTGTCTTGGCATGTTTAATGACATTGAGAGTAACTCTTGTGTTGACATGAATGTTTCTCTGAAGAGAACACCATGTTTCCTCTGTATAATGGTTAAAACTGTTAAATGTAGTACTAATTGTATTCTGTCTCCTACAGCCTGTCTCAAATGAGCTGGATGGAACCAGTAAACAAATGAAGATCACTACTGCAAACAATATGCTACAATCACGGGTAAGAGATGCCTCTTGACACCTGATCTCATATATATAGTGCTGTAGGACTGAAAACACAAAAAGTATTGCATTCTTACATTAAATTAAACCTTTTCATTCTTCTGTTTTATACAGTCTGGTACAGTAGGCTCCACATTCTCCATGTCAGCTCCAATCACCAAGGTGGTTAAAAATGATGCCTACACAGCCCCGCGCCCCCCTGTTCCCGTGGCTCCCACTCGGCCAAACACCAGCATGGCTGCTAACCGGTCCTCAGCTGCAACCTTACAGCCAGTCTCCAGGACGCTCCAGCAAAGCACAGCGGAAACCAGCACAACAGCTCCTACTCCCCCTCAGGTAAACATCTCTTGCTTGCACTTGAAGCTGTAGCTCCATGTTATGTAATCATTCAATATAATTAGCATTTAAGCTGGATACAACAGGTCAGTAACGTTTCTAATTTATCCTGTTTTCAGAAACAACCAAGTCAAGCTTGATTGACATCTTAGTTAAGCCAATCGATTAGTACTGTAATAATTACATTGAGAACATTTTTCTTTTCATGAATTGTTGACCATAGAGTACTTCTGATTATTTATCAAAGACCCTCTTGGCTAACAACACCTTTTCCTGCACATAGCAGTACCAAGCTGTAATTTTGTAAACAATGACAAGTTAGGGTTAGGGTTGTCAGCCATTTTCAGTGGCATTGCATATACTTTATCCTGTGATGTTGTCATATTTCTTTCTAGCCTGCTTTCAGTCCTTTGGAGGGAACAAAGATAACAGTGAACAACCTGCATCCCCGGGTCACTGAGGAGGACATAGTTGTGAGTGAACAGTGCTGTTTGCCTATAACCTTTTGTTACATTTGGTATTCAATGATGTGCTGAATGTTGCTGCTTCATGATGACTCATTCGATGTGTGTTTGTGCTTTTCATGTATTTGTCCACAGGAACTATTCTGTGTGTGCGGTGCCTTGAAGCGAGCACGGCTGGTGAAGGTGGGTGTGGCTGAAGTGGTGTTTGTCCGTAAAGAGGACGCTGTGAGCGCATACAGGAAGTACAACAATCGCTGCCTGGACGGTGAGTGCCAGTAGCAAGGACGCACACATCAAATGTCTCTCTGGGTTTTGGGCACTGCCTTCTGTTTTGCATACAAATGAATGGCTACAGTACTGATGACAAGTTTACTTGTTGAGGATATTCTCGTATATGTTTGTTAAACATGTGTTTTTATAGAACTGAAGGAAAGTCTGGCTGGCTGCACTTTATATCACTAAGACTACCACTAACCAGAGCGATGGAGTTTGGGTGATTCTGTGTATGATTGTTTCTTCTCTTGTCTTTTCCTCCTGTCTTCCCCCAGGCCAACCCATGAAGTGTAACCTTCATATTCAGGGAAATGTCATCACGTCTGATCAGCCCATTCTATTGTAAGTGAGCCTGTAGGGCTTCATTCTTTCATTTCAAATTAATCTGTATTTGACTGTGTTTACATGCACATACTTTATTTTGCATATTTTCACTGTTCTGTAATTTGCCTTTAGCTTGAGTCACTACAACTTACTGTATGTCCTAAGTGTAAAGATCAGTGATATTACTTGTATTAAATTTGCATGCAATCAACTGCATATACTCAAGCAGTGAAATTAAGGCATGATTTATCATTATCTTATTTGAACAAGCATTTAGGATCTTTTGCCTTTTGGAGAGGCAGTTAATCAGATAACGTTTTTTGGGGTTGGGTTATTCAGTCTTACATAATCAAGTTAAGCTTTGTCATGGAAATATTGATGGCTGGTTAACTCGTGATGAAAGAAGTTTCAGGAGACCCAGATGTCTTAAGCAAAAGTTTTTATTAAAGCTTTATCAAGGAGGATAGATGAGCAATACAAGTTAACACTATGTAACGCCACCTAACTCTGAAGGTCATCTTCCTTGCGGGGTGTATTTAAACCCATGCAAGACCCATACAAACCTTACATACAAACCTCATGTCCAAATAAGGATATTCTTCTCAGTACCACATCACCTCTCCATACATGAGTGAAGATAACACTGGGTACCAAATCCTAAACATTAAATCACATTTACCCAAGTCATGTTGTTTATTTCATGCAATACTTTTTTTTCTCCCCAAGGGAAGACTGAATATCATGACCCTGAAGGGCACCAGTATTATGACTGTTGACTCCCTCGACTGGAGGCTCTGTTAATCATATCTTGACCTATGACCTTGATCTGTGACCTCAGTTGCTCTGACAACTGCTATTGGGTAGTGGGTCAGGTTAACTCAGTTAGTCTTTTCACAGCCTATCCTTGAGACAGACAGTGAACTATTGCCTCTAGGGCCTGCTCCAAAGTGACCTTTGGAAAGACTCCCTAATACTACCTAAAGACCTGACAAAGGGAAAATGTCAGTGGCAGTGGTTGTTGCTGTATTTGTAGCGTGCACTGTTGACTAGACTCAGAAATCTAATGACAGCTATGTTTTATAAATAAAATATGCAGATGTTAGGATTATTTAACACAGAGTTGGGACCCTGTATATTGTTTTTTTTTTTTTTTTGTTGTTGTTGGTGGTGGTTTTTTTTTTTTTTTTATGGTCTTGAGGAATCATGTACACCCCTTTTTCCTCTGGGCTCCTACAGGAGGCTCAGTGACACTCCAGGCACAGGCAGCAGTACAAAGAAAGACGGTCTGCCCCCATCCTTGTCTCGCCCCGCTGGTCAGCGAGCCTCCTCTCAGCCTACTCCAGAGGTTGACCCCCAGACCATCCTCAAAGCTCTGTTCAAGTCCACTGCACAGTCCACCTCCACCACTGAGCCTCCCAGCTCACAGGCCACCGCCTTTCGCATCAAGATATAGCTAATTTCTAGTGTGAATACACTATCTGTTCATTAACATATTACTGCATTCTCAGTGTTCACATATAAACTGGTTTTCACCTTGACAGCAGGCAGCCACCATTCTCATATGAAACAGATTTTTACACATTTGATATACATGACTACTCTGAACGTGAAATTCATGGATACACAACATCCTATTTTTGGTTTTGTGGTATCCAAATGTCACCTGTTTGTTTTGAAGGTGGACCAGTGGAAAGAAATGTGATTTGGTTTGTTGTTTTAATCCAATGTGGTGAGGGATGCCAAATCAAACTGTATCTGTAGAGATTTTTTTTGTTTTTTGTTTTTTGTTTTTTGTAATTTTATTTTTTGTTTATGCAATGCCAGCCCATCTGAATATGTTGAGTTTTAAAAAAAAACAAAAAAACTCTTATTAACTCCCATGTGTGGCAGGAAGAAGACCTAAAAAAATAATTGACAGACACTGAGCAGCATTATCATTATTGAGTGATCCATTATGTTGAAAGGCCTGTACATTCACATTGGTGTGTTCAGTTATATTGGCTGTACCTCTTCTTGGGTTGCTCAGGTGGACATATCATAGAATTAAGGCAGAGCATAGACCAAACAACACAAAAGAAACAACAAATTCAGTAGATACCATGTCACACAGAACAACGAATGAACAACAACCTAACCTCAACCTGAGGAGAGCTCCTACAAGCCAAAATAACTGAATTCTACTTGTGTGAGTAAATCAGGGATGAACAGAAAATATAATACCATAATTACAGCATAACAGTTCTCAACAGTCATATGTTGATGTTTAATTTGGTTTTACCATTGTTGTGAAATCCACATTCTTGTGTGCTCTGTTTGTGGCTGGTTTTACTTGGTTGTCCCATTTTTGAAGCAGTATATGTTTAATTCTTTCTAGTATACATTACGCTCATTTATGTTCATGGACTGTAAATTACTTTCTGTTGCTTTATCAGTATGTCAGTCAAGAAGAAGCTAGAGAGGTCAGATCTGTCTGTGAAATGTCGCCAATAAATATTTAGCTTTGTAGATGTTGTTGGATACTCATCTTTACTGTCTGCCATGTAATACTACATTTACGCAATATACACTACAAAATTACACATCTTCTCAAGTGCTGTCAGAGTTTGTTGTAATTTTCATAAATTTACTTTAGCCATTAAATGTGAACCATTGGCTGCAGAGGATTTCTCTTAAAGACATTTAACTTCATATATTACATATTTACTAGAAACCCAACAGTCAACAGTAATGTAATTCTTTTGTTGCTGGGATGTGTTAAAATAAATGTTAAGCAGTTTAGTTTTTTCTTTCACCTTTTTTTGGTACAATGATCATAATATACATCAATGCTATTTCGTTTGGAATTTACTCAGGATAAACAAAAAATTACAACATGGAGATTTAAGACAACTACTATGTTTGAAATAGTTGCATAAATAGAGCATAACATGTTATTGTTACTTTTAACAACAGCTATAATAACGATTATGATGATGATAAAGAAAACAAACTTTAATACCGTTACTTATACGTTTTATGTTTACTTCCGGTGTGAAAGGTCAAACCAAAATGGCGCCCTCCAAGAAGAAACATGCTAGTAGCCAGCCCTGTATTATTCCTGGAGGATTTACAGGTATTGTTCGACAAATTAAAGAATATTTGATTCATCTTTTCTCTAGCATACAGATTTATAATCGGACAGAAGTTGTTCTTGTCGTTTGACACGGTTTGGTTAGTTACTGATCTTTAGCCCGGAGAACAAGGGTCGCTTGGTGATCCCAGATGCTGTACTGAGTGGTGTGTTGGCTTCACCTTTTATAGCTTTATTCCTCTCTTTCTCTCTTCACAGTTCTTTCCTTACAGTTTAGATCCGACAGCGCTGCTCAGCATAAACTGTATGTGAAAGAGCACAAAGTACGAGCAGAGAAGAGTTCACGCAGACCGCTGGACCGGACTTTATTTGTCCTCAACATCCCCCCGTACTGCTCAGAGGTACCGTTTACGTAGCTATCACTTAGTCAGTGTTTCTAATCGTAGCCTAACTGTTTTCAGACTTATTCCTACCCTGCTGTCTGTGTTTCAGGCTGTTGTCAAAGAGCTGTTCTCGCAGTTTGACTGTGTTCAGTCCGTGGAGTTAAGAGACCACCCGGGCTCCTTTCAGGAGCCTGGACCTAAGCTGTCCAGGTTCTTCAAACCGGCTGAAAAAAAGGTTGCTGTGTAATTCTAACTGCTGTAACACTATGAGCAAACATTCACTCTAGTTGTGCAGCACATTTCAGGCCATTATTTTAGCTCCTGTGTCTCTGTCCGTCTCTTCCAGGGTTTCAAAGTCGGCTACATTGTGTTCCAAAACTCCTCCGGTGTAACAGCAGCTAAATCACACCCATATAATGCGCCACTGGTGGTTTGCACAGAGCAGCGTCCAGTGAGGACAGGAGTACAGAGTGAGTGGTGCTTTCACTTTCTATTAATGCAAGATTTCATATTTCTTCTCCTTTTTTCACATTGTATTAGATTTATTTTGCTTTAAGTGTGAGCCACTTTCTCGATGAGCATATTCAAAGTTTAAAAAAAAAAAAAAAAAAATCAGTCTTATGATGCATGCATGTGTTGAATCTTCTTACACCAGAGTGGATTCAGCAGTACACAGAGTCTTTCATTCAGCCAGACAAACTGCAACAAATAGTCGACTCCTTTATGGAAGACTACGACAAGCGGAAAGAACAGGTGAGATTTTTGCAGCTCGTCCTCCAGCATCACCCCACCCATCTGGTCCTGTGCCACTTTAACTTGGGTGGTTGTTTTCTTTGACACAGGAGGAGGAGCGACAGAGGAAGGAGGCTGAGCAGCAGCAAGAGGATGAAGAGGGCTGGGTGAAAGTCACGAGAGGGCACAAGGGCACCAAGGCCCGCCCCCACAGCGAAGCAGCCAACAAGAGGGCTCTACAGAAAGAGATGAGGAAGAAGAAGAGGAAGGAGCTCATGAACTTCTACACCTGGCAGCACAGAAACACACAGAAAGAACGTAAGTTACTTATATTTACATGGTATTACTGAGTCAGTGTAAACATATTTGGACACTCTGCTTTTACTCCATCTGGAGCTCTGTAAAAACAGTTTATATTTTATGTTGTTTTTTCAGATATTGCTGAGCTGAGGAAAAAGTTCGAGGAGGATAAACAGAGAATAGCTCTGCTTAGGGCACAGAGGAAGTTCAGACCTTACTGAGTCAACTACCCAGATTTTTCTCGGCTCGTTTCACTGCTTTTGTGTGTTTTTGTGACATTGTAAACCTTTATTACAAAGGAGCATTTTTGTATTAATAAACTATTATTCTCATTTACCTATTTTCATGATTATTAAATTACCTGCACTTTGGAGGAGATGAAATACATTTGGGGAATAGCTGATGTTTAAGGAAGAAAGTGGATTCCCAGCACGTGTTTGATTAAAGAGAACATGCAGGAAGTCCAACATCAAATACAACATTTTCTTAGGAATCATTAGATGAGCTTTGGAACTATTCTGAACCAATGATTTGGTCTTGATCAAACAAAAGCAATTTCACTCTTATCTCAAATGATCTCAGCAGTGTCTTAGAATCCGATCCTGATGTAAATAAACTGCATAAAAACAAATTTGAATACACATTAGAGAAGAGGAAATTATTTATTGACATTGTTCTCTGTCAGCCTGTGCATCGCATGTCTCTGTTTCTGTCTTGTGACACTTTGGTGATATTTGACCACACAGTGAACAGCAGGATCAGCAGCAGGGCAGCACCGACACCAGAGAGGGTGTACACTGTCACCTGAAACACTGAGGAGGGGAAAACATTTATACTGGAACAATTGCCAGTAGTCGTTCACATTGTGACCATAGTTTTGTGCTGACAGGGACTTACTTGTGCTCTGCTTCACACATGGATTGTCTTCCAGTTCAGTGTTGTTCTGTCCCAGCAGCAGGGGCCCTAAGGACACCAACTGGACCTGGTTGGACTCAGACATGGTCCCTCTTCTCTGTCTCTCACCTTCAGATGCTGTGAGAGGAGAGGGGAAAGATTAACAGCGACACATATACAAAGTACATGTAGTGCACAAGGTGAAACTTGATATACTCACAAATGATGGCACAACTCTGTGTACAGTCAACATTATCGGTGCAGATTTCCACCCAACAGTAGAAGTACATCTAAGTGAGAGATTAAACAGTTAACAAGCTGCCAAAGTTACACATAGCCATGACTGACTATCACTCCTGTATTAGTGAAACCTTACTTCCTCTACACTTGGATGGCCTGTGTGAGGGTCCAAGAAGGCGAAGGTCTTGACATCAAACCTCCTCACTTGGGAGTGGGAGGTAGTCTTCCCCTGGTTGTCCACAGGAGCAGAGCTTCTCATGTTATCCAAAGGGTTTGGGCATCTATCAGGGAGGAGAAAATACAATTGCCAGCTGCACAGTAACCTGTGCAAGTATTTTATTTGTAAGGTTACTACTATAGTTGCCTCCACTTTACCCGTCATAGAGAAGCGTCCACACAGAGTGTCTGGACGCAGGGTAGGCAAAACAGTCCCGTACACGCAGGGACAGTATGGGGTCTGGGGATGGCTGGGCGATGGAAACCTCCACATACGCAGCTGTACGCAGGGGCAAGGTCAGTGGGAGCTGCTCTTCATGGAAGAATGATGTGAAAGATGCATCTACAACAATAATCACAAGTACAGTCACTATGGTTTTGTTCCAAGAACTTGATGCATGCAAACCCCCCCTCTTTTTTTTATTTTTTTTTTTACCTGTGGCTATTCTCATCTGTACTCTGATGGTTCCCAGTGCAGCCACAGGTGGTGGGTTTGTCACTGCGTGCAAGGATCGCAAGTCTGCGGCACGCTTTAGATCTGATGAAGTGTATTCACACAGGACCTGGAGACTAAAAGCCCAACACTGATCAGTACTTTTCCCATCACTGTAGTATAAATACACTGTGAGAATTTTTTTTAAACTATTGTCTCCATAGCAATGTGCAGAAGATGTCAAACCCAACCTAAATGGAGAATGTTTAGTGATACTTTCGGTGTGCTGCTCCTCCACTTCTACTTCATAGGTCAAAACATCTCCATCTACCTAAAACAAGGCAGATAAGAAATGATACAGATTCAAAAGATACAGAAGTCATATAGAAGACAAACACTTTGCTTAAGCAAGACATAATTCATGGTGGAACAGAGAAACAGTATTTCAGTGATACAATAAGAGCTCTGTACAGAATATGAATTATTTTTTACAAGATTGTGTTCAAGTTAGTGAGACAATTTTTAAACATTTGATTTCATGCATAAATTACTTTTATAAAAGTAGGTGATATTTTATTCAAAGGCAAGGTATCTTATTTTGGAATCAAACTCTTGACAAGCAGCCTTACCTTCATCTTTGCACCACAGTCCATGACTCCTATCTTGAAGACAGCTGTGTCTCGGGTGGAGACCACAGGGAAACACTGTGGCTGATCCTTGATTATGAGACTGCTGGGAGTGACAGGCGGGTCTGTGTCTGTAGCCTTCACCGAGAACACAAAATGTCCGTCCAGAGAGCAGGCTGGAGGGTGTGTTAACAGATGAGAAAATGATTTTAAAAAGTATTTAAAACAAGCAAGTTGGCCATTATTTGCAAGAAAGTGTTAGGGTAGATTACTAGTAAAGACAAAAGGCAATCTAACCATTAAGTCTGTAGTAGCAGATGAAATCATGAGCATCATAGCAGCAGCCTAGTTTGTAGCAGGCATCACTTGAAATGGTTTGATGCCCACAATCCACTCGCAGAGCTCTGTCTGTGTCACAGTTTCCAGGTAACGCTGAAGAGGAGCCATGTTTTTAGTCTCCTAAACTGGCATAGTAGATTGTGTTGTGCAAAACCTTTTTCTGAATTATAAATGACAACCAGAGTCACTTATGTGTAAAGAAATTATTCATAACTCTCAACCAGGCTCAAAAGAAAAATGACTAGTAAAAATAATTGTTTAAAATGCTGAGAAAGGAGATATAACTGATGATTCAATCAGCTGTCTCCACTCACGTGTTGGGATAAGTCGAGTCCTCTCACTGTATCTCTTTATCAGAGGACAGCTGATATTCACCCTGAACCATTGATCCTCTATTTTCAGCTGGACCTGCAGAGGTATGACCACTTTGCTGCCCTGAGGGTCAAAGGTCATCACAACATGGATGATAGGAAGCAAAATGCATGATTTTCTGGTTTACATGCACACACAAACACACAGTATTTGCTTTTGCAGACTTATCAGTATAGTAGTTTGATTCATTTTTATTTACATATCTATAATGTTTACACTGCAGTGCAGATAATCATAATAATATATTTTATGATCCCGTGTGTTAATGCATAAGCCTATTTATAAATGTTTTTCAGCACAGGACGTTTTATACATAAGATAACTAATACAGTCACTCACTACCCAGAGTGTTTACCTGCTTGCAACTTCCTGGTTATTTTCCCAGAGGTTCCTGCCACTGATATCTGAATTCTCACACAAACTGTCTTTTACCTCAATCTGTGCATAGCAGCTGTCATATCTGCTGTAGAAGGAGAGACTCTTGTTTTTCTCCCTGCCCATCCTCACACCACAGGACCCGTCAGATTGAGGTACTGGGACTGTAGCTCCTGTCAAATCTAATTAAAAAACAAACAAAGCATATATAGTTAAATGATGGATTCAAGGCAAATATTGAGAGATAAATATGGAAAGAAAAACGATTTCAAATTCTTTTTTCTTTTTTTTTGCCATCCCCCTCAAAGATCTTACCTCTGACGTGTAGGTTATTTTTAACTGACGGACCAAACACAGCTTTTATTCCTCGGGCAGAACAGGAGACTCTCGGCAGGGCGAGCTGTGGTCTCTGCTCAGGTGTTTCCTTCACCTGGACGGCTGAGAAACACCAACAGTGCTGAGCCATGAAGGCAAAAACTAAAGAAATCCAATAACGTTTCGCACTTTGATAATTCATCTCCTTATGGTGTTGATGTTTTTTCGCTGATGTGGTTTGGGCTCTAGAAATATCCAGTCTTTTCTTTGACAACGTGAAGGGGTCACGTGACACCTGTTAATTAGTGCTGATTAATTTGAGGCTGGCTGCATCCAGGCTGCTTCACTGCTTAAGGTAGACGCTGATTGTCATTCATGTAATGAAAAAGTTGAAATAATGTCACAGACCTGCTCCATCTGTGCGCCTCAGAGCGTCCGCATTAAAGCTGATTTGAGAAGTAGGACAGAATAAGCCGGTAATTAATAAAAAGGTCAACGTTTAAATAATACATATCATGCTGAGCGCCAGCATGGCCCGATGTATCCCCGGGGAGCCATTAAATGAAATCATTGCGTAACTCAAAGGCCTTGCCAGTCTCACAACCTCTCCCTCTCCCCTATGGCAACGCTTGTACCCATCCAGTCATTACATAAGCAATCTTAAACCTTTATTCACCGCTGCATCCTGTCAGTGTTTCAAATGAGTGGCTGTCCATTCAGGCTGTCCATACATCTGTGATTAATAGTCCATCAAGTAATTGGGTGAGGAAGTTACAATGAGCTACTCTCAGCTGTGACCTGAATGAGATGGTTTCGGTTAAATGATTGGTTGTCTTTACCTAGACACATGGATTTCTGTATTTACTGTGATGCCACATACTGAGGTCAAAACTTTCAGATTTCATTAAGCCTATCAGCTGTTTACAACAATGATCTAAATGTGAAGGTTTCAGCGGGACACAGCATTGCTTGTGTGTTAATGATGTTGACTATTCCACGGTAAATCCATAGGGTAAATCACGAGTTGTCAATCGGTGTCGTGACGTAATGCCTGTGACGTTTGTAGGGCATCCCCGTCGGAGCTGACGGTCAGACTGTAGCTTAGGCAGCAAGAGAGCAGAAGACGACTCCCAAACATGGCTTTGAATCGGAATCATTCACAGAACGGCGGCGTTTTGGTTAACAACGGAGAAAGGTGAATGTTTTATATTGTGCCTGTATGCTTACTTTCATTAATTAGCTGGCTATCGCCTCTCTTTTCGGCTTGTTTACCTTCTACTTCCCAGTGCGTAGTCAACACAATGCTAACCAACCGCTAGCCTCCCGCTAGCTGGCCTGGTGAACATTAGCATAGCTAGTCCATCTGTTCCACTGTTGGTATTTGTATTAGCTTTGTATCTGCCGAGGGTCAGTTCAAATGTTGTATTTACTGTTGTAAACTGCCGTAGTATACTTGTATTAATGACCAACTTTATAGCCCGTTCTTGTTTTGACAGCTGGTTTATGCAAGATGGGTAACTTGCAACGTTAGCCAACTATCAAAACAGGAAGTAGCGGTAGCTTTCGTTTGGATGTTGACATCTTGTGAAAACACAAATGTCATCACATGTTACTTTGTGTAAAGTTGCTACAGCTTGAGAGTAGTGTTGTTTTCAAACTCAGTATTCTCTTACCGCAATGTATACTATTTTATACACTTAATACTATATTATGCAAACCACTGTACAGGTAGCTTACATATCTTCATCAGTATGTTTACATTTTTTTATTTTTACCCATATATTTCTTGTCTCTTCCTTACATATCATTACTTTACTGTTCCTTTACACATATCTGCTGCTGTGAGAGAAAATTCCCCACAAGGATAAGGAAAGATCCATTTATCTATTAGAGTGGATGTAACAGGTTACTTTATTTTCTCTTGCTCCTTCTTTACCCAGTGTTTTAAGGGAATGTAAGAATGTGGAGCTGTCGTTCAGTGATGTCACCTGCAAGACAGACTTGCTGAGGGGAACCAAGAAGGGCACAGTTTACCTCACACCATACAGGGTACAGTCAAAATTAATAAAATACATTTAACACACTATTACTGCTGCTGTCTTCTTTGTTGGAAAGTTGATGGTGTTCATATTCTCACAGATCCTTGTATATCTCTCCCCCACACTCTCTCTGTATCCTCACTGATTGGTTTAGTTGCTGTTTGTGTCCAGTAATACCAAGGATTGCCTGGGTTCAGCTATGTTCCCTTATTATCTGATGAAGGGCTGCAGCATTGAGCAGCCAGTCTTTGCAGCAAACTACATCAAAGGGACAGTTTCAGCAGAGCCTGGTGGTAGGTGCTCTTTTGTTTTTACTCTTAATCACTAAGTTATGATTTAATTTTGTGTCTAAAATGAAAATTATACTCATATTGTAAGAAATAATGAAATTAAGTGCATTGTCAGATTCAAAATAAAAGAAATATATTTTCATTGCTGCTTCTTTTGACATCCACAATAAAACATGTGTAGCTTACTGTATTTGTTTTTAAATGTTGTTATTTCTCATCAGGTGGCTGGGAGGGCCAGGCCCATTTCAAGATGTCATTCCCCAGTGGAGGAGCCATTGAGTTGGGACAGCATCTCTTCAAACTGGCCACCAATGGTTTGAATGCTAGTTTGCTTTATTACTACATCCAGCATTAGCTAAATATTCATTTAAATGCTCCTTTATAGGAGGATGAAAAAATATTTAAGTCTTTCACCAAAGTGACAATGCCACATTGTAAAAATACTATAGTGAAGATGAAAGGCATAATCATAAAGGGGTGTATTTGTTGTGAGAGACCATTTTCTCCTGTTGTGTTCCAGCTTCTCGTGCTGCTCCTGCCCAGAATGGCGCTGCCTCTTTCGGCTATCCCTCACCCGGAATGATGAATGGCTACGGCCCACCTCCTTCTGCTCCCAGTGGCTATCCTTACCCACCCCCTCCGCAGCAGAATGGATTCTACCAGGGGCCTCCCCCTGCTGCTGGCAACATGGGCTATGCCTATCCACCAGCTGCTGCAGGTACAGGATTCATCAGTTAGTAGAATGACATTTGTATGCCAGATACAGAAGGTACCCATGTCAAGTGAAGTCCTTTTAGGTTGAAAAATATATTTTGCTAAAATGTTTTCAATTCAAGTTTGATGTTCTGGCTTTTTCTGTGGATTTCTTTCATCTTCTTTTTTCTCTCTTTCACTTTCACACTCAATAAAACTAAAGAGACAATACGTGCGCAGACTTTCATGGGTGGTCATGACCTTTAGGTTATATTTCCCTACCTGTGTATGTATGTGGAGTTGTTTCTGTATACGTGGTTTTTGCCAAATGTCCTCATTGCACATAAGTAAAAACGCTTGAGGCACAAATAATGCTGCGGTTTCTCTCTCCTCCTGTCAGTGTTTTTGCTGTATAACTAATTGCAGACAGACTGTATCCTCTGCTGACCTTGAAGCTGCACCTCTTTCTTTTCTGCCTGTCTTCTGTGTTCTAGGAATGTACCCATCTGGTTTTGACTACATGGCCCCACCTCCCCCGTACCCTGGGCCACCCCAGAATTGGACTGCACCCCCCCAGAACTGGACAGCACCCCCACCACCACCTCCAGGTCTGTTTCTCTCTTCCTCTCTATTTTTCCTCTCTGTATGTCTGTGTCACTGCACCCGTCAGATCTGATCTGTCTGCCTCAAAGTGAATCACTTCAAATCACGCCACCAAAAAAAAGGGGGTGCTGATGTCTCATTTGCTACACATCAAAATTACAAAGGATAAACAATCCCCCCTCTCCCTCCCAGTACTCCTCTCCGGCACCTTGTGGATTTCAGTGAAAACAGTCTCACCCTGCACATGGGGTGAGCTTGGTGCACTGCTGAAATGTCAGTTTGGTGTATCTCTATTTTAGGAGGAGCTTGAGTAGGACGTTTGCCTCCATGCATCCTCAGGGTGTGCCACTAGATTTTGTCTTGAGGATCTCTAGGAGCTGTCAGTTGTTGTGCTTCACACGACTAATACTGTGCTCCTCGCATCATTTCTCCTTGTGAACTGTTTTGTGTTAGGAGCTGTAGCGTCTGTTCCTAAATATGCTCAGCAGTCATCACTGTCTGTCTTAATCTCCCTGTCTTTGTCATGTCTCATTTTATGCACAGGTAACTCCAAAGCAGCTGAAGCTGCAGGCAGCGCATATTACAATCCCAGCAATCCACACAATGTCTACATGCCCATGGTAAGCTGCTTTGCTTGTGTTCTCCTCAGTTACAGTTGTGAACCAGTGACAAGGAGATCTCGTTTAATGGTGCATATACAATGTGTTTTTTTTTTCCTTTATTCCCACAAAGGAGCGGCCTCCACCATATGCACCTTTTCCAGACTCTCCCAACAAGAAAAACAACTGAGGCACCATCACGTCAATGACACTCTTCTCTCTTTCTCTGTATCTTTAAATAAATATTCTAAAGCAAAGAGTAATGTTGATGGACACCAAGTAGATTGTAAAATACAGAAAGAAAAATGCAAGTAATAGAGTGCTCAAAGATGTCAGTGATAATTCACCAATCAATCAGTGATATTTTGGATACTGGAATAGCTTACAAAGCAATCACACCTTTAATAGTGTTTATTCCTGATACTTAAGTTCATTTAAAATGATTGAAAACTTGTAACTTTGGCTTTTCTGAGACTCTGCATCATAATTAACATTCTTGGTGATAGGATTTATTTTATTTCTGTCGAGGTCTTTAGCACATGGTTAAGGGCACCTGAACTATCCTTATTAGGAGCTGAAAGGAAGGAGGTAGTATGGGGAATGTATTTTTTAAGACAGATTTATTACCAAAACATTTTGTAGCAATTTCTTGATTGCTTGGTTCCTATAGTTATTAACAATAGCAACTCCTACTATAAGCGGTAAAGTATTTTTGCAGTATCATTGCAAGTACTGTGTGTGTGTTTCCTATACAGGTTTATGTTGAGTATTTGTCACCCATATACAGAACCAGATCTGGGTTGAATAGTGTTTAATAATACAGTCTCCAACTGATTCTCATACTTTCCTTCATAATAACCAATGTGATCCTGTACTCCATCAGGTAGATTACAGTCTAAGTAATTCCAGTTATTGTATGACCCTTATCTCACAGTCTCCTTCATCGTTCAATATATCTTAGCAGTTTTGCTTATCAAAAGGAGCAGTGTAATGTTTGAAAAAGGGGATCAGATAGATTTCTTACATAACAAGTCTGTGTATAGTATGTGCAATATTTTAACCTCACATAATAAGGTTATAGCTGACAAGCTGGGGTTACCCGAGTGACCCTTTGCTCTACTCTTGGCTTCTATTGTATTCATGTATGCAAAGCCAAGCTGAAACCAGAACTCTACCGTTTGACTAATTACACGAGTATGGGGTTACAGGGCCATGCCAATATATTAAGGGCCCATCAGTGTTTCGCCTGCTGTTGAAACTTCTGAATACTAACCATTTATTCCTAATGAAACTAAGGGCGAGGCACCAACCGGCTGTGTAATTGCATCTCCCTCAATGTGCATCAGTTAACACCTATTTGAAGGACTATTTGCACACAGTAGTAGTGGAAAGAGTAACTTTTTGGGGTTTGGATTTTAGTTTGCTTGAATTAATCAGATGTCTGTATATTAATATCTCTTTTGCAGTTCTTATTCCTTTTGCTGAATTTTGTCAATTCAAATCTAATAAATGTGTCATTTATTAAATTTCACATTTTGATATTTTGTCATACCTGACTTTAAGTTTTAAACTCTGAACTATCAAATTGTGAACACGTTTATCTAATCCTCATGTTGTAAATTGTATCACTTAAATTAGTTTTAAATATCTAATTGGCATTTACTCAATTATTTCAGCATTTTAATCATTATTATAGTAATTTCTACCTGTTAAAGATCCAAGCTGATTAATTTAGTTTTAAGGTTTTTCTTAAGAGCTGTGTGAAACTACAGATGGTGTGTGTCTCGTCTACAGAGGTCAGCTCTTGTAGCTCTTGTGCTCTCTTGTCACACCCAGAAGTGAATACCTTTTTGTACCAAAACAAAGAAAAAAGACAGTTGGAATTATCCACTCTAACTGAATAACATTTATTGTGTTATGAAACACTATCAAACCTGAACATTATATCCACTCTTATCACAGGAAATCACACTGTACAGATGTATCGCATAACACAGTTTCAAGAGTCTGAATAAATAAAGATGGCATTGTCATGCACTAAAACACAAAAATATTCACTACACACAAATGCTTTCTGGACCAACACGTAATCACAAACAACACCAATAGCTAGCTAGCTAATTTCCACTCACGGCTGTCCAACCATTAATTCATAAAGACTAGTTCTACTTTATGGCTCAGCTCCTGATTTTTATTCCAGTTCCTTACTCAGGAAAAGGATGTGTGCTTTTTACTACCATGTATATAATGTTAATTCTATACACTTCTTTGTAGCCTGTATCACTATATTGTAAACTAGATTACAGATGTGCAATGCCCTACTGTGTTTTTTCAGGGAGATGGGAGCTCTACTATCTACCCTTAAGGACAAGCAGGCAAAATTACTAATGATTGAAAAGATCAGTTCAGTTGTATTTAAATACAGATTATTCAGTGAGTTACTTTCTGTGTCACACCTGTAAGCCAGTGGCAGTAGTATACCAGTTAATTTCCCTAGGTTTAGAGAACAAAACTCAGTCATGGTTTCCAAGTGATGCATTTTTTCAGATTAAATTTGAGTATTAAAGGTATGGGACTCTAATAAATACTTTCACTACCTAACACTACCTACCTCTAAAAGCCTTTAGCCACCCATATCACATGTTCTGTGTCTGAGTTAAAGGGTGAGTTAAAATTATAAAGAAAAATATAGAAAATGTGATGAAATGAGAGAATGCTACTGCACTGATGATGAACTCTGAATTGTTCCCATTGCTTGAACACCTAACTTCAGTGTGGCAACAATACTGCATGTGTGACAAGCAGAGAGATTAGATGGGTAAAGGCAACATGGGTAATCTCTGTCTGTCAAAGACCTACCGAATCCCCATATTCAATCAAATCAAATACTGTTAGAGCTACAGGACTGTCAGGAGTGAAAGGGTAGTTTAGGTTGAATAAAGAATTCAGCATGAGATTGACTGATCCGATGGCTCCTTACGGCTCCTCCTGTAGAAACCACACCTCATTGCGGCGTCCGTAAGGCTTGAGCGGTGGGTCGTAGCTACAGCAGAAGTACTGCTTGCGCTGGAAGGGGGCCGTCTCACCCAGGGTACGCGTCAAACGCAAGGCCTCCGCTCGGTACTCACTCTCCCCTGCAAAGCCTCCAAACTGCCTGTAAACACACACACACACAAACAGGGAAGATCTAAATTAGGTGAATAATTAGAGTGTTTGTTTAATGGGGTGAATTATGTAGACTTTTTAATGGATGCGCTGTCTCATTGGAAAGAAACAGGAACCTAAAATGCACCACATGCACACTGATATTTAAAACAACATGCACCACCAGCATGAGGTCAAGTTAACTTGCCTCAGGACCAGCTCCACTGCTATATTCCTGCAGGAAACTAAACATATTAGCTAAAGCCTCCGAAAATAAAATAGCTACAAGTGCATTTGGGTCAGATGGGGTAACTCTGCTGGACAAAATGACTGTTACATTCATCTCAAATCAACATGCATAATACCACAGGGGAGATGTTAAACTGCTTTTCCTGGTATACATACACATCAACATATTTACATGACACGTACAGAGCATAGACAGTCATGCCAGGCCGCTCCTCAATCCTGACGGCACTGTCAGTGGGAGTTGGGGGGCTTTGCTGGTAGATGGTGGGGATGCGGATGCCAACCACCAACCGGCGAGACAGAACACCGTCATTCCGTGGGTACACTGTGATGATGATGGGAGCTGCTGTGCCCATGGCCTCACCTTAGGAGATGATATGTGAGACAGAAAGTGAGTTAAAAAAGGTGGGGTAACATAGAAAAAGCTAGTTAGTAAAAGTTAACTACCCAAACCCAAAGGTCAGGATTTGTGCGATTTTGTGTTGAGTACATAATGTCATTATCCAAATGTAGACACTGATAAGTTTTTATCCAGGCTCTGCAAAACAGGACATGTAAATCGGACTTCTATAAATAGAAAAAAAATGAAATGATGATTCTGCACTGAGGCCTGGTTTGCACTTTCAGTCGGCTGAGGTTATGTTTGTCTGTTGACCTAAAGTGGGGGTAACATCAGCTCAAAGGACATTAGCATCTGAGCATTATTCAAATGTATCCTCCAATAAAGCCAAGTCATCTCCAGGCCTGCAAGTTTAAATAAGAATAAGATATGGAATATCATTTTAAAAAGCACTCTCGATGACAGAGAAATAAGGAAAATTATTAGTTAGATGAAATAAATTCAAGGGAGTGCCTTATTGGATAAGGCATTCTCTCAATATGATCATGTAAAAAAGATGAGTCCAAGATTAGTGGAAAACCTTATTTTTATAATTTGATAATGTTGTGTGTTTCTGCTCCATCGGATTAAATACGTAAGCCATTTTATATCTTCTTAAAAACTCTCTTGGTTCATATTTCTCTTTTCCCTGTGATTCTTTAAAAATATGTGGCACTTTCAACAGAGGCAGTTCATGAACCAAATTAGATCCTATAATGTTAATGAACATATCTTAGTACACTGATTCTGATTAGTTTACCTTGTTCATTGCTCCCACCAATGTACATGAGCAGCTTCCTCACCAGCTCCCCAGTCACTTGGTCAAAAGTTCGTCCCTCTGAGGAGACGGCGGCGTATTTGGCAGCATCATATCGCCGCACCTCAAAGCTTACTCCATCCTGCGGCAGAAAGGGAAGTCAGTGGGGTGGCTTTCAGGCATCAGTAGGGCCGACCACAGATACACACTGTGGCACGCACAAATGCACAAATTGCTTTTATGAGCATACGTATACCCACGCGCACGAATCACACACAAACACAGTTGCTCTCTTTCTTCCTGGGGAGGGGGTGCAGGGGAGAGGTTAAGCTCAGATATGATTCACCCCTGACACACTGATGTTGACAATCTGCTCCTAAGGACGAAAGCCCCGAAGTGGCCGGGGGTTTACACTTGGGAGGGTTCAGTGTGGTGTGTGGTGTGTGGGTGTGTGTGTGGGTGTGTGTGTGTGAAACCAACGTGGGCAGCCAAATAACAAGATGCCGATGAAACATATTTACACTGACTTGATTTAATTTCTTCTTCTGCTCTGCAGGCTTCAGTCAGCTTACAGAGAATAATGGGCAAGAGATGCACAGCCTTACATAACAGTGAACAGGCAAAAACACACACACATACACATAAACACACAACTTGCCCCCACCCCCTTAGACACACAGTGTTAATGTGATGCAACAGTTTTGCATTAAATATGATTAAGTGGGGTTAATGTGGAGCATAGTCACTCAACTATGCTGCTGAGCAATAACTTTAATAGGTTTTGAAGGAATCTGGTTACTGTGGAGACTGTGATGCAGGTTTCAAATACAGCTCCTCATTCCACTAACATGATTATACTGTGTGGTATTTTATAGCAAATGGCTGTGTGTGTGTGTGTGTGTGTGTGTTTATATAATGGTTTTTAAGCACTAGAATTTAATTTCATAATGTCATCATTTGTTCTCCTCATAATGTTTACCTTCAGTCTGTAATAAAACTGCTGGCTGTTCCAACATACATATAATTTATTATTTTGCCGATGATGTCTTCTCTAAATATAATACTGGCAGATAAAAAGACAACAACAGAAATAATTTTCACTGCATATTCTCATTCTCACATGGGCCTCTTGAGCATGTTTTCTCTCCCCTGAAGGAAAATCCAAATCTAAAAATATCACGCAGATGATTTTGTCTTCATCTTGTACATGCATTTGTGACTCTTCTCCAGTCACAGGGTTTTTAAATATCTTCAAACTGTTGTATTTGCGTTACTAACGACTTTTCATCCACCACTCCAGTGGTATCTCACCACAGAGGATCTGAAAAACTTGTGAAGCCACCGTCATTCCTCGGCACATACAAGATAACAATATGTTATCATGAAGGTCTAACTTGTGACAGGTACCCAGGCTCCTGCATAGTAATTACAAGAAATCTCCTCTGTATGGCTTGTCAGTGGGACCACCATTAACCCTGTGTATGTGTGACATAGCAAGAAAGCAGAGCTTGACTTCTTCAGTTAAGTAGTGCAATTAATTTGTCTGTCATGTGTCTGGTGCTTGTGTGCATATGTGTGTTTAGCTGCTGTCTTATGCTGGTTTATACAGTGATAATTACTCTGTGCTGGAACAAAGCACACATAAGGTATAATCAACACTGCGACTGTTAAAACTGCTTTGTCATTTCATTTCCTGTTCACATCATTTCCTAGATTCATTTGCAAACTTCTACCTATTTCACCTATGTGTTTCTGTGAATATGTGTGTGTGCACGTCTGTATGTGCATAGGTGCGTGTGTGTGCTCTGAAAGGCAGCTCCTCTGTATTCTGTGTCAGTTTTAATTAAGAGTGTTGGGTGTCAGAGTCAGGCGGGTGTTTCACGGATCAGGTGACAAGCTCTGATTTCAATACCTGCTGTTTAAACATCAGTCAGGCTCAGAGATTTGATGAACCTACAGTTTTGACTTTTCAGCACAGGCTTAATGAACACTTAAGGGAAGTTAAACATGATCCTGCATTTATAAATGATCAGTTGTGACCCTCTTTCTCCACTTTTCAGCAAATGTCATCAAAGATAAACATTTTCTTTGACAGCTCTGCAGTAAAATGCATTATTTCTGAGTTCAAATGTGACTATGAATAACTAAAATCATTGTTAAAATCAGTTATTTGCACACATACTGCAGACTTCAACAGTCTATTTTTGAATTTCAGCTTCAGACATTAGTTGTTAGTATGTGGTGTCAGAACAGATCTGCCTTTTTGTGGGTGTATGTCAGTTTTGGGTCATCTGATTCCCTGCTTGTCTGGTCAGTTGGGCTGGAAGTCCTTTGTCTCCCAGTGAAATGTTAGCTGCTATTCAGAGATAAACACACAAAGCCATGACATTACATGGCCAGATGCACATTTACAGTAGTGTACTGTAGGTCAATGGAGCAACAGAGAAAAACCTCGAAATGGCTGTTAGGCATTCCTTCAGTTAACAACACACATCACTGAGCTCACTGGAATCCTTCCAAAGTGTGCATACATCAAACATAAGCAAACACAACATATACATAGACATAACGAGGGGTAGGGTGCTGACGTGGAAAAGGGCATGCCCTTCCTCTCATGTGACGTCAGTTTGCTATGTCACTGTCCTCATCAGGGATGGTCAGTGTATCAGTGTACACATCCAGTCCATATCTGAGCTCATGGGTTAACCGCAAACACAGCAGGGTCAGTAAGCCTGTCCCTTGAGGTTTCACGCGCATACACGCACACACACAAACATGCACACATCCCCAGTGTCATAATGGAAAAACAGTGCCTCACAGCTTTGAGTGCAACAATCATTAGGAAACCTTTAAACCTTTCTGATTTTAATCCAGTGAGTGTGTGTGTGTTGATGTTTTAAGGTTATACAAAACTCATCACCATCTTTATTTGTTTCTGCCTTGTTGATTGCCACAGGGCCTCCGGCTGGTTTGCACCCTTTGCCCCTCACTGCGGCTCAGCAGGCATCCTTATAGGTCACAGGCAATTAACTGCCAGGCTGTCAGTCAAGGTTACAGGGGTTTGTGATAACAGCAGGAAAACACTGCAAAGCACATGGGCAACTTGAACAGAATTACCATAACATAATCTACTTAGAGTTGAGTGCTGGATAAAATATTCATGCAAACAGAGGGGGATACCCTGCACCTGTACAGTACCGCAGGATTACTGTGCGTAATGACAGCTGCACACGCGCCAAAAGCCACGGAGAGGGGCGCATATGGGACAAAACTGCAGACGCAGTAATGATATTAGAGTGAATTAAAGTTGTATCTGACAGGTGTCCGCACGCTGCTTACCTTCGTCTCACTGCTAAGCAGTTTATATTCGGTCTCCTCGGTGTTTCCGAAGAGCGAGTTCTTGATCATGCCAAACATGTCGCTTCAGCCAGGTCACCTCTCCTCTCTCCGCTCCTTTTGGTTTGTTGTTCTTCTTTTCCTCCCTTTCGTCCTTGTGCTTTTTCCAGGCAGCTTGCTCTCTCTCGACCAACCGCTCGCTTATGTGGTCGCCCAACTCCTGGTGAAACCTCGGTGAAACAAGAAGTTAAGTTGCAGCTGTATCCAGATGCGTCAAAGCGCAAAATTCTCCTCCAGAGAAGAGCGCGCGCTTTGCTGCATTGAACACAACAGATGCGATTTTTTTCCGCGTATTTTCGGAGACAGAAGTTAGAGATGCTGACTCCTCTCCCCCTTTGCCGAAACAAGGAATGAACAGAATCAGACGGGTGGAGTGTCTCCGCCCTCCTCCTCTCCTCCTCCGCTCTTCCTCCTTACCAGCTTGACGCTCACTTATGTCACCACCTTTCACTCATAAACGTTTAAGTTCACCAAAAGTGGGGCATCAAGATGACAGCATGATTTTCCACAGCTTATTACCCCCGAGATGCGTTCAGGTTACGCTGGCATTAAAAATACATTGACTTGTATAACTGAAGTCTGGATCTAAAACTCGATGGGGAGTCACCTCCCTCAAATATCTTCCCCCAAAAGGTAGAGAAACCCTCAGTGACTCTCAGCTTTTGTTAGGGTTTCCTCTCTCATTCTGTTTGTCGTGGCTGTCTGCTCCAGGATGCATAAAGCAGCGGGATGCGGAGAAGCACGTTTACATCCTGCTTTTTGCTTTATATAAATTTTGACACAAGCTGTTGGTTTGTCAGTACTCATTGGGCTTTCTTTCCAGGCCCGCGTGTGCGTGTGCGTGCGTTAGTTTGGGGCAGCGCATGGGTGCGCGTCTTACCCCCCCCGTGTCACTGTGCGTTGCTTTGCTTTAGGGTGAGTCTATTTAAATTCACACTGAAGGCAATGTTAGTCACCACTGGAGAGTAAGAGGAAACGGGAAGGGTAGATTTAATGAAAAAAGTGGGCCGTAAAAAACTGAAGTACTGTATGAGGGAGAAGACACAGGATTCCATCCCAGCTCACTGCAACAGTACAGGGACTGACCCCGTGTTATAGCTGAAAAAAAATGAGGATGCAAAAATCAGAGGTTGCAGCTTGTACTGTTCAGCAAATTCTTCCAGTGTCTCTATAGTATTGACGAGGGTTTGCTTGTTACCACTGTTCATCTTTCCCTGTTTTTCATGTACTATGATGATTTTGAGACTTTTTCTTCTGCCCCATTACATAGTGTTGCTGACAAGGCAACAACACACTGGCTCTTTGTTGATCTGTAAATTGCCATATGCTGCCTTGACCTGCTTAAACAATAACCTAATGGCTATTGCTATTTAACTTTATGACTTATTTTGTAGCTGGGGTTAAATGGTAAAAGCAAACAAGCAAAACATGAAAATGACATAATATTTAATGAGCATATCAGTTATGATAAGAGCTGCACAAACCATTACATCAAACATCTTCTGCATAGGCACAAGACATCAGCAACAAAGACTGAAACACCATGGATATTTCTTTAACTTCGCTGGTTGTCCATCAGTTTCATTGAGCTGGTAGTTACTGCAGGGCTGTGACTATTGTTTTGCATTAGACTGTAGGTTCCTGTTTGTTGTCCACCACATCATACACTCATGCAAAATCACAAAAATAAAAGCCGGTTGCCAGAAAGCAGCGTATGTCTCCGTGGATGACAAGTCTAACAGGAAAAACTATAAATAACCTCCCAGACAACTGCAAAAAGAGCTGTGACATTAATTCGCCAAGCCCATGTGACTTTGGTATGTGTGATGTGTATTTACTTTTACTTGGCTCCTTAAGTGCATGTAAATGCAGTAATAGATGTTTAACTGACAGGCAAACAGAATATGTGTAACACAGTTCTGTTAAACTACTGTTTCAGTGACTAATACTTAAATGGGACAAATGAATCAAAATGAAAATGTACTTACAGCTACTTTTAATATTTGCTTTTGGTTTTCAAATGCTTCAACAACATTTAGGAAACACAAATAAAAGCAAATGTGGATAAGATGTAGGTTAACAGTATATTTACAGCTCAACAACAGTTTTTAAATCATGACTTGTATTTTCACAGTTGCTTCAAATACACTTCCGATTAGATCGTAATCATGTCCCTCACCCTTCCTCCTTGAACACAGCTGGGACAACACAACAGGCGTTCCCTCAAAGCAGTCCATGATGACACAGTCTCCAGTCTGCCAGGCTCTAATCAAATACAGTATTTTTCCCTTTGGTGTTTACTTTACATGAGGTGAATTGTATGAGGCCAGATGAATCAGCCACAGAAAAGTCATTTCTGAAGAATTTCAAGATGGTGCACCCTCCAGTTTCCTCACTTCTCCCAGCCTTTACCTCCTGGCTGAGTGGGCAACCTGAGCCCCACAAGGTTAGCCACTTCTTCTGGGCTGCGCTCTCCCTTGCCATGGTAAAGGTTGTGCAGGGCTAGGTGGTTCCTGGTAGATGACAGCAAACACAGGTATGTGTGTGAGGCATGGTGTGCCTCCTGCTGGGCACGGCAGTACCTTTCTCCTGTTACCTGTGGGCAGGGAAAGGAAAGAAAATATTAGTGAAGATCATATGATGAACTACATCAGAAAATAAATGAATCACAACAGAGGAAAATCAAACAAATAAACATTTGTAAAGAAAAGCCTTAAGCTGTCTAGCTGGTGGAGTTAGCAATGACTCCAATAACAGACTACAACATGAGCAAATGTGCCTATATAACAGGGTTTTCTGCCACAATGTTTCTTTTTCCATCAACTGCAACATCTATATGGACAGTAAGCATTTGGTCCAGTCCCCACAGAGCTGCACATGTACATTATAATGCCTTTGGGTCTTCTTGGAGACAGGGACAAATACACACTGACAAGCAAGAATTCCTCCTAGCTGTTTTGCTACAGTGACTACACATGCATTCAACCAACCTGATGAGCCATGTTCCACCAAGCATTAATAAAACAAGCTGTAAGCATATATATGCGTAGCGGGTAAACAGAAAAACATAAGGAATGACAAGCATTCAGATGGACATCATGGTTACAAGCAGGCTGTTTAGTGGTTTAAGTTTAATGGAGAATTAGTTATATATATTAATTACAAATAATATATAGATGAATCTGTGACTGAAAAATTCAACAGCTAAAAAAATTCCCAAAGTGATGAGCTGGTTAAAAAACTAAAAACAAAATCTTTCTGCAGTGCTTTTACTTCTGTGAAAATGAATTTGGACAAAAAAATACATCTAGTGTTTACTAAGGATAGGACACTTTAAATATAGCTACAAGAATCTATTTACGTCAGCCGATGGATACATATTCCGCAATAACTTAAACTAAAACACGTTTTGTGACGGACTCCAAGCTGTATGGGTTGCAATGCGGCACGAGTACGTACTTCAATCATAAATCAATAATCAATAATCATTTGATTGAGAAGGTAGTTTAACACCTGCGCCTATGCTAAGGCTTATTAGCCTCCCCTTAATGTTAGCATGTCCTTCTGCATCACAGTCACCTTGTGTTGAACTCTTGCTTTTAAGTTTTACAAAGTTGACAAAAACAACACTCCAGTGTCAGGCTAAGTATTCACACGACCCCCACATTTTATGAAGCGTAATGTTTTACTAACAAGAAAAGTGGCAACGATATTATTCAAGAGTTGTCGTTGGTTAGCTAACGCTAGCCATGCAGTTTGGGACGTTAGTTAGCTAAGTTAGCTAACGTTAGCTGCATCGCAGTCGGTGAGAAACTCGCCTTATTTTTACGAAACTGGTCCATTACATAGTTGTAGGCCAGAGACTGTTTGTAACTCGGTCCTTGGATGGCCCGCAATTCTTTCAGTATTCCTCGACAGACTCGTAACGGTGATGACAGCGCTGCCATCTCTGCACGGTGTTGTGATTGTTCAGCGCATGAAGCCAGGCATGCTCAATCCAACACCACACAGTCGATCGAAAGGCTTCATATCGACCACAAGGCGGCGATGTGTCCCATTAATGAAACAGCACGTGCTATCTCTTTACAGCTGACATTTTCCTGCAACAGTTTTAAGGTAACGTGAGTTTCATACAGAATATAAACAGAGTCAGTCAATACATCAATGTGTACCCGTGCAGCATAATGCTATACTATGGAATCTGTAGCCTACGTTCAGCTCCTTTGTGTGTATTTGGCATCTGGCGTTGATCCAAGCAACGCCAGAACGCCAACCTTCTCCATCGAAGCTCTGAAAGTTAACAACCACTGGTTCACACATGATATAAACACTTTAAGAGGGAAACAACTGATGTTTTCCATCTCTCTTTAACTACTGTTTAAGTATTAAAGTTATTCTACACAAGCAGAGGGTGGTGGCTGTACCTGAGCTCACAGGTGCAAAAGTATGTAACTAAGAAGATAACATAACTACAGGGTGAAGATTATGTTAACTGTGACATTTACCATCTTCTTTGTTGTATTTTCTCAGATGTCTGGAACTTGGCAAAAGCGCGAGCGGGGGCTGTTGAATGTGTCACAGAACCATTCAAGCGCTGCCTGTTTTGATGGGTCCATCCTACATCAGCCAAGAGACAGCAAAGGTGCAACAACAGTTTCTCCTCATTCACATGGATTTCACCTTCAACTTCATTGTAAGGTAATTTCTTAACGTCCTGATTAAAAAAATAAGCAGAACTTGCCTAAAAATTCACCTCTTCAGTCTTTCCCATCCCGTCTGTCAGTATAAATGAAATTGGGATTGAGTTTGATTCTAAGTTAAGTAATTACTGTCGGATAAACGGGTCAGCAGAGGAGACTGAGGGGACTATGGGGATTTGTAATCATATTTTCTTCCAGGATCTGTCAGCATCTCTCTGCCTCTCTCTGTCTGTTTCTTCCTTTGCTATAAATAACAACTTTATTGAAGACAGAACAAAACTATACATGCTTTACAGAGTTGGCTGTAGGAATAAATTGAAAACAACTTATTCCCTGAAGAAAATAAAACAAAACAGTGTGGTTTACCTCACATTCTTTTTAGGGTAAGCCTCTATAAAGCCTATTGTACACAATGTCTTTGTTTGCATACTGAGTGAAATGCAATATTTTCACTAAATATGGTCATTTGGCCCCATGTGATTTGGGGTAGATAGCAGAGACAGAGAGAATAGACTAGTGTGGAGACAGACTGCAGTCTTTGCCTTTAAATGGTGCTTTTGACCACCTTATCTCTCTGTGCTACTCGCTTTGATTTGGACACTTTGGAGTGGTCATCTGTCACCATAGCAACACTGAGTTTGGCTTAGGGCAAAATGCAGAGAAAAGGATCAGTTTGCTTCACAACACCACAGATGTGAATGGAAAGTCCCTTAATGCTTTGTCCAATTTTTATGCAGAAATGGAGAGTGTAAGATGACAGTGCTTCAGAGAAAACAAAGCTCAGGCTTTACATTTGACCTATAAACATGAACACTGACTCATTTTGTAATTGGATTATAGTGATATCATGCAGTTAGAGTGACACACTGCAAAACTGAAGCAGTGAGTTTGTCTTCAGAGATTCAAATGCCCAGGTCACAGGTGATTAGGCTTCATGGGCCAACACTTTACTCCCAGTGTTTCCAGTTGTTTGAGCTTGTGTATTGATAATTGACTCTAGGGGGAGCCAGTCTCTTATCAGTTTTGCACACCGGTTTGGTTCCTCGACATTTGTTGGAAGACACCCCTCTCCTCCTCCTCCTCCTCATCTCTCTCCCTCTCTCTCTCTGTCTCTCTCTCTCTCTCTCTCTCTCTCTCTCTCTCTCTCTCTCTCACTCTTTCAATGAATACTAATGCAGCGAGTGGGCCCACCTCCCTTCCTCCCATCTTTTCGCAGGGATGGGCGGGAGAGGGGGAGACAGAGCAATTCCAGCTCAGTATCCTTCCTCATGAGGCAGGCAGTGCTTGACTAGCAGCAGCCCCAATGCCTTTTTTTCTCCCACTGAGCAATATTAGTGATACTGTGCATTGCTGCTGCAACAATGCCTAACCTGTGTGAGTGGCATGTGATATCAGACCAGAGTTGAGAGAGAGAGGAGAGGACATCTGTGGCTTTTGTCATCTGGATGGGAAGTCTTTTTTGGGAGGAGAGACAGAAGAAAGCAGAAGGCAGCCGGGGAAGGGGAACAACTGGCAATAGCCAATCCCCCCTTCCACATATAGACTGGAGACAACGGAGGCCACCGGAGTATTTGCTTTTATCTTTCGTTTTTTGTTTTTTTTTTTCCTCATTGCGCTGCTGGGAGGTGCTTTACCTTTTCATTTGCTTGCTCTCTCGGTCCTCTGTCTTCTCATCTATTTCGCCATTTACCTGGTCAACAATTTCTTCTATTTATGAGCCAGACAAGGAGGGAGAGAGAGAGGCAGAGAGACAGAGAGAAAAAGAAAGAGAAAGAGGGGGGGGATTTTTTTGGCCCCCTTTATCCTCTTTTTTTTCCCCCTTTCATTCATTCTTCCCTTCCCTATCCATTGCTATCACTTCCAGCCCTTTCTATCCCTGTGCAGCCCACGCTCCCTCCTCCCTTCACCGCCTCCCTCCTCCTCCTCCTCCCCACCACTCCACTCACTGTCCACCCGTAACTTTCGCTACTTTTTGACTCCACCAGTGTTTTAATTTCCTTACTTTAAAAAGCTTTAATAGAGACATTTTAATTGGCTTGCTTGTATTTTCTATTTATGCCTTTTTCACTTTTGTACCTTTTCCTATTTTCCCCCTTCTCTTTTTTCCTCCTACCATCCTATGCATCTTTTTTGGGCGAATCTTAAATCTAACCATAGGTAGGTCTATTTAGTGTTTAGTGTTTGTCTCAAAGTCTTTGTTCCTTTTCTGTGTATGCAAGGTGTTTTGTGTGGGGTACACACCTTGACACGCGCACATACACACGCACACACACACTCACTGGCCTACAATCTAGCTCTGGCTCCCCTCCCATCCGGCTCTCAGCTGATTGTTGCCTCATGCCATGTCATCGTCACGTCACTCTCCCCCTTGCATACTATAATCTGTGTATTCTGACTTGTTTTTTCATTTTGTTCTCCTCAACCAAGACCACAGTGACTCATCAAGCAAGCACCCTCTCCAGTCGCCATCATGGAACCACATTTTGACTGCCTTGTCATTTCTGTGTTGTTGCACAAAAGTCTCTTCTTTCATTAAAATGTCTGAAATGCCCCTTTATCACACACTCTCCTCCTCCTCCTCCTCCTCCTCCTCACATGTCCTTTTGTTTGCCGTCATGCACATTCAGAGATGTCCAATCTCCACATCCGTCCTGTAGAAGAAATGTACATTATTAGCAAACTGAGGTGTGTTTAAGTTTCCTCACTTCACATTTATCAGGTGAAGGTCAAACTGAGCAAAGGCTTAATTCATGAGCGACAGCGCGCTGTTGTTTCAAAGCGTTTTTTGAAGCCAGCACTTGTCTGTTCTGTCGGGGTGTCATCTGTGTTTATACACTCCTCTGCCTCCTTCTTTTCCTCTGCCCTCTTTTCCTCTCTCTCTCCTCCCTCTCCCTCTCCCTCCCTCTCTCTCCCCTCTCTCTGTCTCATATCTTTCTGAACTGACTCTCATTCCCGCAGACAGACACACACAAGCACTCAAAGAGAATGGACTAGAAAAAAAACTGGCTTCATCATCCAGAGGATTTTTTTCCCCTTTTTTTCCTCCACCATAATTTTCACTTTTTTCACTCACTTTGCATCAAGCTTTAATCTCTTTGATCACCTCTTTCCGCATCTGTTTTTCTCCATCACTTCCACCCTCTCACCCCCTCTGAATTGATCCACTTATTGATTTATTTGCTGTTCCATTTAGTTTTTTCTTCATTCAGCGTCCAAAAAATTTCATGTCCCACCACTCTCACGTCATTGACTTGCTTGCATCAGAGAGGAGTTGCTATTTATTTTGCCATTTTGGTGACGTGATTTTGCAATTCATCAGCTCGACTACTTCCATTTACTGAAATACAACAGTCAGATTATTCATGAATAATCTTTTGCATTTTAGAAAAATAGAAGATAGGTTGACTCGGAAGTGTTAAGCAAAGTAACTGAATAATTTGGTGTGTGTGTGCCTGTGTTGTGTGTGGTGTATGAGCTACAAAGAGGCACAGCAATAGACAGATGCATAGCAAAGTGAAGAAAACCACACAACTCATTTCCTTGTCCATCTCATCTTTTATATTTCCACTTTTTTTCCTGAAGGAGATTTAATGCCTCTCCTCTTCATTACATGAAGATAATGGGAAGTGGGACTTTTGAGCAACCGTCACCCTGATAAAGGCACTCTGGATATAGCTGTTTTCCTGTGGAATTACCCTTTAAATCCTGGATTTGATTCCAAATGAAAAAAAAAAATTAACAATTATCAAAAACTGTTCTAAATTTGGGACGCTTTTTTTTTTGGTGACATTTTTTGTAATGGACTGAAGCTGATTTCAATATTTCTTTTTCAACTATTCAATCTTAATGGGATTTCACTAACACGGATTAAAGACTCAAGCAACGTCTTTGTCTATTAGTTGATGTAATAGCCATGATTCTTACAATTTCTCCAGCCTTCAAAATCGATTAAATTTAATAATTCTCAGTGTTAAGGGTTAAATAGGTGAGTACGGTGCTTTGAATCCACACATGCTGTTGCTGTTGCATGTTTTGGGTAATGATTATATTGATGCTAATATTCACCTTTAATATTTTTGGTCCTTAAACCAGTATTTATATGTGCGTGTGCGTGTGTGTGTGTGTGTGCGCGTGTGCGCGCAGACCCATCATGGACGTGTGTGTGATGTTAGGGATAATTTACATGGATATTGACGGATCTGTAATTTCCCTTACACTTTGTCACAATTTGTCCTTTGTAGTCTTTTTTTCCCATGAGCCTTTAATTCTCTTTCTGACACATTTTATTCATGTGAAATAAAATCACATGCATACGCTCAGATCTTTTAACGTAGAGTGTCTGCTAATTTACTTCACTTGTTAAAATGAATCTTCGTACTTCTTAGTTTTACTTAGTTTTGTACTCCGCCTGATTGAGTAGCCACTTCTGCCTATCAGATCACCTGTTCAGCTGCTCCACACTCTTATTTAAAACACTGGAGTGTGTGTGTGAGGAATATATATGTAGATCAATAAAGTAATCTACATGAAGAGGCAGACTACATTGCCCTTTTCTCGGTGTAATTATTTTTATCTGCTGTTATTTCAAAGACACACAAAACACTTCACAGTGGGAGACTGACAGTATATCTCATCTCTTTGTGGAGTGTGTTGGAATAGAATCTGAGTCTGTGTCTGCAGCAAAATTCACATTCACACCCACTCTCTCTCCCTCTCTCACACACACATTCACACAGACACAGGCACACACACACACACACACATGCAGGCACTTTGTCCATCTATCCATCATAAGTGCAGCAGCAATTGACCCCTTTTCTCTGATTAACTTTCCTATCATTTGGCTGACAGCAGTTTGAAGTCATACCTTGTCTGTCTATGTGTGCGCACATGCATGGCGCACAGTCAAGGTTATGGCTCCATACCTGCAAAATCCACCTGGGACCTGGTCTCGTGACCCAGGACCATTACCCATTCTGCTCTGTGCTCTTGGCACACATGTGACCCCTGTAGCCTATCTACAGATGGGCACTTAAACCCAGGTAGTCTGTCAAAGCTGTCACAGCTGCTATGCTGCAAAATGGATGTCTCGGGCGCAAACTCTGCCTCTGACACATGGCTCGCCGCTGTTTTTTTACTGTAATGATCTCAAAAATATAACATGTCAGTTGTTATGCGCAGGTGAAGCACACCTATATTATTGTCTTGACAATGTGGTGGAAGGAGGCAGCAGCGAAATGGACAATGATGTGAACGTCATGTCCCACTTAGCTGAAAAACTGCAGTTGATACAGCTGATTTGACTAGTATTATGCTGATGGCGTTTTCACTGGTTCTTTAGAGCGTAGCTGGGTGGTAGAGTGAGCAATTGCTGTCCAAATGAACAGTTTGGAAGATGGATACACAGCTGAGCATCGCTTCTATGTAAATATAGAGGTGATTTGTTGGGGTTCATAGCGGGGCATGTAACTTTTTGTCTGGATTGCATTTGTGATGATGAGACCTCTTGTTATTTTTTAGCTTTTTCCAAATGAATCACAGGTTTCATCACAGAGTCACCTTGGAAAGTAGGATCGTATTTTGTGTGTCGCTGGATGTTCCTGCCAAAAGTGACAATACAGTTAATGTTTTACCCAGTATGTTCTTTTGTGTAATGCTAACTTTGGAATGTCCCTTTCATTCTATATTAATAATGTTTGCCTATACATTGTCACCAAATTTTATTGAACAGATAAATTAGTTGGTATTTTGATGACCAGGGGCACTACAATATATATCTTATAAGCGTGCTGTCAGTTTATAGTGTCTGAAACAGTTTGATGCCAGAAGCTTACGAGAAGAAGAAGTCTGCCAAAAGTCTCCAAACAGAGCTTAAGAGATTTCATAGGCACAGTGTTTGCAGTCGTCATTGATAAACAGGCCAGGAGAGGAGACAGCAGGGGCTAAGGAGATTCATAATCCTATCCCTTCTTCCTACTGATTCTCTCTCTGTCTCTCCCTCTCCCCATGTGCTACCTAATGAGACAACAATACAACTCCTGTGTCTGGCTCTCAGCACTGCGTCTGCTTTAATGAAACCAGCAATAACACTCTATTAGATATTTTATCTTCACCTAACTTCCACTCTGTGCCATCTAGGGATTGCTGTATTCTAAAGCTTTGCTGCATTTTAGCGTGTGTATCCGTAAAACATGCAAGGATGATTTTAGCTTCTGAAATCCACAGTGTAGTATGAGTTAAAAGTTAACACCTCAGATTCCCATCATGTGTGACGCTGCTGATGACCTCGTACATCATCTTGTTAAACGAGCGCATCAGTCCGCGGAGCTCCATCTAAAGCTCGTAACGTTCTGCAGTGTGTGTCTGAATCCTGCTCAGCCATTAGAGAGAGAGCAGGAAGCCTATGTGGGACGATTTAAAAAGTACATCTCGATTTTATTGGCAGCATATTCACTTCAAGCGAGCAGAATATGGGTCATGATCTGATATAAAAAGGCTACTCAATAATTCATCGCAGCTGATTAAGAGGACTTGTATCGACACAGAGACACTGTCCATGGGAAGAGATGGGAGTGCACAGTGTGTACAGAAAAGCAACATTTAGGCTCCCTTTGTGGGATTAGTGTAAGCTAAGGAACAAGCTAAAAGAGCCTAGGCGTTTCAAGTGAGCAGCGTAGGCCTTCTTTGATGTTTTAATCTACTGTACCGTTCAACCCTTATGTTTCATGTGTCAACTGTGAAGTTGCGGGTGTACATGTGACGAATGTGTTTGTCTGTGATTACATGTTACTGTGTGTGTACATGTTGTGTGAGTTTGTGTGAGGCCCATCAATCTATTAAATATGAAAAGTACAATCTGTTACCCCGCAGAGACTGGTTTATTATTCATTGACATATTTCTTAATCATTTATTTACCTAAAGTATGGCCCACACTATCCCCTTCAATTTGGACACTCATATAGACTCATGTGGAGAGAGTGTTCATGATATATGAGCTATGTATAATCAGGACTAATAGAAGCTATTTATTATTCTTCTGATCCAGTACACACTGTAGTTGGGGGGTTGTTGGGGATGAAGGCAGAAACAATTTAGTACTACAGTACATTTGGAAGAAATATATTATTCATAATATTGGGCTGGATTTTCCTCAAATCAGACTGTTTTATCCTTGCAGAAACACACATGCACACACACACAGTTTACTAAAGGGAGTTGTGAGATGGATTTAAACAGATTAGGGAACGAGACACATTGTTTTTTATAGAACAGAAATGGCCTTCACAGTGGATTTGGATTGTAAACAATAAAGCAGAAAGCTGTATTCAGATAACCATTTTAAGCACTGAGTTGTGCATTTTAAATTCCCCCTCATTTAATCTTAACATATTAATTCTAAGGGGAGCAGGTCATAGGTTGCCCACTGAGTGAAAGCACAGTATGCTTTTATTAGAGTCTAACTTCCTGCGACCTGCCTCTAACCCTCTGCCCTCCCTGTTCCCTTTGCAATAACAGACAGGCAGACGTCAGAAAAACAAGTGACGCCAAACATCTCTTCGGAGGAACAGAAGTGAAGCTGCTCCTGTGGAGTACAATTACCTCGAAATTGCTGCTTTACCCTCTTGACCTGTCGAGGATTTTACCTAAAACTGCTGTGAGTTACCCCGGCACCGAAATACCTTACACATTCGCAATCAACACTGAAAGGATTATGATGTGGAAAAGAGATAAATGCTCAGCAACGTCGCCGCCTCGTTTTTAATCTCACCTCTCCATTCATGAACATCTGTATTTGCTTCAGCAAATCCCACACACCTAATGAGGTGGTAGAGAGGTGTAATTCAATTAATCATGAAGCCTAAAACACATTTACTTGATAAAGTGCGGCTGGTTAAAGCAAACAAACCTGCTGGTGCAGTGACACCTGAAAATGATAAAGGACTAGTTTACTCCCATGACCATTTTATTCCTCTTTTTGGAGTTAATTAAACTCATCTCTCTATTAATTGGCTAATGATGTTGACAGCTGGTATCATTCCAGGTGATTAATCATGTCTCCTCAGAGAAAAAAATGCCTCTAAATTTTTGTTTATAGTGTTAGTGTGGTATTTGTGGACAGCAGAAGAAGGGTTTCAGAGAGAATTTCATTGGTTTTTATTCTGTTTAGAGCTTTTTTGTGTTATTCAAAGCTATTCTGTATTATTAGAGATAATCATAACCCTCAGGGACAAGCTAAATGCACTATAACCAACAGCAAAAATATTTATATTCTTTCTCTGTTTTGACAAAACAACTAGAAATTAAAATATTCTTAAGATCCAGTAGCTGCTAACAATCAATACTCATACTGTCTTTTCTCTCATGTTGATTGTAGTTTAGCCTCCCTCAGTCTGAGGCTATGAGAGGGAGAGAGGAGTCCCAGGCCGCACCATCATGCTACTTCTGAGATGCTGGGATGAGACTTTGGCTGGCAAAACACAAGGTAAGACAATATTGATGCATGAGGCCTCTCTACAGCCCGGGCTGTTCTTAGTTTTCTCGAATTGTCCCTATAGAGAACCGCTCAAACAACGTGTCTTATCTCACCTGTGTGTGTTTGTGCGTCTGTAGCCTCCCTAAGTGCGCGCCTTTTCTAAAGCTCAGTGATGGATGGTCTAAAACTTCCTGAGGCTTCTTTGCTTTGTATCTCACGCCAGGCTTGCTTGAGGGTCAGGATAATGGTTCAAGGTGGAGCCTACAGACGAATGGTTTACTCCTGGGTTTTTAGCACATTGTGCACTTTGATCAATGGCATGCGTCAGCACGTGGACATTCAACCTGACCCAGCCCCCATCGACTATCGGCTTCATTTGCATGGCTCTACAGGCATTGATCAGGCAATTAAAGGATTTGTTGAATGAGATCTTTGTGGCAGAAGTGTGTGACCACTTGGACGTGTTTGTGTATGTCAGCCGCTCATCAGCTGTGTTCATGTGTGCGTGTATGAGAGAGGGAGAGAGATGGTATGTTTAGTGTGATAAGATAAAAGAAGACATAATTCTCTCTCTGTCCCAGGACCAAATTACACAGAGCAAATGTATTTGCCACAAGGGCCCATGAGAGGCCATTATCATATCAGCACATTCCATCGTTTTCTCATACATTCATCTCCTCACTCCTTAGTGCTTTTTTAAAAAATTGCTCATAAGTTGTTCACCATCTTTTTTTCTACCACCTCTCCCTCTCTCCTTTTTCCCCTCTCTTTCCCTCCCTCTGTTCTCGTCTCTGCCCATGCACTATTAATCAGCCGTGATGTTTAAGAGACTGAGCCTCGGTGCAAGAGGAGCAAGAGTGAGAAACAAAATTTTTTCTTGGTTTTTTTTTTTTGTTTTGTTTTTTTTTGATAGGAGATGGTGGTTAGGGGGTGGGTGCAGGGGAGAAGGGGAGTGTGCACGCGCACTACAAAATGCTGCCATTACACAGTTACTCCTGTTACCTGAAGCCAGTGCCTTAGCCAGCAGCAGAACGACAGTGCAGCTTCGTAATGAAGTGCCTCAGCCTCGGCCCTCTGTCGTTAGCTGAAAGTCACACAGCTGCCTCAGCTAATGCTGACGCTGCAGATTGCCTACTATTGCCTTACGTCATATAACCTCACCATATAGATGAATTAGCAGTGATGGTGCATCTCATTAACAACACCAAACAACTGTCTTTGAAAAATGTAGCATTAATTTGTGCACTGCATTGATTATTAGTCTATTAGACTTATTATTGTGTCCAGCAATCTTCTTGCTCTTACATAAACTGTTTAGAAAACGCACTGGCTGGAATATTAGCTGAAATGAGGACATATTAGAATAATAATGTCCCATAATTTTTTTAAAAGCTTTATCTCCAACCCCTGTGTACCTAACCTAAATAGGATTTTGGCCTCTCATTATATCACCACCACTCAGTGCCATTAATTAAGTGCAGCATGGATTTTCATTCATTTTTTTCAAATCCAATTAACAGCACACTTTTAGTTAGACTCAACATCATCATTCATACCTAGTGCACAAAACTGGTCGAATGCATTGAAGCGACAATCTATGATGCGTGAAATATAGTATGAGATATTTTAGGATCACCTCTCTCCTGCCTGCTGACGTACAGAATGTAATTAATGGTGGATTTCTGTATCGAAGCATAACAGTGAGATAACTGAGTACCTCTTGGGTATATATGTCTTCCACCAGTAGTGTCATTTTTAAGTCAGGTGTTGCATTCTTCTGCTGAATAGGACAATATGCTTGTGTGCTTATTTTGGGAGAATATTCATAATTGACATCATTCTTCTTTTATGCTTTTTTACTGAAGTCGGAGGATTATTTTTTTCCTTCGACTGTGTCTTCCTAAATTAGAGCAAATTCAAGAGCCAGGGAGTTAGGAGGCTTTTGATGAAGAAAAGGCCAAGAGAAAAGAAACAAGGGGAAGAGGAGAAAAGAGGAAGTGTTTTGGTAGTTGTTTCTGGGGACGTGCAGTAGAGGATAGAGAGAGCGCAGCTGTGTGTTTTCTCAGGAAGACAATGACTTCTGATGTGACTGTGCTGCTGTCTATTCTATTTTGTCACATATAACAGCAAAGTGTGGGCATATCTCATTAATTCAATAACTGTCTTACTCGAAAAACTCAAAACTTTTCAGGCACAGCAAACTCAACCTGGCACGTTTCTCTTTGTAATGAATTCCAATCATATCATTCAACCCAGGCTCCACTGATGTTCAATTATCTTGTAATTGAATAAACTTGATAGATACAGCAGCACAATCATAAGAGGTGAATGTAAGTCCCTGTTGGTTATTTGTCACAGAGTAATGCTATCAGCTAATATTAATTGAGTCTGGACCTTAGGATCACATGTTCTAGCTTGACCTGAAAACACAGCTAAGATCTGTGTGGTGGCATCGATTGGGTTGCAAAACAGCGGATCAATACAGCTTCACTCATCCTCATCTCCAGCAGCGGAGCAGTAACATAAGTCACCTGGAAAACGGCCTGCAGATCCAATCATTAGCTGAGCATTGCACTTCCAACATTTGCTTTGGTGGCATCTGTTATTTTCTGGCATGTCCTCAGATGCTGCTGTGAGGAGGCTCCAGGTGCTGTCAGTGTTTGTGCTCCAGTTGTTGGATAGATCTAATGCTGAGTATAGTTGATCAACAGGAATTTAGTTGACAGCAATTAAAAAAAAAAAGATTAATTAAGTCAAGGGCGAATGTCAACATATGCTTGCGCCACCTTCTCAAATGTGAGGCTTTGCTGTTTTTTTCTGTTGTATGTTAGTGTTAAGTTGGTTGAGCAAAACATGGTCTGGAAGATTGTGATTTTCACAATTTTGTGTTTTTTTTTAAAGACTAAATCTGAGTTTTTCAAAGTCTGACACTGTAGGCCTCCCTCCAGGCAAAACTGAGGTAATGCTCACCTCCACCCTCCTCCTCGTCAACAGGAAGCATATTGATGGCATACAGTCGGGGACTCCCTTTTTTAGAATTTCCTCTTTGCAGTGTAGCCATGGATGTACAAAAAACTATCACTCAATTACGTGGTAATTCTGGAGTTATAGGGAGAGTCTTTTTTTCTATGATTTCTAAGTAGGTTTATTGATGTTTCTTTACACCAACATCAGAGATGTCCTCGGAAGGAGCAAAAAATGTGTGAATCATGTTCGAGTCTTCAGATTTGACTGAGTTATGACTCCCAGAAGGAGTGCATTAATTGTGAGTCAAATCAGTGAGCCAAACAACAATAACTTGTCTTTTTAGAACATCAAAATGCACCTCTCTCTCATCTTACACCATACATTTGCTTTACCTCTCTCCCTCCATGCCTGCCCTTTGGGCTAAATAATGGATTAATTGTAAAGGTAGTGATTAATAAATAATGAAAATAGTTGTTAGACACACTCCTAGATTAATATGTATCTATATCTGTGTCTATATATGTGTATATTTTAGTGTATTCAATCCATATATTGATACTTGTGTATATGCATTTCACTATAGGTTTTTTTGTTGGTGACTTTTTGTGTTAATATGTAGATCATGGTGTAGCTGTGTCTCTGTCTAGAAATTCTACATCCTGTGTGCTCACACATATCTACACACTTGACTATAAGCATGCACAGGCATGTGAGCAGTTGCTTGGAAGAGCAGCCCTGCGCTCGACTTAAGCTGGCTTGTTGTTTTCTGGCCTCACCTAGAGGTTGTGTTGTTGAAGCGGGTGAATGATTTGTTTCGGTTTGTGTATTCTATAGGTCAGCATCTTTCCGCAGCCGTGATCGACAAGAAACACTTGTGCTCATGTCTAGAGGACTAACAATGCAGAGTATCAGAGGGTTTCACTGTGTAGTTTAGAAAATGGGTGATTGCAGCCAAATGATAAAACAAAAACATTCTTAATTTATACTTCATTTGTACTGTAATGGTACAGTTGGAGGGCAGTGAACTTTGATTCACTCCAAAGACTACTGTGTTGTTCAGTAGTTGCACAGACTGAATACAGTTTTACATAACTCTGTGCAACTTGGTGTTGTCATCCTTGATTTAAGAGCAACTCCTCGGATCCAGCTTTAATCCGGAATAATAACACTTGTGTTGTGGAACATGATTAATGTTATTCTCATAGAATTTGATTAATGTCTTGTTGTACAGAAGCTGCAACTAAGTAATGATGTTTAAACTTCTTTTTGTTCATTTCCGCTCTACTAAGCTAAGTTTTTCTTTCCCATTATGAAAACTGTGCCGGACAATAAATCAGTCTATACCAGAAAAGGGATTGCTTTCCCTGATATAGTGTTCTACCAGAAGTGAGCTACGCCCCCTGCTATGAGATTGGATGGAGGTGCATCATCAGCAGAGCCACACACACATGCAAAAAAAAATCTCTAAAAGCCTGTTTGTGATGTAGCAAAAATGAAATGGTTAAGCATGGGCAGTGACCCTCAACCATCCCTGAATGCGCTCTCTACTGTGAGTAGACCTGGAGATAACCCGGGCGCGAGGCAGCGTCTCCGGGCCCTGCTGCTGTTGAAATGTCATAGCTAATGCTCACCTCGCTTCAGTGGCCACACCAAAGCAAAGCAAACTCCACAGCCTGCTCTGCCCTACCTGCCACCTTGCAGGCTCTCAACCCCAGTCTTGGCCTGTCCTAAAACCTCCTACAGCCTTTTCCTGTGACTCTATTTGTCAGTAGATAATATTTAAAGTTGCTGATTGGTTTGTGTTAAGGAAAAATGCCCACCAGGGGTTTAGCAGAAGAACTCCCAATAGGAAGCTAATGCCTCCCTGAGGGACCTCATCCATGTACTGTCAAAATCTGTGATATGTGGCAGCTAGTCTGCAGAGAGAGGGAAACAGAGAGAGAAGGGAGGGGGGAGGGAAGAAGAGAATAGGTGCTGTAATACTTCCAACCAGGCAGACAGACAAAAGGGAGAGAAGGGAGATTGTGATGTGAGCTATTGTAAGGCATACAAACATAATAGGTTTGTCAAAGTTTGACTGATTAAACTCAATGCACCCGAAGATGATGCAGTTCTCATGCAGCCATTTAACCTCTCCTGTGTATTCAGTCCATTGTTCCTGTTTGCATCTCACATTGATTTCTGAAAGCCAGAACCAGAGTTTCAGAACTACTGAAAATGATAAGTGCCGATGTAAGATTGTTCAATTGTGAAAACTCCTGACAAACATTTCTTTGCACAGAAGATTTCATACTCATGGATTAATTATGGATCAATTTCCACACACTGTCATTTGTGTCCCTGTCTGCCATCATGAAAAATGCTGAAAACCCTATAGATTAGTCTTGGTAAATCTCTCAATCTCTCATTTTGGCATTGTGACTGTTTGTGGCTCAGTTGTGGTGTTGTATCAGTTGCTTTTCCATTATTATTATTATTATTATTATTATTATTATTATTATTATTATTATTATTATATACTTGAGGGAAGTGGAGGCAGGTTGAGAATACAACAATATTCATATTCCTAACCCTAACCCAATTATGAACCCAATTGTGAACCAAAACAGTAAAGTTGCAGGCAGGAAAGGCAAAGCAATGAGCTGAAACTCAATGAGCTGGGGGGAGCTGCAGATTCAGGTGTAGTTCATCACTATGAGCTGCCCTTTTCACTTTGTCACATTTTTGTCACATGTCATCTGGTACATTGTTACAATAACAATTTTGATTATAGCTGTTTTTATTATCAAATATTTCAATTTCAGACTTCAATGCATTCTTCCAACATGCTTTGGGGAAAACAAAACTAATTATTTGGACAGATTATAATATTCCCTCTAAATTCTGATCTCCTGTCAGAGTAATGAATATCATGACCTGTATCACTGTTTTTGAAACAGCCTCTGCCTCCCAGCCGTCTTGGTTATGTAACTTTTAAAGGTGCTAAACACTTTGGACTCTTGTTTCTGCAGCGTGGTCAGAGGTGTAGTAAACAGAATAACAAGGGGATCAGCACACACTTGTTTCTAATACAGTTAGTATTACATGACAACAGCTTGCCAATTAATTTACAATGAGCGGAGATGGGGTGTTGGTGGGTGACGGAGCAGTAAGGGAAAGATGAGAGGGCACACAGTGAGCAATGACATGGCTGTGAGAGAGGGGTCATGGTTAGTGTACAAGAACACTTTTGGAGGGGTGAGTCCGGGGTGTAAGTGAGTGCATGTGTGGTGGTGATGGGGTGGGGTGTAAATAACAGCAGCACTGGGGGGAGGACTGGGTGTTAAATTAAACCTTGGCCCAAGAATGTGCCACCTCGAAAGATGAGACAATTAGAACACGTTCACACAGCCAGACCCTGATAGCACCCTCATTAAGGATGTGTGTGTGTGTGGTGTGTGTGGTGTGTGTGTGGTGTGTGTGTGTGAGACAGAGAGAGAGATATGGAAAGAGAAGGAGAGACAGAAAGAGATTGGTTTTGAGTAGTTTTCAAATTCTCATACTGAATAACTGGTGATCAATAGGACTTAGTAGGCTTGGAAACACATTGAAACCAAGTTGATTTGACAGAAATAAGAAGTTCTCTAAGGGTTTTTATTGAACCCCATGATTCAACAACATGTTTCACTTAGAATGTCAAGAACTATACAGATTTGATTTCTTCACTGCTGAGAAATAACACACATAGCTAAGCTGGGAGAGACCCGGAGAATGTTGCAAATGCATGATATGCACGTTGGTCTGCTGGGTCACCGAGATGCTCCATTAAACATAAAGTTAACAATATCATAAGAGCCAGTGGAGGGTACAGGGGCAATCGGCCTTAAAATATCCCAGCCTAGTAGGTCTATAGGATGTCTATAGACCATATTAATCCTCAGAACTGAGCATTTAACAGAGGATTCAAGCTGTTTTGATTTGCAGGGCTCTCACACATTGTAATTGTACCAATAAATTCTGTGAAGGCTTTATCTTAGCTATACAGCTAGCGTTATATGATGAAGTTTTGATCATAAGTGTTGATAGTGGTTGCAATTATGGAAATGTGGTAATGACTGACAGTCCCATCCTAAAACTCTGTATGAAGAAGGAACATGGGCAAGTAATTGAGGCAACAAAGACGTTTGGGTTTTAATATGGTAAAAAAATGTGAAAAAAATAATAAAGATGAAGTTCAACATTGTTACTGTTTATCATTTATTATGTAAATTAAATTTGTGGAAGGGCATAAAGGCACACAAAGGAGAATTCAAAACACATTGTTGAGTTTCATGTGTATTTTAACATTTGACACTTTGGGAACTGAGTAACCTTTTAGTATGAACAATGAGTTTTGATGATGTGTGCGTAATAGAGGATTCTACATCAGATGTTAAGTCTCACATTTAAACAAATATGGAGAATTTTTTTTTTCTTCTTTTAAAGGGTGAGCTCTGTTTTGACACCAGGATAATAAAATATTTCATTTTAAGACCACTGGAATTATCATATCTGTCATGACAAAATTGCCCTCTGACTTTATTTCTGCTTTAACTGCTGCCCAAGTATCTGATATCTATTATGAAGCAGGGAAACCCTCAGGGTGACACAAGGTACTGTCTCCTCAGTTGCACAGTGGAGTGTTAGTTCTCTTCTATGTACTGTGTTCTCCAGTCTGTGTGTGTGTGTGTGTGTGTGTGTGTGTGTGTGTAGAGATAAACTTGAAGGTGACTTTCTGCTCAAAACTTTTGTCATTAATGATGTTGCAAGCATGTGTTTTCACATGGACAATGTGTCAGGTACACATTGCTGACAATGTGGTGTAGATACACATCTGGGAAGCTTTTTGATTCTGGTAATTTTAGATTGTGCTGACAGTGGAGGAAGCCACTGTTAATTATAATTAGTTAAATATAAATGGGATTGGCATCTATTTGCATTTCCAGATCTGTTTTGCTATATCTTTCTGTAAGTGTGTATCTTTTGCGATAGATCAGTTGTGTAATTGAAGAGGCACCATGGATATGCTTGAATGGTTAAGGTTGAGAGTCAGTGTCTGCATGTTCATTACTTTACACTGAGGCCCTGTGTGCCCTATACATAAATGGATTATTTCATGGTATGTGTATGCATCATTCAATTTGATGCAGCCTTCTCCAGCGTGCTTGTGTGTATTTGTGCGAGAGTATGAGGTGGGTCAGTGTGCATGTCAGTACATGTCCAGTATGTGCGTGTGGTTATTTTGTGTGTGTTTGTGAGTGTATGTACTTTCACTATGGTTTCTGTCGTGATTGCGAGTGAGCCAGACCTTAAAAAAATCAATCAGCCAGAGTGACAAAGAATGGGAGAGCACAGAAGGAAGCAAAACACATGCACAGATGCACACACAGACAAACACACACATGCACACACGTACAGAGTGAAGTCCTAGAACACTGCAGTGAGCCATTGAAAATAAACACAAGCATAAGGAAAGTAGAGACACACTGTGCTTTTCTGTTTTCACTTCAGTACAGCATGAGCTCTTACATTCCACTTATCTCACTCCTATAATCACTCCTTCCCTTTTTCCATCCCTCCTTTTCCTTTTCCTTGTTCTCCTCTCTCACTTTGCTCTCTGCATCATCTTTCTCGTCTAATGCTCCATCTCTCCCTCCTTCTCTCTTTTCTGTCATGCTCTCACTGCATTTATCTCTCCTCTCTCTCTCACAGTTTTTTAATTAAAATCTCTCTGTATCAGGGGATTCTGTTATGGTGGTGATTTAAATGAAGGGGCTGACATAAACTTAACATTACTGTCAGACCAACGCAAATTCCATCAGCCCTGGTTAAATTTGCAGCGCTGGCCATTTTCCAAAAGACTTTTCATTCTACAGCCAATATCTATACCACTACCTATCTATCTTCTTCTTTTTTTTTACCATATGCTGTCTTTTTTTAATCTTTAGTGTTTCAGGTCAGAGGCATGCATCATGAAGTGTAACTGCTCACGTACATGCAGACTGGAGTCTGACTCATGCTGGATTTCTGGCTGATATTAATATGGATAGTTTAGAGCAGAGGCATCACAGTGAGGGGTTGAGTTAAGTATTCAGGGCGCCAGCGAAGGGAGGGCCCTCAAAAACCTGAAAACATGATTTTATCTGCAATTATGAAAAGAAAACTACTTTAATGTTGACTGAATATATAGTTTAATATAGTTTATAGTTAGACTATTTTGTGTATCTAAAACATTATTATACTGGCCTAGTAGCTTTAGTAGTATGTTTCAGTGATATATATCACACAAATACACATATCATATATAGCAAAAGTTCATATAAACCTTCAGCAACATCAGAGAAGTTCAATTTTATTACTTAACATAACTCACTCTATTAGTCTGAGAGTGATAGTAGGTTCTAATCCTTGGTGTCAGTTTTAGTACTGAGCCTCCTCTTTTATGTGGACAGTAACCTTAAGTTTCCAAAATTTTATAATGCTACTTCCACTGTGTGTTGCAACAGATGGAGCCAGTCTGTAATGAAAGCTAATTCACCTTTATTGTCCATAAAACACGATTCAAGTCAAGTATTTGGTTGTCTTTTATTATGAAATACAGTCATACAGTAATCCTTTGTCAGTGTGGGGACCAGAGCAAGGTGTCTTTCCACCATTGTCTAATGTCAGTGAAAGCTTCACACTCTAGTTACAGTATGTAAAGAAAAACAGAGCTAAAATATACTAAGATTTTGTATGTGTTAGAAACACTTACCCCAATAGCTATAACAGAAGCATGTGTTTACTCACTAGTTCAGTTATTTGTACAGGTGTGCTGTATTCAAATGGGAGGGGGGGCCACAGAGGCTGCATGTCTTGGTCATGAGTTTAACAATTAAATACAGGCATACAACATAACATAAACATGTATCATAAGTAAACATCCCTTAAATTTGTTTGTTTTAAGAATTTTGACCAAGATAACAGGACTTTTTACTGTTAAAAAAAATGCACTTCAGCTTCTCTAAGACCATATAGTGTAAAGGTGACTATGTTTCTAAACAAGATCAGACATATCTTTTGGATTTCTATACTGCAGGTTTGTCTTACATATGAGCCACCCTATATGCCAATACTGAAATCAACCAGTAATATCGGCCATGTTGATATATCAGTTGGGCTTCAAGTAGACAGACCTGCACATATGCTTGTCACGCACACACACTCCGACACACTCGCTCTGAGTTATATGCCCACAGTGCCAACCACCTTGCTGTGAGAAACGAGACACTTCCTCTCCTCATGAGCGTTAGCACCCCCTCTGCTCCTCTCCCCAGCCCTCCTCCTCTATGGTGGACTCACTCTCTCTCTGGTGGATGGGAGCCTGTGGCCGGGTCTTCATAAATCAAGATGTTACCACCGGCGCTATATGGCTACTTTTTAATTAAAACTGTGAATCAGTCTGCCCTGATTATGAATTGTACTCTGCTGCCACTGAATAAAATATACAGGGCTCACTCCTTCTCCCCCTCTGACTCTTACTCTCTCTGTCTCGCTCTGTCTGTTTCTCTCTTGATCTCTCTTGTTGCTCGCTGCTCAATTTTCCTCCAGAAATTGAGAATGTCCACAGCAGGCCTTGTCCATGCACAGCTACTGAGGGCTGACAGCATTGTGAAATAGTTGAGGAGCTTAGCGGTTGCATAAATATAATAACTCAATATGGAGGGTCTGGCGCCACTGGGGTCAACACCATTATATCACACAAAACAGCCAGGAGGACAGAAACACACCACTAAAGCTACTAGTCCAGTGGGCCCTGTTTACCACACACTACCACTCCTTTAATTGTGTCACGACAAGTGAGATATGTTTTTGTTGGGTTGTTATGATGGTAACAAGAGAAAGCTTTTGTTCACTGGTCATGTTGGATGAGCGGTGAAAGCGTCTGAGATAAACAATGAAAATGGCTCCTGTTTTTGTGCCATTCACGAAGAACAGCGGCTCAGGCAAGAGGGGGCAGCTCTGCTTGTCTGCTTTTCACTGTCAAAGGACAGCGACAGTGTCTGCGCTATACTGTCAAATGAAATAAATAAAAACCAAATCTATGAATATATTTATATGCAAAACAGTGATTTCTTAAAAGCCCCTCTTAGGAGTACCACCAGGTTGAAGCTTAACAGCATGTCTCCTTCAAGGCGGCCCTATTGCTAATTTATGACCTTTGCGTGTCTTGCAAGTACAACTGACACCATCCTAGGGAGATAGGGGGATGAGCCAGGCCTCAACGAAGCAGAAATTAGCCCAATGGAGTGCGGTGGCGGAGCTGGAAAGGAGCACAGGGCTGCTGCTGTAGTGCTGCTGCTTCTGCTTCCCTTTACATTATATCAGCGGGCGAGTACAAGGAGGAAGGACTAACTGGAATTCAATCTTACAGCTTTGCACAAACAAACTCATGAATGATAATGGGTTGCTAATTGAAGGTACTGGAGCGACTCACTCTGCTGACTGTGGCGCTGCAAATGGAGTCCTCCTGGTAGTCATGGCGACAGGCACAGAGAGGCTTGGAAGGTCTCCTGACCTGACCTGGAGTCAGATCATCTTTTACACATGTTCCTGGTAGTCAGTGCCACCATTTAGTTATATTTGGAGCCGTGAATAATTGTGAGTAAACTGTTTAGAGTTGGTGCATCACATAGGAACTATTGTGACTGTCCATAAAACAGTCCCTTTGCTGAGTATCTCACCTGCAGAGGTGTCCCTGAGCAATGCATTGATTCTCTACCAGCTGCAAGGTTGTCATGGTGTAGCTGACCACTTGTGCTGACCTAGTTGTGGATGGGAGTAGGCGAAGAAGTATTTCTTTACTAGTAACAGGTGCTTTTAAGAGCTGCTTTTATCCAGGGGATGGTATCAGCTCAAAGAGAACATACTATCCGGCCTAACCAAGGCATTTTATGTCTAGTGTGTCTGCAGTAGACATCTTGTCATACTGTTCTCGGATTAGAAAAGCTGTCTTAGCTTTGTGAAGACCAGTTTTACCCTGGTGCCACCCACAATGCTTAGGTGTTCACCAGTGGCAGAGTGTTTGTTCCTGTCTGCTTCTATTCCTGCTGGATGTCTGCTGGCGAACTGGCCAGTCTGACTAACTGTCTCTTTGTGTATCTCAGCAGCTGCTGCCTGTCGAACTGGCAAACCTTCCCGTCTGTCTGTCTGTCTGTCTGTCTGTATGTCGTGCTGCTGTTCTTCTCCGGGGTGTGCGTCGCTCTCAGGCTGAGCGTTGGGTGGGATTAAATCCGGGGGACATCCGTTGGAGAGGCGCTCTTAGATGTCATTATCCCTGTAGGGAGTCTCATCATCATCCCGTAGCGGAGAGGCGCTCAGCACACCAGACCGGGAAGACTGCGAGAGAGACAGCCGTGACAGCCTTACGTCTGCAAGAAAATTGTGATGATCATGCAAAAAAACAGCATCCGCAAAATGACTGGAGATGTGTGTACGGCTTCTCCTATTGAAAACCAGTAAAAATGACAGTATTGAGGCTTGGGTGGTGAAATCCATCCACGTGCAGCCTCTAATCATAGCAAGTCCTGTGGAAGAATACCTGGAGTTAATTGAAATGTGTAAAATTAGCAACAGAATTGATAGGTCAAAATGAAAGTCATCAGTCAATATTCAGCCTCAGGGGAGAGTGAGGAGATAGCTTTCCTACAGTGTGTTAGCTGCAGTGTGTTAGTGGTATGAATTAGAGAGGTCTGTAAAAAATTATGGGTGTATGATTTTGTATAACCTCTTTGTTATTACGTGCAGACTCTGATGCTCTTGAGATCGCAGAATTGACAGAATAATAGAACATGTACAACATTTTACTAAAGATGAATATGGAGTAGACGGAGTAGAAAATGACATTTTTGTGTAAAACGTCCTTAAAGATATCAGAATTTATTTAGGTTTCCTGTACAGAGACTTTTTCTCCTGTGTCCTCGTCCCTTTGCCAGGGTTAGTGATGTGTGCATTGTACCGCCAGACACGGCAGACACAGTACAGTAGCGGATTAGGCCATGTTCTTGCTTAAGCATATTTCAGGGATCGGGTTTTGATTTATCCAAGCGCACCCGTGAGATGTTGATTTCCACTTGAAGAGGCAGATTTTGAGCGTGCAGCCACACTGTATTCCAGTATCTTCTTTTAAGAAACCGATCCTGCACCGCATCCACTCAAGATTATTTTCTCTCACAATGGAGTGGTCCAGATACCTTTCTATACAACCTTGTTTTTTCTCACTAGTACACACACATGAGCACAGTCAGCCCCACAAAGAAACAGCAACAACAAAAAACTCTTGCACACCTACTAATCCAAAAAGGCAGAATCCTGGTGCCAAAAATAACAGCTTGGAATGAGATGGATGGAGGAGGACAGATTATTGCTGCTCTAATCTGTGAAAAGCTGACAATAAAACACATTTAAAGTGATTACAGCGCTGTTATCGGCACGGGGGTCACTCAATGCACCATACTCTTCCTATCCCTAGCTTTACCTTTCAGCAGACAATGCAGTCTGCTGCATAACTCCACATGTATAACACTCCTGTAAAGGTCTTTCACAATGACACACGGACTGAAGCACTAATGCTGATGCAAGGCAGCCGGGGAGAGACGGCAAAGTAGATAAAATGAGGCGGAAGGGAAGTAAGAGAACGGAGAGGAAAAATAGGGATGGACGAGAAAAAAGAACAGAGCAGAGAGAGGGATTTTGGAGCTGAAGCCACAAATCATGGAGAAGATTAAGCGTCTCCTCTGCGAGGCGGAGTAGGTGTAAATAGAAATGTGTCCCTGGGAGAGATCCTGGAGACCAAGTGCTTATCTCCCTGAGTGTTGTCAAAACACATTTGTCAATCTGAAGTGTTCAAGTGTCTTTGTGTCTATAGGAGACTTGATATGCAAAAATAAACAGCTGATGGTAGATGGAAGATGGCTGGTAACAAACAGACATGCCTACAATGACTCACAACTCACAGAAAGACACACACACACATGCCACCTGAGACTAGACAAAACTGTTTTTACTCTGTTATGACCGCTGGCTTGAGAGAAGTGTGTGGACGCACAAGTTGATCATGCATTATCCCTGTGTCTGACTCCGTCAGCTGCAGGACCAGCACATCATCAAACAGCTGCAGGCGGGTTTACCCGTTCAACAGCTGCCACATCTCAGGAAACGATGAGGAAATGCTTCACATTGCGACTCTGTCTGCCCTGTAAATTAGCCAAGTGAATTCGGCGCTCTGGCGTTTTTGGATGGTGTGAGGGCTCTCTGGGCAGCTCTGCGGCCAGGAACAGCTGCTGGCAGTACGTCTGCATTGTGGTTACTAAATTAGGGGCATTATTGATATTGAATGTGTTGTTTGAAAGCTGTGACACCCCATTTTTGTTCTCTCAGCATAGTTGCTCCATTGACTGTCCGGTGCAGCTCAATAAGTCCCATCATAAATCAGTTTTAATTTATATCTTTTGTACTACACTACACATAAGCTGTAAGACAGTTTTGGCCATTTTGCAGCCCCTTCAATGTACAATTAGAAGGGTTGGATGAAACTCACACAATCCACAATTGGTCTACCAGTGAGCACTTGGTTCCTTCCAGACAGCCAAGCACAGGTGCTTAGCATAAGGTGATTCAGCAAGGCAGAAATCTTTGAATAATCTGAGATGAATCACTGATACATGACTATAAAGAGTACCCCAATGAAGACTAATGTATAACATCATCAGGGCAAATAAGTGCAGTAGATAGCAGTGTAGGTTATGTTTAGAATATGGTGATTATCTTGAGAAAGGCCACAAGAGCATGGATTGATGGATAGTTTAGAGTGGACAATAAATGTATTATGTTCCAGGAGGAAGTTTTCCTAGCCTGGGAAATTTGTCTGATTTACATAATTTCTATCTTGCTTCTGTATACAGTCACACTGAACTTTGGAGGAGGGCCAGGTGGAATTTTATGATCCTCATAATTTTATTAATTCATTAAGGAAGGTCACCTCATACCCTCCTGTAATTTGGGAAAGCAGCATGATTTGTTTTAAACAGCTTACCTTACATGAAAGATCTACAGACTGTTAAGACTTGGCCTTTGTGCCGGTGAGTATGGATCAACTTCAGCTTGTCTTATTAAGTCCATTCCTAACCAATTTCCAATTTTGAGAATCATGATGCATTTAATAATGGGTTTATAAATGCACCCACAGCCTGCCCCTACCTTCTGTTCTCTTGGCATCCTCCCGTACAGCACACTGTGTGAAAGAACCACAGGCTCTTTGGTTCCCCAGTTCCACTATAGACAGATACATGAATGGGATGCTTTTATTACCTCTATTAGTTTTAACTCACTATTTTAAAAAGCTTGTAGCCCAATGCATACTCACAGAAGTACTAATTTAGGAATTTAAATCAGCTGCATCAGTTTAATAAATACAGTGATAACTCAATGAAAATTTAAGTTACATTAGTACACCATAGTGAAATATGTTGAAACAAATCTATTCAAAATGATATGCCACCAAATATGTGCAAAAACAAATAGCAGAAACATATTTAAAATAATTTGAACTCAATGGTTTGTTCCAGATGATGCCTGGAGCGCATTTCGTTCTTCTGTCAGACTGAATTGGAAAATAAAGTATAGACCTGTGCATGATATTGATGAGTATTTGAGCAGGACTCGCTCACCGGGGCTGCAGCAGCTGGAGAGATAGGCAGACAGAGATTCACTTTTAATATCAACATGCATATTGTCCAGACCAAAATGGCTTAACGTAAGACGGCCGACTCTCTCAGTGAATTGTCCGCGATTGCAGAGGGAGTTTAGTTTGCTCACTCTTCCTGTTCCTCACGGATGCAGAAAGCCTGGAGCAGAGGCACAAGCAAGCAGGGGAGCTGTAGAGCTGCAAGGGACTGGAGGACACAACACTGAACTGCAGGTTACACACACACACACACACTCAACTTATAAATAAAGAAGGAAATGTGTGCAGAGGCGTAATCATAGACCTTATGCACAGGAAATGACTGTCTCTTTCCTCCTGCCATAATTATTCCATATATAACAAACATCTGTATGTCTAATTATCCATCACTCAAAGTCCCACATAATAATTTTCTGATCAACCAGAACTTGTACTAAATGTCCTCTGCCCTCTGTTCAAAATCTGTCTGAGACATTTCGGCTTCTGTCTGTTCTAGCTGCTCACAGCTTTTTGCATTTCAACAACAGCCAATTTCAAAACCATAAAAAGAGAAACAGCCCTACAAATGATTTTTAAATAGAGACTTGAAGGCAACGACAAGCGTTGCAGTTTAAGCCCTGGGTAGTCTGTGCCATTCCTCCAACCCACCACGGTGCCACAGGTTGTGTGGGTGCGATCAGCCGCCCCCACGTCTCGCTGCTGCGCGGTCAAAGAGGTTGTCCAGGTAACATTTTCTTTCATCACCCGTCAGTACTTGCTCTGGGCCGGGGCAAGATGCCACCTATGGATTTAACCTGGAAACCTACAGAAAAGCACAATGTGGTGCCAAACAACTTAGCATTAGATTACAGCTGTCAAAAATAGTCACTCTCCAGAGTCTTTAGAGTTTCTCTCCCTGCATAATGCTAAAAGCCACAGATGAAGTTTCTCCTCCTCATCTGTTCATTTCTTATAATGAAATCACAAGCTAGCACCGACAAAAGAATTACACTCGTAAGTAGCCCCAAGTGTGTGTGGGTTTGACGTAACGGGCAATTTTTCAAACTCCTGGTACTTATTCTGCCACTGTGAGCCTCTCATCATGACGTTCTCATTTCAATTAAAAGGAGAAATGAAGCTACTACAGCACGCCTGACTTAGCAGGTTAAGATAATGTACACACACCATAGCCGATTTGAAGTCATCCAGGGAGATATGGGGAGATTGTCTTTCCGTGCCATCTTCTGCTGTCCTCCTAAATATCAAACCAGGCAATAAATGTGAAAAATTGCCAGTTGCCTTTGTCCTCTAGTTTTCATGCAAATAACACCATCGACAAACCTGACACTTACCACATAATGAGAAGAGGGCGATGAGAGAGTGCGAGCACAAGAGAGAGATAAGTAGGAGAATTTAGAGGAAGCATTGTTTGGAGAGACAAAATGATAAAACGGAGAGAGAAAGAGATAAATCGAGTTAAAGAAAGAGAAAGAGGGAATCGAGGAGGAAGAGAGCGATGGACGCTTCAACCTTCCCTCTTTCTGGAAATAGGCACCATTATGCCAATAGATTGGTCCTGGAGCCTCAGCGAACATGTGATTGCAAAGCCTAGCTGGTCTGCTTTGGTGAGGGGGCTGGTGAGTGGCTCCTTCAGAACATCATGTACAGACACAGGTCCAAACACATAATCACACACACACACACACACACACACACACACACACACACACACACACACACACATACACATACACTCGCCACCTTCCACCTCCACAGCAGGCTGCACAGACAGGCTGCATGAATATTTATCAGAGCAGTTTGTAATGAGTTCTCACATTAGACCAGAATTTCTTTCATATTCTCACGTATCGTAGGTTTGGCAGCGATTCCAGTATCCAGCTGATTTCTCCGCTCATCAGTATGCGGCGCAGTGACCCGCAATGTGGCCTGGTCACATCCCCAGGGCAGAGGGGGCTCGCCTTCTCAAAATGCTACCACAGACTGAAAAATGTTTTTAATATTGTCATGTGCTGTCTGTCTGCCGTTGAATCAATTTCGAATCAAAGCCATCTCATCGCTAAAGATTAGCTCTAAGGTTACATTTTTCTGCTGGCTTTCATTTGAACAAAAAACATAAATGTCAGTTCTAAAAATGCATTAGGGAGAGCAAGCCACTGCTGGCGCTGTTCACAACCTTTCAAACCAAATTCATCAACTACACACACACACACACACACACACACACACACACACACACACACATACACATTCATGCTGCCCACAAGTGCACAAACCATTCTTGGCAGTAATGTTTCCTGTCCTGTGCGGATTTATTACGTTGAGAGCAGAATATGTTGTGATTGGGACAGAGTGCTGCTCAGTCACATATAGTACATACAAAACTCAAACAATATGCTGCCTGTCGGTTCACCTTTAAGGCCACGCAAGGTATTTTGATTGACTGGAAAGCCAATTTTCCTGATTGTGTATGTGTGCAGTTAGTGTTTGTTTCATACAGGACCACATCATGACCTGCCCTCTAATAGCTGCTCTGCATTTGACACATGCAGAGATCCACTGTGGACTCCCTGCTAGTTATAATTGTGTGATTTATAGCTGACAAAAAAGGGAGCCAATTACAGAGCTGTGTCATGCCTCATATCCCCTGCTCTGTCAACTTTCCACTACAGCAATATGAGCCATGTCAGCCTCTATGTTCATTAATGACTATTACCCCATTTATAGTCCATTTGGGTCCACTTAGTACCTGGTTTTGTTTGGTTGGGGTGGGTAACTACCTGAAACACTGTGTTCTTACCTAATTGGCCGATGCCTTGGTGCATCTGTACAGTAACAGAGGCTGAAGCAGTCATAACTGGGCAATAGGGACTGGAGTACAAAACGAAGAAATGCACTCTCCTTAATTCTGCTCTAGTAGTAAGAATATTTTCTGCCATTGAAAGTAAACATAGCTTCATATTCTGTAGGAATATGTTTCACAGATCACATAGCCACAGCGTGATAGATCAGCGTGGTTTGAAAATTGGCCTGTCACCAGCTTTCAGTCATTAAAATCTTTTGAAATGTGTCAGCAGGAATTTATGTCTTGCAGCCACTTGCAAGCAGTAATTTCTGAAGCAGATCTAGGGTGGCACAAACACAGGGAAACTGGGTGTTTAGCATGAAAAACTGGCAATAAAACAACGAAGGCTGCAACTAATGACTTTTTGATCAATCCACCAATTACTCTCTCAAATAATCACTTAATTGTTTGGTGCATAAAGTGTTGGCAAATTGCAAAAAAAAAAAATAAATCACAGGTTCCAAGAGCACATGGTGATGTGAAAACATATTTTCCCAATCAGCTTCTTACAATGAGTAATTAAGTCTGATGTGATCACACTGTTTTCTACCAAAGTTAGTTAGTAGTTGTGGTTATTTCAAATTCCAAATTTCTTCTCATGAGTTTAGTTTGGGTGAGGCTCAGTTGCAGCGAGGTGGTGTTATATTACTTCTGTCTACTAATCAGAATGGAGTAACATTTGAATCAAAATCTGATGACAGTCAGTTTGTGGTTTACACCCACACAGTGATGTTGAAGCAGGGTATTTCTTATGAAATTATACTTTTTCCAAACTTCATTTTGTATTGTTAGGAAATTGAGAAGCATTGTAAATGTGAACTTAAAAGAACTTTGAGCTTTAAAGTGTCTTCTTTTGTCTGACCAACACACAATACTATCTTATTTTTTATGCATGCATGTTTTGTGTGTATGTGAAATAAATAACTGTTACAGTACTTTGTGATTATCAGTGAGAGGATTCTAAAAAATAAAGAGAATAGTGTGATGTCCCTCTACTATTTAAATAAATGTATGTCAGCACTATTAAATGAAAACACACATTCATTCATCCATATGTGTTTGCATGTGCATTCAGAAAACTTTCCTCATAAGAAAAGGTTGAAGAAAAAGCAGAAAAGTGTGTGTGGGGGTTTCGGACCTCTGGGGTCTTAAGCTGGTAGAGGCTATCTGCGGTCCACCCGTGTGTAACTGATATGGCTGCTGTGTGCGATGGTGTGGCTAATAGAGCAAATGGTGGGTGAGACGCGAGGGCTGGCTGACAGGGAAATGGGGTCATTTAGTGTCATAACCTCGCTCGTGTAATCTACAGTTTTAATACATGGCTTTTGTGTTTCTTTATGAGACATGCTTTGACTCACTATGCGACTTTTTAATGGCCTCATCTTTCTGAATGATCATTGGAGTTACACAGCGCATTGGCTAATATAATCTGTACCCCTGGGGCGTGTGTGTGTTGAGTGCCATTGTGTGTGTGTGTGTGTGTGTGTGTGTGGTGTGTGTGTGTGGCTGCAGGCTGCTATTGTCTGTGACCGGGGAAGGAGATGGTGAGTTTGGTGTGAGTGTGTATGCACGAAAAAGTGTGTTTGTGTTCACATGTAAAATGTGTCAGAGGTCTCTATGCTAATCTGCGTGTGAGAGGAATTGGTGTATAAAATACACCCACTTTATGGACACACAGCAGAGTGAGTGCTAGGCTGGACTACATCACTGCATTTACATGATCAATGCTTATTGCAAAATGTGTGTGTATGCTGGTGTGTGTGTATCTCTGTGTCCATCAACTGTGTCTGTATGTGTGCGCATGTAGGCCTATTTTAATTGTTGCCATGGAAACAGAGTGCTGCCAGAGAAGTCCAGATTCAAAGAGGGCATCTCTCTCTCTCTCTCTCTGTCTGCGTCTCACTCTGTGACTCTCTCTCCTCCTCTCTGTCTTTTCTGTTCTACCTCTTCTCCTCCATCCCTCTTCCTTGCCTTTCTCTGTCTTCTCTCTCTCCCTTCTTCCTCTCTCCTCTACTTTCTTTCATCTTTCTTGCGTCTGACCCAAGGTCCTCCTTGGTTTACGCTCTCAGTCTTTCTCTCTTGTCCTCCCACCCCCCTCTTTTCTGTCTCCTCGTGCCTCTTATCATCCCTCCCTCATTCCCTCCCTCCCACCTCTCCATCCTTCCTGGAGAGTGGTGTGCAATTGACTATTAACACAGGGACCTGTAATTAGAGCTGACGAACCTCCAGCAATTAGTTTTCCCTAAAGAAGTTGTTCTGTCATCTCTGCATACATCCCTTTATCCCTCTCTCAATCTCCTCCTTGCTTTTTCTTCCTCTCTGTCATTTCCTGTCTTATTAGCTGTCAGCTTCATAGAGTGGTTATTGTTTTAGTGTTTTTGTTCTTCTTTGTACCTTCCCTCCGCCTTGTTAAAGGCAGTCATGTATGAGATATACACACAATACACCACTCAGAGAAGTTTATGAGCAACTACACCCCCACTGTCCTGGGTATCTCTGCCCACAAAACCGAAGTGAACATCTATTCCCACCGACTCTACACCTACACACTGGCTATATGCTGATAAACTCAAGAGGACACATGCCCTCCCACACACTCAGATGTAAACATACAGAGAACACACGCATCTTTTTCAGAGAGAGGGAGAGAGAGAGTGTGAGGTTCTTTTTCATGTCTGCCTTTGTGTCCTTCTGTCCCACCTTGCTTCCCTCATCTCTGTTCTCTTCTCCTCCCTACCTTCTCTGGATCTTGCTCATCCTCCCCTCTCCCTCATTCTTTTCTCCTTTTTCACCGGTCCACCTGGCACCTTCCCTCCCCTCTGCATCCCCATTAATGAAAAGCTCTATAAATAAGCACAGAGAAGAGGGAGAGAGAGATATGGTCAAGTAGAGCGTGGGAGGGAGGTGGGAGGATGGAGGGATGGACAGTGAATGACTGTGAGTGCTAAATTAGGCCAATAGGGGTTGAGGGAGGAGGGCGGGTATCATATCAAAGTACTTGCGAATTGCTCCGAGCGCCTGTGCTGTCAATCACGTAATCAATTTTGGCGTCAGTCAGTTTGTCTGCATCTCAGGACGCTGTGTCACTCATCTCGCTCCAGACAGTTTGTCAGTCAGCCGGAGTTGGCGTGGAGTCGTCTTTTCCTCCATCTGCCCTTTCCCTCATTCACATTCCTTGTATGATTTGCTTCGCTCTTCCCTCCTTCCTCCCCTCCGTTGCTCCCTACTTCCCTCACCTCCTATCCCTCCTCCTCTGTCAAGAAGCCAGCATCTCATCTGGAGGGAGAGTTTATATCCTCCATAATATATACCATAATGCTGCTACAGAACATTCCACATGAATTATTGATCCGTGTGAGATTATACGTAAACCATAACCCATCGTACCATGTATCTGTGTGTGTGTGTGTTTATGCACTATTTATGTGTGTCAAGAGTGACCTCGTCTCACATCCCTCTTTGTGTGTTTAAAGCCTCGTTTTCCACAAGGTTTCCCTCTCCCTCATCATTCTCTCCCTTCATTGCCCCATTTCTGTGGACTGACATTGATATGCACTGATTCATATGATGCATGTAGCCTCTTGGCAATTCACTTTATTCAATCAATGTTGCATGGTGCTATGTTAACCTCTCTCTCCCTCTCTCCATCTCCTGGCTTTTTTTTTCCTCCTTATTTTCCCTCTTGTTATCTTGCTTTATCAAATCTCTGCCTTTCTTTTTCTTTCCTATCTCCATCTCTTTCTGTTCCTCCCTACCTCTTCCTCTATCTCTCCAGGTATTACTGTCCCACACCTCCACCATGCCTGTCTGCGGCTGCCGCAGCCCCTCCCCGCCTCATGGCCATGCCGGGGCCTCCCCCTCCACCCCCTCGGTCGCCCAGGAGCAGGAGAGACAAGTCCGACCCCTACATCCACCTCCGCCTCCATCGCTTCACCGCAGCACCAGCGCCTCCCTCTGCCTCTCCCTCCTTCTCCTGCTGCTCTGCCTTCTCCACCTGCCCCCGGCCTGCCACTCACGGAGAGAGAAGGGCGGGGGAGGTGGCGGCGGCCACTACATCCCCATCCCCCAGCCCCCTCCACATCACATGGCCCTGCCCAACATCCTGCGAGGCCTCAGCATCGCTGTTGTCCTGGTGGGCAACTCCAGCGAGGTGGCGCTGGCCGGGGCCCGGGAGAAGGAGGACTTTCTCCACATGGCACCCAACGTGGAGGTGCTGACCATGAATGAGACTGACCCTAAAAGCATCATCAAGAGCATCTGTGACCTAATGACTGAGCACTGGCTGCAGGGTGTGGTGTTTGGGGATGACACCGACCAGGAGGCCATCGCCCAGATCCTGGACTTCATTTCAGCCCAGACCCATATCCCCATCCTCGGAGTCCGTGGGGGCTCCTCCATGATCATGGCTGCCAAGGTAGGAAGTGTTTCATCATCACTGCATCCACTTTCAAATAGTACATGTTGTGTAAAAACAAAAACTGGTCACATTTTCAGTATGGATAGGAGGTATGCACCAGTGGAGTGCAAACAGTGAATGTAAAATGTTAGTCAGTACAGATAAACATAGTGTCCTGTGCTTACCTTTGATAGCTGCCACTGCATAAAACATTTAATTGGATGGTTTTCATAAAAAAAAAAAGTATTCCAATGCACACTTAATACCCCACCATTTTAATTGTTTATTCTTGTTATTGGGAGTTCTGCTCGGACAACAGATCTACTTATTGAAATGCTGTTTGGTCACCCACTTTTATTGGCTGTATTTTGCTGTCAATCATAGCCATGTTGCTGTTACTGCTATCAAATCATGTCACAGATTATATCCCCATACATCATTTTCATCAACAAAAGATACATTTTAAAGACTACACTGCTTGTGTGTTACAAGCTGCAATATACTTGTGTATACTTGTCTATGCGTGAAAGTGAGAAATGTGCTTTTGAAGTTCCTTGCAAACGGCAACCATTCTCTACTGCACTGTCCTCTTGATATCAACTCTGCCCAAAACAGAGAAGCCATTTTGACTGGTTTGGCTACAACAGAGGGTTTCTCAACTCCTCCCCTACTCCCCTACTCCTCACCATACTAACTCTGCATCAGTATTAACTCTGGGTACAGACAGACAGAGAGTCAGGGTAAGCTGGGGTGTCTGACTTGAAAGACAAACTGCCAGCAGCTCTGATGCCAGTGACAGGATCAGCTGGAGATTGCACCAGAATAGAGAGTTAGATCTCTGCCTATTTACTAGGCCTTGTCTAATGGGATAAAGCAATCTGCTGCTGCTTTATCTGTGTTCGCCTTGGGATCTGGGCTTGGACCCCATTCCACAAAATCAGCTCATTCATTTGGTACTTTATACACAAATCCAGCTGTATTAAATAATAACCAGTCAAGGAAAAAGTCTATTTAATGTAGCTTCCATGCAGGGAAAGTGATGCCTGTATTAACAGTTGACCCTGCTGTCGAGAACTTGCTGGTCGCTTGTTTGATTTGGCCTCATAGAATCTCAGTCTCATCTCAGCCATCCCTGTTTCCACGTCATCATCCTCCAGTTTGTCTGCTGACCCTGTGGTGTCAACAGGTCGTTGTACCAGCCAAGACATGAGTCACAGTGACATGGCGAGGCCAGCGGCCACCAGTGAACCTCTTCTCTCTGTTGCTTCTCATTAGAGCACTAAGGAAAGAAATGGCAGGGGACCGTCCGCTCCCATTTAAAACTGCACTCTTCCAATCGCAAAGACTGCTGTACAGTACACACAGTTTCTTGTAGCATTACGCTCATACATGGACACATCCTCTCCATTTTCTGAAATTTCCTTTCTCTCTGACCCAGTGCTGCTGCCACATGTGTCTTTAACCCCCACTAACAGCACATTCTCAAAACATAGAAATCATTTAAAGCACTCCAGCTACCCTCCTGGTGCACGGGTGGCTACATTACCTGTGAAAATGTATGTTTGTGTTTTATTGCATGGAAGGATGCAGGCATGTAGGAGGAAGCAGTGTGGGGACATAGTTGAGGAATGCATGCGCCTGTGTGCGTCTGTGCGCAGGGACAGTATCATTCATTAAGCACATGTGCCCTAAGTGTACCAGGCAGCAGGAAAGAGCAGCGTTTTGTGGCAGAGGTTTAAATGGATTTCCCCGGTCACAAGCCAGAGTCTGCCTCTCCTGAGAGCTTCCTCCTGGCTGCATCGAGACCCAGGAGAGCGAGGACGGGGCTCCGCTAAGGCTCAGTCTCCAAACGGATTTGTGTCTGCTTAATGGGCTGAGACAATGGAGTGGCGAAAATACGATAGAGAAGGATCAGAGGGAGAGAGAGAGAGAGAGAGGGACACGGGGGGAAAGTGGAGAAATCGAGATAGCGAGGGTGAGATTGGGTGGAAGAATTTCTACTTTGAGTGAAAGCGGGTAAGGGAGGAGAGGTGGGAACTGTTGGAGGGTTTTTGGCCAGATTAGGTGGTGTTCAGACATGGCTGCCTGTAGAGGTGATGGACAGATGAGGGTAGAGGACAAGGGCTGAGTCAACAGCAGAAGAGGAGACAGAGTTTGACACCGTTCAGACTGTGAGTGGGAGACGCAGAGGAAGATAAAGAGAGAGCAGGAGGAAGAGAAAGACAGAGTAAGAAGAGAAAACATTTTGTCTATATGGACAGCAGCGATGGAGGAAAAGTGATAGAGAGTAATTGCATAAGATAGAATGAAAGGTCGAGTTATAGAGCTTAAGAAAAATTGGGCTGCTGTGGTTTTTTTTTTTTTTTTTCTGAGACTGTGTCCAAGGAAATGGACTGACAAAGACTGGGAAATAGGGATTGCAATATGAGGTGTTTATCTTACTCCTCGCTCCATCACACACACAAATACACACAAAAATACACACACAAAAGCCTGCACCCATCAAGACTGAAGGCCAACTGCTGCTATTACAGTTGGCAAGACAACCCCTCCTTTTTCATTACACATCCAAGAAAGGATGATAACAGGGAGCGACACTGAAGGCGGAGAATACAGCATTTTGATTTTTAGTGCGGGCTGAATAGGAAAAGAATTTGGAGGAACGGTACAAGATAATTCCATAAAATGTACCCTCTGGAGTGAACTAGTGTAGTGCCGTGTGAAGAGTCAGGTTGAATCACTATCAGAATAGCATTTTTCTGCTCACAAATGCATCCACATGGAGAGTTACTTGGTATTTGTGGTGATGAAAAATAAAGCCAAGCACAGCATTGTGTGCCGGTGGGAGATACAGTCCAGTATCATCACCCAAGACTTAAAACAATTGACTTTTGCAACATAACTGTCTCCCAAACAGCCTTACACCTCTGTGAGCCTTCTGACATCTGTAACACGAACAAAACTGGATTTTTTAGAACAACTCCTCTTGGGGATGGAGCAAAACTGCAGCAGTAGCTCAGCAATGAAAAGTGGGGGTACAGCTACCACAGTGGTTGCATCTGTACATGGAGCTTACCAGTGGGAAGTAGCTATGTGCTGTAGTTACTGCCAGTGCAGAGAGAAAGTGAACTTGTGTATGAGCTTGAAAAGTAGGCAAGTTAAATAGATGAAGAGATGGAAGGAGGAAGCCAGGCAGCTCCACTATTAACAAGGAATGAAGAAGAAGGCAGAGGAGGAGGGGAAAAGAGAGAGATGGATGGAGGCAAAGGGCACTCACATCTATTTCAATGAGTAAGATCAGTGAGGGAGGGCTGGGCGGTAAGTAAGAGGATGAGTGCACTGAGTGCACGGCCGCATGGCTCGTAAAGAGAGAAGGAGAGGGACGGAGAGAGGGGAAGGCAGAGTGACATAGAACGTGTGTTTGCAGGGAGTGCAGCAGCAGGTGTATCGCCATCTATCCAGTGTAGCCGATGGTACATGAAAAAAAGAAGCTGCCTCTTTGCTCAGGAAATCGCAGCCTAAATGGAGGAGGAATGAAGGAGGAGAGAAAGATGGATAGAGCGCAGCTGTAGCCACATCTGTGAAAGACAGGACATGATAAAGGAGGAGGAGGAGATGGAGAAGAGAGAGGGAAAGCATCCAACAGTTTAAGTGTGTGTGTCCTTGTGCATCTGTGAATATGTTTATGTGGATTTGTGTGTGTTGTTACCTAGCCAACATGGCTGTAGCTGCCAGTCTTTTGTCAGTAGTGGTTTCCAGCACCACCCTGCTAGTTGTCCCTCTACAGTGTCTCTTGGACTGCAGTAATCAGAATGATCTAAAGCTTTGGCTAATGCTCATATTATCAAGACATGGTGAGCCATTTTCCTCAGCTTGTCTAGAAGGTATGGCTTTGTAGTGGTACAAATAGCTGTAGTTGTTGCTGATCACCCGGGGGCCACTACACAATACGAACAGCGAGCTAATCTATGAGTGGAAGCTGCTGCTGCTGTAGATGAGGAGAGAGATAGCATCCACTTGTGCATAGGATTTAAATGCAAGATTGTCAGCAATTAATGAAAAAAGGAAAAGCAGCCAGCATTGATGACCCGAGGGAAACTTTAATATAATATGAATAACATTTGCACACATGCAAACATATTCAGGCAGACACACAAAAAAACATCACAGGCATGAAAATGCCCACACGCGTTTTCTTAAGTATACAGAAAGGCATATGTTACAAGGGTAATTAATGTATGAATATTCAATAGATAATGGAAGAAAATCCAAACTAAATCCACAACGGACTGCTGCTGCAACATCACCATCACATACACACATGTACTAATACAAACATGCACACACAGGTGCTCCCACACACAAACAAAATCTGTTCCCTGCCATCTTTTGTGTAACTGGCAGCCTTCTCCAGGAACAAAACCAGCAGGATGCGATCAATTAACTTTTGCCCACATAATTCAGGCTTTTCATCGTTTCAAATGTGGTCGTTTGCCTGTGGGTGTCCAAGCCTTTGTAAGAAAAGAGAGAGAGTGATTTTGTGTCTGAGCACAACCGTTCCCTGTGTGTGTGTGTGTGTGTGTGTTTGTGGTGTGTACATGCATGCTAATTCTTTAGAGGAAACAGGCTCGATGATAGTGTAGAATTGGTGCTGAACTGTGTCCAGGGATAATTGTTGTGGAGGATGTGTGTGTGTGTGTGTGTCTGTGTGTGTGTTTGAGGTGTGAACTGAGCCAGTTGAACTGTTTAATCACAGCACAGGAGTGAATTCAGTGGAACAATTAATGTCCGTACCTCATTTTCCAAAGAAGCACGTTCCCCTTGTCCTCTGTATTTATGTTCACCCCACAGTTTGGGGAAATAGTCCTTTATTAATTTTCGGTCGCAAAGAAATCGACTTGTTTGGGCATCATTTCCTGTTTGAGGTACACTCACCACGTCCTCTTGGGGTTTTAGTCCACTGGGTTGAACGTAAATGTGCCTGCATTTATATTCCCAATTAATGTCCTACAATAGCACCTATTGTTGTAGTAATCACTGAGGTCCTGTACTCTATTAATGTAATGTGCTGTTCAGCTTGGCAGCACCGCGTCCTTGCTAAAACATAGACGCAATTAGGAGCATTTGTAAACGATAAGAGAATTAAAAGCGAGTGTTCCTGTGCCTGATGACTCTCTCTGTGTTTCCCTTTTGTCTGTTTTTATTTCTCTTCCCTTTTTCCTGTTGCTCGCTCTGTTCCTGTCTCTTTCACATCTCTGTCCCCTAATTGTTTAGTTCATTCATGGATCTTGTCATGTCCAGTAAAGCACAGTAAACCCCTTGTAACAGCTTTCTGATTCATCCTTTTATCCTGGATATGTCTTCTTTACTTTTTTTTGCTGCTACCTTTGTCCAGTTTTTTATTCCCGGATGCCTCTCTGTTAGCCGTTTTATTGTCTGTGTGTCTCTAGCACTCTGTCATCTGGCTATTTTCAATTACAAAAGCCTGACCTGGAAATTTTCTTATCTGGAACTTTTCATAACTTGCATATATCCTGAGATTGAATCTTGTTTCTTTTATCAGAAAGTCTATTGAACACAGTATGAAAAAGCTAAAATCCCTAAAAATAAAACAAGTTGTTTTTTTCCCACAAACACTGGTGTTAGAACTTGCATATCTTTCTTTTTCCAAATTGTTGTTTCTCATTATCTTTATGCAACAATTTTTCCGAATGGAAAATATTGCAGTTGCATCATGTTCTCATGTTGTCTGGTGATGACACATCACACACACACACAGCACTACCCGCTTCATCTGAAGGGCCAGCTTTAGGCTCAGGGAGATACGTATATCCACATCTACAGACACACTGTGAACTGGGTTTCCTGGTGCAGCACGGCTGCCCCACTACCAGTGTCTTCTTACCTTCTCATTGTCCTGGTTTAGAAAATGTGACAACCCACTGTGTGTGTTCCCCTTTTCTGGAGAGAGAACGATCGAGAGGGAGAGAGAGAGAGAGAGAGGGGAGGAGGATAGGAAGAGGTAGTGAGAAATATTGAGAGCCCTAAATTTATGTGTCCTATTTTCCAACCCTGTTGGTCTGAATTTACTCCGGCCATTTAGAATGTGGCCATTTTTAAACTCACCCCATAACTTTTTTTTCCTCTACCTCCCCCTCCCTAGACTGCCTCACTTTCACTCTTTCCATCTCAGATTCTATTTCTCTCCTCTGCTCTATTGCTTTACATTATAGACAGATTGCTCCCATTCACTAGATTAATGCCGGCAGATACAGTAGGTAATGTGTACTTAGAGAGGACTGAGGAAATAATTAGAAATGAGATGAGATAGGCTTTTACAAAATGATTGATATCACAAAAACAAAACAAAATGGTATATTTTCTACATGCTGAATAATGAACTGGAAGTTTTCTTCATTCTTCCAATCTGGCTTTTCCCTTGATCCACTTGCCTTCTTTTTACTCCTGCGTCCCCACGTTTTTTAAACTTCTCTATCATTTGCCCTGTCATTACTTTTTCTCTCTATTTATGAATGTGGCTGGCTGGCAAAGGTTCATCCTGTGGTAGCTCGCGTGAGGCAGACAGACAGATGTACGCCAGATGTACAGGTGTTGATTCACCCTCCTCCCCCACTGACCCTCGTATCTGTTCCGCCACCCACTCACCCCTATCCTTCAAGCTCCCTCTCTGTGTTTCTCCCCATTCTCAGATGCCAGTTGAAGACATTAGAATAGTATAGAAAGAGACATCGCTCCATACTCCAGCCGTGCATCTTCACCTCTCTTTTTTTCCCCCACTCCTCTCTGGTTCAGGCGTTGTCTCGCTCCCGCCCCCTCCCCTGTCTTTTCCTCCTGCTTGGCCTCTTTTCCTTCATTCTCACTCTGTCCCCCCACGGGTACAGGACCAGTCACACCTTCCCCTCCATCCCAACCCTCCACTCACATCTCCTCACTCCCTCTGGCCATGCCCTTATGCCTCTCTCCTCCCTCCCTCCTCCTCCTACTTCATTGCAACTATAGCACCAGCCCCCATCTCTCCTCCCTCCCTCTCTGCTCTCCTTTCCTCACTCATGCCCCCCCCCCACCTCTCTTCCCTCTAGACACAAATAGTCTAGCCCTGCCTTTTCCCACTTCTCCCTACATCTCCACCAACACCTACTACCACCACCATGATCTACAGGCAACTCCTCCCCTTCTCCAACATCCATCCTCCCCTCTTATCCTCTCGTGGACCTTACACCAACCCTTTGCCAGGACCCTTATTAGCCTTATCTCCGCTTGCCTCCGCCCTGATTCAGAGGTGGAGAGGGAATGGACCTCTATCTATTCATAGGCTGAGATGAGTCAGTGCTTTTCTATAAAGCATACAGTATATATGGAGAGGAGAAGAGAGGAGAGGAGAGGAGAGATGTGCACAGAAAAGTACAATTTTAGGACTGGATAATTACCTCTCCACAGCTCTTGAAATGAAAGGATGAAAGGCATGCTGTTGTCCCACCCTGCCTAACCCGCACAGCAACCTCTTTAACCTTTAGCATGACCATTTCCCCTCCAAATGTTTATGTCTGTCTGCTTACAAACCTCCATCTCTCTTGTTCCTGGTGATGGATGGTTGAGATAGGCTTGTAAACAAACGGTCATATGGCGCACAGATTCAGCCTGTACAACACCCAGTGTGTTCCTTTGAGAATATGATTGAGCAGTTTCTGCATTAGATTCTATAGTTTGTGCCACAGGGTCAGATTTTTGTCCAAATTTTATGGCACAAAACAAAACCAGGAGGCGGTTCATCCAGATCAAATTTAATTTCTTTTTACAGTAAAGCGCCACATGTGTCTTTTGTTTAAGGTAATTATACCAGCTCATCACAATAATTGAAGCATGATACATTAATTTTAAAATACCATTAAAGTGCACATTACACGTATCACTTTTGAATACCAATAATATAAATAGAAATTGTAGCAGAAAAATGTTAAAGCATAATGATGCTATTAATCACCTGTCAACTGGTTAGGACTAACCTTTTTCCCTTTTTTTAAGCAGAGAGATGGAAGGACAGTAAAAGACACCAGGCACTGTGACTTGGCTTGTTAAAAGAGTCACATCCTTTATGGATACATACTACAAGTGTTACTCCGTTTTGGGCTTGTGGTTTAAAGGCATAGTCATGCATATTCATCACATCAGTTTCTGTATCATACGTTTTTTTTTTTGACAATGTGACAATGTACTAGAGCAAAATCAAACTGCTGTTGAATATGGCTCTGAGGGGAGACACCTGTATACTCACTGAGACTTGAGGCCTGTTTGTTCAGTGTCACTCGGCTCCAGAGCTTGCAAATCGAGGGGTACAGTAGAGTTAGAAATAGGACAATCTCTCTGTGTGAGTCACCCGGCTTGTCTGGTCATATCAGTGCACAAATCCTCCACAACTTCTGTGAGTCTCTTCTCAAAGTGATTTGGAAATGAGTAAAGGAAAGAGCATAGAAGTTAGACTCCAGTGTAAACAAAGGAAATAAACTGGAAGGAAAGAGGCTAAAGGATACATCTAGATAATCCAGCTGACCCTGTGACTTTGTAGACAAGTTCACAGTTTAAACTAGACCAGCCAGTGAGTCTGCACTCATCACTGTACTTCACAAATATATGTAAAATCACCAGTAGATCATTCAGATTAGTTCACAATGTTAAGCATTGTCCAAATAGACAAAACTCTTCACAAACAAAACATCAGTAAATAATTTTTTACTTTAATTACAGCTTTCCTGGATTTATTAATTTGGACAACAGATCTTTGTAAAATCATAACAAAATATGTAAGGATGTGTCAGTTAGTCTGCAGATAATTTTCTAGATTAATCAGTGATCTATTTGGTCTATTAGATGTCAGAAAACAATGAAAATACCATAAATACCACCAATCAATCAATGCACAATTATGCCTTAAATTTATAAGAGAAGCTGGAAGATGTTGACAAAATTGCCAAACATCTTCTAGTTGTTGTAGTTGCCCTAGGATTGCCATGCTGCCAAATTCACCTGAGCCAAAACACTGAATTTCATTTTTTTCATTTCACAAATGACCTCCCACATCCCCTCTTTCACATTTTTTATACTAAAGTTAACAATTTCTTTTTTACTTAATTTCTAGCAGTTTGTCTTTCTTTTCAGACCCATTTCCTAATTTCATTTTTCTCTTCATACTGTCTCCCTGTTTGCTTTGTCCGTGCTTTGCCTCAGCCATGGCCTCCTGTGTAGAGCAACTGTTACAGTCCTTGTATCAGTGGAAGAAAAGACAGAAGGAGGGGAAAGAAAATTAGGATAATACAGAGAAAGATATAGAAGGAGAAGACATAAAGAAGAGGGAACGAAGGTAGACGGAGGCAGGGATGTGGAAGAATAAAAGCATGAGTGAAGACCACCATGCACTCGCTCAATTACTCACCAATGCTGTGCCAAGCTGGCCCTTGTCAGAGCCACATGCTGTGACATATACACACACACACACACACACACTCACAGATACACACAGTAGCCTATACATCAGACCAATATGTTCAGATGTGTTCCTGCTGACCTACACTATAAAAATTATTCAGCCTAGACACTCTCTGTGCTGACCATGGATACACACACACACACACACACAAACACACACACACACACACACACACGCAGGTGCTTACATAAACTCCTCTTCCCCTTCCGTTTTCACAGACATCCAGATGCATGTATAGAAAAATAAATGCGAGACAAACAGAAACACAAACCGTTTCATACACAATCTTATGTGTTTTCGGTGACAATCTAATCTATTTAGCTGTCAGAGGCTGTTTCCATCTGAGCTGACCCCGCACAAGCTTTTCACCCTGAGACTGATGCCAGGTGGGAAAACAGGCCAACAGTCCACCATCTACACCCATTCCACCCTGTGCATTACTACTCATTGGTAGATTGTTGTAATGGAGGAATAGCTGTGCAGTAAATGTAATCGTGACAATAAATACAATGATGTAAATTTGCATGTCCACTGTAGGCTTTATAACGAAGCCACAGGAGCAAACTCACTTTCCCTGTGGTCCTTTTTCTTTTTGTGTCATTTGTTTTAGAATGGCATTTTGTGCGTTATTTTGAAACAACAGAATTTGTCTGTTCTTTGTAATTAAGAATAAAACTGCCCTTTTTGCCTCACACATTTTCAGTTTTTCTCTCTTTGCACTTCATAGATTAGATACAGATCCTAAGAATATGATATTTGCTTTCTTTTGAAAATCCAGCCTGTTGTGTTTATACATTCATCGCCACAAAAGCATTCCTGGGGTTGAAGGGAAAAAAAAAAACAAGAAACACAGAAAAGATCTTTTTGCTCAACCCCATTCTGTCTCGTTGCATCTCTCCCTCTCTATTTTTTATCTCAACCACTCTGGCGCTCTCCTTTTCCTCTCCCTCTTTTTCTCACGTCATGTGAGTTGAGGCGAGGCGAGCTCCTGTGATGAATGTAAATGTTGCCCCTCCCCTCCCTTGTTCTCCTAAATTACAGCAAACACCATCTCCTCTTTAGTCTTCACTCTCTCTGTCTGTCTGCATTTACCCACAAGCCCGCAGTTTGTCCTCGCACGGCGACCGGCGGGCAATCTGCCCAGCCTTCAGCATCCATACAAACACGTTTAGAGATACAGTACACAGATGTATGAGTCAGACATGACAAATAGACAATACTGTGAGATGACAAATACACCTCCAGCATGTATGAGGCACACTCTGTGTGGATACTGTATGAAGGCATAGATGGCCATCACAGCCTGAATACACTTGGCTCATTGTCCTCACTCTTGTATTTTATACTCATGTTTTTGTTTATTTACTGTATCTTGATAGTTACTTTTTGTGGAGTTCACATTTGGGCAGGACAGAAATTACTAATGTGAAATATTGTACTTACCTGTTGTACTGGACATTTCACTGTCCAAGTCACACTGGAGACTGAGACAATTAAATAAGACAAACTAGTCCCAGGGGTTAGTTATTTTTAATTATGAAAGTGGAGCTGCCACCAGTCTTGTCTTTTTCCCTTAGCTAACAGAACAACCCAACGCTATACTCTGTCACGTTCAACTATTTCAACTGCAAAACCAGCACACAGAATGGAGCTTATGACACACACTGACATATACATGCACGAGCTGACAACTTCTACCAATTTCTTCAGTGAAAAATGAGGCACATTATGTTCTCTGCAGTGGGCAGCACACAACACAGCTTTTAGGGATTTGACAGTAGGCAGTGTTTGTTTCTATCTTATGCTTCTAGCTACTGAATGAACCTTGAGTTCCCTACACTTAATGTACTGGTGTCAGCATCCCCAGGTAAATCATTTTAGAGTCCCATAATGAATAGATAAATAAATGTGATTTAAAGGAATGGTTCAACGTTTTTCTGAGTTAGATAATTATTGCCACGCTGATGTCTGCACAGTAAATATAAAGCTGATGCCAGCAGCCAGTTAGCTTGGACAGAGCCAGGCTAGCTGTTTCCCCCTGTTTCCAGCCTTAATGCTAAGCTAAGTTAGCCAGCTGTTAGTAGTGTCTTCATATTTAGCGTACAAACATGTGATTGATATCAATCTTCTCATTTAACTCTCATCATGAAAGAGAAAAAGCCTTTTACACAAAATGTCAAATGTTTCATTAAATTGCCATTTCTATCACTTCTTTTCTTTTACTGAAGTTAGCATGCTGACCAGCTAGCCCCGTCCCGACTCATAATAACACGTTGCGATAGTGACTCACTGTAGCTTTCAGTCGTCCTGTAAATACAACAATGGCTGATGCTCTTGATGACTAAACAGCTGTTAATGCTAACACTGGCTATGTAGTGAAAGCAAAAAATGTGTTTTAAACCATGGCCAGTTCCTTGACTTCATTTTTTGTGATAAATGATAAAATTCCACTGTGAAATAAGGTTTAAACCTGGCACTCTTTACAAATTAATAAGGTCTGAATCAATCATTGCAAAAGAAAAGTTTGTGAAAGTTCAGTTCATTTCAATTTAAGACAGTATTAGTTGTCAAAATATTATAATACCATAATGTTCTTATTAAAAAGCTACATTTTTTGTGACGTAGTAAACTTCATAATCATCATCACTATTATTATAATGCCACTGGACATTTTATTGTTTGTCATCCCATTATCTTTATCACCATTACCATCAGTCATTATCACCATCATTATCAATAAAACAACCCCGCTGGGCATTTTATTATTTGCATTAGCTCCTGTATTTGTTCTCTGTCACATTAGTCCTGAGTCAGGCACTTGTTGTTGTAGACTGGAGCTTTGGCTGCCCTGTTCTCCGTCAAAGACTGATTTGCATTAGCAAAGTCAAACAGGCTTAATAGACTTTTATTGGCATGAGACGGTTGGGCGCTGAGGGGGGCTTTTAAACAATGCAATATGCTAATAAACAGAACACTCTGTACTAGGACAACAACTAGCACAACAACAACAAAAAACAACCCCATACACATGCAAGCATCCAACCCATAAGCCTGCATCAGTAAATCCATTTGCTTTTATTCATAGTAATTTTTTTAGATATATTAAACATAATTCTAACGATGTTATAATGGCAAAGAGTAACAGGAAAGATGGGAGAAATAGGATTGTGGCATGCAACTCAGGCCATTAACCACATCTAAAATTCATGACATTTTAATATCTGTGGTGTACATCCTAGCTTAGTGTGAACCACCCCACAGCTGATACTGTTGCAGCAACGTCTTTGTATATTTTCTTCAGCTTATGCCAAGGTTATTCTGTTAGATAAGAATGTGGAAGTAATAGACCAGACCTGTGTTGTGTTTTCACCTTGTTCTGGATAAGGGCCAGTTGATAGTAGCACCTACCTACAGCGTGCTGTGCATCACATTTGATCAAACAGATTCTGCAACATACTGTAGCTGAACTTTTATGTCTCTGTAAGTGATGCCAGCAACAAAGATAAGTGTCCAGAAAAGAAGAAAACCAAATTTGTATTCGCTTAGTATGATTAGATCTCGCACTGTGTAGAGCATGATTTATGTGACCACACAAAACAAAACACTGAATTTGTGTTGGATAGGATGGACCAAGTAAGATCCAGCAAGACACACAGAAAGTAAATGAGGTGAAGGGTCACATTTTGCCCTCTGAATAGTTTTAGTTGTCCTTGCTGCAGTCCAACTTGTGAATTGTGTGCGGTGGTTTTTTTTGATATGAAGAGAAGACTTCTTTAAGGGACAAAAGAGGTGGAAGTCTACTTTGCTCTCTTCACTGTGTTTTCATATGGTGATAGTAGAGACCAATGAAAGTGTCTGATTTCATCCCATGCTCATGAAATCACCCCAGGGTAGTTGAAATATAGCAACAAAATGACAGAACTGTGTTTTCACCTTGGAGTACTGTATAACAGCCATATAGCCATATACCTTGTTATATAGCCTGTTATGTGCTATGCAAAGCAATCATTAAACCAAATGACTCGCCCAAGATGACTATACATTGCCTATACATTGTAGATCTACCATCAAGTTACACAGTTGGCAGTAAACCCTGAGACTTGTTTTCAGGAATCATGTTACAAATGCAGGGCCCTGTTTCCTGCCATAATGTGGGAATTACGTCTATATTGGAAAATTGGGCACCTCATGATTTACGTCCAGTGTTTAGTACTGATGCAGGAAGTAGTGCACTCTTTATCTAGCAAGGTGGAAAGTAAGAGAGTGGACGCTGGGATGGTGGATAGCTCAACCTAACTATACCTTAGACGTAATTCATTGTCCATAACAACAGACTTTCCCTAACATTAACTGTGCTGTAAGTACCATGAGCAGATATTGTAGAAAGTGAGAATTTTACATTGGCATTGGATGTAAAAAAAAAATGTCATTGAATGTCATCTAGTTTTGCAGAATTATCTAATGTGCTTTTTTTATAAATCTACTTCACCAACCCCACTAGCATCTTTTATTATTATTTTTTTAAATGTTTAAAAATTGTTATGTCTAAATGAAAGGAAGGTGTTGGTGGTTTATTACTGTCCATCAGTTAACAGTCATTTGAGTAAATGTGTTGTGGTCTCAGTTTGAACATTTGTCAAACTTTGTCAAACACTGATGTCAGTTCAGCTCTGAGGCTATTTTTGAGGCTGTAATTTTGGAACGCTGTTAGCTGACTCATGTCGCTTTGAAACTTGTACATTGAAATGTGTCTGTCAGATGTCTTTTTGAGCTCGCACATCTAATTAGAATTGCCCTTCAATTTGATGTGATTCTCCTGTGTAGGTGCCTTTCTGTTTGTGATTTTGTCATTTCAAAGTTCCTTTTTTAAAAATGGTAATATGGTGATTCTGTGATGTAGTGTGACCCTGCCAACCCCTAACCCCCACCCCACATACTGTGTTTCACTTTAAATGCTAATCAACACGGCTACCTCAATAACATTTGAAAACGGCAATTATTATAAGGACACCTAGTCAGTGTTTTTGATTATTTAGACTCTAAAAAGCAGAGGGGTTAAACAGAGAAGAGAAAGTTGTGGCAGGATTTGATCCAAGGTCAGTGGGGGGACACACAAGGCTTCAGGGGTGGCCGACTTAAGCACTCAGCTATCTCTGGGCGCAAGCATCACTTTTCTCCGTGTTACACCCTGCAGGAGTTTCTGTTATCAAGAAAACTATTCACGCGTATCTGTTTTAGCGCCACACTATTTTCAAAATAATTCCTCCCCACACGTCTTCTTGCTGACATATATGGCAGTATCAACAGCGTCAACAGAATTGTTTGTGCTGATGATGGAAAGAATCACAAAACATGCAGTACCCACAGAACCACGTAGCAACACACCTTAAACCCCCACCCCACCCACCCCTTAACACACACTGGTACTATACACACCAGAACATACTACTCCAAATCCACAGCATCTCTTCATGTATAAACCTGCCTCTGTATACACAGGATATTTTGTACATAGGGTTGCACCTGACCCATATGGCTGTGAACAGCTTTTGCAGCTCTGCAGCGCTATATAGGAGTAACAGTCTATTCCTGTATGGAGAGAAACAACATCTCCGGGCCCCAGAGCGATGCCGAGGGTTGGGAATGTGCTGCTTCCTATACTGATATTAACATCACGATTCTCAATATCAGATGCCTGATAAATATTAAACCCTCTGCAGATGACCTTATAGTATTAGCCCGCAAGTGAGTCACTGTGTGTTCTGGCCATAGAGTTCAAGCACACTCTCACAAGTAATTCAGGCTGTAGCGAGTGTAACTTCAACTGCTTTCCCATTACAAGGTTGCAGGGCGCAGGGTTGATTAAGTGTAAATGTAACAGCATAGCAAGATTTATAGTACTAGTACTTCATTTCAAAATGCTCTCACAACCTATAGTAACCCCTGATATGTTTTATTTTCATAGCATTTTTTAAAAAGTGCTATCCCTATCTGATTTTGGAATGAAACCATTTTAAAAATTTGTGTGTTTGATCTCTTTTGGCAATAAGGAACAAAACAAATCACATTTTATTTTGAGATTAAATTTCAGTGACATGCAGTAGGTTAGGAACAAGCTCTGTTTGCCTATTCGGCCCTGCAGTAGAAAGTAGGTTATTGTCTCTGATGCCCCGGAGCAAAGCAGAGAGCGAGCAACATGCCTGCTGCCTACAGTAATATCAACATGCTGTCTAGTATCAGGTCTTAGAGAGTGTAACTGTGCACATTTCACATTCTAGCAGCTCATCTTACAGCATTATACCACTTCTTTAACTTCTTCATGCTTGACTTTCCTGAGACAAATACTATTAAAATACCTGTGCGTAGTTTTGTATGAGGCACTGGAGTATATCAGTTTCTCTTGTGCTATTAACCCAAGTAGAAAATTACTTCTACATACCTTCTGACTTGTAGTCCTTATGAATTAACAATTAATAATATGAACTCCCATTTTTCTGCATAGACAACAGGTACAAAATCATTTTCAGAGGATCCTTCCTCTCCGGCCCTTCATCCTGTCAGACCTATCAAGATGCTGTTGAGCATCACTGAGTGGTGAAGCAAGGGGTCAGCAGCATGCCTTCTGTATAACAAACTATCAACATGTCTTCTGAATACTAAAGAAAACCATTTTCTGCCTGACTCTTATTTATTCACTCAGCTTCTCTCCATTAAACATGAATATTGTAGGAAGGAATAGGTTACTTCTGCAGTCTTGGTGCTGCTGCTTTGACCTTCACACTTGTTACTGTTGTCTGCTCGGTACGTTGGCGATTTACAAATTTAATCTCTTCCTCTTGTTTTTGTGTGTCCCTTTTGATAAGAGAATCAGCTGAATGCTCAAATGCAAATGTGTGCATAGGGTCAGCAATACAAAACGCGAATCAAAGTATAAACATCCCCTCAGCACGTTGTTTCCAACAAGTCCAATGGTGCAAGCAAGGACATCAGTAGAATATGGAGGTTGCTCCTCAGAGCCTCTGTGCCCCACGGCAAGATGGGGGCCTCGCTGCTCCCCTCAAAGTGTGGAATGATTTGCCACTATATAGGAGCCATGGCAGGACTGATGGCAGGTGTGAGACAGATTAGTATATGTCTGCGCTGGTTTGAGTTCCTGTGTGGGCAGTGGGGAAGTGGCAGCAGGATGCGTGTTGAGTTGTGAGTTGAAAGGGGCAGAAAAGAGCGTTGTGTGGGTGGCTGCATGTGTGTGTATCTTGTCTGAGTGCTTGTGTGTGTTTGTTAGTGTAGTAGTATAAATGCATGTAGGTGACTGTTGTGTTTTTGTGTGTATCACTGTGTGTGTGTGTGTGTGTGTGTGCGCGCTCCATACAAGCAGTGAGTGGCATTCTCTTTTTGTTCCCCACTAATGGCATCCTTAGCAGGGCTGTTACGATGGAAACCACGTTGCCACGGAAACGCAGCCTGTCTCTGTGAATTAGAAGTATTTCACTCCCTCTCTTAGCCTCTCTCAACCTCTCTCTCACTTTTTCACCCTTTCTCTTCTCTCTCTCTCTCTCTTCATCTCTCACTCTCTGTGAGCCTTCCTCATCCTGCCTGTCCGCCTTCCCTTTGCCCGTTCCTCTCTGTCTCTTCATCTCTGTTTCTCTTCCCCACCTGTCTCCCCTTAAACCTAACAGGGCAGCAGCTGACACCTGAAGAGAGGTGTGCATGTACATGAAAGAGCAAGGGACAGACTGACAAGGGAAGAAAGAGGAAGAGGGAGAGTGAGAGTGAAAAGAGGAGTGGGAGTGGAATTTTTTTTGGAGGTAAAAACTATCTGAGAGCATGAAGGAAAGGTGGGTGGAGGGACAGACAGAGGGATGTGACGGAAGGGTTTGGGGAAGGGAAAGAAGAGAATTTAAGTGGGGCAAACATTCATGCAAAAGAGCACGTAGCAGTCAGGCAAAGAGATACACCACATATGGCCAAAAGTATGTAGACATGGGCTTTAATATGTAAGGGGTAATACAGGTGTTTCTTAGCTCCTGTGTCATCCATTACAATCATCAAACACACAAACTCAGACAAACTGCTTATATCATAGCCATAGAATTCCTGTTGTTTGCATTGCTAGGCAACAGCAGGCTTAACAAAAGATCATTTCTACCAACTGCTCTCAAATCTTGAACCCAATCAACCTTTAAGGATTATAGTACTGCTTTCTGCTACATGATGTTATCAACACTGTCTTTCCAGCATAGATAATATTAGATACATAGCCTTCAGAAATATGTGTTTAATGTCCACCTTCATGCCAATCAGAATCAAAAATTTTCAGTGTCCATGGTATGATCATTAAAAGCAGCCTCCTTTCCTCTGTGGATGCTTTTCCAAATGTTGAAACCTGTTGGAATTTGGCACGAGAACATTTGTGAGGTCAGCCACTGATGTTGCGTGTTGCAGCTGGCATTCCAGCTCATCCCCAAGGTTTTGGATGGATTTGAGGTCGAAGACACTGTGCAGGACAGTCAAGTTATTCCGCACAAAACTGGGAAAACTGTTTCTTGGAAGGACCTTCCTTTGTGTCCTGGATCATTGATTGCCACAATTAAACGGTAAAGGGCCCTCCCCAAACTACTGCCACAGCGTTGGGAGCACACTCCTGTCTAAAATGTAACTGTGTGCTGTGACAGTAAAGGTGTTCTGTGGAGTTTTCTTGTAAACAAACAAAGGTTATATTTCCATTCAGTGTTTCTTACCAGAATGCACTGTGTATCATCCATTGTAAGACACTTGCAAAGCTGATTTTGAAAGATTTAGAATCCTGCATTATTTGCATCCATGTTTACTAGCTTCTTACCCTTGTTGGAGCATTACTATGCTTTTCCCATGATACCAACACCAACTGTTGATCAGTGAAATCGCATGAAACCAGCAGCAATAATGTGTAGTTCTCCACCGTCATGCATGTGCATCCTCATATGCATGCATGAAACAAAATATGGACCCACACATGAACACATTCATCCATAACATCCATCCACAGGGTATTTTCAAGACCATGAAAAACCAGACCATACAGTGTGTAATGTTATGCTCACATTAACAGTAGAGAGACATTTAGAGAGCGGGGATGAAATATTCAAATGTAAAAGTCTTGATTAGAACAGAGTGTCGCGATAGAGAGAGTTAAAGGAGGCAGAGAGTTTGAGTCCTGTTCCACATATGGAGGGAATATAAAATAGGGTGAGAAAACAGAGAGAAAGGGGAGGTGGGGGAGAAACTGAGAGCAAGGGAGAGGAGAGAGCGAGAGAGAGAGCGAGAGATTGATTATGTTCTCCTAAGTGCTTTCGGCATTATTGGAACTGTACTGTCCTCCCAAACCAGGCAATTTGAATTAACATTGCAAGGAGAGTGATTGAGAGGGGAAAAAATGGAGAAGCGGGACAAGGAAGAGATAGCGGGAAAGAGTGAGAGAAGGAGGGTGGGAGGGCAAGGGGACGAAGGGGGTGGATTGGCAACTGAGACAGAGAGGAAGAGTGAGGGTCTGGAGCGAGGACAGAGAGATACATAGAATAACTGGGTTCAGAAGTAGGACAGAGTGAGAGATGGCAAGAGACAAAGGGAAAAAGCGTGAGAGAGAGAAAGAGCATTCAGGGTTGAGAAGACTCGCAAGACGAGCCAAATTGAAAAAATCAACACGCTAAACTCTACTTTATAAATTCCAGCTGAGTGCTGTGCATAATAATCCATTTGGAGGATAATAACTTTAGAAATTCGACTTTAAATATTCATTCTAAATGCTGAATCGTCAGAACGAAAATCCATTTGGGGAATAATAATAATCCAATCAGGAACAGGAGGAAAAGATAAAACAGGAGAGTGAGAGACAGAGGCGTAACTTGAAAGAGAATGGACAGATGGGTTTGGATAAAGTTCAGATAATAAGGGAAGGGGTGTCGGGTGTATCACCAGCAGAGAAGGAGGGAAAGGACAGTTAAGGACATGGAAGTAGAGAAGGCTGAGCGTGGGAAATGAGAGAGACTGTGTGTGTATGATGTGTGTGCTGGGGATAACAACATACAAAGAAGATAGAGGCTGATAGAAATGGAGGGATGGGAGTGACGCATGTGCAGGACAAGTGCAGATGGGAGGAAGGGAGATGGATGTGAAGCGACAAAGCTGCAGGAACAAAATGTGTGATGAGAGAGGGAAAAAAAAGTCATGCAAACTTAAACAAGGTTTGAAGCGTTTGTCTGTTGTCTCTCCTGCCTTCACTCCCCAGTCCCTCTGGCATCTGACTCCTCTCCTCAGTTACTCCCTTCTCTCCATTCCTCTGTCTTTACTCTTCCCCCCCCAATAGCAGCTTCCTGATTGAAGAGGAGTGACCCCTGCCCTGTTCAGTGCACAGGCCAGACAAATAAAGCAAACATTAAGTCACGCTTTATGCTGCATGCAGAGCGCATTACTCTGAGGAGGAAAGGGCGGCGGCCTGATGGAAATGAAATTCCAGTGATGGAGCACCTGCCTCTTTAGTCTAATGAGAATCCTGGTCAGGTGATAATTTAATATCACTGAGAAGAAAGAGGCAGAGATGGAGCCAGAATGCTTTGCATCAGGCCAGGGATTTTTCAGGTTATTTCAGATTATAGTTTTTCTGCCATGTATGAGAATTCCATTGATTAGATAATCTCTGTTCCTTAAGTAAATGTTCTTGAAGTATCAAAGTAAAAGTACTTGCTGTACAGTAAAATGGCCCCTGTGACAGATGTACTAGATTGTTAATACTTATACATTGATGCAAAACAGGATTTTCCTGTTGTAGTAGGTCATGAGACAGTATTATTTACAGTTAGTGCTGGGGTTAGGCCCCTCCAAATGGTGACATGATAAATCTGAGGAGGTTAAGAGATGATTAATTGAAGAGGAAAGAAGAAAAAGCCAAGTTCTGTCACACATTATTTTTATTTATTTATTTATTTATTTTATGTAATCTTTAGTTTATTGTGAAATATTGAATAACAGTTATTTAAATGAAATCACTTGAGAAGTTAATAGGGGAAATAGCATTTTGATGGTAGAGCTCCTAACAACTCAAACAAAACTTTTTTGTAAAGGTTCACAAGTCAAAAAGATCAGTTTAGTCTTTAATAATGCATTTGATTTTATTAGCTATTATCATATACAAAATCTTAATCTGACAAGCAACTCGTCAATGAAGCTGTCAGATAAATGTATTGGAGTAAATAAAAAACAATATTTCTCTCTTGAGTTATGTGGAGTAAAAATCTAAAGTAGGACAAAATAATAATACTAGAATAAAGTGGAAATACCCAAAAAATTTACTTGAATAAATGTACGTAGTTACTGTCCACAACTGTTGTGTGTGGCACTTGGAATTTGTTGGTCCTCCTGTACATGTCTCAGCTGGTTAGTGTTTTGTAAATGCCGTAAATAGATTTGGATTTTTTTGGCCAGTGCACCTGCAGTTTGGACACAGATGTTTTTGCCTCTTTGAAGTTCTGTGAGTTGTCTCATTTTGCTTTGAAAACTCATATATCAAAGTGCACAGCTGACAAATGCTGCTAACTGGCATTGAATGTAATGTTACCTAACTGTGTAGCAGTGCTTGTAACTGGGATGATTGTGGTCTTATGCTTTAATTTTTTCCCTCTACTTCGCTATATGTTTTACTGTTATTATTTAGGTTTTGGAGAAACATGCTTCTTTTTTGGTTCTTGCCAATACACTTAAGAAAATTCATAGTTTAAAAAAATTATAATCATGAAAGAGATTTTTACTTGCATTCTTACTTATGGTTACTCATGGATGATTCTTTTTCATCTATAACTTCTTAGTACTTTGTTATATGACTTTGTATTAATAGCATACATTTATTATGAGAGGACAAGTGTGTATGGCAGAATAATTTTCTAATTAATGCATTAATTAACTTATTTAATGACCCTATTAGCACAGTGCAACTGGTTATGTTTAATAAAACATTAGATATGCAGGGACAATAGGCAGCTCAAGTGTTTTTTACAGTTCTGATTATGTCTTTAATAGAATGTATATAGAATGTGTATATGTGCATCTACATGAGTATATTATTGCTGTTATGTCACCTCATATTCTGGACTGAAGCCCAGCTTACCTGCACAGTAAATACTGTTACTCCACTCGCCCTCAGCCAGTGATTGTGCAATACATTATGGGTGCTTTCAGAGTTCATACCCTGAAAGTGCTCTCACAGGCGAGGTAACTCATCACGCAAACTCACCATAATGCAAAGCACGCTGCCTTACAGTGCAGCACTATACCTCCATTACCTGCTGTGGGATTTGTCTGGTGAATGTAGCCTGCCTGCCTGACTCTATCTAATTCATGTTGTTGTAGGTGCTGCTTGGGCTTACAGTTCATGTGTCATACCTGCATTTCAATTATATGTGTTATCTTAGTATTTTCACGCTTTAGGTGAGAAACAAGGTACAATGTATTTCCACAGTTTTAATCTCAGTTAGAGTATCACAGTATTTGTTTTACTGTATTTATTGTGCTTTGTGTGATAGCTTTATTCTTTGTAGTGTAAGATTATAAAACAAACCCAGTGGATAAATTACGAATGTGTGTGTGTGTGTGTGTGTGTGTGTGTGTGTGTGTGTGTGTGTGTGTGTGCTCATGCACCATAGTGATACCATGTTCTGGCAGATATTTTTAGCATCTTTTCAAAATTAATACATTTTAATTAAGAATTCAGATTCTTTGGTTGTAGACAGACAGAGGAGAGATGTGATGAAGCAAACGGAGAGGTAACAGAGCAATATTAACAAGGTGAGAGGGAGATAACAATACACTCACAGTGTAGTATAAATGTAGATGGAAAAACAAACATTTTAAATTCTATTCTTGGTGTCTCTTTTCACTCTCTGACATGAAGCCTGGATGGTGCTGCAGAGTCAGTTTGTCCAATAAACACCTGCCATTATGGACATACACAGCAGTAAAAATTTTTGCCACTGACATTAATAGGATGGTTGAGTGTGTATGAGCTACATACATGTTAGTGTGTATGTGTGTGTGTGTGTGAGTCACCAGCACAGTCTCCAGATGCAGAATTCAACTTCTGTTCAGTGACACAGCGTGCAGGGAGGCGAGGAGAGAGTGGATGTGACTGCCAAAAGCTGGCTTTAGTGCCACAGCTGGAGTGTGTGTGTCTGGATGTACACAGGTGCACATTATGTGTATTATGGTGCACATTATGTTCACTTGTTTTCAAATGTGTATGTTTGTTGCAGCACAGAAGCTGTACATGTGCATTCATTCATGTGTTCATGTGCACAGAGGCACAGCGAGGGCGAGGAAGAATAGCTCGCACCTCCACAGTGTGTATTCTGTGGCTGCTGTTGCAACCAACTGTCAGGCGGAGAGGAGAGAGGGAAGGGATGAGGAGGGGGATGGGAACAGTCTGACTAGGTGTGAAATCATAACCGTTGCTTATGGATGTAGAAAACCATACATCAGAGGTGTTTATGCGTATGAAATCACAACTAAAGGGTTAATCGGCCAGCAAAGAGTTTATAGCCAGCTTCCATTCGTTATAAACCCAGCTGTGTACCAGTAGCTGGAAAGAGGTGTTTGGATTGATTATTTTTAACCAGCATAATTCAGGATGATCAAACCCTCCTCATCAAATTGTTTGATGCAGTGCCCAGAACCTTTGGTTGATATTCTCATCCCTGGTGCTTTATGTGTCACTGCAGGCCTGGCAAATGATTTTTCCAGCATGCCTTTAGTACATACTGTTTTCCTGTGCAGATTTCCAACTGTTTTAAGAAATAAAATCAAAATGTTTCTTAGCTGTGAACTCTGTGTTGCTTGATATTTACACCAAAGTGGACCAGAAAGGCTCAAGTCAGGTCAGGCAGAATATTGTTACTTATTTTATGAGCGCCAATTTTTTTCATCACGTGGTTTACCGGTCGAGGCTTTAGCTTAGTTAAAGCTTACATGTCTGACACTGTTCCATTGGTACATTTGTAATAAACAGAAGTGTTTTTGGGCATTTGAAGCCTTTTTACAGACAGTGCAACAAAATCACTGTCTGGAACATCTTAGGCTCGTAACATTAAATAATTTATATGCAGATTAAAGTTTCAGATAATACAAAAAACAAATCATTTGTCAATATTTTTTGGCTATACATGGAGCAATTCTTTCAAGGAAATTCCTTGGAGATCAACAGCTGCTTAGAAACTCAACACAAATAACTGAAGTCTCAGGACTTTGTCTCCATTTGCTCTTTAATGGTACCAAATTATATAGTTCCCTTCTTTAACTTGTGGTACAATGAAATGGTGCTAAGATTACTTAACTAAAGTACAGATGTATCAGCATGCTGTAGGTGGTCAAGGTGGAGCTAATTATAACTATTTAATACTTTGTTAGGTACTTAAATCTGTAACAAGGCATCAGATTTTATAAACTGATTATAGATTTTGGATGAACCTTTTAAATTGAAAAGTAACTGGTAACTTTATCAAATAAATGTAGCAGAGAACAATTACAGCACGTCCCACTGAAATGTAGAAGCATAAAATGGAAATACCCAATTAAAGTAGACAGTCTGAGTTTATACAAAATCAAAATTCAAGTGATATTTATTATATTGGAAAAAAAAAAGTATGAATCTCAGCAGTTTTTCAGCTTGTCTTTCCTCTGTCCCTGTGCTCCTCTCGTTTATTTTCACTGTCAGTTCAAAGGTTCAAAGGTGAGCTTTATTGGCGTGACTGATGGGTACTGTTGCCAAAGCTGTTCCACTCTTGGATCAGCAGTGCACCACCGCAGAGCAGGCACTCTTTTATTTCCAAATCTTTATTTATTTCTGTTTCTTGTCTCCACACATTCATGTTCTATAGTGTTGCTACAGGTCTGATGTGCTTATAGTTGCTGCTGTACCTACTTGCTATTGACACAGCACAAGACAGCAGTATGCTAAGCCTTTTCTCTCTCTGCTCCTTATTATCTAGGCCTGCTCCTTCTTTTCATTTCATCTGGTTCTTTGTAAATGCCGTGTCCATTGGTGTGAAATCTGTTAATCGATCATGACACTGATTGTGGGCCGTTGTTGTAGGGCGACTGTGGTGACAGAGAGAGAGAGAGAGAGGAGCCAGGGGGGTAGAGAAAGAGAGTGGATTGGTGTGAGGTGTTGTGCACGTGAGTGAGAGTGTGCACGTGCACAAAAGAGAGGATGAGAGGACGGGTGAAACAGAAGGAGAGGAAGAGATGAAAGAGAGGGAGAGCACGTGCATGAGAGACAGGAAGAGAATAATGGATGGGCGGAGTGCGTGTGTGATGTGTGTGTGTGTGTGTGTGTGTGTGCATGTGCGCTGTAGTGGGAGGGTGAATGAAATGTTCCTAATTGCCAGGCTGAAGGTTGCTGGTTGCTGGTTTAACGGCTTGATGACTCTAATGGGCCATTGTGTGCCATTTAGATATTGTTGTGGTTAAAAAGCTTTGGCAGCCACAGAGGACGCCTGTCACGGCAGCACGCAGAGGGAGAGGGAAGACGGGCCACACGTGTGTTTTATTGTGTGGGTATGTGTGTGGAAGAGAGAGGGACAGAGAGAGGGACTGAAGAGACAAGAGTGGTAAATGTGAGAGAAAGAAAGAACAGTTATTTCATCTCTTTTGTAAGTGGGATAGTGATAGAACAGTGATGGAAAAAGAAGCAAAAAGTGAGAGAGAGCAGAGAGGGACAGAGAGAGAGAGAGCAACACAGTGTTAAAATAATTTAATCTTATTCTAAGCATTAGACATTTCCTGATATCCATAGCAAACAGATCATATCACCAATCTAAAAATCTGTAAATTAATGTCACCTAGGTAGCTGTTGAGGCAACCTCATGTCCTTAGCTGAGATTGGTTTTACATCATGTTATTGAACAACAAACCATAACATCACCCATCACATCCTCGCCGATAGACATTGTCCACCAAAATTTTTAAAAAGTAAAAAAAATTAAAATAATAAAGTTCCCTCTTCGTAGATTTAAAAGAAAATGTTTGACTTGATCACAGACATAACCGTCTGTTCCTGAAATTGATTGAACATGGTCCGGGAGGCAGAATCATATAGTATAATTGCCAAATAGAGAAAATGGAGAGAAGCAGCCAGCTGGTAAAGAGGCTCATGTCCTCTAACAGTACATGGCTTCAGATCAACAAAACTACAGCCAAAGAAAAAGAAAAGTACATCAGCCATTGATGGCAAAACTGAGAAAAACATACCACATTTTACATTATCATATAAACAGTGAGTGACCATAAACTGGATGTTTTTGGTAGACCCAGACAACCCTGGTAACCCAGAAAAAACTGTCTGGGTCAGTTTAGCCAAAAATAAGAGGTAAAGACAGAGTAACATTTTGCTTGACCCATTCTCAGACCAGAGCAAGATTTAATATTTACTTAAGAAAAAACTGACATTGCTGTAGAGGCAGCGATATATGTGAGAGCACGTCACAGCGTGAGAGAAGCCAGCAAAACAATGCAAGCTCCTTTAAAATCTGAATCTTTCTCTTTTGATTTTTTTTAGCAATTTTTTTTGATTAATTTCCCTTTTTCTAACTGTTCATTACTCCTCTTGCAAAAATAATAAAATTATCTGCTGATAAAAAATGACAGTTGTTTTTTAAATCAGTGCTAACCTTGGTGACAGATACATTGAGTTTCCTGAAAGCCACTGTGTGTTTCACCAGTTAGGAAATGTTTGGCTTGTGAGATAGGCAATTTGAATCCTAACCACTAACAATGACAGCTACTATGTAGAGAAGTAATTGCAGCATGTAAACAAACTGAATGACTATTGCTAAAAAAGAGCCATAAATAATATCAAAAAGAGAGTGCCATTTCATGAAAATCTGAATGATTGTAACTTAAGGCATGGTTGTGCCAATAAAACTAATTTGAATAAGAAGAAAAATTAGAGAAAGACATGGAGGAATGCAGAGGAAGTGAGTGAATCCTGGGATTAGGATGATACAGTCTGAAGTATTCATAAGTCCAGCGGCAAGTTTTGACTTCATCTGTCCTAAAGCTAAACAGCCTCTCCCATCTCTGGTGCATGCAACTCTGGCTCTCTGCTCTGCTCTTTTTCAAAGCTTCACCAGCTCTACTTTCTTTAAATGAGGACACACACACACACACACACATACACAGGTATAAGCACACACACATGCACACAGGTAACCACAAGTGCACACCAAGAAAGGATCTGATGGTGACATAATGAGGGAGTGTCTCTACATGTTAGCGTCTTAAGAGACTGTAAGAAAAAGGGAGGGCGGTGTGCGGAGAAGCAGAGGGTTTTAAGTGCTTGTGCACAGCTTTACAAAGCAAAAACAGGGTTAGTTAGTCAGGGAGGGAAGACTGGAGCGAGTGGGGTAGGAGAAGAGGAGCATACAGATTGGCTTATTGTCTTAGCCCGTCTTCTAACATGTTCTGTTGTGGAGACAACCCCCCGCCACTGTCACGCCAATAAAACAGATTTGAATTTGAATTTTCATCGCAGTTAATGGAAGGAGTCCACAGTGGGAGAGCTTTACTAGTGAGGGATAGGGAAGAAGAGACAGAAAGATGGTGGTCTGTGCGTGAATCAGGGGTGAGAGAAGAAGGAACACATAAACCTTTCTCAGTTTGCCTCCTAGTAATTTCTTTCTCTCATCATTCCAGTGATACAGAACATTTGTTACATCTGTCATTGAGCCGCCGCCGCGCCGACCTCTGCACCCCTGCTTCTTGAGGTGCCGGCGAACGAGGACCTGAGGCTTATTCTGCAGTTGTACTCGTTAAGTCACTGTGGATGAGAGCGCCAGCTGAATGCCTGAAATGTAAATGTAAAATGTAAGGGAAGGGAAGAGAGCACTGGAGATAAAAGAGGAGGGAGATAGAGAGAGTAGTCTTTGCTTTGGGAGGGATCGGATTGGAGAGGCACGGGGGCGGGGGGTGGGGGGGTGGAGGGGGAGGGAGAACGGAGATAGAGAGGGTGGTCTCAGCACTGACAGTGACTGAGAGCGAGCCTTTATCGTGTTGCCAGGAAAAGAACACAGAAGCACATATCAACTGTACTCTCACTCTATTTCCCTTTGCTCTGTGTTCGCCTCTCGCTCTTCCTCCTCACTCGTCGCTCTTCTCTTCCTTTGAAGATCGGGGGGTTGCATTCATTCATTCATTCATTCTATAGGCTGAAGATGGGCCTAAGGGTAAATGTTGACCTTGGAAAAATTGGGGGTGAGGTGAGGTAAAGAAACTGTCATTGTGGATTCATGTGAGATGAGAATGTACATGTGTGTTTATATGTGTGTAAGAGAGAATTCACTTTTTGTAGTGTGAAGTGGCGAGAAACAGTCCCAGCATGACGATGGCTCTGGGCCTACAACTGACAGCACAGCCCAGGTGCACCCTGGGATACATGGTAGATGGAGAGAAGGAGGAAGGAAGAGAGGGAAGGAGGAAGAGAGCAACAGAAGGAGACAGCAGAGAGAAACATAGCAGGGGAGACGAAGACGAGAAGGAGAGAAAAACTTATCCAGGATGTCGAAGAATGAATGAGGAGGAGAGAGAGGGAAGAAAGGGGCGAAGGAGGGAGAGTGGGGGATAATAGGGGGAGAGATGAAGAGCGGAGAGTTGAGGACGAGCCAGAGCAGGAGATTGAAATCAGGAGATATGACAGGAGTGGAAGAGATAGCAGAGGACAGACGGAGAGAGTGGAGAGGGAATAAATGGACAAATAACATCCCTCATCTGGACCTCACTGTCCCCCATCTCCCTCCCTCCCATGCTCCCCTGTCTTTTTTCACTTCACCATCACCTTTTCCCTCCCTCTCTCTGCTTGGCGCAAGAGACAGGAAGAAAGATATCTGACTACAGAAGCGTCCTCACCTCCCCAGACTCCCTAAACCACTTTAGAGCTGCCTTGGGAAACTCTGTGGTCCTCCTGAGCCTCAGCCACTTCACTGTCCCCACTTCCACTCCCAACCCTGTGATTTATCTTTCATTTTTACTGAGGAAAACTTTAAAACTCTCTTTGTGAGAGTTGCTTAGTTGAGAACTAAAAAGCAGCAAATCAAACATTGTAATACTATGAACTGACAGTGTGCCTTATTAGGAAGCTTTGGAGAAAAAGTGAATCCACAAACACTTTTTCCTCCTTTTCACCATCCTTTTCTCTTTAAGGTTCAGTTTGTGGTGTCTTTGGGTCATGCTGGTTAAATGTGCCCTGCATTAGCACAGTGAGGCTGTATTCTTTGAGAGGAGGGAAAATGCAGCAGAGGCACTCCATCACGGCTTTTAAAAGAAAAAATGGATTCTTTAAAATGTTGCTTCGCTCATTGTGGTCTGGTATGGCTGGTTATGAAATTAGCTTGGGCCAGATGTTATTTCAGCCTTACACTGAATGTTTAACAGTTCTCTGCTTTGCTGAGACACTGACACACAATATATTCTACACCTGTTGCTTCATTTTATCATCTAAAAAACAGAATTTGAGAGTTTGGAGAAGCTGAAAGTCACATTATTATCTGTACAATTACTGACTGATCCAACTGAATTCTGAATTCATAAGACTCATCTTGTGGTAAATTATCTAACAGGCCTCACATTTTCTAGTCAGTGGCTATCCATTTTGCATGCTGAAATGGCAATTTTAACTGGCAGATTTTATCAGATGTAGCTAGCCAGCATGTTATGATAAAAATCTACAGAATATTATTTAATTCTGACATAACCCTGCTTAGCTGCTTAGCTTCTATACTTAGACAAGTAAAACAGAGGTGGGAGTCAAATTGTTTGTAGTCAGTCAGATTTCACTTTTAATGTTACAGGAGGCTTTTAGGACGAGAACTAACCACTGTGTTTGGTAAATGTAACACTATCATGGATAATGAGTTTGGTTAGAGTTGCAAATCCAGTGAAGATCAGGACAGAGCTGCTAACATTACCCTAAACACAATGGAGAAGTAATGCAAAGTAGATGTGCTATTGTGAACAAGGATTTCTTGAGCACCACAAACTGTAGTCAGCTAAAGCAGTGAAATGCTTTGGAAGTAATGACCATTTTCTACTGTAGGAAGTAAGCTAGTTAGCTGGGCATGCTAGCATTTGCATCTTACAGTACATTAGAGCAGAAAACATATTATTCCATTCCTTACATAAATTGCTCCAGTGTTTTTGTTTTTAAACAACTAAAAAAAGGCACCATCCTCCAAACTCTTTAAATGTAGAGTATATCCACTGAGTTCTGTTTGTCTGAGGATGAAGAGGAGACGTCAGGTTAAACACTCACTCTCTAGATTATAATTTATCACATATCTCTCCCAGCTATACGTTTTCAGAGACAAATGAACCGATATAAAAGCTTGACTCTGTTCATATATTTTGTAGACTCACCCTTCCCTCCAGCCACCCCATTTAGTCTCCTTAGCCTAACTCTATGAGACACTCTCTCTCTCTCTCTCTCTCTCTCTCTCACACACACACACACAGAGAAAGAACTATTACCATTCTACAAGGACCAGGGGACAAACAAGAGCAGCAGCAGGAAAAGCATCAGACTGCAGAGGCCCCTCGGTGGGTCGTCTGCTAAACTTAGAGCAGAAATGGGCCAGAGAGAAACGATCTGTGCATTCGTGTCTATGCCTGTATGTGTGTGTGTGTGTGTGTGTGTGTCTGACTGAGTGTTAAGTGGTATTAACTTCCATTCAGACACTGTCTGATTGTGTCAAGATGTGAAACAAAACACCCTCTCCTGCATTCTTGCAGTTTAATTTGTTCCTTCCACTTTCTTTTTGCAGTTTTGTCTCTGGCTTTCTTTTTTTGTCTTTTCATCCTTTAAATCCCTGGAAGGGTACGGTGGCTGCAACAGTGTAGTCATATTGCATTCAAAATCATGTTCAGTCAAAATTAGTCATATATTTTAATGAAGACCTGTGCTTTTTTTAATTAAGGTTCAAAAAGTACTTAAAATAAGGTCACTGTTAATTAGATGATGGCCTGACAAATGTGCAGGCTAATTAAGCTTGTATGTGTTTGATTAAAGATAAGTGGGCTTCCATGATAAGAAATGTGATGATGAGGCACGAGAAACGCAAAGTAGAGGAAAAAAGAGAGATGGAGAGTGAGGGGAGGTTTAATTGAGGTAGAGATGATAAGTGTGTATGTGTGTGTAAACCGAGAGAGAGTGAACGAGTGGCAGGGAGGAACGAAGGGGGAGCAGAGAGGAGGGCTCGTCACCAATACGTAATTTCAGCACATGTGGTGATGGCGGCTTTTGCTCACAGGCTTTATCAGAAATGAAGGCACTTCAGCACTGGTGTGTGCGTCCTTGAATCCATCTCTACTGTGTATGTGTGTGTGTGAAAGCCTGTGGCTATGGTGAGTTTATATCTCCTGCCCACTGTCTTTTAAATTCACTATATTCAAGCGAAGGCCAGCTGTTCCACCTTCCTCCCTGCCTCACCTCCCACTCCTCCTCTCTGTTTTTCATCCCTCCATCCATCCTCTTTCCCTCTGTCTCACTCTCCACTCTCTCTCTTTCTCTCTCTCTCTCTGGCTGGCTTCTCTTTCCATCAGGCGGTGCAGCAGCAGTCAATAGCAACCCCCCCTGCTCAAGTTCAAAGGAGCCTTTATAGGCAGGATAGAAATATGCATTGCCAAAAACCTCCCAGCAACAGACACCATCTCTCTGGTTTGCTCTACCTTTCTATCTCAGTCTTTGTCTCTTTCCCACTCAAAGTCTTTCTCTCTTTCTTTGCCTCATTGCTACTTCCTCACAAGGAAAAAATACCTATATGGTATATAATACACTTATTAAAATGCCTTGAAATCAATACTGTTGCTATGGAAACGGCACTTAATACTTAATACTTTAATATTACTTTAATATGGGCTAATTAGGATGTAAGTCCTCTTCCTATGGTACTTTTTGTATTTTTTATTAGTATTTCATCCTAGAGTAGATCCACTCTAAAACATTCAGTTAACACATGGCACAATATAACAAAATAACACGACACAGAAATCATGTTTTTTTTTCCCCATGAAAGCCGGCATGCTATTTAAAATCACACATCATGCCGCCTAATGCTAGGGTTGTTTAGTGTAAACAAGCAAAGGTGGTATATTAATGGCAACATAGAGGGATCCAGTCCAATTCAGACTCAGATCTTGGTTCATCAGAACTGAATGGACCCGTGAGAATCTCCATTATTTGTGCATCTACAAAACCCAATAAATCCAGGAAAAAATATATTCAGGCCAGAACATGTTTTTTCCAGCATAATCTCAATATGTCAAAAACCACACCAACAGGTGAAAAGTGGTAAACCGTAAAATCTTTAAAATAATGGGCCCCACAATAAATTCATATCAGAATGCTTAAATGCATCAATGCACTGATACACTGATGAAAGTTAAGTTTCATAACACAGTCACTTAATAATAATGAAAATATGTGTATTGTTTCTTTATTGAGGCAATACATACTTCAAATATCTGTATTCATGTGTGTTACCTACTTTACCACTAAGCTATAGCCTAGTACTGCTACCAGCTGACATGAACAATATGTACAGCATGTTAGCAGGAAGTAACACACATACAAGCCAATCAGAAGCATGTATCCTTTGGTGTCATTGTGTAATTTGATATAAGTTTGATATGAGTCAGAATATGATTTCAGCAACATGTCAGCTGTCAGTCATAGTGACGACACACAAGGAATCGGGACTTTGCAGCTAAAATGATGGCGCAGTGTGTTATATTGTAATATATTATTTTATTATATTACGTTATGTTGTAGTGGCTGTTTGCTGTGGTTACATTTGAACTGAGTATGTACAGAAAGCAGTGAATGTACTTACCTGTGAAAGTGTTCCCATGTCCTGGTTCACTGTACATGCTTTATGTGATCACTGTACAATGATTTTTTCATTTAGCAGTACGCCTTAGTTTGTTTTATTGTGTCGTTATGTGTGTGTGTGTGTGTGGAGTGTGTTTGAGTGCTTGTGTGTGTGCCTAAAGCAACACCCCAGTGTTAGTCTGTGATTGCAGAGTTGATTTGTCATTTTGTGTTTTGTATTGTGTGTGTTTGAGTGTTCTCTTTGAGCATGGGTTTTCAATGCAACCGTGTGTGTGTGTGCTTGCCTGCCTGCACACAAATGTGTGTGAGGATGTTGGTGTTTGTGTTTAAAGTCATTCAAATTTGTGTGTATGTGTGTGTCTGTGTGTGCATATTCCAGAGCAAGATTGGAAGTGGGTCTATTTCTTTTGCAGTCACTGATGTGCCCCTGTCTGTGTAATTGAAATACCTGAGTTATTGACTCTCTCTCCCCTCCAAGTCAAATAACTGCTCCGGGAGTGTGTGAGTGCACTCATTTGGAGGCTCTGGGGCAGAGCAAGCAACTCTGGCAGACCAAGGCCTGTCAACCATGGAATACACTCACACTCAGAAACACACACACAGAGCCCTATTGAGGCCAAACCTACAGAAATCTGGACATCCCAGCACAATTAGAGGCACAAATGAGTTGATACACACATATAAACTGCACAAACTGACACACAAAGATACCAGATACGTCTCTATCCCACACAAACAATGACAATGACAAACACACACACGCTTCACATAGAAGGGGGCACACATGTGTCCCGTCTCTCCCTTCCTTTCTCTGACAGCAGCGGTCCTCTGTGGTTGAACAACTCAGGCTTAGCCTCCTCCTGCCTAAATGGCTGGCTGACTGCCTGACATACACACACAATCGCATGGCACACATGCACACACACATAAACACACACACACACACCTCCGTTTGCCAGCTCCTTCACTGACTCCTGGCTTCCTGCCCCTTCACTGCTCACTCGCTCCGTACAGGATCACAGCCGTCTGCCAGCCTGCCCTCTTCCTCTCCATTCATCCTATTGTCACCACATTGTCTTCTGCCTCTGTCCCTCTGGAGGCTTCAAATCTTGGCTACATCCTTGCTGCTTTTTGTACATCTCTATCCTTTATTCTTGCTTGCTTAATTCTTTTCTCTCCCTTTAGCTTCTCTCTGTTTTTCTCTTTCCTCTTATCTGCCCCCTCTTCTACGGTTTTGTCTGCTCTTTTTCTATATCTTCGCCGTATCTCTCCATCTCTCTCTCTCTCTCCCCAGTCTCCACCGGCCACTCATCCTGCTGTATTGTGTAGTGTAGTGTATTGTTGTCTGTGTACAGTAGCCAGCTCTGACGTCAGCCGTGGATCCACAGAGAAGACAGTGACCGGCTCAGAGGCATATTCAAAGCCTTCCTGGCCGGCTTCCTGCGTCTGGCTGACTGACTCGCTGGCCTCCCTACCCCCTCTGGGAATTTTAATACTCACTAATCGATCACCTTGTGCCAACAGAGGTGATAATGTGGCCAGACCCTAATTATTGTTGCTGTAAATGAAGAGAGGTGTTTTGCAGCACTTCATTTTACTCAAGCTTTCTTATCATTCAACTCACTCCCACTAGCTTTTTTTTTTTTACTCCCAAATCTCTCACCCTCCCCCTTTCTCTGCTTCTGTGTCTGTCATGCACTTCTTTAAGCATGTATTTTTCTCAAAGGCTAATGAAAATTCTGCAGACCTCTGGCACTCTGAATGAGTGTGTTGGACAGTACATTAATACTGCTCTTAAGAAGAAGAGAGAGATAGAGAGAGAAAGCCAGAGGAAATGGGGGGGGGCAGGGTGGCAGGGTGCTGTATGGAGGATAAAGGGGGGAGCAGGAGTGTGCGAGTCTGGAAATTCAATTATAACCATACCCTGGCAGTAATTCCACTGGTATAAATGGGACGACAGAGCGGGAGAAGAGATGGATGGAGGATGAGAGAGAAAGAGGCAGAGAAGAGATAGAAAGTTGAGGAACAAATGGATTCAAGTTAGCTGAGAAACATGACCACAACATCGGTGTGTGCATCATTATTTCATGATTTTGAAACACAGCCCCTGCATCAGATGCACATGTTTTATATTTCTCGCAACACGGGATAATGACACGTTTTCACCCGCACGGATGCAGCACATTACACTCATTATTTGCGAGAGTGTTCTGTGTTTCACATGCGCATTGTAGCTCTCGACATGCCACCTCGACGGTATAGCCCTGATCTCATTAATGCAGAAACAAGGTAACGGATCAACCCGTGTGCATCCCCTGGGAGGGGCAGGTTAGCCTTTGATGTTGAGTGAAGCACAGAGAGAGCCCTAAGAAGCCAGAGAGATTTCAACACCCTGCTTGCCTGGCCTGGCCTGTCTGTCAGCTACAACTGATTTTACTCACATACAATCCTAAATCGAAGACTAGACAAAAACAAAACAAAAAAAAGTCACTCTCATTCATTTAATTTGCCTCATTAGAAGCATGAATATCCAAGAACATAAACACACTACTGTACATTGTGTACACAAGAGTTCTCATAGACTGACTCACACACATGCACAATAACAAGCTCATGTCGCAGAACTGCAGAGTCTTGTCTAGACTAGCACTTCTCACCTCCTCCTCTTCTTCTGTCCGACTCAATATTCCTTTTCAACACTGGTGGCAAGTCTCAGGCTTGGATATCAGTGTGTGAGCGATGTTTATTGGAGTGTCCTTCTCTGACTGTGCTCCTGTTTGGTTTGCTGTACATTCTCTCATATTTAGATTGAGCCTCACCAAAGGAAGGGACTTAGTTAGTGGATGTTTTATGTGCAGTGTGTGCCTTTACCAGTACAGTCATTGTCTAATATCTAGCACCTGGCAGGTTGCATTGAAATTGTATTGTTCTAACACAACTCTAATAAAACAAACTGATGAAAACGATCTGTGTGATTGAGGACAGCAGCTATGAGTCCCCAGAATTTGCTCCAGCCACCCACATGTACAAACTCATTAAAGGAGTCATAAAGACAACTAATGAAAATCATGACCGGTATCATTACAAGCCCACTGGTGTCCTCTCGCCTTTCTCCTCTGTGAGCGAGAGAATAAAGGCAGCTAAATTAATGTTCGCACCAATAATGTTACAAAACCACTGCTGTCCTTTAAGTAGTAGCTGTTCTCCTCTGTGTGTAAAGCCAACTAAATTAAAGTTCAACCCAATACTGTTGCGTAACCATTTACCCTCCTCATCTTTGTGCCTCTGTGTGTGTTTCTGTCATTTTCAGGATGACAACTCCATGTTCTTTCAGTTCGGCCCCTCCATCGAGCAGCAGGCTTCGGTCATGCTGAACATCATGGAGGAGTACGACTGGTACATCTTCTCCATCGTCACCACGTACTACCCAGGTTACCAGGACTTTGTCACCAAGGTAACTGCGCTCAGCTGAGTCAACATGCACAGATAATCAGGACGTAAAGGAAAGATGACACAAGCCAAGCTTCTCTTTATGTTTTAGAAATATTTCAGCCCTGCTCCATGAAATCTACTTAAAAAAATTAACACGAATTTTAATGTATGGTGCTGATTAGGACCTCTGTACACCTCTAATAATCCCAGTGGTGCTTAATGTAACAGCTTCATCCTCTTACACCTACGCAGATGTTACTATGGAACAAGTGTCAAATTAGATTCAAGTCTCTTGTCTCTTGTATAGCCTTGTCAATACATGACAGACTTGAAATACACATAATAAATACAAAAAAATCCTTGTGCTTAAGCTAGAGTTTTAACAAAAACAAGTCTTTGGAGAATCCCTGACAAAATCAGCCTCTTTTCCTCTGTCCCATTCAGATCCGTAGCACCATTGAGAACAGCTTTGTGGGCTGGGAACTGGAAGAAGTCTTACTACTGGACATGTCTGTAGATGATGGAGATTCAAAGATCCAGAACCAGCTGAAGAAGCTCCAGAGCCCTGTCATTCTTCTCTACTGCACGAAAGAAGAAGCCAACACCATCTTTGAAGTGGCCCACTCTGTTGGGATCACTGGCTACGGCTACACGTGGATAGTGCCCTCGCTGGTAGCTGGAGACACTGATGTCGTCCCTGCAGAGTTCCCCACAGGTAGGAAACCATGTTAGGAAACTGAGTCAAAATTAGGAATTAGAATTGGATTACGTTTTTATCTGGCATAATCGTACTGTGGAAAGATGTTTGCTTGCCTTGAGCTCAAATCATAAGCCCTTTCTAAGTCCAACAATTACACTACATGTGGCATTTGGCTGATGTTTATCCAAAGTGTATTAAATGTACCATGAATGCATTTCTACGTAGTTGGCCTCAGTCTCAGTCAAAATCCCTATGGGTTAAGGGTTTCCTCAGGGCTTTACTCTACAGGATAATTACACAGCTAGGAAGGTCAACAATGGTGTAAAATAATCAATTACTGACAAATATGCTGCTAGCAATTTACTGTAGCCTAACAGCCATTCGGGTGTACACAAGTGACAATTTGGAGATAATGGTAAATGGTGAAAGGTAGTGTAACAGTAGAAGAGAAGTCATAAAGTCAGCAAAATGACTCTTGCTAATGTCAGCTTTTTTCTTTATTTGGAGTTAACATTAACTAACATTAGCCACTAACATTAGCTGACATAACCCATAAGCTACTTATTTGACACCACAGAAGGAACCCTGAGCTTTTGAAATGTTATTTTTCCAATTTTTATTTTCAGTTGGCTATTTGGATTTTTCCTGCAAGACAAAAAACAAACTGACCTTTCCTAATAAGAAGTGAGGGAGCATTTCTCCCCCACCCTCCTCCCACAACACCACTGGAGGTCATTCTAACCTTTGAAGGTCAAATGTGGAACCAAAGTGCCATCTAAGTTGAGGTGCATAAACCACTCAACTTGCTCACGCAATCTGTCAGACATACCTGTCAGACTGCCTCATGTAACAGGACTTTCAGCACTTGGGGGTGGTCAGACACTTTTAGAAAGGCCAGCTCACAGCAGGAACTGTAGTGATGTTGCCACCATTAAAAGTAGTGGAACTTTCCGCTACTTCAGTCTGTTTTAGTCTCTGTAGAAGAGTAAACCTTAGAGAAGGTTGTATATTTACTCCGGACATATGAGCTTGATAATTTGTTGGTGTTTGGCTTGTTGATTTACAGTGAAGGCAGGATATTACACTGCTGCCTGTCCTCAGCAGTTTCTGGGAAATGGTTGCCAGGCCGAACCTGAGATCGTTGTGCTGTTCAAGCACCGTAACTCAGACTTTTTACCTCTGCTCCCTTATTGGCATCCATGGATGATTTACTCTAAATTGGAGTTAGGTGTGTTGTGCTCCTGTTTGTGCGTGTGTGCCAATGAGTGTGTCTTGTGCCTTTGTGTGTAATGTCGGTGTGCATTTGTCTGTGAAATGTGTGATTGGTTCATGGTTTAATTTGCATGAGAAAATAATGGGTGAGTGTAATCAAATGGGTTGTGTGTTTGTGCTTTTGTGTGTACCTCATATGGTGGAAGGCGAGTATTTACTTGTAGGACAGGGTGAACAAAACTACGATTGTGTGTGTGTGTGTGCATGTTTGCCTGTTCCAAATTAGGGTTCCACTCTATAAAGTTTGATATATCACCATATCAGTTATGTAAATCACACAACAACTTCCCTCCTGATTTATGTTGCCACGGAGATAATCGTGACTAGCTCATGTACTGCCTGAATGATTACAAAGTGGAGCTGGCAGAGTGGCTGTGTTGATGGACACACACGAACCTCTTTGAGTTAGCACTGAATTATCATGGGATTAATCATATGGGACATAATGACAGACAGTAGGCAAAATGTCAGTCAGTCATTTAATGCATGATGAATAGAGTACAGAATCTACCAATACACATGACACTCAAAGCAGTCCTAGAGTCTAACTTGAACAACAGAATGTTAGATATTTAATACAGTTGATAATTATGCATTTATGGACTGCAAAATATGACACTGTATTGACAGTATACATCGGAACCATACTATAGTTTGGGTGTTGAAATGTGCATACAAACTGAATCAGTATGCAGATGGCTGAGCTTCTGCTCACAGCACTGTTGCTGTAGGATCTGTGCTTGTCAATGCTGCCCTCTGCCAATGAGATGAAAATGATGGAAATGATTTTACTTTACAGCTTCAGCAGTGACAGTCTGTAAAACCTGCTCTGAGAGCAGCCTCACATTTGTAAAGAGCTGCCAAAGCACCTGAAAGATGTTTTTTGTGTTTTTTTTTTTTTTTGTCTGCATTATTGCAAAACCATTCATATCCTGACAGTAACACTAAGTGCATTTTTTGACATGGAAAAGGATAGATTTACAATAACACAATGCGTTTTGCAAGATTTAGAATCTGCTGTACAAGAGCAAGATACTTGCATTATAACTTGCATTATATTTGTAGACATTAGGCATTCAGCTGTAGTGTTCAATCATTCAACCAGCCTTTATCTCTGTGTTTCAACCTCAACATCCGAAAAGCTGCATGAAGCCTGTAGAAGCATTCAGCCAGACCAACTTCTGAACTTACACAGAGCCAAACGACACCGTGGCACAGCATGTGACTGATGGTGTGGCGGTGTGTGCTCTGGGTGAATGCAGCGGTTCAGGGTTCAGCAGAAGGTACATGCTAGCTGTGGGGCTAATTTGCTTACTAGGCACACTTAATAATTTGCACCATGTGTGATGAAGAGCCTCCAATTCTCCTGGGTAATTCCACTGATGCCTTCCTTAAGTGGCGCTCTGGGGAACCATCTCTCCTCCTACTCTCCTCCTTCCATCCCTCTCCTCCTTATTTTATACTGTTGTTCCCTCACTTCCCTGTGTGTTCCTCAGTGCTCCTCTGACTCTCTACTCCCTTCAGTTTTTTTCTTTTTCACTTCTGTATATTTGTGTCTATCTGAGTTTCTTTCTCTGCTCATTCTGTCCCTCTTTTTCCTGCTCGTCCCTCTCAGCTCTCTCTCCCTAACAGCCTTTCTGTCTCTATTCTTCCTGATCAGAGTTACATACTACTGCTGCACAGACTGGGCTAACGTAACAACCCCAATCTGACATCACTGACAATAATAAGCTGTTTCCAAAAATACCCTGTGATATGTTAGTTCTGCTGTTACAATGTCCAATCAGTTTGCCTGTGTGTGGATACAGAATTTGTGATTTTCTTTATATATGTGCGTATGTATGTGCGTACCTGTGACAGTAAGACAGACTTTGCCTTTAGACAGAGACACTGACTAGTTTACTGGCCAGAAAAAAAACCTTTACAGCTGCTACATTGCTGTTCAGCTATAACTTTGCCAGATGACATGTCTGTGTTATGACATTTAAACATGTCCTGAGAGATGTATGAATATTTCCACATCATGTAGCAGTTCCCAAGATGTAGAAACAAATACACTACACGGCACACACACAATCCCAGCACACACATGCTGCCAACACATACACATACATTTTATCCTTCCATAAAATAATAAAAGTGATATGTGTAAAAAGGAACAAGCAGTGGAAGTGAGTGAGTGAGTGTTGAGGAAGTGTCAACAGTGTGTGACATTAGATGTGGTCCTGAAGGGACGGAGCTGTCATCGTTGAGGCCCCGCGAGGAAGGCAGGTTGCCAGGCCGCCTGTCTATTTCTGCCCACTGACATGGTAGTGGACTGGCTGACATGTGGTCATACGCTGTCAGATAGATGCACACCAACTGATGGACAGAGAAAGGGACAGATAGCCATATAAATTGACTTGAAAGCACAACGTGCTTCACTGAGAGCTATGTGACCTGAACCCAGAGGCAGCCAATGGGGCCCAGACAGAAAGATCAGTTATTGGCCATTTTCAAAAGTCATAAGGGCACTTGTAGCTGAGAGATTGGATAAGACCACATTGATCAAGATTTCCACCCTAAATTGACAATAGCCGGCTTCCTATTTCCAGTGGATGACTGTGGAATGTCGCTAGCAGATTTTATCAGCTCTAACAAGCCAGCGAAAGTAAATGCTAATGCTTTAAAAATGTTAGTTGGTTGAAAAAGGTAGTCTCAAGCTATGTAATATTTTCAGATTTTAAACTGGGAAACCAGGAAAAGAATCTTCATGTATTAATACTAAAAGACTGAGGCTAAAGCTACATATTTCATGCAAAAAGTCATCCTCACCAGCTGATGATGCATTCAGAGGTCATTTATATAAAGAGGCAGCATTGTTTGTGTGTTGGAGGGTAGAGTTTTTATTCCTGTTACCTTTTTTGAACAGGTATTTTTCTAACGTTACCTGTAACCCCACAAAATATAGTTTGCTAATGACATACCTTTTGTCTGTGGAAATAACGCTAGATTAGTGCTTTTCATTTTAAGATAGTTAGCTTGGCATGGTAACAGTTTCAGCTAATGTTAGAGCAAATAAACACCCTGGTTAATAAAGGTGATAAAAGAAGACACCACCCTACAAACTCTAGATACCGATCTTCACTCCTAGTACAGCACCAGTGCTTGCTGTTTTGACATGTAGAAAATGCAAAGCTTGATAGCAGTTAGTGAACGGTCAGTAGGTATATAGGACAAATAAGGCTGTGGAGAGTAAATTAGCAACACTGCCTTCTTCTTAATGGCTACCACGATGAATATCTTGAGGAAGGAAAGCTTAGATGCTTTACTGTATGTGCTTGTTTACTAAAAGAGTACGTTTATGATTAATTAGATGGTTGAGACTCCTCATAAGTTCAGTAAGTTAGATCTGGTCCAATAAGGCCCTGTGATTTAAACCCAAGGTACATAAATGATTCTCCCAAATAAGATCCAAGTTCCCAAAATGGATTCAGAACAATTAGTCCCCTTGTGAGCCAAAGCCCAGTAACAATCCCACATGTTAGCTCTTTAACCTGATAAAATCCAAACAGTGGTGAACGACAGAACTAAATGGCTGGTCATTAAAAAGAGATTGTGCGCACTAGGCTCAGTGTTGGGCAGCATGCACTGTGTGTCATCAATTAATGGTGACTGTTTGTCATGAGTTAATCATATTATCAATAACGGCAGCTTAATATGAGTGAAACTCATTATCAAAATGTCAGCTCTGTTTTAATGGATGCATAATGGGTCTAATTTTCAGGGTAAATCAACTCTTCTCATAATGTTTCCATGTGTTTCTAAAGAATAAATTAAAAACCAACACTGATAAAATAAGTTACATCCTCTTGGTTCTGTACGGGGGGGAACATCCTCAGCCAGTCTTCCTTGGGTAAATATTGAAATATCCATGTATCGTCTATCTACTCGCTACTCACTTTGTGATAATCAACAGCAGAAAGTAGTGGAGGAAGGATGGGCATCCTGGCAAACAGTTGAATGGGCTGATGGATGGTTGGAAGGGCACTGGGAGAGATGGGCATGGACACAGGGAGAGAGACCTACAAATGAATGTTCATAAACAGACAGATTGTCAAAAGAGAACAGGATTCAGGCAGACAGAAGGACAGATAAACAGACATACAGACAGTGCAAAGGCCAACAAACAGAGACAGACAGTGCTTTAGACAGACAGATGGACAAACACAGCAAGGTGATAGACGCTTAGTCAGGCAGGATGGGAGTGCTTTTCATCTGCTCTCTGAGTCATAACGTAGTGAGCGCTCTCTCTCTTGGAGTGTGTTCAAAACATGTACACTCTGTATACCGTCACAGATTTATCCCTGTCTCTTCCTGCTTTAGTTTTCTCCATCTGTCTGTCTGTTTCTCCTTTGTCTCTCTGTCTCTGTTGTCTCTCTCTCTCTCGCATCACTTGTCCCCATATAATCCCATTCACCTCTCTCATTCTCATGCCTTACTTAACCTACATTCATGAATCCTTCCCTAGTTACCTCTCTATTTTTACTAACCCCTCTGTCCCGTTTCTTTTGTTGTCTTTCTTTTTTCGACATATCCTCTGATCTTTCTCTTTCCTCTTATTGCTTTGTCTGTCCAGGTCTGCTCTCCGTGTCCTATGACGAGTGGGATTACGGCCTAGAGGCCCGTGTTCGTGATGGCGTGGCAATCATTACTATGGCAACCTCCACCATGATGATGGACCGCGGACCTCACACCCTGCTGAAGTCTGAATGCCACGGAGCTCCTGACAAGAAGACCCCCATCTCAGGCAACCCAAACGAAGTGCTCAGGTGAGTGAAGGTGCTTTAATGTTGGTGTAATGTAATCAGACAAAAACAATGTAAATGTTTGTTACAAAGAAATGGGGACACGACTAAGTGGCAGATACTGTGTCAGTTGTACATTTTATGATATATGAATTAATAGACACATAATGGACAGTTGGTAAGCAGTTTACCAGAAACACTGTCTAGTGATTAACAACATGGCCCAGCTTATTTACACGTTGCAATGGCTTTTTATTTCATCTTCTTACTTGGTTAAATGGGAGCTTCAGTGCTTCAACATTGCACCCCCATAAAGTCGTGGCAGCAGAGGCAGATATATCCTGACATTTGGTTACTAGGACAAGCTGAGCTCCAAAAAATGCTGGATCCTACATTTCCCATAAAGCAACTCAATAATGTCTTTTATTAGATCCTCCTCTGCCTCCCAATGCTCTTCTCTTTCAGCCCCTTTCGAAAAGACTGCATTTTAAAGAGCCTTTAAAATGTGACTGACAACCCATCATGGCTTGGTTTCTGTTGACAATTAATTGTGAAATATATGGAATTCAGAAATCTGTTTATTACTGACAAGTTTATTGCGACATCTAAGTGTATTTTCCTTTAACATATTGGAGATTTGGACGAGCTATTGTGCCATAATGTATTCAACCTCAAATTGAATGCTGATACTTATCCATAATCTTCTATCTGCTTTCAAATCATTGCAGCATCTGGCATTGTGAGAAAGTCGGAGTGCACTGCAGGAACAATGTCCCTTCTCCTGTTTCATGTTCAGTAAAACAAGCTCACTTTGTGCCCTAAAGGAATCCAGCACAAATTCCATGAAAACTAGCTCTGTGGTGTACAATATAAAGTACAGTGTAGAGGCCATGTGTCTCAGCAGTGGTCTTATTTGTTTACCATCATTTATTTACAATTACACTAATGTCTCCAAATTAATGTGGCAATGATTTATGGATGCTAAAATGCTACACACAGCAGCTTCAAAAAGCGCACAGGTTCAGGCGGTGTTATATCAACACGAGGATCCTGGCTTAGATCAGCACAACCATAGATGCAGCAGATGCTCACACACACAAACACACACACATGCACCTTCATCCCCTGCATACTGTGATCATCCTCCCCCCATGTAATAATACCCTACACACATAAACACCCCCTTCACTTGCCCCTTCCTCAGGAAAATCCAACCCCACCCCCCCCAGCTGTCCGTCTCAGCAGCAGGCCTTTTGAACTGGTTGTGAAGCGCAGCGTTCGACGGCGCTTTGCTCTGCGCTCTGCTCTGCGCTCTGCTCTGCGCTCTGCCTAATTGGTCCCAATGGCGTTGCAGTCGGCGAACACTAGCCCCTGTCGTGCTGTGCTCCAGAACTCGGCACAGTGTTATACTCAGGGGCTGTTTCACCCCTCTGCCACTCTGCAGGGTCTACTGTAGAAGTATGTGTGTGGGTATGTGTGTTTTTATTGTGCTAAAGAGCGACAGTCAGTGAAGGCCAAATGTGTGTGTGGGGGTGGGGGACTGCACTGCACAGTTTGTGTGTGCTAAGGTGATGGTCAGTCATCTTTAAGGACACCAGTGTGGTTGCTGTTTCACAAAGATCTTGTTTCCACTCATGATTTGGGGCCATGCTGTTTACAAAAGCTGCTGTATTGTTGCTAACATAAACCTCAGTTACACACGCACACACACACATACAGCATGACACATACATTGGTAATAATATTGACACACACTTGTTTTCACATACAGATAGACACTTAGTCTCTGCTTCATGTCTCTCTGCTTTCTACTACAAATTAACTGCTGATTATAAACAGAAATTTGAACATATGCACTCTCACACAGCAGCTGGAGAATACAGGAGCCTACACTGTATAAACACATGCTCACCTTTTTGAATTGTACGTTTTTGGATTGTGAGGCATGTGGATAATTTTTCCGCTCATGCTCTGAGCTTAACTGCATCCTGCACTAAGGCAGCAAGGCTTTGTTGTCCATTCCAGTGAACTCTTTAGATGTCCTTTCAACCCCTGTCTGATTGTTCACTCCTTTCTGAAGCTTTGCATTTGTTTCACCACTGCTTACTGCTTTGAGATAACACTGGAGTTTATAGCAGCTGCTGTTGCCCCAGAATACAATTCCCCTGCTCTGTTCGTGTGTGCCTTGCTGTGGTCTGCTGTGCACCGCTCTGTTCTTCTCAGCTCTGCTGTGGTCTTTTCTGCCGTGTCCTGTGCTGCTCTCTGCTCTGCTCAGCTCTTTCTTTACTCCGTTGTGTTCTGCTCTGTCCTCTCTGGCCCTGTAGTCTTCTCCTTTGTTCTGCCCTGGTCTGCTTTTATACATATGCTCCTCTATTCTCTGCTTTGTTCCACTTTATTCTCTTCTGTCGAGCCCTGCTCTGCTCTGTTTTATCTGCTCACACCCTCCTCTCCCCTCGTCTGTTTTCTCTCCTTTATTTTCTCTCCTCTCCTCCCCTGGTTTTCCTCTCTTCTCCACTGTTCTGCTCCTCCCCAACCATTGTCTGCGCTCCAGACCTGCAGTTTTATAATCAACTTAGCTGTGTTGTTGATTAGATCAGTTACGAGCGCTGCTAAGATCCTTCGCCCCTCACTGCCTTAACTAAATTTGTTTGGTGATAACCTTTGTCTTCAAGTGTTCAATCAAGAGATTAGCATTTGGCCTACAGTCTATATACTAGAAACTGAATGAATGGCTGGTTGCCTGGCTCACTGGCTGCCTGGTTGGCTGGACAGGTGCCTTGCCGCCTGGTTGGTTTGCTACTGAGTGAATCAGTGGCTGATTTCTCATAGGGTGGGAAAACCAGTCTCCAAGCAATTCAAACACATTTTTGTAAATTTTCAAACAGACCTTTCAGGAAAATCATATATAAATCAGGTAGAGGCACAATTCATTCTTAGCTGTTGAGAATGGTGGTCTAGAAATCATCCATGAAAATCAATTGAGGCTAGCAACTGGGATATGAGGCTAATCAGCAAACTACAGCAGTGGTTCCCAAGCTTTTTGTTTTTTATAAGACTTATCCTCAAAGCCCCATCACAGACACCACCAGACATGTTCCAAATTTACTCAGTTGAACTGATTTTAAACTGGATATTACATACACAAGTTCATATTATTGAACTTTCAATTTTGATTCATACAACTACCACTCAGAAAGGCAAAAGCTGGACATTCCAACCAATTATCCATTATCTTTAGCCATTTTAATAATTCATGCATCACTTTCAGTTATCTGTTTAAACTGTTTATACTTTTAGCTATTTCAACTCATCTGTTCTTTCTCTTAATTGTGTTGACTCAATTATAAATTCTTTCACTGGGTGCAAGTTCCTGTGTTTGGGAAACACTGGTTTAGAGAGACTTTCTGCCTCTCAAAAAGTCACCAACTCATGAGGAACAATTTAAACTGTAGATTTAGAATAAGCATGACACACTGAGCCCCAGGCCCAGAAATAGGCCCAGGAACTGCTGGATCTATTTCTTGTTTCAGATTTATTTTGAGACAGATTTTTTTTTTTTTTTTTTTTTTTTTTTTTTGGTGAGTTAATTTAGGAGATCTTCCCCAGAGCAGCAGCCATGTTTGAAAACTTGATGTTCAAAATTCTTATTGAAAATCTGAAGCAGCACAGCAAATGGTGAAGGGAAGAAGGATGGAATGGAGGGAGCACCTGTCAATCATTCATTTTACAGCCCAGTGAAAGGCTGCATGTTACAGCAGTTACATATGTGCTAAACCAAACTGAACAAAGCAAAATTTGAGGGACAGCTCTGGGACACAACAGCTGTGTATCCCAGTCTGATACTTAATTCTGGTAGGGATTGTGACTATTGGAGATGATCACACATCACTTTGTTGTTTTGATCACACATCACATGTTTTTCAAGCGTGTGGATTACAAAGCAGCTGGTTCAGTATGGGATTCATGGAAATATGTAAATCATATCTAGTTTACAATTCAATCGACTGTTGAATGATGAAGAATTGCTGTATGGTCACTGTCATCTTGACTTTATAAGCCATACATTATGTTGATCCCTCTCTGCTTAGCATTTCCTTGTCCAGCCCTTAGTGCTTCACAGAATACCACAAGAGAAGGACATGTCACTCCACTAAGTAAATTAAGTCCACTGTAGCCAGCACTGTGACATTCCAGCTAATGCTACAGTATGAGCCTGACAAGTGAAGATAGCAGACAGAGGAGGAAGAGAGCAAAGCACAGTGAGCAAAAGATGTTGCAGAGCGAGGGAGAGACAGACAGCGAGACCACTGGTGAGCAATACACAGCAGTGTGAGAATCATGAGTTTGACAACAGTGGCCCTGACCTTGCCAGGCGTGGACAGGTTCCAAATGAGCTTGGAGTTGGAAAGGTGTCAAGTCCTTTTAAGCTCTGTGGACATTTTTGAACTTCTGTTGCCTCAGTGAGGCTTTCAATAGAGTGTTTATATGTTTGTGTGTTTGCATGTGTGTGTGTGTGTGTTTGTGCATCCTGCTGTGTGCATGCAGAACACTCTGAAGTAGCATTTTGACCCTATTGAGCTGAGGAATGAGTGTGTGCCAGCTCGATGGACAGTGTGTTCACCTTGGTGTTTGCGTGTGTGTATGTGTGTCTGAGCTAGCTGTTCCAGACTCAGTATATAAAGGCCATTTGAGTGTGTGTTTATGGGGCAGGCCAGTGGGAGGCGTTAAAAAGGTACCTGGCTGTGATGGGGCTTGATTGGAACTAGGTCAGGATGCTCCTACTCTGTCTCTCCTGTTTCTTCCCTCTCTCTTTTCTCCAGTTTTATTGCTGCCTCTCTTTCTCCTCCTAAATCTTTTCATCTGTCTCTGTCACCAAATCTCTTTTTCTCTGCCAGGTTTATTCAGTTCCTTACTTTTCTGTGTTTCTTTTCTGTGGTCTAAGTTGCTGGAGCCTTCTTGAGATTCTAAGGATTGTTACAATTCCAAGATAATAATAATAATAATAATAATAATAATAACAACAACAACAACAATAATAATAATAGTGCCATATATTTTACATTTTTCTGTCATTCTGAATTACATCCCAAATTTTCAGAGTTTTCACAACCTTCAAATGTGATTTAATCTTGACCAGATATCACATATACAAAATTTGGAATGAGCTGTATAAAAATGATTGCCTTTTTCTTTTAGAATAAGACATTTTTAAAATTGTGCTGTTAAGGTCAGTTCATAAATGCTCATAACTTGAAATTAGTATAAGCTATCATAAACATTTGGTGTGCTTGTTCTAAATCTAGGTCTAAGGCATCTAGATTATAATCATATTAATATCTCTTAATTATTTTTCTCTGAAATTAATATGACATGATCTGTGGTCATGTCTCAGTCAGCGTGTGAATTATAAACAGATTTTCTAAACTCTAAACTCTAAACTTTGTAGTAGTAGACTGCACCAAATCCTGCAAAAATGTGACATGGCTTTGCTTGCAGTGGTCAATTACAGAGTCCATCACTCAAAATTTTGAAATCTGTGATGTTGTAATGTTAAACCACAAAGTCCTGGGTTCAAATCTAGAGGAAGACCTGTCCTGCAGTCACTGTCACTCCTCCACTCTATCTCTTGACTTCTGCTGCTGTCAGCGGGGTGTTAAAGTTAAAGAGGCCTGGAGAGCTGTGTTGTCCTGATGGTCAAGTGACATAGACACATGTCATGTGACAAAATGGTTTCTGATTCATGTCCAGATTGTCAACTTTGGTGCGTTCATCTTCCTGTTTCTCTCCACTGTCTGTCATGATCTGTGTTCACAAACATTGACTCTTGTCACTTGTTGTTAATACATATACAGCATGTAAAACAATGTGCTTGGACCCATGTCTTCTGTAGGTGATTATATTTTTTATTCTTAGATCTTTTAAGGCTTTTGAAGATTTACTCCAAAATACTGAGAAATTAGGAAATCAGGAGAAGTGTTATGCCTCAAGTGTTTTATGCATTATCTCTGAAATGCAGAGAATCCAATCTGTTCAAGGGCTACCATTTTAAATTAATTTCATGATAATTAGTTTTAATGAAGAACTGTCTATCATTTGTCAAAAGAAAATCAAATCAAAACCTCACATCTAGTGCCGTTTGCTACCTCCCCTCCTCTCTGTGCTTCTGTTCCTGTCTTGTCATCTCTTCTCTTTCTTCCCATTAGCACAATTTATTACACTATTTACACATTCAGTTCCCAAGTCTGAATACACACATGGATACCACTCGATGCATGCAACAAATTCACACCTCCCCCCACCACTCACATCCTATATCCCAAGTGTGCATGCAGCAAAGCTACAGTATGTTTGTCTGCCTCGACCGCACAGAGCCATATGAGGCATGTTATCATTCTCCATATAGATTCCTCCTCTACAAATCCAATAAGTACATTGCACCACAGTAATTGCTAAGGAGTGTAATTCATGACTAATTCATGTCAGGGTTAATTTATTAAAAATGACTTATCAATATTTCACACAACTCCTCCATTATTCACACCAGAACATGCGCTAAAACGTATCTGTGTCAGGCCGTGGAGTTAGCATGGCAAGTGTTTTTCTGTGTGTGTGTGTGTGTGTGTCTGTGTCTGTGTGTCTGGTACTGTGTTGTTCTGATTTACAATAGCTAGAATCCTCCTCAAATAAAACTAGGAAGGATACATTCACCGAAATGTCTAATGCTGCACAAATATGAGGCAGTGAATGTAGAGGATAGTGATACCGTAGCCTGTCGGAGTCCAGTCAGTGTCACACACTTTCGTTCGCCAGGTGGAGACAGCTGCTGCTGCTGTTTGAATTTTAATTCACCTGCTGTACAGTACAGCTGAGATACTCTCCTCTAGCTGCAAACTGACGGGTGCAACAGGATATCAAAGGACGGGGTTTAGTAAGTGGGTGGATGTGTGCCTCTGTCTTATCATGCTACTCACACAGTGTATGCATAGCATCCCTTGCATGCATGTTACTTAATGCCATCTCTTGGCACATACAGTTGCTTTAGAAAATACAGAGAGGGGGTTAGAGTATAGGTTTGTCTTCACATGTTTATTTGTGTTTTCTCTCATGGCAAGAGGCAGTGAAGGTGACAGTCATCCAGCTCTGAGCAAGACATTTAACACATTTAAGCCCCAGTGGAGCTGCTCAGTGGCCCATTAGAGGACCGACCGAGGAGCTTCCACATGTGGATGTACTGTATATACCTCAGTGAGTGTGAATGATGGGAAAACGGCAAGACTGCGTTGACACGTGTGTGTCCAGTTTAATTGGTAGTGATACAGGAAGTTCAGAGGAGGTGACAGAATGGAGAAGAGAGATCGAAGAGGGACCTTCCTGTAACCACACTAGTGGTGAGAGGAGAGGGGAGAGAGCTTTGCAGTCTAGTAGTAATATGTCCCATCCCCTCCCTCTTTTTCTTTGAATCCCACCTCTCCCTCTCTCTCTCTCCGTCTCTGTCTCTTTCCCTCCCACCCTCTGTGAGATTATCGTTACCATAGTAACGCAACAGATTGGCTTGGAAGTCACAGTGGTTGTGGGTGCCATGGCAACACACATATGCTTGTGTTTCGCTCCTGTTACTGCCATCAACATGTGTAGGATGCACACACGTACACACATATAGGCCCCACATTGTAGCATGTAACAATAGCTTGCTCAGTAAAGATTAAAGGGGGCATCAGCGTCAAGTCATTTTGTAAATGGCTTATGATTTATGCAGCAGATTCTGTGCACTTTGTATCAGTGCCAAAGCTCTACAGGATGGGGCTGTTAGCCGGACACATGGGGCTGCATGAGACGGTATGATGCTGGATGATTCTGCTCTTCACAGCCCATTGAAAATATCAATATTTAATACAGGAAATAGAAAAAGGAAGCTGGCATTAGAGTAATTGCTGGATTATTACATAGTCCCTCCTATTCTGTACATAGGACAAGCCTAGATCAGTAGATGGATACAGATACATAGAAACATAGAAAGAGATCAGGTAAAACAATTTGAGTGCAGCAGAGATGTGGTAAGATGTGTAACGTCAAAGTAGAGCTGCAGAGAGGTTGAGTTTCATCGCTCTCTCCTGAGGAAAATGACGGCTCAAGACAAACAGATTTTGCTTGTGAACGTGTGTCCTGATACATGACCCAGTCTGATATTTACAGACCCCATCAACACCAAGCCAGTTCCTCACATACACAGCCACACATACGCAGACACACACACCTTCTCTCGTCATTTATTTATTCATCTACATATATATGGTGTGCACAGTTTTGAGGCAGTGTTTCCATGGAAACAGTCACAGAGAGAGAGGGAAAGAGAAAGAGATGGAAGGAGAGAGAGTCAAGCATGAGGGAGTGAAAGAGTTAAGACGTGTGTGTGTGTGTGTGTGTGTGTGTGTGTGTGTGTGTGTGTGTGTGTGTGTGTGGGATGACAGTGAAGTGATCTGAGTTTACCTGACATAAACATTCCTGTTCTCATATACACACACTTACACACTCCCACGCACATTCACCATAATCACTGCAAGAGTGTGTGTGTGTGTGTGTATGTGTGTGTATGTGTGTGTGTGTGTGCGCGTGCACGTATGCTTGCGCGTGTGCGCATGTGTGTATGTGCGTATGTTGTGTTTAGTTGAAGGGAGGTGAAATGATTTCACCTGACAGAAACAATGCTGCTTTCTTTCGGTTTCTCCTTCTCCGCCACACAAACACACCGACTGAAGTAGACACACAGAGCCACAAACAAACACAGATACGCACACACACACACCAACACACAGTGATCTGACAAGCTGCTGGTTGGTGTATTATATAGTACTTTTTGTTTTATTTGACGCCAGATACAAACTGCATTGCTCATTTTTTTGCCTCCTTTCTCTGTCCCTCTCTCCAGAGCTTGCTTTGTTGTTTGTCAGCGGGACACTGCAAGACTTGGTGTAAAAATTAGTCAGTTTATCTTTTCAGACAATGCAGCTAAAATTTCAACAGTTTCAACTATTTTTTTAAACAAGTTACCCATGTGCGTCCAGCTAGAAAGACTGGAAACAGGGGGAAACAGCTAGCCTGGCTCTGTGCAAAAAATAACACACTCCACTTACCAGCACATCAAACACTCACCATTTAACATGTTATATCTTATTTATTTAATCTGTACTAAAAGCGTAACATAAAAAACATCTACAATTGATGGTTTTATACTTTTTGTATGGATTAAGTAAATGTGCTATAATGTGTTAATTTGTGAGATTTAAAGGTGCTGGTACGTTGATTTTGTTATCAGTGGACAGTGGACTATTTCTCTCTGTTTCCAGACTTTGTGCTAAGCTACGCTAAGGAGCTACTGGCAGTAGCTTTATATTTGATGGACAGGTAGGAGAGTGATGTCGATCTTCTCATTCAACTGCCCATCTAAAATCAAACAAGCATATTTCTCAAAGGGTCAATCTATTTCTTTCTCACAACAGCATGGGTGTACACAACGAACCTGTAACATATGGGATGATTGGAGGAATCATTTGCTAAAATTCATTTCCCTCAGTCTTGTCTTAAAATCATCTCCTGCAGTTCTGCTCAAATGTCTGTCTGCAACTGATAACTAATGTACAGTACATTCATCTATTAATGGTAAAACTGGTTAGACAGTAGCTGATACCTATTTCCTGGGTGATGATGAATTTGTGTAACATCAATCAGTTTGTCTGAAAAAATAAATGCTCAAGAAATAAACTGACATACAGTGAAACGTTTGGGAAATTGAGCCATTAAACAAGAAAGGAGATATAGATATATAGAGCAAATAAAACACCTGTGAGCTGCCACTGCCAAAGATATTTGTCAGCAAGTGATATATGCCTCAACAAGTCTCTTTCTCTGTCTCCCTCTTCAATGTTTCCCTCCACAGGTACCTGATGAATGTGACGTTTGAGGGACGTAATCTGTCGTTCAGTGAGGATGGATACCAGATGCACCCCAAGCTGGTCATCATTCTGCTCAACAAGGAGAGACAGTGGGACCAGGGTGAGAGAGAGATGTTAGAGAGGGCGGGTGAACATTCACGTATATGGACATGTGTGTGTACATCTGTATTCATGTTGCTGGTTAAATTACAAGAAAAATGGGCATAAAGCGATCATGTGTGGCCTTTATATTCCAAGCAAGACCCTGCTGTCCTCTGGTGTTCACAGTTAAATAATGTGTAAGATGACAGGATTGCAGCAGTGCCAGAGAGTCAGCTGTATCCTCACAGTACCAGATTGGTTCATGAGATTCTGTGTCTTTCTATCTACATCTCTTATCAACTGATTTTCACTTTTTAAGCATTTTAAGCCTTAAGCTTTATAGGCACTAGTCTGATTAGATATTATCAACTAGGCAAAGGTGCCTTTGAGCAATGTACTGCAGCACAGACTCCAGAATGGTGATGTACTAAGAATGCTGCAGGTGTCCACAGCTGTTCATTTTAAAAGTTTGCTAAACTATTTAATATTAACCATTATTTATGTAACATTGTTACAAAATCATCCTTCACTTGGGAGGTTTTTGTCTGCCAAAAAAACTTTTTTTTTCTAACTTATTTGACGACAAAGAGATCAGAACTTACATGGAGCAATTAAAGTAAAAACATCACGACTGGCCACGTGATACTGTGTACAGGCAGCCTCATCATACTGTACATATGTTATTGTGAGGCTACAGCAAAAAGAGCTGCTTTATAAGATAAATAAAATTAAAATGTGAAAAGATAAATACATAAAAATAAAATACATGTTATGCATGTGGTGGTTGGATTTGCTGCAGATATCAGAGAATTTATAGTCCAATGAGACTCTGAAAAGTTCCTGTCACAGGACCTCAGGTGAACCATGATGAGCCACTTCAGGGACCTCATTTATCAAGTCATACATCGAACAAGTTCTCATTGTCATGCAAACAACAATAACAAAACTTATCTATTCTACATCCATCTGTTTGTGCACGTATAGGCTCCCTTCAGAAACACTCCCAGAATATCAAATATGATCCGCCACATACTCTGAAAGTCCTGGTAGCCTTAATGCAGTAACTCAAGTAGCAAACAAGAACCAGAGCAAGCGACTTTATTGAATTATCCCATTGTATATGTGTTCCTACATTGTTACAGGTGTTATTTTATTTCTCATTGTAACACATTTCCATTGTTTCTGCTTTTCATTTGTTGTCATACAGTTAGATATGACAAGTGAATGCAAATGAACCATGAGTGATGTGGTGTGCACAACTGGTCAACTTCTTCCTACTGTACATAGAGCTTAGTATGACTAATAAGTTCAACCAGTGGCTTCAAAGATAATTAAATAAAGATGCAGTTTGGGGAGAGACAGACAAGAAGTTCACTTTTACATGGTGGTCAAATAAGAAAATTTCCACCAAAAAAACAAAAAAACAAAACAAAACAATAGAAACAACAAAGACATTGGCACTTAAGTGATTCTGTGCCCAGTTTGCCCAGTTTGCTAGTTTGCTTTTAATTGTTGCACTTTTTAATTGAAAATGCAGGCTACCTTGCTTAGATATATCAATTTAAATTAATCATACAAAAAAACAGAGGGCAGTTTTGCCCAGAATTAAAATTAACAGGGAAATAAATGTTTAAAGGGAAAATAAATTATTACTTTTGTTCTCAGAATAATCAGGCCATAATGAAACATTAAAAAGAACATGAAAACTGAAAAACAAAATTGGATCTTTAAATGACAAACTGGTATTGTGACAGTTTCACAATATCAGTATCAACAACGTGAACAAAACAACATTTTCTCTTTTAATTAACAGTTTTCCCTGTTAGCTCAAGTTAAATTAAAACATGACATCTGATTTCTGATCATAATCATATCTCTTATATGGAGCCACAGGTGCTCAGTGACACAATAAAACAAGATGACATACAGACAGTAATGGCATAGATTTACTCTAAAAGAAATGATTTCCCTCTTTTTCAAATGAAAAATGAAAATGTACGTCAACAGTAACGTTGTTTTGTGAATCTGTGATTTATGAATCAGTTGACCGGCAGTTGCATCTGTGTACCAATGAGAGTTTGCAGGTACACATGGTCAGGAGTGATGATAAATGTAACACCCCTTCAAGCACAAGAAGAAATTGCTAAATCAAATTCTATGCGTTAACATAAAACTGTGTCAACCGTTAAACTCAAAGTTCAGTTGTAAATAACTGCAGTGGTATTGGGCAGCTTCTACATGTGAATGTACGAAACTCTGTAGTTGAAAACAGAACTTTATCTGTACTCAGTCAGCTTTATCAAAAAAAATGAGGTTAAAAAAATTTCTGTTTTATAGACAGAGAAATAGTTAAAAAGTGTGGATGGCAGAGAAGGTGGTAGTGCAGATCAGGCCACAATAATCCTGAGTCAGACTCTGAACCAACAACCTTAAATGAACCCGATGCACCTCACCACCTGCACGGTCACCAGCATCTGTGTTTTCTGATGCTCCCTCTCTATTGTATCTGTGTCCTGCAGTCTGACTCCTTTGACTCTCCCTATTCTTTATTCTCAGTATTTCTCTCTTTCTTCTGCCTCTCTAATCTATATTCTGTCCTCTGATCAGAGAACAAGGTGAATCGCTCCCCTCCTGTCTCCCCCCTCTCTCTCTCTCTCTTTCTCCCCTTGCAGTCTGCGCCACCTCTTCCCTCTCCTCCTCCTCCTCTCTCTCTCCCTCACTCATGTTTAATTCGTAGCTTGACTTCCAGCTGAACCACTTTTCTTGGATCCTAATGAGTTCCAGCTCCTACAACCATCCTTCCACTGCACCTTTGAAGTAGTGTGAAGACTCTGTAGTGTCCAGTCCCGTTTTCTCCCCTCCAGGATGATTTTAACCCTTTTCTTCCCACCTCCCTCCCCCCTTTCTCACTCTCTCTCTTTCTCTCTCCGTCCCTGTCTGTCTCTATCTCTCACTTACCCTTTTTGTGCAGATAGAAGAAGGCTGCATTGTGCCCGAGGGATACACAGGCTCAGCTTGTCCACTCCAGGCAGGCTTGCCAAGTTTGTGTTCCCTGGAGTGCAGTGTGTGTGTGTGTCTGTGTGCATTTACATATTTAACAAGTGTGCAAACCTGACTTTACACACTCGCCCCGCAGCTCCCTGTCCTCCCCTATCTCCCATTATGGTGTGTCCAATTAGCTGATGATCCATCTCCATTTCCGCCCACATCTTTCCCTCGATGACAGTGGCCTACTGGACACTTGTAGAGGAAAGGGCATGGGCAGAGTCCCCAGGTGGTTTTATGTGACCGGCATCTGGGGGAAATTGACTAATTGATGACGCTTACTCAGTGGAGTAGAGCCACAAGGGCTGGAGGGCTCTCCAGACGTACAGCTGGACACTCCTCTACAGAAGAGCCAGCATTTTGCATCTGAATGAGCTGCATCTCCAGCTTTCTTTCTCTGACACACAGACACTGACTTGACTCTTTCACTCCATCCATAGTTTTACCGCTCCCTCTCCCCCTGCAAACTGCGCATACTCATAGCTCTCATTTTCTTCATTTAATCTCTCCATCCGCCTCTCTGTCTCGCTGTTTTCTCTCCCCACCCTCTCCTCTTGATCTGAATTCTGCTCTTTCCCCCGTTTCAGTCTCGTCCTTCATGTTAACCTTGCTCTCATTCTCTACGCTGGGTCCTAGTCGTCTCCTCTCCTCTCCTCTCCTCTCCTCTCACTAACTTTCTCTGTCTCTCTCCTGTTCATTCGTTGATTATTGTTGTTTTATTGACAGATGGACTAATCACAATGAAAGTAGAAAATGAGGCATAAAAAAACCAATTAGACTAAGATGTTTTTGCATAACAAACTCTACTTTGCTTTTTGGTCTAGTGAACGTTGTTTGCTATGTTAGTTAGTGTGGAATTTAATGTGAATTCATTTTTGAATTGGATTCCTGCCCAGTGATTCATTTCATGTATGTACTTTTCTGGTTCATTTATCATCACTCATCAGCACTCAGACTGACTCACAAAAGAATTTAAATTTAAGACTATTAGTCTCCATGACTGCAGTAAACCAGTGGTAAAACAACCAAGGATGCAATTCTAGATAAAAAATGTGGAGGAGTAAAATCTTTAACTGTGTTCGATTTGCTTGTTTGCTGCATCTCTCTCCAGGTGGGTAAATGGGAGAACGGTTCCCTGTCTATGAAGTACCATGTGTGGCCTCGCTATGAACTGTATGGGGGGGCAGCAACCAGGGAGGATGACCACCTGTCCATCGTGACATTGGAGGAGGCTCCGTTTGTCATTGTGGAAGACGTGGATCCACTTAGCGGGACCTGCATGAGGAACACTGTGCCCTGTCGGAAGCAGATCAAGACAGTGTGAGGCTCATAGCTCAGATATACCAAATCAGTGTCAGAGTCTGGAGCGAAATGCCTGAGAAACAAGAATAAGAATTCATGACAAGGCAAAACCCCATAAATTTGTGTGAATTCAATGGTACATGTTGTCCATCTGCCACAGTGGCTCACAGATTTACCTTCTGTAGAACTGACCAAAGCAGAAATGAAAAGAGAAAACCTGGCAACTGCCTAAATTTTGCTCGTGTATGATGTTAATTTCCCATGGCAGCTTCACACAGCCAGAGGTAGAATCAGTTCACACCTCATCAGTGTGAGAGGGACAGTGCCAGATGCACCAAATCACGATTACAATTAACAACTCAGACAGAAGTACATATTTGATTAAATAATTATCCATCTATTTGTCTGTCTATCTATGCAGTAATCAGACAAAGGAGTCAGGGATCTACATCAAGCGTTGCTGTAAAGGTTTCTGTATTGACATCTTGAAGAAGATTGCCAAGTCTGTCAAGTTCACCTATGACCTTTACCTGGTCACTAACGGCAAACACGGCAAGAAGATCAATGGAACCTGGAATGGCATGGTGGGAGAGGTGAGGAGATAACATGTCTGTGTTTGTCTTCCTGTGTCGCTTACTTCACACTCAACTTATCATGGTCATGGATGTACAAATTATTTGACAATCCCATTTGTAATTTGTTGGCAGAGCTTGCAAATGAAGATTGCACCTAACTCATACTTTGATGTTAGTGCTTTTTAAAAGGTGGTATTAAGACATTTGGGCTGTCAGAGTGGTGTGCGTATTGGCTGAAAACATTGGCATATTTGGCAAAATATCAGATAAGGAGAGGAGAATGACTTCTTTCTTTCTGTTTGAGGTCAGCACAGAAAATAAAATAGGCTTTAATGACATTTGGGGTTAGAGGTTTCAGCCTCGGTGCAGTCCTACAGACTGAAAAGGTGTAGGTGAAGCTACAGCTTATTGTGCTCTCCCTTTTTTGCAATACGCTTCCTATTTGATGTCAAGAGTAACATCAGAGAAATTTTACACTATTCCTACAACTCTAGTTTTAATTTCAACATCTCTTATTGAAACTAAATTTGTTACATGATTGCCAAAGATGATGTGATGATGATGTGTTAGTTTCACATAGATTCAGAGTTAGTTTGTTTCAATTGAATTTATCATAGAAGTCTCACAGCTGAAGTGCACTTTTGCATTTACGCATATCCACTAAGTAATGTGTAAATTGTTATCACCATGCAGTCCTTGTAAATCTGGGTTTTGGGAATGCTTGATAAAACCTGCTGAGAGTTTACTACATCAAGACGCTTGGAATTACTGCTGAGGTGCAGGTGAGGGTGAAGAAGAGATCAAAGGGGAGACAGAGTTACAGTCTGCGTTCACCCCTTTGGGCCTAATGACCTGTGTGTTATATTTAGCTTCTGTAGGAGCTGCCTGAATGGTTCATTTCCTCTTTGAAGTGCGTTTTCATACCTTGAATTATGAGCTTTCCTTTCCGGGTCAACCCTCTGCCCAACAGGCCTAACACTTGTGTCAGATGGGCTAAGCACCTCACCCAAGGGTGTGTACAGTTCAGTCAGCTGCAACAATTCACTTTGGGCTTTAAACATTCTCTAATCGACATTGGTCCCAAGGTAAGGTCGTTGTCAGATCTCATACTTCAACCTGTGAGAGTGAAATGCACTTGTGCTGTCTGACTTTGGCTATTTGTTAATGAAGGAAAAGGCCAACAGGTCGATAGTACCCCAAAGGTCACAGGTTGAAGACACGCTCCGTCCCTGTTTCTGTTGTTACTGAAGTTTGAATAACCTTCACAAGTCACTGACAAGATTATGTGTCCATTTTTTCATTGGCATTAAAACTTTTGCTATTCAGTATACATTGAACTGACCCATTTAATCTATTATATAAAGTCATTTAAGAGATCTTGCCAGTCAGCCAGTGTCTTTAGTGGGCACTGAGCTGTAAGTGTGGTCACCTGTAATAAACTCCATCACCCTGACAAAAAGCGCTGTAATGCGCCATCTCCCTCTCACCTCCACAGATGAATGGTCATTAGGAGGAGGGCATTCGTCTCCCTCTCTCTTTCACACACACACACACACACACACACACACACACAGACAAGGGACGCTTACGCATGAACGATCACAGAAATAAGAGAATATGTGCATGAATGCGGACACATGGACACAGACAGCATTCACATCCAGACTGTTCACATATGTGCACAGAGAGGACACACTTGTAAAGGCAGTTTGTCTCACTCTTTCTCTTGCGCACACACTTCACCGGAGTTCAGCCATATCTGCTGTATCTAACAAAACCACTCTGTGTCCCTCTGCAGTTGGAGCACAGCCAAAACTATAGTATCTCACACTCTTAATGGACCGAGATCTGGACGTGCCTCGGCACACTCCTGAACATTCATCGAGATCACTGAGGGCCTTTACGCAATTTGCCACAGCTTGGAAAGACAAAAGATCAAAAAGAAAGAAAAAAAAATCAATGAACACTTTGAGAAGGTCCACATTTTGTCCTAACTCGATTCTGGCAGTCAGTGTCAGATTTCATGGGCTGCGCTGACTTGTGCTGCCCCTAATGCTCCTAATCTAAAATATTAGAGGCAATACACTTGATTACATGAGTTTGGCCTTGCTAGCAGAGTCACATAAAGACGCTGGCACACACACACCAGCTGAGACACATACACGCACACAAACGCAGATCCTCCTCGCTCACTCATTCTCAATAACACCCACATGGGTCACTTTCATAACACAGAGAGAACAAGTCGTAGGAGGGAGATGGAGAGAGTGAACAGAGAGAGAGAGAGAGGGGAAGTGAGTACACTGCTGGATGGACTCGTTCTCTTCCCAGGGGAGACGTTCACACATTCAGACACACACACACACACACACACACACAACAACATGCACATCCGTACTTACATGCTGCCAGAACAAACAAGATTGAAAAGTTACAAATGCACACACAATAGACAAAGAAACACACAGACACTCACAAGCAGACACAAACACTTTGAAAAGTGTAGATAATGTGTAGAGTAGATGTGTAATATTCTCCCTGCCTGTAAAGGTCCACTTCACAGGTGGAGAACAAAGGTTCACTCCCTTCTCTTTTCCCTCTGTCTTTTTCCTTTATGACTCACTCATATGCACACACACACACACACATACACACTCTCACACACTGAAGAACATACTGGAGCTTTGAGTCACACACACCTTATTAACTCAGTGAGACAGTCTCGTCCCACTTTACCCCTGTGCTGTAGGGCTGTAAAATTTGGGGCTAAATATACTACCTGTGCAGAGGTACTGAAAGGAGGGAGGCAGGTAGAGGAAGGAGAGGCATTGGGGCGGCTATTTCAAGCAGCCATGACCCACTGTGGTAACCCACTTTCTTCTTCCCTCTTTCTGTCTTTTTCCCTCTTCCCCTCCCCTGGTGAACATCACGAGTGTCCACTCTGAGCGCTGTGTGTGTGTGTGTGTGTGTTTGTAGAAAGTGTGTTGGCCTCCTGTCTCTACCTGTCGTGTTCTATCTTTGTCTCCAACGTCTCCATTTTCATGTGTTTCTTTTCCTCACTTTGCTCATTCTAATTCCTTCTCCACTTTATTAATGCATCCACTTTCCCTCAAACTGTCCCATCTGCTATTATGTCAGATTTGATTTCCTACATTTCCCAAGATACCTCTGACAGCTAAAAGAGAGAGTAGTGAGTCTGAATCTGCTGCAGGGTTTATACAGGTTAATGGAGAAAGCAAGAACAACTGCAACTGCAACTTTTCTCCTTCACTCTGAACAGACTTGTTGCTGAATTTCATTGTGATCAGTTGACAAATTGTTATTTTGACCTCGTCTACAGTACAATGGATTCTGTCTGTATAAATGTTGAACGTCAGTATAAAATGATGTGTCTAGACACAAGTCATTGCTTTTGAATTATAAGGACTGACATTAGGACCTGATATTTACTTGTAATAGATTAGATGCTGAAAACATTTCTGCTAAGAGGCACACTCACATTTATTCATTCATCCAGAGGAATAAGAACAAAACCAATGACAAACTAGACCCAGAAATGCACGGGGCATCACATTGTTCCCATCAATTTCCTTAACAAGAATCACTCACATTTAGATAGACTGCACAATCACCTTCAAATGAACTGATAGGTGTGGTATGCTATTTTTATGCTGTTTTTTTTTCTTTTTTTACTGTAAGCTATTCTTAACTATGTTGACTGAATTAGTTTTTTGTTGCAACAGCACACAAGACTTTTCCCCCTCAGGGAGAAGCTGAAGTCTTAAGACAGATTTTTCCTTGATAGTGTGCTCTCTTCATTACCTTACAGTGCTTCAGATTGTTGGTTGATGGATGGATAAGATGTTTAAATGATGGATGGATAATGGACAGTCTCTTTCTTTCTGTTCTGTCTGTCTCTTACTTAGGTGGTGTTGAAAAACGCCCACATGGCCGTCGGCTCCTTGACCATCAACGAGGAGAGGTCAGAGGTCATCGACTTTTCCGTCCCCTTCATCGAGACGGGCATCAGCGTCATGGTCTCGCGTAGCAACGGCACAGTTTCGCCTTCGGCCTTTTTAGGTGAGGAGCACAGTAAACCAGCTGTAAAAAACTGATGATGGTTTTCAAAGATGGGTGGAAAGGAGAGCCTCATGGCCATGTTTTGACATTTTCATGAACATTGTAATTATGAGGTTATCATTAAACAGAAAATCTATTCAGTAATGGCCTTCTCTTCATGGTTGGAAATGGTGGCTTTTGGTTCTGAGTTGTATTGGTTGCTTGGACCCTGGTATACCTGCTTGCAGGTGTAGTTATTAGTATTATTATTACACCAAACAAAGAAGTGGCTCTTTAGCCTAAACCATTTCAGGTTCAGAGGTGAAATTTGCAGGATAGGTACCATGGATGCGGCTCTAGACAACAATGGTCCATGTCTGCCATAGGGCTGCTTGGTTTCTATTGTAAACCACACTTAACATTTTCAAATACTTTATCTTAATACTGTTACCTACATGTTTGGTACATTGAATTGCATCAAATCCATTTTGCCAGTAATCGCCCTTTTCTTTTCTTTTTTTAGCAGATATGTGAAATGTGTAGCATGTCCTTTTGTCAGTTTCACTGTTTCATTTTTTGACTCAGAGACACCAGATTGGTTTCTAAGATTCTTTGGAATGATTTTAACAATTATTTAAGTTTTATGTAACTGTCCTTTTGTCACTTCTCATGACAGAGAGAGTTAGATGGATCTTTGTCAGATCATTTCAGGTTGACGACCTGACCTAGAAGTGATTTAGTGGACACCAAGTTTAATACATTTGTGCCACGAGTTACACTGGAGTACATGATAATATAGCTAACTGTTTATTTATTCTTTCTTCCACTCCCTGTCTCTTTGCCCTCTCATATTTCCCACTCCTACTCCATTTCTGTGACTCTTCCTTCCTCTTCTCAATCTGGCGCACTACATTTGCATATCTCTCTTGCCCTCTCGCTTCATTTTCTCTTCCTCTCTTTCTCTCTGCCGCCCTCGCTCTTTTTTCCCTCTACCTCCCTCTATCCTGATGTCCCTTGTCTCTTCCCCTTCCTCTTCCTCCTTACAACCCTGTTTCCCCCCCTCTCTTCTCATTTCCTTATCTCTGTCTGTCCACACTCCCTCCTTCAATCCCTCCCCTCCCTTGTCTCCCTTCATCTCTCCCTCCCCTCTCTCCCTTTTCTCTTCCCTCCAGAGCCCTTCAGTGCGGATGTGTGGGTGATGATGTTTGTGATGCTGTTGCTGGTGTCAGCAGTGGCTGTGTTTATATTCGAGTACTTCAGCCCTGTGGGCTACAACCGCTGTCTGGCTGACGGCAAAGGTGAGAGGCCTCAGCTCAGCACACACAAAAACACACACACAGACACACACACATAGACACAGGCATGGTACCTGCACTACTGTTTGAGGATATAGATGCAAATGAATGCAGTCACTTTCTCTTCTAGTCCTCTAACCGTGTTGCCTCCCTCATCTCTCACTCTCTTTGCTCAGAACACACCAGATGGGAGGGCACACTTAGGGATGAATTTGGCAGTGAAATTATACCTTTGCAACATGTGCTTGAAGTGATTTTTTACTTTGACAAAGTAAAAGTTAGACTTGCAGCACTCGAACAAATAATTTGCAGTATCAGATCCATTTTGTAGAGAATATAATTCTAGCCTAATTATTATATCTGCATAACAATGAAACTCACTGCCAACACAAACCAGTCATACTGAATTCAGTCAACATAAAGCACTTGGTTAATGGTCATCACATCGAGGTGCTGGTGAAACTTTGAAAAAGTGCAGTGTATGCCCTAACCACCCACCACATTTAGTCCAAAACTTATATGGCAAAACAAATGAGTAGTATATAAGCATACTGTGTAGGAGACAGGACTGTGTTGATGAACAGTGAGGATGTCATAGTGTATCTGAAAATCATATAAATCACACTCAAAGCAAATACCTAATATAACACTTTATTTTCTTTTGGCATCTGTTTTTCAGTGGCCACTTTTCACCATTTATCCTAATTGATAAATTAAATCATAAGCCTGAATGAAGAACCGGCACTCACCACTGTTTTGTTGCCTGCTGTGTTTAATCTTCTGAGATTTTCTAGGGTTCTGATTTTCTGAATAGCTTCTGAATGGGATGACGTGTAGCAGCCAACTTGAAAATCTTGGATGTGAGACTATCACCAGCACATGAAAGCAGTACAGTAGTGAGAGAAAAAAGCTCTGATGGTGGAATTGAGTATCCAAAATCAAGCCGAGTTCTATCAGTCCACCAAATTTCAACATTCAAAGGGTGATGAAAATATAAAATACTTTTATCTTTGCAGGAGTTTGCGAATGAGAATCCACACATGGTGGCGGGCAATTTAGTCCTTCAGCAAAAGTGTGTTCGATGAGTAATGCACCAACTAGTAATTTACTCCAAACAAGCAAGTACAGGTACAGAGGCTTTGCAGGTTAATGCTTTCTGTCTCCAACAATACCACTGTGGATCGTCTTGTACAAACTGTCTTTTTGCACAATGACTGACAGAGACACAGACATGCACAAACATTGTGGGCCACCTCCACATACAGACCAGCCGTCCTCGCTGACCCAATGACTTCATTCTCCTCTCCTCCTCTTCATCCTCCTCCTCCACGCTGCTGTCTTTTTATCATTTACAGGTGTGTCTCACTGCCTTGGTTTCAGCACACCTCAAGTGCTGCTTCCTTCATACCGGACAAGTCATTTGCATTCATTTCCATTTTTCCCAAAATCACATGCCAGCGCTCTGACAGCAAGGGGCTAGTTTTGTGTTAGATCTCCCTAGCCAAAAAGATAAGAATCAAAAAAAAAAAAAAAAAAAAATCAATGTCTTCCCACAACTCTGTCTCTGATGTGGCTATATATAGACAATGGCTATCTTTTTTTCATTCCTCTCATCCTTCATCATGTTCTGGAGAAGATGTAGTCCTCCCTAAAGCACCGTTCTCTTCTGTGTGCCTCCTTGTTTTATCTGCTTGTAGCGCTGTGGGAGCTTGGTATCATGAAGAGTGCAGATCGAAGTTTGGACTCAAAGGATTCGACGCAATAATGTATCAATGGCTTCACTGCAGATTTGTAAAGCGCCGATTCATTTAACCAACTTTTATGCAAACTTCACAAAGGAGATATTTGGCACAATAACAACGGCTTGTCCATGAACAAAAGCTTCATACAACAATACACACCCACATGCTTGCACACACTCTCTCGCTCTTTCTCTCTCACACACTCACACATACCCACACAAACATTATGAACCAACTGCTAATCACAGTATAATGGCTGGAATGAAACAGTCTTCTGTCAGCTCATGGATGAATTGAATCACTATAGTTCTTAAGTGATTACAAAAAATCAATAATATATTAATTACATTCACATTTAAGATTAAGATTAACTTTATTGTCCACCTGAGTGGAAATTTTTCTTTGGCTTCTCATCCAGCACAATGAAAAATTTCTACAATTACATACGCCATACATACACACACACCCTTAAGAAACATTTAGCATGTACAACATACAAAGAGTAGTGCAACAAGCAGATAGCAGCAGTATCAGAAAGCTGGTCTTATAAAATAACACCCAGTCATCCTGTGTTCAGGGCCTGTATAGGATATGGAATAAAAGACATCTTGTATATTTTCCGGCTGGACCTGAATTGATGGCCTGATGGGAGCACCGCAAACTCTGAGTGTAGGGGGTGTGAAGTATCTGCAATTATGTGTTTAGCCTTCTTGTGTGCAGCACTGTCAAATGTATTGCAACATTGTTTTTGTTACTTGCCAATCATCCTCTCTTAAAAAATGAATCCTCCCCTGATGAAAGTTATAAGTTCAGTTTTTGTTGAAACTGATGTATGGTCATTTTGCAGGCGGCAGTTTGTAGTGTGCTGTGGTAGGTGTTTCTATTAATTTGTCCACCCCATTTATAAAAATAATGGGCTAATACATAGAAACAGCAATGCTAGTAGCTCTAAACGCTAAAGTTAGCCAGGTAAAATGGTCCCAAAGGCCATGCTAACATACTGATATTTACCTTATTCATCAACATGTGTGTTAGCATGCTAACTTTAGCTAACTAGCACTACACAGAAAACGTACAGCTGAGGCTGATGGGAATGTCATTAGTTTGTAGGTATTCAGTCACAAAGTATTAGACAAATAAAACATTTAATATTGATGATAATGCCAAGGAAAAGGTCAAGGGATCACCAAAGTTATTACAATTCATCCTGAGGGAGATATGAATGTGGACCAAAATGGTGGATAGACTGGATGACAGACTGACATTACCATGAAGTTAACATGAAGTAACAAATAACTGGATAAAACTTTATACTGCCAGACCAGGGTAGCTTTCATGAGAATGTATTTATATGTTGCCTTTCTGAACTGAACTTAGAGCAGTGAAAGAAGAATAGATGACATTTAGTTTCCCTCTGCCAAACAAAATCACTGCTCAGCTGGAGACCCACCAATATAAGCAGTCCAACTGTGTGTCCCACGCACTGGTTTAGAAACCAAGGCTGATCCGTCACGTATTCTTTAACCATGACTGTGTTTCTTTCAGAGCCTCACGGTCCATCCTTCACCATCGGTAAGGCCATCTGGCTGCTGTGGGGTCTGGTCTTCAACAACTCTGTGCCAGTGCAGAACCCCAAAGGCACAACCAGTAAGATCATGGTGTCAGTGTGGGCCTTCTTTGCTGTCATCTTCCTGGCCTCTTACACTGCCAACCTGGCTGCTTTCATGATCCAGGAGGAATATGTGGACCAGGTATCTGGTCTCTCAGACAAAAAGGTATGATGGAAAGTCTTTCTTTCATAATGTGCCACAATCTTCTAATCTCCCTTCTTTTTCATATCTGTAAGTCAAATTTGTAACGTAGATGTTTTAACATGCCAATCTCCATTTCTCCTTCTTCTGTGTTTAGTTCCAGAGTCCCAATGACTTCTCACCTCCGTTTCGGTTTGGCACTGTCCCAAATGGGAGTACAGAGAGGAACATAAGGAACAACTATCCAGAAATGCACTCCTACATGACAAAGTTCCACCAGAGAAACGTCAATGAGGCTCTGCAGAGTCTAAAGTCCGGGTGAGCAGCTGTACAGTAAAGTAGAGCTGTGGTACATTTAGTTTAATCTTGTAAAACCAGATTGACTGTTAAAGTCCACGCAAAAAGATTTTCACATCAAAAATGAATGGAGAGTAGTAAGTATTGAGAGTCTTAAGTCCCACATTGACAAAATGGTGACTATCATCTTGAACTATTAAACAATACATTCAGTACATGTTAATGTCTTGGCTTCAGGCATGTAAACATCTCTTATGTCAATAGTTTATTATATTTAAACCTGCCCATTTTTCGCATTTTACTAAATATATTTTCATTTCGTTAAGATCAAGGGGTGGAATTCAATTACATTGTAGCAGCTGTTATAGTTTTTAAGGGAATCAGCACAGGAGAGAAAATATGGAAAGGTCAAATGGTCATGGGCATCATGCAGTGTACTGTAATATAAAGTGCAAGTTACGTGGATATAGGGTTATAAATAGTCAGTGCTAAAGTGTTTTGTTTATGTCTTTCCTACTTGTCTTCATGTAAACATATTGTAGTGGAAAAACTCCAATAATACTTTTACTCCCCCTCTTCAGTTTTCATAGAGTGTTCCTTTTCGCCAGTCTGTGTGCCAGCTCCAGCCTTTGGCAAACCAAGTGGAAGTCTATTACACTTATCAGCAGCTTAGTGCTATTTAGCAGGTTAATTGGAATGTTGTAGCGGTGATGTCTGACTCCGAAGTGCTAATTAATTGTAACCTATCTCTCTCTCTCTTTCTCCCTCGCTCTCCTTTTCATTAGCAAACTAGACGCTTTCATTTATGACGCAGCTGTACTGAACTACATGGCCGGCAGGGACGAGGGCTGCAAGCTGGTGACCATTGGCAGCGGCTACATCTTTGCCACCACGGGGTACGGCATCGCCATCCAGAAGGAGTCACTCTGGAAGAGACATGTGGACTTGGCTATCCTTCAGCTCTTTGGAGACGGTGAGACAACGTGCTGTTTTCTTCCTCTGTTTTATTCATAGACAGTGCACTGTTTAATGCACTCAGTGAGCAGAGGCTCTGTCATGCATACAGCTGTGCTGATGTGATGAGTTGTATATTTAATTACTCAAAGATGCACCAGATAGTGACTAAGATAAGACTATACTTTACCAGGGAAAGAAACAGAACATAACTTCTGATTGACAGTCCTACAGCAATCAGTAAAGGGATAAGTCCATGGTCTGTGGTCTTATTTTATTTTATTGGCTCTGTCCATCGTTTCTCTCTCGAGAAACTGCTATCTAAAGTGGTTCATTTGGAGGCAAAACCTGAAATTTTGCTAATAATGCCTCCTAGCACAAGAATACAGTGAGTGTGTACAGGTACATTAAGTACTGTCAAGGTAAACCCTGACTGATCTGCACAACAGATAGTTTTAGTCAAAATTTTACCAATGGTCTTTGTATTTGCATCTGACTTATTTTTAACGTGGATATTCCCAGAACTCAGTGAGTACAATGTCACCATAACCACATCTATGAAAATAAGATCCAAAATGTAATAGCCATCTTTCAAGTACTAATTTAAGGCGCTGGATTTACTCAGAATTTGCCCACAAATCTCTTCTGTATATTAGTGTAAAATAAAGTATTTGTAAGAATATCTACCATTAACTCATGCAAAAAAAAAAAAAAGGTTTCTCGGACAGTCATATTTTGGGTTTCACCCACTCCCATCTGTTCAGAATAAGAATTGGCAGAAGGAGGAAAAAATTACAGTTTATGTAAGGAATTTGAGTGTCTGGGTCCACAATTTTAGTGTTTAACTGGCTCTTCAAGTCAGGTGTACAGTAATCCCACTCTCTCATACATCAGGTACAGAGAGAGAAGGTGCTGCTGGAAATATAAGTTGAGATTTAGCTCCACCATGGGGGCCCTACGCTTTATGATCACGCTTGCCTTTTATGGGAGACTGTCCAAGCTCTCCAGGGCTTGTTCCTTTGAAACGCACTTCATTCCTGTCAGCCCTTGCCCGAGCATTAATGAGACTCAGAACGAGCAGGGAATGAAATGAAATGTGTTCAAAATGTCCATTCCTAACCCGTATAGCACATGCTTTATGGTTTTCAAGCAAAAACTCTTGATTGTAAACAAGTCAAAATGTGACAGACAATGGCTTTTTGCTGAGTTTATCGACTTTAACAGTCTAATTTCACAATGTCCTGTTTTGATATACAGCTCAATTCAGAATGGGAAATGTAATGGAAGTTTGGCGTGTGCTGTAGCTAGTTTATTTGGGCATGGTCCAGCGTGTTGTGAGCATCCTGAACCAAGGGCCCTCCGGGGCCCACTATAGTGCGTCCCAGTTAGGGGTGCCAGCATCGCTCCTGGTGTATTTCGACACCGTGTGCGCATGAGTTCGCGGGTTTGTGTGTGAGTGTATGTGTGTGTCTGTGTGACTGTGTGTGTGTGCGGGTGCTCATGTGAATATGGGTCAGGCCTCTGAAAATTAGAGTGCGTATGTGTAGGAAGCAGGAAGGGTGTGTGTGTGCGTGTGTGTGTGTGTGTGTGTTAGGGAGATAAAGAGAGAACAGAGTAGAGATGACTGACTATTTGTGACACAGGTTTATTTTTATCAACCTACATACAATTCAGTAAGCGTTGTGTGCATCTTGTTTCTGACTTATTGATTGTAAGTTTGATTATTTATGTGTTCAACTTACAAAAATATATATTTTTTATTTTTTTAATTAATTTGTGTGTGTCTGTGCATTTTTATGTATTAACACCTGTGTATGCATGTGGTTGAATATGGGTCGGCTTGCAGTAACATCCCCCTGTGCCACTGCAACAGCATTCATACACGAACCAAGCGGCCCTGTCTCGCCCCTCTCAGGATTTCAATGTCACTTTGCCACGCCTCACCATCCACTCCCCTCCTGGTGGCCTAGAAAGTGATCAGACTCACGTGGAAAGCCCAGTGGCCTGGTACGAAGGCTGGAGGGGAGTCTGGGTAGTTTGACGCAGGCCTGAGCAAAAAATATATCACAGCTGTCGTGAAAAAGAAACTGCAATTTTGATTGGTGATTTTCTAATTAGCTGTTGGATGGAAAGTTTTGAAGTCATTCAGCTGAGTTCAGTGACTTTTTGTCCTTAAAGCCAATCAAAGACCTGTTGCATCATTTCAGAGACACCAGACATCAGTTAGAAAATAATGACTTTTCCCTCAGCTCTTTGTTAACTTTCTCATCTGACTCTTGACTCTAAAACACTTTTGTTATAGTAACTTATGTATTCCATACTTTTACTTATTAGACTGTGCAAAGTGACAAGAAGTAAGAAGAGGGCAACAGAAAAGAAGACAACAGGCAATAAAGATTGATATAAAACAGCTGAAAGCAAGAGGTTTTATGTAAGAGTGCAATTAACTACCTGCCAGTCTACAGCTGTCCTATTTGATTATATAATTCATTGTCATTCTCTCAGTCTCTTAGTCTTCCAGTGCTCTTCATTTTATTCTCCTTGCATTATTGTCCAGAGTGCAAGGAGAATAGCAAAAAAGTTGCAAAAGGACTAGTTTTTAAAGAATACACTTATTTGCTCTCTGGCAGAGAGTTAGATGAGAAGATTAATCCCACTCTGATGTCTGTACAGTAAATATGAAGCTATTGCCAGCAGCTAGTTAGCTTAGCTTAGCATAAAGAAATAGCTCCACACATGACCATAGCAAAATAGCAAATTATTTTTATACCTAGGTTTTTGCAAGGATTAAACAAACCAAATGTAATCTGTTAATAGTTTATTTGGAGGTGCTAGTAGGTGTTTTTTTATTTGTCTTCAAACTTGGCCAGGTTAGCTGTTTCTCTACGAGTAGACAATGTAGTTGAGACTAGGTTTTTGTATTTGTGACTTTGTGGTATTTCAGATGTTTGTGGGAATGTACTACAGAAAAATCGACACTCATCTGTCTAAAACATTAATATGGTTGAAAAATTCCCATTACCAGTAATGATAAAATCAAATTTTTGCATTAACATTTATAATTGACACTTTTTTTTACAGTGTTCAGCACACAGTGTGTAACTGTGATGTCCTGGATTCAAATCCTGTCTGGGACAATTATTGCATCCTCACACCATGTGTGCTCTTACTTTCCACTGTCAGATAACCAATAAACAACAAAATGGCTACAAAACGGTTGCAGTTGCCATTTATCACTTTATCAGCAGGTTATGACTAGAGGCTGTTGTATGACTGTGTCTATGTATTTTTGCTGGCATTCGTGTGTGTACTGTGCATATGCCTGAGTTTGTATGCTGTGGAGCTCCATGTTGTTGCTCAGAGGCTGGCCAGCGCTCTGGTGCAAGAGTCGCGCTGACATGCAGCGACAGCGGCTGAATGTATGATTAATTAACCGACGCCTGTCCTGCCACAGTCGGCTTTGATAGAGAACAGCTCGTGATGAAACAGAAGGTGACCCACAAAGAGACCAGAAGCTCAGGGACCAGCATCAGACGCATGGGCAGCCGCACGAACACACACACACACACACACACACACACACACACACACACACACACACACACAAAAACGCTTGTTTTTTACAATTTGCATAGATACACACGCTTTATTTACATGCTTGGTTTAAAAGCCCCCTGACACACAGTTACTTGCAGGAATGAGTGCAAATCAGATCAGTAAAATTAGCATGTGACCAATGGCATGTGTGTTAGGTTATAAAGCCTACTGCAAAATTCAGAGTTGTATTTCTCTTCTAACTACCCTGACCCCCCCCCCTTCTTCTGTTGCATCATCTCTCCATCCCTCGTGTCCACCAATACCCTTCCTGTTATTACATCATATCCCTCCTTTCTACTTTATATTTTACATTCCTTCCCACTTTTTTCACACCCCTCTCTTTATTTCAATTCCCGTACGAATTATAAAAACACTTCTCCACATGTCATCATCGTGCCCCTATCCTCTGTCTTGTCTCCTTTTCTTCTTCTATCTATCCCTGTATGGGAGATACAATTCCTTCCTTGCTTCCATCCCTCTTTCCCCAATTCTTTACCATCACTCCATCCCGCACTCTCATCCACCTCTCCCTGCCTTCTTTGCTTTCCATACCATCTGTTTCTCCCCTTATCCTCTCACTCTCTCACTTCCCTCGTCCTTCCTCCCTCTGTGCCATTACATTTCCAACATCCAGGTGAGATGGAGGAGCTGGAGTCCCTGTGGCTGACGGGGATCTGCCACCACGAGAAGAATGAGGTGATGTCCAGCCAGCTGGATGTGGACAACATGGCCGGTGTCTTCTACATGCTCGGTGCCGCCATGGCTCTGTCGCTCATCACCTTTATCTGTGAACACTGGTTCTACTGGCAGCTTCGCTTCTGTTTCATGGGCGTCTGCTCCGGCCGACCTGGCTTCGTCTTCACCATTAGCAGGGTGAGAAATGACAAGAAAATACATTTTTTATTTTAATGTATCCATGTGTGTGGTGTAGTACCATCAAATGCAGAAAGCAGCACATTTACCACTCTCTGATGAAAAATGTTGATCAGCTTACTTTTTCACAAATACTCTGATGACAGATTCACATTGCCAATAAAGTCTGTACAGAGCTGGAGCTGACACATTTCACACCTTGCTTGTGTTTCCAAGCATCAAAATCAAACATAAGCCCAGTAGTATCACACTTCGCTACCTGGCGCATTTTCCAAATTGTGCCGTGGCAGATATAAATAAACGGCAACTTCTATGCAAAACTTCCACCCAGCTTTCGGCAGCTACTCTGCTGTTTTTGTTAAAAGTTCAAACCAAAGGTGATAACTTTAACACCTGAGAGGGGGTGCTACCTACAGTGGGGTTCAGTTGTATTTTTTCTATGTGTACAAACTGCTTGGAGTAGCAGATGAAGAAATCCTTCCTCCTGTCTTTGCTTATACAGTGTGAATTGCCATTTTGTAAAGAAATCCTCATTATTATTGTCAGAACTCTCTGACGGGCATAAAAGTAAATACCCAGAACAGGCACCTCACTCATGGTTTAAAATATGATATTTTTTTGTATCATTAAGTTTGGGTTGTTCATTATCTCTCACTGGGTAAGACAGGAAAGTAGGGAGGTACCAAACATCTGAATAGGTTTTAATTCTCCAGTTAACCTCTGCATCACTGTATCCTGCTTGTCTCCAAAGTCACCTTCATTATTTATTTATTCCTCCCTACATCATTAGCTTTACTGTCTCTAATGTCTCTGAAATGAATGAAAATGAAGTGCTTGATTCCTCAAGGCTGTAGACATGCTAAATTTGTGAATGAGCATGTATCCTATGTGACAAACCAACCCAAATTTTCACTTCCAAAGTATAAACTGGCAAATGAGCTTTCTCCTCTTGTTGTGACGCTTAAGCCTTTCTGACGCCCATGAGGTAAATATTTACAAAATGTTGAGCCGAAATCAATATTTCACTCAACAAAAATCAGCCACAGAACCGGAGAGGGTAGATTACTGGATCCCAGGGGACCAAAGTCACCCCCAAGGTATTTGATTTGCATTCCAATTGTTTTGACATGGCTCCGGTGTAATTCACTGTGTGCCTCTGAAGGTGAACCGCTGCAGGCTAAACCACGTGGCTAATTTACAGCAGAGAGCCACACACTGCTGCTCTCTCCCTCCATTTGATATGCTGCTGTGGTGCCGGGGCTCCTTGTGCCAAGAGAGCAAGGCTACAAAAAAACATAACATTTTCCCCTCTCTGCTCTAATATTATGCTCCAGTGCCCAACTTTGATTATTTTGTATGGTGTTAATTTTATGTCGTTGCTGTTGCCTTGTTTATTGTTGTGTGTGTATGTCTGTGTCTGTTTGTGTAGAAGGAGCATAAAGTACCAGTTGCTAAAGTGTCAGTTGACTTCTCGTTTCCAAAGACAGGCTGCTTGGTGTTGTTTTTGATTATTACACCATTATAATTTGTTAGGGAACTAGATCTGGGAGCAATTATGCTTTGTATAACATTCAGTGATTGCTCTCATTTACAGAAATTACCTCTGTCTTTGCTACAATGTGACAACATAAATGAACATTGTGTGTCCACAAATAAAGCCAAATGATTCAGTATGGTAAAATATTCAGGGGAAATATTCATTGAGAGTGTTCATTTGCATATGTAGCAGTGAGCTCTGCATTACGAAACAACAACAGTGGAAATTATCGTTTATTATCTTTCCACAATCCTCGGCCACAGCATCACATTGTCTCCTTCTCATTTACTCGAGTGTTTTCTCTCCAGCCTCGGCCATTTCTTCCTTTTCTTTCTTTGGTTCTTGCGCTGCCACTCAGATTGATTCCGCTTTTTTAATTTCACAGCATAATCCAATAAACTTTATTGTTATTGCTGCAATTAACATTTAAGCTCGGCAGTGTAAAAAATGAGACATCTGTCACGGTTGGCGTGAGTCACGTGGCTTCGGTCACGGCTTCATGGTCGGTTAGCGTTCCCTCCCCTGGAGGAGCTCGGCAGTTTTGTGAGCAGCTCTCCCCCGGCTACCTGCTCCTCCAGGTCCCACCTGCAACACTGAAACAAATTAATTATATCGATTTAAAAAGCCTCTAATGACTTTAGAACAGTAAATGTATTAGAGGTTTAATCACCTCTCTTTTCACAGCCCTCACATCGCATCATGGCTGCGTTCATTAGCATTTAGCACAGTATACTTACACCACACACAGGCAGTATTAAATTATAAGCTGTACAGAAAGTACTCTATATGCAGTTGTACATAGGGGGCAGGTTGTTATTTGTTGATTTCCTGCCTCTCTGTATAGATTTTGTTGTGATCCCCTGGTGGATTGAACATTCTTAGGAGCCCTCAGGCCACAGTTATTGCTATTCACACATCCTGCCCAAATAATCAGCTACTGTAGCACTGGGCCGGCAACAATCTGCCAACTGTTACATTATGTGGGCATGTGGAGTGGACAAAACCTGCTGCTGAATATGAAGCAGCAGTCCCTTTGTTAAATGTCCGAGATTTGATGCACTACAGTAATAACTTGTTCCTGGTCGTTGTTGTTGCTTGTTTGTGTGTATATTGAATTTGTGTGTGTGTGAGAGAGAAAGAGCTTAAAAACTGCACAAATATTCATTCTGACCTTGCCCTCTAACACCTATCATTGCTCAATTCAACACAATCTTGGCATCTATAAACATGGAAACCTAATGGAAAGATTGTTCAAAGATTAAGGTGGATGCTTGTGGAAATTCAGACCAAGACAGGAAGACGTCATAGATCTCACAGGAGGGAAGATCAGTGACAGATTCAGCAACAGGTGCGGTGTAATCAGGACAATGAAAGAAGAAAAACAAAAGAGCTGAAGTGATGACAAATTATATAAAAAGGCAGATGGAAAAAAGAAACAGATGAGACCGATAAGCACCAGATAAACATTGAAAGATGGTTGTAAGTGACCCCCCCCCCCCCAACTAAAATACCACACAGGTGGGTGTATTTGTCTGCCTCAAGATTCCCATCCAAATCCCATATTTCTTGAATACTGTTGAGTCATATTTTTATTTACAGTATGTTAACCTCTCTTGGTTTTAACCAGTGTCAGGCTTTACATACTTGGCTGTTAACAGACTGTGAAATTGAAAGAAGTAATAACATTATCTATAAAACCGGAATGAGGGATGAAGGCCTTTTTGCTGCATTGCAGGCACTGCCGATGTAGCTAATTAACTACCAGAAACGAGTGGCTAGGGAAAGGAGGACCGAGGGTCAACGAGTCATATTAGTGGATAAAAGGAGGAGGATGGGGCAGAGTCATAGCTTAACCAGGAGAGGGTTTGACAGCTGCCTGACCTCTAACCTCTTGGCAGAGTCCTGACCTCTGCAATGGCAAGAAGCATGGAGGTCAGCTGATCTTTGATCTTTAACGGTGGAAAGCATCCCTTTATACCCATAGCCATCTACAGACATCCAGAAAAACTGAGTGAAATCATTGTTTGGAATTGATCTGATCCTTTACCGTCCCCATCTGTCATGCCTGCTTTGCTCTCCTCTGTACATCCATTTTTATCTGAATATTGTATCGTACATCACTGAATGCAAATGGGGCAGTTTATCTTTCTGTCACTGAAATGCTCAGCTATTGTCTCCTTGGCTTGGCCTTTCTCTTCAGAAGGGATTGTGCTGTGGCCGGTGGAGCCGAGGGGTAGCGGAACTGAGGTGTTTAATAACTGCCGGAGGATATTGTTCAGCTGAATTCTAATCACATTGATTAAAGGTATTGACCAGTGGGACTCAGGGGTTTTACTGCCTCTTTGCCTTTATCAATCATCCACCATCCAGCTACACTATCCCCTCTGAATCTTCATGCTGTATACCCACTTGCACTGTCTCACTTTATCTCACACTGGCTAATATATCACATTACTGTAAATGTCTGTAAATTACATGTACATCTGTTTTTATTGACTATATACTGTATTTATTGGGAAAGGTATTGACAGCATCAGCAAAAAGAGCTGTTTTCACTTCATCTAGGTTCTGAAGGTTCTAAATAGCAGGGTCATCAATGTAAATGTATATCTACTGTTTTTGTCAACTTGGAATACAATAACAGTGAATAATAAGAGTTTAATTCACCAACTGTTCAGTTGTTAATGCGGCCTTCTGCCTGTGTTTCCCCCACACAGGGCATCTACAGCTGTATCCACGGGGTGCAGATTGAGGAGAAGAGCAGCTCAGCGCTGAATTCCCCGTCAGCCACCATGAACAACACCCATTCCAACATTATGCGCCTCTTACGCACTGCCAAGAACATGGCCTCCCTGTCCGGGGTGAACGGCTCACCACACAGCGCTCTGGACTTCATCCGTCGTGAGTCCTCCGTCTACGACATCTCTGAACACCGGCGCAGCTTGGCGGGCCACTCTGACTGCAAGCCTCCTTACCTACCAGAAGACAACATGTTCAGCGACTACATCAGTGAGGTGGAGAGGACGTTTGGCAACCTCCACCTTAAAGACAGTAATCTGTACCAGGACCACTACCTGCACCACCATGGCTCAACGCTAGGGCTCAGTGGACCTCCTCCCAACAGACCCCATAGTTTGGGCAGTGCTAGTTCTCTGGAGGGCGGCATGTTCGACTGTGACAGCCTGGGCGGAGGGGTGGCTCCTATTTTCACCACCCAGCCCTGCTCAGCACTGACCCACAGGAATATGAGCAAGTTTGACCTGCTGTCTGGACAGACACCTCCCCCAAGCCAGGGCTTCAAGGGAGGCCTACCAGACCTGTATGGGAAGTTCTCCTTTAAAGGAGGTGCCTCCAGTTCCACCTACATCCCTGGGCATAGCTATTGCGGAGGGAGAGGAGATGACGATGGGAATATACGTTCTGACGTTTCTGACATTTCCACGCACACGGTAACTTACGGAAACCTGGAGGGCAATGCCAAGAAGCGCAAACAGTACCGTGACAGCCTGAAAAAGAGGCCGGCCTCTGCCAAGTCCAGACGGGAGCTGGACGAGATTGAGCTGGGCTACAGGAGGAAACCCTATCACATCAGCCACCACCACTACCACGGCCACCGCTCTGCCTCCCCACCACTTTTGCCCTCTGAACGCAAGAGAGGAGGAGGAGGTGGAGGAGGAAACAACGATGGGAGCTCCTATCTCTTCAGAGAAAAGGAGAGCGTTAGGGATTTTTATTTGGACCAGTTTCGGCCCAAAGAGGGCGTCCCTCAGTGGGAGCATGTGGACCTGACAGAGGGCCCTGGGAACAGAGACGGGGGTGTGGGAGCCTGCACCTCCCTGGTTCCAGTGGATGACTTTCTTAAGAGCAAACCCAAAAAGTCAGATTCAAAGAGTGGGGGAGGATCTGGGTTGGCAGGGGGAGAATGGGAGTGCAGGAACTGTCGGGCTAGCGGGGGAGGAGGGGGCAAGCAGATGTCCATGCACGGAGGAGGGGGCGGTGGTGGGTATGGTGGTGGTATGAGCTGCGGGTCCTCAGGAGGCGGAGGAAACAGCCGCCCCAGCTCTGCAACCTGCATGCGCTGCGAGGGCTGTAAAAAGACAGGAAACCTCTATGATATCAGCGAGGACAACAACCACCTCTTGGAACAGATGGGGGGAGGCAAAGGCGGGGGAGGAGGAGGTATGGGCGCAGGCCCTCAGTCTCAATCTCAGGCCCAGCAGAGGAGGAAGGGTGGAGGATTCGGCAAGCCACTTAGGCGGCAGCACTCGTATGACACATTTGTTGACCTTCAGAAAGAGGAGGCAGGTGGGATGGGAAGTTTGATGGGGGGTCTAGGAGGAGGCGGAGGGATGAGTGGTGCAGGTATGGGAGGGATGCTGCCCCCACCCAGGAGTGTTAGCTTGAAGGAGAAAGAACGCTACATGGAGGGCACCAGCCCCTTCGCACACATATTTGAGCGCCACGGGGGCTCGGAGAGAGAAAGGGAAAGAGACAGGGACCCATTGTTTTATGGAGGTGAGGGCCGGAAAGGACCCGGTTCACCATTTGGCCTGTTTAGAGGCGGAGAGGGCCTCCACCGCCGCTCCATCGGAGAGAGAGACATGAGAGACAGGGACAGGATGGAAGGAGGAGGAGCAGCGTTCTCTTTATCCAAATCTCTTTACCCTGACCGGGTAAACCAAAACCCCTTTATACCCACCTTTGGGGATGACCAGTGTCTGATGCATGGAGCCAAACAATATTACATGAAAAAGCAACAGCAGCAGCAACAAGTTGCCAAAAACAGCCGAAGTGACTTCAGGGGCCAGATGAGCACGACGTCATATCTGCCAGCGTCTGCCACGGCTGGGGTGATGTCTAACGTAGCCCCCCGGTTCCCAAAAGAGCTCAGCCTAGGTGGGATGAACCACCACGGCTCCATGCTGGGGGTTGGCCCCCCACGTCCCTTCAATGGAAGCAATGGCCATGTGTACGAGAAACTCTCCAGCATTGAGTCTGACGTGTGAGAGAAAAAGGTGGAGGAGCAGCGGACAATGGCAAGGGAGAAGGAGGAGAGGAGTAGAGGCACGCAGTGTTAGGAGATCAGGGATGATTTTAAAGACGCTGTCCACACACTGCAAACCTAGCCCATACTGAGACAGAAAGATGAGAGACAGAGGAGGAAAGACTGAAAGGTAGAGACTGTGAAATAGAAAAATAAGATAAAGGGAAAAATGGAAAAATCTTGATTTTTTTTTTTTCAAGAAAATCTGGGTTAAAAAAATCAGGACACCCTGAGGAGGTGTTGGATGTTAACCCTCTCTCAGAAATGGCCAAAGCTACTCTACTTTTATGTCCAAACACAGTCAATTAACATTCCCCTCAACCTCACAAGCGCACTCGACTCAAGTCCATCATTTCATCTACCAGTGAGGCAGAAGTCGATGTACTTGGTTATTATCGCAAAGAGACGACACCTCATCTTAGTTTGATATTGGACGTGTGAGCCTGGTGCGATTTGATGGCTGTCTGAGAGCTCCCGCTGAGTGCTTATGAGGAAAGACTGCGAGAGCGGAGAGAGAAGCGAACTGCCCATCTGCCCCTGTGTCACCACAGAAAGGAGACATTGTCACGTTTACCAGAGCCGCGACACAGGAGATGACTAGTGCTTCTCTCTCTTTCTCTCTCTCTCTCTCCCTCTCTCTCACTCTCTCTCTGGAAGGAGACAGCCCGGCCTGTCCATCTCTCTCTCTCTCTCCGCCCTGCACTCGCCCCACTCCTCTGTTCTCCCTCTCTCCTCTTTTCCCTCAGCCCCCGCTCCTCCTCCTCCTCATCCCTGACGCCAAAAGAGCCGATCTTGTTTGCTATGAGAAATACAATCATGAATGATAATAAGATATTCTTATAGAAAAAAACAGGGTATAAGAACAACAATAATATTGATAACATTGTGAATAACAAAGATGTTAGTATTGATTATGATAACACAGCTTATGATATCACTAAGTTTTTCTTGTTTTATGTTCTGTTGGTAGAATATTTCACTACTGTTTTGGTATCTGTAGTTGCATCTTGTCTGCCCCTGGTGGCAGCAGGAAGGTTGTTCTTAGTTCAACCAACAAGCCAGAAAGACTGAGTCTTTAACTCCTGTTTTTCTGTTTTCTGTAGAATATTTTACTCCATGCTCATTCATTTCTTTGCTCCTCGTGGAAAAACAGGATCTTGAAGACACGTTTAGAGCTTACAGATCCTTACTTGATGTTCCAAGACATTACAAATCAAGTGCACACACACTTAACAGTTCTTGTCGGTCTGAACTTGTGTTACTGTGAACAACACGTTTCGTCAGGAGCCGAAGATACTGAGAGGAAGGACGTGCCTTAATGGTCTCCAGTGGATGTGTCCTCCAGTTCCCACGCGGTCCTCGACGCAGCAGCGACTGGACGGACCGGCGTGCTTTTGAGGCTGCTGCGGCGTCGTCTTTCATGAGCCCAAACTGCTTGTAAACATTTACAGCAGGCTTGCTGCCACTGGTGGTTTAGCTACAAGACGCCGTTGGAGATGTTTTATAACTTCGTAAAATAATTTCATATGTCAAGTACGGGCAGCGCTTTATGAGGCAGTTGTATTCAGGATGTCCCACTGTCACGGATAGACCGATGCGTCTCACTTCACAACACGGCAGCCTTTAGAACACTTCTTTTATTCAGGTTACATAACAACAGTCACCAGGCACTTACTTTTTTGGGCCTCTCACTAGTATCTTGTAGAAGGCATTACTTTTCACTCACGTAAGCAGTCTGAGAGGCGCACGGAGAGAGCTTTGTTCGGACAATATATGCACTGTCGTTTATGTAGGCGAAATGCTACAAAATGTGTAGGAGAAGTGTTGTTGCCCCCTGACAATGATGCTGATAAAAGCTTGAGCTGAGGAGGATGTCTATTTGAGAGAGGCCTCTTCAACACTGACCGAGGCGTCGGGAAGGCGGCCATCTTGTGAAAGCTTTCAGGCTTTTTACTTTGACTAATGTAGATAATCTTTCTAGCTGGAGAGGCCTCATTTATTGCACAGGACCTTTTACTCAGTGTAGGTTCAGGCACTCAGTAGACATGCCTTATCATCCCATCACCCCCGCCCCCAATCCCCGAGCTGTCTGATGATGACTCATCATATTACTGTACAGAATAAGGAAGCCGCTATTAGTTATTTAAAGGTTTGATCTTCGATTAGCTGGCGGTGTCAGAAGTTCAAGGGCTGCAGGAGATTGCGCAGGAGTGCCGGCCTGAGATTGGAGCTGCTGGAGTGTGTAAGAGTGCGAATCTTTGTCAGTGCGTACTTCTATCTTATACCCTGATCTAAATGCACCAATGTAATAGGTTGGTGTGTGTGTGTGTGTGTGTGTGTGTGTGTGTGTGTGTGTGTGTGTGTGTGTGTGTGTGTGGAGGGAAGCAAATCACGATTGAATGATAACAGCTGTTTTTCTCCCCCCACTAACCTGCTGATAACTATTCATAAATTCAACAGCCTCTGTTAACACTGTCAAAGTGAGACTGATCGAGTTCGCCTTAAATCAAAAATTCATCCCCCGCTCCCCCCCCCTTCCCACCCCCACCCCAAATAAATGACTCTCCCAATAAAAACATTGGGATCTCTGGAATTTTTATACGCACACATTTTTGAAAGTTCAGGTCAACCATTATCAGCAAGAAGAAGGTAAAAGAATGAGACAGGAGAACAAGGGAAAATGGCGAGGAAATAAGAAAGAGCAGAAGCAGGATTGGGGCTGAGCATCAATCAGTGTCAGCATTAGTATGTTCAATCTTTTCCTTGTAAATAATATATTTAAAACTCTTTTCACTTTGTACAGTAAACAGACAGACAGGATGTAACTTTCAATATGTTTTACAGCAATTTAAGAAATAAACAAAACAATAATAAAAATTCATAAAAAACAAAAAATACATGAACAAAAATATGCAAAATATAGTTAAGACACAAATATTACTAATCATAAGTGATATAATTGAACCTCTTTTTCTTTCAATCTCATGTTTACTTAATTATAATAGTTTACCAATCAGTATACTGATTATGTTAAGAATTATGCTTTTTTCTTATTTTCACTAAAGTGTTGGAAATCGAGGATAATTTATTGTAGGTGTAGACGTTTGGTGATTAAAGGGGAAAGTTTAGTTTTAGGAGTCTTTGCTAAGTTTCCCTCGAATTGTGTTAGATTCTCTCTTTTTAAGGTAAGCTCTTCTTCATGCTTTTTGAGATAAATTCAATTATCTACACATTTATGTAATACAATATTACATGTATACATAGATGATATTTGCATATAGAGGCAGTATATTGTGATCCTTCATTTTTAAGCAGCAATCCTTGTTAAAATCTTACAAGACATTTGTGTTTTTGTTGCCCGTTTTTTTGACCTGGGCTCTAATGGTGATTGCACACAGAATTTAGAGCCATCGTCGGCCCGGCCTATCCTGTTCCCTCTCTATGTTTGGGATAGACATCACTGTGGTAAAGGAAGATATATATATATATATAAATATATATACACACACACGCACACACATATATGCACACACATGTGTAAACACATGTACACCCACAAATGCTCACTGGAGATTTGCCAGTGTTGATGTTGTTAATATTGCTGAGGGTTTCAGCACAGGAACGAGTGTAGTTTCATCTTATTGAGAATCCATTTGAAGCTGAAATGCATTTGTGCAACCCCTTATTAAAAGGTGAAACATTTGCTCTGTCATGTTTCATTTCGTTTTGCTTCAGGGGAACCAACTGTTGTTGCTAGATTTTAGCTCACATATTACTAAACTGTGTTATTTGACAGCTGAAAACACTTAAATGCTTTGGATTCTAATTTATTTTGTGCAACTTAGTGCACTGCTTGTTTCTTCGTACGAGACGAGAAATATAATTTGTAATTTGTTGTGTACATATGCAATTTTGTCCCCATGCAGTCAGAAATTATTTCCCTTGCTCTTCTTCTGTGTGTTACTGATTCCAATAAGTCTCTATAATCTTCTCTCCAGCCCTGAGAGAAGAAATTCATCTCTCTTCTGTTTTTCTTCTCAACCGCTTTCATGTCCACAGGGTTGATTGAAAAGTGAAAAATGTATCCGTGTGCACATAAACTCTGTTAGGTTTGCATATTTTTCACACAAGCCACCACGTTTATTCTCCTCATTTGCAATAAACAGCATGACCAAACAGAAAATGCTCTTACTGTACACTGTACGTGCCAATACATCACTTCCTGTTGTGTTTTCATGCATTGGGAAGGCTAGCTAGTTCCAGTTTAGAGCTACTGAGCACCTGACACTGTCGGTAAACATGCTATCATCAGGCCTTTACCACCTCCAGCTGCTCTGCTCTGCAGCCGGCGTGCGCAGGTCAGTCAGCGATGCTGACTAAGCAAGGCTCGTCAGAAGTCTTTATTTCCCTCAAGGCCAAATTGGTCCCAGCCTCCCTTCTCTGCACACAAGCATGCCACAACACATCTATTCAAACGGTTCATGTAGAGCAAATCACTGTGCCACTTTTTTTTTCTTTTTTCTTTTTTAAACAACACAAGTGTGTGGCAAGTGGCCGTGGCAAGTTAGTGGGCTGGAACATCTTGAAGGTGGAGGATTAAATATCACCTCAGCTGACATGTGCTTTTCTGTCAGGAGCTATTGACAATATGGGACCAAATAACAGCAGGACATGGTCAGCTGCAGGGATCAATTAATGTACTGGTTAAACTGACTAGTGAAAATGTATTTTTGTGCTTTGGAGGAAAGGTATTTGACATGTTTGTTTCACAACAGCATTTCTAACATTCATGGTGACTTGAGATGTAATGTTAATTCTTATCAGTCACTTGTGTGATTTAATCTCATGCAGACAGGAAGAATTATACTGTGAATTTGATTGATTTATTGTGAAGGTCCATGTAATTTAGCAGCTTATTCACCCTAATTCATTACAGAACTTGAACTAATATTTAAAAATTCTTTCTCTGTGTATGCGTATTAACATGTATTGATATTGCTTTACATTGATGCATACAATTTTTTTTATTAAATTGTGTACAGTTTTGTTTGTTTGTTAATATTGCTGTTTTCCATCTTTATCATTCATAACTGGAGTGGATTGCTTTAGCTGGATGAATTAATGATAACGTGACATAAGGGGTTGCTCCTAAATGTATTTCACAGGGTGAACAGGTTTATGAAAACACATCTTCACTGAAACTACATAACCTGATTAAATTTACTGTGGGTTGACAAAAAATGTAACATATGAATAGTATCAATTGTATACATAATGATATACATAATATTATTCTTGGCCATTCTTTTCTCTTTTTGTGGCCCTTTTCTTTGAAATAATACCAAAATTTTTACACCATACAAACAGAAAACCACACAAAAACAAATAATTGTACAGGTTGTGTAAATACTGAATATTGGGGAAAACATTTACCTTCTTTTTTTGTATGGAAACGATCAAAGTAATCTCAATAACAAAATTAACCATGTCATGACAAAATTGCAAAAAAACATCATTAAGGTACTTCTAATAAGGATAATACTGATATCTACAATTATAAGTGCTCAAATAAGACTATTCTTTCTCTTTGTACATGATGAACAAAATGAAGTGTTGAGTATTAATAATAAAAAACTATAAGTTTCACGCATATGGCATACAGAGTCTTTTTAAGCTTTCTTCTGCTTACCTCTGAATTTTGAATCATTGATACACACATGCACACACTCTGTTGACTGGTTTCATTTGGCTGGTGTGTTGATGTGCCAGAGAAGTTCCCCACTTCTTGCATCACTTGTGCATGTCTCTCACGTCTCAGCAGTTTTGACTGAGTCTGTCTGCTCACTGTAGTGAACACACACAGACAGACTGTCTGGTTCTCTACCTCCTTTCTTTAGACTCCTTCTCCCTGAATACACACACACACACTTTCATAGAGTCTTTCTCCTCTCTCTCTCCCTTTCTTTCACAAACACGTCCATTGTCCTGCTCCCAAATACATGATCTTTCTGTCACATGCGAGCTGGCTCTCTCTCTCCTGGCTGGCAGGAATTCCTGGGAGAGGAGGAGAGGAGAGGTCTGCCTGAGAAACCAGGGCCATATGGCGACTGTATGGTGGAATGGTTGGGTCTGGGTCTGTCCCCTCTACAACTCACACTGCTGCTGGCGCTCCGCACGGCCTCGTCTGATGCCATCCAGCCCCCTCAGGGTCCTCTCAGGCTGCTCTCTTTCAGGCTGCTCTCCCCTCTCTCTCCCCCCAGCCTCACCCCTCACACTCAATTGCTGCTCCTGCTGGACTGTGCAGCAGTACAGCGGACCTTCCTGAGACCTCGTCAAGTAAGATATCCCATTATACTTTTCTTCTCCTGTGCCCTCGAGCACAGCTGTTGTGTGTTGTGAAATTGAAAAAGAGGTTCAGGCTGAAATGGTCCCGTTTCAGTTCACCTATGAGACAGCACAAACCGATCTGTAACACTATAATGCACTCTTTTTTTCACCTTTATTTATCAGTGTGAGATTGAGGATGTCTTTCACAATGCATAATGATTATCTGAGGTCAGGGAAGCGGGACAGGTTGGAAAATCAGGATGATGGAAGTAAATGAAGAAAACCCTCCCTTGTCTAAGCAATAGCCATCAAACTGTCATTGAGAAGGGCATTTATCTTCCAGCAGTCTCCATTGCTCTTCAGCTTATATTCAGTTATATTGTGCTTGTACTGAGCAGGTCCCTTGTGCAAATGCATTTAAATGAATGAATAATAAGCAGGGCATTCTGTAAGAGGAGGATACGGGCAAAACATCCCACAGGAAATCAAAGCTAAAATCATGTGCGTTTAGCTAGGCTACTAATGTCAGGAGATGTAGAAAGTCTTTTTCATGCAGGATTCATGGTTGTAGTTGTACAAACACCAAGTTAGCTGAATTTGAATTATAATACCTTGTGGAGATGGAGAGCAAAATTCAATATGCTAAGTCTTATTGTAGGCGTTTGTGATTATCTGCTCTCATGATGCTGTTTTTTTGACCTCTCACATCAACGCCTCAAATCCAGAAAAAAACTGCTATATAGTTGTTTCACTGTTGTTCTGAGTTGAGCCTGTGCAGGTTGTAAATTTTACATTTTGGCATTTTAACAAGCACATCTTATCTGGAGTGACTTAAAGATGCATTAGGATTTATACTGCCCCATAGCACAAAATGACCACAATATATCTACAGGGGTTTGATAGGGTTGTTGATCAATACCAATGACTCGACAATTACTTTGCCAGGTACAGCACAGAGACTTTCAGCACTCCCTTTCCTGTCCATTTCCCCACCCACTCCCCACCACTGGCATCAGAGGTGGAGGATGGGTGCTATGCATGAGTAAATGCAGCACCATGAACACATTTTGTGCTCAAGCCAAAAAAGCAAAGCAAGTGTTATTTTGCTTCGTGATACATCAGCTCTTCACTCATTGTGTCTGTGGCATTTCTGTCCTGATTAGATAGTTCTCTGTCTTTCAAGTGCAAGAATAAGATTAATGCTTCTTAATTCTGTCAATGTCAAATTCTGACGCAGACCTGTCAATGCAAATTCCTGGTTGAAAGTTAGATTGTACTAAAGTTGGAAAAGCAGACATTCCCAAGTTAAAATCAGCTGCTGTGAACACTTTGAGCGAGAATATATCAATTCAGTAAAGTCATACCTCAAGATGACAGACACCTCATGGTAGCTCTAGAAGAAAAGTCAAGGGATCAATAAAATCATTAGGGCACATTCTCTGAGAACCATCAATATCAAATTTTCCAAAACTGTACAAAATTTTGATCCAGTCCACCTCGTAGATGTTAAGATTTTTCAAAGTACAAGTGAAGACTTTGACCTGCTAGTGGTATAAGAGCACAAGTTAAGGCTATCACCAAAGTCATTAGGGTTCATCCTCTGGGAACCTTGTATGCCTGTAATATAGTAACTGAGACATTTCACTAAAAACCAAAAATGTCAACCTGCTATGGCAGTGGAGGAAGAGCAGGGGGATCACAAGTGTTCATCCTCACGTCTGTACAACATTTTACAGCGGTCCATCCAGAAGTTGTTGAGATATTTCAGCCTGAACCAAAGTGGTTGAATGAGCTGCATCCTTAGAGCTATGTTGCTAGCATGGCTGAAGAGATATAGGGGTTATAGAGAAGATTGAACCTGGGAGGAGGTTTTTTTAGAGATAGAAAGAGAGTGTGGGAGATGAGGAGAGTCACATTAGGGCCATCATCTCAGCTACCTCCCAAAATAGTGACAATGAGGTGAAGTGGCTAGACAGTGCAGCCTCTCCTCCCAGCACAGACTCTCACCTGTGCTCCCCACAGACACAGCTAGAAAATAGGTGCCTGCTAGGGAGCCTGACAAGAACAAAGTGAGTAAACACAGTCATGGACTGCAGCATTGAATGCTGCAAAACATGCTAGCAGTGAGGCCATGATGTACCTGCTAGACTTAGACTTATAATTGCAATAAATGATAAAACATTACTAACTGATTACCTTGGTATCCACTCCTGATGCTAACTCTCTGACCTACTCTCTTCCCTCCTGAACCTTTTGCCTGTACCTGCACGTAGCAGCCCATCAGTCCCCCACCCAGCTATGATGACACCCACCTCCCCATCCATCATCCTTGGAACAGCACACACCCCACCCCTCACTCCAAGCTCACATTAATTTTTCAGTCACACTGGCAAGCAAGAATTATTAAATTATTGATGGAGGGAGTGAGGTGTGAGGGGAAAAAAAGATTAGATCTATTAGTAAGATAGAATCACGTGTTAAGTTGCGCACCACCTCCACCTTTAACTGTGAACTATCAGTCAGTGCTACCCTTGCCTGTGTTTTTGTTACTGTGTAGGATTATCAGAATGAAATTGAGTTTTTTTTTTTCCCAGTTTGGAGAGCTGGACAGTCTGAGCACAATCCCGACATGTGCGTATCTTAAGGCTGAAGCCTTTGACAACTTCAACAGCCGCTCGGTTGTTGCTCAGCATTGCTCTCTCCCTCCTATTCTCCTATCTAATACCTGATACATCACCTGATAGTCTCTCCACCACTAAGACTTCCTTAAATTCTTCACTTTTGCTTCTCTCTTTAGCTCTCTTTATCCTGCTCTGACTCCCTCTCTCTCCAAGGCCCCCCCTATATTGTGCGTCAGCTTGAATTATTAGGATGGAGGGAGAAGTGTATGTGTGCATGGAGGGGGGTATCACACTAATAAAAGGAAGAGGGCCCCTTGAGTTATGGATGAGAGTTCACTGGATTATGGAGAATGAGAGAGAGAGAGAGAGGGAGCAGGATGGAGGGAGAAGAGGGGTAAAAAGGACAGATGACAATAGCAGAGGTGCTGCAGTACTGTAGTTCCACCCATAAAGCAAGCTTCTATTTCAGTGATACAGCTCACTTTATCCTTGAAACTTGTGACCTTAGAAGAGTCATTTGTTTGTAGAAAATTGCTCAGCTTTTTTGTGTGTGTCTGTGTCTCACCAATATCTACAGCACCACTCTGTCATTCTCTTGGCCTCTCTCATTTTTATCTCTCGCCTTTTCCTTCTCTTTCTGCTCTTGAAAAAGTATCTTCAAGTTCCTACATTTCAACAATTAACTGTTACCTAGCAACAAGATATATTATGTGAAAAACCAAAGAGGGGAAGAGTCTGAGGCAGCAATGAAATGTAAAGTATATAATTTACAGAACAGGTACACACCAATAATGCATTTTATTTAGTAATTGTGAGACAGAAGTTTTGGAAGATCTAACAAGAGCAGCTGATTTGTTTAATTTAATCTAATTCATGCATTCTGTATAATGGGAGGCAGATGCATTGTGTTTGACACACACATGTTCCTTGATATTTGATTTGGCTGGACACTGTGATTGTTCTGTGTGTATGTATGCATTGAGCTCCTTGTGGAGGAACATCAGGCACTGATTTCGCACAGTGGCCAGACAGCACACACCACAATTCATGATCTACGACAGTGGAGGGAAGCTGCATGTGATCAATACACACCACACAAAGCATATCGTAGCTTATGGGGATGGCAGTTTATTTTCATGATGCAGCATTCAAGCGGCCAGTAAATACTTGCTAAGAGTAAATACTGGAAATTGGCAAGCACTGAAGCACTCTTTTATTATGACCTCCAAATGTCCTACTTTTGCATTGGCAAACATCCATAATATCAAATGGTCACACAGGAAAGAACTTGCTTGTGAATTTTAGTTTGATTTGATTTGGGCTGAAGTTCACAAATTCACATAATTAGATCTGAGTGGCAATACTTTAAAGTCAGAGTCTGACGTTTTGGGAAATACTTATTTGCTTTTTTGCCGAGAGTAGGTGAGAACATTGATAGTCTACCATTTTCATGATTGGCCACTTTGGGGCAGCAGAAATAGTGATCTTGTGTGGTCGCTTATTTACACATCCAGCTATTATAGAGTATCACTGGGATTTATATGGAGTTGTATCTCTGGTACCTGACGATTAAATCCAATATTCACTCTCTTATAGCTCTGTTTTTGGTCTCTTCCAACCCCAGATGGAAATGTATGGCTCTTTAGACGCTAACTAGTTGCGTCTGTCTGCCACTTGGTAATGAGCAGGCAGTGTACTTCTAGAGCTTTTTCTCTGAAAACAGCTGCCTGTTGCAGTAGAAAGTGACCCCTTTTACACTGTCGTATTTTTTTCATACAGTCACTGATAAATTGTTATCATAAAAATATGGATTATAGTTGCTTTAACTTATACACTGACTGTGTATCAGTCACCAGCAGTAAGCTTTCTTAGCACAAAGGAAATAATTCATTTTAAGATATGTATATACAATTTCATAACTCTAACCTAACCATTGGTGATCAAGTTGTCCATCCAGAGGGGGTTGCACTGTGGTAGAATAGCCCTGCTGGCTTAAATGCATACCATGTAACCACAACATCCTTTTCTCAGATTTGTAGGACTAAATATCCTTCAATCACCTACAGTCATCAGAAAATAAAATCTATATATATCTAAACATCCTCCAGAAGGACCACACAATATTCCTTTCGGGTAGTTAATCACTGTCATACATGCTGGACATTATGCTTTTCAAATCAAATCACCTGTAGTGAAACAAGTATTTAACACAGTTTAGCACAAATTGTTACTGTTCTCTAGCACAGGAATGATTCAGAGTTAACAAAGCACATGTGTGCAGACAAAATGACAGGTGTGCCGACATGATGAGGATGAATAATCACGAATGAGACCGAATAACTCACGAATCAAAATTTTGTGATGGGAGGAGAGAGAGAGATGGATGGAGAGCGGAAAGATGCATGGAGATAAAGAGAGGGACAGATGGAGTGACAGGACAGGAACAAGTGAGAGAACGCTGCTATGGCAAAAGACAGAAGGTGAAAAGGAAGTGCTGAGGAGAAAGGGTTAAAGAGGAGAGGGGAGAGAGATGGTTGCCTCGGCAACAGCAGCCAGCGTTTTTCCCTCTTTCTTTATCAATCCCTCTTGCACACACACATGTACACATGTATACACATGTTCTCTCCGTCTTCTCCTCCTCTCCCTCCTTCATCTCTTCTGTGGCACAGAGTTAAAGTTTTTCAGGCGTATGTTAACGTGCTGCTCTTCCTGGAACAGATTTCTTCAAAGGATCATGTGTTTGTCTGATGCTGTGGCAGCACTCGGAAGCACAGGATGTACTTTGAAATGAATGCCGTTGTACAGTCAGCTCAAGCAATGAGTTTAATCATCATATCATATCATATCATATCATATCATATCATATCATCACGCCTAGTGCTATTGGTGTTCATCCAGGATTATTATTAGTGCTATCACTATTAATTCCATACTTATGTCAGCACTTTAAACATGCATTTTAATATTGTGTTATTGTTATATATCTTTATAGATGTAATCCACACAGAAATTCAATTTATTTAATGTCACCTATGCAGAAGTGTGTTATTGCTGCTCTGTTGCTCTCCTGCTGCGATTAAATTAAATGCTAAATTAAATGTACAGTCACCACAAGGTGCAATGAATAATAAGACAATAATAACACTTTATTGATGGTGCTTTAGGTTGCGATATGCTGACAACTCTCTTTTCCAGTGTAACATTTAATAGTCCGGTTTCCTCAGAGAAGTGTATTACAGTATGTGCACTATATTTTTTCTTTCCAACTTACACTGCGACACATATATTCATTCATGTATACATCATGACACAATGTCATGTTTAAACATTTAAGTAAGTATCATATTGCAATTGTGAGCTGCACACAGCCTGTCAGCTTTCACTCTACTAACTCCTGTTGTGTATCAACCTGCTCAGTTTTCCTGACCAAACCCTGTCATGCGTGTATCTGTATGGCACATCCCCACATGACAGCCGCCACAGGGGAGGAGGAGATCCAGTGTCTAAGGTCAGTGTCGCATCACACGTGGAGTGTGCGAAAGCCTGTGTGTTGTGACTGTGAGTGACGAGCGTGTGTGGGCGTGTGTGTGTTTTCTTTGTGTTCTGCATGCATGACATGTACAGTATATGTAGGATGTTATATAGGCTTGTGTGACAAGTGAGTATGTGGCATCTCCAACATACCGGTGTAAATGTATGTGACGTGTGTAAGGTCATGTAACGTGCACACATTTTCAGTTTTTTTTTTTTTTTTTTGGCATGCACACCCTGTGTGTGTGACAGAGACATAGATCACTGGAGGGAGAGCAGCGCGGACCCCCAAGGAAGAGTGGAGTAATAAAGCACAGAGGCCCGCTGCGAGTCACAAGGACAGAACAGAGATGATGATGGCACCATCAAATTTAATGGGCTGCAGGAGAAAAGGTGGGTGAGAGTCGAAGAAGAGAGAACTGGGGGAGCTGCTGAGGGGGGAGGGACCATGAGCTGTGGAGGCAAAGCAAAGGCGACACTCAAGACAAACTGGCTTAATTGGGGCAATCACTCTCCTCCACTTCACATTCTGTAGTACGGCTGATTTGAATTATGATCTCAATATGTCTCTGAGAACCTTGGCTCCATGACTCACCTCTCCCACTCAGAACCCCCCCCCCCCCCCAGCCACCCCACCCCCAACACTCAACATGATCCACCTCTAAAACCCTTGGATCAACTTGTTACCTGGCACTCGAGGCTTTGCACGCTCTCAGTTCTGCTGCTGCTTGGGATGCTGATGCCGAAACCTAGCCAGCCTCTCCTCCTTCTCCTCTTCCTCCTCTTCCCCCTCTGCCTCTTTCACACTCTCCCACCCTCCCTCCATCCCTCCCGGTATCCGTAGTGATTGGAGGTAGGGTTCGGAGGTTGCTAGGAGACGGGGAGATTGTGGCAGCCGGCCTCAGTGCGAGAGAGAATTATGTGAGAGCGGTGAGGGACATTAGGAGAGAGCGCTCCCTGCTGGCCACTGCTGCTCATTGACACCTTCAATAACACTGATCAGTTCAGTGCCTCATGCCACCCCTCATCTTTGGTGAACAAGCAAAAGGATCACACAGAGGTGAGTGTGTATATGTTTGTATGTTTAAGTGGGACACAGCTATTTTAGATCTGGAGTGTATGTTTTTTTTGCAATTTGGTGACCAGATTTGGAAAATAGCATTTGTAAGATGGGAACAATCACTCTAATGGTGGTGGACAGAGCGAATACTGATTACGTCCCTTTGAGGAAAATACATCTTTGCATCATCAGTCCCTGTTAAGGTCACAGATTTAGAGTTGGAGCTGTTGCAAGTGTATTTCAGCTAGGCTACATCATGCTCTTTGATCTGTAAGAGTCTCACTGAAATTGTGAGAGGGGCACCACACCTAGTAACAATCAAAGTTCAAGATCTCATCTCTCCATGCACTCAGAATTATGTTTTCAAAGCTGTGCCCATTCTACTGATATAATACTTAATGTCCGTGGGACACTAATTGTGATATTGTAGGACACTGCGGATGAAGAAGGATCAAAGACTGTGAAATTGTACCAAAGCATAACTTTAGAAGCATACACTTCAAAGGGACTGATGGATAGGGATTTCAGACAAAATAGTATGAGGGCTATTTTTCATGCTGTAATGCAAGGCCAGATCCTGAGCAGCTGCATGTTTGTTGTATGACTCTGACTCCATGTGGTCATTGCAGAAACTGCAAATCACTGCTGCTTTTGGACATGTCATTGGTTGTTGCTGTGTGAACTGGATGCTGCAGGATGATAATATTGTCCTGGCTTGTGATACAAAATCAAAGGCAATCAAATTACATGGACATTGTCATAAATTAATTGTACTGTTTTTGTACACTCTTTTACATGTATATTCATTCTTATATGTATTTTTTTTTAAATGTTTGTAACATTTGACACCAGCACAAAAATAATATGCCATGTATTTTAAAGGTTCTCAATTTCTGCATTGTGAACCTATGTAATGATAAGTCCATACATTATTTTTGAATTTAATATGTGGCTTAAGCAGTCTCATTTGGGCAGATTATGTGAGTATCTTCCATCGTTAAAGTATTTTTTGTACTAAATTCCCCCTGAAGTGTTGCTGAGATGCAGTGGACAGACTGTAACACTGACTATGCCCACTCAAGCTTCATATTAACTTGAGATCAACTCTGGAATATATTTATGCACAGAGAGAGGACTGTAGATATTGTCCCTCATCACTTATAATGGAAGTGCATTAGAAAGGGATCTCTCTCTGAATAGGAGAAATAATTACAGCAAGTGAAACCTGCACCTGATTATTGTTCTGAGACTGACTTGAAAAACTGCGAACCTATCCCTTAAGTGCCATATGTTCCCCCAGTAGTGACTGTTCTGCTGTGTGAACAAGCGATTCTTATAAATGGTATCAAATCATCAGCACTCAAAATTGAGTCATTATTGGTTATTATATCCACAGGCATAATCAGTGACAGAAAGAATCTCCTAACCAGCCTCACACCTTCACATTAAAATGACTCTTAAGAGCTGATTGTATTCAGAGTGAGCAGTGAACACACAGTGCAGGCACTTATCCACTGTTCCTCTCTCCGTGCACTCAGGTTATAGAACTATGTTCCAGCTGAGTTTTAATTGCACATTCACTTGCTTGAGTGACATCTCACTCGCCTGCGTCTCAAGCCTGTGGACATTGCAGACCCTTTGTTCAAAACCCAACAGACAGATTCAACACATTGAAATTAATTCTATGTAAATGTTTGCACTGATGCAAAATGTCCTCTTTCAGTTTTGGCATGTCAAGGGCATTTTGGTGAGAGAGCTTACATATTCACTCTCAGTACTGACTGCAAATATTTGCTCAGATTCCTGTAAAAGTAGATGGTGTCAAAAATGGAAATGCAGACTTTGCTTTCTCATGCAAAAGCTCTTGTATAGTTTTCACAACTCTACCTGGCTGACTGGTGTTGGACTTCTTAAATATGAATGTCCGATACATAAAATAGTCAACATACTGTTTTTATATTTATTCAAGGATTTGTAAAATTTCCCTTCCTGTAGGCACAGAGTAAGCTGGAGAGGACACAAGTCGTGACACGGTTAACCATTAGCCACACAATACATTGCAGCCTTGGGATGTTCGCTGTAATGAAAATACAGTGAAATAAAATTGAACTTAAAAAAAAAATTTTCATCATTTTAAATGAAAAACTATTGCCAATGAATACAGGGCAATAAAACCAGCCAGGGTGCAGTTGAACTGTCTGCACACAGATGATTAAATCACGAAGGAGCTTGAGTCCTTTTGAGGCATAAAGCACAGATTTTCCACTGTATGCCGAAAATATCATTATTACATGAATACAATTTTCGACTGTCAGCACAGGCTTTCTCATTTTGAATTCTCATAGTTGACTTTAGGTTTGCACCTCTACAATTTAAAAACAAAACATATAAGCTAATTGCAAGATATATGCTTAAAGGACGTGCCACTGAGGGAGGGGAATCAGATTCATCTCTGTCAGCGCAACAGAGGAGAGAGGACGGTTGTGCGCGTACATAACTGTGTGTCACAAAGATGTTGAGGGCATCAAGTGTGTTCAAAACTGGTTGATTTCTTCACAACTGTGTGCTGTGAGCCTCCTCTGTAGAAGATTTGGTGACCTTGTCCATGATGGAGAGAGCTCTGTGTGTATCCCAGCAGGCGTTCCTGTTGATTGGACAAGCCTGGCCGGCTGACTCGGCGACCCAGAGTATCAACGCCCTTTATCTCGCCTCTCAGCTCTTTCAGTCGGACTTAGTGGTAACACAAGTACACAACTTGCTTGTAAGCAATTCGTGGTGGAAGATTTGTACCGACAAACAAAGAGCGTTTGTATAAAAACTGCACATGTAAAAAAGCAAATGTAGATATGTAGCCTAAAAATTATCCACAGTTAAGGCTCTGTGATGCAGTTGCTATGGCAACTATGATAGAAATAGACGTGTATCTGCAAGGGAATGAAATGTATTGAACTGTTGTTTAGAAACTGAGAGAGATTTTACTCTTGTGATTGACAGGGTTAAGTGAGTGACTGCATACAGATGTGTATGCTTGTGCGCTAACTATGTGTGTGTGTGTGTGTGTGTGTGTGTGTGCGTGTGCCTGCATCCATCTCAGATTGGATTTTTGTTACTGTGTGTGTGTTCTTGTATGTGCATGTGTGATTTCTATGTATGTATGTCATGGTGAATGTGTTTATGTGTGTGTGTGTGTGTGTGTGTGTGTGTGTGTGTGTCCGAACGCACATGTATGACACGCTGCAGTACATTAAAAGTGCAGCACCATGGATGGGGGGCATAGGGCACATCATTATGATGGTAGGAGAGTGTGAGTGGGTCTGCACTGCACTCACTGGCCCTGTGTGAGAGCAGATAAGCTCTGGCAGAGACAACACAATAAATTTAATGGGAAAAGGATTCTGTTTGTAGCACTTCCATTGTTGTTCTGGCCATGATGATGTTCTGAGCGTGTCGTGTCAAACATTAACCAGTGGCTAGATATTATGGTAATGATTTAAGTGGCTTTTCTTTGTGAGAAATATAAACAATAGAGCTGCACTGTGTGTGCATTTCAGCATTAAGAAAACATTATAAACTTAAAAAGCTTCATCCATTCCACCACAGGTCTTCCTCTAATGCAGGCATACCTATTTGCTCACAAATTTGTCTTTTATCTGTTATGGACTTATTCATTTCAGGCATAATCTACCATTGCATTCAACCCTCTCTCCTCTCCATATTGCCTTTGTACCCTGGTGCCTTCATTAGGCTCCCATAATTCACTTTCAATTGAGATGAAATGAGAACAAAGGAGCTGTGTCAAAACGCTCAGCCCAGACATTCAAAAATTGCATTTGCAACATTAATATAATCTTAGGTTTTACGCTGTAAATAGGTGAAAATCAGTGAAATAGCAAAAGCTTCAGAGAAGGAGGGGAGATGGAGGGATGTGATGGAGAGAGATGAGGGAGGGGGTGCAGGGAATATGAGTGTGTATGCATTTTCAAGGCGGTCTTTCTGTTGCAAGAAAAAAAAAACAGTAGTCTAACAGGAAAACGAATAGGTCGAGCCACTGATGAAGGCATGCAAATGCAGTTTAGTGTCGGAAACTGTCGTTTGAGGTCTTGATGTGTTAGTGGAGGCTCGTGTGGCAGAAATGTGTTTAATTTTAGTTCGAGATAGGTGGAATCACCTCAGCGGTGTGTGAAAGAGGGAGAGAGAGGCGAGGGAACAAGAGGGGAGGGGGCGGGGGTGTATGGACCTCACTGGTTACGGGACCTACAGGCACCCCGATTGTGCTCTGCTCTCATCATTTTTGGAGGTGAGGACAAAAGAAAAAAGGGGGAATCGGAAGAAAGGCCCGGGATCTGAGTGTCGTGACGGGCCCCCCGACTTCGCCGCCGCTGGTCGGGGTTGTCTGGACTCAAAAGGGTGAGGGAAAAGCGGCGGAGCAGTCGACTCTAGACTGGGGTTTCCTGCCACAGCAGCGGGATTGTCACAAAACAGCCTTTCACTCTTCGAGGGGCCTTGTATTGCTACGTTTTCAGGTATGCATTTAGAGTATGTTAGCTAGCCCGTTGCCTCTCCCTGGCAAAACGCTAGCTCTGTTTATTCAAGGAAAATGTCAGTCTGCGTGATGATAATTTTCTGATGCGGTACCCACACCAGGTCTCTTGCTAGTATACGTTATTTATGCTAGCTACCCCATTTACTCACAGCCCCACTGAATTTCTGAGGGGGGGAAACATCTGCACCTAATCACCTCTCTTTTGTAGCTAAACGCTGCTTGCCTGCCCTGTGCCTTTAGCCTGCTGTAACTATCGTCTTGTGCACGTCCTTAAATGCGTGTTATACTGTAATAAACGCAAATTGGCTGACTTGCTAAGATGCTAACCAGTGGTTGTAGCTTAGCTAGCCCCCAACATATGCGACTAGCTGGCATATTTAATTTTCAGTATGTGAGGTATTTTGGCTAACGCTAACCTTACAAAGCTAAAAGAGGCAGCACTACAAAGCTAATTGTAATGCGTATACCTTGCTGTTGGCTAATGTAGCTGCTAAGGCTATTGTACAGAAGCCAGTGTTGTGTTGGTGACAGTATGAGACGATAAACCAAATAAAAAAGAGCTGGCGTTTGACCATTATCTGCAGAAAGCGTTGCGTATGCTCTTATCAATTAGGCAGCTATGCAACTGACTGACTTGCTGACAGACTGCATCGAGTCAGTTTTCATTAATGCTGCACTGTTGTGTGTATTGTGAACGCTGCTGCCTGGTCGTGCACAGTGAGCCGCTGTGATTAATTAGTAATCAAGATAGGGGCTAATAGACGGATGGAGATTAATAATGTCCTTCTAACTTCAAATCAGCATCACCCACATAGACTAGCTTTGACCCTCAAATGTGACACTTTGACATAGATCTGTTTGATGATGCGGTCTGTTTGACTCCCATTTGATTTACAGGGTATGACCAGTTTGTTTTGTAGCCCCCCACCGGTCCTGCCCCCCCCCATGTTCTTCATTCAGCTGCTCATCACTTTCTCTGTGGTGAACACCCATTACATTGGTGAGAGCAGGTTCATACTAATGATAAAAGGACAGATGATTAAAGACAAATAACATCAGTTAAAGTAATAGTTAAAATCATAAACAGTGTGGTTCAGATTAAGTCCATGCTGTAAGAACAGTCATCCAAAGTTGTTTCAGGGTCATTAACCATTTAACAGTGTATTTGAAGCAGACAATAGAAGCTTGTGTCACACATGGCAATTACGGGTACTGACCCCATAAAGGTGGCGTCATCCCTTTAAGTATCACCCATAATAATTAAAGCCCATTAAAGCAAGTTAAATACCCTAAAGTTAATGGTGTTAAGTCTCATTGTAAAGAGGTGGGAAATGGACTGCTTCTGTCTTGGCTCCACAAGGTTTGTTTGTTTACATGCGAAGTAGTGCTTGTGACCTTGTCTTTGTTACTTTGTTGCCTTAATTGCACGCTGCTGCTAACCCACTTTTCTCTCCACCAACCCCATTTGTTATCAGTCAGAGGAGACAGCTTAGGCATGTATTGTAAAAGCTCCAACCACAGTAAAGGCTGTACTCACATTGCATATTAAAATAGGAGTGTTGAGATGAGGCCAGTAAGCCTTTTAAGTAGTCAAGTATGGAGCTGAATGGATAGTATATGCAACAAGGAAAAATGTTAATATCACTGTTGATTTGGTTAATATATTTGTGACAGACCTGTGTGATTATTTTGGTGGACTGCTAAAGATAAGTTTACTTAATGGAAAATGCTGATGTAATATGTGATCCTAGATTTTTTTCTTTTTCAATGTGCCCAGCTTCAGCAATTTAATAATGACATAATCTATGTTACAGAAGGCCTAAACAAAGGTTCAAAACTAATTTCATTAGTTTTCTTTGATGCCTGCATTGGTAAATATGTCACATTTATCACTGACTTGTTTGAATTAAGTTGATGAATAAAAATTGAATATTGAACTGTCATCAGCCCAAAATGCATTTTAGTATTATTGTGTAACCACAGTTCATTTCTCTTAATTATTTAATTACAACAATAGAGCTTTAGCACAAGGTATGGTAAACAGATGTTTCCTTTTCTGTTTCGCATGCTAACTTTCTTGATTCATCTTTTGTATTTGCAGAGTTGTGGAGGCCTCTGGTCAGCTACTCCTGGAAAATGAACTTATCCGCATGGAAATACTGAAGAGAAACAGAAAAACGGAGCTTGAATTGACTGAACTTGAAGTGGAATAAATGGATTACCCTCCTTTTGGAAAATTGTTGCCATGGAACTAGGTAGAATTAAATGATGGTTGACAGAAAAAAACAAAGGTAAGGCGGCTACATGCTGAAGATACAGGAGAGCACCAAGAAGAATCTGAACAGAGAGTCAAGGAAAGAAAGATTTTTAAATAGGGACCAAAGACCTCTACAGTCCAAATGAATGCATGCAGTAGCAGAAAAACTAAAATGAAAACAGCATTTGAAAGGGAATGACCAAGAAAAAGAACATTTCAAAAAGTATTACACTCCACGAGTTGACGAGGATATCAATGGAGTGTTTGCCTCTGGGAGTGTTTAGTGAGGGTCTGTATTCAGACCTCTTGATTCTGTTACTGCAGTTTTTGTCTCACACGGGTGTGAGTCAGGTCATATATGTTGACGAACTGAAGGATTGCTGTGACAGAACACATTCTCAATGGTTTTATTGAGATTTTTTTTCCTTTTTTTTTGCACAAGATGCTATTGAATCGTAACTAATTTTAATCTTAACATAGCTCTGCTTGCTTGAGCTGTTATTATAGCAGAGTGTATACACGTAGAGACATTTGAGGTTGAACATCACGCATGGTGGTGTGTCAGTTGTCCATGATATCATTGCCTGCTCAGTGCCAAACCGCGTCAGCTTCATGGGAATGACTGCACACTTTTAATCTTGCATTTTTCTGCAGTAGAAGCCTGCTTCACCGTGTTTTTTTTTTCCTTTTAAAAAAAAAACAGTTTTTTAAGACCCATTAAGAGAACCTTTTTTAAGTGAAAACGTTGAGGACGAAGGATTTTTACCATTTGGCCTTTTCATATATTGATAAAATCATCATCTGTTCAACCTCCCTAAAACTTTCTGCTACAAAAAACAACATCTGCGATATATATTCCTCTGCTTCAGCTCTTTGGTGGATTTCAAAAGCATTTCCTTGTTTTACTGCCAGGCCATAGACTCTCTCTTTGTCATTTATGGTTACTGCCATAAGCCTTCCAGTTTCTGATCAGAAACATTCCCTGATATAGACACTGACAGATATTTCCGTTTTTAATCCAAACTTGGAAGAAAACAATGCAGAATTTTTCTAACAGTCCAGCTCCCACCTCTCTCCCCCATGGGTTCAGTGGGAGGGGTGGAGGGGGACCTCCGTATCCCCCTCAGCTAGCAGAACCCCAGATCTCCCCAAGGATGACAGATGATTACGCAGGGATGCAACAACAGAGCCTGCACAGAGGCCATCACCACCCTGGTCAAGCCAGCCACATGCTTGCTTACAGTGCTAGAAACAGAGGAGCTGTGGAGCCACCGCCAACACAGGGTAACATTCACAGTGGCAACAGTAACAATCCATACAGGAAGGATGCCATGGATTATTATTTTTCAATGGGTGGGAAGGACAGGCACAGAAGAGGAGGTCTGGCTTATGGAGCAGGCTTTGGGTACCCTAATATCGATGGACATATACCTCACCAGTACCGACATGCTGGATCTGGCTCCGCTCCATCATCTGGCTTGATGTCACCATATCCAGTAGACTATGGCTCCGGTGCTGGTTCGGGTGGCGGTGCTGGTGCTGGAGCGTTCTCTCCTACTCAGTACAACATGAGTCAGAACCCTGCAATGCAGACAGTGCCAGGTTCTCAGATGCAGCACCGCCAGCATGGGCAAACGTTCCCAGCTGTCCACCATGGACAGCAGCATAGGAGCTATCCACACTCCGGGCATAGAATGACCCCACAGTACCCACACTACTCCCCACAGGGTGGAGCATCCACGGGGTCATCAGGAATGTACAGCCCCCCTCCGCAGAGATATCTTGACGGGGCTGCTAGCACTGGGTTTGATCCCAAAGTCAACAGTTCTCCCAGTGTCAACGCCAGTTCAAACTCGGTCTCCAGTTCAGTTGCTGCTAACAATGTGGGGCCAATGGAGAATGTTCAACAGAGTTACCATGCTTCAAATTATCCTGGATATTCCCCACAGACACATTCACTTCATAAACAGGCCACACTACAGCACCGCAATTCACAGCACAATTTAGGGGTAGGGTATGACAACTCTCTGAAGATGCAGCACCAGGGCCCGTCTCCAGGGTCTGTATATGCTAAACATCATCAAGCCTCTAATCCCAGTATACCTCAAGCAGCATCTCAAGAAATAGCCAAATCCCCAATGCATCCCAATGCTCAGCAAACCCAGATCAACCAAAACTTTAGCCCAATATCCAACCCCTCTCCAGCTGCCTCAGCAGTGCATTCCCCCAGCTGTAGCTCCTCTCCTTCCCCTTTGATGGGTGTCTCAGAGGCACATGGAAACCCCTCAGGTCATGGTCCTTCACATCCTCCTGCATCAAACCCCCGTAGCAGCCACGGTCATGGCAGATTACTGCAAACTATGCCTCAGTTAAGTCCCACACCCAACTCAAATAGCAGCATCAGTAGTTGTGGTAGCAGTGGCAGTCATAAAGCTCACAGCATGAGTTCAGTTGGAGGGAGCAATCTTCCTCCAACAGGCCGCAACAAAATGGGCCCAGGCGCAGGAATTGGGTCCCGAGAGGAAGGCCCCTCCGTTTATTCATCTTCTTCGCTTGATAAAATGCAGGATGCTGGCCTGAATAGTCTTAATGCCTTGAGCTCACAAGTAGCCAATTTACCAAACACAGTTCAGCACATGCTCCTTACTGACACAGTGCTTTCACAGAAGAAGAAAGATGGCGGACAGATGCAACAAGCAGCACATGGTGTGCCTCCATCGCAACCAAGGAGTCGAAATGCAAGCGCTGCATCGAGCACTAGCACAGTCAAAGATGGAAGTGCAGTGGGGAGTGGTGATGGTGCCAGCTTAGATGCTGGTGCTGATGAAGACTCCTCGGTGATGTCAGTTGGAGGCTCATCAGGGACCAAGGTGGAGCGTGAGGAACAGTTTTCCGAGGGGGAACATGGGAGGGTGAGGCAGATGAGTGGTGCAAGCAGTGGATCTGAAACAACCGGCTATCACCCTCCACCTCAGAGTCAAACCCAGCAACAGAGCGGACAAGCTGAAAATGTTAGAACAGCCTGCTCTGATTCACCACCAAAAGAACCAAGTGTTTCAGAAACAAAAACAAATGAAGCTCCTTTGTCATCATCATCTCCACCATTTGGATGTCAGTCATCAGAGGCAGGCCCAGTTTCACATTCAACACCTCCAGTTTCCTCATCGCCATCATCCACCTCCTCCAGTATTCCTCCTCCCCAGCCAAACTGCGATATCAGAGCCTGGTTTACCATTTAATGACAACAGAGGTGGCCACAGGAAGACGACAGAAAATAAAAATGAAGTCATCAAAAATGAAAGCGAAGGTGCAGTTGAGAAAACAGAGAAAGGCAGTAGCCAAATGCAACGAGATGGAGAAGTCAATACACAGAATGGTCAGGACAAAGAAAATAGGTTGCACACTGCATCCAGAATACACAATAATGAGAGGGAAGAAAAGCACACATCTGAGGAACAGCAGAGTGCCAGTAGTGTTGGTGTGATTGTTTCGGCTCGATCTGACGGAAGTCACACTGAAAAAAGCAAGCACCCTCAAGACAACTGTATTGAAGAGAAACACTCGCACTCTTACTCAAGAGAGTCCAGCAGTCATAATGGGGAGGAGGGAGTGGATCTGAGTCTGTATTCCTCCCATCACCAGAAATCAAATTTTGGACGGCCTCAAAATCCTCCCCAATCTGGACCGCATAAATATGGCTACCCAGAATCAACATATGGCTCAGATTTGTCAATGAAGAACAGAGGGAGGACTGGCGCTGTCGAGTGTAATGGAATCAAATTCCAGATACTTAGGGTACCAACAATCACAACCTGGTTATGGCCCTGCGCATCCAAAAGATGCTGGTTCTGTAGCAGAGACTTTAGTGAAGAGAGGGCAAGGAGGAGGAGGTAAAGTTCACGAGGATAACTCACAAATGCAGCAGTTTCCCAGCCTTTTACAAGAGGTTCTTCAAGGTTACAATTTAGATAGACGTTATGGCAGACCAGAGCAGGCATTTCCTGCCCATCTCCAAGTTCAACAACAGTTTCAAACCAGACACCCGTATGGCATGACTGAAAATATGAGAATGCAGAGTGGAGTAACTGAGGCTTCGGGTCATTCTGCCCAAATGGGCAGCTCTGGAAAGCCCTCACATCCAAACCAGAGTCATGGAAGTGAGCCTGATTTCACCACAGATCCTCAGGCCTCAGCAAAGTCAGAAGGGTCCAATGCTAAGATTTTGCAAAATGCTGAAAAACCTGATGTGGGTGTGTCCCAGAGTCATTTACCACAGGCTACAGAGTCTCAGCAACCCCCACCCAAACATATAAACTTAGCTGACTATTCTCTGCCACAGAGAAAAGTGTTATCTAACGTGTCCACTCCATCCTCTGCTGTGCAGGAGCTCCTTTTGCAAGAGCCAGAGCTGCTAACAGGCAGCATTGGTCAAACTGAGTCTCAAAAATCATCAGGCTCCATATTAGCCCCATCAGAGCGGCGCTCTGTCATCTGTGATGTGTCACCAAACCGACGCAGCACACCAGAGAGGGACAGGGAAAGTGACAGAGAGAGAGAGCGGGACAAAAGTCAGAGTGGAGCCTCTGTGATTCAACAGCCATTTTCCTCTCCAGCAGCAGCCAATGATCTGAGTAAAAAGGATACGGGAGAGAAACAAGTGGTGAAAATGGAAACGGCATCAAAGGAGGCAGGCCCAGACACTGTAAATTTACAAACTGATCATCATGGCAGTGGTGGAGCTAATGAGGCAGATATGGAGTATCATCCAAAGTCTGTTCATTCATCCGTTGTAATGAATGCTGACCCCTATAGGCGAGGCAATGTAGATATTTCCCCCTTGCCTTCGCACCCTATGAGCACTAATCCCTTATCTTCACCCCCAAGGCATCAGTCCTATCTTCATGGTGTTGATTTATCAACTGGCAGCAGCAGCAGTTTTCCTGGTTATCGATATGGAGATACAAGAGAAGGCAATATAATGCCACGTAGCAACCCCCACTTTCCCTCCCACCATCCGTACCACAACTTATCCCCCCAGGCTCAGTCCACAAATAAGCTTCAAATGTATCCTCATCCTCGTGGTCTCCCTCATCACCCACATGACATGAGTGACTGGGTAAAAGCAATGAACAGGTCCTCTAAGGAGATGATGATGCAGCCTGGTTCATCTCCAGGAAGACATAAAGTCAGCCAATCAGAGCAGAGACAGAGGATGATCTCCCAAACTGACATGCCTGGTGAGCAACACGCAACCAAAAGTTCAGTCCATCATCAAAGCCCTTACTTTGATATGAAAATGTGGGAGTCAGCGCACCCTGGAAGAGAAGGCCCTAGAATGATGGAGGGAGACTCCTACTACAGAACTCAGCCGCCTCCCCCTCCCCCTCCTCCCCCTCCTCCTGCCCCAGTGGCTTCACATGGCCCTGCTCCTCCACAAATGACTCATGGCCAAAATGCTGCTGAACCTGAAGTGTCCCGGGGAACTGCAGAGGAAGCCAAACATCCCTGCCCACTTCCTCCGTCCAGCTCCGCTAAGCCACCTGCCGACATGAACCCCGCTCCACCACAGGTGCAGCGGCAGACTAAAGCAGGTGGTTCTGGAGACACAAATCCACTAATACTGAGAAGGAGAGTTCGTTCTTTTATCTCTCCCATTCCCGCCAAAAGGCAACTGCAGGATGCGTCTCAGCAGAGGGCTGCCACAAATTCACATCACTCCCCCGGGGCTCAGTCTGAGTCTAGCCATCACAATGAAGATGACTCATCCAGTTCAGATATCCCATGTCCCAGGCTCTCTTCCCCTCTGCCCGGAGAGAATACCTATTCACAACCTCTGTCTCCATCAAGTGGTAATACCAAGGCTTTGCCTCCCAGGAAAGGACGAGGTTTGAAACTAGAGGCAATAGTGCAGAAAATCACACCAAATATTAAAAAGCCAGCAGGCCATGCTGATGATGAGTCAAATCATTACACAGGCTTCTCTCACCCAGAAATTCCACCGTTTAATGATTCACAGGACCAAGACTTAGCACATTTCCCCAGGGTTACAGGGGGGGATGATGGTTACATGGATGAAAGTCACTCATTAAACGACATGATTCCCTTCAGAGGAGTTGATGAGACTGGGCCTTTACCTCTGTCTGCTTACCCGTGTGACCCCCATCAGACGTCCCAAGCCCTCAAACAAGACTTTGACTTTGGACTAGGGGCCACTGTGGCGTCAGCGTCTGACGACAAGGAGGACTTTGCTTTGCTCGGACCTTTGCCCCCTCCTCCGCCTCTTCCTCGCCCCGTCCAAGGTTCCCCACCTCCATCCTCCTCTGCCCTGTCAGACATTCAGCATTTCACCAATACTTACCAGCAGCTCGAGACTAGAAGAGGAGAGCAGTCTGCTGCTAACCTTCTGCGACAGAAACTTCAAGAATCTGGCATGGGGTTTGATGATTACCCTGGCAGTGACTACTATGGAACGACCCCGCCCCATCATGGCCAGGCTCAAGGACACATGCTGAACAGACATCAGATGTCCTCTGGGAGGTCCAGTCTGTCGCCACAAGATTCTAAGCCCCCGGAGAATGTTGTGCCTAAAGGCTATTTCCCATCTGGCAAGAAGAAGGGCAGGCCCGTAGGGAGCGTGAATAAACAAAAGCGGGCCCAGAACCAAGCCCAAACACAGGCACAGGTCCAGTCTCAAGTCCAGACACAGAGCACAACTCTGAGTGCTCCTCCAGCCCCACCCGCTCCAGCTGCAGCTGCTGCCACAACTCCACAGACAGTGCAGACTGCCAGCAGCACGCCGGCCCCTGCAGCACCCCCGCTGTCGGACAATAAAATCGCTCCCCCGCTGGCCCCACCCATTTTGACCCAGGTAGTGAAAGTGGATGTTGAGAGTGAGGACACGCAGCCAGAGACCGAGGTCAAACCCGTGCGGCGGAGGACGCAGAGGTGTGAAAGATGAAGACGAGCCACTAGAAGCAAGAGGGCGGCAGAGGAGGAGGAGGAGAGGGGCGGCGGCAGCAGCAGCAGTATCACCATCAGTGGCCAAAGATGACCCAGATACACCTTTAGGGGCAGGAGGGAGTCTCGGCTGCAAATAGAGTATTCTTGGATCCAAATAGAAAAGGCCTGTTTGTTCCACACATACATGTGGAAAAAAAAATACCAGAGATTGGGGCGGTGTGCACCATTGTGAATGCTGAGGAGGACAAGATGAAAGGAGAGCGTAGTGCAGTTGGAGGGAAAGCAGGCGGGAGTGGAATTGATTCTCTCCTGACCTCAGCTCTTTCCTCCCAGTTATCTAGGAGAGACAGAGAATCTGAGAAAAGGAAGACAGACGAGGTGGAAACTACACTTCAGTCAGGAAAAGCACTCCCTTCATCTGGCTATGTTGTTTCAGGCCCCGTGATTACAGAGACCAATCACTCTGGCCGCCTGCTCTGCTGCCTGTGTCAGAAATGGGCAAATTACAAACACCTTGGAGATCTCTATGGGCCTTACTATCCAGCTGAATATGCTGCGAAGCTCCCCAAGAACCAGCCCCAGGTCAGACAATGTCAGGCAACCACAGGCACAAACAAAACAGGACCAAATTCAGACATAAGCTCAAATGCTTTGAGCACTGTCCAGACTCACAGACACAAGATGCTCAGTTTACCAAGCCTTCGACTGAGAGCGACTTTGCCATCAGCTTCGATTCAAACCCAACATCTCTTACCACTCCAGTTAGAACTGCCTCCCCTGCTAGTAGAGAGGATATGATGATACATGTGGCTGACAAGTTCAGTAACACCGCCTCCTCTTGCTCCTCCTCCTCCTCCAGCACCACCACCACTACCAGTACAACAACATCTCTAACCTGGGACATGAACCTAGATATCCGACCTATCCCTGAGCTTAAGAGAGAGCCAGAGTTTGAGATTGACCAGCAGCAGGTGCAAAAACAGCTGCAGCCGCCAACCGACGAAGCTCAACAGCGACCTCAACACAGAAAGCTGACCTCACATCCCCGCTTTAAGAGGAGGCACAAATCTAGTGAGGATTCCCCGAGAATGGTGCCATCCAACAGCAAGGCGTCCCTGCCCTTCCAGCCCCCTCCGCCGGCTTTGGACTCCCTGGGACCTCTTGCACAACTCGCCCAGCTGCCTCAGATGCCCATGGACCCAGAGGAGCTGTGGGTCCATGAGGGATGCATAGTGTGGACCAGTGGAGTGTACCTTGTCAATGGCAGGCTGTATGGCCTGCAGGAGGCACTAGATGGCGCCAGAGAAACAGTGAGTGTCCTCTGCATCTATTTGACTTGTTTTTGTTTGGGGATAGTTCAGGTTCACAGCTCCATATCTCTGCTGTTGACTGTAACTGTTTAAAAGGCAGTTTGTGGAATCCAGCATTAACAGATAAACAGACAGTATCAGTGGTTCTTTACATTACATTAACATGTAACAGTATGCTCTACTGTATATTATTAATATGGTTGTGTGTTTATTGATTTTTATCATTTTGCTAGGCCCTCAGCTGTTCTTCACTCTAGTACAGTTTGAAGATGTATTGATTTCTTCTGTGCCATTCTGTCTGTCTCTACTCAGAGCTGCTCATACTGTGAGATGGTTGGCTCAACTCTGGGCTGCTACAGTAAAGGCTGTACACTTCGCTATCACTACCTTTGTGCTATTGAAGCAGGTTAGTGGATGCATTAAATACAGACATACTGTGAAAAGTGGTGTAAAACACAAATATATTTCTGTGTGCAGTATTGATAGTGTCTCTCTCCCCTTCAGATTGCTCTCTGAATGAAGATAACTTCTCACTGCGGTGTCCGAAGCACAAGGTAAAGAAGGAGAGGTTGGTTTTCACACTGTTTCTGGGGAAATTTCTTTTTGACTTTCTCCTTTTTCCCGTTAGCAACTCGAGATCCTCACCACCCAATCACCAACTGAGCTGTTAGGCTTCATTTCTTTCAATCACTGCCTCTAAGCCCAGCAATTTTCTTTTCTTTCTGTCTCTCCCTGTCTCTCAGTTTACCCAGAGCATCCGGCCAGCCAAGTCAGTGTACCTGGAGCAATCAGAGAGAGGCTGAGAGAAACGGAGAGGAAGAGGAGACACAGGAGTCTGGGAGCTGTAAGTTTAGACTCAGTTGTATGTTTTTTGTGTGTGTGTGTTTTTTCAGTTTTGATTTGAATACCAGCTCATTACTTGGAAGTCTTCATTAGGTGTTCCCCACATACTAAAATCCAAAAAGATGTTTATTATTATTTCTAAAAACTTGAATTTAAACTTCACACTTTTCAAGATTTGATCAAATGTACCAGAACTGTGCATCTATATGAAATCATACAGACTGGAAAACACAACTATCCTAATTGGATGGGAGTCTCTGGTGTAAACTCCCACCTCATCACCTAGCAGGTTCGATCACCACAAATAAATTGTCATCTAGGAAATGTCATTTTTCCATTATCTGGTTGGAGACTGGTTTCTCATTAATGGTCCTTCAGTAAATAGATACTAATTTGTTGCCTCAGGGCTGCTGATACCTTTTCTATTCAGACAGTTTCATTTCACACAGTAACACAGCAGCTGCTCTCTGTTGGCTGGCTCTCTGACTCCTGTAGATGGAAATCATCCCGCTCTCACACTCCTCCTCACCTCACCTTAGTGGCTGTACTCCTCCTTCCTGTCCCTACCTCCCTCTCACTGTCAGTCCAGCCTGTCCTCATGGAAACTAAATACATCCCGCCACCATGTCTCTCCTCTTCCCGTTTAAGTAAGATTACAGCAGAATATTAATGGTGTGCTATGAATTTAGCAACTTTTCCTCTTCACCGCATCATTTTTTCATGCCAGTATATTCTTGACTATAACCAGTCACATAGCAGTAGATGCCCAATGTAAGTGAAACTTACCTGGTAACAGCTTTTTGTTTTGTGTTTCCTTTCCTAGGTTAGTTTGGACAATAGAAAACTGAGAAACTAGTTTGTGAAGCAGCCCCAAATGTGAAAGGACAGGACTGGCATCTGTGATGGAGAACAACAAAAGGGAATGTACAATTTCTCTACAGGAATCAGCATTATTTACATTTAAGACAATGGGGAAAAGAAACCTTTTTTTTCGGAGAGAATTATTGCTCTTTACTTAAAATCAGAAAAAGAAAAAAAAACATGGACATGCAACATAGAGGAACAGAGCTATGAGAAAAAGACAAAAAAACAAAACAAAAAAAAACAAAACAACGAAGATCCAAGTGGAATAAAATGGAGATGTCAAGACTGACAGAGGAACTAAAAGAACTCTTCTTTAAAGAACAAAAGAAACAAACTTCCTCCCTCGGCTTACTTTGATTTTCCTCAGACACCTTCAAAGTGTTACACTCGTGTTTATCATCATCTGTATTATCATTTACCTTTTTTTTCCAGGTTTTCTTTTGTTTGCTTTGAAGAGACGTATTGGGAGCAAGCTGGGTGTAAAACCCAGAAAAGAAAAGGAGAGAATTTTGTATCCTCTCGCAAGTAGTATTTTATCTTATGGTATTAGGATGATCACAATTATTATTTTAGTCCTCATTATTATTTTGTATCCACATTAGTATTTACTCATAAAAATGAAATGGATGTATCTCACTTTATATTCAGTCAATACATAAATTGGATTTTTTTTTCCTTTCCCCCCCATTCCTGGAGAGGGAGGAGCCAGAGTGATGTTGTCTGGAAAGTCAGGGTCGAGTTTGCCACAAAGACATTATTGCCTTGGAGAACGGACATCTGTTGCCTTTCAAAAGTCACGTGTATGAGTGAGAAGTGTGTGTGTGTGAGAAACCGAAAATTGCCGATATCTGGGTCTTTGATTCCATTTTGGTCCTTTTGAAAAGTGTTCTTATTTTTCATCACTGGGGTTTTTACGGTACAGATAGTATTCATGAAAAATCAGATGGACACAGTCTTATTTTTCAAGTACAAAATGTTCGTAATGTGCAAAGAGAAGGACAGAGCCTTGTAAGAGGAGGAGATAACACTATGGACTAATGTGTGTCTGCCATCTTTAGCCGTGCCGACTGGAAAAAGATGAAGGACAGGACGCTGAAGAGTTTTCATTGTCTTTGAACTGTGTACTGGGTGCACAAGTGCATATGATCTGCACAGGAAGCTACGTTCGACTGACAGGTGTCAGTCCCTCAGACAGTGATGAAACATTTTTGGAACTGAAAACTTTGGAGAAGGTGTCATATGAGCGGCTGTGATCGGCCAACTGTACTGGCCAGTGGAGGAGTAAGCCTAACCAAGTACTTTTGAATGGTTCCATTTTCAAGTGACACAGCAGTGATTTGATCGGGAGATGCAAAATCCATTCAAAAGAAGCATTGCCATAAAACTTAAAAGTGAGTCGTACATGGTGTTGTCTTTATCATTTTTTATTGTTATTCTTGTAAAAAAAATCAAGCTGAGAAGAAGACAGTTACACTATCAAAACCATGCTGTATTAGAAACCTGTCAATATGTATATGAATTATGAATACACTTAAAAAAAAATGCTTCAAGTATCCTCCTTTTCTTATTTCTGAAACATTTTCGTTACTTCAGTTGCACTGATAAAACCACCTGTTTCAGTTTCATCAGATATTTCTCTGCCCCAATTTTCTTTTTTCACCCCCCCTCTTTTTTTTACACATGTATTCTCCATCATCTTTTTATGGCACATATGCACATAAGCTATCTCTGGTCACATACACAGGCACGCACCCTTTCTCTCAACATTCTTTCTTCTTCCTGTCTTTTCAGTTTGAGTCTTTAGAAAACAGGTTATGAATGCATTCTCTTGAGTCTAAAACCCATGGTATTAGGTCAAGGATTCTGTGTTTCCGTCAGTCTACGACCAAAAATTTCTCAAACTGTGAAGAACTTGTAAGTAAGTAGAGCAGCCTCATAGCCTCAAAAATGAAAGCAGATTATCAAAATTTAAAACATAGTGGCATTTACATGACGGGGTGTAAATCTGTGCATGAGGTTATTTTTTGTCAAGAAGCTGTTGTTAGCTAAAAGTAGTAAATAAACAAATAGTTAAAAGTGACTGATAAAAGGTTAAAATAGCTAAGATTAATGAATAAACAGCTAGCAGAAAGTAACTGATAAATGACTGAAATAGCTAAAAATGTTGGAAAATGGTAGAATACCATAAGGTACTGCAAAACAGTTGCAATAGTTAGCTAAAAGTAAAGAATGAACATCCATCTCCTGTTATGTCTTCAAGTGGTAGCTGTACAAATGCAAACTTGACTAAACCAACTCAAACACTGAGTTTATGAAAACATTGTTAAAATACTATTAACAGTACTAAACGACATACAGATTTTTGATGAAGGGGTACTTGAGTTAATGTGTTATTGATTGAGAGACTACATACAGAAAGGACTAGGTACCACTGTTTCAGGATGTGATGTCTCTTTTTAAAAGTGCCACATTATCCTCCCCCTGGCAACAACATAAAGCCTTTGGAGTCAAGTGATTGCAGTTGACTGCAGTTATTAAATAACCCACCCTTATAGCCCCCTCTTGTGGGGTCACCACCTCCCACAGTCAAATAATTGTCACTGAAAATTGGTGAACACATGGTGCTGCAAAGCAATATTGTCCATGTAATAGTGTGTATCTGCATGTGTGTATTCACCATGTCAAGGTCATGTTGATTTATATATCAAAACAGAGTGCTGAATGCTTTTACAGGCTGAAAGCATTTGAAGAGGGACCCGATAAGAGGAGAGATGAATGAAATAGATCAAAATAAGTCTAGGAATCAAAATGAAAACAGATGGAACAGAGTTGTCTGTTTTGGATTTATACGGATGGATTAAAGAGGAGGAGTGTGGGTGTCTGTTTGTGTGTCTGTGTGATATGCTCACAGTTGTGTCTGACCGCTGGGGTTGGATCATAAAGACTGACAGTCACTCCGCTCGCAGAGGTCAGCGCGGTGGCCAAAATCCTCCCATCACTCTCGCTATCTGATGAAAAGTGAAAGGGAGCGCAGACTGGTAGAGGAGCAGGGGCCGGATGCTTCTTTCACCTTCCTTGCTTACTTGACGAAGGAACGAAGGACAAAGTGAGAAGTAAGAGAGGCTGAAGGAGGTGAGTGCTTTTTTTCCCCCTTGCCTTCGTTCAAATTGAATTCACTGCTTGACGTCAAGTGCTCAGAGGTATTGGCTTGAGCATCTGTCTCCTGGAGAGGTTCCATGGTGACAGTAATTTTCACCTATTTTCCTCTGATTTAGCTGTCTGTCTTCCCACCAATTACCAGTAGTGTGCTGATTTTCTGTCACAGTCTTTTTATTCTTTAAATGTGATTAGTCATGTAAAACTGCTGGCTCCCCCGCACTTTCTCTTTCAAACATCTCACTAATCATCTCAGGCAATTGGGCAGAGCTGCTTCTCCCTGGAAACTAATAACATGCTGGTGATATTTTTAGTGACATGCAAGAGTGGAGGTGTACCTGAAGTCAAGTAGATAAGCACTGAAAAACTTGAGCTACTCATTCCCCTGTCAGACATTTAACACAGAGTGCTGACATGTTGCTTTTTTGTTTTTGTTTTTTTGAGTAAAGTAGTGCATATCCCAGCCTCATCATTGCTGTTGAGAGTCTTTCTCCATGCATACTTTTCCTCAACCAGCCCAAGGCCCTCCTCAAACCCTCCTCTTCCCCTGGTATGATGGCATTCCTGCAGCAGATGCGTTCCCCCCGCCTCTCCTTCATCCAGACGGTCGTGTCTCTCTTCCTGGGCGGCGTTGCCCTCATGTCCTCCTACTGGTGCGTGGGCAAACAGAAGGTGCCAAAGCCGCTGTGTTCGCCCACCAAGCACAGCAACTGCATCCCAGTTCCCGGTGTCTCCAACTCCTCCAGCATCCAGTTCTCCTGGGAGACGGGGGACGACCGATTCGTCTTCCCCACCTTTCACACCGGCCTGTTCGTCACCTGTGAGGAGAACATCTACACAGACGCATGGGGTGAGAGAGGAGGAAAATTGGTAGAAATAAATTCACTCTCCTGTCGTAGGGAATGGTCAAAGGACAAAGTTGTTCAGTTTCTTTCAAAAGAATTAAAAGCCCAGACATGTCACAAGTGACCCTGAAAGGGATTAAGCAGATAGGGGAAATTAATAAACGAGAGAACACTGGATTTGTACAAAGAAATCTGAACAGAAGCAGTGACAGGACGCAGTAAAACATGTGGCAGTATTCAATCAGTATCACTGTAAGGGATTTCATGTGCGTGCCCCTGGTCATACGTGCTTATCAGGTTGCATGTGTGGCGGAGAATAGACCTGAGGATTTCCACACATAAACAGGAAGTGAAACAAATCGCATCATAACTGTGGAACTAGTGCAACAGACAATGAAATAGGTCAGAGGAAGGGGAGGAAATCCAAGGTGATAATGTGAATTGAGGTCTCAGGTGTGTTAATTTGTCTGTGTGTATCTGCATCTGAGTGAGTGAGAGAGTGCCTGTGTGTGTGTGTGCGCTCAGCCCAAAGAGGATTATCATCAGTGTGTGTTCTGCTCGCTGAGATTTAGACTTCAACAGCATGACTCAATTATGGATTAGAAACCCAGAGAGAGAAAGAAAGGTTAATAGGATTCACAAACATCAGCCCGGTTTTCACCATCTCATTTGCAGCTGATTCGCAACTGATTTTAAGAATTGAGTTTGAATGATACTGAAGTTCAGCCAAAAGTTTCAACTGACTCATGCGGTCGACTATATAAACCAGTCAGCATTTTGTAATTAATGGTTTGGTATCTAATTGTTGGCAGTGGTGAAAACAAACATCAGTATGGAGTGTTGGGTTTGCTGTAAATTTCCCTCTTAAACTGATTATTTATTCTGGAGAATTCCAAATAATGTCAAATATTGAACAGAAATATTGCACAATAGAATGCAAAATATGGCTATAGTTAATACATACATACACAATGGATCTGCTTGTAGATGGTAAGTGCAGTGATGAACCCGCAGACATTTATCACCTCACCTCTCCTCACCTCTGTGGAGCTTTTCAGTGACTTTCAGCTCATTGCTTTGGTTTTCTACTCTAAAACGTTACTGTTTTGACTCTCTATCAACACTCAAACATCAATTTTGGAGCTGTTTTAAGCAAAAAAATAAAAATGTAAAAAAAACACTGTACATGACCTACTAAACACAAAATGGCAGACAGAAAAAGGTAGCGACTAGCTCACGTACCAGCTAATACAAGCATAGTAGAGAATTTAGCTGCTAAAAGGCCAGGTATTTCAGGAGCTGGTGGAAACCAAAAGCAGAGCTAAAAAGAGAGCTAATATTGGAATTACATTCACCAGGCGCCAGAACAATGAATCATTTCTATATGTAATATATGACTCCAAAGCACAAGAATACATTGCAAATAGACAAGTCACAAGCAAATGAAGAAAACCTTTACATGAACTGAATATTGGTTGTTTTCTGTCTAAATGTTGTGCATGTGTTGTCAGGTTGGTGAAAACATTCTCTATATGCTCTCTGTCTGTATCTTCATTTGCTTGTGTTTTGTCTGTCTGCATCTGTTTTCATGGTCTCTGTAATTTAGAGCCAAATACGATACTCTGATTATTGCAGCTGTCATGTAGACATGTTGGTAAACAAGCCACAAAGAAGCTTAGCTGACAGCAGAGACTGGTTGTTTCTGTTTTTGTTTTTGTTTTACTGATGCCATTGCTAGCAGTTGTGAAAAAAACAAACTGTTTTTGGGGGTGAAAACAAAATATTTTCATGTGGCAATTAATAAGTGAAATGAAAACACCACCAAAATGAAAAATAAGACACGATGACAGGTCTTATTTTGTGGTGCTGCTAAGATTTTTCCTGTGGACCCCATCCCTCCAGATTTATACTGAACAAATCTCATAATCTCCCATCAGGTTACTTCAGGCCATGTAAACACTTTATGCAAAGGGTTACCTCAGTCTGGTTATTCACACAGTAATTAGAATGCAGTGTTCATTTGAATGTACAATATACACTGTACGTAGGCACAGGCTGGAGGATTCCTGAACTCAGCCGCTCAGTGAAGCATCACTGATGTAACACTTTTACATATCACCAGCTGAGGGCTTTACTAAAAGCTTTGTGCTGCAGATAGCCAAATGTTCTATTAGTATAAGGCTGATTTATTGCCAGTGAGGTTATAATTATATTGTCTATTCTCTTTTGATTTCTAGAGGAGAAGTGTCGAGGGTTTCACACTTTGCCTCCAGGATCTGAAAAAGGTAAATGGATTCATCACTTTCTCCTGCAGTTTTGTGGGCACTTTACTCTCGGTTGATTGATTTGTTTGAAATCCATACCTTCATCTGTCTCTGTGCTGAGCCTCTCCTCCTCCCTCCGCAGCAATGATGTGGCTGTCACTGTCGCTGGAGCTCATGTATATCGGCCTGCTGTTAATCAGCTGCACGTTACTGTCCATGCAGTTATGCATTAGGGCCTGGTTCCCGTCTGTGCAACGCTGGGGACAAGCTGCTCAATGCTTTCGCTGCTGTCTTCACAGTCCTGGGGGGTACAGCCATTTTTCTTACATAGATATTTGAGTCAGAATGACGTTGGTGTCAACACGGGATGACCAGCCAGTTTGGTATGTTTTCTCCCTCTGGCTTCTCAGGTCTGCTCGGGATGGTGGGTCACATGATGTTCATGCAGGTGTTTCAGACCACTGCCTCAATGGGACCAGAGGACTTCAAGCCTCACAGCTACGGCTACTCCTGGGCGTTCTAGTGAGTTCATTATACACACTATAAACTTAAATCACACACACATGGGGCCTGATTGAAAGTGCATCAAGTCACAAGGATCCCCACGTGCTGATCCTCAGTCCACTTAGCTACTCTCTTTCAGACCTGGACCCTCGTGTACTGAGAGTTTTTTGTTGTGAATTTGCTTGCAAAGTGAATACTAAAAACTTCCTTACTGGTATAGTTATGTCCTTTGATCAGTTGCAAGAAAAAAAACCTCCTACCATCCACCAATTTATTCTGATTTAGAAGTCTGTCACAAGGTTCCAGGCTCTCTTTAAGAACCCAGATCAAAAGGAAAATCATGCTCCTACAGTTTTCCAAGTGTTTTCCTTGAGTCAAAGTCAGAATGGAGACCAATATGTATTTGGTTACACATGTACACATCTTCTGCATCCTGCTCCCTGTTTCTCTCCCTCCCTCTGTCATCAGTGTGGCCTGGTTTGCCTTCACTGTCTGCATGTCAGCCGGCGTCTCCACTCTCAACAACTACACCAAGAAGGTCCTGATGGTGGGACCCAGGCGCAACTCAGGCCTTAACCCCTGCAGCTTTAACTTCGTGGGGCTCCTTCCACCGGCTCCTTACTACACCCCTCCAAACCCAGCCCTGGCCTGTCCCCCGTCTCCCCCCCGGATCTCCCACCTGTCTCCCTACTACGAGCCCCCGCCGTCAGCGGTGCACTCGACCTCCGCCCCAAGGCTCACACACTCCCAGTCCCTCCCTCTCCCCAACTCAGACTCCCTCCCTCCTCCCCCCTCCCACCAGGCGCCCGCGTCCCCGTTCCACCGCCTGTCCCTCCCCTCTCCATCTCCAGTCGCCCACGCTGTCTGTCCACATGACCCTGCCGGGACACCAGGAGAACCAGTATGAGCCAGAGGAGGACTACAGCCCACTGTGAACTGTTAATCCAGACTGGAGTCTTTCAGAGGACCTACGCCCATCTTGGCATTGCAGTTCAATGTTTGTCATGGTCTTGTCATGTGCTCTGAATTTACATTGCAGTCCAGTGACTCAATGTACTCAGGTAATTAGCTTTGATCATAATCACTCTACTCTAATAAAGAAGGGAGATGTAGATCCAGGAGAGACCTCAACATGATCAAGTCAACCACAGTTTTGTAAACTGAATATAATACAGAGATGCTTCATAATATACAAAGGTTATATTAAATACATATAATCAGTAGACTTGTGTTATTTTCCACTGGAGCATAATTGAACAGTTTACCTTTGCTCTTTATTCCTACTCATGACAAATGGAGAAGAAACAAATAACAGCTTCAGTAACTGGTTAAAAGTCAAGTTTTAATATTGTAAAAATCATTGTCATCCATAATGAGAAATAATGGTAGCAAAAATAAAACGGCATTAGACATATGGAGCATTATGGGAAACAAAACATATTTACACATTACATCTCACACTTGTAGAGTCAAGGCAGTTGCCTTCCTGTCATGCCATGAGCTGATTTGACTGAAAGTACATGAAGGTTGATATGTTAATGGTACATGGTTGGATTTAGAGCCAGACAAGGTATTTGATTAGTTGATTTAAGTTTCATACATACGAGTGTAACTCAAAATGGTCATTGTATAGACTGAAAACAAATGATTTAATACAATTCTCACAACTTTCAAGGTCATTCTGATGCATTGATAGAAAATTCTACTTTATTAGTGTGATAGTTCCTGGGCAGGCTTACAGCCATACAGTTTATAATTTGGCACTGTACTTATACATTATAGGTTTCATGTCTTCCTAATCCCAAATAATTGGAAAACAAACAGTAATACATTATTGATCATAGTCTTATCATTGGATTACACCCAAATCGACATCATGTGACATGTAAATGAAACTCTGACTTCAAACAGGCACAGGTTTACCAAGCATTTAAAAAGTCTATGGCATCACGTTGTAGTTACACTCTCTTTAATTAGTGGCACATTACATAAAGTCAGACCAGAGCAGATAACACTACTAACAATATAATATAGAGAAAAAAAACACTAAAGTCATAAACTCGCCCTTTTTAATCCAACACTCATATCCATATATCAATGTACATAACAAAAAAAGACCACAGATTTTACTCTTCAACCTGCTTTTGTTACAAGCCACAAACAATGTTAGATCTTAATTTATCATATCAGCTTATAAACATTAAGGCCTTTTTTGTTCAGATAACTACAAAAATATTCTTAATCCTTAGATGCCCTCAAGAAATCCAGACCAAACAGGGTTGAAATTACACTCAAATACAACAGTGATTGATTGAGCCTGCCTTTTACTGCAGAAATAACCAAAACACACCACACACTCTGCAGTCCTCATTATCTGAAGCAGACTCAGTTTAAACACTAGTATGTATTTGAGAGCATCAGCAGGTCTGCTGTATCTCTAGCTGAATATACACTAGCAGCTCAAATCTGATTCTAAGCCCAACTGTATCTAAACCCAGATTTTAGCCAGAGTAGATCCAGCCAAAGGTGTTTGGCTGGTTGGAGCAAGCTCTAGTGTCCTTCTCACGCTGTCTTCTTACGTAGCACAAAGTAAGTGATGGAGGAGATGAATGTGAGAGCGAAGGCGATCCACGCCAGGATGAAGCAGTGACCATACCAGCCGTTTGCTTCGTTGCGGTGGAAGATGTCTGTGTAGATGGAGGCTGCGATCATGATGCACAGGCCTGGAGCAAGGGGGAAATGGACATGAGTGAAGGCAGGGAATGAGGAAGGAAAGAGAGAGATGAAAATTTGTGAAGATATACATCAGTGGAAGACATACAGAGAGAGAGAGATGTCAGAGAGAGGATGAGGCACACAAAAATACTCACAGGCGAAGGAACTGAAAGATGCCGGAGATGGTGAACCGCTGTCCTTTGTTGAGGGTGAAGAGCTGAGCCACAAAGACAAAGATGCCCAGGATGGAGAAAATACAAGCTAGCACTGAGCTGGCCTGCACCGCCTGGAGATAATCTGCAGGGGGAGCCAGAGAGAGGGCGACACACTGAAAAACACCGTGTGGTGGGTGGGTGGTGTGGGTGATTGGGGGGTGGGGGGTATCGTAAACATGAGCTTAACATCACACTGACACGCCCAGGAAACATTGAGGTTGCTGTGACACTGAGTCAGAGTCAGGGAGTTGCAGTTCTGAATGTGAGGAATGTTACGTTTAAACATCCCAAATGCTTTAGGATTTTAAAACATGCTGGCTATGCCGCCATGTAAAGACAAACAACACTTACATTTTGTATGTTTTGATAGTCAAATGTTGTAATTAGAATAGCAACAATCACCGTTCATACAGCTCAGGAGATAAACATAAGCTATTACCCTCAGTTTTCCTACTCAACTGTATCTCTTTGATGTGATGAGGCAGCATCATTTTGAACTTATACTGGTCTTAATTTGCAATGCAAAGCAATCATTTGGATAACTGCAAACCTCTGTTCTATTTCAAAAGAGACTGAAACAAAACTTCTTGATTATGACTCAAAAATATAGAGCTCAGTAAGTCTATTAATTGAAAACCTATTTTCTCAATCAGTCTTTTACTGTGAATGATGGGATTTCAATACAGCTCGGAAAAGGTGATATCCACGTGCTTCCACGCACCAATCAGGATTAAGCAACATTTGAATTACAGGCTGATGACAGTTGGTGGGTGGTTTGGCTGCTGTCTATCAAATCTGATCAAACCACACCCACACAGCCATGAGTTTTCAAGCATAAAACTCTTTAAAACTTTGATTTATGGTGATTCCTGCATCATTATGTATGTATCATTTTATATGTTTTTAATGAATGACACTTATAAGAGTTACAGCATGGCAGAAGATTCGTGTGCTGTCCGCACAGAAGGATGTTCTCCTCTACACTATATCTCTGTAGGATAGGTCTTACCTTGTGGGTAGTGTGAGCCTTCGGGAAGATTGGTGTAGTTCCACTTTCCATTTTGCAGTATCCACCGGGCCCACACGTCTGTGGAGATAGTGTCGGTCATCCACCAGGCCTGAGGGGACAGAGGAGGGCAGAGGGACAAAATTTTACATTTCAAATCATATTGTGGGTCTCGTGCAGCGGTTGCATAAATGGGGAATGTATGAGTCAATACAAGGGAGGTCATAAAGAATTGGGAGAATTAAAAGCAGTAGCAGTAGTAAACATAACAGTGAAACAGTGTGTGTGTTCTGACATGAATGTTGGGGGAGCTGCAGGCAAAGGGACGACAGTCAGAGGGAGGAATGCTCATCTGCCGGTCACTGTGGCATTCTACAACTTTCACGCAGGTATACAACGCTCACTACAGCACAGGTAAGCATGTCACATATTTATGTGTATGTATAGCATGTGCAGTCTGACCAACACCTTGCCTGCAATTTACATGCTCACACAGATGCACTTCAGTGGCACCGAGTGACGACACTGTGGCCGGCCCCATCTGTCACCCAGATATGTCAAATATGTGGCCCTGAGAAGAACAGTGGACCATTGACGGAGAAGGAATGAGGGCCTCATGCGTTGAAAGAGAGGTGAGCAGCTGATCACTCATCAACCTTGACTCTTTACTATCTGTCAGCATGTTAGCGATGTACATAACTTCCCCACTGTCATTTTAACACTTGAAGCAGGGCTTAGGTGGCAATTATCCCTCGAGGCTGTGAAGCTATGTAGCTGTGTACATGGCGTCCGTTTGTGCGTGCAGAGGAGTGATGCGCTCCGCAGGTATGCAGAGCTAAAACTCCTGCCATGAAAAGGCAGCGAAATGTAATGACAGTCTTACTTACATTGTCAATAGTAGCCACCAGGAGGAGGATGATGCCGATGATGTGAAGGGCAACGATGGCACCAAGGAGAATCAGCATGATGACTGTGCTGGAGAGAGAGAGAAGGGAGGCACAAAGAGAAAACTTGTTACACCACTTTCCACCCTTTATTATGCAGGATGAATATAACAGGAGAACTAAGTCACAGTCAACTTTAAAAAAAAAAAAAAAAGACACACACACAAGAATAGAATAGAAGGAATCAATCACACTTCCTGCTTGGTTTCAGAGAGGGAGCCATTAATGACAGCTCCAAGGCAACACACACACACACACATGCGTGCGCGCACACATACATCTTCATAAACACACTCAAAAGCAAGGCCAGATCCTGGCACCCACACAGGGTGTGGCTTCACAACTTCTAATTACATTGAGTTACAGCTAAAACACTCCTAATGAAATGCCTGCGAATAGACAGAGCCAGATAATGTTCATATCAAGAATAGGAGAGGAGACAAATGCAGAGGTGTTGCGGTGTATTTGTGAAGGCAGAAATCAGCAAACTAAATCAGTTAATCGCTGGGTAAACAGATATTGTAGGTAATGAGAGGCAGAGAGCGTTCAGGAGGAAAGTTCATAACAGGCAGATGAGTTTGGGCTTGTCTGGTGCTTCCAAGAAGCCCGCCACTCCTTAAAATAACTGTAGAGAATACCTGCTATTCCCCCGCCTAGCTGGCCCACACCCAATCTCCCCTAGTTTGAATTACTGCTCACAATCACACACTATGCCCCAAAACTCAAACTACTGATAAAAGTAAATCAAAAAACTTTCTTTTCCACTGCTCCTTAGGAATCATTGTTGTAACTGCAATCATTCCACTTCATCAGTTGCTCTACAGGTGGCTCCACCCTGAGATATGACTTAGATGAAAGATTTGATCAGTATATAAATGTATTTATGTGTAAACTTTCTGTGACTATAGGTAGTGTGGCAGTGGAAGCTGCACTGGGTGTGAACAGAGGAAGAGGCACATCTGGAATGTGCTGGTTCCCTCCACGGTAAAGGAGTGGTCAAGGGCTGGGTCCACACACATACACACATGCACACACACTCACATGCTCACCAGCTCTCTCACACACAACCACACACACACTCATATGTATATGCCAAGGGCACACTAATACACGTGATCATGCCTGACACATCTCTAAGTCTCTGCCACCTCTCATCTGCCTCAGACAGCTACAATGAAGTCAAAGATTGAGTTTCTAAATATTTGCCTGAAGCGCAACAAACACAGACGTGCTCTTGAGTTGTCTACTGCCAGATCACCAAACTTTAATGAACAACTTCTGGATGGAAAAAATAACAAGTAAATGCTCAGCAGTTGGACGCTTTAATTCAAAACACACTCGTGGAACACTTTGATCAAATGTCTTCACAAATATTTCCTGAAAACACAAGACGTGTCAACTGTTCCTGCTGGGATTTTTAGATCTGTCCTGGAATGCGGCATATTTTCCATTATACAAAATATAGCGCATGTGGGTGAGGGTAGAATTGAGAGCGCTAAAAATCTAGTCACTGCTGCAGGAACACATCTGGAAAGCGGCCTCACCTGGCCAGTAAGGAAGGAGCTACTGTAATTCAGAAGCAAATTTGCCTGTGAAGGTGAATAGGTACAGTATGGAGGGAGGTGCACACACACACACACACACACACACACACACCTGCCTTTACTTTGTTCCTTATCATCATTTGCTTTTCTTATATAAAAATTAAAAAATACTGAAGCAAAAGTGCAGGACAGAAGTATGACAGTGTTAACATTGTTAACCATCTACAGGGTAAGAGATACAGAATGAATCAAAAAGCAGATGAAGAGTCTTTGACTTACTGTTTGACGGCTGTCTGTCTCTTCAAGTGTAATTCCTCCTGCTCTCAATGATCCTAATTTCAGACTCAGAGTCTAAATGCACAATCACTAGAAACTACCCATCCGCCCACTTTTACCCTGCCCTCTTTTAAAGTCCACACCCCAGACAAGCCTCTGACTTCCTTGATCATATAATCTCTGCCTCCTTTTCTGTCTCTCCTCTTTCCCTCCTCCCACTCTACTCTCTCTCCCAGTCCCACCCTCTCTTTCTTTCTGTCTACTTTACACACAGGCAAAGTCTCAAACGAGCCACTATTTCAACAACTTTTGTGGGCAGGCCGCAGATTTTCCTCATGTTTTTGGTGTCTCATGTCTTTGTCACTCAGCTGATGATGGTGATTCTCTCTTGGAGGGCAGCTTATGACTCACTGGTGTTTGAGGGGGGAACTCCCACAACACTGAACATTATTGACAACGATTCTACGCATGCTACCATGGCGACAGACTGCAACCTGGCCCTATCACAATAACATTGTTGCTGTTGAATATATAAACAGTCACACTCGGGCGCAGGAACACGCGCACGCACAACCAACAGTGTAGTCATATTCTTCCTGATCGCCACCCCTCTGTCTTTTCCCGCTTTTGTTACAGAGGAAGAGGTTTCAGGATGAAGGAATGTTGCTGGTTAAGAGGGAAGGAGAGGTGGGGGCAAATGAGTGCAAGTCATAGCTTGAGTGAGAAAGAAGGAGGGAAAAAGAGGGAGGGAATGAGAACGGAGGGAGGAAGATGGAGAGAGACACGAAGGTGGTGAGAGAGGAATTTGGAAAGAGGTGGGGTGGGGGAGCACGTTGGAGACATTTCACACTGCTGTGAGATCATTAATTATTACTCACCATCATTGTTTGATTGCTAGTAGTGATTGATATGGTCCTTATGGTACAAATGAGTCAGAGTAATGTGCTTTTTGAACAGATCTGTTGCTTTAGTTTATATTGACAGAGAATCTCTTAACAGCCCCAAAACTTGATCTACCAATATCACATCATAAAATTACATAATAACATTTGCTTGTTTGTCATGGAGCTCACTGTCCATGGTTGAATTCCTGTGGCAAAAGTGCCGATGTCAGATCCTCACTGCTAATCATATCTAATAATCCAAAATGTTCCTCTTGCAGTGTGAGACATGCTAAGAGACAAAGCATGATTAGTACTGAAACAACTGAAAGCTGAAGTGGCAGCTGGAATACAATTACTGAACGGAAGTCCAGACAGAAGTGCAGAGGAAGCAGTGAGTGAAGTGGATGAAGTGTCGGTTGAAATGTAAGCATCAAAAGGACGTGAAATCTCAGTTACAGAATATGAAATGACAGAAGGGAAACTGTCGTTTGATTTGTAAATACTTGATGAGAAAGAGATGAAAGCAGCTGAAGAGTGAAAATAGATGCAAATGTCAGCTGACGTGTTTGGGGTAAAAGTGATTGTTTGAGTGCTGAATGTGAAATGTAAGCAGCTGAAGCGTCAGCCCTGAAAGCAGTTAGAGAGTAAGCTGAACTGTCATTTAGAGAATAAAAATTAGCATGTCTACTGACATGTAATGGGTGAAAGCAGTTGAAGTGTTGGTGTTATGTAAGTATTGAAAGCACTTACATAACTCTAATCATAGCACTAAAAATGGCAGCGCCCTGTTTGGGTACGGCTGCACTGGCTCCTGTTTATTTTTATATTTCTTTGCTATTAATTCGTCATTGTCAATGGAAACCAGATGCAACAAAATTTTGTTCAATTGTGCATTATCCCGCATAGTTTTTTTTAATGAAAATAAAGACATTTGTGACTTGAAATACCATTTAAATGTAGTGTAAATTAATGAGACAGCTGAAACTAACACTGAGTGTGATGACATGACCATATTGAACATTACATACAGAAAAATGGGATGAGGTACAACAAAACTGGTTTAAAGACTGAATTAGATTTCCAGGTGAATGTATGACTGAGTATGCTAGGTTCAAAGATGAGCAGAATCTGAACATTTTGTTATCTAACCCCCAAAAAAACAGAAGAAAACTTGACTATTTAAAAAAAAAAAAAACCTGACAAGCTACACAGATGTTCTTCATGAGCTGAACATTTTGAAGTTTGAATGAAGTTTCTAGGACAATATAAGAAGTTGGAACCTTTAAAAAAAAAAGTGCCTAGAAGAAGAGGAAGCAGAATAATAATAAATACGAGCATATGAGTGTGCATCGCTGTAGGCAAGCATGCTAATAAAAGCCAGGCAGGAAAGTTCAGATATATACAAGTAGATAGAGACAGACAAAAATACTCTCTGGGTGCGGACTGGGAGACTGAGGTCACTTGTTTGCCTCTGGTGAGTATAAAAATATGCTGATGCGCCAGCAGAAGTCTGAGTCAAGGGCTTAGCAGAGTACCTGGTCAGTATCATGTCAGCCTGCCTCAGCCTCAGGTATGAGCGAGCAGGATAATAGCAGGCTTCAGAAATAATTTACCTGCCAATACAGTGACCTCAAAAGACAGTAGAGCCTGCTTGAGTTTATAGAGAGGCTACTTGTGTAGCGACATTCTGGTGGGGTCATGAGGTTACACACAAATACACATATTTAGAAAAACACCATCTTCTGAGGACCTTCTTAGGAAATGAAACCATGGTACTTCCTCTTTGATGAAAGCTAAGAACAATACTGTGTATTTTAATACGGTTGTCATGGAAAATAACCTTTTTCATATGTAGACAGAGGGACTCAGAAAACTGGAATGCTAAACATAGCCAGCGCTTAAGTGTTTAAGTAAATGATGCCTCTGCCATGGTAACGTCAGGTTTCTGTGCCTTATGCACATCATTCATTTCCATGACAACACTATCAAACTCAATAGAAGCCACAGTAAATACACCACCCATCTTACCATTTAGGATGGGTGACATAATGCTCATTCATTCGTATTCAACAGTCTGTATTACAAACACCACACCTTGATCATACAACTCAACGTCCCACATGTCTCACCCAAATCCCCATGGGAAAGAATGTCAGTCTGTTGAAATTCTGTATAAAATTCAGGTTTGGAATATAGTTGTCTAATCTCCTCAAAATCTACACCACATCTGTTAAATCTAAACAGAGATCTATCACCAACACAAACAGCTCCGCCTGAGCTGGCAGACAACTCCATCCACGCATTAAAGGATAGTGCATGTGCTCATATCAGGACCGGTATGATTTGACTTGAGATTTTGAAAGAATAGCAACCAGTGACACATTTGTAACTACAACTGGTTGTGAAACAGATGATATGGAGCAGAGAAAAACATAAGGGAGAGACTGAAAGAGAGGCGAGGAAGTAGAATGTGGCCGGACCTGATTCTATTCTGGGCGTGTTGACCCCACCTTGCAGGTGAGGTAAGCCACGGTTTGTACTGTACCATTCAGTGTGATACAGCACTCCTTCCACAGCATAACTTTACAGAATGCACAGAGAGTTACTGAGTGAAACCAGCATGCATGCCTGTGGAGCAAAAACTACTTTGTGCCATTTGAGTTATGCAAGAATCAAACCTTTTTTTCAGTTCTCTGTGTATTTTCGGGAGAGGAAATACCATGAGTCATGCATCAGTCAGCTATCGTTTTTCAGAGTCAAAACTTAGTGGGTGTTTGACCATGCCACTGTCTACCGCTGTATGTAGCAGGGGGGCGGGGCAGGAGCTTAGCCACAACACGTTTTTTAGATCCAAACACAAGTTGACAAATCACATGCCTGTGTAACTATTGAAGAAGACCAATAGGGTGGCTCGCTCAACAATCAGCCCTTTGTCAAGCTGCCATTGCTGATCACTACTGGAAAAACCAGAGTCATAAAAGATCACTTGGAACAGTTGTGATACTGTTTGAGAAGCCAAGTGTTGTGTGCACAAGTATTAATGATGATTCCTTGAAATACTTTCTCAGGGTTGGCTGGTTCAGGGTGGTTCTATTAGTTCCAGTGCACAGTTTACTGCGCACTGTGGCATCATTAAAGAGCTGAATGCAGAACTGAATCTGCTGCTCAAGAGTCACTGAAATACAGAGAACTGAATGGCATTACACTTTGACATTTTACATTGTAGAAAGTGAGTTATGTGGCCTGTCAAGAGGAGGTAACTTTTCCAGCATCTTCAGCCAGCACTCCTCGATCATAGATTACTTGTCACATCTTCTGTCTTAAAGCCTTGCATTCTTAATTACTGGTTGTTTGTTAAGTTGGTAGTGTTAGGCATTAATCTCTTTGACATGTGTGAAATTGCCCAGAAAAAGAACATCAGCTAAATGCCAAAAATATAAATTTGATGTAAATAGACAGACAAGGCCTATAGCAGGACAGATTGCTATTTTTGGTTGAGTAACAAGAAAATCTCTTAATTAAGGTGTTTGTGTGGAGTCTCAGTGAGGGAGTATTTCAACATGATTGTGTGAACAAAGTCAGTAGAATGGTGCCTACATGCCAAGAGGAGTGAGCCTGACCACAGCCAAGTCACTGCTGCTTTACACAATAGTAAAGCTCCCTGTCTGTGTATGACTGTCTCACTCTGCTTGTTCCTTCTCTTACACAATGTTGCACCCTGCCCTGTGATTTCTAAACTCCTACAACAAAAACAGCCTGAGTGTACTGCACATTTACAGGATTTACAGAGGCAATTTCGAAGACTATAGATGTCAGTGTTTTTTTCGAATGAGGCAGAGGAAACAAAAGGGGCCGATGTGAGTGGTTTTGTGTTGAAACTCTCACCTCACCCCAGGCGGTTGACTAATTGGAAAAGTTGACCATCGCCCACCTCCCTGCTTCCAGTGTCACCAAGCTGGTTTTGACGATAAGCTACTGCACAGGCATGTCAGTGGAGGAGTGCGACACACACGCATACACACACACACACACACATGTACTCATGCTCATGGGCATACCTACATACATTGTCACATCGTTATCAATTTCAAAAAGCTGTGACACATGGCTCCAGCTTCTGGGGACAAACAAACACACGTACATACATTCTGCATACTCGGCGACCTCCAAGGGAGTGGCACATTGCCACGGGCACTGGAGAAAAAACACACACACACACACACAGACCTTTCTTCCCACTGTCCTCTCTGTTTCTCAGGAGTGGGATAATCATCAGTTTTATTTTCCAGGAATGATCACTTCCCCAGTGTGTGTCCATGTTATAGCCCTCTGCTCCACAGTAACTTGTTATCTGAAGGCAACCTCAGCCTCATTTCATCAGTAAGAAGCTGAAGGACATCTCTTTTTTTGTCATTCACTCATATTCAAGGCATTGTTCAACTGTGGATGTACAAGCAGCATGGCAACACTGATTTTGCCATGCTGCCCATAATCCTAGGTTTAATTAAGGATTATTTATGACCCACAGTTTTTGGTAAGTATTAATAAGCATGTTTCATACACCCGTCAGATGTTCCACAGGGTTCAATAGTTGACCCTCTTGGTTTTTTTTTTTTTTTCATTATTGCACTCAAATTATACAACAATACACTGTAATGTTGATAACTCCACAGACTACATACATCTGTACATTTTGTTAGCACAGTTTAAATTGTATATTCTACTTTTTGTTTAATCTTTCCTTCATCCTAAATTTAATTTAATCCTATTTTCAATTTTATTCCTTTTCATTTATTAGTTTAGATATTGTAAAACTTTTTTATACATACACTTTAATGTAAAGGACTTTTACTGTAAATGATTTTATGTATAAAAAGTGCTAAATAAAGTGTATGTTATTATTATTATTATTATTATTTTATTATTAACAACAATAAGGGGAAATTTAGAAAGAAATGTGTATGAAAACATTGGTATCATAGATGTGAAGATAAGAAGAAGGAGAGGAAGAAGAAGAAGAAGAAGAAATAATATGTTACAGGACAAACAGTCTTGAAGGAGATAGACAGACTGGGGTAAACTTTGGGTGAAAGGGCAATCAAAATCAAATTAAGACATCAAAGAATATGCTAAACATGTAGCTAAGAGAATTTCTCTCTAAGCATTTGCATGTGCCCTGCTGGCTGCCTGCCTTTGGTTTGAATCAGACTGGAGCAGTTTCAGGAGTCTGTTATGAACCAGACATGGTGGATACTGTATATTGTACAGTAGATGTAAGCCACTGTACTTGTGAGGCTGCAGCACAGCTTCCAGTGGGGGTGAATATTGTGTGTGTTAGTTGTGGTGCCCTAGCCACCGTTTACATTCAATAAAAAAAGAATTCCTCATATTTAGTCGAGCCGACCCGTTTCCATGGTTACTGGCCAGGGGTTTTCATTCTTGATTCACTTCCTCACCCTGGGCGCTCTTTTTGTAGACCTCACTCCTTTTTTTCCCCTTGCTGATGTTTCTACATTTAACTCTAGTTTCTCTTCACGTGATTTCTTCTCTTCTTTGGGAACATTTCTGCTCCTCCTGTTTCCTGCTCAGTGCCACCCCTGCATTTACGCCGCCCCCACAAAGCCTTGCTCTCTCAATGAAATCCAGACATGCACACTACTCGCACTCCGATTCTAAAGAAAACAACTCCTGGCTGTAGCTAGGCAACTCCAAATATGAGTCATCCCACTGCCGCGCCCATCATCAACTGATCACCCCCCACCACCACCACCACCACCCACCCCCACACACACACATACACACAGCTTCAAAACCTCTTTATGAAGTGTAGTTGTTCAAATCATTCAAACTGTGCCACTGAGATGGTTCCAACTGTGCAGATGTGTGGTTCGTCTGATTCTTCCACACTCTTCTAATCTAGAGGTAGTGGTAGAAAAACAGCCCTTATACATCAGCCACTGTGAGAGAATTAACAGTCTGGCCTCAGTTGATAACATCATGACCACAATGTGATGACTGATCACAGCTTGGCAGAGTCGCTTATTGTCAGATGGTGGAGTTGGCAGCAAACTAACTGTCTTGTTTCTTGGCTGGATATGTATAGTAGTTCATAGATAATATCACTAAAACAGCATTTTTTCATTAAATATGGAGTCATCTACTCATACTTGATACATTTATGTTTTATGATCAGGCTAGAAGACAGTCAATTGGGAAGAACAGTGGCAAGTATATAAAAGAGTATGGAGTAAAAAAACCAACAACAATGAAATGCAAATGAATGTAAATGATATACAGGAGTTAGGTGGTAAATGAATCTTGTGACTTACTGTATGACTTATTTCTATCAGTCAGATGATAGGTTAAGAGAAAACACAGAAAATACTTAGATTACTTAGAAAGAGGGCAAAGGTTAAATGTCTTGATTGGCAGAACGGCATTTAATCTGTTAGAAAGGCAGAGTCACATGTTCATTTGAGTGAATATACTGTATGTATACAGATCTCTTTTTAAAAGAGGAATTTGCCTACTCAGTAGTACAAAACAAATTGACAACATATTATTAAAAATAATTGGATGTGTTCTGAAAAATCTGCTCCTTTTGTTTCAATGCTTTGAAATTATACTTTGAAATAGTGCTGTAAAAGATGGATAGATAGATAAGGAAGTAACAAATAAGTACATGAATTCATCAATGTTCATGTGAATTTATGATTTAGTGTAATGCAGTGTCTCCCTCTAGCGGACAGAAATGTACTTTGTGATAAAGATTTTTAATAGTTGGTATTTAGAATAGATTTGTTTATTGTACTAAAACAACAATACAAAGTATATGAATAATATTAAGTTTTAAAAACAAAAATGAAGACAATTACCTAGAAACATGGTTTTGAAGTGAAGGATGTTTCAGAAGGGTCTACTGATGGCATATCACTTCTGTTTGAGGTCTTTGAGAGTCAAGACGTAAAATACAATGGATTTTAACATGCTCTATATTTGGGTGTGGCGCTGATAGTAGCCTACTGTTTACACAGTACTGTCCCTCCCAAATCCTAAATATATATACTTACCTGTTTGACTTTCGTATATATCTAAAAAAAAAAAAAAAAAAACTGTTGTCTTTGTACATGAACGCATTTTATTACCGTCAACATATAGGTAACCCTAGTTTGTGGAAAAGTGGGTGTCAGGGTTTACCACTTCAGTACCTCTCTACGTATTGGGTTCTAGTAAGGCCAGCCAGAACAACAAAAAAAAAAAAGTTAGAACATCTGCAACAATAATAACCTACCACCTACTGAGCACGTGCCATCTTGACTAATTAGTGGCAGGTGTGTAGTTAGGAAGTCTACAAAAACACTGCTGCTGTTCGCTCTGTCCCAGTGTTTTGGTGCATATAGAGAAACTCGTTTTGGCAATGCATTTGAAACAAAACGGATACTGCTTCGGTGTCCTTCTCACTTACACCATCACAATCATAACTTTACCTTCAGTGAGCTGGTGTGAGCCCTTTTATTCCTCCCAACCGAATTCTCATTTGGCTCCTCGTCATGTCACGGACAGCGTTTTAACAACGAAAGGTCTCGCCTACCCTTTCAGCCGGGAGGACAGCAAACAGCAACACCTCGACTCAAAGCAGGGACAGCTAGAGTCGAGAAATCTCCCAGTCTTTGACCACCTCGAAAACGGGGACGGAACACAGGCTAAAACCTTTGGAGGGAGGCCTGAGCAGAGACTCAGACCCAGAATGGCGTCTTCTTCTAATGACGAGAGTTTGAAAAACCGCCACAAACTGAAGCAAACCGAGGGGGAGTGGATGTATTCTTCACGGAAGTCTTCAAATGAAGACTGTAGCAAAGGAAAAATGAAGCATGTAATTCACGGAAAGTTTTACATTGTTGGTCAACTTGAACCAAACACCCCAAAGGTGGACTACCAGTCAGATTCTGCTGTTTCAGGTAAACTACTCTCAGAGGCCCAGATCTGCCCAGATCTGTTAGTGTATAGTAGCATATTTAGCAGTAAATTAGCACAAGTACCATAATATTATACAAATATAATTTTCATTTTATCTTGTGAATGCAAGTCACTCACTTTTTCTGACTGCAATTTTGATTTCAGATTCACAGTGAATCCTCCCCTGAAAGACCAAACTACTGCCCTATGTTCCACAAAAACACAAACACTAACATGTTATATACTTTCTGTATTGTCTGCTGGAACTCTGAGGTGGTTTATTTTTGTTCACCAGTCCAGGCTGAGGGAGGCCAGGCGAGGATCAGAGGCCAGCAGGTCAGCGGCTCAGAGGAGAGCTGGCAGAGGCTCCAGCCTGTGGTGGAGTGTGGAGATGATGCCATGACCCTCATTGTCAGGAGGAGACGAGCTACACAACTACTGCTGGATCGGGGTGAGGCCACAGCTTCACCATTTCCAAGTATTCCAGATTTGTGTCTGACATTGGTATCTTAGCTTAAATGTAAATTTAGGGGATATGCTGTACAGTATAGTTGGAGCTGATGTGTTTAGACCTCAATTTATCACTTTTTTCTTCAGAACAGTGAAATTAAAGTTTTGTTTTGGTTTCCATTTGTGTCTCAGTGAATGAGTCATCTGTGCCCTTGTCTCAGCTGCCGCCACAATGTGGTTACTCTGTTCGAACCACATGGAGAGACCTCAATCTGATGGCTCAATATGATGCCTGCCATGTCACACAAGAGGTACGAGATCCATTCAGATTCCAACGCACACATTAATGTACCAGAGCGGTCTTTTACCATATAGCTAGTACTGCCTGAGTATTTGACCACCTGATCCCTAACAGAGTCTGGTGATTTGATTAGTGTAAAATCTGGTAAAATGGCTTAATTAGTTTGATATTTGCTTTTACATTTCTTAATCAAGAACTCTAGTTCTCCAGCACCAAACACAATCTTTTTCCCAACAGAGTTTAGGTGAATCATACATTTCAACTGTAGTGACTCAGTGCACTCTTATGTCATCTTGACAAGATAGCTAGGGACTTTCAGAGATGGTTGACTCATGTTTTAATTCTTATTTCATGAGAAAAGCTTGTCCTGTAATCACAGACATGTCCGCTCTAATGGATGTCAAATGTTTTCAGCTGAAGGCAGTAAAAGTGTTTTAAAATGCTGTTAAAACATGTGTTGAGGTTGACAGCTATGTGTTGCCTCTGCTGTGGAGGGGGACGCCAGTCAAGATGTCCTGCCCAGTCTCTCAGATACAGCCTCATGCCACTGGTCCATCCTCCTTGTGCTGCTCCCCGTATGGTATGACTATCACAGTGCAGGGACTGTCTGCCACAGAGGAGCTGAGGATAAATGGTAAACTCAGTTCACTCTAATGACCTTTTAACCTCTCTTTCCTAACTTAAATAAATATAACATCTTTTTTTTTCTCAAGTGAGAGGAGAGTGGGCCCCTCTGGTGGTGTTAACTGAGCAGTGTGGCTACACCATGGAGAGACAAGATGCAGAGATTGTTATCACTGCTGCATACCTCATGTGTGGCATCACAGTAAAGGTGAGGTGAATTTCATAAAGACAACTATAGGTGTGACATTTTCAATAGAATCTAAATATCTTAAAGAATCAAAACTATCATCTGTTGGCTATTAATGATAGTTATAAATGAAATAAATTAATTCCCCAATCATCACTGAAATGAAAAATAATAATGAAAAATTCAATGTGATTAAAAAAAAAACTAATATTTTACAAAAATGATAAAGCAACCAATTTTATAATTTCAATAGTAAATGCATTCAAAAACTTACAGAAAATATGAAATTTATTATAGAGTATATTAAATGACACCCACATTATTTTCTTGTCCTGAACAGTATTGAACATGTTTATTTTCTAAAAAGATCTCTAAGAAAATTTCTTATCCTTTTTCAGGATGGACGATACACACTCTCTCTTCAAATAGGAGAAAAAACATTCACACTGTCCTGTCCTATCTCTCCCCCTGAAGAACTCCCACTAACCCATCAGCTTCTTGTCAATAGCCCTCTAAGCAGGGGACTAACAGAGCATATAGCAGAAACCATAGAGCCTTTTCCATGGGCCCCACCTTACTACCTGGCCCCACCTAACTATCCCCATCCTACATATCATCGCAAGTATCCTAGACCTGATGTTCATGATGCACATAACCCTCCTACTCCCCCATCCACAACTCCTGACCCTACATTTGGTCCGCAGCCTCTCCAACCTGTTGATTCCCAGCCAGACCATCTGGAATACTACTCCCACCAGATTCCTGTCAGGGAGTCCTATAAACAATTCCGTGTGCACAGTTCTCTACCAGCTACAGATGAAATGGATGATTCAAGCCAGGTGTATCCAGATGTACAAGAAGAAGAAGAAACTCCTGTCTTAAGTTTCTCTGAGAAGCACAGCACCACGCCCTCCGCAGCTACACGCTTTCCAGTTCAGGTTGAAGCGCCCTCTCTCCACCCTCCCAGCCATGCCTTCAATCCATACTACCACTACTACCACCACCCCAAAATCCCTCTTCCTGGCCTACCTCAAGACCCTGATCCAGGTCCTGAGGTTGCTGAAGAACCGTCTTCACCTAGTTCTCATAACAGTGAATTTCTAATGTTTCCCCCCAGTGTCCAGCAGTCGGAGGTTAACTCAGACCAGTTCCCTCAGCCTGTGCCTGAAGCTGCATCTGATCCTTATATCCTTCCAAGAAGTCCTAAATTTGTTCATGAAGCCCCTGCACCTCATCCACAGCCTTATCCATACCACTACTTATATTACATTCCACATTTTGCTAGGGGTGAGGCTAAAAGGTTGGCTCCTCCACATGGTGATGTGGCTGCAAACACAAATTTGTCTTCTGTTTACCCACTTTCCCGCTCATCAGCACTTCCAGTCCATGACAAATACATTGTGAATCCCCACATAGATCAGCCAAATGCAGATGAAAGGATTAGCACTGAAAAATACAGCCCAGACTGGATCAAAAATCCACTTTTGTATGAGAATTCTGATGATGATGTAAAACCAGACCTGGATGACACAAAGAGACACTCCACATCTGTGATTCCTGCAGTCCAACCTCTCCCACACAGTTTCCATCCTGAACCAAAGCCTGTTGCAGCTCCTTCTCCTGAACAACCCTCTTTCCCCACTCCATCCAAGCATAACCCCCCTCCTTACCCATACTACTACCACTACTATCAGATGTATTATGGACCTGAGAGTTTACAGAGCGCTGACAACCATGTAACTCCAACTTCATTCAAAACATCTTCCTTCCCAGTGCAGCATCCGTCCTATCGCAAATATCAACCAACACCTTCGCCCACAGAATCAACCTATGATGTTCAAAATGGCCGCCTACATCCTTCCTACTACTATTACCACCTTTTCTACCAGCCTGAGGTGTCCAAAGACAACCAGGAACTACATCCTGCAGGCAGCATGGATTCTGAAAAAGCATCATCAAAATCAGAATCTGAGCCTCCTTCTGAGTCTGACCTCAGCATGAAGGATTTACTGGTTCATGCTGCTGAGGCAGGATATCTCAGCATCCCTCAGCCAGAGCACAGTCCCCTCCATAGCTTCTATTCCCATTATATGACACGGCAACATCCATATGATCCTTCGAGGCATCCTGGTGGAGAAGAAGCAGAGGAGAGGTGGGATAATGAAATGAGAGGTAAAGTCTTTACTTCAGGCTTGTTCTCTTTGCAAAAACAGGTATGTAGAGTGTAGGTGTCTTGACCTTAGATCACCACAAGGGGGCAGAAAACTGCTGAGTCCTGACAGGTAAAAGGTCTGGCATCTGGCTCCGGCTGTAGCCAGGCACTTGTATGGCATATATTCTGACTCACCATCCAATTCATCCATTGTCTCTTATGCAGCTGAATACAACCATTCAAGTATAACTAGCTCTTGTCTATTTGTTTATTCTGTGTACTCAGATCGCCTCAAGGCCAACTTGTACACACCCTCTGCCTCGCCCTATGGCCTCGGCCCTGTGTCAGATTCTGACTGTAGTTGACTTTTTTGGCTTCCGTTCATAACCTTGCAAAGGGCGAGTCTCTCTGAAACTAATCTTGTCAATGCTTGTCTCACATAAATGAATTCACAATAAGTAAAATCACAAAAACTGAATGACTGATGTGTGGGCATTCACATAGGAAGCCCACGCCCAAGCCACAGAATTGAAGAAATTAAATATTGTTGTGATCTTTGTTTACACTTGAATATTGACAATTGATTTTAAACATTGTTTTTGTTGTACTGTGGTCAAGATCAAAACGGCACAGATCAGGAATGATTGTGTGTGTGTTTTTGTGTGTGTGTGAGTGCTCCAACAGACTGCACAATTGGAGAGCATTTTATCTTTGCAATGCCTGACTCTGTGGTGGAGCCCACAGTAGCCCCTCCTGCTCATTCCTCTGAGGATTGTAATATATCCTGCTCACTGCAGAAGCTGACCTCTGACCCTGACATCTACATTGTGCCCCTGGATGGCTGTGGAGTAAACAAACATGTAAGACACAAATAGAGTGATGCTGCCTACAAAGTTTTGGCTTTGACTGATCTCATTCCTCTTCACTTGCAGCTAACTGGAGAGACATGGAAAATAGTTTTGCTTCATAAAATGATGTAAACAGATTTTCTAACCCCATATCCTTGTTAGGTGTTTGGTCAGACAGTAGTCCATCTGTTGGAAGTCCAAGGTATCCATTCTTTTCAACAAGACCACAGCTCTGTGCATGAGAGCTCTCCCGTCAGGTATGTTGTTTTTCTGTTTGCAGGATTTTTTTTTTTTGTTGTTGTTGATTATTTAAATATGTTCCATTGAGAGTATAATGTGTTGTTGCTTTATTTCAGATGGGTGTGGGAAATTTGGTTATGAAGGTAACATTTGCATTGCAATCAGCACCTTGTAGTGCTGAAGTTGAAGTCATCCTTCTCTTTGCTTGGTACCAGTGGCAGGTCTTTGATCCACCCTCAGTTGTTTAAAGTGGATCAAAGTGGATTTTATTTATTTAAACTATGCTGATCATTTGTGAGTGGCTTTTACTGACATTTCTGTGTGGTGCAAATTATTTCCACTGCTGCATACTGTTTATTCCACTGTTTTAGATCAAATTTGTTCTTTTTTTTTTGCCCTAGAATCTATTATACATAAACAATTTTTCAGAAATCACATCTTCACTATCTCAAAGTGTCAACTACCTATACAGAGGTTACTTAAATTATACTACAGTGCTTCATGCTTGGGAGATGAAAGTGCAGTGATTTTACATAAATATTATAAATGCATTCTCCGCATCCACTGTGGTTTGATTAGTCTCTGTGGTCCACTATCTTATGTGAGTCTGTTATCTGTGTTGATCCACAGGTTGATGGTGGAACGTAGTTCCTCCCCAGGTTCCCCAGGTGAAGTGCGGTTCCATGTGATGGATCACCCTCCTCCACCTCCCATTCAGTCTACAACCAGCCACCGTCACAGTGCAACTGAGAATTGCAAAAGGTGAGCAGTTTTCTTTTTGGTAATCTCATTAAACTCCAACCGTTGAAAGTTAATGTTACAATATCATTTTTTCGCTGTAGATGAGTCCTTCACCAGCTACCACCCTGAGGCTCCCCTGCCTCTCAGTCTCATACGAGGCAGACCTCTTTATTTGGAAGTGAGCCTGCTGGACCCACCAGAGCCAAACCTGGTGCTGCTGGTTCACTCCTGCCTGGCTTACACTCAAGCTCCATACAACAGCTGGATGCCTATTTACAATGGGTATGTTTATACAGAGATAATAGAACATCAATGCAATTAACACCATTAGTCATGTTTAATTGTATTGTAACCTGCCTTGACAGATTAAGTCTTTGGACTTAACAGGATCACGACTGATGACAACTTGCAGTAGTACTTTCAAAGGATAGTGTTAAATGTCTCCGTGGTTCTTGACTGTGGTTGTTAAGTCATTCTGTGTCGATTTCTGTTGCTTTATTGTCACAAAGCATCAAAGTCAAGAGTTTAAGAGCAACCAACTATTTTATTCTTTTCAGCTGATTAAACATGTAGAGACTTCTGCCTACAGAGGACAGTAAGACTATACACTGTTGACTTAGTGTGTTATTGTACTACACCAAGCTTATGACTATCTTATGGCAGAGGCTCATCTTTATCCACACAGCAGTCATATTATGTGACTGTGATTCTGTCATGCAGCTATAGAAGTAAACAGGGACATGTCAGTATATTGTAATATATTCTCCTTCATATGCCAATATAATTTGTATTTTCATTCAATTTAGATTAAATCTGAGCAGCAATCTGCTAGGTATGAAAAGGCTGACCATGTAATAACAGACCTTATCCCCAGATCACACTACACAGCATCAGAGCAGTAATGGTCTGATTTGATAGATGCTAGGTGTCAGATCAGGGGTGTGAATAATAATGAGTGTTAAGGACAACAGTTTGGTTCACTTCATGCAGCATCTCATTATGAAAGATGGATGTTACCAATAACAACACAAGTGATCTTCACACATTTATGTATGGTGAAGAGAAAATGGCTCCTCTCGTGATAAATTGTGCATGTCATAAAAAACTGCAAGCCATGATTGGCTGGAGCAACACTATCACTTCATCAGTGATCACAGTGACAATTTCAAAACACAAATGTGGTGTAGTTTGATTCTAGTGTAAGGATGGTGAGGACTGTTTATAAGTTAGTCAGCCCATCACTTTATTGTAGAGCAAGACTGTTAACGTGTGTTTTTATACTCCTTTTGATTTTGAATATTTCATGTCCTTTTCTCTACTGCCACCCTCAGGACAAACTTAATATCTATAAAACTGAACACTTTTCCTGGCAGTCGTAAATCCCAAGCATCAAATGATTTTTTGGATGATATTTCTTCCTTAATAAATTTCCAGTTGTAACTGTCTTTTCACTGCTGTGTGTTGTTTAGCTGCCCCAGCCTCAGTGATTCACAGCTGCTTCCTACTGCAAGCTCTGCTCCCCACCACATCCGGAGGATCTTAATCTCCAGCTTCCTGTCCCTGCCTTCAGAAAGTTCCTCTTACATGGCTAAAGGAGGATACTCACTCCTGGAGGATCCAGAGGTACCTCCCACTTAAACTCACACAAGTAAACATCTACTGTCTTTGAAGTGACTGCTAATGTGCTGCTTTTAAGGTTAGGCCTCTTAGAGATGAATAAACCCTCAAACACAATGAAGGCCATCTACAATGGTGGCTAAGTGTAGACTAGGATTACTGTAATTATGTAATAAAACCATTTAAGCATTTTCCCTATTTTATGTTTTTTGCTCCCTTCAGATCTACTTTTTGTGCTTGACAGAAGTGTGCTCTGCTGCAGATGGTGACTGTACTGTCGGCTGCATCAACAGTGAGTTCAACACAGTAGAAACTTACAGGAGGAACTGGGAAGTAGTTCAGTACTTCATTAGGAGGCTAAAGGGGTTCTTATGTATTCATTAGACATATAATCATTGTAATTTGAAGGACCTGTGGGTTCCAGATTTGAGGTCTAACTCAGTGGAAAGAACCACAACCAACAATTCATCTGTGATTCACTGTGCATTTCTGCACAAATGGATTATTTTCAAAGCAGTAAATATATTGTGGCTACAGAATTTTCCTTCACATCATCCATTTAAGTCATTATATTTCACTTTACATTCCAAGAGCTTTGATAACACGGCACAGCTAAAAGCACAACCACACTTTTTACACAAATAATGCAACATAAGAATGAAATGGGTGAAATCATGAGCACCTATGGTTACAATATGATTTGGCCTCTCATAGATGTCAGTCTTGACAACTCGTACATCATTACATTAACTTACTCTTTTCCTCATAGGTCCCAATAATGACGTGTGAGCAATGGAATAAAGACACCTTTACCAAACTACACTTTTGTCATTTTATGGAAACAAGTACACATTTATTGAAGAGGAAAAAATACTCCATGGAATATTTATTTCTAAAACCCTTAACTTAAAAACAATACAGTGCAATGCAGTAGTTAGTACTGTAGTATACAGAGAGTGGCATTTGGCGGTTTTCTCTCCAAACAGGGACACTTAATGTACTGTTATTTGGTCACTGAACAAGAACCTGACAGAATGAAAAGTTAGCAATATGTATTTGAATGGCACAGTTCTTTCCTCTGTATCAATTCACCATTTACAAGAAGGTCACACTTGACACTTCACAGCTCTAAAGCATGACATTTAAAATGTTTATACAGCCCCAAATAGAACCTCTTGGCTGAGGAAAGCCTGTAGAACATTTGTTACACTCCAGAAGGTTCTTATCGTTTTTTTTTTAATGGCCAGTCCTGTGGCCCAACACTCATCATTAAAAGGAAATCAAGTGAAATCAAGGAATGCAATCTTTATAACATTATGGAAAACTATGGGAAGGAAAATGATCAATGCAACACTGCACCTCCTATAGAAAGGTAATAAACAAAAAAAGATCCCTTTTGCTTTTGTACATACATTTTTAACACAAATGGTGATATTTGTCATGGCTCAGTGAGTATTTAACTCTACATAGAGCAACAGACATAAAAAGCACAAAACCTTAGCAAAAGCATTCAAGCTGCTGTCATGTTACAAAACACAGCATATGAGGATAACTGCAAAAATGTGTATCAGGCATGTGGACATATAAACAAGTCTCCTGTCCTCCTCCCAACTGAATTTGTCATTCCATGGATATGCTGTTTTCATCCTCTGATTATTTATCATATGTCCACCTGTGATCTGGAGGTCTGTCAGGCTAGTACACACATGCTGTCAAGGTGTCACAGTTTCTAGTTGGATGGATAATATTGAATTATAAGCAACATCCATTTCACCATGATTATTTTTTTTTAAATGGTTGGTTGCTCTGAACAGAGGCATTTGTTTTACAGCTTCAAAATAGGTCAGATTATTAGCTCAATGTCATCTTTTAAGATAATAAAAGAAAATGCAATTTAACACTATTCTTTTTCAAGAACTGGTGTGATCAGTAGTTGACGAACAGAGAAAAATCTGCAAACACTGACTCAATGGGTGTTCAGCTTGAATTCCAGCAATGGTCTTTGTTGATGAGGCAGAGTAGGGTGAGGGTTGAAAACAGAATCCTCCTCTTTAGTACACGGTTGAGTAGTACGTAGTGATCTCCTGATTGACTTTCTTGATCTGCTTCAGGAGAATGATGGAGCAGACCAGGGCAACAATCTGTCATGTAGACACAGAAGGAGGAAGGGAAGTAAAAAGCAAGGATGGGACAAAGAGCTGTGCAGTGGAGAAAAAAAAAACCAACTTCCTCCTTACCACCTCCGATGATTAAACCAGCCACAGAATGAGTTAGAGAGAGAGAGAGAAGTTGCACCCAGCCCTGGGTGCTGCTACCAGTCTACTCGCAGTCACATAAAGCTTGTGTGAAATTGAAGGCAAAATGTGCAGTGAGGAATAAGTAGACACCTAAAGGAAAAATCCAGTCCTTGTAATGTATTCTTTAGCTGCTAGAGGAAAAAAGAAAAGAAGAGACAACTTGTTGGGGAAGATGAATCTGTTCATCTTTTGCCAAAAAAAAACCCCAAAAATCTACAAACCGCTTCTTACACTGGTGGGATGGCAGTTGGGGGGTGGGTGGGGGCACTGTTAAAAGGTTATATATATATATATATATATATATATATATATATATATATATATATATATATACTCATATGTGAAGCCCTTGGTCTTTGATTTAAAAGGTGTCTTTTGTCAAATTTGCTAACTGTGCTTGGAAGATCTTGGCATATCATTAGCATGTGGCCAATTATCTATTGGAATAGGCAAAAAATACACCACCAACATAGATGTTACTATAACTGTGTCTTAGGTATTTTAGGGTGGATTTTTCCTTTAAAGGAGAAAAAAACCTTTCCTATGCCAAAGCATTGTGGAGGGGGAAAAAATCGAGACAGCATGACAGTGGAAGTGAAAACTGGCCTGAGCACTAGGCCTGAGACACAGAGATGTTGGCCTCAGAGAGAGGGGTGAAGATGACTGGGTCCTGGCCAGGGTAGGCATAGGAGGTGGAGACAAGTGCAGGCTGAGATGGCTGAGGGTTAACCAGGGTGGGGGTGGACTGAGTCAGGATGATGTATTGAGGCGTTGAGGCAGACAGACGAATCTTTCTACTAAGAGTACTGCTGCAGATAAGAGCTATGATCTTTGGGAGCCAATGATTGGGAGAATGAAGGAGAAAAAAAAATGAGGCAGGGGGAGAAGTATCGATTGAGAGACAGAAGGAGTAGTTAGAACATGGTCATTCGATCAACAAGAGCAAAAGACAAAATAAAGCTTGTCGATACTGTAGGCAAGTAACTGAATGGAGCAGTTTTTTCCTCTCCTGAGGCAGCCTTGGCCCCACATCAATTTCGCACTGTAATTTGATGCTAATTAAACACTGAAGAGTTTTATATTACATACTTTGTTCTGTGCAGTGCAGAGTGTAGTGCAATATAATTAAGGCTCATTGTTTCCAGTTTTTATCTACTTCATGAAACATTAGTGTAGGACAGTCAGTAGCAGCTCTGTGTATTAAATGCTAACGTCAGCATGCAAACACGCTCTCAATGACAATGCTAACATGCTGATGTGTAGCAGATACAATGTTCATTTTAGTTTAGCAACAATTATGAGAGATTGCTATGAAATTCTGCACAGCTATTCGTGTTTTTCAGAGGATGAATTTTAAGCTCTTAACCTTAGCTGTACCCTGTGTTCAGTGCAAATTAGTAAATGTTGTTGCAAAGAGGCTCAAGTAGGATAGTGAACCTGGTAAATATTATACCAGCTATAAGTTGCATTGTAGTATTGTCAGTGTGAGCCACTGTGAGCCTGTTAGCATGCTGATGTTAGCATTTAGCTCAAATCACAGCTGTGCTTAAAGCTTCACAGAGCTGCTAATAGCTTGTAGTGTTGTTAATCAGATTTAGACTCCGGATTTGAAGTTTTTTCTTCCCTATTCAAACTATTTTCTAAAGTTAAAAAACAATCAATAGTTTATTGGGTTTCTAAAAATAAAAATGTAGAATGAGCCAGTAGTATAAAATTTTTGAGTGTAGTTTATGATATCGTGCCCTCCATTTTATGTTTGTAGAGAATAACACATTGTCTCAGCTTTTGTCCCTGCAGGCCACTGTAACCTATTTGACTGAAAGTTAATCAAAGCAAAAGGATCTGTATCTGTTCCTTGACTGGCTGCTGATTTGGTGCCTCTAAATCACCAGAATCTACAGTACATCTCTGCATTTTTTTCTGCATTTGCATTTTTAAATTTACTCTCTGATTCCAAATAATAAATGGCAATGAATATGGGAAGTATTGTGACTTTAACTTCATTCTGTGTCAGCAAAAAAGCGTGCAGCATGCAACATATTTGCCTACCAAAAGAGCTCCAGTTCCAAAGAAGATTCCCATCACCAGTGATGCTTTATTGTCAAAGACAGTTGTGATGACCGTAGGACAGTTCTGTAAAAACACCAAGAAAGGAGAAACTGTGAGCACACACTACTGCAGTTAACCCAGAGTCCACAGAACATAGAAGGTCTAGCTAATTCTAAAATGAAATACAACCATACAATATGCTACACATACTATTACAAACTTCATTAAAACAGCTCAGTTTCTTCTACTGACTTACAGGCATGACGATGTGCTCAATAAGTCCATCTGGCTTGGGACAAGTCGACTGTACCACTTCTATTATCTTGGCCCCCGTCACTCCACAACAGTGAAGCTACAGAGCAGGTAGAGGAGGAAGGAGATGGAGAGAGATCGAGAACTCTCCAATTAGCCTCAAAATTAAATTACTGAGAAACAAAACCTCATATTTGAAATTTCACATTATATCATCAATACATGAAGTCCCAAGTGTTCACAATGAAGTAAATGAGTAATTATGAAATAGTCTTTTGAATAAATGTGTAAAATCACATCTCATCTTACAGCCAATCACATGCCCCTTGCCTCTTAGGCTAACAAGCCCAATAATTGCTACCAGAACTAAATTTAGCTAATTAAGCCAGCTAAATGTGTTAGCAGTTGCTAAACTTGTTAGCTTGAGAGAGGCAATATTATTAGTTTTATTTCACAAATTGGTGGTTCATTTAGATATTTCACAGAATTTATTAATATGACTATTTATTTAATAATAAATAGATTTACTTATTTAATATTGAATGCTTTGGCCTTCCATATAGAATAAACAAAAGCAGAAAAGAGAAATTAAGTGCATGTTTGAAAAGTCTTTGGTACAAACACATTAAGACTACAGCTGAACTGTACAACTTGGAACTTACTTACATATACACATACTTAGTCAGAAATAGTTTGTGCTTACCATTTCGTGGACAAATTTGAGTGTGACACCAATGGCTGCATCTCCTCCACTTGTCACATACAGAGTGTAAATGCTAGCATAGAACTCTGCCATGCTAGCTCCAACCTAATTAGAGAAAAATATTATAGTTAGAAATATTAGGTATTTACATATTTTTATTTGACTGTTTTCTATCCCATTTTGCTGCCCCTCCTCTCCCTCTCCATTTCCCTCTCACCTCATATCTCTTGGAATAAGCAAGCACTCCAAAGACAACTTCAGCTCCTGCCAGTATGGCCAGAAGAGCAGAGAACTGAAAGGAGAGGGAGAAGTCAATAAACTTTAATTACAACGTCATCGGGTATTAATCTTATAAGCACACAGTAGAAAAGGAAACCAGTATGGACGTGTATCAAAACAAAGATATGCAAATAAACTTGTTTTTGTTTTCACCAGTGGGAAGAGCACTTTCACTTATAAAATACAGAATACTCCACAACATGTTTTAAAAATCTGTTTTTTCACCTCTCCTTTTAAAGCATCCATAAAGACTGGTTGGTTGGCAACTGCAAAAACATGTTGAGGTAAAATGTAATCTATGCACTTCATTGCCACTAAAAACTACTGTTGACTGACTACAATAACTAATAATTCAGAGATTTTCTGACATGTTCAGGTTGATACGCTTCATAAAACATGTATAGGAGAGGAGAGAATAGTGTTGCTGTTTGCTGCTGTGCAAATGTCTTTGCTGCATTACTTGTTGCAGTTTGGAGCTTTCAGTTGTGTCATTGCCTGTTTGTTCCCACAGCACACAGGCCTTCTCAGTCCTCTGCCTTTGTGTTATGTAACAGTTAAGGAATTTCTCCTCTGAACTTTCCCTCACAGGACACTGAGACAAGACTATAAAATAAAACTCAAAAATACCATTAAACGAGAACTCAGAGGGAAAAGAATAAAAGCGTTATTTGAAATGTTTTTAGAGGTGATCGCAGGTGTTTTTACAAGTTGTGCACGTTTGATATTTTCAACATATTTTGAATACCCCTCATTGATCGTTTATTACACCCACATTGTTTGGGATATGACTTTGCACACCAGATTTGATCTTTGTGCTTGAAAGAGCATAAATCTTTTCATCTGCAGAAAGCATGATGAATGAAAACATGAGAGTGCTGGGTGCCAAATAAAGACATAGGTCAAAAGTGCAGAATCCCACAGATTCAGATATTTCATCAGAGGCAGAGCAATGAGGAACAAAAAAGATCTCCTTACATTCTCCATTCCTCCCTCACATCCATTATTCTCCCACCAGTGGTGTTGGGGAGAGTCCCTCAACATGAAACTCAGACAGTTTTGATACTCAGTGGTTATAAATCTGGAGAAAATATGTGACTGCAAGTCTCAGGAAGTGAAGTTACAGTGATTATACAGAAGAATGAATAAGTGGTACCATGGAACAACAGGCACTGTTCGTTGATTTCATGTAAGAAATACAACTTCTCCATATTGGTTTAACACTTTCTCGTTAAAAACTGTACGATACATGCTGAACCTTAGGGAGTGACTCATTTACAGTTATGTCAGTGTTAATTTAAGCTGATCTCAGCACAACCTACATGAAAGAACTACAAGATAGGCTGTAAAGAAACTTTCTATCAAACATGTGTCCAGTTGTGCAGCTGCTCTTATCTACCAAATAACTCTGGACATTTGGCCTTGAATGAAAAACAGGTCTCTGTCTACAAAAGAAAGCAGTACACAAGCCTTCTTAAAGAGCCCCAAATCAATTATTTCTGGTTTGCTTGCTGATCATTTAGCTTTTGATCATTTAATTGATTATTTCAGAGTAGCATCATATGATCTGGTCATCTGTTGTTGATTTGTTTGACACACACAACTTGAATATAGTTATGTAGATCTCTTTAGGATGATGTGGGGGTTGGCTGTGGAAATCTCTTTGGAAAAGGCTCATAAACTCCTATGTCAAGCAGGAACAGGTAGCCTAGCAGCTTTTTGGTTTTCTTGGTTCTTGATTTGAAAAGATAAGAATAAACATACTGGAACATATTCACGTGGTTTGTTGTGCTCTGTCTGCTGTCAGTCAGGTTTCCTGTCTTTTGAGCTGCTCTGAAACATCACACGACTGCTTAATTAAACCGTATCACCTCGACCAACAACTTGTAATCAGTGCTAGATGCTGTGTCTTGGCCTCACACAGGTGTACTAATAAAACTTTCTATCGGACATCAATCAGTCTCTTCATGAGGAGCAAGGCAAACATAGCAGCATTTTATTTTATTAAATAGTGATGCCTCGTCTGGATGCTACTATGAGGAAGTTTTATTTTTGTCTCTTGTCGAGAGCAACTTTTAGTACGACTTTGCAAGCACTTTGATAATGCTGGCAGACGTAACAACTTTGTTGTCTTTACGGAAGTTCTGTGATTACCAAAACAAAAGAGAGCACTGGTACACTGTATTTCCTAATAATGTAAAACTTTTTCTAAAATAATATAATAATATCTAGTTCGTCACAGTTTGTCCTTCATTTTGTGTTCTCACAAATCACCCTTCAGCTTGGCTCATATAAGTCAACACATATTCAAAACAGCTGCCTCACAGGATATTTCGTGCAAGTTCATTTTGCACTTGTGCACTGATCAGCCACAACATCAAAACTGGTAACTTGTTTTATTGTTGAGGCTAATCCGTGGATGTGCGTAGTGTGAGGCAGGCTTCTGTGACGCATAACAGGAAAAAGAAATCTGGCTGTCAGCCAGTTATTGTGTGAAGACAACAAAACATTTTACCACTTGCAGAGCGCATCTTTTCTCATTGCAGGCACCGTAGTCTCCAAACACCACCACGATCAGCATTACTGAACCCAGCGCTATCAGAACCGTCACACCTGATACAGGACAGAGACACATCCGTCATTGAATATGTACAAGAAGCTCTTTTTTGAGTAATGGCACAATTTTTTTATAAAATACAACTCACCCACAACAAATGCGCTTGAGTTGAGAGCCTCTACTTCAAAGATGCCTCTGGTGTTGTTGCTGAACCTTAGCCACAGACCTAGACCCAATAGGGCAAAGCCAACCACCTGCCAAACAAGAAGTAAAACCACAGTATGAGCGTGTAGTAGTTACATGGTTTCACATCGTCAAATATTTAAATCCATCCATCCAAATGACATCTGTAATCTAAAGAAAGTGGTAAGGCCAGGTGTCTCATTTTCCACAGAAGTAGAAAATGAATCTTCCAGGACTGAAATACCAGGTGGCATGTTGTTTCCGTTGCCAACTGCCACAGAAAAAATATCTTTAAGAGAACAAACTGCGGAATGAGACCAACTGTGGGACAGCTAGGTAAACAAAAAGAACTATTTCAGTCATTCTAGACAATAAAAATACACTAACACATAGTGAAACAGTTGAAAAGACAGCACATGAAAAGCACAGAAACAACAAAACAGGCCATAAAAAGGTATTATGAAGTGTAATCTCTCTTTTTATTTTCTATTTTATTGTCGCTGCATTAAAAAAAAAAAAAAAAACACTGATACCCTTTATTTTACACAACACACAATACAATTAATTTAACAAGAAAGCTTACCGCAAAGATGATGTTGAAAAGGACGAGGATGTATTTGCACACGAGGCCACATCCGTCTAGTGCCATGATGACCAGCGGTTTGTTGTACTATGTGCACTTGTGAAGTCTGTAAGTAAGGTGTATAAACGAATTACCTCATCACTTCTGCAGGCCTGCTTCGTGACAGACTGTTCGTATATTTAAAATGCACACATATACACATACTAAAACCTCTAAGTTTGAAGGGTTATACGGTATTTAGCTGTAAATTCTGTATCAAGCAGTTACGTTAAAACGTTTAACAGTGCTTTATCTTTTAATGATATTACAGCCGCGAGTGATGTGGCAGCTATGCTGAACAGAACATTTGCTGCAAATGAAATAATTACCTGAATTTGTGAACGGCTGGCGTTTCTTCTTCTGTTCGCGGATAGTTCAAGGGGCCACCGGCAAGCAACAATCCCAAATTCCTAATGTTGCTGCGTATCCGTTTTACAGCCCCAATAGTGCGTCATGCCCCGCCCGCTGATCCCGCTCCGTCTTGTCATTGGCTTAGAGGGGTGACTGTCACGAGGTGACACCTATGAGCAGAAGAGGGGATGTGGGGGGCGGCCCACAGAGAAAGAGAATGTAGGCGTAGAAGGGAAACTTAAAGAAACGAAAGCTACGGAAAATAATGGCCTTAGTTCGTTACGGTGTGAGTGATAGCACTATTCCAAGAAGTTTCTGTTTGTTTGTTTTTTCGAAGGGATCACATTTGACACAATCATAACAGTATTTCATGAACAAATACAGGACCTAACAGTGCTGTGGCCCACTGTAATTATTTACCATTATTCTACTAATTTTCCTAGATGTTTACCATACAGGAAATATTTCAAAATAACACAGTACGGTTTAGTTTTTCATTCTAGTCATTACGAAACTTAAAATCGAGCTGAGACATGATTAAAGGAAACTAAATACAGCCATCTATCTCCCTCCCCTTTTTCCATCTTTTTCATGCACCCATACACGCGCGTACACACACACACACACACACACAAACACGCGCATCATAAATTCAGTTCTGCTGGGTGAATAACGCCCATGCAATGTTGGGCAATGCCCATGCAATGTAAGAACTCCTGGCTTTGTTGGTTTACATGTTCTTCCTGTCGACACTTTCAGTAATAATTCACCTCATATAACTCTCATGATTTGGTTTAACTCCTGAAATCTGAAAATTGATATGTAGCAGCTCACTTGTACTACCTCTGTGTTAACTATTTTCTATACCATGTCTGAAAAAAAGAATATTTTTGCAAGATAGATAGATAGATGACGCTACATCAAATGTAATTCACAAAAAACATAGCAAATGCATTGCATTTAAGTAAATATATTGTGTATTGCAAAATGCACATGAAATTGAAGAAGGAAAGAAATGAAATGATAAGAACATTGTATGGGAGCTCTTGGTCATCTGTAACATGTTTTACATTTTTCATTTGAAACAAAAACTGATAACTTGTTAGACCTATCCTCTGCATGTATCATTTATCGATTAATTTATTACTATGTATTATTAAATCTGTATTTGGTGAAATGAACTTCTGCAATAAGCACGGCTCGGCTTGTACTCACAAGTTTATTAATGTGGTGTTAATTGATGTGTTGAACTCAGTGTGAACACATAAACAAGTTTGGCCAACCCCACAGTTACAGTGATAAAATACCAAGTGAAACCAGTGACACACTTTTTTTTTTTAAAGTATATGTGGTAAATGCAGTGATATCTGCATCTGCACAGACACACTTTCTTTTATCTGGCCACAGCTCAGACACACTGTTCAAGATGAGGAACATGAGCCAAGTCATCTTCCCCATGGTGTCCTTAATGTCCTTCATTCACCAAACGAAAAACTGTACAATAACATGACAGTTTTACATAAACGGGCATGGCAGGCAATTCATCTTTAATGAAGGATAAATGGATTTGATGTTTAGAAATGTGCAAATGTGCCTGGGCTGAATTCTGGGTTATGATGTGCATTGTGGCCCAGTGCTGACTCGTCACACCTCTGTATAGTACATACAGTGGGGTCCAGTCTCTGGCTTGCATGGGAATGTAACTGAACTAAGGCAACAACTACTGATTAACATCAACACTGATAAATCTGTGACCATTATTATCTCAATTTATTGTTTTATCTATGAAATATCAGAAAATAGTGAAAAAGTTTACTTGATATTGAGTGTTTGATAAAAAAAAAATCAGAAAATCTTCAAAAAAAATCTTCACTGTAGAGATCAAACAATGTTTGACTTGTTTCCTTAAAACATAACTTGATTTCTGTTGATCTAATAGCTTCCACTCTAAACTATCCACTGGAGGCTGCGTGACACTTGACTGACTTTCACTCAGATTGTTTGTGAAAGAGGAGGTGTTACACTGTCCTGTGTGACAAATGAACCTACCTGTACAAGTGGCCACAAATTCACACCGACTAGCTCACAAAACTGTGCAGTACATGTGCTCAAAGTAAGGTGAAAATTAACAACACTGTGAGACATATACTACCAGTATACTATTAAAATGTGCAGTGTGAGAACAGGAACAATGGGAAAATTAAAAGTGTAGAGAGACACAGCGCCACTATGTTCCCACAGATACCGTGGTGTGTTTTTCATTACCAATTTCTTTTCATGACCTGTGAGGTCTGTGGCTGTATTAAGAGAGTAATGGCTTCTTCTCTCACAGTCTGTGTCAGTGAAACGGGCGGCTGTGCGGAGTGATGTGACCTCACTGCCGTCCATCATTGCAGGTTCAGTGGGTGGCAGAGGGACAGGTAGCAGCAGAGAGATGGAGGTTGATAGAGTGAGTCACAGAGAAGGGGAGAAAAAACGCACACACACACACACACACACACACAGACACACAGTCAGCCGCATTTACACACTGGCAGCTGCCCTAAAGTGACAGCAATCATCTGTTCTGAGGCAGGTGAAGTGAGGAATCATTGCAGATTTTATCACATTGGTGTGTGTCTGTGTGTGTGTGTGTGTGAGAGAGAGAGAGAGAGAAAGTGAGAAAGAGCAAAGACACAGTATTTCTCTTTTTGATGTATCCCTCATCTCTCAGTTATTGCTGCTTTGCCACCATAAACCTTTCTACACAACAGCAGCCATATTTGATTAGTGTTATTGTCGTATGAATTATATGACAACAGTTTCACAAGAGTGTACTGATTTTGTTCTCCTGCCAAGATGGAAATGTTTCTCCTCAGATGCTCTGTCATTTAAGACCCACTAGAGGGCGCAAAAACATTAAAAAAACACGAGTGCACTGTAAATCATTCCTTCAAAATAATCCAACTCAAGAGACTGCAAGTACTGGCTTGCTCCTCTTTTGATTTATTTGTATTTATACTTTACCTCCGTCCTTGGTACTTTTGGTCATTATCAGCTTTTACTTAGCCATGCCTTTAAAAAAAATAGATACAAACCCATACAAACACAAGCCATGAATATAATTGAATTTATAGAGCAAATATGTTTAGAGATTTCTTTAAGAAGGCAAATACATTACGTAATTTCCATAATTAGAAATCCATTGTCTTTTAGTGAATGTCAAGACTCTCTGGAGACATATTGTGTTGTGACACTGTGTTGACGACACTGGCTTCAGCTGACTCACTATAATAAATACATCTATAAATCTGCTTATGAATGAAAAATATATTATAAATACACATTTTTTCTAAAGTCCTGCAGTAAAGTGGCCTTTTTTTAATATACTTAATATTTGCCTTTTAGATTTCTTGACTCTGGACATTTCCCTATATATTTAATTATTCTTTCATTGTATCTTATTTTTCTAAAATGTATATTTATATTATGTACTTGCAAATACTTTGGCGTGTTATGAGCGGCAATCAAGAGACATCTTCATTGTTAATTCTGCTCAACTGAAATAAGTGAGGATAGAGGAGGCGGGGAGCTGTGAGGTGGTGGTGGTGGTGGGGGGAGGGATTGGGGGAGAAGAAGGAGAAGGAGACAGCGACGAAACGCAGACCTCAGACCAGCCCACCTCAACTCGGTATCCTCCTGTTCTCAACCCGGTGTCCGTGGACAAATCTGACTGCGGATCAGCGCACTCGGGCTCCCTCCACACTACGAGTTCCACCAACTGGGACTCAGACCAGAGGAAATCGTGTTCGTCGGCAGCCAGGTCCGCACGCCAAGACACATCCATAGCAGACCACGGCGAGGGAACGGACGGTGTGATAAGACGGGACTGAAACCGAGGGGACGGCTGGTAGGAACAAGTGAGGGGTTGAATGCAAAAACACGTTTAGCGGCGAGAGCACAGGACTGGCTGGCACGCCACAAGGAGAAGTAATACGTGTAGCTAATTCCCAACATTTTCTATTATTGGCAGCGAGAGTGTGCTCTCCGAGCCACATTTATAAAGAGAGCTAGCGGAATGTAATGCTAGCAAGCTAGCTAATGTTAGCTAGCTAATTAGCTTGTCAGGCATCCAAGAGTCGGACGTGTGATCTTTATCAAAATAGGTCACTGTTTGGCGTGGCTTTACTTTTTAGGAAAAAAAGCTGTACTAAATGTGCTTTGTCCGGAATTCTGGCATGGTCATAATGGTCTGTCTCGAATAGCTAACGCTAAGTTAGACAATAAACAGTGTGGGCTGTCTGTATTGATGAAAATCTGTTCAATATTATCCGTCTACGCGTCTTGGGAAAAGCCACATCCATTGTGAACATCGAGCTGTGGACAAACCAAGAGGGAAAAGGCAAAGGTAAAAAAGAAACGACTTTTGACTGGGGACTGTCTGCCGTCCAATGTTAATGTCGACCGACGTTGCATCTATAATGCTACCCGTTAGTCGGGGAATAATGGACCGGGAAAGAGACATTGATCCAGCAGCCGGACCCCATGCCAACGCGGCCGGGGGTCCAGCAGCTGTCCGGGGGATGAAGCGAGGAGACCCGGAGCCCGACGCTCAGACAGCCGCTGCCCTGACTGACTTAGCCGGGGCGGAGTGCAAAAGACCAAGGATAGACGGGACCGGGAGTGTTGTCGGTGACATTGGACAGGTAGGAATGCAATGTAAACACATGTAGTATCCATTTCTCACAGCTGTATCGCTTTGTTTCCATCTCAGCTTCATGTGTAGCAGTATTGTAACAAAGTATCCTCTGCCCTCACTAAAAGCTTTTGTTCCTGAGCATCAGCAGGGAGTGATGATAATGTTTTGACAGGCCCCTTTCTCTCATCAACAACATAATCATGCATCATTGCAGCAAACAGAAAATCCTTTGATTAAAACCAAATGTGAGATTTATGAATTACAAAAAAAAGTATGACGATAGTAAAATGTGGCTTGCTGAAATACTCTGGCTGTGCTCCTAGAGCTGCTTAGTGAGGGAGCATGACCAAGCCAGACAAAGGTAATATGATACAGACTCCATTGCTATGACAGACAGCAGCACAGCAAAGATTAGACCCATTCATCATGCCTTGTCTTCCAGAAAGTAAACCTGTGCTTTGTCACATGTTGCGAGGCACTGTGTCATTTTATTTTTTATTTTTTGATTCATGGTTGAAATTACACAGACCCTGTGATGATAATTTGCAGTGAGTCACCACATCAAATCCTGATACACACCGCATGTGCCATTAATCGCCTCTGCCCCCCCCCCCCAATTGTCACTAGGTGTTAAAAGAGAGAGGCAGACAAGGATTGGGGGAGGGGTCACCACAGTGAAAGACAAAGAACAGAGCCTTTTGGTGTAAGCTGAAGGAGCTGGGGGCTCAGGGGGCCCTCCTTAACACGGGTCTTCCCTGCTTTCATGACTTGACTGCTGAGACAGCAAAGCATCAGCAACCATTCCTGCCTCTGCCAGACTAAAATGTGTATATTACAGTAAACTGGGGAATTGCAGGCGCATCGGGTGCACCTCTCTCGCTTACTCTCCTCAGATCTATTACTGTTTATTTCTTTCTCTCAGAAACACATGCACTACACATCATTCTCACATCTACAAACAAACTATATGCTTTGAAGTGCTCGTAATCCAACAGGACATGGGGAAATTTTAGCTGACGTGTGTTGTTTTAGTCCAGGAAAACAGCACTAACAGCAGTCGAAGGGCAGGCGGACGTGGTTTGAGGTCATCGGCAGGTAATTGAATCCTGGGGAACTGGTAAAATACTTTAATTGGCTGTGCGGCTGACCTGCTGCAATGACAAATAGGTCCCACCGTAACGTTGTGATGCTCGGCGAACTTCACAGGGGATGGGCGTTGATGATGAGGGAAAGGTTATAGCCCACCGGCAAAGATGATGTGACTATGAGCAGCGTGGCGTGGGAAGGAGGGGATTCTCACTGCCATCAGTTGTATTGATCGCTGGGCACTGGCGGGGGTCAGGCTGGAAAATAGGATGGGGTGGAGCAGAGATGGGGAGGGAGGGTGAGCTGATGGATGGGTGGATGGAAGTTGAGGTAGGAAGTGATTAGTGGATACATATAGGAAGAAAAAGAGGGATGACTTGAAGGTGAAAGAGGAAGAAAAGAAAGAGTGGGGATTAAAACGACAAAATGTTTGGGTGTGTTGCCTGCATAGATGTTGCCTAGATTGATAAATGAAGGGGGGAATATAGGATGGAGGCAAGGAGAGAGAGGACAGAAAGGAAATCAGAGCCATTAGCTTGCATCCATCAGGGACCATGATAAAGGATGAGAGGAAAGTGATGGATGGCAGGATGACATGATCAGTTGGGGGAATAGATAAGCAGGAGGATAGGCTCTGAATGAAGATGAGTGGTCGAATAACACTTGATGCAAAGGATAAATAAAAAAAAAAGAAAATGACATTGAGGGCTAACGCCGGCAAGTCGGTCATGATAGTTGAATGGCGGCCGCTCACTGTAGCTGCGTGCATGCTTGGGATGGGGAAGATGAGTTCACTGGATGTTCCTATAACTAAATGCATCCAACGATTACCATAGTGTGACCATTGAAAGCTAGAGCCAGGAGATTGCTGACCTTCCAAGCTGACTGTAAATCAGGACTGTAATAATAAATGAGAGTGCAGCCTCCTCTCCCCTTTGTTGCTCCTGCTATCCTCCCCCGCTCTGCCTCAAACTGCAGACCCCTTGCCCCCCCCGCTCCCCTCTAGCTGTCCTCTGATTCCCCCCCCTCCCTCCCGTCTCCCCCAGGCATATTTCCAGATTGCTAATTGACTCTTGGTTCACAGGCTTTCAGTGTGCCAGTGAGGCAAACCACCCCAACCCCCTCCCCCCTTTACTCTTTCTCTCTGCTGTCCTATCTCCCCCCACCCCCCCTTCCATCTTTGATTATTTCTCTCCCCTCTGTCAGCCCATCTCTCCCATCACTCAAATCTGTGTAACCTCTATCACTTATTTTTATCCATCTCCACATCTTTCCCATCCTTTTTTTTCTTCTCATGTTTGTTTTTCTCCTCAGCTCCTTCTTGTGTCATGCCTTTTTTCTCTCCCTTTTTTGAATTTTATTTTCCTGCTCTCTGTTGGTTGTATTGATGCTTCCCCTTGAGGCAGTGTTGTGGTCCACTCAGATGCACTGGGAGTACAGTTTCTAACTCTGTCTGTCTGTCTGTCTCTCTCTCTGTTTCAGAGAGCCGATTTGTCCTATCGTTGGCAGTAAAGAGGCTTTGTGTCGCGCTAACGAGATCAAAGCTCATTTAGGAGAGGGCATTAACCAGACTGATCGCTTTAACGGGCCAGAGCAAAGGGAGGGGGCCAGGGAAAGCGAGGGGAGAGAGGTTGATATGAATGGACAGATCACTGAGATAGGTTATTACCAATAATAAACAGTTTTTGTTTCAGTATGTTCACCACAAGCGGTGTTCATTACATTGAGTGTTGTTTTTGTAGAACAAGTGCACTTACGTAAAGTTTTTTTCTTTACTCAGGAGTCCAATGAGAAATGAGGTCTGTTACATTGGTTGCTAATGAAAATGTATTGCTGCCAACAGTTTGCTCTCGACCATTTGCCTTAGAAAACGGGCATTAATGGATACTCTGGATATCTGTTTGGGTTTTTCCTTCCTGATGAAAGTAAACTGAAACCAAAATTTAAAATAGTTTTTGCTGTTAAATGTACAAAATCTAATTCTTTGGGATATCCCTTGTCGATATCCCAGTTGGAATCATTCTGTGATTAATCAATAAGCCAGTCAACTGAAAATTAATCTGTAATGTAATCATTTCAGTGATCTTTCAAGCAAAAATGCCAGATATTCACTAGTTCCTTCTCTGAATCATTGTAAACCAAATATCATTCAGTTTTGACCTGGTGGCAAACTACACCATTTTAAGAAATTAGTTTGATCTCTAGTAATTTGGGATTTGTTATTATATTATTAGTGAGTTAAAAGTTGCAGAATTACAAAGTATAAAACAAATTAATTGATAATGTGAATAACCAGTGATGGTGCTATAACAAGAGAAAATGCTATTGCTGGCCCAACTAATGATTGTCAATAGACCCAGTGGTTGCATAGCTACTGTAGTAACTAGTCGTGCATGTACCCAGAGAGCCTGTGTAACTGTAGACTAAAAGTCTGAGTGTCCTTCAGAAGTCAGCAGCCTGAATAATTCACAGAAAAAAAGAAATCTTCCCAGAAGGGGAACAGTATTACAGTGAGGCAGAGCAGGTGGGTCAGGTTGTGTGTCCAGCCCCTGCTGAAGTGTGTTAATGTGTGTTACAGAGGGTCGTACACAATCCTACCTGGTCTCACATTATGCTCACTGCTGCTGTTTAATGATTGCTGTTAAACTTTGAGCTGTAGCACAGCAGCACCCTTGACTTTTGAACTGGCAACGATAAGCTAAATATTCCCTCAGACAAAGTTGCTCAACTCATATTTTCTTTCTCCCTCACCCTCTCTCCTTCTCCCTCTCCCTCTCTGTGCATGTGTTCAGTTCAATTCACTCTGTTTATTGGCACAAGTGCACCAACTGTGTTGCCAAAGCATAAGGGAAAAATAAGACTGAAGAAAGAAAGCAATAGATTAGAGGTCTCTTGCTCTCTTGCTCTCTTGCTCTCTTGCTCTCATTCTCTCTGTACTATAAAGCACAGCAGTTTCATCTCCTTAACATGACACTCGCATGTTAACTCTCCTTTTATGGTCATTATGTCACCACTCCCCCACCCTACATGCCTCCTCCGCAGTGCTGCCCCCAAACTGTCATATGTACTCCCATCTCCATTCACACAGAGCGAAATGTCAATTCTGCATTTCCCATACATGGGGTCGCTTGTGATGCACTGCCACAGCATTGTCACGGCTGCCTCTGTGTCATAATGAAAATTCAGTAGAGAGGTACACCTGGTTGCATTTTGTTGTGTGTATGATGAGCCATTAGCCTCATCTAATACTGAGCACAAATACTTTACCAAGTGAATCATTTGATGCCAAGTACCGGTCCAAGACGTCGTTAAATAAGTCTACCACTGACAAATCTGTTAGAGTCTGAAATTAAATACTGAAATTGACATGTGTTCCACTTTCATTTATTAGCCATTGTAACATAATGCATGCTCATGGTGTGCTACAGGCTTTTGAGTTGACAAACTGAAATAATTAGATCTGACAGAATACAATGAGGCAGCCTGTACAGCATATTGGTGGAAGATATGTATAGATATATATATAATTTTTAAATTAAACTTCTAAATACTGTGAAATAATAAAATAAAACAAGTTAGCAGAATTTTAGTTAAGGATCTATCACTGGCATTGAAGTGTCACATCACAGATTTTCATGCCTGTAGCAAGAGATGTTTATTCCACAAAGGGCTTTTGATTAAAAGTATCTGAAACAAGCAAATTAATTTGCTAGTGCTAAGTATATGTGCTGAAGAGCTTCGTTGGTTCTTATCACTGGACCTCTGCAATTCACGATTGCGCCTGTAATATTGATATATTATAAATAATATTTATTTATTTACTTGTTTATTATTACGTCTAAAATCAACTGCATTGTACGTTTCGATCTGCTGTAAATGCATATGACGTAGGGACCGGCAACACTGTGTATGTATCACATTCAGTACCCCAAAACATTGTCTTCACATTCCCAGATTTACTTTGCGATAAAGAGCCAAAGACGAGGCAGTGAGGGACTAATCCCAAATTGCCAAATCCCAAATTGGACACTTGCCCAGCAACTCCACAAACGTTTAGAAAATAATACAGACATAGACATGAATGTGTGCTACAGCTGGTATGTAGATGGACCTGCATGAAGCCCACACATGTTCACCTGCATAATTCTTAACTGCAGGTCATCTGTTGTTATGAGCAGACCACACAGTCAGAGGACAGGAGACCGTCATCTGTAAATCCACATTAAATGCCCCCACTGTCATGTGTTTCTGTTACTGTCAGGACTGGAAAAATAACTTGAATCCAGTTCACATCAGAGATTTCTGAGACTCTTAGAAAATATAAACTCATAACTGTCCTATCCTGTGGGCACATTTTAGACTGCATGGTCTGAAGAAGTTGCTGTCATAAGAACTAAGCCTTTAGTCTTAGGGGAAACATGCAATTCATCTTGTCTTTCCATCCTTCCTCTCAGTTGTCTTTGTCTGTCTGCATGTCCCCGCATATCGACTATCTCTGTTGCGTTTGTCATTTTCAGCTTCATCTTTCTGGCTGTGATATACCTTTCAGAGTATAGCGCATTGACAAAGCACATCCATCACTTTCTGCCCACTGCCCTGCGGTGCGCTCTGTTAATTCCTTCTCCTCCAATTTCTGCATTATACGTTTGCTCTGTTTGATCCTCTCAGTGTGCCCCGTTCATCTCCAATGTTTCCCCCTGACTCGTGACTTGTATTATTGAGCCAAAGATTTCCAAGAATCGTCTGTAGATAACACTTGTGAGTGAGAAATAGGCAGCATAATATTTGTGGTTTCCTATGTCTCAAATGGAGGTGATATTCTTGAGTTGAGTTTTAGGGAAGATGGCTTTAGTTTTACAAATGTTAGTGAGGCTGTAAAAGTCATTTGACTGTAGTTGATTCTGTGTCCATGGTCATCATCAGCCCTTTGACACAGGTGAGCCAGAGTACTCCACAGTAAATTGTGATTCAGTTTTTTTGCGTAATAATGTATAGGTGGTAGCAGGTGGGCTTTTTCTTACACTTGGTGATATGATTGAGACCATTAAACCAAATACTGGCAGCGTCCACCTCCTCGGGCTGTTCTGTTAGGGACCACTGGATGCCTGCAGCAGCCCCCTTAATTACCCTACTCCCCCTGCTCCCCTCCTCCTTCTATCTCCCCCTCCCCTCTCACCATCTGTTGACCTCATGTCATTTTGCCTTCCTTCACCACTGCTGCTCCTTTTTCTTCCCCCACTCCTTCCCATTTGCTCCAGCAACTCCCCAACTTCTTTCCTTCTCCTAAAATAGCAAGTCAGAGAGAGAGAAAATAAACAAGAGAGAGACGCCCTTTAGTTTTACCCTCCGCAGAGTCAGAGAGGGGGACAGAAAAAGAGAGAGAGAGAGAGAGGGAAAAGAGAGGGAAAGAGAGTGTGTTTATGTGTGTGTGACTGGTTTGCTGTGCTTTTGCTGATCCCTGCCAGTGCAGTCTGAAGCCCTCACAGTCAGCCAGCCGGCACCTTCAAAGTCTCCTCTTTGCTCACAAACTGTATGGAATTAACTTAATGGAAACTTGCAGAAGTGGAGTTTGAAAGCTCAGCTTTCAACCTGCACAGGCTTAGTTCAGTGTTCATTTTTCACTTATTTATTTTTTTTAAAGTATGGCAGGCATAAATGTAAGTGCCTTTTGTGTACTTCTCTAGACACACAGGCATGTAATATACTTAAAAGCAGTGCCATACGGGAAGGGGAGTGTGTGTTTATGTGCTTGCTTTAGTGCCAGTGTGAGTAAACGAGTGTGTCTGAAAAATAGGTATCAAGTTCAGACCCCCCAGTCCCTTCCCCCACCCCTTAAGAAAATATAAATCACATGGCATTCCTCACTTATGACTCATTGTCTCCATTTTCCAAATGTTTCACTGCTTTATATTTCTCTCCCCTTTCTTGGCTTTGGCCGCTTTATTCCCCACATTCCTCCTCCTCCTGTTTGTGTCTGTCTCTGTCCTCATTTTCATCTCATTCTCCTCTTTCATTTCTTCTTTCTTTCTCCTCTTTCCTTCCCCCTTCCATCCAGGCCGCTCCCTCCCTCTTCTCCTGCAGACAGATTGATTCCAGATGTTGCTAAACTCTACCCGCTCTCCCTCCTCCTGTTCTTAAAACTCCTCCTCCTCTTTCTCTTTATTCTTTCCACCCTGTCCAATGTAGAACCAACACTGACTCTATAATTTGACGGTTGGGGATAATTTTGGTTTAGATTTCACTCACATTCCAGTTTTCCTCCCAGTTTTTGAAGCTACTGCACTGCCTACACCCTTACTTGGACTGTAAATGTGACAAAAACACACATTCTCAACATTTTAATCACCTGTAATTGTGTGTGTCTTGTGGTAGTACAGCGAAATTATCACATTTCTTCAGCTGCTTTGGTGGCCCACCACCTAGGATTGGATATAGCAGAAACACTGAACAAATAGAGCTCTGGTTTTTGCTGCACTGAAACCACAGTTCTGTCCTATTTGAAATGCAGTGCAGTGTTGGTAACTCCCAACATGCAGCTCTTTTTATTTAAAATAGGAAGAGTTTTCTCATTCCTGTCGACATTGCCCAAGGCTTTGTAGACTTGAGATTCTGCTCTGAACAGTGCCCTTATACTGCATTTCCATCTGCGGCGCGTTGAGCACCAGCAGTCAGTGCGTTGCTGAATATAAGCCAGTCCATTCCCCTGTAAATGTGGCGCACCAAGGAGAGTGTTCCCCCTGGGGACGAGGCACGAGGGGGAAATTGGTTCCAGATGAAACAGGAAGTGGAGAGTGGAGACAAAGAAAGGGTTGTTTCAGACAAGGGAAAGGGAGGACGGGCCCCGAGTGTGGACACAAACGCGCACACACACATACACACAGTCAGAGTTTACTGCCTGAGCATCAAAAGAAAAACATCTCCTTTTCATTCTTACCTATTCTTTACATCTGGATCATTTTTAAGCCTCATATTTTCATTCCCCCTTGGCCTCTCGCTAGTCCACTCTGTCTAGACTCTCCTTCCCCTTCCTCACTCGTCCATACATCATAACCACATCTGTTTTTGGATTTAGCCTCCATATCTCCAAGCCCCATTCTGCATATAAGGTAGCTCTTTGGGATCGGTTTAAATATCTGTTTGCTTGTAAGTTTAGACAAACTGTGTGTCAGTTTGCTGTCGCCGTGGCCCCTCTGTCTCAGACTCTTGTCCTCGATTGGCTGGATGAATGCTATCAGGAAGTGATTCCCGCAGCAGTCAGTTTGAGGTCAGGGCCAGGAGGTTAACTCTGTTGACACTCTTGAGACGCCAAATCTGCCCTTCTCATCGCTGCGGCATTACACGGCCCACACTCAAGCTGCTTGCTGAATGGAGGAGCGCGTTCAGGCCGAGGGGCAGCAGCACATAGATTTGAAACCTTTTTTTGTCCGCTCCTCAGCCCCGCGGATTAAATGCAATGAAAACATCAGCAGTTCTTAAGACCCCATCCCCCCAACACATTTGCGCGCACACACACATCTTTCTTTCTTTTACCCCCTCAGACCTTCTCTCGTCCTCTCTCTTCTCCTCCTCCCCTTCCCCCCTTTCTCTCCTCGCTAGTGAGACTCACTAGGCAGTCATGTTTTCTCTGCAAGGCATGCCAGCAGGCTAGACGGTGCCGGTGTCATCTCTCTCACTGCTGTCAAAATATCATAGTTTGGTTAACTTTCCCCATTGTTCCAGTCCTCCTCCTGCCCCCTCCTTCCCTTTCTTTGTCTTTCTGTCTGTTTTCTTTTGCCTCTTCCTCCTCCTCCTCCTCACCTAGCTCTGCAGCAAACAATGGCTTCTCTTGCCGGGGCAAAATGACACAGAGGAGAAAATAATGGTCACAGAGAAAAGAGAGGGGAGAGAGAGACAGAAATAATCTAATTAAAAGTAATTACAGAGCAATTAACCACAACACTGGTTTCTGGGGCAGGGTCGATGAGGGATGGGGGGCTCACACTCCGCTAGTGGATTGTGATTGGTTAACTGGATATGAAAGCCTGGTAAGCTACAGTGATGGTTCATCAGTCATGGCATCCACAGACTGTTAACTGTTAACACAATTCACTCCTCCGTCTTTTTGCTTCAGGGAAGTGTCTTGTGGCCTGATATGAACTTTGTTCTGTTACTGACTGACCCTTATTTTTGTTTTGTCTTGTATATTGTATAATATATATATATAATATATGTATATATTCCTTGAAATACAATTACACCCTACTAATGTTTTGATGTATTCCAAGTCTTTAAAATCATTTAAATAGTAGTTAAAATTTTCAGTTGCACCAACTTTCTACTTTTTATATATAGATTTTTTCTTTTATTAGTTTGAAACCAAGCCAGGTGGAGATTTTTGTCTGAGAGTGCTTTTCACTTGAAATGTAAAAGTTTTTGACCATCATGCTGCAGCCACTCATTTTTTCAAAAGCCCATCCACTTACTCTTGCTCTTTTCCCTCCTGTTGTCTTTTGCAGAACAATGAGCCTTTAAACCCTGGTTTCCATGGATACCCACCTCACAGTCAGGTAAGAGATTAGTGACTGCATGCAAACCCCTGTAATAATAAATTAAAAAAAATAAATAATGTAACACAGACAGAATCCTTGGAACACTTGAGAAATGCTAGTTTTCAACTATCCAGTTGCTTTGAACAACCTTTGGATCCAGAGGAGAATATGTCAAGTCCATTTGATCAAATGCTACTTGTTAAAAGCAGGTATCCGCTGAAATAAACACTTCAGTATAGCTGCACTCTAGTTCCTCTCAGTTTTGGAATAAGGGTGAGATGTTTGTTTACAGTACAATGCACATTTTAGACACCAACACTTGCTTCTTCTTGGCCAGGTGAGCCTGTTGTTGTCACTCAGCAGGATGGGTTCTGTTGTACTGCAACATCCTTATCGAGGCCATTATGAAGTTCTTCTGCTACTGGCTATGGCAGCTTATAAATGATGGCTATTAGAAGAATTGATGAAAGAGGAACTGGTTGTGATTGAGCGTCTCTTTCAAAAGCTTGACCCACAGAGAGCAGAGAGAAATTATGCAACTGCCTTCTTTAAACTAAGCCCTGAATGCTCCACATGCAGCAGTGTTTCACAATACCATTCCTATCCTCTCACACTTTCTCTCTCTCTTTATGCCTCTCTCAGTCTCTCTGTCTCTTTCTCATTCTAAGTGTCTCTCCATGCATATTGCTCTCAGTAATGAGTGCCTTATGTGTGCAACGCAGCGGCGGGGTTGCCGACTATTTTCTTATCTACCTCCAAGCAGCAGAGCACATTGAGCGGCTCAAACCAGCTCAGTGCTCATGTGTAGATGTGTGTGTGGATGCGTGTGCGAACCTCATTTGGGTGCGTTTAGGAGAAAGGCCTCTGTATCTGAGAGCCTGCGTGCATGCACCTTTGTCTTTGTGTGCGTGTGTTTGTGTGCGTGCGTGCGTGCGTCCCCAGTCTGTGTTGGGGATGTGCAGCTCTCTGGCAGTGCCACAGGAGGGGAGTGTTGGTCTGTGAGTCTGCTTGCCCCCAGCCTCCCTCCCCACATTACAGCACAGGAGAATCTCATAGGCCTTATCCCCTCTCATGTATTCTTTTTTCCCCTCCTCTACTCTGCTTGACGCTCTGCTCCTGCTCTGCCCTCGGTATCTCCTTTCTTGGGAATACAGCTCTCTGAGAATGTGAGAGGGAGGCCCACACTGTAGCAATTTGGCTTTAAGGTTTAAAGTCAATTTTTGGTAAATCTCAATTTCTTTTCCCTTGTGTCCAGTATTCAGTTGTTTCTGTTTGTGCCTAGACCAGATGGCAAAAAATAATGATTGTGTGAGAGATTAAAGGCAAGAAAGTAATGAGAGGATGAGGCAGGGAAGTGGAGCAGAGGTGAAACAGAAATGGAAGCAAGTTATTTAAGATGACTTGCCTGCAGGGCACAAAAATCGTACAATAGTCAGCTGCTCAGTTAGAGCAGACTTATATTCCTGTCCTGGCCCTCGTCTGCCTGGGTTTGTCTGCTTGTAAGGCAAACACCTGGGCAGAGAACAGTTGTGATCTGCAGTAGGTCTGAACTCTCCCCTTGTCGTCCGTTTAAGTCAGAGCCAGCGCACGCTGCTGCATTTGTTTTATAAATGATTTAAAAGTCATCCCTCCTAATATATTCTGCCTTTGAGCACACATATTAGGAGTCTCCAGCACACTAGCTGCTGGTTATCATGCAAATGGGGCTAACCATGCCTAGCTTAGCCAGATTGGCTTACTCATTGCTGCAGTACATTTGTCTTGGTAATGCCCCTGTCTTATGTTATGTATGCGTATTTGAACTGCCTGTAGGGCTGCATGTTGATTGTGTTAAATGGTCACAGGCTCCTGTTGGTCCCTGCTGCTGCGCACCGTGAGGGGTAAATGTGTGTGTGTGACAGTGAGGGTGTGTGCACGGCCATTCTGACCCGTGGGGCCCATACATGTCAGTGTCCTGCTGTTTAGGTCATGGAGGTGATCAGGGCTAACAACACACATGCAAACACACATAAAAACAAGCTGTAGAGGCTGCAGAACTAAGCATTTTCTTCCATTTAAAGAAGAAATTGCAGTTCTCCTGAAAATGTTGTGGATTATTTCTAACAGTAAATCTTTAGCTATTGATTATCTGTTGATGGTGTGTTTGAGGGAGCAGGCCCTTCTTTGAATTAGCTGATGAGTGTGGGGTGGATATAGGCTTTTGTTTGAGTCCATGCGCATCTGTGTCAGCCAAGGTGCAGTAGCAGCATGAACATGATCACAGCACATCTGTGTGTACATTATGTGCATGTGTTTGTGTGTGCCTGCATGTGTTTATCTCTGTGTTCAGTCTGTGTGCTTAATCCTCAGATCATCCCCTATTCATCCTCTCATCCTCCTCACTTACAGCCCTAATCCTGTCATCCCTCGCTTTTCTTTTCACCCAGCCCTTTATCCATTTATCTCCCCATCCAGTTATCTCTCGCTCACATCCACTGCCCCTCTAGCCCCCACTCTGGCTCCCTTCGTTTGCCCCTCCCCTCCCCCCACACACACTCCACCACCTCCAATCACTTGTGTTGCCCTCCCTCCATCCCTCCATCCCTTTGGACCCAGTTCTAGCCAGACTCAGCAGATGTCTGAAAGCTTGGCATCAGGGCTTTTTTCCGCAGAGTTCAGTCCCTCCCATATGAAAATGCAGTGCAAGGAACTGCACTCTCATCTCTGCAAATTAAGCGCCTCCTAACAATACTGTGGTGGGAAGTGAGGGAACTGAGCCCGAGCCAGAAGGAAAAGGCGCAATGCAGTGTGATACAGATTCATGTTCAGGTTGGGGTTTAGATACTGGAATCTGGGCTGGCGCTCCCTCAGTTTTGTGAGACTTCCATCTGTGTGATGAAGGCAGCTGCAGCAGAGAGATGGTGATCTAGGAGCCTACCCACGCAGCTAGCTACCTAGCTGTCTACCGACTGGCCTACCTACCACTGCTTTTTGGAGCTGCCAGGCTGCCACGCAATAAATAAATCATCAAAAAAAGCTGCAATGCAGTGGGGGTCGCATTCGTGTTCTGTACTTTGAGGCAGTCAGTGCATGGATAGAAGACAGCATCTTCTTCCTTCCTGTTCCTTTCCCTCTCTTCAGGGGTTTGAGGAGACAGCAGCAACAGCTTTCTGACTCCATCAAGACAAGGGTTAGATGGCTACATGGAAGGATGGATGCTTTGATGAATAGGAGGGACTGAGGCTGAGAGGGAGGGAAAGTTTTAAAAGAGGGGCGGGAACAAGAGGGAAGCAGGGGGAGCAGCAGGACGTGTAACGCGAGCGTGTGAATGACAGACGCAGAGCAAGGAGAAGAGAGAGAGGAGGAGAGAAGAGACTCCGGCTGTCAGGAGGAGAGAGACAGAAAGGCCCGGGGGGGGATCAGAGCAGCAGGGCCGGGGAGACGGAAGAAAAGAGAGGCAAAGAGTGACAGGCAGACGAGGCTTGCGTGCTGGAGAAGTGGAAGAAGGGACACCGGCAAAGAGGAGGAAGAGGGAGTGGACGAGGGAGAATTTGAATGTGTGAGAAAGACGTGGACTGAAGCCACCGTCAGCTCATGGTCCTAGAGCACAGACAGAGGAGAGGAGGAACAGGGAGGAGAAACAGAGACACAGAGAGAGGTGGACAGGAGAAGGGACGGGAAAGTGGAGAGCTGGTCAGCAGTTGTTCCTCTAGATCAAACAATGATGGGGCTTTACTACCAAGCAATGCTGCCGGTAAGTTCACTTCTGAGTAGAGGAGTAGAGATTGTTTCTATAAACTACTTTGTGCACATGTTGAGAACTGCAGGATGAGAACCATAAAAACAAGAGAGATTATTAATGCTTTTTTTTCATTAGTTTAGTTTGGCTTGCCGAAAACAATTGATATGCTGTTTATGATAAAGCCTGTTTTGGTTTGCTGTGTCTTGGCCCAGGTGAGGCCTTTTTCAGATAGTTGGCAGGGCATCAGGCTAACAGCAGGGCTTGTCCCTGCAGCTCTGCTCCTTTCACTTTTTAACTCTTTGTGTCCAAGTATCTTTGGTCCTCTTGGTAGAAAGATCATGGCTAATGGCTTCTTACCACACTGTAAATATGCAACATTTCGTCCTCGTGTCATTACAGCAGAGACCATACACAGAGCTATATGTTGCACAAGGATTTCAGAGTGCACTGCTATATTAAAATAGTTAATGTTTATATAGTTGATGTTGTGTGCTAGGCTGCTCTTAGCATATGGTGGGCGTGTCTGTGCTACTTTAGCTGAGAGACAGCCTGAGGATGAGAGCTGTTCTCTGGCTCTGTTCTAGCATGTCCTGCTCTCTGGTCTTGGGTTCCTCTGGGCCTTAGGGGGGTGTTGGGATCAAGGGGGTGGCAGGGAGGTAACAAGCACGCAGATATGCGGTATTAGCCCCTGCTTAGATTGCCTGTGTTGACATGCATGCACAGTGGGCCTTGCATACATTCGCTGACTACACACAGTGTCATGTTATATTTCATATGTATGTACATGTGTGTGTCTCATGTCACGTCATATGCACAGAGGGCGGAGGCTGAGATTTTGTCAAGCGATTCAACGTTGTCATCCAAGCTGTCCATGCAGTTTAAACTTCATCTGTCCCCGGATTGAGGCAGACAGGTGCCAAGGCACAGTTGTTACACACATACACACACACACCAGTTGTTGCTAGGAGTACTTTGCACCCCCCCTGGCACAACAAACTCAGACACACATAGTAACTATTAATGAACACACAAAAACACTCCTGTTCTTTGGTAACACACACACACACAGACTACCTGCTCTTGACCCACCCACAGGACTACACTGTATCTGTATACATCTGTATGCTTCTCAAAAAGATGTGAGCACTTTTAATTATCATAGTCTCTGCAGTATTTATAGTGAATATTCAGGTAGACAGTGGTGTAACTTTGTCAAATATTTTTCTTTATTTGGTCAACATCTGAAAAGTTACAGCAACCTCCACCTCAACTTCACCAGGCTAAAATAACTTTTATTTGAGAAGAGATGTGATGGCTGAGAGGCTACAGGTCAAAACTGATATGAAGTTATATGGATTGTTTAATAATTCAGTAGTAAACTTACAGTTACTGTACAAATGCCTGCTCGCCCAAAGTATTTATGGTTATTTAGATTGACCATCAATGTCCCCATCCTGCTCCCCGACCTCTTAAATCTCGGTTAAATGTCCTTCATGTGTTTTTCTTCTTTTTCCCATCCCCCCCACCCACCTCTGTTTTCCTCCCCCCGCAGGCTACAGCAGCTGTAAGCTAAACACATTATTCCTCTTCAAAGAGAATGACGCCAAATGGAGGATGGTGGTAGTAACTAGAAGGGTGTGAGGGCAGGGGTGCAGGGGGTGTTAGTTCCATGTGGGAATGCACTTTAAAGGTGACCCACCAGTCAGTCACACCGTCCTCTGTAAAATTTATGGTGCTGCTCTCTATTTTGGGTAACACATCTCTGTGGCACACACATAAGAGTTACTGTTAAATGGTTAGTGTAAATGCAGATCTCACCTGAAGGCACCATTAATGTTAGCACTGTCACCACTGCATCTGCTGTGTTGACGCTACAGATTGGTAGATATGTCAAATTGGCTAAAGCTAAGTGCATGCTAGCTAGATGATGTCTTGTCTGGGACAACACACATTACTGTACCTTGACTTTAGGGCTAGATTGCATCAATGAATTGAAATTTTGTTTTTGCAAAATGTAAAAAAAAGTCATAAATAACGAAAAGGTTATTTTTAGTCCAAAAGTAACGTAGTTGACAGGGTGTAGATTCTGCTTTGTTCAGTCTGTTCCTACCTGCCAGGTAGTTAACACTAGCTAGTCAGCTGTCTGCAGATATCAGGCTGATGTCTACAAACACAAACAGCAGGACTAGATGAATTATTTAGCAGATATTTTTGTTCTGTCTCAGCTGAAACTGATTACTAAACCGGATGTGCTCTGCCTAGTTGAAGCACCCGGAACTGACTGCCTGTAGCTATATAGGATAACCTGTATTGTTAAACATGCATACAAATGACAGCCTTACCAGCAGTGCTGGTCTTTTATTATTGTTGCACAACTGTTTTTCGCCTGTAGGCCTAATGAATAAAAAAAAAAAAAAATGATAGATATGTTTTAGTCATGTGTCTCTCTCTCTCTCTCTCTCTCTCTCTCTCTCTGTTTTGCTGGAAAAGTATTGTATTGTTGTGAACCATCCCTAAACTTCAAGATAAGGATTTTATTTTTTGGCCATATCCCCCAGCCAGACTTAAATTTCCATCTTGATATTATTCAGAGCAACAAATGAGCTTAGTCAGCCTCTTACTTGGCAACATTTCTGGTGAAAATATCAAATATGCTTGATAATGATTGAACTGTTCCAGACTAGGCAGGATCAGGCTCCATAATGGGTCTGCTGATGTGCCGGTTCTAAAAACTCCTCTGTTTGAATGTCTAGTGAGCCTTACTGCAGAGGCATGGCATACAGAGCACTGCACCTGTCATAGTTTTACATTTTTGTTTTTACACTCACAACAAAAATAAGTCAGTTTAACTGGTTGTCTGAAGATACATGTGCACATGCAGTGTCTTCTGTGTGTGTATTTGAAGATGTCCAGGTGTGGTGCATCATCCCTTTGACCTACCTACTTTAGTTCTAAGCCCACGAGGAAAGGTGTCAAGCCAAGCCGCTGTAAGACTGCTCGGTTAGCCATCATTCAACAACAGGCCTTCAAGGAATTTGTGAGGGATCCACACCCAAGTCTGTTCCCCTCAGGGTTGTATGTGCATGTCTGTTTGTGGGAGTGTAGCTGCACACATGTGAGAAACAGAGTGCAGTTACACTCTTTTAAGACTGACAGGTACATGTGTCTTTTGCTGGAACATTGTGGCTACAGAAAACACTGGGTTTTATCAGGTAACAGCATATTTAGCTTAATTCGTTATAGTTATCCTGTGGGATTATGGGTATTTCTTTGTGTGTTGCAGCTCTCACATTAGAAAGTGACAGATGATACTGACTTACAAAAACACAAACAGAACACCTGTTACCACAGATAAAGCACTAAGCACTACAAAGTGCAGAGTTCTCAGTATTGGTGGTAATGCACTGTGTGACACTACTCCACCTCAGGGTTAGCCACTGCCCATGTAGCCATGATGATATTGTCTGAACACTAATGCTGCTCTAACTGCCGCTGCCTGAGGCTGTATGCAGTGGGTCGACGTGTGAAAATACTCTGCATGTTACCTCACAGCAGAGCGCACATACACACACACAGAAAGGCACAGTGCAAGCGATGCCATGCACAGATGTGGTGCAGTAGAGCCTTAAATGTATGCAGTATCTCCTGAGTTACCTACTCCTGCATGATAAACAGTACTGTAGCACTGTGCCTGTGCACACACTGTACCCTAGCTTAGACTGCAGCAGTAAGAGTCGGTGCCGCCGGGTTTTTAAATTTAAACTTTTGCAAAGGTTATGACAGCAATGTGCAAATTCCCTTTCTTACTGTATCTATTCAGACTAAGCAATTTTAGCAACCAGTTTTTCTTGAGGATGGATTAAAACAGTTGGAGAAAGCAGTGCAGCAAACATGTTAAAACATTTGATGTCTGCACTGGCTTTATTTGCAGATTTTCATTGATCCTTTTGTGTTAGTTCTCTGGATTCTTGGTGGTTCAGGGTGTAAAGCTCATTCTACTGTTGTACCGCTCTACCGCTGTCAGTCAGTGTGGATTAAAAGTCCCTTAGGTGTCAATGTGGTAGTGTGGTAATGGTAGGGACACAAAAGCCTGGATCCTAGAAATAATAACAGTGATTTGTAAGATAGTGAGCACATCAGTCTGACAGAGGTAGTCATAATCATTATACATAACTGAGTTAATGAGTTGGCCTCTTTAATCATTTACTAGAAACAGCGAAGACACCTCAATATGTTTTAGCATCACCTAAGAGCTTTTCACAAGCTCTTCCACAGCGGTACTCAGCCTCACTAAAAACATATCGACAAGGGATTGAATAAAGCCTAATTATGAAGGAAAGAATATTTTTGTTGTAATCAATTTTAATCATATTTCAGTTAGCTTTTCTTTTATTTTTGATTTTCGATTTAGTTTTAAAACTTCATTTTTTTGTTAACTTTTAATTTGAATCAACCTGAATTCATTTTTAGCCTGCTTCATTACTAATTAATCTGCTGATTATTTAATAATTATTTTTCAATCTTATTTAGATTTTCTGCAGATTATAAATTGTTTTTCTATAAAGTGAAACAAAAAAGTGAAAAATACCTGTTATAATTTCTCACAGCCCAAGATGGGTTCTTCACCTGCCAGTTGTCCAAAACCTAAATATATTTAGGTCACTTTCATCTATCAAAGGGAAATCTTCAGATCTTCTCATTTTAGAAGCTTGAACTAACAAATGTTTGGAACTTTTGCTTAAAGAGATTGCTTAAATGATGATTTAATCATCAAAATAATTGCAGATTATTTTCCTATCAATTATCTAACTGATTCATCTACTAATCATTGCAGGTGTAATAAGGATCTTGGTTGTTATGCACAATATTGACAAAAAATCTGGTCTGGCATGGGACACCTCTCCCTGCCTTGTTGCTCTTCATTGGTGACTGTGTAGTAAAGCCAGTGTAAAATGATTACAGCCTTGAAAGTAGTGCTGTTTGTTTGTTATTCTGTTATTGCACATGCAAACCTTAATGAATGATATTTGTTTTTTTTTTTATGATTCAGTATCTACATATGATTTGGTCAGTTGGAGTTGATGAAAAGGAAAAAAAAATTGACTCATGCATAGGTTTTTTATTTTTAGGCCATATTGTCCTGTCTGCCGTGAGTCAGAGTGTTAGAGAAAGGGCTGTCAGTGTGATTATAATAATGACGCTGATGGTGATGATGACCAGAAATGTCAAAAACAGACAAGCTGCATGTCACAGATCTCAGCGCAGCCACAGAGCTGCCAACACTGACAGACAACATTGTCTTTGCCTGTAGTTTAAATGGGGATTACTGGGAATTGGTGGCTATGTTTGAGTCATGGGGTTCTCACTACATCAAACACATTAAGAGCAACAAGTAAAGTTCTCTGTTCTCTGTTTGGTTATTTTTCTTGCCAAATAAACATCCATGTATCCCCTGGGTCTGTGCCAGTCAACTACTGATTTACCTCTAAGGGACAACCTTTGTGTAATCTAATTGGACCACAGTGAGGAAGGAGAGATGGGAGCTTCTGCACAGAGGCAGCCATATAAGGAGATGGGCTGTGGCCTGAGCTTTGATGGACATTACGGTGCAGTAGAGGCTTTGAGTGACTTAAGGGGCGGGTGTTGTGGTTTTAAAAGACAAAAAAAAAATCTCCCTCTGGCTTTCATCAAGCGTGGCAGGCAAGAACGAAGAGGGAAGGGGAAAAAGGGGGGAACGGAGACATACTTACTTCTCCAACCACAGGAAAAAGAAAAGAGACGGTTTGCAGAGGGAGAAGAAGCTGAAAAGAGCATTTCTGTCCTCAGTCAAGCTGCTTTACAGATAGTTTCAGTGGACAAACTGTCATGAATATGCACAATTGATGAGTTACAGTAGCATCACCACTTGGTTGCTCATTCTTGTGTTTGTGGCTGGTGTGTGCTTTACTGTGGTGGTTAGAGGCTGAAGTCAGCAGACAGACACAGACGCACGCTTGAAAGATTTGCAGTGAAAAGGCACCCCCCCATCCTCTCTGTGTATGGAAAAACATATGGTGTGTCAGGTAACACAACTGCTGTGTGTTTGTGTGTGCATGCATGAGGTGAGAGTGAAACGGTATGGATGAATAGGTCCTACTCCAGATGGTCCTTTTTTTTTTAGTTGTTCTCAGCTGATATTTGATAGACTCTGTTTTCAGCCTTGCTCAGATCGATTTTCATGTCATTTTAATTTGAAGCCTAGACTGTTTAAACCTTATCTCACAATGTCAAAATTCAGTCTGGAAAGTTTGTGTAGAGACCAGTCTTAAAAAGAGCATGTCGTTATTTCCCATAATCGCCTTCCCCCCTCCCGTTAAGCCCCCTCTTTTTTCCATTATTTCTTTTTTCCTTTCTCCCCCTCTTCTTTTGACTATATGATGCTGCCATGTAGGGCAGTGCTGCTCCTTAGTCAGAGGGTCAGGAATGCCTGTGTGGAGTTAAGGCTGCACTGTTTTCCACTCTGATCTTAATCCACTGACAGCTTTCATCCTTCTCTCTGTTTATTGGTCCATCAGTTCATCCACCGATTCATTTTTGTTTGTACCTGCACTTGATTGCTAAATCACAACCATGATAAACCTTTAAATAATACAGCAATACACAATCAGTGTCTCAGCCTTACAATAGGAACTAGATATTGTAGCACCTTAAATGTTTCTTTCACATGACTAATCATGTATTGTGTAATAACATCGAGTCCAGTTGGTTCAGGCTTGGCAGTGCTTTATTCAGCTACAAATATGGCAATAACAGAATAAACAAAGTTGTAGCCTTGCTTTTATAAACCATGACGCTGCCTCTGTTGCCCTAAAGCAGTGTCTGGAAAAAAACTAGACAGTCAGTGTTCATAATGTGGCATCCCTGTTAATGAAATATCTCTGCTGTGGGAGGCCAGTCACTGACCAGCTCTCTACTCTCTCATTCAGTAAGACTAGCCACTCCTGTTGAAATTCCCTCTCTTTCTAATCATAAGCTTTAATTTTCTTGTTCTGTTGTCACTCTTTTCTTTTACTCTCTCCTCTTTCTCTATGCCCAGCACTTTTTGATGTGTGTGACTCAGCTCTAGGCTGGGATATGACTTCAGGACACACCCTTTAGAGGCGTACAGGCTACTGCATGTTTACGAGTTTGCATGCCCTAACAAGTACACTAAGGCTTTGATTTAACCTAGCTAGGGAAGGCTGAGGCCTAACCCATGGATTTTAATGGCTTATTATCTCTTTTGAAAATGTTTTTGATTTTATCTTTTATCATTAGGTGACAGAGACTGTAGCCGATGCAAAACACAATCAGCTTCCACACATTCTTTCCTAACACACATTCAGCCTTACCACAATGAGAATGGCAGCAGACAAGTTTCCCAGATTTTTCCATCCTGCCTCCATCCAGCCTTCTTTCTCTCGATGCCTCCTCTATCTGTTGGGCCCAGACCCCAGAAGCTGTCTTTTCTTGCAGATGGGCCTTTTAGCATCAGCTGGCCGTTTACAGCCAGTGAGACAGTCACTGCAGAAGAACAGTGAGCAGTCAGGCTATAGGATTAGAGAAGGAGAGAAGGAGGAGAGAGGGAGAGAGCTTGTTTGCTTTGCGGCATCTTAGTTACTCTGTCTAATTAAAAAGGCCGTCTGGAGACTGAGTGTCTCCAGGCGTCACCCAGCCCAGATCCAGCCCACGGCACAGACCAGACCAGTGGTTAATGGTGTTGGATGCTGTGTGTCATCCTGCCTGGCCTGGTGTGGCAGAGGCAGCCCTGACCCTAAACCTACTGGCCTTTTTTTTCCTTTTTTTTTTTTTCTTTCAGCTATCCCACTCACCCTGTATCCATCCACTGTCTCTTCCTTTCTTTCACTTTGTGCATTTGCTGTGAAGGGATTTTTGTTAAACTTTGTCCAAAATGCCCTTGAGTGTGTGAAATGATTGAAGCAAGCAATACTGCAGAGTCACCACACGCACACACAAACACATACGAGATAAGGTGTATGCGTTGGAGCGGCAGCAGCAACACAGCTATAAAGAATCTGTAGATGATCCTGCTGCTGATACAGTTGTAACAGTGCTGAGAAAAAAAGGACCTGAGGCAATGAAGTCCCAGCTGATACACAGTTAATCTGAATTATAGATGGCCTCTAAAAGAAAGTCAGAAATATAGGGGAACCAGTATTCACACAATGCAGCAGTAGCTGTAAACATGTCACAGTTAACACGTCACCGTTAGTATTTATCTTTCTGCGTGTCCATCCATCCCATAAGCATCTTTGTATCTCAAACCGTGTATCGAATTTTCTGACTCTTAATAATAGATGTGTTTTCTGTAAATATTTCATGGTCGGCTGACTGAAAACACATGCCTGTCAGAGATATGGAGGTAGAGGGAGGGGGGGGGGGATAGCATGCAGGGAATGGAGAGAGAGCGAGTGAGTGAGAGAGAGAGAGAGAGAGAGAGTGAAATTTAATAGGCAGGATTTTAACCCCCTCATTCTGCCTTCATCAGGATGCAGCAGCCACTGTAAAAGGCTTACTGAGTGTGTGTGTGTGTATATATATATATATATATATATATATATATATATCTATGTGTGTTAAGTCGTCTCCTTCTCTTCCCCCCTCCCCCTCCCGGCTCCCACAGGGCTCTCAGGATTCGACAGGAGGACAGGAGGGCCTGGTGGCCCCACCCTTTACAGCATTCCCCCCTCCACCCCCGCCTCAAAACGGGCTCCCGGGGACAGAGTTTGGCCCCGGGGCCATGTTTGGTGCTGGGGGCCAAGGAACAGCAGAGGTAGGGGCTGGCGCTAATGGAGCCACTCCTACTACCACCACCAACAACAACAATGTAAGTCCTGTATGTTCATAAAGCCTTTACTAGTAATGTCAGGGTTTATGGAACATTGAGTCATTTTCCATGATAATTATAGACATACAGTATTTGTGTGAAAACTCACTTCTATTTTTCTCTTTCTTGACCTCTTGATGTGGTGAAGCTGTAAAGAGACGGCAATTATTAATGTATTTGCTAACATCAACATTATGGCAGTGTCACTGTGTAGCCAAGTGTAGCCTCACAGAGCTGTTAGCATGGCTGAAGAGTTTTGGTGTTGTTATTATCATAAATACAATAATCCTATTTAATTTAAGATGCAGCTGAGATTATGATGTTTATTTCTGGTGATGATGATGACAGACTACAAACAAATGGTTTTCAGTATCTTGTATTCATGCAAATCTGCATGTTTCTATTAAGGTTGCATGTAAAACAAGAGGTGTAGTAGAGCTTTTACTGCACTAAAATAATGATCATAAGCATTTTCAGCTTCTCTCACCTTCCTCAACACGTCTCCTTTTTTTCTCTCCCCCCACAGGGAAAGACAGACGAGACATCCCAGGGGGAGGCGGGTGTACAGTGCGGTACAGGAGGCACAGGAGCGGGGGGCTCGGCAGGAGACTCCACAGAGGCCAAAGGCACCCCCAAACGCCTCCACGTCTCAAACATTCCCTTCCGCTTCCGGGACCCAGATCTCAGGCAGATGTTCGGGGTAAGAGGCTGGGAAAATGTTGTGGGGCCTCATTTTTTAACAAGATCAATAAATCAGTCTAGAAACCCTGGGTCTTTGGCAGTGGGGCTACCTCTCCAGGGGTGGGGTGTAGAGACAGACAAAGAATAACACAAAGGAAAGACGCATGGGTGTTCTCTTGGTGCTTGAGAGGGGTGAGTGGCTGCTATGTGTGTCAGTGTGTTAATATGAGTGACGAAGTAAGAGGGGAAAAAGGGGACAGAGCAGAGTTCAAGGCAAAGGGACCGACAGAAGCATACTGAAATGTGGGACGTTGTCTTTTGTGCAACAGTGACCCCTAGTGCAATGTAGCTGTAACTCACACAATATCAGAAGCTTCTGACTTTGCAGTATATCTGTTTTCAAAGACTGGGATCTAAATTAAACCTGAGGCAACTCAAAGATGTAAATGATTGCTTATATTTGATTATATTTTTTCTAATTTCTGTTCTCAAATCTATTTGCAGCAATTTGGCAAGATTCTGGATGTAGAGATTATTTTCAATGAGAGGGGTTCAAAGGTAAGTGCAGAGATGCCATTTGATTTTCTGAAACAACACTACCACTCTCCCTGACTGCTCACAGTTACTCCCATCATGCACGTTTTTTCCTGTGACACATTGTCGCCACATTGGAGATTCACTGTTCCGAAACTTCACTTATCCATTAAACGATGTCAGAATGCAACCCAGGGTCCAAGGATTCACAGTTTCTCCTATCTCCCTCTCCACAATGATAATGTGCTCCTCACTCACCACCAACCTCTTTAACCTCTGCTGTGTACCACAGGGTTTTGGCTTTGTGACATTTGAGAACAGCGCAGATGCAGAGAAAGCCCGGGAAAAGCTCCACGGCACGTTGGTGGAAGGTCGTAAGATTGAGGTAATTTTACCCTCTCTTTCTATCTCTCTCTCTCTCTCCTTCTCTTCTGTCTTCTGTCTGTACTCCCATCGTAATTCTGCTTGATCACTGACTGCTAGCTAGCTCCCATCCTCCCTTTAGTGATATGCTCTGATGCAGCCCACTGGTATCCCACTCCCTGGTCCTCTGCAATGTTTTTCATTTTTAAATTTAAAAAGACTTGTTTCCTCCTTTTTTTGTTTTTTGTTTTTGTGGTGGGAATGATTGGGGGTGCAAGAACACTACATAAGGCATGCTGGGTACTTTTCCTCTACAGCATTTTTTTTTGTTTCACATTAAGCTGTTGCCTCTTCACCTTTTTTTTCCACTGATGCGCAACTTGTGTAGCCACACCGATGTTACAACTTTTTCTGCAACAATTGGAATGATGTTTGTGTAGTTGGCACCGGAGGGCACGAGAGGAACGCAGTGAAAGGATGATGCATGGCAGATTGCCGTCAGATGCTCTTATTTTCCTCCCTAGTGTAGAAATCCTTCTGTGTTCCCCTCTCCCGGTGTTGTGGCTAAGTGGTTGTGACAAGCTTATGGCTCCTGGTGCAACAGCAGCATGCTGGGAATCACAGCAATACTGACGCATGTTCACTCTATGGAAGTCTGGATTCTTACCAAAGATCTGCACACTTGAGTTTTTATGTCTGTAAAGTCTGTGTGTGTGTTAAGGTTATTTATTTTGATTTGATTAAGTATTATTTTTATTTGTGATGCAAGCATGTGCTGAGTTTTTGAAAGCAGTTTTTCTTCTTTGATTTAATTGGGGTTTCAATCAGCCAGTTGTCCATATTGGATCTCTTGACCCAAGCCACTGTAAGCCAGGATTTCTGCATGGGCTTACTGTGGTGATTTCCTTGTGGTGTGTCTGTGTGTGTGTGTGTGTGTGTGTGGGTGTGTGCGAGTCAGTTCTTGCATGATGGATGAGGCTGGCTGGACCCTTTTTAGTTCAGTACTCTCAGTTCTGCTGCAGTGTGGTCAAGAATGAAAGACTGCCACCTGCATCCACTGGTTCAACATAACTCCCTCCGCCACCTCCACCCTCAGTCAATCAGCAAGCTGAATGGATACTGATGGAGCCAATATACCCTGCATCAGTCAACAACCTGTGTTGTCCCTGACATTGCTTTAATCTGATTCTGTGTTTCCTCTCAAGTGTTGCATGATATCAGTCACTTTAATTAATCAGCAAGCAGTTTGTCTGTGTTTTCAGTTGTCACTCTGCATGTACTCTGTTGTACTCCAGTAGTGGTGTTGGGCTGTAGCAGGTCATGTATCAGCTGCATGGTGGGCCAGCAGCAAGAGTCTGGAGAGTGTGTTTCTTTCTGTCTGTTTATGGTGCATGGGCTTGAAGAGACAAAAGGCTGGCGCGGGACAAACCGTGGATTTGTGTTTATACATTCTTTCAACTGAGGAGAAAGGGCCGGACATTTCTATTTGAGGCAATGCTCTCTGGCAGTTCTCCCTCCGTGCAGATGTTGCTGCAGTAACTCTTGCTTTAATTGGTCATATCATTTCAGAGTTTGTTGAACTATGTTTTCAGAGATGAAGGCAAAAGATAACTAGAGTTATCAAATATTTGTATTATAATTCAGAAACTCTGAAATATAGGCCTACTGTATACCTTTGTTATACATAAATATTTTACTATTTTTGTGCGTGACCCTGTAGTTCACTGCTATCCACTGGCATGGGTTTACTTGATGTAGCCAAAGTGTGCATGGTGGGAATTTTGATATGGAAATGTGTAGCCTAAGTGAGGCAGTTCTGCAGACAGCTGGATGTTTTTTCTTGCATGTTTATTCTGTGCAGCCATTTTGTTGAATTAGTTTTGGTGATGGGTCTTGTTGAGTTAGCATGAAATCAGTTGCACATGAGTGTCTCATTGATAAAAAAAGGATGAATAGCTGAATCCATAGAATAATTTTTTGACTTAATGTTTTATGAAAGTTTGCCTTAACTCGAGTGCTGACATTTCTTATTCTTGGTGCATGCCAATGGTAGTTAGTTAGTTATTCTCATAGCTTAGCTGCCCATAGTGTGCATGTATGTAGCCTATATGAAATAGAAAGAGAATTGTTGTGCTTAAAGTTATACTGTACTTCTCTTTGTCTGGAATAAAACTCTGCGCTTTGAAGAAGTCTGTTTCCTGTGCGCTTCCAATGTATCCATGTAAGTGGCCCAACTACAGTTCACTTTGTCTCCACCTGCTTTTCTGTGATCCCATGTCATCACCATTAATTCTATATATAGAGTCCTGTAGGCCTATATATAGGTGTGACAATGTGTATACTCACTAACATACACACCCAAATGCATCGCCATCTGTTCATGGCTGTTTCTGTGACTGTGTCTCTGCTCTAACATAAATGGTTAAGCAGTCCTCACTCATAATAACATCTGTCTGCCGTGGGCAGTAACATTCTGCCTGTCATAGGCTTTTGTTACTTTGACTGTAGGACACTACAAAGCTAATGATATCAAATTCTCCCAAAACCATTTAGTCACATATGTGTAGGCACATATGTACACACATTTCTTTCTTTTGCAATTACTGGCTGTGCAGGAAGTGCAATAGGGTCCCTGCATGGTCACACAGGCAATATTCCTTTTATCCGGGGTACACACTTTTTATGTTTCCTCACCCATCTCTCAGTAAGTGACATTTTGAAGCAAAGCCTATGCTGGCTAAATTATATTACTAATTTTAGTTTAACTGCTGCATCTCTGGGAATGCCAGCCTGTCAAGATTAAGTTGTCTGCATTTGAAAATAAAGAGACAGAAAAATCATCGTTGTACAAAATAATCTGCAGATTTACTTAGTTTTTCATCGGTCTTCTGGGCTGCTCTCTGCCATGCTCACTGTAGATTTGTCTACATTGCAAACCTACAGCGTGGAGGAGCAGTGGCAACTCCTGTAAGGACAAGAGCACAGTCAATAGTTGCAAACAGTGCTCACACGACCATGCAGAACCCTAAAGACTCCCATTCACTAACTCCTGCTCCAAGGTTGTGTGTTTTGTGGTTGACCTGTGTGGCTGGAGTGTTACGGGAAGTGACGGCTCCTCCGCGGCGCAGAGTTTTAGTCAGACATTTCAATGCAGTAGTGCAGAATAGCTGAGGTGTCTGAGTGCGTGTCACAAGTGGTGCAACTCTGCATGAGAAAAAAGGGGGTGGGAGGTGGGCTTTTGAATAAAGAGTGTCATCATCACTGCATGGATGTGGTGGAAGGGATGAGAGGAAGTTGTGCCTGTGGTTCTGCATGCCTGAACATGCACACTCTCACCACACACTCCTCAATGGGACACAGCTGGACTTCAACTCATTTTGGCCCGAACCTTATGCCAGTCATTTCCATAAACATTATGAACATTTTGGATGATTTTATGCAGCAGTATTATTCTTATTGCGAGAATTGATAACAACTTGATTTTGAGTTGTTGAATTGGCGATGGCCTGAGGCGAAGGATAACCAGCTTCATGTGTCCCACTTTCATAGATGAACCCCTCCAACCTCCCCCTCCGCTTTGGATTTTACCAGTCCTGTTTTGTTTTCTTATCAGAACTTTCTGTTCCTGCATGATTTCCCCCAGGAAAAATTAATGAATGCAATGTGCGAGTATCCATGTGTGTTTGCTTTGTACATGAGTGAAAATGTAGGAGAGGTTGAAAGAAAAGGGGAAAGAGAGTTTGTACTTTGCCCTTTCCAACCCTCTGTCTTTCTGTGTGTGCTGGCTCCATTCTTTCTCTTCCTTATCCCTTCACTCTCTCGTCGCCAGTCAAGTTTGTCTTTCTGTCGTTTTGAACTTAATTTGAAAATAATCTAAAGCTGTTCTTTCTAACTGTAATATTCTTTTTTTGCCATCATCTCGGTCTGTGTTTGCTTCCATTTATTTCCATCTATTTTCTTTTCAATTTCCTGACTTATTTTTATTATTTGTCTGTCCTTCAGTATGTTCTTTTGTGGTGACTGGTTAAAAACTGGAAATTACAGCCACTCTACCCACAACCAATTTCAAAACACACACACTTCTCTTGTGGCCTAACTTTACCACACAAGAATGAGTCATTTCTTGCAACATCTAACCAAAATACCTCCGCTTGTCCTTTTGACTTGAATAGACCCAGACAGCATTAAAGCAACCTTTGCTATTCTGCTCATATAATGGAGGGTGGTGTGCATTTGTATCTGCTTTTCTGACTTTTCCTTGGAGGTGTTTAAATTCTCTGCATTTCAGCCCCTCGCTGTACTGTACATTCAGTTGGCTAGTTTTTGGGGTTAAGGCAAGGTTGCCCCTTATCTCCATTCTCCTGTACCATGTCTTTTGTTCTCTAGAGCACCAAATACCTTCCTGTCACTGGTCTGATTGTTGTAATGATGCTCAGAGCTCTGTTAAGCATCGAGAGCTAGCATCCTCCCTCTCTTTTCCTCCTCTTTCTTCTTTCTCTTATATTCTGTTCTGAGCTGTAACACTGCTGCTATCAGGTTTTTATTTCACATGGGGCAAGGGGGGGGCATTTAGGTTTCTTTTGTTACTAGGATTATTTGTTCCTTTATTTATTATATTTTTTCTGTTTCCCTGACGACTTCTGTGTGTTGTTGTCAGTCTCCACGGTAACCACTCGCTGTTTCTACGGCAACGGTAAGTTGTGTACAAACATCTATCACTGAACTGATCCCCTTCCCACCCCACCCCTGAAATGGGCATTTGATACAGTTACAATATTACTTTTTGCATTTCTATTTACCAAATGTAATAATGATAGACCCACGCAGTGTATTGCCCTAGAAAGCTATTGGTATTATGTAATTTTACAGTGCACAGCACATTACCACAGGCACACTGACAGATGGACACAGCATCTTTCAACACATTGGATCTTTTAGCAGTAATATTTTCTCCACATGTCCGTCCCCCCACCATGTCATTAACACCTCACTGGGAATGACCGAATGTAATCACCCTCCCCTATGCAATCACACGGCTATCTACAATCCATCTGATTAATTCTCCGTTGGACTCAATGTATATAGTTTTCCTCTTCCTAATTAATTAAAATCAACAGAAATGATATGAAGCTCTGCTCCGTGTTGCTGCCTACGATTGCTTTGAGTGAATGCAGACCCCAAGCTGCAGGGCAAATAATGCTGTTTTGGTTTTGAATTTCTTTATCTCACTGACCTGCCTGCTTTTAGCATAGTATACTTTGACAAATGTTAGCCAATTGATTACAGTGTGCATTAGAAAAATGCTGTAACACTCCTGCCTGTTTTTACTGCCAAGAGAAAGACCTTCCAATGGCACAAACATAGTCTAACACACTGTGTCATAAAAACTTGAACTAGAACCGTTCATTGGGGATCTTTGTTAATTCATGTAATAAAAAATGTTTACAAACTGCTGTCATGCTGTTGAAGACCTGGATTGGGTTGCACCAGCTATTCATAAATCCTTTACTAAGTTGGAACATAATGTTCCTCGAAAGTTCTTAGCTACTTTCAAAGTAGTCATTTACTAAATTTGGTGTCACTGTTATAAGCTCGTAAAGACTTTAGGTTGCAAGGAAATGCTGATGTGCCATCCAATTAAGAGCAAGCACTTAAGTAAATTGCATCACAGGCTAACAAAAATGACCGTTTTAAAGATGCAAAAGATGTATCTCTTGTAAAGGAGTTACTTTGTTTTATTTATGCCTGTGTTTTGTAATTTGAGGTATGTTGTGTTATTTTTGTGAGATGTCAATTAAAATCTGAAAGATTTACATCGTCATTTATCAAGTTAAGGTCACATATGTTGATCATATTCCATAATCTCTTTTTACTTTTCACTCTTACAGGTCATATATTAGCGAGCTAGCATCAGCATTGTCAGTTGGTTCAGTTAGCTACAAACTCAGCTAGTTACACTTGGCAGTTAGTGGGTGAAAATATTCACTAATAGCTAATCTCTATGTATGAAGAGGCTTGTTTTAATTTAGTGATGTATAAAACTCTACATAGCAGATGCTTAGGTTTGGACTAGGCAGATTGACATTACGAACAGCTGGTGCAACTGGCTGGTCACTTATTAAATCAGCCAGGCTGTGTCCCAAGTCACTCCCCATTTGCTATATAGTGTACTATCATTTACCCCCCCCTGCCATTTTATTGAAATGTCCCAATTCTGAGTGTGTAAATGTATCCACTATATAGTGCCCTCAAAAATTACACAGAGAGTGAAAAAGTAATGTATATGGTATTTGTTCCTGTACTACTTTCTACTTTATGCTGCATTTTATATATGGAAAAATGACCATTGCCTGGCTCAACAGCTGACAGTGATAGGGCAAAATGATAATGATGCTGAGCTAACTGTTTAGTGTTTGTTATGTAGGGAGTAGTAAATGAGTGAATGAGGGAGTGATTTCAGACACAGCCCCCCAGTGTTGTGTCACCATATGCATCTCTAAACCGATATGGGGTTTACCTCGCTGTGTTTTTTGGGTCTCTATTACGCTGCCATTTTGTTTTTCTCTTTTGGTTTGGTTTTCTTGTAGTGGATTGTCTGTGTATTAGTAGTTGTAGTAGTAGTCGTAGTCGTAGTGTATTGGTCTTAGTTTGTGACACACGGTTCTAATGCCTGGCATAGTGTCTCATGTTTATTTTATTTCTCTCCTTTTTTGGGAATGAGGATTGCTCTCTCTCACACACTCTCTCTCTCTCTCACCTTATCTCTACCTCTCTATTTCTCTCTCTCTGTTCCCTCCATCCTTTGGTGCTCTGTTTCTCAACCCACCACATATAATGAGATTTTCAGGAGAATGGTCACCAAATCTAATTGCTTTATTTGAATGATGCACCTTGGTATATATGTTGTGTTTAAACAGTAATTGTTATTAGTTTTTTGTGTTGCTCATGTAAACTTTCTCCCTTTTTTTTCTCTTTCTCTTCACTCCATCTTTACGTTTTTTTCCTGTTTTTGTATATGGACTGGCTCTGTCTCTTTACTTCTCACCTGCATCCCTTCCTCTTAACTTCCCTGTCCCATCTTTGTCTCGTATGTGTTCGATGTGGGAGTGCTGCGATTGTTTTGATTGGTCTTTATGCTGCATCCGACGCTTGCTGATTGGCTGAATTTTTTTTTTGTTTTTTTTTTTGGTTTGTTACTCACTCTTGGTCATGTGATGCGCCCATATTTGGCTGCGTGTAATTTCTGTTTTATATGATTATTAATTTTGTCAAACAAATGTTTTTGCACCCCCTCTTTCTCTCCCTCTCCCTTGTATTTATTTTAAATATTTCTTTTTAGGTATGTAAACCCCACAAGTTTGGTTTCATATGGAAATGTGACGTCATTTTGTCCGGGGGTTATTCAGGCTGGACTGGGAGGGCAAAAGTGGGATGAGAAAGGCTGAATGTTTTATTAATCATTAACACTTTGAGATTTGCCTTCCATATTGGTCTCTGTTGATTTGCATGTGTTCCTGTCGACCGTTTACCCAATTTCATTAATTGTACATTACACCAACACCAGGTACATATACAGCACAAACACAGCTGATTGCCCACCATTAATACAGGCTAAACTTTTCATTGTCATTAAGTGTTAATCTGGACAAATTTTCACTGTGATGCAAGAAAAATGTTGATGTTAATTTGATTCATAAACTCGATTTACATTCCAAAATGTCTTCACTCAAACACCTGCGGAGGGTTGCGTCAGATAGCTAGCCAGGCTAGGCTAATTGAATCATTTGCCACTGACCTTGTCATTTGCAATGAGGGAAAAATGAGGTAAACCTCATTTCCATTTGAATGAAGCTCTGCAGATAAAGAACATGACTCACTAGAGAGGCAATGCGAATGGCAGTCTAGGCCTTAATGGTCTTCTAAATGGGAGTGCTGCGGGTATGTACACACAAGCACTCTCATTCCTCAGTCTCTCTCTCTCTCCTTCTTTGTCACACACACACACGCACACTCTTCCCTCATCTAGCCAAAAGGTCATTAATCTTTAGCTTGTCACACAGTCAGATGTGGAGCTTCAACAGCACACTCGGACAGTAAGGGTTATTACGGAGAGTTACAATCTCCTTCTCTTAAAGCCCATCAAAGGAAGATGAGGATAGATCAAGGGACCGGAGTGTGAGCCTTTGAAGCTCAGAGAGGAGATTAGCAGCCATCTTGGAATTGAAAGGCCTAAGCATTAGTTTGAAATGTCAGCCAGCATGCACAGAACATGCACACGCGCCTAAAAAAATCCACAATACTTTCACCTGTGCATGTAAAAAGAAGTACAGCTCAATTTCCTTTGCTGTGCCCCAACCTCTTTATGCATAGTCACAGCAGCAACATAACTAGTGTCGCCCATAGCAGCCCTCATGTCTCTCCACAGTGAATCACCAAATCTCTACTGGGCAACCCACTTTTAATTGCATGATGACTAAAAATCCCCTTAACAGCCCCCACCCACTTTCACACACAGACATGGACATGCACACAAACATAAACACGCCTGCCATTGAAAGAGTTAGCAGCGATATCAGGAGTAAAATTCCTCCATACTGATCACACAGGTTTAGTTGTAACACCAGCAACTTTTACATTTTAGCCATTTTTTTTTTATTTTTTAGTATAAGCACATGCACTATTTTAAACACAACACCAACAGAGTTCTTTGCCAGAGAATAATCGAGATCACATTGGTAAATTCACACATGTTGTTGGTGGGCCAGCAGCTTAATCTAAGTCAGCTTTGACACCGTAAAGTTTACAACTTCACAATAAAAACAAGGTTATGTTGCTGAATAATTACACAGGACAGAATGATTGGAAGAAATGTAAACTAGATGCTCATACAAATTTAACTTCAGACACCGGCCTTCTCCTTTAATGACAATAAGAATACATTTACTGAATTTAATCAGATATTAAAAATTAAAAAATCTTAACAGCAGGAATATAATTACATTTTTAAAAATAAACATGTATCAGCCTTGGCTTTGTTATCTAGTAATCTTTGTTTGAGTTTGTGTGCTGCTCTTATTTCCTCTCTTGAATTGTTGTGTCTGCTCCTCCATCCCCAGGTGAATAACGCCACCGCCAGGGTGATGACTAACAAGAAAATGGTCAGCCCTTACCCTAACGGAGAGGCTCTCAGCACGCTGCCTTATGGTAATGACCAAACTGATACACACTAAACACCATAGGTACAGAGGGAGGAGGCGGGTGTATGCATGGGTAAATTACACAATACAGCCCCAGTGTTCCCTCCCTATAAGGCTCTGCTGCAGACCACATTCTGTGAGGCCATCAGCCAAATTCATGCAGGTTATTTTAGTTTTATTATTTTTGCTACCACCTACCAGCCTTGTCTGTTAACTTCAAAATTTAGCTCACATTTTCCAGATCAACTCGACAGCGTGCAGGAATAAAAAGAAGGAATGTAACAGGCAGAGCTGTTCTGACCATGATAATCTTCTACAAAAGGATCATGTGACAAAGTTATCTTAATTAAATCATCCACTATCTTCTCAGATTAAGTAAGCTGTTTAAGCTTGAGGACCTGGGCCCTGAACCAAAGTATAAGTGAATACTTGTTATGAATTTTACTAAACTACAGAAATACTGCATAAATAGTGCATTTTGTTTATCATTGACTTGTTAACTTTAAAATAAACTTAACTCTTACTTTAGTGTAACAGAGAAAATGTTTCAAATGACTTGAAATATCTTGAGTAAGATATTTGTATTGTACAATGAATTGTGTATAGAAGTGTCAAATTACCTCCAGAAAGTGTCAAAATACACCAGTTTAAACGTTTAGTGATGGAACAAACAACTCACACAGCTTGCTGCAGTATTTGGAGATATAGTAGGTCTGAGTAAAGATATGATATGTGTACCAAAAAGCTGGTGTAGTGGATTCAGTCGATTAACATGGCAAGAGCTCAGCACTATTTGCTGTTTGTTTCATGTGCTCTGCCATTACATCTTCCAGTTTGGTTTTGAGTTTCACAGAGGCTCAGTCTAATGAAAACAATGTCAGTTAAACGGCCTGAACAGAGGCAAAAATCAATTTAAAACAACACAACTTGGCGGTGCTTGACAGTTCGCTTATTTCTCCTTTTGAGTCCACATCAAGTATTAATCCATAAAACTGCTCTTTAAGTACCTAGTGAACCATGTATGCCAACATTTAAGGTGAATAACTGGATGACAGTACTAATGGTGTAGAGACATATGTGTTTAAAATGTGTTTGTATATAGAACACCATACAAGTGCAGCAGGCATACAAGAGCCTACACTCGTATTGTAATCTGTCCTAATTCATTCTTTGCCCCCTCCCCTCTCTCTGTGTGACTGTCAGCGGGGTGGAAATTGAGTCCTATGGTGGGGGCCGTGTACGGACCGGAGCTCTACGCAGGTAAGGCCAGTCTCCATCTCCTTCATCCACCACTAAAAGCTGTCTCCTCAGCCCATTTTAAATTTCAGTCACATTCCAATCTTTAATTCATATTAATGCATTGCTTGCCTAGCGTTTCTCCTCACTGACACTTTTAGTGATATCAAGCCCTCAAGGCTATAGTTGGATTATTCCCTTCTCTCTTTGCTCCTTAATTCATCCTGGGCCTGCCCCTATCTTTCTTTTCTCATTGTCCTTTTCCTTCCCATCCTTCTTTTCTAAATCCTCGGCTGTCACTCCACCTTCCTCCCCTATTCTCCACCTCCTTTCTAAACCTTTTTGTCCTCGCTCTCCTCCTTCTTCCTCCCCCAGTCCCAGGGTTTCCCTACCCTTCAGCAGCTGCAGCAGCCACAACAGCAGCAGCAGCGTTTCGCGGTGCCCACCTCAGGGGCCGAGGTCGGCCAGTCTACAGCGCTGTGCGGGCTGCTGTGCCTCAGCCTGCCATCCCTGCCTACCCTGGGTAAGAAATATACACTGTTTTTAAACAAGAGCTGTTGAATTCACATAGGAGACCAAATAAAATGGTTAAAGTCAGTTATTGTAAACTGTGTGATATATCTATTGAGGAACACCTCACGAATGCCATTTTCAGAGTCTATTTGACCAGGTCTCTTTTTAATCCAGCTGTGCTCATACACTTCTCATGCTCAAACATTAGTCACACTTCACTCTCTCCAGCAGTCCAACTGGCACATTGTCAATCAGTTCACAAGCTATTCAGTGGAGTATGACACACTGATGGGATTGCACCATTGAAGGTTCATTTGAATAAACACACAGATACCACCATCAGCGGATTTGCATAAACACACACAAATCACATTCAGTCATTATGCAGGAGCAGTCGCCCTGCTCACAGATTTGCCACAAATTATTCACATTTACTGTGATGTGTTTTTTGTGTCCCTTCAGTATGTGTACTGTGCATGTCGTTGCTGTGCTGTGACGATTGGCTAATGGGGTTATGACTGCTCTCATATTCAGATCAAAGCAGAATTGATTGGTTAATGGCCTTGTGGTTGCTTACTATGATGACATTCAAATGAAGCTAAATAAGATGAAATTGGGGGCTGCAGGAAATACCCTCTCCATATTTGCTCCACTGGAAACTGCACTTCTCAGACATTATATCCTCGTAAAACGACCCATTCAAAGTGGCCTCTGCTGCCTTGAATTTCTTGCGGCTGGGGAACAATAGCAGTTTATGGTCTCATTTCAGCACAATGAACTTTATCTATTAGCCCCACGAGTCTATTGTTTAATGTTTTAAGTTGCAGTTGTGGAGCTTAAATGGAAGTTGTATTTCCTCTGCATGCTGCATGGGTGTGAAATAACTTCTTTTCTCTCTCTCTTTCTCTCTCTCTCTGTCTTCCTGTTCCCTCTTGTTATTGCTGTGTTGTGACCTTCACCCACTCTGGTTTTTGGGACTGTGCACCACTCCATTTGCACCCCCCTCCACTACACCCCTTTTCCCTCCTACTTTGCCCCCGCCCCCCTCTCTCTGTCTCGCCCATCCTCCTCTTCTTCTCTCAGCGTGGTGTATCAGGATGGGTTTTACGGAGCTGCCGACTTATATGTAAGTAAACTCACCTCCCACCGACACGCCCTCCCTGTCCCTCCCCTCACACCTTTCTCCTGCTCTTTTTTTTCCTCTGGGGGTGATTGTGCATGTGCGTCCAGTCATGGCCTGCACAGAGCTGCCTGCATAAAGGTGAATGAGCCCACAATGAAAAACAGTTTACAAGCACAACACGCCACAAATGAAGACAAGATGCTTTGGTGATACAAGGTGTTGTCTTTTGGGTATTTTTTTGTGACAGAAATATCTCTTATTATGCCATTTGAACACAGCTTTGGTCAAAATAGGCTGCAGTGATTAAAAACAAAAAAACGAAAAAAACAGAGCTGTGAAATCTTGATGATGGGATCGAGGGTCTCAAACACCACTACAAAGGCTGCTCTGTGGGCGGATGCGGCAGCGTGCATCAGTGTACGAGTGTGCGAACATATGAACAAGAGTGTGTGTGTGTATCCAGGTTGACAACGGTTGTTTCTGTTCTCTCTATAGACTAGTGTTTCAGGACTCAGTCCTTAGTCCCAGATTGCCTCAGGTAGGGTCAACTCAACACCAAACCCACAGTGTGCATTGTTTTACTGTACTACTTCCTCTGATCTTATGAATCATCTTCTGATCTGATCTGGAACATGTTGTCTTTTAGTTGTTATATAAAAAAATTACCACTACTTTGAATTTTGCTTTATTTTTCTACTAACTCACTGAAATGTGCACTTTATTTCTGATTGCGGGGGAAGGGCTTTGTTTGTTGTTTGTTTACTAAACTACTAAATTGTACCAAGTGTATATTTTTCCTTCCAGTTTGTTCAAAAGAGAGCCTGGTCTCTTTTGTCTGTTAGCTTTGGAGAAATATGACACCCATTTTTATTTTGGCAAAAATGACAATACATTTCACAAATATTTTTTTTTAAAAAAAGAAAAGAAAAACAAATCGTTATTTAAAGGTTTCTTGCATTATTCCTCTAAAATTGGCATAACTACCGCCAGGCTACTATTTCGCAGCAGTGGTCCAATCTGTGTTAGCCCGGGGTGTGAGATGCTCTAAAATCCTTCAAGTTGAAACGGAGAACATGGTCTCTTCCTGAATTAACCCCCCGACCCCTCCCAGGATGACTACTGAAGCATGTGCTGATCAGCTGATGCATGCAGACATACTGTATTTCTGCTCTATGTCCTTTTCTTCCTCCACTCACCCAGAAGGCCTTGCTCTCTCTTCTCACCACCCCTTAATATGCCAGTTTTCTCTGTCCCTGCCCTTCTGCCTCTGCTCCGTGTCCTGCAGGACGTCTCGGAGAATGCCAGGGGTGTTTCTGTTGTGCTTTGCTGTGCTCTGTTCTGATCAGGCCCAAATGCAGTGGCGTTGTGTCTTTCTTTCTTTCTTTCTTTTTTTTGTGGAATAGGTTGGTATTGTAATTATGGGTCATGCATGCAGTGTCAGTGCGAGGAGATGATTTTTAGTGTCAGTTTAGGCTTGTGTGGGTGTGTTTGTGTGTGTGACTTTTTTTTCCCATCCTCCCCTGTTTTCTTTCTCCTTGAATCCATGAACACAAATAATAAATAACAACAAATGCTGTTTTTGCCATAAACATGTCAGACCTCAGTGTCCCGTAGTGTCCTCAAACTGTAGGTGTTCTCTTGACGTATCCATTCATTACTTGAATCTTCTGTCCTGACAAGACAATGAGGTTTCTATATGGCCTCAAGTGTGTGAACATTTTGTCTCCCACTGTTTTTACCTCTCCCTCTCCTGTAGTGATAATAATACAATCTAACTCAACCTTGACAGTCCAATTTCCTCTCTGTGCCTCACTGATGAAGCACTACTTGTCAGACATTCAACACCACCCCACCTCCTTCTTTCCCCACACAGAAATGCAATATACTGATACATACTATATTTTATTTATTGTAAATGGCAGGGAAACATTATTTTTTAGTATTTTTTAGAATGTATCCATAATGTACGCTTGGTATTTTAGAAATATACCCTTGATCATGCATGAAATATGGTATTATTTTGAAAATACCTAGAAAAGTTGGTTATATACATATTTTTGGAAGTTGGAAGTTATATATATATATATATATATATATATATATATATAAGTATTTCTCAGAATTAAATGTCAGTATATTGCATCTCTATATTACGCGCCCCTCCCCCAATCATTTACACACCTTAGCCCAGGTGTATTGTTCCTCAGAGACATGTGACTCAGTCCTGTGTTGTGTGTGTGTGTGTGTGTGTGTGTGTCTCTAGGGAGGCTACCCTGCTGCTGCTGCCGCCGCCTGCCTATCGCTACGCCCAGCCCGCAGCCGTAACCGGAGCAACCGCCGCAGCTGCCGCCTACAGTGACAGGTGAGGTCAACCCAGGCCACACATCGACAAACAGACGCACACACACACCTCCCTGTACAACAGAACTGCTGAGGTGTAGACTGTAGAGCTTTTCAGAAATCAGTTCCAGTACAGATTTGAGGCAGAGAACTCAGGTCTGGGTTTTGATTGGCTGTGGATAATATAAAGAGGAAGCCAAGGCCACAGGATTAATACATTTCAATGTGCCATAGTTCTTTGATAAGAGCCTGAGAATAGTGGTAATAGAATCTGGAGACGTATGTGGACTTTTATGTCAGTAACAAGTAACACTCAGTAGCTCAGTATTAATGGATGGATACAAATGGATAAGTAAAAGACATCAAGACTTAAAGCATGAAATTAAAATCTCATTTCATAGTTGAAGATTAGATACTGTGTAAGATTTACCTGTGTTGCAACATGATCAAGGAGCCAAATGAATATAATAAAATGATTTAACATTCTTTATTAAATTATATTAACAATTTAATTAATTGAAGTATCTTCTTTGAATGTTTGCTGTGGAGTAGGAGAAACAGTGTCTGTGTGCCAGTTACATGTAAGAGACCACTAAAAAATGAACTTGTTACTGGACAACAAAGTGCCCTCTTGTGTTGTAAACAAACCGTTTCTATCACTCCCAAGTGTTTCTCACCAAAACCCACTGAGGGTAAACTACACTAATCGTCGCCATTTATCATGAGAAAACAACTTCACCCAGTGTCTCTTGGTTGTTTTTGTGGAGATCTGTGCCCATAGTGAAACAACTGCACAACAGATAAACAGCAAAACCTCTTCTTCACTCTCTCTTTTTTTGGCTAACAACAAAACTGCACATCACAGTCAACAACTTGTAAGGAGCGAGACAGAAAGTCTGGTTGACCAAATTATTATTTTACAATAGCAACAGATCTTCTTAACTCTACTACCATGCAGCCTCTGACTCTCAATGGGCAGCTTACTGAAACACTCACTGATGCTCCAAGCCAGCCTTTTAAGATGTAAACACTCTGGAAGCCGTTTTGGAAAAGCTCACCTTTTGGTTGAGAAAAATGCTGTTTTGGTTTGAACAGACGACTGAAATGGGGAGAAAAAGATGTGTTTACACATGTAACCAGCTTAGTGTGGACAAACTTGCAAACCTGATTTTGTTTACTTGCTAGCCTTCTTCTTGATGAGTGGAATAGTGTGAATTGTGTACTCATGTGTGCATGTGAAAAAACAAAACTCTCATGAAGCTTTGCATAAGAGCATGAATCAACAAAAATCAGTAGGGTGCTGTTTAAGCATTTTGTCCTTTTTTAACTCAAATGATTTACTTCTTGTGTGTTGTGTTTGTGTTGCTAGTTATGGCCGGGTGTACACTACAGATCCATACCACGCTTTAGCTCCAGCTGCTGCTGCTTACGGAGTGGGAGCCATGGTGAGAAAACTGACACAAACTCCACAAAACAACTACAGCATAAATTAGTCAAACTTTTAAAGAGGCCAGTTGTACATTAAACAGCGGGGGGGTACACACAAGTACACCCATGTTAAGCGCTTCTTTGAGTTCACTGTGAGTCTACTGCAGGACATTGCACTGGAACTGGGTCACACTTGGGTCAATAATGTGTAATTTGTGGATTTGTAGTGTAACCATGTGTAGAGCAACAACAGCAGTATATAGCTGTAACTTCATTGTTTCCACTGTATGACTGTGTTGTCCCTTCTGTCTCTTTCAGGCCAGTTTATATCGGGCAGGATACAGTAGGTTTGCTCCTTACTAAAACCACAAATCACACCCAAGAAATTTCACATCGCTCCAAAACACTTTTTCAAGCTCTTTGTTTGGCAGGAGCTCCCCTCCAGTTTTCTGCAGGCGGACTATAGTGACAACTCATGTGTTTTTTGTTTTTTTTTTTTCCCCTGTGTTTTTTGTTTTTTATTCTTGTGGCGAGAGAGGTCATTGCCACATCATCGACTCAAACTCTGTTTCTGTACTCTTCTCTCTGTCGCTGACATGGAAACAATGGAAAAAAAAAACTACCAGGAGCGTCTCCCACATAAAAAAAGCTGGAGCCTACTACTTTGATCTACGTGGCACAATTTAGGCTGGTTTTTAGAAACACTACGGGACCTAGAAGGAGAGAGACTGCTGTTCCTCTGTGATCCTGAACACTACAAACCTTTTTTTTCCTAAGAGTCTCTGAACTTACAGTATATCCACTGCCCTGTAAGACCTGATCAGACCTATATACACATTCAACACCAAGTATACGGTTTCCTCTAGTTTACATTTTCCTTTAGTGTTGACCTGCACAGAATGATAGAACTGCCACAGCACAGCGTTACAAAAAAAAGGTACTTATGTTTTTAAACACTACATTGATGTAAAGCTGCCCTCTCACAGCAGAGACGTCCCTCTGGTTTAACATTGTGGTACAATAACAAAAAAAAAAAAACAAAGAATCAAACTCTCGACTGCTCGAGACAGAAAACATAGGAATTATTCTTGTTATGTTGTAAAGCTGGAATACTGAACATTCAGCTGGAGGGAACTTGGGAGCATCTGACTGACAGAAACCACTGTTGTCCTGGCAACAACAAACTATGAACACCACCACATGGGAAAAAGTCTCTTGTTTTTTGTCATTTTCCAACATTTCCCAGCCTCCCCCAAGTGCAAAAGGAAACAGAAAAAAGCAAAAACTAATGTTTAAAAAAAGGTGTGAAAATGACCAGGAAAAAAAGTGGCTTTGTTTTTTCTGCATTACCTCAGTTTTGCTGTCATCGATTCTGTTTTGCTGCCATTGATTAATTATATATATATATATATATATATATATATATATATATATATATATATACATATATATATATATATATATAAACTGTCCATTATTTTTGGTGACCGAGCCATTACCTTGTCCTTACTGCTGGTCCACGCATATTCCATTTATTACTATAAGTGCAACACTAAGATGGGATGTTGAATCACTTTCTAGCCTCTTTCAGCTGAGAACTGACCCTGTATGTACTGTATGTCCATTTTGAGAATTCAGTGCACTTCCCCTCAAAGGCTCAACCTTGATCTGCCCCTAGTGCTTCTTCCAAAAAAGGACTCGGTACATTTCTACTTTCTACGTCCTAAACCGTCAAACATTCCAGCTGTAGCAGCGACGCAGTAAATGAACTTGGTCAGATGGACAAAGAACCGTCAGAAACACAAATGAACTAGATTTAGCAAAGCAGTTTTGAAGCGGGAACACCCACATGGGAAACTAATCATCTGCCAGTCAGCCAAATGGGAATCCCTCCTGGCCAATTGAGATATTTATGCCTACAGGCTTTCAGGCAGAGCTGCTCTGTGTGTGGAAATGGTGTCTGATCTCAACTCAGCAGAACAGTAGATCCCAACAGAACAGCCCAGATTAGAATACAGCAAAGCCTGTTGAAGCAAAAGACACTGCAGTCATGTAATGGAGTCTTGAAGTAATGAGAGTTTTGTATTTATATTCATTGATTTCACTAGTTGTCCACATCATTTTGTAATTTTAAATCCTTCATCATGCTCTCTGGGAGTGAATAGTTTTAAAGTTCTCTTTACCAGTCTTTCTGAAGGCATCATAAAAGGACTGGCAAGCAGACAGTTTATAGACCAGGTCTCTGTCCTATGTATTACATCTCCATTATACTCTCACTATGTTGTTATTGCTATTATTTGCCTTTTTTGGTTCCAAAGATTTTACTGAAGAAAGCACATTTTTGGTCCTGATGTATTTCTTATTTTTGTGGCTGATTTTTTATTTTTTATTTTTGCCTTATAATTTCTGTCACATTGTTTATCTGTGGGTTGAGGCTGCATTTTTCAGCACAGTGTTGAAACAGCACCCGGGGAAATGTCATTGAAGCTCTAAAAAGACAGAGAACGCACGTTTGAAACGTTGCAGCAATTTGGGAATTCTGAAATTTGATTTGCTCTACACAGTAATTTATTGTCTCTCTCTTTTTTTTCTTCTTCCCAATTTTAATTAATACACAAACATGCTGAGATGCAGAGGTGTTTGCTGCAGACAAGGGAAATCAGAGCAGATGGAGCAATGAGGGATACGCAGAGAGACGGAGGTAAACACGAGAGGATGTTTTGAATTGCATTTGCCAGCAGGGCCAAATTACAGGCAAAGTAAATGGGGAGGGGGGCGGCGGGGAGAGAAACGTCCACACAATGTCGAAAGGGCCCCGCAGCCCAGCAGTGGCCACCTTTTGAACAGTGAAACAATGTGTGGGCGGTTAGTCAAGGGACATTGTGGCAGTGATGGTGAAGGTGAGAAGCTGAGCCATTAATCATTAGCTGACAGGATAACAACATCCCCCGCTGTCTTTTTTTTTTTTTTTTTTTTTTTTGGTCAGGGGGATACAGTGCGCTCAGGGTGGAGCGGACAGTGTGAGGAGGGGTAATGTTGTTTTGTATGATTGTGAAAACTGTGTGCAGTAGGTCCAATGAGTATTTTCGACGCGCATTACCTCTTTTTTTGTCTTATTATCCCTTACAAGTATTATCCTAAGTGTTGCTATGCATGCTTTTGTGAGAGAGGAAGGGTGTCAGTCAGAGTCTTTTCATTTGTGCATGAATTCAAATCATAGTGCTGGAGGAGGAAGATGAGGAGGAGAAGAGAGGAGGAGGATGGGGTGTTCACATAGCGGGAGGGAAGAAAGAACTCGGGATTGTTATGTAACGCAAGGTGACAGGAGTGACGGAGGAATCTCAATAAAGGTCCAGTACAGAGTGTCTGGGCGGGGAGGGGGGAGAGAGGCAAATGGCCCCGCAGTCGCTTTATGGAAGCCGATCCAGTCCGCTTCAGTAATCTGGGTTATCTCTGCTCTGCGCCTCTGTGGTCGTCGTGGTAATCACCAGTCATATCAGATGTGTAAAGTTTAATTTGGTATGTCTGGACCCCCTGTGGGTTGCTTTTATAATGAAAGTAAATCTCCAAAATTCCAACAATAACGACATCGGCCCTTCAAGTGATAACTCTGCCTTAAGCCCAACTGTTAAAACAGAGAGATGAGGCTGGTACAGAGTATTATTGTGAAGCTGCCCACAGAGATGCTCATTTAGCAACATCTCCACTTCACTCGTGTGAGTTGGCAGGAGCTGGTGTCGGGGTGGTGTAATCGTTATGGAGTGGAGCAGTGGCCGCGGCGCAGCTGCAGCGACTCCTGTGGGTTCGCCTTCGCTCGTTTTCGTCTCTTCTAATTGGAGTAAATCTTATTTTGCGAGGCTGCACAGTAACCGCAGAGGTGTGCTGGAACGACACAGAGGCAGAACTTTACCCGCGGCCTCTGACCGCAGACTCCCTGCACTGTGCTCAAGTCAACCCGGTGGGAGTTTTTGTACAGGGATTTAATAAATGGGTTTGAATTGCATGTGGAGATTTTTTTTAATGTCACATGCTCTTAAAAGCTCATTTATCCAAGTGATTTTTTTTCAATAAGTGACATGTATTTTCTCACAATTTTTAATTTGCCATCCTTGTGTCTGCCTTCTGTTTATTCTCTTCATTATTATTGAATGTATATAATAAATAAACTGTTTGGTTTTTACTCTGGTCTTTGGATACTTCTTACCTGTGCCCTGTTCTAGGGTTTAACATTGTTGTACCAAGTGCTTGGTAAGAAGGAGGTGATAGAGCACATTCCCAGATACATTTCTTGATTTTGGGGCTGGTAACCATTCTGTTATTTCCTTCCCATGATTATCTGAGTCTTATCATTTTCTTTGCAGTGTTTGGCTGCTGGAATGGGGTTATCCAATCAGGAGAGAGGTTGCTTTAAATAGCACAAAACCCCTATACCAGAAGGAGATAAAGGAGACATGTTTTTGATCAAACAAAAACTACTAGAAGAGAAATGTTGCAACTTTTTGATCACAAGCTAAACAAGAATCACTTCTCTGTCTGTCCAAGAACTTTTTCCTTCTCAGTGGTGCATTAGCTCGTGTGAGTCAGATGACTGATTGAGGCAACAATTGCACACGATTAATGCCGCTCAGCTGGGTCGCATTGGTGTTAACTCTTGACTTTTGTTCCTCCAGACCAAATCTACTTTCTCATCGCTGCCAAGGGGGAACAATCTGGAACAATCTTTAATTGCATCTGGAGTTAATGGCCATAAATGGGTTGGATGTGACGGGAAACCTCATATCCCTGCTAATTGCTCTAATGCACAAGAGGCCAATTGCCAATTTGATGGCATGCTCTTCGTGAGTAATTGAAGTCGGGCTAATTGGGAGAATAGATTGAAGGCCATCTGATAAGGGGTGGGGTGGGGGGTATGTGAAGATTGCATCTATTGAAGTGAGGAATTGACCTTTGTGGATGGCAGAGTCACTACAGGCCACTGGGAGAAAAATAAACAAGTACAGAACAGACCATCACAAACTAAATCAACATTATAGATGGACTGTACTGATATCACTTATTGTAGACAATTGTGCAAATAATAGAGGAAAGACAGCCTGTGGTATCAGTCTGCTGCTCAAACACTCATCTTTTTCCTTACCAAGGCAGTATGTAACTTGAAAACTTCAGTGCTTAGCACTTCTGACTAGTTTTCCCTCATCCAGCCTCACTTGGCGTGCCTAGACATTGCCCCCTGGTGGTTTAACTGTGGTACTACCACCACTCTGCTCCCTATGAGGTTGAGGCTCCAGTTTGCAGCAGGTGCCTGGAGGCATGGCACCGATTCTGGTTGAGACAGAGTAATTGGCCTTTGGTATGCCATCTGTGCAGATGGAGAGTGGGAGAAGCAAAGGTTGCGTGAGACTGTAACAAACAAATCTGAGCTTTTACAGACAAACCTTTTATTGACATCGCTTGTCACAAGAATGTAAAAAACACATTAAGATATCTGTTATTGAAAAGAGGCATACTTTGTATTCCCCGTATCTCTCTTTGTACACAGGTAGTGTTTTTGGTGCAGCGCAGCATCCAGCAACTGTAATGTAACTTTGAATATGGAGATGTTAATCAGTGATGGCACAAGCCTCCCACAGTGCTGACATGTCTCCTGTCCCATCCTCCTCCTGTCTTGTCTCATCTCATCTCCTCTCCTTTCCTGTGCTGTTTTTTTTTCTCTCCCCTCTTCTCATTCCCTCTCCTTTCATCCCTCATCTCTACCATTCACAGATGCCTCTGCTCTGCTCAGCAGTTTGGCACCTTCAGAGTGACAGTTTCACGCCTCTTCTATCACCTCAGGGCTATTATATACCATATCAGACTAGCACACAATGTGCACACACCACACACACACACACACACACACATACATACATGCAATCATAAAGATTCACTTCCACTAAGTATTTGTGATGTGGATTTCCCGCCAGAAGAAAGGCTGGACTATCTCAAACCATCCATCCAGCCTTGATGATGAACTCACGCAGATGAGTCATACTGCTGAGTCCTTTTTTCTTTCTTCTCTTCAGGACAGAGGATTTCATCCTACTGACAGATTTGAAATAACATTTCTCATAACACTACACAGAAATATTTACATTTGCTCAAGAATATTTAACAGAGAAAACCATATTTTTGTGCCAAGTACTTGAAGTACAGATTAGTGCAGGAGCTGGGTCATCCTCAGCTTTGGCTTTGGTATCAGTTTTGACAGACAGAAAATGAACATGATTTTAATCTTGCCCATAATATTCATCATACGGTTCCCTGTAGTTGGTGGTCTGAGGGCGAGGAATGGTGTAATCCTTGTCAGTGTCGATTTCCTGAAACACACACACATACATATAATCACACATTCATCACGTCGCTGCAATTAATACCCATGATAAACTGTGCTTTCATTCATGTTACTGTGTAATTTAGCTATAATTGTATCCAGTAGTGAAAGGTCGCAGTGCTTAATAGCCAAGTATGTGGAGTCAGATTGTTAATCCTGGTTTATTACTCACTGTCATGGAGAATCCAGACTCATAGGGTGAACGCAGCGCTGGCTCAGCTCTCCTGCCTGAAGGGAGACACATGATACAGTTAGCTCATTATTGGCTCATTATATACTGTTCATCATAAAGACCCACAGTGAGAGCTGAGCTGACTGATAGCCAAATTCATTTTTTGATGCTGGACCCAGTCTCCATATTCATTTTAGCTTGTGATTATATTTTAATATAACAAATGTAATTTGGTGAATTGTTAGCTAGACTCAGCCAATGATTTTTGTTTAGTGTGTAGAGAAGGATAAAAAAATTAAACCATTATTCAATTTACTGATTGAATTCATAAGATGTAAAGAACACCCATGTTCAATGTGATATACTCAGAGGTTTTGCTTTGAAGCCTAACTTGGTCTGGTAGGACCACTAGTTTACAGCAGCCAAGATTAGCTAACATTAGATTTCTACATACTAGGCAGATTGCTGTGTAACTGACATTAGCATCCTCTGACTCTTCTCAAGTTATGTTGCTACTATGCTCTACTTCTGTTCTACTGTTTTATTATTTGCCATTTGTCCTCATTGTGGTGGTATTTGCAACCAACATGACTGAGTTCTTTTCCATTAGGGTGTTAGAAACAATCAGTGGATGAATCAGCTGGTTAAGAACTGGTTAATAGAAAATTAATTTGCAACTTTTTTTTAATGTATCATTTAAACCATTTTTTAAGAAAAGCTGCCAAAATCTCCAAATGTTTAAATGTGAATTTTACTGATCCTTTTTGACAGTGCATTGAATATCTTTGGTTTTTTGACTGTTGCTTGGACAAAACAAGCAATGTGAAAAAGTCACCTTGGACTCTTAGATATGTGATGGGAATTTTATTTTCTGACATTCTGCAGACTGTTGATTACTTGAGAAAATAATTGACAGATTAATTAATACTGAAAGCAATTGTTAGTTGCAGCCACAATTATTTTGTGTCCCTCGTCTAGCTTCGCCCTCAGCACAATTCACAGTCTATCAATTAGGCTCCACTCAATTTATGACTAATGAGGATATTTTCTCACCTCTTCTGTTGTCACCCTCAGTCTCAAAGCTTCCATTTTCTTTTCCTTCCTTCGGACTGCCCAGTCCTGGAATATCAGCACTAGGGCTGGTCCAGCCAGCAAAGCTCAAAGGGATATCCCTGGACTTGGCCTCCCCCCTGCAGAGAAAGGCGATCTGGGACAGCCCATGCCCCATCAGTAACACCCAGCCATTGGCCACCAATGCGATACTAAGCACCGGGTCGTCCCATCGCGGCCTACGGCCCAACTCAGGGTTTCCCCTGACAAGCATAGTGATCCACACCACCCAGATGCCGACAGAGAGGAGCAGCGTGAGGCAGAGCACCAGGGCCTGTACCCTCCCCTGCTGGTTGGTGGGCCCTGTGTAGCTGTAGCTGTACGTAGAGCAGGAGCGGCACAGGAAGTGCAGGGCGAGGATCAAGCTGATAGCCAGGAGGCACAGCACGTAGATCTGCAGCATGACAAATTCCTCTGGGCTGTACTCACAAGCCTTCTTGTCTCGGACCAACACGAGTATCAGCCACTCTGTGGAGATGATAACCTGCACCATGAAGAGCCCCAGGGCCACAGCAGGCTCCCCCCAGCCCCGGGCAGCCGCAAAGCCCAGCAGGGCAAGGCAGCGAGCCAGCAGGCAGGAGAAGGCCAGGGAGAAGAGCACGCCGAAGAGGAAGATCCTGGTGGGGCATGTCTGAGGGGTGAGACGGATGATGAAGGCAAAGGTGATGGCGAAGATCCCCGCTGTGGCTAACAAGAACATGGACATGGAGGCCACCGTGCCTCCGATACTGCTGCGTTGGTTCCGGGTTGAGATACAGATCCAACAGGACCAGAACAGCAGGCCTAAGAGAAGAGCCACGCTGAACAGGAATCCTGAAGAGGCCAAGGTCTCCAGCACAATCCCCCATGCTGCCCGCCGGTCGCACAAGTACCTGTAGATGGGGTGCAGACCCTTCCCGCAGCCTGGTACGCCCTTCAGGGTAGTATCGTTTGAGGGAACAGAGGTAGTAGTTGTAGTGTTGCTTGTGGAACTGACTGAGCTGCTGTTAGTTGACTGGCATAGACAGGTGAAGGGGACATAGAGGAGGAGGAGGAGGGGGAAAAGGGATTTGTACTTCTCAGATAAAAAGGCCATATTCATTTTAGTAATCCACGTGGGGATTCAGTCCTTCCTTTGAGCCGTCCTTTGATTTGGCAGGTCTTTTCTCCTAAAACAAAGGTACATGTCAGCACAAAATATTTAAGTACAAGTTTCGCCAAACACACTCACATTGTGTTGACGGAGGACGGATGAAATGGAAGACAGGATAACACAGAGGTCAGAGCGTGGAAAGGAAAAAAGGTGAGAGAGGTTTGACAGCTGGAGTGAAGAGAACAGGAGGAGGGAGTGTATAAACATGCCAGAACAAGGCAGAGGAGTGTGTGAGCCAAGGCTAAGAAAGGAGGAAAAAACAACTGTAACATGGAGTTCAGGTTGGGACAGAACATGATAGGTAACTACCCTGTGGTAGACAAACACACATGGGGATTGTGGTTTATGCACAGCACAGACAGGAGAGACGAGAGACACAGTTAAAGATATTCACTCCTGATAGCTGATTGTCACTTCCTCCAGTCTGTAACAGAGCCTTTGTTTCGGCCTCAGAGATTCAAAGATGACCTTTTGTAGCCTTATCGCGCCCTCAACATGACCCAGGCCCTCAACTTTGCCCCTGCGCCAGCCTTCATTTGTATAGTCGGTCAGGAGATCATAGAGTGGGAGAAAGATTTGTTAAACAATGGCTGCACTCAATTTTAGGAGATTATTTCTGTCTGAATTTAAGGGCATGGAAGGTTTTGATTTGCTGATTTGAATATGAGGCTCTGTACATGATATGAACTACGACTGATAACATAATGTGCGCTTACATTTCCAGTGTATTATAAAGAAAATATCAATGCGTGTTTGGTGATTATGACTTAGACTATTAAAAGTACATCTCACAATAAGAAATCTGAACAAGCTTCTATTTAAAAAAAAAAGACACTTACCTTTTGTCTTTTTGGATGCGAGTCTAAACAATGTCCAAATTTCTCCTCTTAACCACACCCCAAAAAAAATCTTGATTTGAAGAGTAACTAGAAAATGTTCCAATATTTTATCTGTTTGTGCAGCAATGTCTGCTTATCATGTATCCGTGCACCTTCTATCCTGATGATGTGTCCATATCTCTGCCAGCCCAAGGTAACAGGAAGAGTACAAGACGAGGAAGGAGAGGGAAGCAATGGAGCCGACGAGGTTTTGAAGCCACTGGGAGAGAGGTTTTGTTTTCACCTGGCATCAACAGGTTGGGCAAGAGCAGAGAAACCTGCACCCCTACTCATACTTTCCTTCCAGACCCCTCCTGTTTCTCTTTCTCTCTGCGTCCCTCCCACAAACCATAGGTGGGGCCCACACACCTGGAGGTGATGATCCACACAATCACACACGCGGGGAGGGAGAGTTCACTCCTCCCTCGTCATGAATCCCATTTCCCATAAGAATTTGCATCCCACTTTGAGATAATGTGCACACTTTATCTGGATTAAACAGAGCACTTGGAGCAGGTTTGAGGTGTTATGTCATGTGAAACAAATGCTCAGAAGGGGTGAGGAGCATGTTGATGTAAGGCAGGGAGTTAAGGTGAGTCCAACTGACTCATCCCAGTCTCACCTACAGAACAGGACCAGTCGTCACCTTAGTTACTGGTAAATCACAGCAAAAACAAATTGAAATTGGTGAGTTGGCCTCAGGGAGAGTTGCATCAGGAATAGAGAGCGCTTTCTAACTGTTGTCTTTTACAAGCCCATACGTAACACCTCAACTCATGTCTGTACAAGTACAGTTTATAAGGTGTGTTCAGGGGAATCTTAAGTCTCCTCTAATGTTGTTAAAACCCAGAGAGACAGAGCTTTATCTTTTTAATTATCAAGCTTGTATGTTACAGTGTGTATTGTTTACGACAACATAAAGTTATGTCTACTGAATATTTCAAAAGCACTAAAACCTGAAGTCTCCCAGGTGTGTCATTTAATACCAGAGGAATTGAAGCATGACAGGAAACATTCGTGTTCAGACTCTCAGTCACTTGGTGATGACAGCAGGTCATTATATTGATGAGAAACTATAGCAACCCAAGTGTCTAGGAAAAGATGTTGATGGACAATAACAGTGTTGGCTGGCAGATGTCAGGTGCTGGTGTTTGTTTAGTGAATGTTGCAGGGTTAAGACCTGTTTTGTTTTCTGGCCTTTTTAGTCATGCTAGTGGCATGGGTGTATGGATAGCAATGTTGGTCTGTTGTCAGTCAGTCCATCCACCATTTTGGATGATGAATTGTGATGAATTTCCATGAAATTTTGTACAAGCATTTGTGGTCCTCAGTGGATAAACCCAAGTGACTTTGGTGATCCCCTGCCTGTAGAATTAGGCAGTTGGTGGGTATCTCTGGTTTGGCCCTGGAGTAGTTCTCCTCCTACCACTCTGCTGAGAGTTTCTCAGTTACTGCTGGTTACGATGTGTCTTCATCTGAAACTCATCCCATAAGTCACTTTAAAGGTATCTCCTATTATTGCTATGCAGATGATATTCAATTATACATCTTGTTTAAGCCTCAAAATGTAGTTAAATTGTCCATATTACATAATCGGGTAAACATTAGTTTAAAAAAATGGATGGCAGAAAAGTTCCTGCAGCTCAGTCCTAACAAAACGCAAGTTCTTATGCTTGCCTCAGCCAGCCCTGTCCCTAATGGCTACGTATCACTGTCCACCAGGCACTGACTCTTGACCATCATGCTAAGTGTTTGTTCATTCCCCTAATTTTTCTAGCTGAGAAACACTGCAAAGGCTCAGGTCCAATGTGTCTCAAACTGAGATGGAACTGATTATTCACGCTTTTATTTCAACCTGTCTTGACTATTGTGACTCCCTCTTTACCTGTTGCCTATGTAGGGTGTAAAATGCTAAATACCCTTTGACTTGCTCATTAAGAGGTCTCATATGACACAGATCTTGTTTGCTTTGCATTAACTCCCCATCAAATTCATACTTCAGTTAAAGATTCGGTTGTCCCTTGCTCAGGACTTAAAAAAGAAAGAAACTGCGCTTTTAAGGTAGTGGCACTTGTAACTACTTGTTAGTATACTGTATATACAGTATACATTCATTAGTACATTCATTATACTGCATATATAATGTATGGAATATTAATATTCAACAGAGGATATCATAAAGCTTAGGACTCGCCTTTTGAATGTAGTCAGGTATTTACATACACAGTAGCAGCATATTAGCAGATCATTTGTTTTTCTGCGAGATGAGAAAGAACAGAGTTTCTGGTTACATGACATTTGCAAAAGCAAACACCATGGTTTGTTTCCTGTTTCCAACAAAGTGCCTTGTGGGAGTGTGATGATTTCAGGACGCCTTAAAATTAGCTGTAATTATTATTAGATGCACTCAGAAAGCACTGTAGTTAAGACATAGAAGTTAATGCAATCAGTTTGAATTAGGAGACTTGCTGATTCTCATCCAAGGTCCTTATTAGTGATATCATTATCTCATTAGTTGGTTCATTTTATTTGATATGCTTTGACTTTTTTAAAAGCCTGCCATGCAGTTTTTTTCCCAAATTTTTTTTCTGTGTCTCAGAAAAAAAAAAAAACAGAGGGACAACAAGATTACTAAAAATAAACACATTTTACTGCGGCTATCCAGACAGACCAGTTCACAGTATATTTTCTGTGTTATTGTGCTTTGCAACACAAAACATACAGTATATGCCTTTCTTTTTTCTAAGAAGGGACGTGGATTCAGATAGCAGCAAGGAGAGAAAGAGATGGAGAGTGGGATGAAAGGGAGTTCCTCCTCCATGATCATGTGAAAAGTGCATTGTAGTTTTCACCATTATGACATTTTGCACCCTCTCCCTGCAACCTTTGGTGTTTACAGAAACCTTGCACACAAGGAGTAGAAAATACAATGCAAAACAAATGAGGAAGGAGGTATAAAAGGTAAGATGGAAGACAAGGTAAAAAGGTTCAACACTGAGAACAAAGTATTTACATTGTTTATAGACAGCTAGAAGCAAATACAAGTTAGTGTTAACTAGTGTTTTGCTTGCGTCCATTGCCGTGGGTTAGGAGTGGCAGAGGGGGGAGAGGGGAGACGAAAGGAGGGGGGAGGAGAAGTCGGGAGAAAACTATTGTAGATGGATGAAGGGCAAGGGAATAAGGTATGTGGAGTTCTTTTTCTCGTCTTCTCATTTCAAGTATATATACTGTAAACAGTATCATATTATATTAATAATACAAAAATAAGAACATTATTATGCTTCCCATCCACTTAGTGGGGTAAAGCATGAGGCAGATAGACGAGAGGACATTAGGGGTTTGCTGGCAGCCTTATCATGACGTGCCGAGCTGAGGTGGAGAGAAGGCAGGGCGGACAGGATTAGACAGAGGAGAGGTACAGACAGGCAAGGAAGGCAGGAGGCAGCAGGTTTAAATGATCCCGTATTTGGCCAAGTCGCTGAGCTCCATGTCGCCAAAGGCTTCCCATGGGCACACCACTGTGATGTCTGTGCCAAGACCCTCCATGCCAGGGATATCGTCACCAAAGCTGGAGAAGAGCAAACAGAGACGTCAGTGGCCGAGGTCCAAGTGTATAAACAGATTTAACTGTGTGTATTAGTAAATATATATGTGAGTATAATATAAACAAGTTTTTACCCCTTCTGGCCTGGCTTGGGGGCCTTGCTCTTGAATGTGCGAGTCTGCCTCTGCTTGAACTTGGGTGGTCCCTTCTTGGGTGTGGTGGGGCCAGTTCCTCCACCAGGGGCCAGGGCGCTTCCTGCAGGGGGGCTGCTGTTCATTTCTGCTGAGGGTCTCTAAAACAACAGAGCATGTTTAGTTTTTTAACATGTGCTGTCACACGTGCGTTTCTTCACAGATCACAGTTAGCCTCCTGTGTCTTCCTCCTCTTCCTTCTTCTCTTTTGTCCTCTGCCCTCTGTTAATCCTGTTTCCCTCCAGCTTTCAGCGCCAATCAGTAGAGATTATGTAGATTAGGTTAAACAGCCAGATTATCTCTAATCCCACTCCAATCCGCAGCAGGCTAATTGCCCTTCTTGAGCAACAGGGATGACACGTGCAACGAGAAAGCAACTTCTATTCTTAACCTTAAAGTTTAGCATTAGCTTCTCTTTTCCATTCAGCTGCTGACATGATAGTTCACATATCAAATGTTAAAATGGGGATTACTAAATTATACCATAAAATACTGCAGTGAATTCCTATATTATACTTCCATTTTAATGTATTCTGTTTATATTTGTCAAGTCTGACACAGGACTCTTGCTACCTGAGCAAGGCTGGACCAACCACTAAGTAAAACATATGTCCTGGAGTTGTTTTCACTGCAAGGACCTGTCACTCTCTATCCCCTTCTGTCCTTCTTGTCCTCATCTCAAACCCGATCTTCAACAGCATCCTGTCTAAGGTCTACATCTCACCCCCCTTCCTCTGACTGCTGACACTGGTAATCCTGTTAAGGTAGTTTGACAGAGGTGGAAAACACCCTCCTTTGACACGTTATGTAACTCAAACATATGCACCCGCCTGCATCAGCACCAGCAGATCTAGATAGACCATGGATGGGGTTACGGAGGCCCTCCTGAGATGGCTATCTTTCTGCTCCCATGTTTAGAGATCTGTGAAGCTGCGCCAGAGCTGTGTCGTGTTGAATCTGCCCAACATGTTAGCAGCCATCTGTCGCTGTGATTGTTGCCCTCAGAGTCAATCCTCTTTACAGTGGGCATTAGAAAATTCACTCACCTGTTCTCTTCCTTAAGTTTATATTCATGTCTTTTAGGAAGACTGTGTTTCTTTTTTTAAACTTTTGCATATCTGAGCATTTTACCTATTTAAGTTGTAACATCCAAACACTTTGCAAGCACAGAATAAGCAGAACATTTCATTCAGTTAGTCTTCTCTTTTTCTTTACACAACAACCTGACTACATTGTTTTCATAAGTCAAGACTGTGCATAGACTTCTTGCTCTTGTTATTCAGTCATTCATACTCATGAATGACATTCTTCTCTCAGTTTACAATTGAGAATGCTGAATTAAAGCCTTCTTCATCATCTGAGTCAAAGTCATTGTCACATTTTCTCCAGTCAGTTATCCACTAGTTCATTGCTGACATGACAAGTGGTTTCATACAAAAATAAATACCATAGGAAACATTGTACATTGTAAAAATTGTATTAGCAGTTTCATTGGTGAAGTCAATAAGGTTGTAGCAGCAGTAGAGTGTGGTCTCACCTGTTGTCACAGATATCCCAAGAGGCCTCTGCCAATGTCTCTGGTCAGAGCTGCTTCTTTCTTCTTGAGTTTGTGAAGATGTGCTGTCTGTGCCGTGCTTTATATCTTCATCTGTAATCCCCACAACCTCCTCTTTCCAGTCACATGGTCACCGGAAAAGGTCAGCCAAACTTTTCCACCAGCATCTTCAGCAACACCCCGCCCCGCCCGACTCTTGGTGTCCTTGTTCTCATCACCGCACCCACCGCTGCCCTCCCTCCCTCCCTACCGACCTACCTGCCATAGCAAGCAGGCGGTGCAACCCTACCGGGTAGACAATGTCAAAGATCAGTCTGGAAGGATTTTATCGGGCTTATCCCTCTAAACCTCGGCGAGCACGCCAGCATCTAGCTTTTTCTGCGAGAGGTCAACCTGGTGCTCGCGTTTCAGGTCCATGTGAGATGCGGTTCTCACATGTGGCATGTTGTTGTTCACTGTTTTTGATTGGACAATGGACCTTGGTAGAAAAGTGATCATTCCAATAACATTTCAAACATTCATTTAGAAACAAAATTACATTTGTAATATGAAAAATATAGTTTCATATGAATTTAAATTAGATTTTTTAAAAAACACCCTCAACAATAATAGCTTCTTCTCTCTGTAACAGAAGTTGCGTGTTTGAGTTGTGAGTCAGAGAACAGGTGCTTTTTGAAAACACTGGTTTATTCAGGTTCTGGCTTTGGGCCTCAAAGCCAAGCTGTTAAATGCTCAAGTGTTACTGTTATACCAAAAAGTGAACTCCTTCATCTACCATCAGCTACACATGACATGTCAGACGGCAGGATGTGGAATTAGCACAGAGAACTGCCTTTTATGATTGGAGTTGGATTGTGTTGCGTCGTTTGATCAAAAAATGAACATGTTTTCAAACATCCCATTTTTGCGTTCACTATCAGCTTTAAGCGTACCTCGTATTCCAAGTATTTGTTCTAAGTTAGGGTTAATTACATGCCTATTTGTGTCTGAGCTTCACAGCATGGGTTTGGCATCTTCACTGTGTGAAAGTTGTGGCCAGTGTGGGAGGGCCAGTGGTACAGTAATTAAATTGATAAACACCAGTCACTTCTCTAGAAGAAGACGTGTGGACCTGGAGGTTGGTTTTGACAATGTTTACTGTTGGTGGAGCAATGAAATGTCTTCAAACTGAACCAACAGCAGATCCTTTCACTGCATGACAAGAGTTTAGGATTTGGGATAATATTAAAATGTGCCTCACTTGATCTGTTCTTGTTTTCATTTTCATCATTCAAACAACATCCTATGTAAGGACAGTGATAGATGACATATCAGAATTCTTTATCTTTGCTTGTGTAAAGGTAATAACATTGAGTTTGGCTTCACATGTGGAAAATGTTGAACTAAAGGGAGGATCCCGGATTAGCCTGTTTGGAAGCACGACAAATGCTAAGAAAACCATGACACAACCACAGAGCGCTGATGGGAAGTTGTGACGCAGATATTTTAATCTAAATTCTTCACATTATTCACTCAACCATTTTGTGAAACCCAAAGAGACATTTATCAACCCACACAGAGACAGGAAAACTCCACAGAGTAGGCCCCTCTTCAGTTGAGTTATGATTTATATTATTAGATTGATAGTGTGCATTCCTTAGTTCACTGTTTACCTCTTTCTTTTCTTTCTCAATTTTTCTAATTTCTTTCCTTTTTTGCTTATCTTGCATTCTTGAATTCTAACCTGATTAATGTTTTGTTTTGTTTGTTTTCAAAGGAGAAAAGCCAAAGTTCACAGGAGAAGATGATTCAGTCATCTGGCTGTATTTAGGCAAGGTAGTGCATTTAGCTAAATGTTACATGTTGATGTAATAATGTTTACCATGTTTATTGTATTAGTTTGGCATGCTAGCAGAACTGACATCTGATATCTGACATCTGCATTTAGCATATTAGACAAATTGAATTTTTGACCTGCTGGTGGCACTACAGGAAAAATTAGGGGTTCATCTAAATCAGAAGGTATTGTCCTCTGGGTAACATCAATTTCTGTACCAAATTCAAATAAGGTTAATGTTAATTACAACTAAATCCTTAATGGCTGTAATTAATAATCACAGTTATCTGAGATTTTTCCAGTCTGTAGCTTTTATGGTCAAATATTCCTTCCAACTGATGAAAATGGGAGTAAGGATCACAAAGTCCTTCTGTCATCTGTGTAATGATTATAAATTTATTAAGGTAGTTTTCAAAGATTCATTGTTACAAAGTCAAATGGCAACCTCACTACATTGAGCAAAAGTGAAATATTTTCATACAGTATATGGGTTGGCGTTGTTGATCACATCCTGTGCATTGATACGCTGAGGTTTTGAGGGCAGTTTTTAAGGGCAGGGCAACATGGGCGCCTGGTCCTAAAGGAGGACAGGACAATGACTAAGCCTCTTTGACAGTATGTAGGCTGGACATATGGAAGGAGCTGGCCTCTTTACCTCAGACTGCATTTCTGCTCTATGTCATGTAAATACTGGATTCAGTCCATAGGTTGGGCACCACAGTCAGTACCAGGCCTGTTTCACTAGTAAGTCAAATCTAATAGTGGTGGGTCAGGTGCTGATCTGTTCTGTCACCAGTAAGAATATGAAGAAACAGTGAAGCATAATGCAGAGCTCTGACTCTGTGACAAATCAGTCTCATCTCTTTTTTCCTAAGCGGCAGCGGTGGTATGAAAGCTGTATGATGGGAACCTTCCAGAACCTTCCTCTAAGTACAATTAACACTCTCAAACTTGTTTACCTGTGGTCTCTTTAAACTATACAGGCAGATAATTAGCAAGTTACGTCTCACCTAAAAGTAGTGAACTGCCTGAACTGAACAGCGCAGTGTTGACGTCTCTGGATTGTAGGTCAATCAGACAGTCTTTAAGCCCACCCTTCTTCTGTCTGTGTACAACACACTAATACTCAGGCCGCTAATTAGATTAACATAGGAACTCAGTATAGACAAATAGCACAAGGACAGCAATATGATGCAAGACCATATTAGAGGGGCACTGTATGGTATGTGTGTAATGTGTTCAACTTCACAGGCAGTATTTTACAGCTTATCAAATTTATGTAAACATCATTTAAGTACGACTTCAATAGACAACTGTGTTCTTTCATGAGTCTTATGAATTCCTGTGTGTGTGTGTGTGTGTGTGTGTGTGTGTGTGTGTGTTCAGCGGAGACCATACTCCTTTTACGTCTGAGCTGACTGCCTTGAGAGGCACCATATACAGTGCTGGCATACAGTACATATGATCTGTGGGATTTGTGGAGGTTTGCGTTCAACTCTGCAAACAGCTCAAAGAAACCATGAGTGAATATTCTCAGCCTATGAACACACCTTTCTTTCTTATTATCAAAAAGGGTCTAGACAGGACTAAACCACAGTCTCTACTGTCACTCTGGACTCAGATTTGTAACCTGTGCTTTGTGTCCCAGACAAATTTATATGTTTAAATTGCAAACTTTGTTATATTTAAGGGGGAAAAAACAGTCTGAGCTATCTACCCTAAAAAGGAAATGACCACAAACAGTCTGAAGTATTTTTCTACAAGATAGAATTAGGGAAGAGGCCCCAAACACATTAACATCCAGTCTGCTTCCAGTCAACTCTTTATGGAGCTTTGCTTTTCTCTGTTCTCAAGGCTGAAATATAAGCTTTATTCCCAGCAGCCTTGTATGACCAAATGATGATTCCCACCCAAAATTTTGTCTAGTTTTTGTGGTTACAGTAGGGTAGTGGAAATGGTCTTAATAACTCTTAATAACTCTATCTAAATTATGGGTGGGGTGGGAATCTATGTTCCACACACTTCTGCAAAAATATGACTAAAGAGACAGCTTCCATCAGATGTTTGAGAAGGAGCATGACACAGATGAAGTGTACCTATGGTAGATATACTGGAGATTGTCAGAGCATACAGGCTATGAATGCTCTGTGGTACAGCAGAGAAGTGGATTATGCCGGAGAAGTGGTTCAAGAAGTTTTAATGGATGGTTTGATACTTTTTCTAACATGAAAACTATTGGAGCCTTTTTGAATCCAGGAACTACAATGGTTTAACAGCCACCTTTCAAGCTTTCAAGGGGTGAGTGTTAAAATGTGTATAATGTACAGTAGCGCCTGGACTAATAATAGTCTGCACGTGTAATAACATGTCTGCCTCATATGAATAGGGGCAAAGAGCTCAGACTGTCTGGTTTGCTGGTGAATATGAGGTCAGATGGTGGTGGGCCAGTATTGGTGTTGACAGTTGTAGAACACATTCAGAGAGCAATGTACAGCAGATCCCATACAGCCTACTTTAAACAGGCGACACTTCCTAATCCCATTTGAGCACTTGCTGAAGCTGTTTATTGACAGCAATATTGACCTCTGACCTCAGCTGCACATTTATATGCTTAGTCAGTGATTCCTAACCTTTTTCTTTGGACACGCCACCTGTCAGATTAACTCAAGAATCCCTTCATCGACACCACCAGTCATGTTTCATATGTGTGGGTGTTAACAGTTAACTATATAAAAGTGGATAGTGTTGAATGTTTTTTTTTTTCATACACTTGAACTGCTGGGTTGTGTTAGTCAGGTTTGCATTTGTAATATTAGTAGCAGATTATTTTAACTATTTTGATTATTATTCATTACATTTAGCTAGTTCACCATTTATCTATTACTTTAGTTAAGCACCTCAACTGATTATACATTACTTTTAGCTAACAATTTAACCTGTTAATTAGCCACTTTAAGCTAACTATTGCAAATGTTTGATCATTACTATTTCCATCATTTACTTTTTGCCAACTGTTTTACAACTCATGCTAGCATGCTAATTGGTTTTCACGTATTCTCAAAGTTTGTTCAACTTCAGGTTCCTGATTGTTACATATATAGTACACACACAACATACATAAGAGCAAAATATCATTCTCCACAGTGCAACATTTACAACCAGCAAGACGTCATGTTATCAAAAATCACTAAAAGCGTATATACACTTTCTTTTGTTATGGATAAAAATCACTGTGCTAACTGACACACTTCAGGCAAATCAGTACATAGCTACTTGTGGCCACATGGTACATTCTCATTGCTGTTGTATTTATGGTTAAAGTGCACAAACATATCGCTTCCTGTCTGCTTAATCCTCTGTGTTCTTGTCTGTTGTGGAGTTTTCTTCTTCAATTTTGAGAAAATTCAATTCAATTCCATTTTGTATTCAGGTCAGACCAGCTGATCCCTCATAAGGAGCTTCTGTTCCATATGAGACATCACTGTGACTCCAGTGAGTTCAAAATGCTGTGGCAAGGACAAAAGATAGGAGCCTATCTCCCTATGGCTTGGTTCTGGTTAACTGTGTGAATGTTTGATTCAGGATGTTCTGACTGATCCAGACATGGAAGCTGATCAAGCTTTTTTTGGTCTTTGAGACAAAGAGTCTGCATCATCACTCTCAGTCTCTTCTCAAAACCTACTCTTGTGAAGTTTTTAAATTATTTCTGTATTTGTTTCTATCATCATGCTGTCATGTCTGTCATTCTATTTGATCTGCCAGATCCCTGATGTTGTTATCCATCTGCTGTGGCCTTGATGTCACAGTATTCTGTGCTTTCTATTTATATCGTGTACCTTGTTTTCCTGATCTGTCATCTCTCCACCTCTTTTACATTTCTTGATTAATTAAGTTAACTTTGTAGCTATTTTCAGAGGTACTGCATGAATATATATAAATATATAACACCCCCTGCTTTGTATTTTACATAAGTCATTTTAATTCCAGTTCAGTCTCTCCCCTTTCGATTGAAATTCCGTCCCATGGCTTACAGAAATTCACTTCAAATGCAACTAATGATTTTTCTCATTCATGCAAACACATTATGCATTTCCATTTCCTATCTGCCACGCTTCTTTAAGCTTTGAAGTGCAAAATCCCTTTAGTTTTAGCCTAAATCTTTTACTCTTATGGCAGCTAGCAAATTCTTTTATACACAGATTTGCCTGTAGTAAATATATTCGTTTTCATTCTATTTGATTAACAGGATTTTTTTTCCCCCCTGTACTTTGTATTTCCTTTTAAAAGCATTCCAGTTCCTGAGTATTTGTCTGCTGTTGAATAAGCTTGTAAAGAATATTTTGGTGTTTTTTAGCAAGTCATCACATTGTAGTATTGGCTTATTAGCATAATGACTGAGGTAGCAGTGTGTACTTTGTTTTGGGTAACTAGCAAAATGGTTAAAGTTATTACTCTTGCCTTCTGTACATTGATCACTGGTGCTGATTTCAGGGAAAAGTGAATTCTATTTCTATTTCTTCCCTGAAAAAAAAATCTATTTCTGATTTCTATCCAGGGATGTGGAGAATTTTCCTTTGTGTGTCAATGTTATGTAAGACTTTAAGAAGCCATCGTGCTGAACTAATTGGACACTGGGAAGAATTCTCTGAAGGGCAGATTGACCTGAATCTCATTTCACAGGCTTACGTCGTTTGTCGTCATGGGCATTGCTCAAAACATTTTCAGGAACTGTTTTAGCCTTGTGTCCATCCTCTGCTGAGCACAGATACTTAGGATTGCATTTCTTATTCCTTCTTTGTCATCAGTATTTCATATGTCATGTGTAGATGATATAAAAGACATTTATTACATTAATTCCATTCATTCCATTGCAGTCACTTATAAGATTGTTGATTACCCCAGTAAGTAAAATAAATCTATTTCTGCTTTGAGGTGTCATGTCAAGGCACAAATGTCTCATCTATCAACATCTGAACAACTGAAACTTGTCTTTTAGAATTTGATGAAGGCTCCTATCCACTCAAGGGTGGGAAAAAAATCAGTCTTCCCTTTTGGTCCTCGCTGTGTGCCCATGCATTGTAGGTACAGTGAGAGTATTATCCCCTGGCTGGCACTTTGCCAACCTCTCTTCCTCTGAAACTCCTCAGTGAGTCTCTAAAAACTGGGATTACAGTGCATAGATGCAAAACTTTTCACAGAGGAGTCATAGCAAGGTCCCCTCTGCCATAAAATCCTGTTATTTTTCGCCTCACAGACTGAGGCGAGCTGTGAGCTTCGTGTGTAGCAGTCAGTATGTGGGTGTGCAATTATTAATGTGCCGTATTTCATTTGAGGCAGGAGTGAAAACATTATGCAAAGGAAAGCAAGGAGGCAGTGGACAGCTCAGGTATCCAGCAGCCATTATGGCAAAGTCGGAATTTAAAACAAAGGAATAAACATTGAGATTCATGTTGCACAGAATCTGCTGAATACTGTTTGTGGAAAGCTAACCTTGGCTTTGATGTTATATGAATCAGAAATGTAAGAAAGGACAAACTGAGAAAGAGTTTATTTTACTTATTTTTTTCCATGGGAAAACTTCACTGGTTATACAGTGTTACATTAAACCCATCAACACAATTACTTTTTGCAAGAACAGTAAAGACTTGCTGTATGTACAGGCTGAACTGATGTGAGATCTGACACGGAGGATGACTGTTTTCAATGTCGGTGAAGGGAAAGAACATTATTGACTTGGACATTATGGACTTGGCTTTAAAGTTAGATGAATCTGTAATGATAGACAAAGTAGTGTGACGTAGACAGTTTTGCTTACAGAGGTCTAATCTTTCATTTGAATATATTTATAAATCAGTGCATTTATAGGTTTTACAAACACCTGCATGGCTATGTTATACAATTATATTTTACCTGATAAGGGAGCAGTAAACACAAGGACAGGAGTGCATAACATATCAACAGTGCTGCAAATTATTTGTACTCAGATTGGAAGGTTTAAAATGTTATTTATTTATTATGGTAATGCTTTGGATTAGAACCTGCAAATGATAGTGTAATTATACAGTATATAAATCATATACTAATTGAGTATGTGAGTACAAACAAACCTATTATTTAATTTATTATCAGACAGAATACAATTGAACAGAAATTCTTTCAATCACAACAACAAATTTTATTGAGGTTTAAAGTGAAACGACATGCAGGCTAAGTCTGCTAGCTGCATGTCTAAATCCTGTAATTATTTAATATGTAACTGTTTGTGTAAGTGAAACCAATCAAAACCAAAATTAAAGGCAGAAGCGAGACAAGTTGTTACTACACATAGCCTATATGCAATATATTCTTTTATTTAAATTAGCCTGGGAAAGTATCTCACTTCAACTGAGCACCAAATACTGGTCATTCAAGTAAAAACAAAAGAATTCAATCAAACAGGAAATGAAAAATGTGTACAATAGGCAGAGAAACAGACCTTGCCACAGATATCGTAGCCAAATCAAATTCTAGCCACATACTGTAAACTGTAAAACATTTTCTAAAAACCCTCTGAAAGTGAGGAGTCACTGAGGAGAGAATCACATCGTCTGAGGGGATGAACACAGAAAATCCCACAAAGTTCCAGAACAACTAACTAACAGAGCGAACGAGACAGAAAGAGGCTTACCCTGCTCTTTTCTTTCTTTGAAGATGAATCTGAGATCAGTTTGAGGAGGAGAGCTTAGATTTCTTATACTGTAAGAGCTTAATGAGAGAACAAATATCAAAACCATTACATGAGTAAATGCTATTTCATCTTTCATCCTCATAACTACTTAAACTTTCCTTCCTCTTATGCATGCATTTTTTCTTGGCTTTAACCCCGTAATGAATGTCTGATGTTTCATCTGCTTCGCTAATTACTTACATTTTAATTGATTATTCCCTGAGGGCACAGCAGACTGTAGCTCAACTGCAGTAAGAAACACATAAACCCTTTTATTTATAACACTGAGGTACCATTGGCATTGTACTAATGAGGTGTGAGAATTGAAAATTTATACTGAATCCTGCAGGAAGAGAGAGAACCACATGGACTGAGAGTAATCTTGACCTGACTAGGGAAGCATTTGGTTTTTCATCCTCCTGAAAAGCAAAAACTCTCCTTTCACACTTTGGGATGCCCACGTAGTGATAGTAGTTGAGCCAAGTGCTCGGAGTGGGTGTAGAGCAACGGAGAAAGGTCCAGAAAGACAGTGAAACCACAACGGTGAAAGTGAGATACAGTAGATTTAAAAAGGGGATGAACGGGTAGATTGGGTGAGGCTGAAAGAGGGAGCCGCTGGAGCTGTAATCTGGGCTTTAAGGCTTCCATTGGTATTAAGGGAGAACACTTATTAGATTGGAGCATTTTCTCCTCAGAGGCAGAGACTAATTGGATATCACCAAATCAGAGAGCCTGACGTTGTCATGACACAGGACAGGATAGCGGAGGTGGATGACGCTCACACAGGCTTGAAAGCAATGGAAACAGCATTAATAGCAATTGATGGAGGATGATGACACTGAGGCAACCCAGAAACAAATAGCCTACACAATGACACACACACAAACACACTCACACATAACACATGCTACTGTAGCACAAGTGCACGGTTTCATGAGACATGCAGACACATACAGTGCACTTTCATGTCAACAAAAAAGAGGGAACATGTCCAGGGATTAATGTGTGTGTTGGCATGCCTAACACATCAGGAGTATGAATACTTTTGCTGTAATTAGATTCCTCACCGCCTGCCTATCACACAAATCTCAAGCAGTAAAGCAGCACTGCCTGCAAATCAGTCCACTATACTGCTATGAATAACAGGGAGGCAACCGAGAGAAAAAAAAAAGAGGTGCAAAAGGGCAAAACAGATAGAGAATGGATTTTGCGGGTCTAAATGCAGGAAAGAGCGATAAAAGATTGAAGAAAGGGAGCTGAATAGAGGAGAAATAAAGAAGCAAAAGGTTATTCAGTGTAGCAAGTGCTCAGAGGCATCCCTCAGAGGCGTTGCACACTGGCATGATAAAACGCAGTCCCACTGAGGGGAAATTAGCCTTTTGAGTTGATGGGATGTGATTTTACATCCTGCAGTGTCACGCGGCCATGTTTCAGTCTTGTATCACGTGCAGCGATGCTACAGCTTTCCTGCAACTCTCTGCATCTCCCTTTGATTTCATATTGTACATGTTTCCGGTGTTTTCTCTGTGCCTGCAGACCTGATAAATGCTGCATTTGCTCTGGAGTAGAATGAAAGGGAATGAGACATTAAAAAGAAATATTTATTTATTAGAGCCTCTTTGATTTCCAGCAGCCATGTATTTACTGGATCAAAAATTAGCTGGGAAACAATTAAGGGGTGAGCTGATATTTTGGGTCTGTCTGTCAAGGCCTTATATGTTTACCATGAGCAGTAAATGTAATAATTCCTTATTTCACTGCTACACAAATCCTGAAAGCTTTTAACAGGAACATCTGTGTATGGCAAAGGTATTGTGTTCGACATATTTTCGATAAACCCACATATTTAAGAGCTTATGTCTCTTTCCTCTGTTTCTCTCTTCTCTCTCACAAACAAGTACACATGTACAACAACACGTACACGTGTTTGGACGGCTTTCAGGGCCTGTTTTTGCCACATCACTCGATATACTGCTAATGAACAAGGTTAATGCATATTTATATGTTTATGTCTTCAAATGTAGCCCATAAATTCACAATCTGTTCAGCTTTATTATTCAGTCCTGTGTGTGCACAAGGCAGGTTTTGCCCTTGGCTAGCTAAACATCCCATTTCCAGCCCACAGTGTAGTAATGTACTCATTAATACTTAACAGAGTCTATAACAATGTGATGTCGTGATTCCCGCTTTTAGGTAGTCATTAAAACTCAGGAAGCCAAGGAATGCCCATTATAGATCCTATATGTTGTGAGTGGCTGCGAGATAATAAAATCGACAGCACGCCATGCATTTTAAAACAGGCTGCAAGAAAACAAACTCTGTGACCCCAGAACCCACACTTGGGAGTTCCATCCCTGAAGGTTTCTCTCTAGCTCCACAAAAGCCTGGTATGCTAAATATGATCGAAAATGTTACACTAATGGATGGATTAGTGAACAGGCCTACTATACAGGCCCAGGGGTGCAAGGGGCCAGGGACCCCATAGGCCAGAACCTCTTGGAAAGTCACAGAGATCAGTTAAAAGTAGCCGTATCCTGATTGTGTTTTTTGCTGTATCTGTAAACTAAATCCAATCCAGTATTTGACAGGGACATTTCTACATCATCACTAAATACTGAAGTTCAGCTATAGATTCTCAACCAACAGTTGAAAGTTGAAAGTCCTGCTTTCTCTGCAAAATGCAAGTGAAAGAGACAAAGGGCTACAAAGAGATATAAAAGAACAACAAAGAGACACAAAACTACAAAAAGAAGCAAAATGGATACCTAGAGACACAGAAGGACTATAAAGATACAAAACAGCCACAAAGAAATGCAAAATGACCATTAAGAGACACAAAACAACAGCAAACAAAGCTGTGTCTCTTTTAGTCTGGTTGTCTTGTGTGGGTCCTATGGCTACACTGAAGATCTTCTGCTTGCTGATTCGCCACAATACAGCTCCAACAACCCGATAATAAAAGAATTAAAATGCCAAAATATTTTACTTCTGCTCATCCTACAATGTCTTTTTATTAAAACAGCTGCAAGAATTCAATGTATCCATGGGGACATTCAGTTGTATATTTGTGCAGTATGTTAAATGGCTCAGATACAGCTCTGCTACTGTATATTTTGTTTCCTATGCATCACACTGAACTTAGACAGCCTCCTCTGCACCCAAATCCCAGCTGTAGGCATGTGGAGCCAAGGTGGAAGTTTCACTTTAGTCCTTCACCCACACACACACTGGTGCAATGTGCAGTCACATAACAGCAAAGAAAGATGGTGTGAGGAAAGAGGTCCCACAGAAAACCAGGGAGAAAGGAGAGACAGGCTTGGAGGGGAGAGAGAGAGAGACAGAGCAGAACAACGCAAAAGAGGAGGAAAGAACAAGGGGAGTAAAGAAGAGATGCTACAGCTCCCTGCAAGAGTGAAGGGAGGTAAATCTTCAGACGGGGCTCGGAGAGATGCGAGAAAAAAGGAGAAGCGATGAGGGAATAGCACTTTCCACCCCTCCCCAGTTACCACTGTCAGGGCTAATATCTCATTACTAGTCTTAGCTGGCGGCTCTCAGGCAGTCAGGGAGAGGTCAGGAAAGCTCCAGAGAGACAGACTAACAGTGAAGCTCTCATTGAGCTTAATAGCATAAAAGTCCAGAGACATGGAAAGACTCTGAGGAATGATCTTGTAAGAGGATTCATGAGGAGATGCTTTCATATAGCTAATTGCGGGAACTAAAGTACATGTAACACTCACGTCAATATACCTATTTATGCGTTGTTTGAAAATGAGTTGAGAAGCCATCCTCATTAGTGTTGTGTCTATCCTAATGTAAGGGAGATGTCTGGTATTTCATTTGCTTTGGCAGGAGAGGAGAGGAGAGGAGAGTGCAAATACATAGGAAATGAAGCTTTAAGTTAGGAATTACAGAACTGGCAAGACATCCTAGATGGGTAATGATGATCAGGAGAGGGAGAAAAACAGAGGCCAAAAAATGAAAATAAAGGAGAAGCCCCCATCGTACTGTATGAACTCACACATTTAGGAGGCTATATCATTCAGATCTGTAACCTTTGTTTATTGTCTATATTTTATGCATACTTCAGTTTGTAATGTGTCTGTTAAGCCAGCATATGAAAAATAAAAGGGAACAAAAATAGGGTTTTATTGAAGTGTTCATATTCCACAATGGTGTAAAAAAGTTTTACACCTGCAGGGGGCAGATGAGTTTCACTCAGCAGGGCCCGGCTGCTCAGTGTTGCAGCCATCTGCAGGTGGAAACTACTACTCTAGTTTCTAGTCAGACACTGTGGCAGAGAGGGTGAAAGAGGACAGATAACTATGGTTTCACACTGCTGTATATGTGACCACAGCTCAGCATCACACACACTTCATGCATACCAGAGTCAGCTATGAATAAAATAAGTGGCTTTGTGGGTAGCACTGTTAGTGTGTAGACATCCAGTACTCTGCATGATATTATCTGGGCTTTAGATACAGTGGATAGAGGCTGAGCTTATGTATTGTTGCTTTAGTTATAAAATGCAAAACATTTTGGTACACATCTCTGTCCCACTGTGCAAATTTGGTTTATGACATTCTGTACATTGTATGCAGTCTGTGATTTATGCTTTCATATCTGGTCAACAGTAATATCTATCTTTGGGTGCCACCGAGTGATTCTGGACCACAAGGGGGCAGACAAAAACATGGGCATCCCACAGGTGTCTCCTTCTCACTGCCTGACCAATGTAAGTCTGAATTTCAGCTGCCTTGTTCACTTTGGTGGTCTGCCATGTTGCACTGGACAGGAACTGTCAATTTGCCTTGTGTGCCACTGCTGTACTGTGAGCAGCTGTCCAAACAACTGGCTGAAAGCTGCTTAAAGATGCGAGATTTGGTAAACACCAAATGTGATTTGCTGCTTTAATCATTTAAGCAAATATACAAATGTTAATATACAAATGTAGTCTCCATAGTTATCTAAGAAATAGACAAGGTGGTGGGCCACCATGTGCTGCCCAGGACACTTCCAAAGCTCCAAAGATAATGACGGAGAGCGCTAACACATTGGGTCACAACCTCTCGTGGGTGTTCAATCGTGTTAAGATTTGGTGATTACGAAAGCCATAGCATATAATCCACATAATTTTCATTTTCATAAAGCCATTCAGTAACCCCTCATCATCCTTGAAGAGACCATTCCCATCAGAATAGCAATGGTTCATCGTAAGATAAGGGTGATAACTCAGAACAACTTTATAAATATGTATATTTGCAGTGACCCTACCCTGTAAGGGAAAAAACGGACCAAAACCATGCCAGCAAAATGCCCCCCACTGCATAAGAAAGCCGCTGGATCGCCTCACTGTATGAGTCAAGCGTCCACGGCTGTACCATTCTCTTGGTGAAGGCCACATCAAGAGACTTTTCCACATCTTTGTAGGCCAGTGCCTATGGTTTTTGCATCACTGAATTCTCAAATGTGCATTCATCTTAGTAATGAGGGGTTTATGCAACTGCAACCCTACTATAATATCCATCTATGTAATTGTCAATGGACTGTTCTTCCTGGCACAATCCGATCACATCCTGCATTGACATTCTCAGTCACCTGAGGACATGCTCCTCTGTTTTTCCTTACATATTGCACTCATGCACAAGCTTCACAGTCATCACATGTGCATTGTTGACCATAATTTCCGACCCTTTTTACTGATGTCTCTCTCATAGGTCTAAATGCAGATGTCATTTTAGTGACTGTTCTACTGAAACACCAGCCCCAACAATGAACCCTCTCTTCAAAGTCATTTAGATCTGCGTTCAAGTACAGAAGGTAGAAACTTGTTAGTGTGTCTGTGTGCTAAAGAGGGCAGGTAGCATGTTTGCTTACTGATTTAGAACCATGATGGCTGAATGCTACAGACAGGACCAGACTTGTAGTGTTGTACATTGTGGCTTCTTTCCTCCTATTGCTCAATACAGTTTAACTCAAAAGACATCAGCGCACTCTTTCCTGATTTATAGCCTTATACAGAAAATTCCACAATACAAAATCAGAATCATCTAGGTTTGCTCAGCATTTTTATAAATGTCCACAAACCATGATTGGATGTTAACTGCTAAGTTGTACCATGCAGTGCACCTGTGTGTAAGCATCTGCATTCATATTTTTCTCCAGTCATTTATTAAGGTTTATCCTTAAATTGTCATCTGTCTGTACATCTGTCTGTACATCTGAGATACAGATCCTCTGATGAGGTTGTACCTTTTCTCTCAGAGAGCGTGCTACCCTAAAATCAAATGACAGCTGAGAGAAAGTGAGTCTGAAAGAAGCTGATGGGGTTGTCGGGTGCATCCGTCCGGCCCCGTGGCACCCCCGTCACTCTGTGCCACTGGCCTGCCTGCGTGTCACCAGTCTGTTACAGACGATGTGTTGGTTCACTGCTTGGCCTGTTGTGTTAGTGGCTGCATACATGTGATTACACTGACCGCTTTTGACAACCACAAAGAGAGAGAGAAAAGATTTAAGGACTGGAGTGAGAGAGAAAAAAAGACAGATGAAGTGAAGGCAACAGAGTCTAGATGAGATGGCAGTCTTTGTCACATCAATATATTGCAGGAGAAGGAAGGAGTACAGAGACATGGTGAGAAATGCTGAAAGGGAGAGGAGGAAAACTGAAACAGCATTAAATGTGGATGAAGAGCTAGAATTTCAGAAGCAAAGGACAAACAGATCCAACAGCAAGCAGAGTGAGAAAAGAACAAAATTACAAATGTTTTAGGACTCATAACAGCCTTAAGTATAGTGGTATTAAAGCCAGGTCACATCAAAAAATGGCACAGTGGCATTACTCTGCACATCTTTGCCAAATATTTGGTTGAAGCCTGGTGACATAGTGGTTAGTGAACTGCTGTAGCTGGTGACCTAACTGCTTACAAGCTAGCCAACTAGCCAGCTATCTTAAGTCTGTTACAACAACTCTTCCTGTTTTCCTTCACTGAAAAGCCATTATAAAAGGAAAATAAAGATATCTGAGTTTGTTGGTGTTGTTTGGTTGCTAACAGGACAGTGAGTTTACACATCAACTCCTGTCTCATAAATCATCATTAATAGTTTACTGTCACAAAAACACTGTTTTTTCCTGTAGGCTAAATTAATCAATACATTGTACGTTGGGACGATTTCACAAACTGCAAGTCGTCCCAGAAAAAAAGGTAAATTCTTGTCCATGAACATGAAATCAGTAGATTACATTTCATAACTATTTCACATTCTGCTGTGACAGTGCTTTATCTATTTTGGACTCCCCAGCTTTTAATTTCCTCACAGGTCAGCACTGTCACGACATCTTGGTCAAAGCCATAAATTTGCAAAGTTCATCCAAGTTGAACTCGACACGAAAAATTAATGCAGATTTACTGTGTGTGTCAGTGAATCCACTAATCATGGCTTTTCCATTGGAATGACCAGAATTCACCACCACTAAATTTCACAATTTAAATGCTGATGTGACCCCACCTTGAGACTAAGGCTCCAAGAGTAGCCATATATATATATATATATATATATATATATATATATATATATCAAGCCAAATATATACATGTCATACAGTTTACTGCCAATGTACACATGTATATACTTTGACTGGCTGTGCACAACCAGCTTGAAGTCCAGCTGTAAAGTTTAAGTATAGAATACCAAAAAAGAGTTGATGTAGAGTCCAAGGTTTTGGATAATTAGCAGGAATACATAGCCAACAGGAAAAGATGCAGAACAACAGTGGAGAATGGCACCATTTTGTTTTTAAAAAAAAGTGGAGGGATGGGGGGACAGAGTGTGAAAGATGATAAGAAAAGGGAAGGTAAGAGCACTGAGAGACTTTGCTGAAATGGCAGAGACAGGGAGAGGAAAAGAGACAGAAAAAGGAAAAGACAGAAGGTGCACAGCAGATTTTTATTTATAGATGTGCATATTGTTGCAGTTAGTGTGTTTGTGGTCATGCATAACAATCATTGTCGGGATCTTGGTTGAGGAAATTCCCCACAGCAGATTGCGCAGGGTAGAGCTTGTTCATCCTGCTCCTTCATATTATTGAACTCAATGGCCTTTCATAAATGCTGCTGCTGCCTGTGATCGCTTGTTTGCGTCGACTGCTATCTGATGTTTATGTGTATGAACGTGTTTGTGTGTGAGATTCCTGACAGGGGTAGGTGGGCACTGGTCGCATGCCCTGCAGGTCAGTTTGTTAGAGTTGGCACCTCAGAAGAGCAGTGGGGCACCAAAGTAAACAGCACATAAAATGAAAAAGTTGGATAGTGCTCTTATGAGAAATAGAAGCAGATTATACTGAGCTATGCAGCAACAGAAACATGTACACACACACATAGCCACGCACTTAACTCTCAAACACACAAACATGCAGCAAAGTCTCCTGAACTGACCCCAATTATTAACACACTGAAGACACACTTAAATAATTTAGTCTGTGTTTAAAACTTAACAGCTCGCATGCTGAAGCCAAGTACATCCAATCCTGGTCAGTGCAGGATTATATCAAAACTTCTAGATGGAGGCAAAATAAAACACAGACATTTCCAAAATACACAAAGAGAAAACTGTGTGTGAAAGTTTATTTGTGTGTTATTTGTGCGGGTTACAGACGAATGCAGAACAATCTTGAGAAACCTACCCCTCACTTAAAGATTAAACCCAAAATTATGCAAGACTCAACCTGACACTGTCATATTGAGACAAACTATTTCCTAATTGGAATTATATGTACTTATGTGATCTCTCAGTAATAACAGGTTTGGCTGCAGGAGTGAGAGATTACAGGAGATGGAGGGAAAGAAGTGAGACAGTACGAGGCGTTTGTCTTTGACAGTATTCAGCCGGCTGTCTGCCTTATCCCCGCCACCAGTCATCTTGACAGTTTGAGGATTTGTCTTTGCGAATATGAGGTGTTTAAGAAGGATTTCTCTTGGAACAGTGCGTGGAACACAATCTTTGCTGAGTTTGGAGACAAGGGTGTTCAGGATGATGAGAGTTTATAAATATTGTGAGTCATTTGTGGTTTAAGATCTGAACTCCTCCTCTAAACACTGGTTCAGCCAGAGGAATTAGTAATCTAAATATATTTCTACTCAATCATGCAACTCAGGAATTAATTAAATGATCTCCAGAGTAGAGACTGTTCTTTATTGTTATCATTGGTTTTCATTACATCTTGTTTGAGCATAACATTGTTATGTTTAAGGAATATGGGGAAATATGGTCAATGTTTGGACTAATGTGTAGAACATACGCAGAAAATTTTAAATGAGAAATTTATTTTTCTTTCTGGATTGTTTCGGTTTGTCTTGTAGGTCAAGGGTAGGGTCTGAAAAAAATGCTAATAATTTTGGGGAGGGTCTTGCTTTGGAATCATAAGGTTCCACCTCTTTAATTTTCATGCAGTCCCTAAGTAGCTGCTGGCTCCAGCTTCGTATTTCCCATACAGACACAAGAGTGGTATCAAACCTATTATCTAACTCTTGGCAAGAGAGCAAATAAGTGTATTTCCCAAAGTGTCAAACTATTCCCCAAAACCCTGTTCAGCTTCTCTTGGGGGAAAACTTAACCGATATGCAACACCATACAATCCTGTAACTCAAAGTTCAAGAGGTCAGTTTTGTTTCCCAAGCATGCTTTTTTTTTCCCTTAACTTTTTCCACTTGTGTTTTTTTGTTTGTTTGTTTCTTTTTTCAACTGGTGCTTTGGGTTTCCTCCCTTCTACATTAAGGCTGCAATGCCACCTGCCTAAAGTCAAGTTTAAGACAGTGTCATTATGATAGCTATCTTAAGAATTGTTTTTATACTATTTTTACAATAGTACAATTACAATTCAATTCAATTCAATTCAATTTTATTTATATAGCGTCAAATCACAACAGAAGTTATCTCAAGGCACTTTTCATATAGAGCAGGTCTAGACCATACTCTTTATATCATCATATTTACAAAGAGAGACCCAGCAACATACCTGCACTGTACATATATCCTGGATTTATTTTGTTAATACTGTAAGTGATGATGATTGGTAGAGAAGCCTGGAGCCAAAGAACTGACACAGAAAATATCCTCTGCTGCTTTTCATTTCAATCGACTTTCCAATATGGAACATGATACAACAAATTTCATAGATTCAGATTTCATATTCAATCAGTAACGACAACAAAAAGACCTGTAGATCCATGCGTATTGCAGGGTGCCAGTGTTATACAAGACCATAAATCTACATGAAGTACTGTTGACATTCATATGCCAAAATTCACAGCTGCAGGACAACAGAACCATGAGAGGCTCATAGAGGGGGGACAGTCCTGAGTAATGTCTGTCCAGTCTGGCCGGATCCCCCTCCAGCCCACGTCCTTACAGAGCCAGGGAATGATCTTACATTGCATGATGTTTTCACCGGCTCTATCTGAGTCACTCACTCCTTAATGTGTCTAGTATTTTCAAATAGAATTTAAAAGTGAATCACAGCGATGACCATTAAGAAAATAAGCTGTAAAAATAGCAGGAAAAATATATGGGCTGGACAGTTCCACTTTTTTTGGGAGTTGTTGTTGGATTAGTGTTTGTCTGTGTTGTGTCCACAGAGCCACAGAGCAGCCTGAGGTACACCTGCTCAACCACTGAGGGAAATACAAGCCTGCCCAAACAGGTTGGGATATGTGTTTTTGAAGACATTATTTGGATAGTTTACACATTTGTGGTCATGCCCTTATTATAAAATCCATGCTCTTTCCTTCACTATTTTATTTTTTGTTTCCTACATCAATTAACTGTGCTCTCTCCTGCCAAATGCTCATTCTTTCCTTCCATTCCTTCTTCTTTTATCCTGCACTTTCTCCAGAGCATATCTCTTGCAATCATATGTTCAGCCCCAGTATAATCTGATCCAGTAATTTTCCCTCTCCAAAGCCATATTGAGTCTGTCTCTTCCTCTTACCTGCTTTACTTAAGATGACCTTTGGTCAAGTGCTATCGTAAAATCAAGCCAGATGTACTGTACAGGTGCGCCCTGTTAATCACAAGCAGCACCCGCAGCCCTGCCTGGCCACTCCCATCCTGTTTTTCACCTCCCTCTGTTTTTAATTTATCATTTATCTGGCCCTCTGGTTCACTTCACTTGCAGAAAACATGATTCTGTCTCTCTGTCGTGCTTTCATAACAAGAGTGATATGTCATTCTTCAAGTGGGAAGGCTGAGGAGGTGACTGGTCAGCACAAGACATCAACTGCATAAGAGGGAGCGAGAAAAAGGAAAAGTACTGAGGTAAAGAGACGGGCATGCACATGGGGAGAACAGCAGAAATATGACTTTAAACATAAGCAGAGAGAGGGCACAAATAAAATCTACAAGAATAAAAACACTGGGAGGAGAAGGATGAAGAATTTTTGCATCTGACTATTTTGTTCCATGCAATCACCCTCTCCACCTTCTGTCATTCACCTTGCCTTGCCTCTCCTCTTATGTCTGTCTCCATGTTTAGGAACAGATACTTAAATAAGGCTGTCCATTCATAAATCCACTTTACCGGTGCAAAGAAGAAGAAATCTCTTTCTCATTCATATCTTCTTCTCTTCTTTGTGTGTGGTGTATGCCTTTGGAAATCACACATTTAATATCTGTGTTAAAAGAACCAAGCCACTCAGTGGTTCCAGAGTTAACAGTCTAGTATAACCACATCACTGGATAGGTCTGCAGCCCCAGTGCCAAAAACATCTAAGACCGCGACAGCATGTGCTTTCTCTCTGTTTTCACCATCTGAGTCCGTCTCCCTCTCTCACCCTCTGAATCCTGAATTCCCCTCCTCTCCTATCTGTCGGCAGGGTTTATCTCCATCTTATGTCTGTCTTAATGTTTATCTATCTGTCTGACTCCCGTCAGTTCCTGGCATAGACCGTCCTGCCATACGGGTTTGTTTACTGTTGGCGAGGGTCTGCTCTCACACAGCTATTCACAGAGCGTCATGACTGAGCCAAATGTGATGTGGCGTTGCATAACTCTCAGATACACACACCAGATGGATGTAGTTCTGTGTAACTACTACATTTACTTTAATGTAGACTCAGTAGATTAAGTGCAGCATGTGCATGAATACTTATCTTTGTTTTTAAATCAAGTAACTTCACACATGCTCACAGGTATATGTGTTTTTAATAAATGTCACACCATGAATCATTTTAAGTTTGTTCAACTTCCCCTGTGGTATCAAAAATGTGAGTTAAGTGAATTCAAGTTGAGTAATTGTTTTTACTTATGAGTTATAATAAAACTAGACTGAGTGAATATCACAGAACCTGAGAAAAAAGATCAGTAAACTTAAGGTATTACATTGAAATTGTCACTGTGACTGAACAGTCACAGTGACAAATGTTAAAGGGGCTACTTGTGAGTTTTCTCTGTGGCTGGGAACAGGTGGTGGTGATGGTCACTTAACAAGAGCTTCAGCTATTGTTGCATTTCTGAGACAAGAGATTATGATACTGCCTTCAGGACAGGCTGGACACTACAGTGAGTCGCTATCGGAAAGTGACAAGACAGGTCTGCCAGGCCAGGACAAGCTGGTTGACTTACTACCTTCAGAAGAAAAGTGATAGAACTAAAAGCAAAAACATTGTTTTTTCTAGACTGGTAAGTAAATAGCTGTTAATGCTAATGCCACCTTTCAAATAGCTCCTTCAAAGTCATAAAGTATTTGCTTCCCTCTTACATTTCCCACTTTGAAGAGTCAGTTTTCATTTGACATGACGGATTTGTGAGTGTGAGCACAGAGACACGAGAGGCTACACTCAGTGTCTTCAGCTGAAAGGTATACAGGGTTTAGGGACTGAGTTCAATACTAGCATTCGTGATAGACTGCACTGTGTTCATTATTATGAAAGGAAACAATCCTTATTTATCTTAACATGATTTACAGGAAAACAGCAAGTTTCCAGCATGTTATCATCAAACTACAAAAAAAGAAAGGTTCTCTGGAGAGTTTCAAACTTCAAACGAAAACGGTGCATTCTGGGAAGTTTGTTTTAAGTTTGAACTTAATGAACTCTCAGCTTTTATTCAACATATTGCAAGTCAAAACTTTTACCCCAAAAAAATCTAATTAAGTATTGTAGTGTAGTGTGCTCTTTATAACAACCCAACATGATTCCTCTTTGGTTTACAAGAAACTTGAATGTAGTTGTTAGCAAACATATAAGGACATTTAGAAGTGTTTTTTGAAATGTGCAATTAATAAGATTTGTCAAAAATTAGCACTTGTATTTTTTTTTTTTTTTACAGCTGTGCTGTACTTTAAATGTTCATATAGTGCTTATAAATGCTAAATGAGCTGAAATGAAGTACCAACCCAAGTACCGTAGTAGATGTTTTTCCACTCTCTCAGAGACATATAGGGGCCAAAAAATGGAGTCAGTCCATGTTGTTTCTGTATGGTGGATGTTCTCTTTGTATCATGCTGCCATGCTGGCAAACAGTAACAAATATTATCATGTACCTGCTATGAAGCAGGTTAGGCGTCCCTGTGCCAGCCTTCCCTCACCTTCGCCTCTGTCTCCCTGTTTACCCCCTGCTTGTTTTTCTCCACTCCGCTCCTTTCCGTCACCCACAGTACTGTGTTTTTTGGTGAAGGCGTGGGAGTTGGGGAGAGAGTGAGCTAATACCCACGGTCTGATTAAGTGGTGGAAAAGAGGGCTGATAGAAGGAGAAGGGAGGAGAGAGGGCAAGGAACTAAGGGGAGGTGGGGGGAGGGAGTCGGTGGGTAGAAAATGAAGGGGTGGGGGGAAAAGAGGTGAGTATAAAAGCTTTGCTGTCAGGAATTAGGAAATATTCCTCGGGAGAAAATAGACTGAGAGATATTTTCAAGACTTCTTACTCCATAATTATCTTTAAGGGTAAGTACATTAAAGCAAATAAACTTTTAAAACCAGTGGCAGGTGAAAAGTAGAGGTAGTTTACATCTTTTGAACAAGCTAAAGTTTGTAGAAACTGCTAATTTTCTTTATTAGATGATGTCTGAGATGCATGTTTAAAATGTTTTCAGTATAATTCTGCCATCCTCATAGTACAGTAGGCCTATAGTTTTGGATACTGTTTGTGTAAAGAGTACTTAGTATGTAGCCTTTGTCTGGCTGTGTGCACTACCAGCATCATTTTTCCAATGAGGTGGGCACATTCTGCCTGCAGGGAGGAAAGCTATGAACCCACTAGGACCCCTACAAAGAGTCATGTGGGCATAAAACTGCAGACACTGCTGTCAGCACCTCTCTCACACACACACTTGTCTAGCTGTGCTTGCCAGTCTTTGGAAGTTCCTTTTTTGAACTTTGGGCCCTAGGCTTGCTGTTTCTGTGCCCACTGTGAGTCTGGGTTCCACTGAAGCCAAGATATGCCTGAGGGGCCGATGTTGTGAGCGCAGTATGTGCGTGTGAGTATGTGTCACTGATTTGTGTGTATGTTTATATGCAATGAAAGCTGCTATTGACGGTGAAAAGGAGGGCTGCCGAAACAGAATCCAATCCAAATCCCACAAACAGAAGATGTGGATGAAAGCTTTTCTGCACTGCAGGCATGCGTGTATGTGTGTGTGTGTGTGTGCGTGCGTGCTGAGGTGTTACAGACATCTGGTGTAGCTATTTGCACAGGTGTCACACGTTACCATAGGTCACTCATGCATGTGACTGAGTGCATATGTGTGCACACGTGTAAGTGCTGTATGGAATATAAGTGTGTATGCTGAGCCATATAAAATACTTGCATCTTTGTAATTACAGTCTATCTCCCTGCATTAAGCATAAGTGTATTTGGACTCTTAGTTGGCAGTTAGACAACATTTCTCAGCCACAGGTATTCTCTTACTGTTTTTTCCTACAAACTGAGCTTCTAGCTGCTGAATGGTGAGTGCGGACTGACCCTGACCACATATTTTTCTCAGTGAAAGTCTTCAGTCTGATCTTATGACATCATAAACATACATATTTATAACTTTGGTTTGTTCCATACAAAAATTCTGCAGCAACTTCCCAGCACATACAGATGTATATCTATAGGATAGTGTGTATCATTTTCTTACGTGACCACCTGCAGTCTGCATGCACAAAACCACAAGCACAGATATAGCAGCTTTGCCATTTTCAGCCATCTATCCCTGCTTGTGGTTCTTTCCTGTTTACCCACAGATCCAAAATCTCAGCCAGTCTCCCCCTCTTTCCTTTTCTCTCATTTTTCTCCCTCTTTTCCAATCTAACTCTTACTTTTGGTGCTGACATGACTCACTGAAACACCTTTCTCCTCCCTTCCAGCAGACAGGGAGATAAACAAGCCACAGGATGAGGAGCCTTCTTCAGTTTCTGGCACTCTGTGCTGCGGTCTCTCTCTGTGTCTGCTATGGTACAGTTCCTCACTTTGCTATCATTCAGCAGCCATTATCTATTCATAACCTGTGATATATCCCAGTCAGACAGTGATTTATCATTTATGATTAACCCGATTCCATGTTTTTCCCGTAGACTCTCATGAAAGCACAGAATCCATTGAAGGTGATTAAATATTGTCTCTCGTTTATGGGAAAACATGCATGCAGTTCTAACAAACACGACACAGCCTGCTATACAATATAATGTATTTAATCCTCCTTTTATCCCTCACTAACATACCCTCATCCCTTTTATTTCACCCGACCCAGATCAGTTGCATGAAGGGCATGCCCGACATGATTAAAATAGGGATTTTTGTCTAGTAAAGTTTTGTGGTTGTAGATTTGTTTGTGCCTCCAAACCGAGCCAACTCATTCATCACGCCACAGAGGGGCAACGAACACAACCCACCCGGAGGGAACCATTACAACTTCATGAGGTAAGACACCCAACCACAGACATGCACACGGGGCATATATCCCTTCCTTTATCTCATACATGTGTAAAACCACATACTCATTAAGACAAAGCCTAATTAGAATAATAAACATCTGCATATGCTTGAAACATCCACTGACACAAACACACAGAGCCTGAAGCTGGAACTAAATGTTCAATGAAATAATTAAGTTTGTGATATTAAAACAGGAAATGTTAAAAACAAAGAGTATCTGCTTCTGATTACAGTTCTTCCTCGAACTATCTCTGCCTGCAATTCTCTATATCTCTTTTCCCCCCCGCCGCCCACCCTCCCCTCTGTCTCGTCCAGGCCGAGAAAATCTCCGGCGGAGAGGCGTGCAGAGATCTGTGAGGACTACTCTCCCTGCCGCTTCTATGCCTATAGCCACGGCTACCAGCAGGCCTACCAGAGATATTTCAACTCCCAGACTCAACCCCAGAGACCAGCTGCAGTTCGTCGTCGATACTAAACTCAGAGTATCAGTCTGTCAGATGCAGAATTATCATTATCATCTGGATATGAATGTGTATCTCAACATTCCACATATCACAACTTTTATATAATTTATGTTGTTGTTTTTGTGGCCTCCTCTGGATGTTAAGTGACAATCCTAGAAAATACATATTTTCTAAATACTGAGGCATCCAGTGTGGCTCAAATCTCTCAACAACCCATCATTATACCCATGTAGAAATTCACGGCCCATCTCTTGTGTAATCTCAGGATCACCTTTATCCCCCTATTATCACACCTTCACAGCATTTATGAGCTTTATGTGATATTCTTGAATGCTCACTATCCACTAATCATTTCTTACATTATCCGCCTACTTATCCAGGCCAGCACTGCTGGTGATTATTTCCATTGCTTTGAAAAAAATAAATAAATAAACAAAATTCCTTTTTTGGGGGTTTTTGTTTTAATCCTGTTTATACCATTTGTTTGCCACATGGTTGTGTGAAAACATTTGGGATCGGCGCCAGTGTTTGTGTGGCAGATTTTAAAATGATGGTAGTGGTCAAATTTTTGTGACTTCTCATGATTAAATGGCGATGAAAAGTGTTTTAAAGGGTAGGGTAGTGGTGTTGGAAGTGCAGACAAGTTGAACAGACTTATTTTTCTTATTTGTTTTATAGTAGGGGACTAACATAAAGGTTTGCGAGAGTGGCCAGGGTAAATAGTTAAGATTCAGTTGAATCACCAGCAAGCCACTGCTTGTTGCAGTTACAGATCCTTCACTTAAAGTGCCAATGCATTCATGTAAAAATACATCAGTAGAAATAAAAGTCCTGCATTCAAAATCCTGCACAAGCAAAAGCACATTAGCATCATCATTATCAACATGTAATTTAAGTATCAAAGTAAATGTATGTGTTCTGCAGTAAAATGTCTCCTGTGACTGATATATTGAATGTGACATTATTAGATAGTTAATGCTGATGCAACACTGTACAAGTTTAGCTGCTCAATGTGGAGCTAGTTTTAACTACTTTATTTATAGTTAGGCAGTTTTCGTCCAGTGGTTCTTGTGACCCTTCCAAATGGTCACAAGATAAATCTGAGTGGTGGTGAGATGATTAATGGGAGAGGAAAGAAGAGAAACTTGCTGCTCAGTAAAAATGACTGTTTTTGTCAGTGGAGTCTGGTAGTGATATATAGCAACGTTTCTGGTTAAACAAAAAGGATCTTACTTAAAAAAAAGGTTTATCTCTGTAGGGACTCTGTTCATAATGATGTCAGACACTTACAAGTAACAATCTGGCAAAAACAAGCACTTCAGTGAATGTACTTTGAAGTGGACAGCTGCCCACAGGATAACATCCTAACAGATGTTTGGTAGGATGCACTGTTATTGTACAATACTGCACTGATTGCAAAGACTTTTGTCCCTATCAATCATTTATACCCAAAAACACAAAAAATAAAAATAAGGCCCAGGTTCAAAATAATAAATAAATAAATACAGTTAACCTGTAAATGTGGTGGAGTAGAAATATCATGTAGTGTAAAATGGAAATATTCAAGTAAGTTACAAGTATCTCTACTGTACTGTACTGTACTCAAGCACAGTACCTGAGTAAAGGTATTTAGGTACTTCCAACCACTGACTTGTAGAGGGGTTAAACAAGGACACATATTACTGGAAGCACACAAGCACCGCGGATGTTAATATGCATAGTCGAGATCTGGTTTCATGTAAGCTCAGGAGGAATCTGTGCAATGCAGCACACATCTGTGTGTCAGTATCCTCGCTGCTGCAGACAGTCAGAGAAACAAAGACAGGTCAGCACAGTGTGGATGTCAGCATGGCACAGTCACAGTCATACTGGATGTTTGTTTTTCTTTGTTACCACAACTCCACAAATGTGCACAATTAAAGTTGTCCTGAGGTTGAATCCTTGATGTCTGTCCCTGAGACGAGACAAGGCACCAAGGTTGACCCAGACAGTGAAATTACAGCTCATGTAGTTCTGTCAGAACCAGTCCAGAATCTAAATATCCATTCAAAAAAAGCAACAAGAAGAGCAAGAGAGGGAAAAATTTACGGAAAACATTTTCATATCATGAATTAAGGATGTCCAAAGGATTGGTTTTGGAAATGTAACTATGGTAATATGCTGTACACAATGGCCACAATACATCAGATGCTGTAATTCATTACAGCACAACATTGCTTATGATTGTCCTTCTCTACTAAACCGTCAAAATACCAAAGAATTAGGTGTTTTAAAATGACCAAGCATTTTTCTTGTGGAAAGTTGTGCTTCAATTAAAATTAAATGACATGTTTTACTCACTGTATGAAGCTTTCCACTTCTTTATTGGCAAACCACCCACTTGTTTTGGTAAAAATATCTGTCTACATTTCAAATTACCCTCCTACAAATCTTCAAACACTCCGGGTTTGTTTCTAAATCTTACTTTCTTTATGTAGGAAGTCACTGCGGTGTGTAATAAAAGAGAAAACCCTCGGATTAAAATCATGTCACATAATGTGGGACGGTGGTTTCAGTTTGTATTACATGGTTTTGTCTGCCTCATGGACTTTGTGACCCAAATGTAAAAGTGTGTGGGCGCGCAGTGAAACTCTGACCTCTCCAGGCTGCCAGCTGGCATTGCATCTCCAAAATTTAATCAAACCTTTTATTATTATCACTGAGTCTGACAGCAAGTCGTCTGGAAATGGTGTAATTTTATTTTGCAGCTGAATTACATCATCCTGTGTCTCTTTTTAATTTTCGAGCATTTTTTTCTACTTTTCTTTAAAATTGAAAGAAAAATCTGCCGTTTCAAGATTCAGTAGAGGAAAGTGAGATGCAAACAATGATTCACAAGAACAACCTGGTTTCTCAGCAGCAGCTAAATTGACCTAAACAAGGTGAAAAATATTTGTCATTGAAAGACACTTCCTGTGGCTGAGATTTGTGGCTGTGAGTTGTCCACATTTGTTTTCTCATCACCTATGCTTTAAAACAAATACACACCTTTTGGAAGCAGAGAGTCCACACTCTTTTTGTATAGGTGTGTGTGTGTGTGTGTGTGTGTATGCGCGCACAAACATATATATAAAACCTGTTTTTGTATGCATGATTTTCGTGGAGGTGTGTATTTCTGTATCCGTGTGGGTGTGTGATACATGATTCCCTAACCAATCACATATCCATGCTGGAGTGAGGGCCGCATCTATAAACTCAGTGTGTATCTATGTATATATGTGTAAGAGAAAGACAGAAAGAAAGAGAGAGAAGAGAGTGACAGAGCACTTAAAGTCTCCAGTCTTACTTGCTGTGTGGTTGAAGAAAGAAGCTCAGAGATGAAGACTTTGGCCATCCTGGTCCTCTGCTCCCTGGCTGTCATCTGTCTGACTTCAGGTAAGAGCAACACAGCAGAATGCTATATGTTTCAAAAGCTCTTTTAAAACTGCAGCATACAGTATCAACTTTACAAAGTTTAAAAACCTGCCCAATTGATTTATTTGACTCAAGACTTTTGTGGTGAAAGGAATCACTTGAAGGTGTGACACTTACTTGACTACAAAAAATCTAATAAAATGAAATAAATCATTATTATTTATATTTTTCCCTTCATGTTTGACAGATGCCTCCACTGGGTCGCAGCCTGCTGGTGACAACCCTGCTCAGGAGGGTAAGATCATGATTCAACAATAGGATTTTTACTGAGCTGTATATTTAGTGCATTTATTCTGCTACAGTTGTGAAACACGTTTTGAGTCAGTTTGACTCAAAGATGATTCCCACAGTTTGACCAGAAATCTTTTCCAGTTTTCAGTTGATGCTGACATAAATAATGATTTTAAAAAAAATAACCCTGATAATCAGTTTAACATTTTGTTTAATATAGCTCTGATTCGTTAAACAAAATTTGAACAATGATAACCCAATTTAAACATATATTTCACTCTTTCTTCTACAACTGCTCTTGATTTTCTGTGTTGCTATTATATCTTCCATATGCATTTGTATTTGGTTGATTTTTAACAGGCCCTGACAGACTCTGCATTTATACATTCATATTAAATGTGCATGATGTGCAGGTTTGTTTGTGGAGAGAGAGGAGGCATCCACAGTGGTGAGACAGAAGAGAGCTGCTGGAGAGTTATCCCCAACCCAGCTGGAGAGGTATTTCACACATCCTCTTCTTTCCCATCACCTATAAACAGCAATGGACAGGCACACCCACATACTACTACTGAATCTAATAGCAGCACATATGTGTGTGTGTGTGTGTGTGTGTGTGTGTGTGTGTGTGTGTTTTAAATCTAACTGTTCATCTCTCTCCACTCAGCCTGAGAGAAGTCTGTGAGGCCAACCTGGCTTGTGAGCACAAGATGGACATAGATGGAATTATTGCCGCCTACACCGCCTACTATGGACCAATCCCATATTAGACGCCACATCGGGACAACTGATTGCTCGCCAAAATTGTCTTTTCTTTCATTTGCCTTATCACCTTTGAGCTTACCTTTGTCTTTGCTGTTATGCAAAAAAGCATGGAAAACATCTTCCAAAGTGTGCCAGTGTGTAAAAGTAAGTTGTTACACAAGAGGAGAAAAGAGAGATATGGGGATAAAGATGTGAGCAGATGTGTGAGCAGGAGGAATAATGTTGGCATGTGATTTATTTTTCCACCCTGCATAGACCCAGAGAATTGCCTCTAATTCTATCATTTCAGCCAGTCTGTAGAGTAGTTTGATGAAATTAAATAAACATAAATAAAAGTGTGCTGTGTGTGCTCTTTGTTAAAACCCCACCTGTGATACTGGATGAATTACTTTAACAGTTTCTTAGTAATTTAAGTGCTTAGACAAGTTTAGGCCACTAGATGTCACTGTTGTACATGAATATGTCATCAAAAAGTTAATATAGTCTTATATGTAGACTTTGTCTCCTTGAGGTTTTCTTGAGGTTTGGTTGCGAATGCCAGGCGTTTTTATTATTGTGTCATACATTCAATTATGGGCTTACAAGATACAATAATTTATATCATACAGATCCAATGCAGAGTGCTTTGTATATATTTTCAAGTACATTTTTCTCCTCCGGTAAAGATTTTGAGGTAGGATTATCTTATATGGATTCATATGTGTTAACCTCTATTTTGTTCACCTCTATCAGACAATATTAAATCCATAGTGTTAAAATATTGATAAAAGTTGGATAGCTGTTTAGACATCCTCCTCTTTTTCTATATAAAAACATCCTAGTGTCGAATTCATTTCAATCCAAATAACTTTATTATTTCCAACAGGGCAATTAGAGAGCACGAAGAGCAGTTCAACAAAATCACACACAATACACTTAAATAAAAATGTAAAAAAAAAAAAAAAACTCAAAAAGCTCACCTATCAAGGAAAAACAAATCAATAAATACTACATGTTACAGTGCAATGTAACCCTGAGAAGCTGAAACACGATAGTTGTCCCATCAGTTAAAGGTCAGCCATGTCTGAGTCTCTGTGTTTATCCATCAACGTGGTTTTTCATGTCGCTCATTTGCATTTTGCAATAACATAGTCTGCACTGAAGAATTCAGACATCCCCATTGAGGACAGACCTTCCATGTAATGAGATGTACTACTTGTGTCACCAGTGAGGTTGTTTACATGCTAAAATGCCCATGTGGCTTAATATATGTGGGAGAGACAAAGAGACAATTGAAAATGTATATAATTGAACACAAAAACACAAGAGGAAGACAACATTTAACTTAACTAAGAGCAAGGTAACTATATAGATCAACTGCTTTTGAAAAGGGAGTATTTTGTATGTGTAAACACACTATCACCACAAGGACTAAATGAAGAGCTTGACTTTTGAGGTGTTTTCTTACAAATTACATTGAACTAATTTTGATTAACTACTGAAAATGATACTTTAATGATGTTGCTACAATGTATAAAGCAAAGAGGGGTCACAGATCAAGTAGCACAGATGATGGCTTGATTACTGAACAATCCAGTTACCATATGGGATGCCTTGTATGATGTTTGAAAATGTATAAATGCTTTTCAACTCATTATTCCTGCTTGGTCCCTGATGATGGCACAAGCCAAAACACTGGGCCTTAATCCAACAAAATGCAGTCTGAAGTCTATTAAAAGACCAAGTCAACACTTCTTTGACTTGATACTCCAGAAGGACTACATTCAAACTACTACACAGGCTATTTTGGTTGTAACATTTCTCTAGCAAAGTCCACAGCATGTTCTGATCAAACCACTGATGCTATTACAGTACAGCAGATAAATACCTCTTGAATTGGAGTGACATACACATACACATACATATGTAATACACCTACATATACAGACCTAAATTCCCTTACTATACTATACTATACTACAATCTGTACTAAGTCCTCCTTGTCCTATGTTCTACTGGGGTGATTGATATAATTGTAGTCTGAGGTAGAAGGAGATGAGTTTAACAGTTCATGCAGTCATGGGCCGGCAACAACTGCCCTATTCGTCTGGCTTGGCACCCTCAGACTATTACCTTTTCCCCAGGATGAAGGAGTGTCCTTCATTTTGCAGTGATGTGTCATTGCTGTGGGCCACTTTCTCAAGAACCTAAAACAAAAGACTGTTCCATTTGGACACATAGCACTCATGATGCAACCTTGCCTGGCAGAATAATCCAATCAGTAAAAGATGGAAAACACCTTATAATCTGCTCAGTCTGTAGAAATATGTTGTTAACATGCATTAGATATCATTGAGACTTTGTCGCAGCTGTCAGTAGCTCTGTGCCGTTGTGAGATTATGTGTGTGTGCTGTATGTCTGGTATCTGGTTAGGCAAGTCTCTATCTCTACCTGAAACTACTTTGTTGTCTACTCTTCCAGTTCCCTTATCTTTATTGTTCTTTTTGTTTTTCTTTTCTAGTGCAAAAGGTCGATGCATGAAACAGTAATTTGACAGAGAATAAGTGAGAAGAGAGAGATAAGATTTGCAGAACAAGACAAACTTTAAAAAAACACAAAGAAAGTTAATGAGACAAAGAAAAACAATGCATGACGATATGTGTGTATGAGTGAATGTATGAGAGAGTATGAAGGAAGAAAAGAGTGAAAAAATGGAGGGTTGTTGTTAGAGCAATTCTGATAGTAGCACCTCGGGACAGTCTTCTCTTTTCTTGTGATTTTTCCATTTTCCCTCATGACACATCCAACTGAGTCATGAAGCCTAAATTATATGATGGACAGTTATTTGATCTGCTTGGCTTCCCAAAACCTCAGAAGAAAGCTTGTTTTCTAACATTTTACATTTAACTATTATTATCAGCATAAAAGCACAAATGCCGCAAAATCCAATGAATATGGAGATGTTAGCCGAACACAAAACATTACTATCAATCACATTTGTATCATTTGGATGAAAATAAGCTTGGTTAGTTGAGAAGACGTATGTAGCTACAGTTGGCAGCCAGCAACCAGTTAGCTTAGCTTAGCACAAAGACTGGTAACATGGGGAAAGCTAGCCTGGTTTTGTTCAAAGATAACAAACAATGCCTGGTAGCACCATTTAATCTAATTTACTAACACATTGTATCTTATTTACTTAATGTATAAAAAAATGTAAAACAACAATTCATCATTTTACAGGTGTTATTTGCTGCACTTCCTCTACTGGGAGCTGTAACTTCCTGGAGCCTATGCTAGGTTACTGCACTCCGATTGCCACACACATATTAATCAGTGAGCTTCATGGGTGCTAGTGGGAAGATTTTGTTACCTTTGGATAGAGCTAAGCTACCTGTTTCCAGCCTATATGCTAAGCTAAGCTAACCAGCTGCTGGTGCTAGTTTTATATTTACTGCACAGATTTGAGAGTAGTATCAATCTCACATGTACAACTCTCTCTAGAGAGTGAATAAGGGTATTTTCCCAAAACTATTCCTTTTTTCCCTACATTTATTCTACAGAGGGTTTGTTAAAAAAAAAAAAATTCTTTGTAGCCTAAGTATTATTCTATCATATTTACTAATTAATTGACTGACCAAACTTTATCTTGTGTACAAGTAATACATTTTGTATTATGCTGATAATGTACTATGATAAAATGTTGTTTGAAAAATGATTAGCTATTCTTGTTTATTCCCAAGAAGTTCCCCTAACTTTTTCCAACTTTAAATCCATATCCTCAGAAGAGGACAAAAAGCCGAAAAAACTGCCCCTCGGAATTCCCCTTGCATTTTGCCATGCACTGCATCACACACGTAATAACAGTGTTACAGAATACAAGAGGTGTTTTTTGATTTGATGACGGGAAGAATGTTGTTTTGTATCTTGTTTATTGTCGTCACTTCCTCTATTTAGTGGCTTAACAATGACCCAGCAGAGAAACATCTGAGTGCCTCTGACAAGTCTTGTATATGAGTGACATATACAAGTTGGCAGCTTGAAGCAGTTTCATGAAAGTTTGTTTATTTTTCATTCCAGCTGTTGGCTGAGCTGCTCAACCAGTCTCACAGTTCTGCACCAAATAATGTAACATTAACTCTTGTGTAGTTAGTTTTACTGTTTTATTGATAGTGTGAGAATGTATGTTTTTTCCATCCTAAGTAGTTTTATGCTTATATTTACAGCAAATATCACATTTTATCAGAACTGCTCAAATGGATACATCATTTCAGTGTTGTCAGAATTTTATTTATTTATTTATTTTTTTTACTTATTTTACTGTGCATGCTCACAGCATACTCCCTTAAAGAAATATCAAATTGATAAAAGACAGACACAAATTATGAATAATATCAGCACCTAAAGGTTGATAGTTGCACAGCAGCAAAGAAAACTTACACTTACACATTCAACATGCCATGCAGTAATGAAAGACGTATCATTTCATTAAGTAAAATCAAAACATTTGTTAAACACATGTTAAAGTGCAGAAGCATTAGCAACAAAATAAACTATAATAGCGTAATGCTAATGTTATTATTGTTGAGGTGTAGCTAATTTTACCTGTTTTATATGTGGCTGGATGTTTAATATATTTACAATATATTGTATGCCATAAGTTTTCCTGAGAAATGTAATACAGTGCTATTACGTATTAAGTGGGGTAAACTGTCAGGTATCTCAAAATTCTACTTAAGTAAATGTACTTCAGTTACTTTCCACCTCTGGTGTCATGCTATTTTTTGCTCTGAACTTGCAGGGTAACTGTTTGTTACATAAATAAAATCTAAATGTAGTTCACAGTGCTGCCCCATAATTCTCCCTCTCTTGTATTTCTTGCCCAACACGTTTGTCTTCAGTCTAAACTTGGAAAGTACCATTACGTCACCAGGAAACAGGGTTTAGATTTAAATTCACGTGCTCCTGTGGCTGCAGACACCTTTCTCATGACACAGATGTCAAACCACTATCATGGACAAGCTAACGTTTGTGAAGGAGAACCAGGAGCGTATCCAGACTGTAGAGAATTCATTTGGTCCGTCAGGGCAGCCCCTGTCTAAGCCGGATCGGGTTCTGATGGGAGAGGGTCGACTGATAAAACAAGGTCGTCGGAAGCCTGAACCAAAGGCGTTCTTCCTCTTCAATGATGTGCTGGTGTATGGCAGCATCATTCTGAACGGCCGCTGGCACAAAAACCAAAAGATCATCCCACTAGGTGAGCAACTCATCTTCTCCTGTGGCTTAACAGAACACTGGAACCACTGGATCAAAAATGTCCCATGAAGAATGAATTGTTTTTTGCCAGTTGGTTTTGCATTTTTAAAATGTAGTTTTTCAATTATTTTAGTACCTCATGTGAAATTACATTCACTGCTATTGGATTGGTAGAGTGGCAGCAGTTTGAAAGGCAGATATTCTAAAAGCACTCATGGAAAAATATTTAGCTGTGACTTTTTTGTAGAGAAGCCAATTGACCATACCATATCATCTGTATCTTTTTTCCAATGTCATCAATATGCTATCTTCACTGTAATTTCAGAAAACATCCAGCTGGAAGACGTGGAGGACGGTGTGATATTGAGGAACCAATGGCTGATCCGTACACCATGCAAGTCCTTCTTTGTGTCCGCCCCTTCATACGAGGAGAAGCGGGCCTGGATGGATCACATTGAAGACTGCCGGTCTAAACTGCTGCAGACTGGCAACTGCCAACCTAGCTTAACCTTTGCTATTTCCTGGATACCAGACCATGGCTCCTACAAATGCATGCGCTGCCTCAGCAAGTTCACTGCAACGAAACGTCGACACCACTGCCGAAAATGTGGCTTTTTGGTCTGCAATTCGTGCTCCAAGACGCGAGCAGTAATAGGCAACATTCACCCTTCTAAGAAGCTGAGGGTGTGCAGTTTCTGCCACACAAGCATGGAGAAAGACGGATCTCGCCAGAGGGAAGACAGCACTGGGAAGAACAGCTCAGAGGAGGACGATGTGGCAGCATCCAGTGATGACGAAGTGGAAGAGGAAATCATTCAGAACCACTCTCCCAGCAACTGGCTGGACACCCAGATGGGCACTTGGGGACAGCTGGGCACATATGCGTACCCCAGATCAATAGACCAGTCACCCCAGTAAAACATAACCAACACAAGACTGCTACAGCCTCACCATCCTATTAAACTATGAACTGTGTTATAACAAAAAGCACTGGACTTTTGAATACACTCAGATGACTGGGAATGTTGACACAAAGCTGCTTTTATTAAATTGAGTAGGAACATGTTTGGAGCCAGTATAAAGAATCCTTAAAGATGCCCTCCAGTGTTTTAAAATTTCTAAAGATGCTCTGCTTTGAATCATGACTTCATATGGATTTCCCAGACCTTCTTCATTGAAAAATCCAGAATTGCAACTGCAAATAATTCATACATATGCAAATATTTTCAGTTTCAAAAGTTCAACTGCTGGACACACAATCTCTCCTACTTTACTGAAAAGTCCATTCTCAGGGGTTTCAAGTTTCCACATCACACAAGTTGCATAATCAGTTGTAATAACAAATCTCAGACTTTGACTAAGATTTTTAGTGAGTGCCAAGAAACTTTCTCTCTGCAGGAAATGAATATTAAAGAGGCCTGCTACTGTCAAACTCACATACAACATTTTGCACTGTGAAGTTCAAATATCACAGTCAGGTAACAGGATGAAGAAAACATTTTTGAAGGGAGACTTTAAGAGAGAGAATTATGTATTTGTAGATATTTACTCCTGTCAGTGCTGCACTCTTTATACCCTGGTTCATATAGACACACACTAATTATGAGCTGGTGTCAGATGATGTTGAGAAGAACAGTTTCTTCAGGCCTTAAATCAAGTGTGTATGTATCAGTTGCTGTTTACATGTGAAAAAGAAATTACTCTTTATAGCTTTAACTAATGATCTATGAACAATAAAGCATTTACGAACAGGTAAAATAATTGTGTCTGTTGTGATGATTTGAATGTTCAGTGTCAAAGTGGATGCACCAATCTTTTTTTCCATGATTCCAGTCCAGTCCATATATTTTTGTATAAGTCTGTATAACTCATTACTCATTCTTCTGCACATACAACTCTAAAACTACACATCACTATTTAAATTATCAGTTAAGAATTCCATACAACAACATTTTTGGTATGTGCAAATTTTGTGTAAAAAAAAATGAGGGGGGGGGGGGGGTGACAGTAAAATGACCAAGCTTTTGGAATAAGATTGAACTACAGTTTAATTCAAATGTACATAATTAATTGACTGTAGCTGCTATAAACACAAACAGTGTCCTCTTTAAACACAGACAGCTAGTATGCATTTTTACAACAAATTCCAATAAGTCATGCAAGTATTTTGTATTTTTACATGGTTTTAGTGAAATGATTTCCTCAGCAAACAGGCTAATAAGTAATTAACATTCATTGATCTGTGAGGGTTTATCAGTTATAAACTAGTGTTTCTGTATGCTTCTGTCTGTCTGCCTGTTGGTGTTTGAGTTGGAGAGATAGCAGTGGGTCAGGGGATTCTTGTTGGGCGTGGCCTTGCCAGTAAGAGAGAAAGAGGGTGGAGGTGGTTTACGGCAAAATGACTTACCTTTAAAAAATATTTGTGCAACTTGTCATCAAATAGGCCTAAAATAACAAACTGGGATTGCTGTGTGTGCCTGAGGTAAAATCCATGTTGGAAAACATCACTGAAACTTAAGTCACCGCTTCTGTTTTTGATTCTGTCCAAAGAGCCAAGGGAACATTTTCACACAGAAATAACCCTAGACTGATGGTTTAACTGGCTACATAAACAAACAGCTGTAACAACGCCAAATATTTTCTAATCATGGGTAAGTCACTGCTTTGAAAATAGTGCCAAACTTGTTTGACTCTTACGGAACAAGGAAATATGGCCTATTTTCCTGATAAAAGACGCTAGTCACAGATACTGAATGCACTGTATCATAATTAGCCTGATTAGTAAAACCGGTTAACCATCACTGACGAATGCCAGTAATACAAAAAATAAGGTGCTGTGTCTCATCATGAAATACTTCTGTTTTTAAATTGTATACAATAATACCTTGCTAACACCTTGCATTACTACGAAAAAAAATCCAAAGCTTGTGTCACCTTTCCTCTGCTCCATATCACATATGAAAATACAACAAATTTAATAAAAGCAACTTTTGGTCATCTGTGTGTACCACAGGAAGTCATCTTCACTAACATTTAACAAAACACTGATAAAGTACAAATAGCTAAGTTCATAATGTGTTTTTGACTGTCCCATCCATAGATCCATTTATTTGACCAGGACAGAGAGTCAGGATACAGCTGTGCATTCTTAGTTGCACATGGTCCAAACCAAGGTCATGCCTTTTCCTCCTGCTTTTAATCTAGCCTGGCCAGGAAAATGAAAAAGGGTCTGGTCAGATGAGTGTGAAACATATATGTAGACATGTGCACTGGGCGTTACTAGTGATTGCCTTTGATGTGGGTAAAATGGAAAGAAGTTTGACAATGAAAATGAGGACATCTGTTGGTCACAATTTGATATTGCACATGCAACAGTCAGACCAGCACAGGTCAACACATGAGCAGCTATCGTGAAGGGGGGAGGAGGCTACTCCAAAAATAAATCAAATTTGGGCACAGGGATTATGTTGTTGTTGACAACAGTAATAAGAGATCGGATCTGCAGCTCAACACCTACCTCAATATACAACTTAATCAGGTACACAAATGTGTCTCTTTTTCAAATTTATTGGCTGGTCACATATTAGCTAGAAAGCTAATGTAAAATTTAAGCTATAATACACCAATTAGCTTATACTTGACTTAAGTCAATTTTATTTATATTGCAGAGGTTATCTCAGGGAACTTTTCACAGAGAGCAGGTCTAGGCCATACTCTTTACAGAAACATTTCACCCTAAGCAAGCACTTGGCAACAGTGGCAAGGAAAAACCTTGAGCAGAACCTGGCTCTGGGTGGGCGGCCGTCTGCCTTGACCGGCTGGGTTTGGAGAGAAGGAAAGAGAGTGAGGGGAGGGTAGAGGAGAAGGGGGAAAGTGGAGAGAGTGATGGGGGGGGGGGGTTGGAGGTAAGAGAAGAGCATTGAGCATTTTCCCACACAAGCGGGCCTTAACTGAGGCAGTCTGAATTCTGGTCGGGGGTTCCCTTGTGCATAGCTGAGTCTCTCGTGTATGACTTGGAGGGTACTGTGAATTTCCAGCAGGTCTCGATAATCTGAATTGATGTCACTGTGCTTCCTCCCGAGATCTGCATATTCCCTCTGCAGGTTGTGTAGAGCCTTTGTTGTCTCATCCAGAACCCATGTCTTTTCATGGAGCCTGAGCCCAGTGTCATTGCTGTGTTTGAGCTGAAAGTTTGACTCTGCCACATGTTCTTGAAGTCTGAAGTAGTTGTCCTGAGCTTTCTAGAGGGCCACAGACAGTTTCTGCCGCTCCTCCACTGTCTCAATCTGCCTGGCCAAAGCTTCCCTGAGCTCGACACAGTATTTTTCACACGTGGTCCTTTCTTTTTCGAGAGCAGTGGTGATTTGATTGGCTCTCAGCTGCAAGTCAGAGCTTCATGTCCTCTCTTGTTTTAGGGCGTCTTCAAGTTCAGCCTGTCTTGTCCTGCTCTCTGACTGACGTGTTTTGACTCCATCTACCATGTACTCAAGCTTGGCAATGGTAGCTTGATTCTCCTTTTTCTTTGACATCGTCTCTTCATGGCACTCAGACAGAGAGCGGTGTCTCAGTATTATTCAATCATGTTCTGTCTCCATAGCCTTGAGTTTAGCATTCTCCAACCTCAGTGTCTGCATGTCGTACCTCATACTCTCTGAGGAAGCAGAGGCCTCTCTGAGCTGCTTACTAAGGATGGGTATAAGGTCTTCTGTGGCCTGCGTCTGTAAAACCATCTGTTCAAAGCGCTTCTTCTCATTTTTGAGGGAGGATCTTAACATTTTTTCAGCAATCTGGCTCTTTTCTAAAGCCAGAGTCTTTTCAGAGAGCTCTTTCTCTTGCATTTGTATTTTTTAATGCTTTCAAGAAACAAGCCTTCTCTTTCTTGATTTCCTCCTTAAGTCTGCTGCAAGCATCTTTGTCTTCCTGAAGCTGCTTTTGAACAGGCTGTCTCTGATTCAGTGCAGCCTCAAGTTCACCTTGCAGTGTCTTGTTCTCAAAAGCCAGTTGTTGGTTTTGACAAGTCAGATGGTCCAGCTCTTCTGAAACACCTTGTTTTCACACAGTTAGATATTTTGATTTTGTGGTTTTGCATTGCATTTGTTGGTCACTTGTCAGCCTTTGTTCTCAAACTTAATAGTTTTTTTTAATGATATCAGCCTCACAAGGATTACTGATATGACACTGTAGATGGTTTTTCATAACTCCCTCCGAAACAGTTTTCTTCAGGGTATTTTAATTTTGTAAGCCAATCACCTTATATGTGGTAGTTTATGTGATCTGTGTGTGTTGGCAGTGTCTCATCCTTTAGCACTGATGACTGAAGTTCAACAAACCAGTCATCTGTTCATAACAGACATATTAATTTATCTTATGGCTTAAACTGTCTCATATAGAAGATATTCACACAACTGAAAGCTGGTGGTAAGGCTCTAATTTGTGTACAAATTGTTTCTTTGGCAGCCAGAAGGTCCACACTCCTACTCAAAAGTATCTAAACTGCATGTGAACAGAATAACTTATTTTCAGTTTTGTACTTGGGTTTGTTATGTATCATCATCTCGCCATCATCTGGTTGATCAATGGTATTCCCAAAGGCATCACCAAACATTCTCTGGTTCACACAAAGTGAAGTCCAAGATGTGTAATCTGCATGAAATGTCCCCTGAAGAACAGGCAAAACACCATGAAGAAGCAGAGGTAAGATACATGCTGGCATTTTTAATCCATTTAAACTAACTAACCAACTTTTTAATGTATTTTCAGAAATAATCGAGCCTATATTATTATCTTGCTAACTGCAGGAGTTCAAAGTAAAATTCCCTGATTACTTTTATCTTGGCTATTGACTGATCTCATCCTCTCTTTCCTCTTCTTGTTAATGGGAGAATAAAGGTTCATGTTGTCTAAGTGACTTTAACGCGATGCTGATGCAAAGCGGTTGCAGTTACTCACCGTGACCATTAGAGGGCAGAATGCAAACCTGATGCTTACAATCAACTTCACGTGCATTAAGTCAGACCATTGCACCATGATTATACAATATGAAATAAGTGCCTTAAATATCAACTATATTTTTAAAATGTATTAAAGAACTGGGTTGCTTCAAACTACTCTCTTGTGACCTCTTTTGATGACGTCAAATTCACCACTTCCGCTCCTGCTCGCGGCCGTAAACATGGCGAGAGGCTAGCAGGGTCGTTGTGTGCATTCAGACCTGAAGGCTCTGGGTTTCTATTTCAGGGCGTACACCATACGATTTATTTTACTTTTAGCACCAAGAGGTGCTTGAGTAGGGCGTTTGGCTCTACGGGTTTCACTTATATAAAAGGTAAAGTCAAGTTTTGCCTTTGGGCTATTGTCGATGCTAACGCGGCCCTAGCTACAAGTGCATGCTAACGCTCCAAGCTAACTTGCCAGCTAAATGCTGCACGACCAGTTAATATTAAGATATCTGTCACGGAGAATCTTACTGGATTTGTAATTATTATTAGCCATATAAAACATATGCAGCTATATCTAATATGTCTATGGTTGACTTTGTTCGTTTGATAGTCATGCGTTGACTGTCAACTTTATGTTAACTTGTTAGCTAACAGTAGCTAACCGTCATACTAAAAAGGCATGCAGTGGTGTTTACTTTGCTAAATTAAATTTATACTCCATGTAGCTACAATTTTACCAAAGCACACAAAAGTACCTAATATGTACAATACCAATAATCAGTGTTGTTATTTGAAGTAATGTTAACTAACTGGAACCGAGCATCCTCTCAAAGATGCTCCGGAACATCTAGCCGAAATATCCCTGATTTATTTGTGAAATGCACACTTTTCAATGGACACGAATTGTTACTTTAATTTCACCTGGGGCTTAAATGCTTGGCAGGGTGAAGGAAACGCACCGGCAACATGGGGCGACGTTCAACCTCCTCCACCAAGAGTGGGAAGTTTATGAACCCCACCGACCAGGCCAGTAAGTACCTACCATAACTTAAAGCTGGTTCCTTTTGCACCAACGTGCTGGAAAACATTTTAAGTATTACTGTCTGTCTATTGTTGTAAGATGTCAGAATGATAACTAGTGTGCATTTCTTCTCTACCTCCTTTACAGGAAAGGAGGCCAGAAAAAGGGAGTTAAAAAAGGTACCTGTAGTCTTGAAACATATGATTCACTCTTAATGTGGGTGTTCTTCTTAAATACATCTGTCATATTATTGTGTTGTTAACAGTTTGCTTCATTTGTGATAACTCTAGAACAAGAAGCAGAGAATGATGGTGAGAGCAGCAGTGCTGAAGATGAAGGACCCCAGACAGATCATCAGAGACATGGAGAAGCTGGATGAGATGGGTGAGAGGGCTGAATTTGTATGTTGTCTTGGCAGTTGTGCATTTCGCAAAAGTTTTGGTGACTGTACAATGTTTGCTATCCTTAAATAATTTCCTCCATAAATACAAGCTTAGTCTTGTATTTAAAGGACTGTTTCAACAGCCTTTTATCAAATGTTCATACTTTTTTAGATTTCACAAACAATTTGCAGCTGTTGCTAAAATATAATTAATTTTTCCCATAACACCGTCAACAGAGTTCAACCCAGTTCAGCAGCCCCTGCTGAATGAGAAGGTGTTGAGGGATAAGAGGAAGAAACTTCGCGAAACATTTGAACGCATCGTCCGTTTGTATGAGAGAGAGAATCCTGACACCTACAAGGAGCTACGCAAACTGGAATTGGACTATGAGACCAAGCGGGGGCAGCTGGCTCTCTATTTTGACTCAGTCAAGGTGCGTTTGTTTGGGTGTATATGCATGTTTTTTGTTTTTTTAATTTACTGCACTTGATAAGGATTTGTATTGATTTATTTAGACCTGTGAATTAGAAGACGTAGTATGCAGACTTCCATAATCCCATAACTCCCATAAGCTGGTTGGGTGGAGATGCAACAACATGAAAACAAATTAAATTGCAGGCATAAAGCTACATAGAGGCTAATTTAACTTGAACACCACGGTCTTAATTAAGCTTGACCTGTAGGGATTGAAACACTGGCATGAAATTAAGGAAATTCTAAACTTTTAAGCATCAGTATGTTTACATTTTTTTATAAGGATGATAAGTTCCAGCGCTGAATGTTGTAGTTCCTTTACTTTGCTCAGACTTTGTGTTGACTCTCTGTTTACCATCGTGTGTTACGTCCTGTTTTTCAGAATGCAGAGTCAGTGGAGGTGGACAGTATCCCTCTACCAGATATGCCTCATGCCCCCTCCAATATCCACATCCAGGACATCCCACTGCCGGGGGCTCAGCCTCCCTCTATACTGAAGAAGAGCTCCACTTTTGGGTAGGCCTTGGCTTGTGTATGTTAAAGGTTTCTGCAGGAAAACACAGCATATATGATGCTGCTGTGTACAAGTGTGCCACTGAGGTAGTTCTGTTTTCCTGTATCTCTTAGGAAAGGACCCCCTTCGTCAGCCTCTGGGCCAGTGTTGGCAACAATACCAGGTGTGCCACGTTTACCTCCAGGGAAGAAGCCTCCTGGTCCCCCACCTGGGCCCCCACCGCCACAGGTTCTGGCACTGTATGGCATTCCTGCTCGACGAGCTTATGGCGCAGACACAGGTGACACATTAAATTATCCCCTTATTGCCTATATTTCTGATTGTTAATTTCCTTTTATATAAAGAAAATATGAAGAAGAAGAGGAAGAATACTTTCGCTTTTTTGCTGCTGCTTACATTTCTGCCTTTTGTGCTTAACTCATGTTTTACCCCCCATTCCCCCCGAACAGAGCCTTCCATTCCTGGTTTAGAAAAGGACTCTGCAATGGACTTTGGAAGAGATCGGGACAGTGGCAGTGAGAGTGACAGAGATCGGGAGGATATGGACGATGACGACAGCGACTCTGAAGATGACAGCGAGGAAGAGAGAGATGAAGGTGGAGACGGTGACCAGAGAATGAGCATAGGACAGGCAGGATGATGAGAGGGAACGAGAGGAGGATAGAGACAGAAGTGAAAGGCATGCTGGTGAGTGTCTTAGAATTTCTTTGGCACGTTTAAGTTCTTGACTTAAAACAGTGACTTATTTTTGTGCTACTGATTTCTGTTCTTTATCATATAGAAATTTTATGGTTTTATACACAGTGGAGCAAAATGGCATTATCGTGATGACAGAAAGTAACTAGTTTCATAATAAGCTAATGTCTTGGCACTCTGCAATGCAGCCTCAAAGCATTTTCTGAAAAAACTGATTTGAATTTGTGCTCTTACTCTAATATATGCTCTTGATAAATATGTTAATGTCCACATGCTTTAGGTCGCAGTGTGCGTTTCGCTGATATGCCTCCAGAGGCACCTCGTGAAGGAAAGAGGAAGAAAAAGAGACTGGTGAAGAAGACCAAGGCCATTACCCCTCTGCAGGCCATGATGTTAAGGATGGCAGGTACTATAGCCTACCAGTGACACTGCTGCATACTTACTGAGCTAGTACACTCTGTTCTCTATTTCTGATGATGTGGTATGGTGTTATTTCTTTTTCTTCAGGTCAGTCAGTTCCTGAAGAGGAAGAAGAAGAAGAGGTAGAGGAGGAATACACAGATGAATCAGACAACTCGGACATTGAGGACAGGGGACCACCAGGGGACAACCAGTCCCACCTCATGCCCAATCAGCGTCTACCCCCTCCTGGTGGGCCAATGGGACAGCAAGGACCTCCACACTTGCAAGGTCCACCAATGACTGGCCCTCCGCCACTGGGTCCACCCCCAGCTCCTCCGATGAGGCCTCCTGGTCCACCCTCTGGCCCACCTCCTGGCCCACCACCAGGTTAGATACAATATTTCTGGTTATAATAACTAGAATTCAACTGTGAACTAGATACTGGAATAAAATGTTACACCTGTTTTTCTAAGGATGTCCTGGTTGTATTCATTATATTATCCATATGCACACTATGCATCCTTTATCTGATACATTTTGTCATCTTCAGGTGCTCCTCCGTTCTTGAGGCCCCCGGGAATGCCTGGAGGCATGAGGGGTCCAATGCCTCGTCTTCTGCCTCCAGGACCTCCACCAGGTCGACCCCCTGGCCCTCCGCCAGGCCCCCCTCCTGGCCTGCCTCCAGGCCCCCCACCACGTGGACCCCCTCCCAGACTGCCACCCCCAGCACCACCAGGTAGGCATATGTGTGCATACAGTGTGAAGGCACATGTGTGTAGTGCTATACGTGAAAAGGTAAAATGTTTGAGTGCATGGACACATACTAGGCAAACATGATGATAATTATATGCCACACACTATTGCTAGGAAATGTATATATTTATTTTAAATGCCATTTCTGCTCAGCTGCAGCACACCCCAAACCAAACTGGTAAAAATCTAGACGTCTATATATCATTGAAGCATAGTTTATGTATTAACTGATGGAAAAAGTTCAACTTCATTGAGCGAGGAAGAGGAATGCCTCATACATTTCTCATCAAAATAAATCTGTTTTGTGTCTACAGGTATCCCACCTCCTCCCCCGAGAGCAGGAGGGCCCCCACGTCCACTTGCCCCACCACTCTCCCTCTTCCCTCCACCTCTCAACTCCAATGTGCTCAGTGCTCCTCCCAACATTGTCCAGCGGCAAAAGGGCTCAGGATCCAGCCAAGACAGTTCTCAGACCAACTTACCACCCCCTGCCATGCCCATGCGACCTGGTGTCATGCAGATGCCTCCTCCCCCCGGGACAGCTGCCGCCTCCACAGGCGCCAATCCTGGCAGCAATCCCCCCGGCCACCACCATGCAGCCACCATCGAAAAACGAGCCAACATCACCTCTGTGGCAGCCGCAGGAGTCGGCCTGGCAGCGGGTGGTGGATCTGGCGGGGCCACCATCTCCGCAAAACCTCAGATTATCAATCCAAAGGCAGAGGTCACCCGCTTTGTGCCCACAGCGCTGAGGGTGCGTAGGGACAAGAGTGGAGCAATGCCTGGTGCAGCACCAGGGCCTCTGGAGAAAGCAGGGGGTGGTGTTGGGGGAAGGAGGGGAGATGAAGGCATGGGAGGAGGGCAGGGGCAGAAACAGCAGGCAACAGCTGCTCCGATGGGCATGGCCAACCCAGTCCAGATGGGAGCTGTGTCTCAGCCCAACATGAAGACTAAAGACCAGGTGTATGAAGCCTTCATGAGGGAGATGGAGGGACTCCTTTGAGACTTAAGAGGACATTGGGGAAAATATTCATTGGGGTGCTCTGAGCAACAGGAGTGTGTTAGTTTTCTGTATTTTCTGTGCAGAGTATTAGAGGTAGCTGTCTTCAAAACATTCAGCTAGACCAGTTTCCCTTTAGCAAACAAAGGAAAGCTGCCACACTCTCAGCACTGATCTCAACAGACTCATCTTCATTTCATCTGGACTATTATTTGTTGTATCTAGAGAGAATGTGAATTTTACATAAGATAATTAATCTTATTAAATTTGTAATTGGAAACAGTTAGATGGTCGCTATTCCATTAAGACAACAAACAAAAAAAAAACACTATGCTCTGCACTGAAGAAAATGCCAGACAACCAAGTGCTATGTTGTGTTTATTCTCCAGTCAACTGTCTGTCATTTGGCATGACCAGAAAAAGCATTTTTGTACAATTGTTTTACTGTCATCTGTTTATTTTATCGTTGATCTCCTAAACATGTTGGGCATCAAAACAAAGGTGTAAAATGTTTGTCAACCACTGACAAAATACATGTTTGAAACTGTTTAACCTGCAGCTAAATAAATACTTCAGAAACTCTTTTTACCTCATGTTTCAGTGTGATATGATACAGTAGGCAATATAATACATCTATGCTCAAAACAATACATTTCAGAATGCTTTATATCTGGGAAAAGATATCCTAGAGGTTCACCAGTCAGCAATTCAAATTTTTAATATGTCCTCACTTTAACGACGAACCATCGTCATTTTTAGCCAAGTATTAATGTAGTGAAGTGCTGAATGTCTCGTAAGACAATGCGCATTAAGCTTAAATAGGAGCACACAGTAAAAACAACAGTTCCCATCATTCATTGCATAAGCCCCTACTCGTTTCCGCATCTGCGCATTGCCGGGTTGACGACACGTTGGGGCAACAACAGCATGGCGGACGAGGGAAAGGAAATCGTGAAGCTAAACACAGATGAAACACTCGAAGGTTCGAGTAGTGATAATGATAACAGTCACGTTAATAGCGCTGAAAACGATGAGACAGTGAAGACCTTCAAGGACCTGGTAAGTTTCCCTTTTATGGAGCGAAGAAGAGGGTATTTTAGAAACAACATAGTAGTTTTAGTTAGCTAAAGTACGCTAATATCATCTGTTAACATTACTATTTATCATATGAAATAAGTTTGGTGCACGAAAACGTGTTGTTAGTTAGTAGCACAGCATTATCAGCATCTTACAAAAGTCTTCATTTGCCTTTAACAGGGTGTTACTGAAGTTCTCTGTGAGGCTTGTGATCAGCTGGGATGGAAGAGTCCAACAAAGATTCAGATAGAGGCTATACCAGTGGCCCTGCAAGGTGAGACACTTCAGTAAGCTTTTTCTGTCAGCTGATCACATTAGAGAGGGTTGGCTTCACTGCCACTGTGTTGTCTGTGCAGCTCAGCCCCAGTGATGAAAGAAGTATTCAACTCATTCACAAGTTCTGCATTCATATTTATGCAAAAGTGCATCCGTATAATCAGTATCATGGTCTTAAAGTATAGTAGTAAAGTTATCCAGCGTTGTACTGTATAATAAAGCACTGCTTTTTATGTTTAAATGTTTCTGTGTTTGAGAGTACACAGGACTTTTTCAGTCAGTTTTTGATCTGACCAAAAAAAACCCTTTGCATTAATTATTATCATAGGGTTTTCAAGTCTTAATTAGTCAAAAGTAACTGTCAAGTGTAATTGGCTGGAAAAAAAAGTACTGAAAAAGCACTCTGAGAAGCTTTAAATTACAGGCAGAAGGTACTTGAGTAAATGTACTTAGCTACTTGCAGCTGCTGTGATATATACATGACTTTTGTCTTCCTGTGCTTTTTTCTTAAACTGTAGGGAAGGATGTTATTGGCTTGGCAGAGACTGGTTCAGGAAAGACGGGTGCCTTTGCTCTGCCCATCCTCCAGTCACTGCTGGCCTCGCCTCAGAGGCTTCATACCCTCGTCCTCACCCCCACTAGGGAGTTGGCATTCCAGATCTCAGAGCAGTTTGAGGCCTTGGGCTCCAGCATTGGTGTAAAGTGTGGTATGTTTCTGGCAACTAAAGGTTAATTGATCTGATGATTCAGGGGACTTTCTGTTGTTCTGTACATTAAGCCTGTGTCGTGTGTTGCAGCTGTCATAGTAGGTGGGATTGACATGATGTCCCAGTCCTTGGTGTTGGCCAAGAAACCACACATTGTTATTGGTAAGCCCAAAAGTGAAACTGTGATCAGTATTTTTACGCAGATTTCATAAACAGCACCATATTAATGATCATATTCATATTCATATTCAAAGTTTATCCATTGATACATTTTTATAGATTTTTTCTTTCTGTTCAAATAATGTGCAACATTCAAGTTACCCACAAGAAATCCTCTGTTTATTTTATATTGAAATTAACAATATTTGGTTATTACTGGGTAAAGTATTAAATATAAAACAAACACAAGAAAAGAAAAGTTGCAAAAATCAGAAAATGAACAGTGATTACTGAATTTAGAATAATAATACATCACTACACTTGATGTTTACACAAACCTCTCACAAGACATGAATCACCCACAACTCAGAATTTGTATCAGTAGTATAAATTATGTAATTAATGTACTTTCAATATTGGCCAGTTTAATCAACTGATAATTGCAGCATCAATGCAGTGACAAATAAGCGGTACAAATGTGTTTTCAGCCACACCTGGTCGGTTGATAGACCACATGGAGAACACGAAGGGCTTCTCCCTCCGAGCCCTGAAGTTCCTGGTCATGGACGAAGCAGACAGAATCCTCAACATGGACTTTGAGACTGAGGTGGGTTATCAGACACTTATTTGAGTGTCAAACAACAGAATGAAACTGAGACAAAGATAATGTAATCTCTGACACTTTTTCTGACAGGTGGATAAAATCTTAAAGGTGATTCCCAGAGAGAGGCGCACCTTCTTGTTCTCTGCCACCATGACCAAAAAGGTAGACAAACACTTTACCAGTTCTGCAAAGGCTTTGCAGCCCTGCTCTGTTAGTGCTGCAGGGTCACCAGGAAATTTAGTTAGCTGGCTTAAGGGCATTACACCACTCATAGACCCTGCACATTGTTCTCTTGCACTGACTTTCTTTAATTGGTTTACAGGTCCAGAAACTACAGAGAGCAGCTCTGAAGGATCCTGTGAAGTGTGCGGTTTCGACCAAATACTCTACAGTTGACAAACTACAACAATACTACATCTTCATACCATCCAAGTACAAGGTGAGGCACACTGAGATGTACATTCCCTTTTCATGTTGTAATGTCTGAGACCATATGCTGCTAGCTGTCTATCCCCTGTCTTCCATAATACTAGAATGAATTTATACTGGTTTTTATATATAGTATATTGGATTTCATAACACCTCTCTGTGCATGTGTTTGTTTTGTGGCAGGACTGTTACTTAGTTTCCATCTTGAATGAACTGGCTGGGAACTCGTTTATGATTTTCTGCAGCACATGTAACAATGCCCAGCGGGTGGCGCTGTTGTTAAGGAACCTTGGCATCACTGCTATCCCTCTTCACGGCCAGATGAGTCAGGTAGACCTCACACACTCACACTTACTGTTCTCATCTCTCAGGACGTATCTCACACTTTATTGAATCCATTTGGCTTTAAAAACTGTAAACATTTGTGAAACAAACTAGTTTGATTCTTTTCCATGCTGTTTTTCTCTCTGTTCACACATTTTTGGTAAGACTTATGAAAATGTTGCTGATGCTGAGTCTTCTCTGCTGACAGCACCATCATTCATAATGCCTGTCATTACAGTGCAGTCATCCACACTGGTGCAGAGGTGTCCACTGCATTGCTTGCAGCATATAGCAAAAACCATATTTAAGTGAGTTGAGGGTGTTGGATGTCATTTTTATGTTTTTCAGTGAAATATTACTTGTATAGAATTAATGAACAACAGATTATTGATCTTCACATCTTTGGTCATTGGTTTTCACTGCTGCCATACTGAAAAGGATAAACATCAGCCATTTGCTTACTGGATGTTTTGTTTTTTTCAGTCAGCATTGTGTGAATGTCAAATAGCTTAGGCTCCATTTGGGCTGGGAGAACAGCACCCTCCTCTGGTTTTGTGTCATATAGCAATAACGCTTTTATTTGATTATAATACATTTTCAGTTCATTATGATGTTATTGTATACTGTAGATACAGAGACTGTAATAACTGTGATAAAAACTTCTCTTACCTGTCTTTTACTTTCTGTCTTATACTGTATTCACTATCTGGATCTTTTTCCCCTCTATTGGTCAGAATAAACGTCTTGGAGCACTGAACAAGTTCAAGTCCAAGTCTCGATCTGTGCTGCTGGCAACCGATGTGGCATCCAGAGGGCTGGACATTCCTCATGTTGACTGCGTCATCAACTACGACATCCCCACTCACTCCAAGGTACCATGGTGCTGACATTCGTGTTGGTGGGTTATTTGATGATTTAATTTTTTTCATTGATTTGATTTGAGTGGATCTTTGGATCTGTGTGCCCCTCACAGGACTACATTCATAGAGTCGGCAGAACAGCCAGAGCAGGCCGGTCTGGGAAATCCATCACTTTTGTCACTCAGTAAGAGCTGCCTGTCTATTTTCATCAATTACATCATGTTTCCCTGGATATTAAAAAAAATCATCCTGGGTTCATAATTCATTTGCTGTCATTTTTTTAATGACAGCAGGTGTGTTGTCTGCTGCCTTTTTCAGTGTGTTGCTATTTATTCCCTAAGTGAATAACTGAAAACAAACTGATTGCAGTAAACTGACACATCCCTTTATCTCAGGTATGATGTGGAGCTTTTCCAGCGAATCGAAAGCCTGATTGGGAAGAAACTTCCTGCCTTCCCTACCCAGGAAGAAGAAGTGATGATGCTGGTGGAAAGAGTGAGCGAAGCCCAGAGATTTGCCAGGCTGGTAAGTCATCTTTACCATATGATCACTTCTCTGAATGTTTTTTCAAATATCTCAAACATGAACAACCTGTGGTTATGTCAAAACTGACTGGGAAACCAGTGCTCTATAAACACTCTTTAACTAACCAAACTCACCAGTCAGTACTGTCCAAGTATCTTCTCATCTTCAGCTCTGAAATTAAAATGTTACACCTCTGTATGGTGAGTAATATGTTAAGGATGGCTATGGGAAAAAAGTGTGCTTTACTGTCCATAAGAGCAGACACAATAAATATTCTACGATGTGAAGAATAGACTGAAAGTGGTGAATTTCTCATCCAACAACTTGTTTACCATCTTTAAAATGTCTGTGGGTGGAACAGATAGATGTGACATGCTGAACAATGTGACAATAACATATAGAGTTCAAATAGTTAGCTAAATTTAATACACAAAAAAGAAAGTAATGAACAGAGTTGAAATAGATACCCAAAAGTAAACAATTGAAATAGCTAAAAGCAGTGGATAAATGGCTTGATTAAACCTGAACTGACAGTTCAATTGTACAAAAAAAAGGCAAGAATATCCACTTTTATATAGTGAATGGTGTTAAATAACATCCAAATCAAATGAACACATTTGCAACAAGACTGATTGCGTTGATAAAGGGGTACATGAACTCATGTAACTGGGCTGTGGGTGTAAAAAATTGGAAACCAGTTTTTAAGAAAGACAGATGTAATATCTGGACTGTATATTGAAAGTCTCAGTCCAATAAACTTTAAGCTGACAAAAAAAAATCCTGTTTTCTTCAGGAAATGAAAGAGCAAGGTGAGAAAAGAAAAAGACCCAGAGGAGGAGATGGAGATGAAGATGACACAGAACAAGCAAGCGGAGTGAGGAAGAAAGTGAAAGGAGGAGGAGGGGGAGGAGGGAAAAAGAATAGGGGTGGAGGAGCCTGGAGGGGAGGGCGCTGAAGCCTTCAACATGAACAGACTGTACATAACCACAACATACAATGCCTTTTCTGTTTTTGGTGTAAAACCTGATTATGACAACAGCATGTTTTCCAGTATTTAGAATGAAAGCAAATGACTATTTAATTACAGAAAACTTTTCCTTGCCCCTTCCATGAGATTTTTTCCATTTGTAATAAAATTCCACAGTAAAACCAAAAGCTTGTGTTTGTGGTAGGGTGATGTATGATTGCGTGAGTTGTTTGTTGAGCATAAAGTGCTGCTGTTGCCGCTTTCAGACACAAGAGGGGGGTGTTTCAGTTTACAGCAGGGGAATGGGAATGATGACTTAATGTGTGACACTTGAATGGGGAAAAGATGCATATGCACTGTTTTTTTTTTTTTTTTAAAGATTTACTATTTTTTCTTTTTCCTCTTCTTAAAGGATGTTTTGTGTAAGTGAATAATCAGAAGTACAAATGTTCAGCAGTGATAATGCAGATAATGCAGGGAGTTATTTATAATAGGTAAAGGTAAGCAACAGTTGCAATATTAATCGTTTTCTCATGCAGGTCATTGGTTTGCAGCAAATTGGGGGATTGGTTTCTTCCAGCCAATGATGGAGAAGGGGAGAGAAAGACCGCAAAATGAGAGACCAATTGTGTCTATCCTGCATCTAGTAGGTGTGCGCAATGCATAGATATTTGAGGGATAGATTTTTAAAAAGGGTCCACCACAGCAGACTGTCCTGATAAAATGCATATCATCGTTTCCACTCACGAATCAAAAGAGACTCTGACAGACACCAGCAGACACGACCCACATTCCTCCTCAGGTGAATCATCCCGGAGGGTACCACGGTGCGGTGTATTGATCTGCACGGTCACTTTCTATGTGAGCACAGTCCATCGTAGGCGGGAGCAGCAGCGGTCAAGTCTGCTCGGTTTAGGAGGGGCCCCACAGTGTAGAGGCAGCACTGTGCCTGTGGTGCATACCAAATCCCAAATACATGCCTGCATTTCAACTGTGTGAAGCAGCTAGTTGCATACAGGGTCGTATCAGGGGGAGATCGGACAGCTTGGTGAACAGGATCTGACTGCCGCTTCGCTGACTGCACCAGGTAAGTTTGTCATCACCAGTATTGTTATTCACCGTGAGGACGGGGGTGAGCGAGCGCGTGGTGAATATTGGACCATCACTGTGGGTGAATGGATCCGTCTCAAGGATGGAGGATGGAGGTCGCTGTGGAAACTTAGTTAGGCTATAGTCATTGTTTATATAGTGAGTCAAGAACCCACTTTTAATGTGCTGCAGCCTGTAAATCACCTTTGTTGCGTTTCTTGTATTGACGGTGGTAACGCAAAAAACTCGAAATAGGCAACAGAGTAAGTGCTATATAGCTTAGAATAGTTAAGCGAGTTAAACAAAATGTAGAGAAAGTAATTTTCCTCTGGTGCTTACCTTAATTGTCTTCTTCATCCCTAATTGCTTTTCTGACGATGGTAACTTTCTTGCAGTGTTAATTCACGCTACCGTACCATAGCACATTCCGTGTGCCTAATTTACATTAGCTGTGCCAGTTGCGCAGCTTTATTACCGCAGATATTAGCCGAATATTTGTAAACAGGACTTGAGCGGTAAGTTTCCCCCTGCTGGTTTCCGTTCATTCTGTGCTTTTTGGGGACTCGCCAATGCACAGTCATCGTATCTGGTGTACAAGCTCCATCTGTGTAGACAAGTGTAGGTTGTGTATGTTATCTCTGGACCACTGGGATACGTGTTAACAAAGGCTTGTTTTCTGCACTGCAAGGTTTCTAGAAGAAACTGAGGGACGGTTTAGTCTGAGCCATTCACGACGTTCGATCTCTTGCGAGCGCGGTGTAGCCTACGCAGTATGCGCATTATTATTATTTTGCAGACCCACTCAGTGAGAAGTCATGCAGACTGTAAGGGTTTACTCCAAAACCTTGTTTAAAATTGAGGTCCAACTTCTAACTCACGTCCCTGCTCAGCGTCTGTTATGTTCTAGACTGGTGACATACGGTATACCTACCTCATGGGGTCCTGCCTATTACTTGTATTACTTTGTTATTCCAGATATGACTAAAGACATGTATTGTCATTCATGCCTTCTCTTACACAGAATGAACTGACTGTTTATAATATGATTTGTCATACAGTTATTAAAGCTATATTATTGCTATAAAGGAAAATAAAAGTTACCCTGAGTAAATAAAATATTAGTGACACTAATTACTCCAAAGGTAAAACCATTGTCCCTTATTGAGTCTGCAGTGATCACAGAGGGGGATACATAGAGGGCTACTATGGAGTTTTAAAGGAGATGAGAATTAAGTATTCTGTTCCTGATATTTTGTAGTTTATATAAAATGCCTAATATACCACCTCCTGCACTCCTGTCTGTCCTAGGTGGTCACGTTGCTCTGGTAAACCCCAGGAAAGATGTCTCATCGGAGTGGGCAAGAGGACCCAGAGCGGTACCTGTTTGTGGACCGGGCTGTGGTTTATAACCCAGCCACACAGGCTGACTGGACAGCCAAGAAGCTGGTGTGGGTCCCTTCAGAGCGCCATGGCTTCGAGGCAGCCAGCATCCGAGAGGAGCGTGGCGAGGAGGTGCTGGTGGAGCTGGCCGAGAATGGCAAGAAGGTGGTGATCAACAAGGATGACATCCAGAAGATGAACCCACCCAAGTTCAGCAAGGTGGAAGACATGGCCGAGCTCACCTGCCTGAATGAGGCGTCTGTGCTGCACAACTTGAAGGACCGCTACTACTCTGGACTCATATATGTGAGTGTCTTAGACTTGGACACCTCAGAGATGGTGTTTTTGTAACAGTTTATTGTTTCAGCAATGGGGCATTATTAACCTTAAAACTCACAGATCCCCTAGTCCTCACAGCTGTAGATTATATTTCACCTCTAGGTTATATAATTGCAAAATGATTGGTAGGAGTTGTTCTAGTTTTAACTTTTGCACTCTTATGTAAAAGCGAGATCTGATATTCATCATAGAGGGCATTGAACTTTCTGCTCCTCTATGTGAATCATGACCACACACATATGTGCACACAGTATGAGTGACAGATGTCTGCAGTCTTTTAACCGTTGCCAGACTTTTCCCTCTGCCAGATCACCTCTCATAAGTGCCTCTGTGTTACAGATTGTTACCTTCCCCCATGGCTTCTGTCTCACCTCAGCTAAAGGCAGGCCTCTTCCATAAACACTGTTGGTTTCAGTTTGTTTGTCCTGCCCTGTGCTCCTACTGGTGGACCTTGTTTGATCACAGAGATGGCTTGACCTCTTTCTTTCGTCTGTGGCAGTCCCACTGTGTAAAACTAAACACATTTGGCCCAAATTGTGGGGTAACAGAGAGTGGTTTTGTCACCTTTCCTTTTGGCCTTTAATTCTTGATGTCATGTACACCTTAAATTTAAAGATGCTATTTACACAAATCAGTGGAGTAGCTTTAACCCAACCGGTCAAATCATCCATGTATCAGTGTTTTTAATTGTATTCCGTTTGTAGAGTAGTTCAGAAGAGCTCTGGATTCTGTGGTAAAAAATGTAATCCAAAACAAACACGTTAATTTATGTGTGCCAGTATGGAGAGTAAAGTGTTTTTCTTGTCTAATATCTTAATTATATGTTACACATCTGAGTTCAACACAGCCAAAGTTTGTAGTGCTCTGTATCACTGCAAAGCCACTGTCCCCATAATCCAATTTCACCACAGATGGAGCTGTTCTGTGATGTTCTAGTTGTGATCTTGACCCAGTTAGTGACATGTTTTCCAGGAATAGAATATGGGTTGGTTATCACCTGAGAGACTCTGGTTCAGGGACTGCAGAATTGTTGTGCTTATTAATCACGCTCACAGGACGTGATAAAACATCAACATTGACTCTTGGATGAAGTAAATCCCCCTTTGTATATTAATGCAGCTCTTCCAAGTGTGTAGCACTGTGCTTCACATATGACGTAAAGTCAAAGATAAGCCTCCAGTGTCTCAGTTTGGTCAAATATTAGAGCAAGAAATGAGTGTGTTAGTGTAGGGGATAGGTGTCATTTGTTTGTATCAAAATGGAAGAAAACGTATCAGAAATTTCCCATAAGCCCAGAATTGATATTTCAGTTCCCCAGCTCCCTCCTACGTTCTTCTTCATTTTCTCTCTCATACCACTGTGTCATGGTTTCTACTTTTTAGTGGTTCAGAATTGGCTTTAGGGCTTGTTAATTTGCCCCTTGCCTAAGAGTAAATTGAAAACATGTGTCTGACTGTGTTGGTTTTCTATCAAGAAGAGAATTTTCCCGTTCAGCTCGCTCTTCGAAGAAGAAACCCCCTACGTTCTAAACTTTTTCCAATGTGTTTTACTTACCCCCCAGAGCTTAGCTACATCCACTGCAGACATAGTATAATGTCTCCCTCAGGCTGTGTTCTTAGTGGAGGTGGTTGGGAAGTCATCCATATCTGAATCATAGTGCTGAGCATCATAGATCTGCAAGAGTCTGCTGAAAGTTCAGGCCAGTCCACACTCATGTTTTTGTGAACTTGTGCTGGGCATGCATACATTTTGCAACCCACAGCTCACTTCACTTTATGTTAGAGAAAGTTATTAAAGAGGCACCTCTACTCTTCATCCCCTGGTAGTTGGAACAAATAATGGTCACACTGTTACAACAGACAGGTGAACTGGTTAATCTAAAAGAGCCAACAAAACCCATAATGAAGATATATATGACCATGGAAAACACTAATAATTGTTGTCACTTGCTTATTTCACTTGAGATCAAGCCTTGACAAATCAAATCTCTTGTGATATTTTGTCATTTGCTTTGGTCCTCTATTGTTGAAAACGGACATGAATGTGGGGGAGCATGGCCTTCACACTGAATTTTTAAAGTTAGACTCGGCACCTGCCAAATTAGATGCGTCAGTGGTACAGATCAGCCTCCCCATTAACACCCTGTCCCAACAAATCACCCAGCAGCATCTTAGGAATATTGGCAAATGAGTGACCATCTATCTGCCTCTATGTTTATTCTGTGGTCACACACCTTCACTGGCCAGCACCTGAAATCTTAAGGCTACCGCTGCATTTTTAGCCCTGTGTGATCAGTCTGTCCTATGCTGGTTATTTTCTGTGGCCCTTTGCCTACCTGATGGCTCCATCCGTGTGAAGTCAGTCAGTCTGTTGGGCCAGCTCATTTATTGTAGCAGCTTTTTGTCTGTGAGGTGGTGAGTCACAGGCTAACCACAGTGCTACACACTAGGCTACACCACACTAGCGGGGCTACAAGCAGGCCTTTGTGTCGTTAGATAAGCCTCAGCTGTCAGAAAGCCTCAGCATTCTTCCATGGCAAAAAGATCGTCCGTCTGTCTGTCTCCTGCCGCCCACTTCAGCTCTGCTGCTGCTCAGTGTCCATCCTGTCTTCACCAACTCTGTTCCTTTTCCCACACTCCCTCCTCTGTAGCTCACTGAATAATAATGACATGGACTTCATGTCTTTCTTTCCCTCTTGCATCTTCACCTAATCTTACTTGCATCCTTACTTTTTGTAGAATTTTGAATATTTCTCTGATTCGATATGCTAGATATACAGTGTGCAAGCCAAACCCATTTTTATGCTCAAAATTTGTTATATTTTCCAATGCTAGATCTGCTGCAGGGCAACAGGTAAAGCAGCACAGAAACACAAATGAAAACAAAAATGCACCATCATGCTCATTCTCATATTCCTGGAGAGAGAGAGTTTTTACGAGTTTGAATTCAAGTCACATGCAGTCTCTCTTTTTGTAGTACATCCATAGGGCCCTGATGTGCCCTTTGACACTGTTTGCTTTTCATGTCACTGTGATTTTGACAAAGCATGATTATTCAGTGCTTTATCAATAGACTGCAGTATGAATTTTAAGCCAATGGCCACCCTGCTCGAGAACAAAAATGTGATTGATAGCATGCACCTCAGTATGATGATATTTCAGAGCTAGTTTAAAATATTTGTTACTTTGTTATGAAATCACTAGAGCAGAGCCCTGTCAAGGGAGAGGTCAAGGTCTCCTCACAGATCAATGGCACTGAGGCTGCCTCTGCACCCAGAGTACCCTCTCCAGCCTCTGCAGTGGAGAACAGCCTTTGCACATAGGCACGCTGCCTGGCTGGTCGGAGATGGCAGTTGACGGCTGTTGTGTCTGCTGTTGCCTGTGTGTTGCTCAGCTGTTACTAGGCCACGGCATCCCCTCCCCTGGATCTGATTTCACAGTGGAAATATCACCTTCTCTTTCCTGGACGAGACCAGGCATGGCGGTTTGGCAGGTGGTGTTGAGCTAGTCGTATGCTCTGCTAACTGGCAACAGTGGCAACATGCTCTTTATACGGTATTTACGATGTACAATTTGAAGAATTCTGTTTAATTCGTCACAGAGTTTTAGGTATGAATACCTTTAAATTGGTCCTAAATAAAAACCACAGTCAAACTTAACCGCTGTTGTTATTTTTAGAGACCATAATATGTTCCATAAGCAATGAAAATAAAATAAAACTTTCTCCTCTGTTCAAGAAGAGACTGCCTATTAAATTCTCATTTCGCTTTTTTAAACATACATATAGAGACATTATGCAGCAAATGACAATGCCCTCCTGAACTCTTTAGTTGCCTGGAACAGTCCACCTTGAGCCTACAGCCCAGGTATCTCTCTGCAGCCTCACCAGCTGCCTCAGTGCTGAATGTCGATGAACTGAAGAGAACAGAACAGACCTCCCTATTTATAGCAGCTCCAGTTTTCAGATAAGGGGGAATTAATTTTTCATTAGCTTTCGAAAAGGAGAGTGGGGAGTTAGAATTTCAGCAGGCCCTCTCTCTCTCTCTCTCTCTGAGCTCTCCTTCCCTCACGGTTGGAAGCAATTTACACAAAGGCTGAAAATACAATTCAGGGTTCGTTACACCTGTGCTTCTCCACTGGATTGGACCCTGGGGGAGCTCTGTCAGCTGGATCATTGCTGCACTCTTCATTTCCCACCTTTTTCCCCCTCCCCCCTTCGCATTGTTTTTTCTGTATCAGCAGCACAGAGCATCAGTTGCTCAGTGCTGACTGAGGGCCCTAACTGAGCTGTTACGTAAGAGCTACAGTATGCTGTCTGTTCTCTGGGGCCCCTTTGTGAACCTGTAGCTGCTGAGTCACTCGTGGCATGGTGCCTCACTCAGCCTTAAGTGTAGTTTTAATTATTAAGTAGATACCTCGATGCTTTGATATGAAAAAATCACATTAGATATAGTTTCTTTAAATATTACATCTTTGTTTATTTTTACTGTATTGTGGTATGTAACAGAAAGAGGGTAATAGAATAAACAGCTCCTGAAACAATTACATCTCTGTAAAACAGAGGCTCAGTCATTTATTACAGACTACAGTCTGTAGGGAACATGTGTTTTTTTTTTTATGAACTTCAAGGGCCATGCTGGCAGTCAAAAGAGGAGACTACTCCTGAAGAATTTGTACGTCATCTCAAAACTTTTCACAGATTGTGGTTCTTATTTTACTCTTCTTTACTCCTGTTTTCTAGGCAAATGGTCTTTGTAAAAAAATGTCACTGAGGAGTACAGTATATGTTTCGTCCAAGAAGGAGACAGAGCAAACAAACATGTCTGTCACTCTGACCTTGAAGCCAGCAGGGAGCCAGCTGCCTCTGATCCCTGAGGCCTCCAGTCAGATAGGCCTGTCTGCCTCATAACATTCATCCAGCATGTGTCTGTCTGTATGTGGTATGTGGGTTGATGGTTGAATCAATGTGTGATGGTATGAATTATTTAACGTCTTTTTTAAATTTACATATATTGTTTTTAACTAACTGACAAACTGACCTCTAATTTTAGCGCAGTGGTACTTCAGAATTGACATTCTCTTTGACTCTGGGATTTTTTAATGTGGGACTTCATCATTATGGATAGAATTCCTAGAGAGATGGACCTTTTTGTTAAATAGTTATATCATTTTTGTTTAATCAAAGAAGGTCATTCTATTGCTCTGTTAAAAGCCACCAGGCTCATGGAAGTTGCTAATCTGCTGCTGCTGCTACTACTACTGCTGTTTGTTGGTTTTGTTGTGCGGTACTTTTAATACTTCTTCCGGCTGAAAGTCACACAACAACACAATCAAACTAACCAATCGTGGTGGCGGTATTACAACAACTCCCATGTTCTGTAAAATGACTGACTTTTGTTAATGGAGTCTGGTAGTGATAAAACAGCTTTTTATGGTTAAACAAAAAGGATCTTAGTTTTTAACAAAAACGGCTATGTCTGTAGGGATCCTGTCCATAATGTTGTGAGACAGTTACAATAACAATTGTCAGTGGCAAAAACATTTAATTTGAGGCAGACAATTTCACCATTTCTTTACATTGCAGCACCTGTTTCGCTACTGTTCTTCCTCAGTACTTTACTAATTCCAAAATTATCATTACACCCCGAAACATGAGAAAATAAGGTTCATGGTTCCCAGGTTAAAAAATACTGGAGTTGTCCTTTAAGCTTTATATTCAACAGGTATGTACTGTATGCTAGTGAGCTAGATGGAGCAGCTCTTTCTCTGTTGTCTATAGTGGGAATGCAAAGCCCCTATAGCATCTGCAGAATGAGAGAGAGCTGTTGCCCCACCAGGGCCTCTCACTCATTCCTGGCTGCCTCGCTGCCTTGTCGATTCAGCCTACAGCATAGCTGAGAAGCTCTCATACCACACAAACTCTCTGGGGAGAGATCTTCAGGCTAATTACACAGCCAAATGCAACACCACAAGTCAGAAAGTAGGCTAAACATTTGCAGTGCAAGCTATTTGCTGCAGCATGAGTCTTTATAATATTCATATGCGCTTTGTTAATATTGTTTAGTACTGTTTTAGTTTCTCATTAGGACTCCTGGGGCCTTTTGTTTTTGCACAAGAGTCAAGAGTCTGTTCAGTGTTTCATTTAGTCACCGTTCCCTTAATTCTGTCTGACTCTATCACTCTGCCTTGTGTATATCACTGTTGCGTGCCCACTCTGATGATGTAACCTCTTAAAAAATGGGTAATGACAAATGTTGCCACGCTGATACAATGCAGGCCAGATGTATTAAAAAGCTACAAACTTGCCATGCTCCTTTTTAATGTAAAAAACACTGATGTTTAACACATTCTGTTTATATCCACTTTAGTGAGAGCTTATGCTTGCTTGTTTTAAGCAGGATTTGATATGTTTTTGTATTTCTTTAAAATATAGTGGTTCTGGTTTTGTGTTGTAGCCTCTTTTTGTTCCTAACTGTATTTCAATTTCTCATTTGTTTGTCTGTTTTATATCTATAATTACAGACATACTCTGGCCTCTTCTGCGTGGTCATCAACCCCTACAAGAACCTGCCCATCTATTCAGAGAACATCATTGAGATGTACCGAGGGAAGAAGAGGCATGAGATGCCTCCACACATCTATGCCATCTCTGAGTCAGCATATCGCTGCATGCTTCAAGGTATGACATACAGTCGCTCATGAAATTACTGCCATTGTCACTCTGAGGTTTATGGAAGTTTAATGTGTTAGTATTATAATCAGAGTGAATTTTAGTGTTTCACAGTGCTACTTAATGGAATTATTGTTATCATCTCAAGTGAAATACAAACACTTACTGCTTGGATTAGTTTATAAGGATAAACTTTTGACTTTTGTTTGGCGAGCAGAACTGTGGATTTTGATATTAATAGGTGCAGTTAAGCTGGAAACTGAGGCTAGTTGGTTTTTATGCATTTGTGTGTTAGCATTGTGGTCTCTCCTGGCAGGGACTTTAGCTCACTCGCAAGCAGCATGGGGTTTGGCTGCATAGTCCAGGAGATTAGTGTGTGAAGAAAGTGTGTAAAGTGTGTGAAAGGTCACGAGGTCAGAGAGGATGTAACATCACTGATTATGTTTGAGAAGTCTGCTGTCATGGAGGGGGTCAAATAGAAGATTAACTATCTGGCAGGTTTTCCTCCTGGATCACCAGTGTCATGCAGTTAATTGGTAATTGCATGGTAATCAACAACATTTTTAACCCTGTAAAACACTGAGCAAAGGATTTGGGATTGGAGTGTTAAGTCACATTGTTCATTCTAAGCTTGTTTTCAATATTATTGGCAAGTTGTATGCTATGCTTATGTAACATCCTGGCTCGGTATGCCATTATTTCTCCAAAGAATGAGCTGATTTGTTTTTGAACCACTGTAGCTTTTTTCCAAGCACACAAGTTCAAAGTCAGATGCAAGTTAAATTCATACTGACGTCGTGATTTAAGAAGGATGATTTTTGTTTGTTATTTTTTAGTTTGCAAAACATATTACTGTTTTTCTGTTATTCAACAGCTTTACCAAAAGGTAGTCTTTTAATTATGGGTGTAGTATATTCTGTTGTTTTATTTCATGTTTGGTTTCTACAGTATATCAGCCTATAGTGCCAGCAGAGATGGACCACAACCTCTCCCTGTGTTTCAGATCAGGGCTTAACAGTTCAGTTAATGCAATTGCAATATGGCCAAGTGCAATATTCACATGGCAGGAACTGGAAGGTAAAATGTGTCACAACATACCATTATAAATTAAGCACTGTGGTGTTACACAGATGCCCGGGGCCTCAAAACATATTCTTCAGATGTAAGGTAACATGCTTGTTTGGTGCAAACTCCAGCAAAAATCACAATTAAATAAAAAAATCCCACTAAAATTGTGACTCCCAACATCTGTCAAGATAGAGAAATGTTTTTTTTATTTTTTTATTTTTTTCAAATCCTTTCTGCCCTTTTTCAGATAGGTAGAACTGATGCCCTGTGACAGAAGGATTCATAGAGGAAGTAAGAGAGAAACAGAGAGGAGGGGTGAGGGGCAGATAAGGAGGCAAAGAGAGAGAATAGGTTCAACTAGCATCAGTCTTCAGGTTGTCATTAACTGGACCTGCTGCGCTGATCCCGTAGAATTGTCTTCATTATGCGCATACACACATGGCTAAGCTGGTTGCTGCCATGAGTTTCAGCTATTACATACTCAGTCTTCTAACTTTTTTACAGTTCATGGAGGAGCTGGGGCCCATCATAACTTATCTACCCAGAGAGGAAAGATAGTCCAAAACTTTAATCAATTTTTTTATTGGAGAAGAGTTGTGCAACTTGTTTTGATGGACTTGTGTTGAAGCTCACACTGGTCTGCACATTGCTGTGTGTGCCTTCTCAAAATTCGATCGTGTGAGCGTGTTTACAAAGCAAAGACCCACAAGACACAGGGCTGTGATCCACTTTGGATTCTGACTAATTGTTTTTGAATCTCTGATGTAGAAGAACCGCTGTGATAAGCAGAACCTTTATCAGAGTTTATCAGTGTTTAGACAGCCTCTCTGCTCTGCTGTGTGCCATCACTGTCAAACTGCCGAACAACACCATTAGTTTCTCCCTTTCTTTTCTCTTCGGTGTTTTTTCACTTTAGATGTTTTTTAAATAGCATGTTTGTCAGTGTTTCCCCTGTTATTTATTTTTTAATTTGTCCCAACATAACGTCAGCCTTGATGTGACATTGTCACTGTCTGGTTGACCTCCGCAGCTGCAGCTGTAAAGCTCCAGGGTTGGAGTGTGTGACTGATGTGCCGTGGGCTCCCTGTTATTACATGCCCACAGGCTGTGCTCTGGTCTCTGGTCTCAGCAGACTGGATCTACACACAGCTGAGAATTTGACTAAGAGCTTGACTGAAGACTTGGGCTGGGCAGGGCCAGAGCGTGCAACATTGATTTCCAAACTTCAGTTCAGGACCCTCTGTCGTGTCTTCTGTAAAGCTTAGAGCCTGAAGTTCTTAAGAACTGTATTTGTGTGACATAAGACTACTGCTGCGCTTTCTAAAGTCACTTCATTCATTTCCTCCTGTTTGTATCTGTTTTGTTGCACTAACAATATGTTCCACGCTCCAAATATAGCTTTACTCAGAACCGCAAACACACAAAGAATCACAGACACACACTCCTCCCATCTTATTATCACAATGCGGGATGTTCGTCTGGATATAGGACACCTCTTGTGCCACCATTATTTTCTCTGACCCCCTTTTCTCTGTCGCTGGTGTTCATTCTTTTGGGCCACTGTCCCTCACCAGGGGGTGGAGCAAGGCAGCCAGTGGAACGAGGTCATCACTGTCCTAGCTCTCCATACCATGCTGTGCTAAATTCTACAAGCTGAGTCATCGTCAAGTTGTCACAGTGGTCCCAGCAGCCCATTACCCACTGCTAGGCAGGGGTGCGTCACCATGGATACCTGTGTGTGTATCTGTGTGTGCGACTAAAATAACCTTCCTACTGGGATCTCAAATAGAGGTGTCACTTGTTGAGAGGGAGTATTTTAGCTGGCAGCAATGAGGGAGGGTTGTGTGTGTTATTGACTGAACCTCCTTCAGTCTGTTTGATATGGCTACTGTCTTGTTCAGGGTGAGAAAAGCTGTGTCTTTTAATGCTCCAAAGCCACTGCAAACTATTTAGGAACCCCTACTGTTTTATAATTGCCTTCCTTCTTGTCTCAGTGACTAGAGCAGCTGGCCTCTCTCATTTCCACTCCTTTCTCTGCTTTACTTACCAGATTGTTCAGTCCTCTCTTTTCTTTTTTTTTTCTTTCTTTCAACCAGAATGTTCTGGCTTGGAAGACACTGAAGAGGAAAATTCCCCACATCCTTGAAGGCATTTCGGTCGCCTTTCACTTAACATGAAAAATACAAACCACAGCTCCACTGGAAGCTTTGTGGTAGCTCAGTTTGCTTTGTTCCCTCTTTCTCCTGCTTTGATCAGAGAAAACAGGAGGACAAGTGTGTGGAATGTCTACCTTCTCATCGCTCCTCCACGTCAAGTTACAGCCAGGGTTGCCATAGCTAGGCCTCTGTTTAACTGACAGAGTTGTGTTCCTGTTTTCTCTTATTTCACCTCTCAACTAGTCAGACTATAACACTAAGTTCTTGGCAGATTTTCAGATTCCCTTTGTCTGTATGTGTGTTTTGCAGTTTTCATTCATTTTTTTTTTCAGCTCATCTAATTACTTAGTTGTCTGCTTCTGGCTCACGCTGCTGTTTCTCAGGAAGACAGATTAGGTGGACTTACACTCAGGTGGCAGCTGCACTGTACAGCAGTGTTACTGCAGCTGAGCTCACTCAAGAAACTCAGGAAGTGCTGTACTTTTCAGGTATGTGGTGGTTAGAAGTGGGAGAAGGATGAATGACAAGTTTTGCAGGTGGCATGTCAACATTTAAATACAGCTTGCATATACTGTATCTAGTCACACATAAAATGTGAACCATTGTCTATATCAGGAGTAAAGCATGAAACCACTCTCTCACCGTCTTATATATCAGTTTACACCTGGCATCAACATGCCACCTGTATCTGGGTATCTTATCTTGATATCTTGGAAAATTGCATATAAATGTTAGGTGAAAAGTGCACACACAGTGCATTGCAATTTGAATTGACTGGAATGCGATTAGATCAGCCAGACCACATCTGGAGGTGGTCTTGCTTGCACAGATCTCAGCCAGGTATAAATGCAGTCTTTGCAGCTTGACCACATTCTTATGAAAAAAAGAAATCTACCCAGCCAAAAACTACAAGTAGTAGCAGAATCTAACAAGTGTTCCCTCCCAAAATAAATGAATGTCACCTGTCCATGACATTGCTTCATTTGACCTCACAATGCACCATGTTCAATGATTAGTCAGCCCCACCTGACTGATTTTCATAGTGATATCCAATCACAGTGCAGGCAGAATAAAGATAATGAGAACACTTACTAATAATATGTTAATACCAGGTGAATAATGTAATTTCAAAGGTTGTGCAGAAGCTGTAAGAAACAGACACCAAGGCTGGCAGTATACTGTAAATCAAACTGATATTGGTGAACTCACACAGGCAAGATAGAGAGTAGAGGCCAGAGAGAGCAGCCACATTTGGCTGTGATTGCTGCTGTGTGTGCAGGCTGGCCTCTCCTCAGTACAATGACACCTTTAATTGGTCAGTGCTGTGTTGTCACTGGTTGCTCAATGCATATATTTGGCTTATACTTTATAATTAGAGAAACTGTAGAATCTAGTAGTAGTAGTAGTAGTGTTTAATGGTCATAAATTTCCAAAATGTTGTTAAAAATAGATCCCCAAATATCAGATAATTTACTGCAGAGAGAGAGAAAGAGTTACATACTATATTTAGTTTCCAGTAACAATCATGAATCCCACTTTGCACAAGCTGCAGCTACTCCTAGATATGAAATGTTTCTTATCCAGCAGAGCAGAGAAGGGGATATAAGAGGTAACACAACAGTCAGAGAAGTGGAAAATGTTTTGGAACACAGAGCTGAGAGGGAGGGCCATGCTGGGAGAGACACGGAGAGAGAATGTTGAGGACCTTAATATTGAAGGAGATATTGGGAAAAGGGTTGAGGCTAGGATAAAAGAGGGCAGACGCAAGACCCCTGCAGACACGATAAACAGGATTGGTACTGGAGATTTACGGATAAAGAGAAGAGGGTAAAGAGGAAAGAAGGCAAAGAAGACTGGAAAGCAGAGAAAGAGGGAGTCCGGCAAAAGCAAGAGGGGGCAGAAGGGACAGAGTTATGGGGGAAACAGAGCAGAGGGTACAGGGGAAAGGCAGAGGGGGCGGCCAGCATTGTGCCTCACAATGGGGGCTTTGTACATCTGAAGGGGGCTGGGACCAGGGCGCTCTGTGTGTGTGTGTGTGTGTGTGTGTGTGTGTGTGTGTGTGTGTGTGTGTGTGTGTGTGTGTGTGTGTGGGTGCAGGCGGGGAGGCCTGGACCTACAGAGATCTTCCCTGGGAAAGGAGGCCTCTTGTTGGGGCAGTGAGGGCTGGAGAGAAGGGCTGGTAGAGGACACACCCAGGGGCCTGAGTGACAAGACAGGTGTAGAGAGGGTCAGGGACTTTTTCCTGGTCTTCAAAAGGACTGTCTGTGCTCTCTACATGTTCAAGAGATGACTTTCAGACAAATGGGGAAGCCTGTTTAAACAGCATGCTTGCATGAGTGTACTGCAAACACACACACAAATACACACGGGCAGATGCGTCTTTAATGGCAGACAGCTGGAAAGTTCATACAGGATAAAATCATATTTCTGTTTGGGGGTCGTACATCAGGTCTGATTTATAGTTACTTTCCTCTCCACATGTACACACATAGACTTTTTTTTCCTGCCTAACCTGGACGGGGCGATGACTGGGAAAGCTGTTGTGTGTCACTCGTCATGTAAATGTATGTGTTTCATGGAAAGAAACCTGAATCTTGGCTTTTTAAAATGCTTTTTATTCTCAGCTGACACATTTTTTAGTTATTACAAGCTGATGAATTTCAGAGGCCTGGGTTTAATCACAGAATAACTGTCAATGTTGAGGACCAAATGTATTTTGAGCCACCTACCTCATCTGTACCAGTTACTTATGGTATTGCATTTTTTTTCACCATGTAAAAGTCACAATTCTGAGTATTTGAGGTTAGCCAGACCCATAGGTCAGCCCACCTATATATCAGCTGATATGTTTGACTTTGTGTGTGTTTACACATGTGTAATAATCAACACTCTTAGCTACCATGAACTCAGGTCCTGACCCACAGTGTTAGGTGTGTGTCTATGTGAGTGTCAGACGGTCATCCAACTGAGAGAGGCTGTGAGGAGATGATTTAAGGTAGAGCCGCTGTCATCTATTGCCCTCGTTCTTGGATAGTGTTGTCATGAAAGACACATAGCACTGATACCAGAAGCGCCGGCACGACAGATAGGGTTACCTGACTGATGCTGTGACTGCCCTCTCACTGACACCCATAACCTCACAGCCCACTGCAGACCAGGGAGAACAGCAGCTACCTGACTGGCTGCCTGATCCACTCTGTCACTCTCATTTAATGAGCTGCTGATGACGTATGTGTATTTATTAATATGAACACATTCACTAAAATCTGGCACTTCACCAAGAATGCAAATCATATCACATTTTTATTTTTGATGACATTTTACTTTTATTCTTCAGATATTTGTGAATATGTTTCACCTCTACTTGTCACTGCCGCAGTGACCTATTACACTTTTATTAGTCATAGGAACTAAAAACCTTTTATCTCTTTCAGATTAGGTGTATTGTTTTATATTCCATCAGATTCAGTCATACACTGGCACACAGTCTCACACTGATACAGTTCCCCCTCTGTGACTGAACCTCTGCTCCCCTCCCCGTGTGTCTGGATTCCTGTGAGGCTGCAGAGCTTAGCACTGTGATATTAGAGGTGCCAGCACAAACACACATACACACATACACACACACGCATGAAAACGGCCCGGATTACGGTGGGCCTAGCCATCACAAAGAACCACTGTGGACCAAACAAGCCACCCGACGGCTGCCATCTGCAATCGATTACATTGCCAAATACTTTCGGCCATATCTCCCGCAACTGCTTTCCCTCCCCTTTCATTGGCCCAAAGGCAACACCCAACAGCACAAGGCTAATTTTAAACTCTGTGTAGGCATGTTGTTGTGCAGCACTTACACTCTGTTAGCATAAACAAAGTCTGCATGTGTATGTATACCTATTGTGCAAACTATAGCTCTCCACTGTCTTGTTGAGGATAACCTCAGGCCAGAGAAGAGTGTAAAATCTATCAAGGACCTTAAAGCAGCACTAGTGATAATGTGTATTATGTTCCCATGGGACCCTTAACAGGCAATCCTTGTTGACAGTGACAGGCATGGAGAATAAATGGACATGATGAGGTGTGACAGTAGCAAGCGATCCAGGAGTTGTCCATGATGTTTCACAGGAGTTGTTTCCAGGCAGATGTGAAAAAAGTAGAAAACCAGATGGGAATCCTGCTACTTTCTCTACTTTTTCTTTATTTAGTGTTTTCATTGTATTTTGGAAAACACCTCATAAGAAATCTTTGCCAAAAGAAGGAGATCATATATTTCTAAAGGTTGATGACATATATGCACAAATCCCTCTCGTGCTTACAAACCGTACAGTGTGGTTTTGTGCTGCATATACTGTTGGCACTCACTCTGAATCATAGCATATCCCACAGTGTGCAGTAGTAAAAAGTTTGTCTTGTGGGTCCACCTTTTGTATGTTTTGATAAAAATCCAGTGATGAACTGTGAGCTGTGATGAGCTATGGTGAACTTTACCCACAGAGAATGTTGAAGCATTGATAGAGCAACAGAACTAATATCATAAGTATAATGAAATTCAGACTCACTCTGTTAAGAATGTTTTTCTTAAAATCTTTTAGATCATTTAAGACATTGGAATTGCATTCAGTCATTGCTAATGAGTTTATGACTGGAGCCAGACTAACGAACAATGGTCTGAATGGTGAAAGAGTTTATCAGGAGCAGAGAATAGACCCCACATCCCTTCGCTATTGTTGGAAATGAGAGCATGAGTGTGTTTGTGTGTTTGTGTGTTCTACTATTTTGACGCTATGGGTACTTTGTCTGGTATGACCGCTGTGCTCACTGAACCAAAGGTAGATTACATCTCACTGTTGCCATGTCTCTCTCCTCTCCATGTAGTACTCCATGTGTTTGTATGTAGTCTGTTCATGGTCTCTTGCTCTTTGTCACTTTTATGTATTGCCCCTCTCTTCCTCAACAGCAAGCACAAGCTTCAGGTAGTACAGATATTCAAACAGCATTAAACTGTCTCACTCCCAGCCTCACCAGATGTTACAGTCCTACTCGCTGACCACCGACTGGGAAGCTGAGCCATGGATTTCAATTCCACCATCAACACTTATATATTGTCTCTGTGCTATGTTGCCTTTTAGCTGGAAACATATCTTCAGGGCAGCAAACACGCACTACACTTAATGCAGGGGAATAGACATATCCAATTACAAAGAATCTTTTAATTTGCCCAAGGATGTTTACCACACCAGTCCAGCACCTCTCCATGAGAAACATGTGGGACCTGGTTCTCTATAACTCTCACATTTCCTCTCTCTCACTCTGTATCGTTGTTATCTATCCATACCCATCTTTCTCCATCCCAGACTTTTCTCATTTCACCCCTGCGTCAGAAGCATTTGAAAAATGTGCTTTGTGGGACTTGAAAAAGGAAAGACTCCAAAATCCTGTCTGAATGCTCTCTGTAGAGTACAGCTCAGACAGTATAACACTGGCCTAACAAGCCAAGCGCAAGCCCATAGGACATGGAGACTCAACCTTCCATATGTGTGCAATACTGTTCTTAAATCTACAGTTTAACCCATTTAATGCCATTGCTCTTGTAATTTAATTATAAAATACTGACATGAAGCAGGGGCATTATATCTGACCAATTTGAATGCTATTTTTTTAACTTCAGATGAAGTTTTCTATTTGACAGTCAGTAGTAGGCATTAGAGGAAAAAAAGGCCAAACAATAATCTGAAAAAACACAGTTCTGATTTGGCACCTTGTGTGTGTGAGCTAAATTGGATAGCAACTGTTGATCCACTCACAAAATAATAATCAAAGATTCTATCCCCAGTCCTTGTGGTCTGAATGGGATGAGAGGAGGAGAGGTGTTTCTCTACTGAGGTAGAGAAACACATTTTTATGCTTCAAGATAGGAAGTTCTAGGTGTAGATGATGGGAATAGCTCCCTTGCCGTCTTTGTTAATGTCTGTGTGTGCTGGATTTCTCTCTACTCTCACACACTCACCCAGGTGGTCCCTCACACACTGCCGTCATTTCCGAGAGGGTGGGGACATTCACAAACCCACAATGACAATCTATTTCTGTCTGTGATCTCAGCTGCCAACTGTTATCACTATCCTGAAACTGAATCAGAAGCACTGAAACACCCATAGGATTTCATCTCTGAGTATGTCAGCAGGTGACATGATGTTATATATAGCTGGAAAGTTTTTTTCTTTCCATCAAGACTCAAATTTGCCACTCTGATCTCTGTCTCTGCTATCTCCATTTTCCTCCCATTGCTCTCCTATCTGGCCCGGTCCCACCACACCCTTCTCTCTCTCATCTGGCTAGCCACATCCCTAAACTCTTGTACAGTCTCCCCTCTCCTGGGAAGTATTCACTTGTGCCAAATGCACAGGAGAACATCCTGTGACTGTCGGTGGGATTTCACGATGGAGTCTGTACACTTCACTGGCATGTTCCAAGTTGTTACTCTTCTGATTGGCACAGAGGGTTTCTGTAATATTTGTAGATGATGATGAAACACATAAGGTAATAACCACAAAAGCAGGCATAACCTCCACATTTTGACCCCACCACGCCAGTCCCTCATTTCCCATTAACATCACCTCTGTTGCGCTGCCAGCCTGCTGAAAACAACGCCTGTTCCACACCCAAGAGGCCCCAGTGCTGGCAGGGAGGGAAACCAGGGGCATCCGAATTCCAGCACGAACACACACATACACACACAGAGTGGTACACGTAAATGACCAGTCAGCTCTGTGGGGCTGTCTGCCCTTCTGTTCATAGGCTCATGAATGCCTATGAATGCCTAACTGGCAGCTGGTTCAACAGTATTGCAGTGAGTCACACGGTTGAGCTGTTTGGTCATTCAGTGGTTGCAAAAAGGCCATATGTGCGTTGTAGTAACTCAAAAGAGTTTGATCTACGAGCCAAAATATTTATGAATGATCTAATATCTATGAATAATATTATAACTGCTCTTAGTGATGAAGCCAGTCCAATTCACACAAATGACCAATGGTAAAAAGTTTGCTTGACTTCATGTCCCAAAACACCTTTAGAGGGAGCTTTCCAACATCTGAAAATAACCCTGATGGTCAGAGTAGTATGGGAAAGCCAGCATTTCTGGGGCTTAATCCATACCAGCGACAGTGAGGGTATCTTGGCCCCTGCTGCTTTGATTTTGACCATTTTGTGTTTATTCTGTCTTTTACAAATCCTCCAACTTAGCAGGCAGCTCATTACTATTTCAGGAGTACATCTTTAACATTACACTGAATAGCTAGTTTTTCACATGATTATTATTACCTTCAAGGAAGATACTATCACATTAGCACATTTTAATTGCTTTTGCTAAAGAGTAAAAGTACTGAATATCCAACAAGATTGCTTTGTTCATTCAGATTCTTTATATTCAGCCATTCCTGCCGCTGCACAGTCAATGAAGTGAGGTGACTGTTAGTATTACCGTAACCATTACAGGAGGATTTATAGCTTCGAAGTCTGTTTAGCTTATCACAACTTCTGTTGGAGGATGTAGCATATTACTCCTCTACAGCCCTCTTCTTAAGTGTGTTTAATTTGCGTCTTATCATAATCGTTTGGAGGCTTCAAAGTGACAGTTATACACTGCAGGCGCCCGCAGACCACAGCACTTCCCAGATCACGCTGACTGTTTGCTACTTCCACTGTCTGGGAATGTGAATGAGCTCTGTCTCACTTGTGTCACACACACACACACACACACACACGCACACACCACACCACACACACACACACACACACTGGAGCTTTGTTCCTCTGGTTTTAAGTAGCTCTGGATTCAGTCCTTCCTCTGTTCTAGGCCTTTATGAGTAAGAAAGCTGACATTTTTATATCACCTTTGCACTAATACAATCACCATATTCTGCCAGGGAGTTGCATGTTCATGAGCATGTGTGTTTTGTGTATCTGTGGGTAACCCTTACCACATATAACAGTAGTTTATGAGAGAGCAGCTCACTGGCTATCACTCAGGATTTCTTATGTGTGTGAAGTGGTTGCCATGGTGCTAGATTTTTCACTGTGTGCGAGTTGCACTTTACGACTTCTTTTATGAAGCAAATTGTGAGAGCTTGAGCTGCAGTGTGGAAAAAATGTGTTACATCCAGTTTCAAAGACCCCAAAAGGTTGAAAATCATGTTTTCAAGCCAATCTTCCATTTTTGTAGCTGTATGTTCCTAATCAGAAAGCTATGTTTTGGAAAGTGTTTAGAGAAGAGCGTGAATGTGTGTGTGTGTGTGGTCAGCAAGTTCCAGAAATATAAATACATCTACATATGAGGGGGAAAGGGCTGATTTCAACTTTTCCCTTTAGTGAACTTTGCCAAAGTTATCACAAGAACAAGTCTAATGAGAATAAGTGTGAATGTAATCATGCATTGTTTGACAGCTGGCTGATCCACATACACAGCGTTACCATTAAAACAACAGTTTGCAGCAATTAGGAGCACAATTTGTGGGTTAGACTTTGAGGCAAACTGCATTGAACTGGAGCCATGTTGCTGAGGACCATTGACAATAAATGGACATAATTATGTTCCTTGCACCAAGAATGTTTTTGTGCACCACGGTTTGGTTTTAGCTGGGGACGTGGAGAATGTTTGTGGTGGTCTTGGTTATGAGTCCTCAAGCCTTTTCAGTTTGGAGGCCAAATGAGAAATTTTGTTCCACCCTCGGACTCTGGCTCATTAAAACTGAGGGGAAAAAAGAAATTACTCTTAGTTTTGTGGTGACTGCACAGAATGGCAAAGAAACCAATTTTGTTGTTGCATGTTTTAGCTTATTCATTACAAATCACTTACTTTGCACTATTGTAGACCATTTCCCAGGATATTCTGTAGTTAAACATAAACAGTTAGAGTTACAGTCAGGAGAGAGGTATTATTGAGGCTGTAAGAGGTTAAATGAGGTCGATAACAGGGGGTTATGGTAACGATTGGGGCTTTTGTGGAGATGGAGGGAGAAGGGGGAATGCTCTGGAATGTGAAGAATGAGGGTTTGTTTAATCCTCGTGGGGGATAAATTATTAGCAGAAAAGGGAGCCCTGCTGTGTAAGACAGGCCCATCTCCTGCCATGGGAGAAAGAAAGTGAGATTTGTGGCATGTGAATATTGGTACTGCACACCCATGAGACAGACTGTGTGCAGTTGTTTTAATTGAATGTGAAATGAGAAATGTAGTAAGAAGTGCACAAAGTTTTCATGATTTGTGTAAATAGATGAATGAATGCAGTGCTCACTATAGAGCCCGTTCTACCAGCTCAGCCTGGGGTTGACTGTTAGATCAATTGAAAGTATTATTTTTTATAGCTGCATGCTCTCTATCTTAAACACGAAGTGGAAGAGAAGTGTTTCACCCTTCAGTGAACTGTGCTATGACACTGCAGCAGTACTGACTCGTCTGAAAGCTCCCTTTTCCTGTGCTGTCATTTGAATTCGTGTTTAACTGGTGTCTAAACAGAGACTGAGCTGTGGTCTAACCTAAAACTTGATGAATGAATGGACTAATTTATTTCCACCTCACATTTAACATTACCTAAATGATTGGCTGTGAGATGTTGTGGAGGAAATAACTAAAGCAGCCAAAAGTTCTGATGATGAGGTGATCAAATTAAAACCATCTGTCGGTGTGGAAAAGCGATTTTGTCTCCAGTAAAGGTCCCGCTCTTTAGTGGTCTGAGTAATCTGGCTTTGCACCATTCATGGGGGGGAAAAAGGGGAAATGAGAGCAACAGAGAGAAAAGGGGAAACACAAAGCGGGTAAAGATTTACAGAGGCAGTAATGAGCTACTGGAAGGGAAGAGCACGCTCAGTTTGATTGGTCCACCTACGCTTAGCCAGCATGGCATCCTGGGTAAATATGACCCAGCAGTTAGTTGCCGTGGTGATCAAGGAAGCAGCAGCTGCCAAGAGGGCCAAGGTGGCAGCATAGATGGAGGCAGATGGAGGCACGCACTCACCCGCTCATACAGCACTGGTCACATCAGCCAGTTAAAAAAGGAATTTCTTTGAAACAAATTCTAAACAAACAACAAAACATCTATTTTATTATCACTGTTAAAGATCACCAGATGTGCAGATTCACGTCCACACAACAACATATATCTAAGAGGTTGTATCCAAACTCTGTCCCAAAAGCTGAATAGGCACTGTATAAGATATTAAATGACTCTATTATTCTATGTGAGCCACAGCATTTGTTGGATATCAGTCTGACTGCTCTTTACTTGATGGTTCAGTATGTGTTTGATGGGAGAGGACACTTGAGCTCTGTTACACTAGGTCAGTATCTACTTTATTTTGTCTGATCCTATAAAGAAAAAGAAATTGTAACTGGGAACCTAGATAAAAGCAATGATTGTCTATCAGGGAAAGAGCTGAGAGGTTCAGATATGGAGGTAATGGATGTTTGCAGAGGAATTGAAGGTCAAATGAAAAGTTTTAAGAGGGCATCAGAGGTAAGCTGGATAGATAGATGTCTCATGATGACCAAGTCCAAAAGTGACTGCAGATACAGTAGAAGTCCAAAGGTGTGTGTGTGTGTGTGTGTGTGTGTGTGTGTGTGTGTGTTTTCATCCCAACCTCACTTTCATAGGTTCAGTGGTTTCTTCATTTGGGATAGAAGGACCCTGGGCAGAAAAGCTACTCAGTCATGATTAGATGAGGTGCTTATCTTTGACATTAATTTATTCATAGACACAGTAATATCTTTACCAGATGTGACAGGACTGTTTAACTTGAGTAAAACCTGTACTGTGACACATTTTCTGCATTTTCCTTTGTTTTGGTTTTAGTTGCAGAGCCACAGCATCTATTACTGCACGTCCCCACAGTTTTCAAAGAAATGAGCTGCTGCTGCCAGAGGGACAAACATGTTGTAATTCCTCTGCACTAGAGAATTTTTTTAGTAGAGACTTATCTGTCATACAGTGTTTATAAAGGCACCAAAGCAGCACATGAGGTAACGATGTGGGAATTAGGGCTGGCAGCAGTTGTGGGCACTTAGGGAGCATCTTTTAAATGCAAATACAAAATCACAATTAGTACCAGATTTTTTTTGTCACAGATTGCAATCAGGTGCTAATTTCAGAGGCATTAGGTCACACATGCAGGCTGCTTCTCATTTTAATCATGTGAAGTTGAGTTGATGTTGCTCAGAGGCTGTTTAGCAAGTGTGTATTTGGTTTTCATATTCATGGGAGGTTACGCAGCATTGCGTGCCTCAATCCAGACTGGAGGTACGGTCTTATGAAAGTCAACATTAGGTGCATCTGATAAGCATCAGGTTTGTGTAGATGTGGCTGTGAAACACAGACAGGAAAAGTAATCAAACTTTGACCCGTGTTTCAAAGGCTACCTCAAGGGAGATGGCGCCTGTTAAAGTGAGCAGCTCATTCATCATCCACTGTTACAGTAACTTTCATCCAAGTGTGCATAAATTTGTTTTATTTTAGTGTGTTTGTGCATATTTGTGAACAAACAACACTTGCTCCAGCTTGTCTGCATTACATTGGCATTCTTCATTTTTAATGAGAAAAAAACTTTTCACTAGAAATGGAGAGGGGGGCTCTTTTAATGACACAAGGTCTCCAGATGTGTGCACACACACAAATATTCACACACACAAAAAGATCAGACTCATTGGTCACCAGCTTTTGTCACACGAGGCAAGTTAACACTTTTGTGCAAGAACAAAAGGTCTTTTTATTTGGTGAAAGATGACACCTTAAACATCCCATCAACAAAGGTGTGAATAAGGGAAAACCTGTTGTTCTGTGGCGAGACACAGCTGAACTCCTCATCCCCACAGAGTGAGGTGATGACTATCCATTAGAGGTTCCGAATAATTGGCTCCAGCCCCCCATGACCCTTAAAGGGTAAGCAGTGTAGAATATGGATGGATGGATTGATGGCTTTAGCTAATTATGACCTTTTTTTGGACAGGCTTGATTCAAATGTAATGGAAGGAGAGCTCATAGAGAACCACATTTTTGGACTTTTTTTTAATGTAATTTCTGCCTTAGCCATAAGAGCTGCTGCTTTTTACCAACCATGACTTCACTTAAAATCTTCAATCAAGTTTCTAATGTCCCCACAACAAGATAGGCAGAGTAGTATCCAACAATAGTGTTGGCTTCCATTCCCACAATAATATAGCTTGTAGATGTCAGGATGATGCAGAATTGAAGAATGAGCAAGATATAACGGTGGATGTGTGTACGGTGTGAGTGAATGTGTTTGTGTGTGTTTTATATGGGGTGGCCCCACTCCTTTCAGTTTTATTGAGGTAAGGAATGTGGAGGTGTTCCCAAATTTGTCTTTTTCAGGAAATGAAAAATCTCCTTGCTTCCTGCCACAGGAATGTCAGCAACCACTGACAGGCAGCAGGAGGACTCACAGTGGCACAAAAAGTCTTACTTTAGAATAATAATCAAACCTGTTGTTGTCTCTGTGTTGTCACAGTGTGATGAAGTCTTACCTTGAACCCAAAATACTTTCAGAGCAGCGAGGGTCTGGTAATGTGTGTTTTTCAATATGGGAGGAAGTTTCAACTCAAAGAACCTGTCTGCACATGTGTGTGTGTGTTGATAGACATCATGTGTTACCAGTAAGATATTCTTTCAGCCTCTCCTCCCGTGTGCAGCACACATTTATCCTCTGGCCTTTATTGTTGACACATGGGACGAGGTCTTTTCAACGATGTCACCTACCCACTGAAGAGCGATGTGATGTCAGGCTTCATTTTTCACATAGCACACAAGCAGATAGTTTTGCAAATTTAGTTCATGACTGTCCTGTTTCAGTCACAGGACTGACATCCATGTTGTTTACCAGTGGGTATATTAAATTAGGGCATGCTCTGATTGTGACAGCATGAGTGGGAATCTAGAGTTTCTGCTGATAAACAGGTCAGTTCCCCGTGGGTTCTGGTCTTTGTAGTTCTTCATAGTGCGCAGCAGGACCTTCAAAGTTGAGAGGTCACACACTTCAGTGGGCATAGCTAATCCTGTCATCTGGACTTTGGTCTGAATTCCTCTGTGATGAAAGGTGTAAGCACTTTGGTTACTAGTCTGGGTGTCAGTTTATAACCGTCACACAGCACAGCTCTGCAGGGTAGTGCAGGCTGAGGAATGGGCTGTTGGCTGTAAAATTTTCTCTTTACACATGCACTGGATTAATGTGACTTTGGTGTCTATGCAGCAGTGTGTCCTGTCCTGTCCTCAAATAAAATCTGAAAAATGACCCTACCATGTAGACTTACCCAGCATAGCTCCACTATTTGCATGTTGATGCTAAAACAACTAGTTACGTTACATTGCATTTTACTGTGTCAGGGTCCAACAACCTGACCACAAAAGGCCGTCTCTGTAATTATTGTAGTTGCAATAAAGGTTAAAGCCAAGGAGAGGATGGAACGATGCTGACGGTTTTTTTCTGTTTTCTCTGAACAGATCGTGAGGACCAATCAATCCTTTGCACGTGAGTAATACAACTGCTAACTCTCTATTAATTCATCTCCTCTCCTCTGCTCTCCTCTCCTCTGTTGAGGTCATTTCTCTGTTAGGACAGATGGTTGTTCTGCTCTTTAAGGTAGTTCTGCCGATAAAACAGGTTGATGGGCTAGAAAATGAAACTGTCACAAGAAGATTATATAGCTCTACCTTAATAAGATTATCTTATTTAAAGGCCGTGTCTGACTTCTGGTCCTTAATTTTTTTTTTAATCTGTACCTTACAGTGAAGAGGAGTGAAAATAAGCACTATAACATACAGTTTTATTGTAACTTACACAGTATACAATGACAGCACTTAATGGGGACCATTGCTCCTGGATTACCTGGTCTCCTGGTTAATTGGTCTTATTGAACTGAACCTTTTTCTGTCTCCATCTTTCTCTCACCCTGGGTCAGTTGGCCAGCTCCCATTATCCTGCTGTGTTTTATTTAAAGACTGGTTTCAAATAGCTTTTTGCGGATGCTGGGTTGTGCAGCAGCTCTACCCAATACTGAGGGAGTTATGAGTGCGGTTTGGTGCCCTGCCTCTATCTACTATGGCAAAGAATAATTAGGTGCCACACTCTTTTAGTGTGGCTTAAGTTGACGCTGCCAATGAACATACAAGAGCTGTTGCATAATCTGTCCTGAAGTCTGAAAACTACACCCCCTGTCGGTGACTGTGGAGCCATTTCAGCTGTGTCACCCCACTGTTTAATAAGTAGGGTGGTCACCCAGTTTATAGAAGCTGCTTCCTCACTGTAAAAGACTTCAGTCACTGTAGTCAGTTATAAATTAGCGTCTAATTTCTGGATCACCATCTGGACAAATTATGAAGATGTTCTTGAGAATGATTTTTGCTTATAACACTGTCGTTCAGTTGCTTGGACAGTGATGACACAAAATAGAAATACACAGGAAGTGAAAAGTAGCCCTCATGTTGTCTACATGTTGTATCCCAAAGAACAGGGCGTGGCCCATGAGGCCGAGAACTTGTAGAATTTCTCGCGTAGGAGTTGAGAATACTCTTGATGTATGAAGCTGTGAGAGAGTGATCAACTGAGGATGTGAGGCAGGAGATACAGAGTGTTCACACAGTGAGGGTCCTGCCATACATGACTCCTTTAACCCATATGTTCACATCTTGAGAGTAAAAGTCAGTGATCAGTTACTTCCTTGAGAAATCTTCTTGTGAAACAAGAGCCAAACTGGGATGTTGACTTGACCTATATTGCTATGCCTGTATCCTAAGTTTGAGGACTTGCCCATCAAAATCTAGCTAAATCTGCAGTCCTCCTTCTGCAGTAGAGCTAATAGCCAGCTAGACTAAAGCCACTGGTATGTAGCTAGATGTTGTATTGCTGGCTTGGTTTCAGTGTGTTGGTTCTGGTTTTCTGGGCTCTGGGACCTGACTGTGGAAGCTGTGGATGGCCCTGCCTGAACACAGCTATCATTAGAGACAGCCCAGAGGCAGAGCCTGGAAACTTTGGAGACTGGCCCACAAAACCACAGGGTTCTCCAGTAAAACCAACTGACAGAGGAATGGATGGATTTAGAAAGCAGAAACAGATAGCATGATGGTCCTTCATTCTCTCCTTCACTTTTCCTTCTCTTTGTATATTTGTTCCTTGGGGTTCATCCAGTCACTCTTAACCACCATAATGATGAGTGAGAGTGATTTTGGTTAGGGTTTTACGGTGTTTTGTCTGTACCTTGCTAAATTGTGGACAACTTACACAGATTATTCTTTGTGATGTGGTTATGCCACACAAGTAAAATCTTGTAATTCGTGATTGTAAACAAAGGGTGCTGTAATTACTTGTTGAAAGTGATGAGAAACCAAAGTGTGTCTCTTTTTTTTTCTCTCACTCATCCTTCATTGACTCACACTTTTATCACCCTTTGTCTGGCCATGTGTATATCTATGCTGTCTGTCCTCTTTGTTTTCAGAGGTGAATCAGGCGCTGGCAAGACCGAGAACACGAAGAAGGTCATCCAGTACCTGGCCCACGTTGCCTCCTCACACAAAGGACGCAAAGACCACAACATTCCTGTGAGAGCCCCACTGCCTACATTTTTCCTTCTCTATCCTTGGCTGAGAACTGGCCTCTAGCCTCTCCTCTCCTCTCCTCTCCTCTCCTCTCCTCTCCTCTCCTTTCCTCTCCTTTCCTCTCCTCTCCTCTCCTTTCTTCTCCTCTATACTATACCTGTTGAATAGTCCATTCTCTCACCTTAAATGAAAAACTGACTAGCATAATATTTGGTAATTGCCTCTGCACATCATTATTGTAATTTAAATTAATAGTTTGACATTTTGAGAAACACTTTTTCACTCAGTGCTCTCACCGCTTTGTTAAGCACAAAGACAGATGACAAAATGTAACAGATGACAATTTACTGTTTACAGAGAGTGTATGTGCTGGATTATTCCTTGGCTAGGCCCAGTGACTCTCTGGAGTCTCTGCTGTCATTTTTACACATGCATAGATTAAACAAACCATATGAAATGTTAATCACAGAGCTTCAGAGTTGTTGGTAGACAGATTTTGTTACCAGGACAGGCTAGGCTAGTTGTTTCCCTTTGTTTCCAGTCTTCAACAGCTAAACAGCATACAAACATTGATCTTGTCATTGAGCTTTTTCTAAAAATGTCAAACTATTTAATGACTTAAATGAATTGTGACATTACTGTTCTCCAGTCAAATCTAGAGTGCACTGCTTAGTTTTGATATTCAGCTGTTAAAGTCATGCATTAATCCACAGCTAACCAAATAGATGTTAATGTAGCCTCACTGGTCACTGCTCCTGCTTCATGTCATCCAATGCCAGTCTGCAAGAGTGCAGCCATTGCTGGGCTAACAGTGCACTGGTTTTCTGTTTCCTGTGGCTTGTGTCTGACATAAGCGCTTCAGGTTTTTAACACTTGCATTTGTTTATCCATAACAAACAGCCCGAATCTCCCAAAGCATTCAAGCTACAGGCAAGTGTATCTCCCGCTGTCTCAAAAAGAGTGTGTGGTCCTTTTTTTGTGTGTGTTTGTGTGTACGTGCATGCCCTTCTCTCCAAATCTCTGCCGCTTCCGTAATGATGTTGACAGACTAATCTAAGCTTCTTTCTTTATGAGGTATTTGTTGGTGCTGGCTCAGTCTTCTCACATGATTATTTGAAGCCCAGTGAATCTGCCGTTAACCCAGCAGGCTCATGATAATAAAACACTTTGTTATATCAGTTGATTCAGGTATTTGAGAAAAGGAAATTGAGATGTTTTATTAGAAACACATGTCAAACACAAATAATTAGGTCATACCTGCCATTAAAACTGCTCACATTCAGTGCTAGTGGAATTTGAACTGACTGTGTAGCCTTGCTATGTTGGTTTGTTCAGCCTCATTTTAAATGTACCTGTTGAGGAAGAGCATTGTGAAATCCAGACCATAGCCACACTAAACATCTCTCCTCAAGCTTCATCATCACATTTTAGTGAATACAGAATACTACAAAGTGTAAAAAGGAGATATCAATAATGATTACAGGTAATAACAGCTGATCAAATCTTTCATATATTCATGCATGTTTTCCATTTGTGATGTACTCTAGATGCATGTATTTAGTTTGAGGAGCATTTTGATTAATAATTAATTTCTAGCTTGGCTTATTCTATAGCCTTGGCTGTGGTAATATTGTTCCAGTAACCAAATGTGGCTTTGAATTCTTATGTGGCTTTTGTTGCCCAGTCAATAATCAAACACAGGGGATGTTTCTATGTGGGTGTTGGGACCTAACCTGGATTTTAATCTGCAGTGTTTTTGTCCCAGAAGTAACACAAATGAGACTCTGCTGACCCAGTACTGAATGTGCTCCAACTTCAACCCCAACCCCAACAAAACTTGATATTTTCTGGCACAACTCTTCTCTGCTTGATTTATCCGGTAGCTATTTTTCCTTTCTCCCCTAAACCAATACCTGATGTTTCTGTGAAGCAGAGTGAGTCCTATAAACCTGCAGCTTTGAGCATTCACAATCCGGACGAATACCTGTCTAATATGCTGCGTTTCAGTAGCTGTGAGTGAAAAGCTGTAACAGTGCTCCCCTGCCTGAACGCAGCACCATCCATGCTGACCTCCTTAATGCTGCTTTCCCTCTGCGTTGCATTACGGCTGCCTCTGAGCACAGGCCAGAGGAATGTAGAACCAGGGATCGAGGGAGCGCAAAGATGTGGTGCAGGAGAGTAGATTGTGTGTGGGGGGGGTGCTGAAGTAGGAGAGAAGAGGCAAAGCAGACCAGCGGAGACCAGACGTTCGTATTTCTCTCTGTGATAAAGAAAAATGGGAAAGCCTGTTTATTCCTGTAATTATCCAGGGATGTATACACTGGTCTCTGTGATATTCTGTGTCAGTCAGAACCTGACAGATAAAGGGGGAAAATGTAGAGGAGGATAGTGTCTCCCTACTTCTGCTGGTATAGCCCATGTCCATCAGGACACATGTTTTACTGGAGCATTCCTTAGACTTAGACTTAGACAGACTTTATTGATCCCTTTGGGATGACTACCTCGGGGAAATTACGTTTCCAGCAGCAAATACAGACAGAAATTCATTAATTTGCGTATCAACTCACTCAGACATACAGAGCACACTGCACAGAAATATTGAATTGCTGCTCGTGCATTGTCTATCCTGAGATATTGAACTTTGTATGTAGACCTGTAGCAAAGCTCAGCGTTAGTCAGAAAACTCTTGTTCTGGATCTTGTTTCCTTGTCGTTTGCCATCGTCATCCTAATTGAATTTAGTTGTTTCTATCATATGGGGCCAAGAGACACTTAAAATATGACCCAAGAAATGAATTTGCATCTCAACACATTGTTTGCGTTTACAACATTTCCTTGTTTGAGCAGCCCATCCTTAATGAAATTTTGGCCATGATGGAGGTGGATGAAGTCAAGGGTGTGCTGTAAAGTGTAGTTATGGGATCAGGTTGTAGTCATTCAGTCACCAGGTTTAGTTCTTCATTGTGCACAGAGATTCAGCGCACCACTCACTCACCTTCTTTCTTCTCTCTGTTGTACCTGTCTTTGCTACAGGCAAAGAATTAGTATGGTCTTTCTCTTTCTTAATCTCACTTTTCTGGTTTCCTGTAATAACATATCCAAGTAGGGCTATAGGCAGTTCTGTGTTTCTTCCAATGGCCATTTCTGGCCAGACAGAAACTCGGAACTCAGGCGAAACTTATTCTGTTCCCCCTGGACAGTCCAGAGGAGTATCTTGGAGTCGTTTCAAGGCAGGGTCCGATCTGCTGTGCTGCGGGTGGTGACGCTAGTCGTAAGGGCTATTTCTGTAGTGCCGGTGCCCTGGATAGAGGAGATTGTGTCATGTGTTGGGGAATTAGAGGTTTCAGGGGCCATAGGGAATGTCCCAACCATATATCAACCCAGGTTTTGAGATTTGGGCGGAAGCCATCATTACTGTGGTGGTGGTGCAGTCTTTGCATATATAGAGTATATTATCACAGCCATAGGAATGTGCAGGCGGAAGAACAGCATTCATCAACCCAAACTAACCACTCACTATAGGGCATGTGTTGGAACATACTCGCTGTAGTGCCTTTGTGGTTTCACGAGCTCTGTCAAACTGTTTGGTTGTCTTGGCCCCTTAAACTTGTCGAGTTCCCTTGACAAAAATCACATTATACTGCAGTTGTCTAAAGTAAAGCCAGCAGAGCCATGATAAATTGCTCACTGTCTGAAAGATCAGTTTAGCATATTGACTTGGCTACATTTTCCTCTAGCTGCTCTGTTACATAGAATTGATTTTGCCTTGCCAGCTTATGTATGTTTTGGCAGACATAGAAAAATGTGATAAATAGTGATTCATTATGTGAGGCCAGGCATCAGAAATGTTTGACAGCATGTTGAATTCTTACCTCTCTGTCTTTCCCCATAGGGTGAGTTGGAACGCCAGCTGCTGCAAGCCAACCCCATCCTTGAATCTTTTGGCAATGCCAAGACAGTGAAAAATGACAACTCATCTCGCTTCGTGAGTTTACATTTCCTGTTTAAAGGCTCACTCTCTTGATTTATACATATGTACAGATAGTATTCAGATTTACTTCACATTTACCATCAGTGTAGCTTACATTTGTCTTAACAGATGTGTACAAAGGAATGTACATACATAATACATAATGTACATAATCCAGTATTTCAAGATGTTTGTTCCCACCCTAGGCCTCAGATATATTTAGTCTGTGGAGGGTTCTCAACATCAGCTTTATAAGGGATAATTATTGGAAAGATGTACTATTGGAAATCTTTTAGCTTGAACTACACTTGTTTGTTATTTGTTATCTTATTTTTTGTTTTGGGAATAAAAAACAACTGCAAATTGGCACAAAACTACCATGTAGAGAAAGACTAGATAATTAGTCTTCCTTGGTATATACTGCAGAGCTTTCATCAAATAGTGAGAGTAAAACAAGAAGTTGTTTTCTTCATGTGTTTTTGCACAGATTTAACAAATGAGATATAACTTGTCAATAACTGAGCTTTCAGTGTGCTGGTAGGTGCTTCCCCTTGTTTTCAGTCTTTGTGTTAAGCTAACCAGCTGCTGGCTGTAGCTTCATATGTATATGTATATGTCTAATGTAAACATGAGAGTGATATCAGTCTCCAGGGAGTAAATTAATTTAAATTTTCATATTTTCCAAATTGTATCCCTTCAGTATTTCTTTTGCAGCTTTTAAATTGTAATTATGTAAAATTCAAATATTTGATAAAAATGTTTTGCTCATAAGCCTTATTTCATCAGTCTTTGTTCTCTAATAATTTCCTTAAAATCTAGTATTATAAAGAGGACTAATACGATCTGTGATCATTTAGTGATGGGTACAGGAATCACAACAATTCTCGCTGTAAGCACTTAAAATTTTTTTGTGACCAAGTAAATCATGCGGCCAAGTTTAACCACCATGGTGCTCTGTCCGCATGAATCATCGACTGGCTCAGATGTGAAGACCAGTAGACACATGGGCACACGTATTCACACACATATTCACTTTCAGGAAACCACAGACATGCCTGAGATTCTTTCTGACCTGTTAACCTGGCTTTTCCTAATATAGACATTTTGTTCTTCGTTTTAACACACTGCAGTGCTCAAAGGGAGAAGAAATAATTAGATAGTTGACAGATGCATGCACACACACACACACACACACACTGATATCATAGACCTCCTAATTCATCTGTGGTGTTTGAATAAGTTCAGCAGCTGTTTTTAACATAAATTTGCATCTCTTCTCTTGCAGGGGAAATTCATCAGAATTAACTTTGACGTCACAGGCTACATTGTCGGGGCCAATATTGAAACTTGTATCCTCATTACTGTGACAAGCTGAGGGAGCAGAGCGTCAAAGGACTGAAACACAATAAACAGAGCTAAAATAAAGGGTAGACACTGAGTTTAGAGCTGAGAGTAGTGGTTAGGCTATTTGACTCACCACTGCTTATGCTTAACCACAAGAATGCCATTCCCCTTCTGTGTATTCCAGAGTTAGAGGGCACTGAGCTATAATGAAACCATTTATTATTGTTATTCTTCATTTTATTCGAGTCTATTAATGCCTGGTGAGAAGAAAAATAGAAACGGCTCATTTGGAAAAAATGTTGCAACACTCTTCTTCTAAAATCTATAAAGGAAAAAGATCGGCTGGCTGTGTGCTTTATGAGAATTTTTGTCTGAAAATACTAGTTGCTAAGATTTCTGAGAACACAACAGAAATGTTACAATACTACAGCAGTGACAAGTATCAGTTGCTTGCCGTTAGTCCTTAACCTCTGCTCTCAGACCTTCTGGAGAAGTCAAGAGCCATTAGACAGGCCAAAGATGAGAGGACCTTCCACATTTTCTACCGCCTGCTGGCGGGGGCTGGAGAGCATCTCCGAAGTGAGTGTCTGACTGTTGCTGTAAGGAGCAATTAGGATAAACAAAACAATGAGAGCAAAGACAGTGAGGTTTCATGTTTGTGCTAATTTGCAAGGAACAGAGCTAAAAAGAAGCTGCTTTGAATTAGCACCAGTGAAAGAAATCTTTCTCTCTCGTTAACTTTTAATTTAGCTTGTTAGTACATTGTTTCATGATGATGTAGAAGGTGTTCAGACGGCATATTTCTCCTATGAAATAGTGGATTTAAAAGGTCACTTGATCTCTCCCTCACTTAGGTAACAACTTTCTTTCCAACCATCATTTAAATTGTTATTTTTTAGGGAAAAATCAAAACGTATCAAACACACTCTCAACACATAAAATATTTTTAGCCAAAAACATAAACATGAAGAAGACAATTTGATAGTATTTAAATAATCATTTGAATAATTGAGCATCTTTAATAGAAAAGAACTTTAAAAATTGTTTTTCTTTCCTTCTCCAGCGGACCTGCTCCTTGAAGGCTTTAACAACTACCGTTTCCTGTCAAATGGTAACATTCCCATCCCTGGTCAACAGGACAAAGAGAATTTCCAGGAGACAATGGAGGCCATGCACATCATGAGCTTCTCCCATGATGAGATCGTCTGTGAGTAGTAGTTCCAGATGTGCCTCATTCTCCTCTTTCTGTAATTGCATTCATTTTTTTCTTCTCTTACTCTGCCATTACCTGTTCTACCCCCGGGGATCAATAAAGTGTTATCTTATCCTTGCCAGGTATGTTGAAGGTGGTCTCTGCAGTGCTGCAGTTTGGCAACATTGTCTTTAAAAAGGAGAGAAACACCGATCAGGCCTCCATGCCTGAGAACACAGGTAAAAATCCAGCATACACACATTCTAGTATCAGTCATGAATCCAGAAAATGAGATGACTGTGATCCTTCAGCTTCCACCACAACAGGTGATGGAAAACAGTCGGGTTATATGTGTATAATACATGCTCCCACCATTCACTGTGCTGTATTAGAAACATGACGACACTGAAGTTAGATTGTGTGTCTCTTGGTAATTGAATACTTGTAATGTCTGGATCACGTCAGCATCATCAGATGCTCCTGCAGTCTGAACCATACCGTGGACACGTACCATTCAGTATATGAAAGACGAAAATCAAATAAAATATATATTATTGTTATTTTTATTAAGTCTGGTGTCTTGAGGCAAGACCCATTAAACATTCTAGTCGTAGTTCTCTAAGACCTCACATAAAGAAAGCTCTTGACTCATTTTGAGGTCCCAGCTCAGCCAGAATATGCATTTGAGTCATATGTCCTGGATTGTTAAAACAGAGTTAAGCAGTGTTGCTTTTAGATTTATTTATTTAATTTTTGATTCAGTTATTTGACCTAGCAAACTGTTATGTTATGAAACCTGTTGTTATACTGTGAACATTTATATAATGCTATTAAGCATTTTTTCCTGCTCCCTCATTCTCCTAGCTGCACAGAAGCTCTGCCACCTGCTTGGAATGAATGTTATGGAGTTCACCAGAGCTATCCTCACCCCGAGGATCAAAGTGGGCCGAGACTACGTGCAGAAGGCACAGACCAAAGAACAGGTAAAGTGCCATCAAACGCTATGAACAATGGTAACATCTGCATTCCATGTTTGTAAGGGTGAATTTTAGTTATTATATCTGTGCTTGGATATCTTTCTGTTGAAGGTACACCCCAATTATCCAAACTTCTGGGTTACACAGGTCTAACAGGTCATCTACTCCATCTGGCTAATGGACCCATTGTCTGATGTTATACCATGACAAATCTGCAACAAACTATAATAGCACCACAGTGTTTATATTCTTGTATTTGTACTCATTGCTCAGTGGATGATGTATTATTAATAGTGTCTTTCATAGTTACTCTCTCTGGTTCTGCGCTCTTTGTTTTTCCCTCAGGCTGACTTTGCTGTTGAAGCCCTGGCCAAGGCAACATATGAGCGGTTGTTCCGATGGCTCGTCCACCGCATTAACAAGGCCCTGGACAGGACCAAACGTCAGGGGGCATCGTTCATTGGCATCCTGGACATAGCTGGCTTTGAGATCTTTGAGGTGCTGACTGTGGTGCTTTAACACTAACACCAAATACAAAGTGCATTCTACACTTTGTATTTTTTTTCCTTTACACATGGATTAAACAGAATCCAGGTTGTTTGAGCATTTAAAATCTTTTTACTAGTTTAATCAAGTCATGGGGATTAAACTTTAACTGGTAATATAAACAAAAAATAAACTGTAATGCTTGTGAGCAGGCCATCTAAAGAAATTATATTTGCAAAATAATCAAGAAAACATGTTACCACAAGTAAACAACTTCTACTTTACACTTTCCTTCCAGCTGAACTCATTTGAGCAGCTTTGTATCAACTACACCAATGAGAAGCTGCAGCAGCTCTTCAACCACACCATGTTCATCCTGGAGCAGGAGGAGTACCAGAGGGAGGGCATCGAGTGGAGCTTCATCGACTTTGGCCTCGACCTGCAGCCCTGTATCGACCTCATTGAGAGGCCGGTGAGTGTTTTCTGTCTGTGTGACTGTGTGTTTGTGTGTGTCTGCTTATGGATATTTGTATTTAACTAAATTTGTCTCCTCAGACTAACCCCCCTGGTATTCTCGCCCTGCTGGATGAAGAGTGTTGGTTTCCCAAGGCCACCGACAAGACCTTTGTAGACAAAGTGCTGCAGGAGCAGGGCACGCACACCAAGTTTCAGAAGCCACGTCAGCTCAAGGACAAAGCTGACTTCTGCATCATTCACTATGCAGGGAGGGTATGTACAGTATGTCAGGCCCATTAAGGTGTCTTGTGTGATGTGTATGACTTGTGTATGACTTTTCTCCTGGGAACGGTAGCTGGTTGAACCTATTACTCAAGGAAGCAATTACTAGAAGGCAGGCCATTAAAACAAAAAAGAAATACAATATGTACGTTTGAAAACCTTTATTCATGTCATTTTAATGGCCTTTAGTTTTAGTTTTTAGTTTTCTGTGTTCTCCTTAAGCAACAACTTTGTTTCTGAGATGTTTTGTAGCTTTTCTCGGAGGCACAGACTTAGCTGCTCTGAAGGCGCAGTTAACCAGGTCATTGCCTGAAAACAATAGCCCAGTTGTCATACCGCTTCTGTAGGAAACCCACATCTGGTTCGCATTGATGTGAGACTGAGTCTTTGGTGCCTGGTGGTTACATAATGGAGGTTTTCAACTTTCACCTTTTGTATGGTGGTTTGCCATCTGCAAAGAGAAAATGATACTCAGCTACATTCCAGGGAGGACGCATGTCAGTCACAGCATGAAACACAATTTAGCCCCTTGAGTGATTAAACCTTAATTAGGTTTGCCTGTCTCTTTTTCCTCTGTTGAACATGCATAGTATGTATGAACACAGTGACGAGCATCAGACAGCCGTGTCTAAACATTAGTCCTGGACCTGAGCTTCACCGTGACAAACAGGTGAAAATCTCAGATTCAGACAAATATTAAGCGTTCAGTATTCAATACTGCAGCCAGGATTAAATTTGAACTTCATCAAATAAATCCTGAATGACATGGTGATGCAGAAGAGGAAAATAAGTGCAAACACTGCGAGTTTGCTTTTCCAGGATTCCGATGAAACCCATATGGTGATCTTAACATTCCTCATATCAGGTTGCTGACCGTGTCAATTACTTGTTAAGTTCTGCTCTAATCCAACACTCTTCATAGTATGTTAGACGCTTGAAAAACACATACAAGTCAAAGTTCTCATCACATTTCAGATCCCAATCCCATCAACACACTAGGTTCCAGTGAGAGCTGACTGTGCTGTCTGTCAAATATAATGTACAAATAATTAAAAGTCTTTGACCCTTGTACAATGAATGAGTTCAGTATTGTATGTGACTATATGATGTGAGTTCCTGAACATTCTGCTACTTACTGTATAGTCACGTAGCTCATACAGCACATCTGGTACTGCTTGTAAGTTAAAACGATGGCAGAGAGGTATTTAGAAACACTATTAGAGACAGAGCTAGCTGTCAGTGGAGATGTACTACACAGACTGTTGCAGACAGGTGAAGCAACAGACCAGCGGCAATTAATCAGAGACCGAAAGCCGATCCTCTGGAAGTGTATTTTGAAAGCATTTTTTTCAATTACAACGTTGTCACTAGGGTTTAAGACTAAATAATGGGGAGAGATTAGATGACAAATAGCAAAGTCCATGAATGAAATCTGATTTGATGCTGAGATGTTTTACTTTTTGTCAAGACGCTGATGTTTTTCCTCTTTAACCAAATTATATGTGTGTGTGGTCATTGTTGGTATATACTGTACATTATACCATAGCGTGTTCCAGTTTTAAGTGCAGGCCACAGCTGTAAAAGTATTTTAATTTTTATCATTTGTTTCGGTAAAAAACACAATTTCCTTTGGGAGTTTTGAGGGAAATGTAGTAACATGATACTGTCCACAAAATAATTATGAGGAATTGCTATGTTTCCTTAGGTGGACTACAAAGCTGATGAATGGCTTATGAAGAACATGGATCCTCTAAATGACAATGTGGCCACACTGCTGCACCAGTCAACCGACAAGTTTGTGGCTGAGCTCTGGAAAGATGGTGAGTCTCGGAGCAATTTACTCTCTGTGCAGGAGCTCAGTTGTACAAAACTATATTTATATACACAATTGTATTAGCTATAAAAATTCAAATTGACCTGCATTTATCTATATGAATCCAGAGGGATGTTACACACCATGGCTCTTCAGGATTGAGCAAATGAGAGACAAAAAGAAAAGCATTCTTGTACTTTTTCATTTTTCCACTGATTTAATGAAAAGAAGAAAGCTGTTCTCTATCCACACCTCCACTCTAGCAGTGTGCTTCACTGGTTTCTCTAATGTGGGATGAGTTTTACCAGCAAAAACATCCAATTTAAACAAAGTACACCACAGCCAAGACCCCTCTCTGAGAGCTCAGTGACTGATTTATTGTTAATCCTGTATTTTCTTCCCTAGCAAGCGCACTGTTAACATTTCAGTCAGATGGAACCATGGCATTATTTTAATTTGACATTTTTTATTATGGAATCACCGACAGCTCAAATGGAAAGCAAAATGGTTATATAACACTTTCTGGACTAATCTTTCTCCTGAGTAATGACTGGCTGTGATAACCCATCACTACCTTTATATGATAAGAGTGGTTGAACTGACATTTTACTCTTTTTAAATAGCTAATCAAAGCTTGTGAGAGTTTGTTGGCGTGTGAGTGATGGGTGTATGTGTGTTTGCATGCGTTCTTCTTCTCTCTCACTCTCCTGTCTTCTCTCTATGTCTGTGTCTCTGTTGCTGTAGACATTCAGACGTTTCAGAGAGCTTCTTTCTATGACAATGTGTCTGGGCTCCATGAAGCTCCAGGTGAATGATAGTAACTCTTAACCTTCATGCACCACTGGCTGCTCCTCATCCTCTCCACTGGAGGGCTCACTGGTTCCCTGTCTTGTCATGGCTGCACTGTGCACTCCTAAAAACTCCCCTCTGGCTTTGCATGGCTGTGCTACTGTTGTATTTAAAACCCTAAAGTCTAATCTTAAAAATGTAATTCTACCCTTAATATTGATGGCTTACTGACACTATACAGTAATGGTGGCGTACTGCCACTGTAATTATTCCAACAGCTATTGCCTAGATGATCAGGCGTCAAAAGTCTTAAATCTGAGACAGGAAATATCACTGAACATTTGCCTGCTGCTGCTTTTAGGCCCTAATACATTTTTGTTTACAAAAAAGAGCACCAAAAGGTTAGAGAGAGTGTCACCACACCTAAAAATTGCAAATGATACAGTGATTAGCAGTCCACTGACTCCACTGATACACTTCTATTTAAAGATATCCCAGTGACTTTATGATCTTTTTTGCATTCATCAGGCATAACCCAGAGTATGTCAGAGCTAACAGTAGAATGGAAAGAAATAGCAGTGACCAAATAGCAGTGATCATTAGATCCAGAATTGATTCGAGTTCCTGCTTACTTGCGCTAGCATTTATATGTAGTGAAAGAATGGAATATCTGAGAAACCTCCATGCCAGATATCTAATCCAACTCTGTGTCATTATTCTTTTTATATTAAAGGACGAGGGCAGAATGAATTGCTGAACTGCTATCTACTATCCACGGAGAAAATCTTAATAAGGCTGTATATTTGATCTGAGCAGTGTCAGCAGCAGCTTTTGTTTTTTTTTTTTTTTAAAGAGAAATGAAAGCAAGTTGATTTTTTGGTTGTTTTAGTTACAGAAGTACACAGCTGTCAGATTTTCTAGGTAAGCTTTGATTTAGTAGCACCAAGGGGATTCAACTTCATAATATCAGTAAATGTTTAAGTTATGTTAAGTTATGACTAAGTTGCATACAAGGTTTAACTGAATGTTGTTGCAACTGTGAGAGGGGGGGACATGTAGGTGTGCAGATAGACAGTACAAAGTAGTCATAAATACTACTGATGTGACATGTTTGTATTTTGTTTTTGTTGAAATACTCAGTAAATTCATCTTGTCACCAGTGTTTGCAATTCTTTCCTCTTAGTGTTGTGCATTTTCAAATAACCTGCACTGCTGTGTCATATTTTACCACAGGAAGGAGGAGGATGTTTAAGTTTATTTCATTTGCTCTTTGCCTTTATTGGATAGTTGACAATAGAGTGACAGGGCAAGACGAAAATGCTGTGTGAAATGTGGAGAGTCACATGTGACAGTGGTCTATTGTGGCCAAGACTAAACAAAAAGTTTTGAATTTGCATGTATAGCTGCACCTCACAGGAAGTTAGTCAGTGGATAAGTCATGCTAATTGCTGTTATTCAGTAGATTTGCTATTTCTTATGATTTAGACTTAAAATCTAATGTATTTTACATATTTAAGACCTGGTTTCTGTGTCCTGGCAGTGTTAAATAAAGAACTGGTCAGCAGGTGGCTGGCTGACAGAAACCAGCACTGTGTGTCTGCAACATGTTATGTTTTGTTGTATCAATTCAGCTGATGATTTCTGGTCACAGCTAGCACAACGCCATTGTCTGTCTTCATGCTTTATCACAAAAATAGAAAAGAGCAAACCCTGCTCATCTGAACACATCACTGTTTACAAAAATACTCACTTGATGTAAACACCAGTAAAAGACTTAAAAGTAAATTTATTGGATTTTTTGTTCATCTAAGCAGCAGAGCACTTCACTTTTATACTTTTATACTCTACACATAACAAACCAGCATCACAAATGCCACATGAGTCACCTGTGTGTCCCTCTATTAATATTAATTTCCTCCTTTTTCTTGTCATCCCATTTTTCATCACCAGTTGACCGGATCGTAGGTCTTGACCAGGTTGCAGGCATGAATGAGACAGCTTTCGGTGCCGCCTATAAGACTAAGAAGGGCATGTTCCGCACCGTGGGACAGCTGTACAAGGAGCAGTTGTCTAAGCTGATGGCCACACTGAGGAACACCAACCCAAACTTTGTCCGCTGCATCATCCCCAACCATGAAAAAAGGGTGAGTCTCAAGATTGTCATTATTAGTGGTACTCCAAATTTGTTGACCTGACAAGTTAAAGTTTTGGTATTTCTAATATTGTGTATTTAACATACAGCATATTACTGTCACCATAGATTTTGTGGAATTGTTAAAATATGCAGTAATAAACCCTTGGTTTGGGTTTTGGTGAGATACATTTGGACTGTATTGGACTATATGTCATGTAGTGACCACTTCTTCCTCACAGGCTGGTAAACTGGACCCCCACCTGGTTCTGGATCAGCTGAGGTGTAATGGTGTGCTGGAGGGGATCCGTATCTGTAGACAGGGCTTCCCCAACCGCATCGTCTTCCAGGAGTTTAGACAGAGGTAATGTTCTACCTTTGACTCAGTTTTTGATCATCATGTCTCCTGTGGTGGAGCGATAAGGCCCCTTACCACCTCGGAATAATGGCACAATGTGAAATGGCTGTGCAAAAGGGGCTTATGTATCTTCTATGGGAAACCTTTGCCACTTCTTTTTCTCTCTCTCTTTCTACTTCTAAATGCCAGTATAGAGCTACAATTGAACACTGCTCTAGTAACTCTGTGTCCTCTCTGCTCTGTGTCCAGGTATGAGATCCTCACTCCTAATGCCATTCCCAAAGGCTTTATGGATGGCAAGCAGGCCTGTGAGAGAATGGTAAGGACTTGAGTCTTAGTTTAGAACAAATGAAAATAATCTTTACTGCTGTCTCAGAGGTCACAAGGCTTATGTTTGAAACAAGAGTTTCATTTATAATGATTTTTTCACTATCATAACAATAGGGCAGTCGCTTATTAAAACAAAAACGTCTAAATATGAATTATCTCTCTCTCTTCCTCTCTCTCTCTCTCTCTCGTAGATTCAAGCCCTGGAGCTGGATGGCAACCTGTTTCGAATTGGCCAGAGTAAGATCTTCTTCAGGGCTGGAGTCCTGGCCCACCTGGAGGAAGAAAGGGACCTGAAGATCACTGATATCATAATTTACTTCCAGGCCGTCTGCCGGGGATATCTGGCACGCAAGTAAGGGCTGCTCTGCCACTACTGCTTGTGCTTGAGAGCTCCTCAACCCCACAACATTTAATCACAAAAGAGCAGATTTTTCTGTTGTCTCACTGAGTCTTTGGTCTCTTCCTCTTTCATTGTTATGCTTCAGGGCTTTTGCTAAGAAGCAGCAGCAGCTCAGCGCTCTGAAAGTTCTTCAGAGGAACTGCGCTGCCTACTTAAAGCTGCGTCACTGGCAGTGGTGGAGACTCTTCACTAAGGTCCGTGTTTGTGTGCATGCACATGTGTAAATGCCACTGTTGCCCAAGAGCTGAGGCCATCCCCCCCATGGCTGGTAGAATGTGTGCTCTCCTCTGAAGCCTCTTTGTTTGTCTGCACCTGCAGGTGAAGCCTCTGCTGCAGGTGACCAGACAGGAGGAGGAGATGCAGGCTAAAGATGAGGAGCTGGTGAAGGTGAAGGAGAAGCAGACCAAGGTGGAGGGAGAGCTGATGGAGATGGAGAGGAAACACCAGCAGGTCAGTTACAACCACAGCTGTTATAACAAATATTGAATTATACTTAGCATGGTTTTCTATGATAAATAACTGAAGGTTTTAACATTATTTATGTGCAGTTAATGGAGGAAAAGAACATCTTAGCAGAACAGCTGCAGGCAGAGACAGAGCTGTTTGCAGAGGCCGAAGAGATGAGAGCTCGTCTGGCCTCTAAAAAGCAAGAGCTGGAGGAGATCCTCCATGACCTGGAGTCCAGGCTGGAGGAGGAGGAGGAGCGGACCCAGGGCCTGCAGAGCGAGAAGAAGAAGATGCAGTCCCATATCCAGGTCTGTCCAAGGGGTGTGGATTTACCCCTTCAATATCTACCATCTAAGTTACTGACAAGTTGTTTTTGCACTCTTGGAAATATTACTATTTAAAATTACTCAAATACTAATGCTATTTGTGTTTGTTGCTGTGATTAAAAACTTGTGTGTGTAGGACCTGGAAGAACAGTTGGATGAGGAGGAGGCTGCCAGGCAGAAGCTGCAGCTGGAGAAAGTGACAGCTGAAGCCAAAATGAAGAAATATGAAGAGGACATTTTGCTACTGGAGGACCAGAACTCCAAGTTCCACAAGGTGAGAGGGGGGAGAAGGCTCTGAAGGTTGCAATACAGGCTAAGGGTTTTGAATGGAAAGAGGTGATGTGTGGAACTGTGAAGGTTGGTTTTGAAAGGGAAATGCAGGATCTCACAATACCTGGGGGGATTTTCACTTTTACTGTACATTAAGATACAGGCAAAACTCTCAGATTTGATAGGCTGGCTGTGTGCCAACCTGCCTGCATGTCTTTCTCTCTCATATGTAGGAAAAGAAGCTGTTGGAGGACCGAATCAATGAGATGACCTCAATGCTAGCTGAAGAGGAGGAGAAGGCCAAGAACCTGGGCAAAGTCAAGAACAAGCAGGAGATGATGATGGTCGACCTGGAGGGTAAAGGAATAAAGTCAAATACAGCATACATAGAGAAATAAAGTACAATAATTAGCCTGTTAAATTTTTGAATTAATCTACAATGAAATAATTTTTCTTTTTGTTTTATTAAACCATTATTAAACCCACGTATCCTCTCTCTTCTAATTCAGAGAGATTGAAGAAGGAGGAGAAGACCCGTCAGGAGCTAGAGAAGGCTAAGAGGAAGCTTGATGGGGAGACGTCTGACTTCCAGGACCAGATAGCTGAGCTACACGCCCAGACAGAGGAGCTGAAAGTTCAACTAGCCAAGAAGGAAGAGGAGCAGCAGATGATGCAGACTAGGTAGGAGATATAGGAGAATGGAACAAAGCTGTTCAGCACTAGTGAAATCTGTTCACCAACAAAGTATTACATAACTGTGTGTGAGCTAAATATGGGTTTTAATATTGAGTCATTGAGATTCTGCTTCATGATGTGAGTCAGTTTGAGGTAAGTGCTACATAGCTGTACTGAATGATCATCACACTCAACAACGTTGCAAGAAACATTTGCTACTGCCATTTTATTGGTCTGACATGTCAGACAGGTATACAGCAGTGACCTTGTTGTTATGCTTCCTCATGACACACTGCCTGTATTTATTCACAGATTCTCACTGCATTGGAATGTGGTGTGCATGTAATTTGTGTGATATTTATGGTATTTTTTGTCAGTGTGAGACCATGCCATGAAGTGGCCTTTTCAGCATGAAGCTCCTTTAAGAGTATTGGTCAGAGGAAAACTGTAAGCAACAACTGAGACAGTGATTTGGAAGTTCTGCCTCTGCTGCCACCCAGTGGTGTCATTACACATCAGCAGAGTTGACTCCAGGGGCCCCTAAGCATTTTGATAATTAACACATGAGATAAGACAACAAAATTTATTGTAGCACCTTGTTGTGTACAGATTTAAAAAAATTGCAAATACGCTTTGTCACAGCCAAATTCATGAGGTGCTGTGGACATATTTGTAAAATGAATGAATTGTTAAAAGAAATATTTTTTGTGCCAATAAAATAACACAGGCACATCTTATTTCTGTGGCAAATTGCACCGATTTCCTTAGTAATGTATTATTTTTCTGATATTGTACTATCACAGTCCCAATGTTGTGTCCAATTTCCATCTGAACTTCTGTTACATGTTCTTCAATGTTCCCAACATTTAACAGGGGTGAGGACGAGGTTAGCCAGAAGAACAATGCTCTGAAGCAGGTGAGGGAGCTGCAGGCCCAGCTGTCTGAGCTGCAGGAGGACCTCGAGTCAGAGAAGCAGGCGAGGAACAAGGCCGAGAAACTCAAGAGGGACTTGAGTGAAGAGCTTGAGGCCCTTAAAACTGAACTAGAAGACACCCTTGATACAACTGCTGCCCAGCAGGAGCTTAGGTACTTTCCTGTACTGCATTTTTATCTCACTTATTTTACATTTATATCATAGACAGTATCATTAGTATTATTGTTAAATCTACAAGAGAGTTAAGAATTTTCTGTTTCCCTGTCCTTCTGTAGGACCAAGCGTGAACAGGAGGTTGCAGAGCTGAAGAAGGCCATTGAAGAGGAGACTAAAAACCATGAGGCTCAGATTCAGGAGATGCGACAGAGGCACGGCACAGCCTTGGAGGAGCTGTCTGAACAGCTGGAACAGGCCAAAAGGGTAACATCCCTTTCCACAATCAGCCTAATATCACAAGATTATCAAATCCACCAAAGAGAAAGTGACATCAGTATTTGCTGTTGATTATGTCTAGTTCAAGGCTAACCTGGAAAAGACTAAGCAGAGCCAAGAGACTGCCAACAAGGAGCTAGCCAACGAGGTCAAGAGCTTGCAGCAGGCGAAGACCGAGTCCGAACACAAGAGGAAGAAACTCGAGGCTCAGCTGCAGGAGTTCATGGCTCGAGTCACCGAGGGAGAGAGGGCCAAAGGAGAACTGGCCGACCGCACACACAAACTGCAGGTAAGTGTAGAGTGTAGATGCAAACATGTTTGATTCTATAGTTGAATCAGTCCAAGTAAGATTTTTGTTTTGGTTTTAACCTCTCCACGCAGACTGAGTTAGACAATGTGTCGGCCATGCTGGAAGATGCAGAGAGAAAGGGGATCAAGATGGCCAAAGATGTCGCTGGACTGGAGAGTCAACTACAAGACTCACAGGTGATGTCCAATATCCCTGAGCATTGGTTGTCACGCCAAGTTTAATGAATTTTGAATGTTGATCTAACTGGGCTAATATTGGGTATTCTGTAGGAGCTGCTCCAAGAGGAGACCCGTCAGAAACTAAACCTCAGCAGTCGTATACGGCAGCTGGAGGAGGAGAAGAACGCACTGCAGGAGCAACAGGAGGAGGATGAGGAGGCGCGTAAGAATCTGGAGAAACAGATGTTGACCCTACAGGCTCAGGTAGGTCATGTAGTCTCTGGTATAAGAAAACAGTGTTTGGATTATATTTTTGTTTATTTTTATTCTAAATCATGTCTTTTTTTTTCTATTCGCAGCTATCAGAGAGCAAGAAGAAGCTGGAGGATGATGTTGGAACAATAGAGGCTCTGGAGGAGGCTAAGAAGAAACTGCAGAAGGACATGGAGCTGGCCAACCAGCGTCTGGAAGAGAAAACCATCGCCTTTGAAAAGATGGAGAAGACAAAAACTCGCCTACAACAGGAGCTGGATGATCTAACTGTAGATTTGGATCACCAGAGACAGATTGTCTCCAACCTGGAGAAGAAACAGAAGAAGTTTGACCAGGTGAGAAAGCACTTTATTTGACATATTCAGCAGAATTTGGATAGATTAAGTTTGTAAGTTTGTGTTAGATATATCAGAATTTATTCATTTCATCATTCATCAAAATACCAATTTTTCATAAAATGTCCTCCTCCATAGATGCTGGCTGAGGAGAAGAGCATCTCAGCTCGCTATGCTGAAGAACGTGACCGCGCTGAAGCTGAGGCCAGAGAGAAGGAGACCAAAGCTCTGTCCATGACCAGAGCTCTGGACGAGGCATTGGAGGCTAAAGAGGAGCTGGAGAGGATTAACAAGCAGCTCCGTGCTGAAATGGAAGATCTGATGAGCTCGAAGGACGATGTGGGCAAGAATGTGAGTGTTAGGATCAATGAAGTACATACATATTATTATTATTATATACTATGATGATAGAGCAGTAGTTTCACCAATCATACTCTGTTTATCTCCTCCCCATCAGGTCCACGAGCTGGAGAAATCCAAGCGTACTCTGGAGCAACAGCTGGAGGAGATGAAGACTCAGCTGGAGGAGCTGGAGGATGAGCTGCAGGCCACAGAAGATGCCAAGCTGCGTCTGGAGGTCAACATGCAGGCCATGAAGGCCCAGTATGAGAGAGACCTTCAGGGTCGGGATGACCAGAATGATGAGAAGAAGAGAGCACTGGTCAAGCAGGTGCGGAATAACACTTAACACTGAATAACAACATTTTAACAACAGTTTAATCCCGTCAATCTGAAAAACTTCTACTGGCTCCTCCTTCCCAGGTGCGAGAGATGGAGGCAGAGCTGGAAGATGAAAGGAAGCAGAGAGCTCTGGCTGTAGCTGCAAAGAAGAAACTGGAGATGGATTTGAAGGATATAGAGGGTCACATAGAAGGAGCCAACAAGGCTCGAGATGAAGCCATCAAACAGCTGCGCAAGCTACAGGTACAGATTTGATAAATATGTTTGAATCAGTTACACTTCATATATGTTCTCCATTCATACCTCTTCATCTATTACTACCTTCAGGCCCAAATGAAGGACTACCAGAGGGAGCTGGAAGACGCTCGAGCCTCCAGAGATGATATTTTTGCCATATCCAAGGAGAATGAGAAGAAACTCAAAAGTCTGGAGGCTGAGATTGTACAGCTACATGAGGTACAGGATAATAGGATGGTCCCGGTCTTTTTGTTGTGTGCAACACATACTGTGTAATTAGGGTTGTAGAGTGTCGATTTGTGGGTGATAATTTTCTAACAAATCACTGAACATTCCTCTGAATATTAAATGACCTCTCTATGCAGGATCTGGCAGCGTCTGAGAGGGGACGACGCCACGCAGAGCAGGAGCGGGACGAGCTGCAAGATGAAATCTCAAACAGCACCTCTGGAAAGTAAGTTACATTCACCCACCTGACAACAGCACAAACACCAATAAAATATGTAGAGGTGTTCACAAGTCAGAAATATTGAAACAAACCAATGATGACACTAAGTAAAGACAAAAAGTAATCTAATTCTATAATAAGTATAACCAAAGCAGCCTTATATAGGCCCTAATATAGTCTGGTTAAAAACCTGTGTATATGTTTATCACATTCATTTCTAAGCAGCTCCTTTCAGCGAGGACATGTGGTCTTCTGTATCAACAGATGGAGGTGATAGGTGCAGTCACATTTTGACTCCATTGTTTATCTGTGACGTCTCTTCATGTTTGTGTGTAAGGTCCGCTCTGATGGATGAGAAGAGGAGGCTGGAGGCTCGTATCGCCCAGCTGGAGGAGGAGCTGGAGGAGGAGCAGGGTAACATGGAGCTGCTCAATGACCGCTTCAGAAAGACAACCATGCAGGTACAGTGTAATATTTGAAAAAATAAGTGAATTGGCGGGATTAGAGTACAATTTATTAATCATCTTCATCTCCATCCCTTTTTTATACCTTCCTCTCCCTGTTACCTAACACCCCCCACCCCCCTAGGTGGACACCCTGACCACAGAGTTGAGTGCAGAGCGCAGCACAGCCCAGAAGAGCGAAAACGCTCGCCAGCAACTGGAGCGTCAAAACAAGGAGCTCCGGGCCAAGCTGGGCGAGCTGGAGGGTTCTGTGAAGAACAGGTTCAAGGCCTCCATCACTGCCCTGGAGGCCAAGATAGCACAGCTGGAGGAACAAGCTGGAGCAGGAGGCCAAGTGAGAATTCTGCCCTCTCTTCTCCTTGTTTAACCTTCTCAACATTATTGAGCACTTTTAAAAATAATAAACAAGGTTAAAGCATGAGATCGGTATTGAGTTGTAGACAGATAGAACACATGTAGGTGTAGGTGAACATGTAACAGTAAATCCTTCTCCACTGAAGGGAGCGAGCAGCAGCCAATAAGATTGTGAGGAGGACCGAGAAGAAGCTGAAGGAGGTCTGCATGCAGGTGGAGGATGAGCGTCGCCATGCCGACCAGTTTAAAGAACAAGTATGTCTGTCATTGCTAATGTGTAATGTTAACACCGCTGTGATTTGCTGTCCTGTCCACGGACTGTTTAGCCCCATTATTTTAAAAGAGATTTCCATTGTGTTTTGAGCTCTATTGGCAGATCTCTGGTCCCCTGGTCTTTATCTTGGCAATTTCCTCTCCTTACCTTTTCTACAAACCAGATTAGAAACCAGACTAGTAATGTGTGTCTTTTTGTGTGTGTGTGTGTGTGTGAAGGTGGAAAAGGCAAACTCTCGTATGAAGCAGCTGAAGCGCCAGCTGGAGGAGGCAGAGGAGGAAGCCACAAGAGCCAACGCCTCACGGAGGAAATTGCAGAGAGAGCTGGACGACGCCACCGAAGCCAGTGAGGGTCTGAGCCGCGAGGTCCACACACTCAAGAACCGCCTCAGGTACAGTGTGGTACAAGTTTGATGAATAGCAGTGATTATGCTTTTACTTTTTGCTTCTTCTGTTTTTTTCCTTTTGCCTCTGGTGTAAACACTCTCCCTTCACCTCCCTCCTCCTCCTCCTTCTCCTGCAGACGTGGCGGCCCCATCAGCTTCTCCTCCAGTCGCTCAGGCAGACGTCAGCTGCAGGTGGAGGGAACTTCCTTGGACCTCCTGTCTGACGACGAGCTGGAAAACAAGATCACTGACAACAATGCCAATGAGACACCGGTGCCCCAGCCGGAGTAGAAGAGAAGAAGCCTTAACTTTTGCTCTCCCATTTTACATATCACCCCTCAGTCCTATACAGAAATAACCACGACCCTCCCAGCTTGAATAGGGACCCTCTTCTGGCCACGTCTTCAGGCCCTTGCAACCCCTGCCTGGATAGATCTGCGCTCTCCAAACCACACACAGCATGATCTAAACAAGAAAAGCCCATATTCCAGGCCTTTCATCTCAACCCTAAACATTAGCAGACACCAGCAGTTGGACCCCCAACGCTCTCTTTTATGACCCCCCCATAAGGTTATAAGAAGCACTATTTTGCCTTACCCCTCCTTGTCGAGCTGCGGGGCTCTATAAAAGCAACTTCCATCAAAGACTGCTTCAGTAACCCCTAATAACACTCCCTAACCCCTTTGTGCATATGATAGAAATGCAGAGTAAAATTCTCTGATTGAGTTCGGCTCATAATTCAGTGCGTGCACGTGTCAGGATGAGAATTCTCCTCAGTTGGACCAGTAATTAGCTGTTTAAAATGCTTCCAAATGCTAAAATAATAGCATTGCAATATTTGAAAGGAACAGATTGTGATGAATGCAAACAACCTTCTGACTTTATTTTCTCATTAGTCTACAACAGTATGTACACCATATGACTCTGTTTAGTTATATTAGTTGAACTGTAACTGAATAGTATTTTTTCCAGTCCTTTGCCAGGATTGTTTGCTTGCATATGAATATAGAAATGTGACTGTAAGCTGCTTTGTTGCCTCAGTGCTACAACACATTGCTTTTCAGTATTGGTTTCTCAAATGTTTGACAGTGAGTCAGTGTTGACTTGTAATTATTTGGTGTGAGTGCTGAAAGCAGCAATCATACCCATGTTCTCTTGCTTACTTCCTACTCTTCTTCCGCCTCTTCTTCTGTGCCTTTATCACTCACTCAAAACTCAAAACCCATTTATGCCACATATACTGTTCATATATTGAACCATGTGTAATATCATGAAGGTATTTTCATAAAATATTCATAAATTTGCATATGAAATGAGATATTAGTGGAAAGCTGACTTTCTTTGTATGTCTGACTAGAGCTTTTGTGTCACCACGGTGATTGATATGTCAGAGTGTTTGGGACTCTTTGTAGATGGGTGCTACGACTTTTCTTATTGATAACTTTTATACGTTTTGAGTTAAGATTTAAAAACAATCCCATAGACATCAACTGTTTCTATATCTCTGCTATTGTACCCAGTGCAAACTCCATTCACTTTTCAATTCAGTAAAGGCATTTTGAAGGTGTGTGAGACAATGGGAGCATGAAGTGATCAGCTTGTCCTCATCAGAGCAGAAATTTGGGTTGAACTCGGACCAACTGCAGCAGATGATAACGGTCGCTTTTGGCTGATCTCTTCCTGCAGCCAACCGACGATGCTACAGTCACTGCAATGAAGATTTAATCAACGCTCTGCTCCCCTCTCCTGTCCCAAGTCCATGCCAAACCATTTTCATCATCACTCAAATGATTTCTACTCCTGACACAGATCGTTCTCTTTATCATGGATATACAAACCATCCACTCACATAAATACATGTACACATATGCACACACTTGAGAAACTCCATGTGTGACACATTAAAACTCTCACACTCATGTATGTACACACACATGCAAGCCTCATTTGCTGCTTGTCGGACCAAAGTGACGTGGTCAATACTGGTAATCCAGTATTGCTCTCGTTGTATGGGGCACCATCGTCCAATTTTGGGCCAGAATTCGGGGATATTAATTTTGACATCAAGATCCATGTTAATAGCCTATATCAATATTCTATATTAGTATCAACACCATAAATTTTAATCAGTCTGATATCTAAGATCATCATTTCTAGATTAAAGGAATCCAGTTCACCACTGAAAAGAAACACACAAAACTGCTGAGTCTACATGTGTTTTTACTATTTTATTGAAGTGAACATATATAGAATGAAAACGTGAAATAAAAATAAAGGAGAAATGTAAGGATGATCAAACTAGCATGGTGAACTAACAGCAGGTAAAATGAGCAGAGTGATCTAGTAGAAGTAAATAGTTTTAGTCTGTAACTATAATCTAATTGTACTGAATTTTGAGATGTCTATCGATGGTGAAATTAAAGTTTACTTATTTTATCATCAACCCTTGTCACGAGCAGAATGTTAAGACCGGCCTACTGTGAGTTGCGGCAGCTGCAGACGGCATTGTCCTCATTTTCTTTTTCTTTGTCTCAGAGCGAAATATGATCTCTTAATAAACTCTAAATTATTCATCTGGAATACAGGGCGCATATCACATATTCACCTTCCACTATGATCAGCTAAGATATTGTACAAGACAAGATATAACTTGGTGGCGCTAAGACTTAAAGAAAGAATGCATTAATACAAACATGAATCAAAACATACTACTCACAAATCTTAACACAACAAAGCTGATTAACTGATAAAGCTGCAAAAAAATAAATTGTGTTTATCATTAGTGATAAATTAGTGGTAATACAAGACATAAAGAATACTCATTTGATTCCAATACCTATGAGAAACATTATGTCTAACTTCTTTAGTTAAGCTTAGACATGGTCAATACATGGCAGTATGGTTCCATGGCAAATATTTGAATTAATATCCTAGCTTAGCTAACATCATAGAAAATTCAGATTTTCACCAAATTACTTGTAAGCCTTTGATCAATAAAATGGTGTGCTTTACAAAATGGTGAGACAATTATGTCATATAGTTCAAACCTAAAGAGAAGTGTAGTGTAAAGAGAAGTGAATGCTGGATACATTGGAATGTGATATAATTTACGACCAGTGATCTGGTGCAGAGAAAGGTAAATGAGGAGAAGACCCTGGTTACATCTATAGAGCTGAGAAAGTCCAATCTCCATAGTTCTTTTCCAGGTTACTTTCTTGATAAAGTAACAGTTGAATGTTTAATGCAGAGACAAAGTTTGTTGCACAGAATGAAGATTTGGAGAGTGTTTATTCATAAGCTCCATACGAACCAGGGTCCATTAGAATAAACTCTTCTGAGCTGACCTTTGACCTTTGACCATGGCTTGGGAGGAAAATTTCTAGATCGTCTTCTTCACAGAATGTTGGGGAGGCTGGAGAGAGGATGGCGGTTCAGGTCATAATTCTCAGTGACCATGAAGCATGGCTAAGATCTTGAGGCATAAGATTAGTGGTGAAATAACTGCCTGAAAATAATCTACAGAATTTTAGGGGTGGATATTCAATGTAGGGACTGTGTCCTATCAGTATCTGGCACCAGGATAGATTAACTCATTGGGTTGCCAGTTAGTTTTCTTTAACAGGGTGAAGTTTGGATCATGTATCTGTCAGAAAATAGAAATAAAAGCCTTGGCCAGCCTCTTTGTTCAGGGAGGAAAAGGAAGTAGCTCAGGTAAACTGGTTTCCTTTACAGCCTCTGTGGGTGGAGCTGCAGGCTACAACATCAATGGCTTACCGTCAATAAATGTTTGGTACCAATAATTGTGATTGATGAAACTAAGCCATATACATTTTCTATTACTGTAAAAGAATTAAACAAAAAAGTGCCACAATTATGAAGCAAAAATAAAATAAAATCTAAATGTGTTTAAGTCTTGCTGGTTATTTATTCATATTTATTTTGGACCATTTATCTTTGGACATTATCGCGTAAAATTTTCAGTTCGCGACTAAAACTAAATTTCAGATTCTTGTAAAACGTAATCTTTTAAATCTTTCAAAGTTTGACGAGGCACCCAACATTTCTATGGGGGGAAAGTTTTGGTTTTTACAACCCTCCGTGATTCTTTACCGCATCACCGTATGCGCATGCGCCCCGACTATAAGACTGACGTCAGACGCCGACATTAGCACACCATGGTAAGCTCTGTTCGGTGTTGAAGGCGTCATGGCGGGGTCGAAATTTAAAAACCCGGGGGCTTGACAGCGAAACTGCCCTTGTCTTCAAAAGTTTCTCAGAGTTAAAAGACACCGGGACGACCGCGTCCAACAACAGGAGGAGCTCGGAAACGTGTTCAGAAAGGTAAGAGATGCCTCTGATTTAACCGCGAGTTAGCGTGACGTTAATATCCTAGCTAGCAGTTGTGTCGGCGCGTGTCAGGCTCGGAAAGTTTGTTTAACTTTACTGCGCTGTGGGAGTGCGGGCATTTTCAGCATGTTATGTCCTGTTGTTATTAAGTGCCCATATTTAAACACAAATTTACACATTGAAAAAAAAAATTCGGAGTGGTGTGTGATCGCTCAGAGGGACACGGGATTAACCCACAGTGCTGTAAACCTTTATTAGTTATGAACGGATTAAATTCAGAAAGAGAGAAAACGCGTTTGGATAAACATTTTGTACGTATTTCAACTGCTCAAGCGCAATGCGACAGGCCTTGCGGCCTTAAGTACGCGCACTATAGTGGGTGCATTAAACGTGAACATAAACCGCTTTATTTGTTTTACTCTATTTATTATAGGGGAATAAAAACTGAAAGTGCTTTGTCTGACAGCATTATGCATAGGATTCCTACAGAGTAACTTTTTTTATTGAAGCGTGAAAGCCTCTGTTTAACCAGAAACATCACTATATCACTACCAGACTCCACTAACAGCAATTTTACCAAACATGACGCAGAGTTGCTGGAATACCACCGCCTCAAACTTTTAGTTTGTTTGTCATGGTGTGATTTAAATAAAACCACACAATAACACAAACTAACTGAGCAGACCGACCAGATTTTAGGAATTCTGTTTTTGTCAATGGAGCCCAGTAGCAACATACAGGGATGTTTCTGGTTAAACAAAAATGATCTTACATTTTAATTAAAAGGTCCATCTCTGTAGGAGTCCTGTCTATAATGTTGTCAGGCTTTTATAAAAACAATCTGCAGATTTGTGTCCTCCTGCTTTAAAATGGCTGAAGGGATAATATGAACTGAAGTAGAACTTCCACACAGTATGAAGCAGCTGAGGACAACAGATTTGTAGATGAAGGCAGGGTGATTGCTTTAAACAGTTTAAACAAACTTACTGACAGTGAAGTGATCAATTAAGATGGTTTAATTATATGGTAAACATGATCCTGCTATTGGTTTTCATTTTCTTTACTTAGTTTGCTCCTGTTGATGAAATCACTGGTATAAATGGCATCAGATTGACATTGCACTACAAAACTGACATGGTTTTAAGATGTCTGTTATCTTTTGTAAAAATTCTTTGATTATTATTTGAATGATATTCCCACCTGTTTGTGTCTCTCTTCTCACCTCTCCAAAATACCACACAGACACCAAAATGAATTTCAAGTTTGGGGAATTGAGACACTTTTTTTTTTTTTTTTTTTCCTCAACAGGACAATGCCCTCATGTAAGGTGTGGGGGGAAAAAGATGTCAGGAGAGTCTCATCCTTTAAAACTCACCCAGAAAGGTAAGAATTGCCTGTAAAGTAGCTAATGGCCACTAGTTAGTATAGTGACAATGTCATTGTTGTCAGGTGTGTTGGTTCCTGTTTAAAGTAACCTGTTTAACAGGCCTTTGCAGAATATAATGTTGTGGGTTTTTTTTTTTTTAAATCAAGTTTCCACAAAGTCTATATACCTTTTTTATATCACACGTATACAAAAGTGAATCTCAAACTGCTTTTTTTTTTTCTTTCCACAGGTAGCTCTACAAACAAGTAAGACTCATTTTTATTCTTTCTCTGCTTTCTCACAAACAAGCACACATGCATGCACACTGACTTTTACATTCTACCCTTTCTCTCCCTCTGCTGTGTATTCGAGGTGCCTAGCCATGGCTGCTGTGTCATGACTACTTCTGTTGAATGAAATTGAAATGTTTTTCTGTATGTTTTGTGTATTTGCTTGGCTGCAATGCCATGATTGTGCTTTGTACTATGCTACTTTCAAATTTTTTTTGACTGACTGTCTGTCTAGCCAACATAGTCTTCGCATCCAGTTTGAACGTGGCTGCCCAATTGTTTGCCGATTCATCCAAAATGGCCACCCTATTTGTTTGTCTTTCTATTCCCCCCCCCCTCTGTCGAGCAGATAGCTGACCTTTTTAATTGTGTTGGTAGGGATGGAATGAACGGAATGGATGGAATGTTGTCAGACTTTTATAAAAACAATCTGCAGATTTGTGTCCTCCTGCTTTAAAATGCTCCTGTTGATGAAATCACTGGTATAAATGGCATCAGATTGACATTGCACTACAAAACTGACATGGTTTTAAGATGTCTGTTATCTTTTGTAAAATTCTTTGATTATTATTTGAATGATATTCCCACCTGTTTGTGTCTCTCTTCTCACCTCTCCAAAATACCACACAGACACCAAAATGAATTTCAAGTTTGGGGAATTGAGACACTTTTTTTTTTTTTTTTTTTTTTTTTTTCCCTCAACAGGACAATGCCCTCATGTAAGGTGTGGGGGAAAAAGATGTCAGGAGAGTCTCATCCTTTAAAACTCACCCAGAAAGGTAAGAATTGCCTGTAAAGTAGCTAATGGCCACTAGTTAGTATAGTGACAATGTCATTGTTGTCAGGTGTGTTGGTTCCTGTTTAAAGTAACCTGTTTAACAGGCCTTTGCAGAATATAAATGTTTGTGGGTTGTTTTTTTTTTTTTTTAAATTCAAGTTTTCTTCCACAAAAGTCATATATACTACCCTTCTTTCTTTATCATCACACCGTTATACCGAAAAAGTTGATATTCCTCAAACTGCTTTTTTTTTTTTTTTTACTTTCTTTCCACATAGTCTTCGATCCAGTTGACTGTGCAATGATCTCACTGCTTTTTTTTTTTCTTTCCACAGGTAGCTCTACAAACAAGTAAGACTCATTTTTATTCTTTTCTCTGCTTTCTCACAAACAAGCACACATGCATGCACACTGACTTTTACATTCTACCCTTTCTCTCCCTCTGCTGTGTATTCGAGGTGCCTATGGCTGCTGTGTCATGACTACTTCTTTCTGTATGTTTTGTGTAAATGCAATGCCATGATGTGATTCATAGTCTTCGCATCCAGTTTGAACGTGGCTGCCCAATTGTTTGCCGATTCATCCAAAATGGCCACCCTATTTGTTTGTCTTTCTATTCCCCCCCTCTGTCGAGCAGATAGCTGACCTTTTTAATTGTGTTGGTAGGGATGGAATGAACGGAATGGATGGAATGTTGTCAGACTTTTATAAAAACAATCTGCAGATTTGTGTCCTCCTGCTTTAAAATGCTCCTGTTGATGAAATCACTGGTATAAATGGCATCAGATTGACATTGCACTACAAAACTGACATGTAATGATATTCCCACCTGTTTGTGTCTCTCTTCTCACCTCTCCAAAATACCACACAGACACCAAAATGAATTTCAAGTTTGGGGAATTGAGACACTTTTTTTTTTTTTTTTTTTTTCCCCTCAACAGGACAATGCCCTCCTGTAAGGTGTGGGGGGAAAAAGATGTCAGGAGAATCTCGTCCTTTAAAACTCACCCAGAAAGGTAAGAATTGCCTGTAAAGTAGCTAATGGCCACTAGTTAGTATAGTGACAATGTCATTGTTGTCAGGTGTGTTGGTTCCTGTTTAAAGTAACCTGTTTAACAAGCCTTTGCAGAATATAATGTTGTGGGGTTTTTTTTTTAATCAAGTTTCCACAAAGTCTATATACCTTTTTTATATCACACGTATACAAAAGTGAATCTCAAACTGCTTTTTTTTTTTTCTTTCCACAGGTAGCTCTACAAACAAGTAAGACTCATTTTTATGTGCCTAGCCATGGCTGCTGTGTCATGACTACTTCTGTTTAGATAGCTGACCTTTTAATTGTGTTGGTAGGGATGGCCTCCCAACACAATTAGAGCATTTTGTGATCTTTTGATATTTGAATAGTGAGGTTCTTTAGAAGATTGCAGACTGGTTGGAAGTTGTAGGAGAGACATCTGTCCCCTTGATTATTTTCTGGGCTTAAATAGGTAGGAGGAAAAGACTGGTTCTGGTTTTTGCGAATTTTTGTGTGACCAGGAATAGTGAGCCGTTTGGTCAGGGATGGACTGATAGGGTGCAAAGTCCTGAGGGGACTGTCTCAGGGCTCTATATGGACGATCAGACAAGTTTTATGTTCCCTCAGGGAAGATGATTCACTGGTACTTGGATTTTGAATTTCTGTTGGCTTGAGTGTATGTAAGGCAGGGGACGTTTTTGTGTACAATGATTAAGTGGAGCTTGAAAGAGTGGAGTGGAAAGTTTTTGTAATGTCTCTAATTTGGCCTGTTGCCTGTGTAATAGAGGTGCTTTGTCTTGGCTGCTATGATTATGTCTGTTTTGATGAGTATTTGTGCGCTAATGTTTCCTTTTGTAGGTATCTATCTATCGAGTGTATGTATGGATGGATATATATACGCATATGTGTGTGTATGTATTATTCTTGGATAGGTCCCTACTTCTCTCTCTATAGTAGGTCTGAACAATTAATGTTGTTTTAACCATGTTTTATAATATTGAGCTACTTTTTTTTTTCATATTCAGTCTTACTCTAGATTTGTTATATTGACTGTTTTAGACTGTAAACCCATTGGGGTTATTTGTGTTTCTTTCAATGAATTGGGTTTTCTTGCCAAATGCATCACCATACAAACACATTTACACAGTCAAAGCTTTATCACTAATACTATTTATAATTTTAAAAAAATTACAAAGATTCTACAAACCCATGAACTTACCGTAAAGGGTCAAATTTAGCTTTTAATCACTCTACCTTTTGATAGACAACTCTGGTCATCAGAAGCCAGTCAGTCCATGTGTTTGTCCGTCCTACTTAGCTGCATTTCAGGCATTTATTTCATGCGTTTATCGATCAGCGTGGCCATTTTATTTTTTTCCTGGATCTCTAAACAGAAGCTCCTGGTGGATCTACAGTCTACAATAGTAAGTGCTATTTTTTCTTATATGCAGGGTTTTGCTCAGCTGCCGTGGCAAAACTAACCAACCAAATTCTGTTTCAGCCTTCATCCATACTTCATATACAAGTGCTTTTTATTTTCTCTTTCTCTGCCATAATTACTTTGCCTTTCAGCCTTCATCCTACTATTTGGTTTTTTTTTTTTGTTTTTTTTGGGCCGCTGTGCTATCTCTTCTCCATCTACCAATCTATCCCTTTCTTCATCTGTGCAACATCGCTGGTGGTCTGTTTCGAATTTGGCCCGTTCGCCGTCCTTTTAATCATCCAAACATCAAATAGGTGATTATGATTAGACTGATCATCTGGACATCATAGCTGTTTAGATGATCAATCTAATCCTCTAAAAATCTAATATTAACTGTGTTTTTACCCTTTGTAACTGCTGAGCTAGTGATCATAATGAAATGTTAGGTCAGAGCTGGGCTGTAATGTGGTGTAAATTAAGATTAAGTCAGATATCTCTCATCAACCTGTTTTCAGTTGTGTATTGGTGGTGCTTTGTCTTGGTGCTTGTACATTTTGAAGCCTAAGCTCATCTATTTCTATTTTTCCAACTTTTGGATTGCAACCATGTCATCACTTGAAGCAGCATCTGTCTTTGCTGCTTGGCTGTACCGATCTATCCCTTTCTCATTTATCCATCCACACGACAGTAAGACACTAGTGATCGGCAGGTCGCAGGTGAGTAGAGAACCTGCTAGGTCTTTAGGTGGTGCGGTTTTGGAGTCCACTAGCTTAGATAGCTTAGATGACGAATCTAACCAGGATAATTTGCAGACTTTAGATGCTCAGACTGATAGCCTGATCTACTGCATTGAGACTGTCTCCATTCCCCGCCGTACTATTCACAAGTTTCCTAAGTTTCTAAACCACCATGTACAAAACACCACTCCTGCCACTGGTGACAGTGCTAGGTCCCATAAAGTACTGAATAAAAGGCCACTTCAAATTTCCTAACAGAAACACTAGATGCCTCATTCCTATTAATACTTCATCTATAGGTACCTTGCCACACCAGCCTGCTACCAGCAGCTCCAGGCTCAATATGATCCTCAAATTTGGCTTCATAAATATTAGATCACTTTCTACCAAGGCATTATTGATAAATGACTTGATTCTTGAACATAATCTGGATATGGTTGGTCTATGTGAAACATGGCTTAAACCAGATATGTTCCTGCCTTTAAATGAAGCTTCCCCACCTGAGTATGCCAACGCACATGTTGCTCGGGCTACGAAAAAAGGTGGGGGCGTCGCTTTAATTTATAAGTCTTTCTTTGGTCTAACCTCAGCTCTTAATGTCACTTTTAACTCCTTCGAGGCTGTAGTATTGAAACCTTCTCCAGTAGCTTCCGATCCCCATGACCAGGGAAAGAGATTGCAACCACTCAACCTTGTGGTACTTTACAGACCACCTGGCCCCTACTCACAGTTTTTAGATGAATTTGGAAATTTTTTATCATGTCTTGTCACATTTAGTGATGATATCCTAATTATGGGTGACTTTAACATTTACCTAAATAAGGCCTCTGATCCTTTAAATATAGCTTTTTTGGCACTTACTGATACTTTCGGGTTCACACAGTCTGTACATGAACCTACTCACTGTGGTGGTAACACTCTAGACCTGATTCTTTCCCGTGGGATTGAGGTGTCTAATCTGATCATCTCTCCTGTCACATCGGTTATCTCCGATCATTTTATCAAATTTGATGCAACTCTAGTCTGTCCCCCTAAAATTGTCTCTAATATATCTTCCACCAGACACATAGGTCCCGCAACTTTAACTGTTCTTAGTGAGCAACTACCAGAGATCCTGGCCCCTTTTACGACAGCAATTGGTTCTGTTGATAACTGTACCAGGGATTTGAATACAACCTTGTCTAGTCTCCTTGATTCAGTTGCACCTCTCACCACTAAAAGTAAACAGCCAAAGAGGTCCACTCCCTGGTTCACAGACGACACTCGTGCTCTGAAGCAGGCCTGTCGGAAATTAGAGCGCAAATGGCGCAAATCCAAATCAGAAGCTCTGTATCTCCAGTGGCACCAGGGTGTTCTGGAATATAAGCATGCACTGTCTACTGCCAGAGCAGCATATTTTTCAAATTTAATCAATAGCAATAAACATAATCCTAGATTTCTTTTTGACACTGTAGCTAAACTCACTAAAAAGCAGCAAGCTCCTAGTTGCTCGCCCTTTACTGCCTGTGAGTTTCAGAATTTTTTCTGCAGTAAAATTGATGAGATTAGATTAAAAATCAGTTCAGTTTCTCCAGCATCTGCTGCAGAACCGGCTGTGCATCATACTGAGTCTCAGAGAGTTTCTGCTCTGATGAATTTTGACATATGTCTTGATTCATTATCTAAGATAGTACTAGCTTCTAAACCCACCACTTGCCTTTTTGACCCTTTACCGGGTAAACTTTCCAAAGATCTCTGGCCAGTCTTGGGCCCTGCCGTGCTGAATATTGTGAATCTATCGTTGACGACTGGCACTGTTCCTTCTAGCTTTAAAACAGCTGTGGTTAAACCTTTACTTAAGAAACCACACCTTGATCCTGGGTCTTAAGGTAACTATCGGCCTGTCTCAAATCTCCCATTCTTCTCTAAAATACTAGAAAAAGTGGTGTATCAGCAGCTTTCAGCTCATTTAGCTGACAATAATCTATTTGAACCGTATCAGTCTGCTTTTAGGGCCTTTCACTCTACTGAAACAGCACTTGCTAAAGTAGTAAATGATCTGCTACTCTCTTTAGATTCAGATTCCACCTCTCTGCTCATATTACTTGATCTTAGTGCAGCCTTTGATACTGTAGATCACCGTATACTCATGGACCGACTGGAAAATAGATTTGGAATCTCTGGCCTGGCCCTCAGCTGGTTAAAATCTTACTTATCTGACAGAACTCAGTGTGTCTCTTGTAATAACACTGTATCAGCCTTTTCCGATGTGAAATATGGGGTACCCCAGGGTTCTGTTCTTGGCCCCCTGCTTTTCTCTCTTTATATTTCTCCTCTTGGCCAAATTATTCGGAATCATGGAATTAATTTTCACTGTTATGCTGATGATACCCAGCTATATGTGCCTATAAAGGCTGATAATGCCTCTCAAATTAGGGAACTAGAGATCTGCTTGTCATCTGTTAAAAGCTGGATGTCTCAAAACTTCCTGCTTCTTAATTCAGACAAAACGGAAATGCTGGTTATTGGCCCGGCTCCATATAGACACCAGTTCAATCATCGTAACTATATCCCTTGACAACTGTTATCTCTCAAAGTACAACAGCCAAAAATCTGGGTGTCACACTTGATCGTACTCTTTCCTTCGATCAGCATATTAGACATTACAAAGACCGCCTTTTTTTCACCTACCTAATATAGCTAGGATTCGGTCTTTGCTTTCCATGGCAGACACTGAAATTCTAGTCCATGCCTTTGTTTCTTCTAGACTGGATTATTGTAATGTTTTGCTTTCAGGACTACTGCGTGCTAGCACTAAAAGTCTGCAAATGGTCCAGAATGCTGCAGCTAGAATGCTGACCAAATCGAGAAGGTTTGACCATATTACCCCGGTTTTAGCCTCCCTTCACTGGCTCCCTATTCATGTTAGATCAGACTTTAAAGTTCTCTTAATGACTTATAAAATTCTAAATGGGCTAGCCCCCTTATACCTGTCTGATCTTCTTAGCCCTTATATTCCCTCCCGTGCTCTGCGTTCTCAGAGTGCAGGGCTGCTGTCTGTCCCTAGAGTCAAAAAGAAGTCAGCAGGCTGCAGGGCCTTCTCCTATCGGGCCCCCTTCCTCTGGAACAACCTCCCTAGTGATATTAGACAGGCTGACTCAGTTGAGGCCTTTAAATCCAAACTAAAAACTCATCTTTATGCCTTAACTTTTAACTAGCACATTATTCTGGTTCCTATTTCAGGATACCATTTTTCCCTTGGCGGGTTGGGTCAGTCTCAATGCATCAGTTAAGATTAATAGTTAGTAAATGTTGTCCATGATGTCCTGCCGATGAGATTATTATTAACTGTCTTAATATCGCTGCATCACTTTAACTGTGTGTTCTTCCCTCAAGCACATTACTGCCCAGGCTGTGCTTCTCTCTCTCTCTCTGCTACTGTCTCTCACTGCAGGGTTCTGCCTCCAGAGCTGGAGAGTCTCCTGCTGCTCCCATGATCCAGCTCAACCCATGATGCAACAATAATTAAACATTTACTAGTGTTATTGATAGTGTTAGTGCTACTAATGTACCATTGTTTGTCATTATTATTCCTTTAGCTATAATAATAATAATAATAATAATAATAATAATAATAATAATAATAATAATAATAATAATTATTATTATTATTATTATTATTATTATTTACATTTTGACCTAGTCTGTGTATCTGCAATGTTGTCTTTCTCCTACCCCATCCCCCACCCCACCCCTCTCTCGCTCTGTCTAAACCCAACCGGTCGAGGCAGATGGCCGCCCACCTTGAGTCCGGTTCTGCTCGAGGTTTCTGCCTCTTAAAAGGAAGTTTTTCCTTGCCACAGTCACCTAGTGCTTGCTCATGGTGGGATCTGTTGGGTTTTTCTCTGTAAATCTTATAAGATAAAGAGTACGGTCTAGACCTGCTCTATATGTACAGTGCCTCGAGATAACTTCTGTTGTGAATTGGCGCTATATAAATAAAATTTGACTTGACACGACTGCCATGAGTAAGTGTATAGACTATAGACCCCTACTGGGTTGTGTGCTGTAGTTGAATAGTTTCCAAAACCAGACAAGGATCCTTCTGGTTTTTTTGAATCAGCTGGCCATGGTATGCTATTATGAGTTTACTCCAAGACACATTCTATAATTGAATATAATTTTGGCAAGAAAGAAAGCATGTTTAACATTACCACTTGTGGATGGTGTGTGTCTGGGTGTGAATTTCGGTGTATCTAGCATTTCAAATTGTCTGCTTTGTCAGTGGTCTACAGCCACATCTTACTGTGAAACACGTGAAAACCATATTAGGAAACTGCTTCCTTTTGCCAATGTGACAACAGCAGCTGTTGAATGTTGGAAAGCTGCATGATGAGAAAAGGAGACTGGGGGGAAAATGCAGTGGGATTGTTTGTTTGCCAAATGAAGGTTGATGTAGAGAGCGGAAGCTGCAGAATTGGGAGCTGAGGGGGAACTTTGTCTAGACAGCTAGGTAATAGCTGTTTCCTGTGTACAAAATCAGGACATTGGATTAAGCTTTGTCCTGAATGACTCTCTGAGCTGGCCAGTCATGTCCGTCAGATTGTTGATTCTGGACAGCTATAGATGATGGGCAACACAGGCGCCTGCTAGCTGGGGGTTGAGGGGGGCATCAAATCCTGCTTAGTCATCTTAGCAGGTTGCCAGCTCTGTGTTTTGGGCCAATAGACAGACATGTTGAATTTGAAATTAGTCAAACAAAAGGTGAAAACAAAGAATTAAATGCTACGGTTTTTGTCATTCAAGTGACAAACCTAGATATATGGAGCCTAAGGGCATCTAGATTAAGGAGCTAGGTAATGTCACATGTAAAACCAGCTATATTATAATCTTAAGTATTTGGCCTAGCATGACCCAGGGAGGGGATATTATGGAGTTTTCTCCAGTATTATCAGGGAATTCCCGACACCAAAATCCCTTATGTAGCAAAAAGGTCAGCTGTGGCACTCACGCCCTTATTTAGTTTTGACAATTCAGCCCTGTCTCAAGAGTCCTGTCAATTTAAATCGGGTTCCAATTGGCACCAATCTTTGAAGTAAGCTTCTTAATACAAGTTTTAATACTTGTGCTGAAAAGGCTGGCCTTACTCAGGCATTGTTAGATAAATTACAGGAACAAGATTGTCTCATTGTAATGTTTTAGATGAATAGCACAAGCCCCATATGGTGACAGAGGTTGCATGTGGATCAGCAGTTTCTTGTGACCCTAGAAAAATCTGTGAGGGAGGCTGTGACCCAGAGAAGTTGTCCTGGACTGGAAGAAGAGGAAGACGAGGCTGTACCAAACCCTCCTTGACAATGATGCGTCCATGCCACGTGATTGATGTCTGCAGGTGTGTTTTCTCAGATATATTATCCACTTTGTATTCTTTGGTTGCTTTATACTAATTGTGTTTTTTTTTTTGTTGTTGGTTTGTTTTTTTTTTGTTTTTTTGTCAGATATCCAACCTTCAGGAAACTTTGTTGTGGCTTCACCAAGCCCTGCACACTGCCTTGACCTCCTGACCTCCAGCACCCACAAGTTTGCAAACCTCTCTGCAAAGTGGCATACCAACATTGCACAACTCGGTTAACTAAACATAAACTATGGCCATTAATGAATAATGTAAACCTGACATTATGCATCTTCTTTGAACACAAATCCTGCAGACTTTTGCACAAACTATGTCCCACATAACCAGCAATGGACTCCTCTACCCATGTCCCTCAAAGTGCTTAAGAGGCTCTTTCTTGCCATCAAACTCGGCACAACACAAACTGGACACCCATCTGAATAAAATGCAACCACAACAAAATTGGTAGAAGGACATTCTGTAACTGTATTTGTGATGATGATGCTCTGAAGTGGGTATTCAGACCATAGATAATGTACTATGACTCCAAAAGTTAAAAGTTGCATTGGTATCTGAAGTACATGTATGCTCCTATGTTGGGTATCAAGTAAAATCATTGCTTATTTCCTAATTTGTTTGGTTTGCCTGGTTTTTTTTTTTTTTTTTTTTTTTCCCCCAGTTATCATGCTAACAACAACAAAATGCAACACTTGTTTGCCCAGACATAGCCTTTGTGAAATGCACAGTAGTTGTCCATGTTTGTTTAACTGCTATAAAAGTTGCAGAGTTTCCCATGTTCACGAGGGAATGGTATGTAGGTTATATCTTTGTCTTTTACTGAGGTCACTTAATCGATGAAATATTTTCCTCTCCAGTTCTTTAGTCCCATATGCTGGTGGAAGCTGAGCAGCTTAAATGACAGGGATAAATTGATGGGAAGAGTGCACAAAGTAACTGCATTTCACCATAACATACTCAGATTTTGTGTGTGATTTAGGTATTTTGACTCTGTTCATTCAGCACTGTCTTTACTTATCCTGTAGGATAGATTGTAGTGTGTACTGTGAAAGTTTACGTGCCGTAGCAATTTAAATGCTGATAAAATCCACTGGTTGAACCTGTTAAGATGCCTAGTCAAAAAAATAAAATAAAATAATATATATATATATATATATATATATATATATATATATATTATATATATGTGTGTGTGTGTGTGTGTGTGTCTAAAACAACCTGTAGTTAGTCTGTTTGCTAAAACTGCCTTGTCAGTCCTATTGGTTCTAACTGATGCTGAAGATAGATATTTTCTAACTGTCCTCAAGAGTTTAATTTCAACATTCTGTGTGTCCCTAGTGGAATTATAAGTGGTGGCAAGGCAAATCTACTTCTGATTCAGATGTTATTTCAGTATTGTGCCTCTTTAAGCTTGGTAATCTTTGAAGGTAGCGTTGTCTCCTCTGTTGGATGTGTTTGCGAGATTAGCTCAGCTGTTGCTAATGCTAACCTACCTAGTTAACAATGAGTTCTTGGCCACATTATATAAAGAGCTTAAAATTCAGTTTCTGAATATTATTCTTAGTTTAAGAAACAAGGTCTATAATGGCCAGCTTTAATGCAATTTTCTCCTTTGAGGAGTCAATGTAAAACTCAGATGTCTTCCACCTCTACTTCCCTGACTACAGAGAGGATGACAGAACAGTGGACACACAGTTTAACATGATGGACTATAGGACAGCTTTTAACTCTGCTGGACAGGTGAAGAGTTTCACAGATTTTAATTTTGCAGTTTTAATTTGTATCAGCCTATATTTCAAATGATATTTTTTCATCCTCCTGCAGGTTTTGATGGTCAGACTCTGACACAATCTGAACCAGTGGTTGAAAGGCCTGGAAAATCCCACAGACTTACCTGTACAGCCTCTGGATTCACATTCAGCAGCTATGACATGGTTTGGCTCCTGGAAAAGGACCAGCGTACATTACCTGGCAGGATGATTGTAGTAGTACCAGCAAATCCTACTCAGTCAGTCCAAGGCCGGTTTACCATCTCCAGAGACGACAGCAGCTGTATCTGCAGGTGAACAGTCTGAAGATTCTGCTTTTTATTATTGTGCTCGAGAGCCACAGTGACCGGAGTTGGTTGAGCAGCTCTACAAAATCCTACAGTACTCATCTTTTGGGCCGGTGGAGTCCAAGTATGACTCTTTTTTTTTTTTTTTTTTTTAAATTAGCATATTTAATTTTGTGTAGAGTTTATATTAATTGTTTTGTTTTATACACATTTACATAATTTACATATATTTGTGAAATACGAGCTATGACTATTAAATAAGGAGACTGCGCCTATGGGGATAAAATCATGTAGTTCAGTCACACAGTGTTATATTAAAGGTTGGATATTCATGCACAACTGCTGTAAATTTCCAATAAGTGGCATCTTTGATTCACTTCGCGTCACTGCTAGCTACTGACTAAAGTGCATGTGCAAAACAGCAGCTAAAACTTTTCATGCATTATATGGGAAAAACTGCATGCATGTGTGTTTGAATGGCACAAAAGATTTTGTGAAGGCAGAGAGGATGTCCTAGACAATGAACGTTCTAGGCGCCCATGCACATCAAAAGCTTTTGAAAACATTCAACAAATTGAACAAATCGTTCGAAAGTGATCAACGACTCAGTATGAGAACGATAGCAGAAGTGGTCTCCATTGATAAAGAGACAGTTCAGCAAATTTTGCATGAAAATTTGAACGTGACAAAAGTGTGGGCCAAAGTTATCTCAAAACTTCTGATTCCTGTTCAAAAGGAAAACCACTTTCTGGACCAAAAACAAATCACAGTGCTTGATTACCCTCCCTATTCACCTGATCTAGCACCGTGTGACTTTTTCCTAAGATCAAATCTGTGCTCAAAGGAACATGTTTTGAGTCTGAGTCAGAAGTTGGATACTCTGGATACAGTGGATTTTTATTTTTTGCTATTATGAGACTGAAGAACAAACAACTAATCCTGCAGTACAATTTCTTTTTCTAGTCTAGTTTAAGTGTTTACAAAAAAAGTAAAATGAATATTTTCTGTGTGGAGATAAAGTTTCAATGATGCTACAGCAACATAATAATCACTGTCATCTTTTAATTTCAGAGCAATGTCTAAAAACAATATGTGAAAAATAGTTCCAGTTTTGTCACTTTTTAAAATCATTCTGTTCTACAGTAATCCTAAAACTACTGCAAAAAAAAGAAAGTTTCAGTTTCTAGCTGTTTTCCTCTCTGGGCTTCATGTTTTTCTGTCATCCAACATCGGCCAGTGTTACAGTTAAAAGTCATTTATGCAAATCTGTAGGGCTGCCGCAGAAACATTTTATACTACATATACTATTCACATAATCCAGGCTGCTGTCAGTACTTATAGTTGCAGCAAATGATTTAATAAGTGTAATAAACACAAAAAGGAATGAATTAAAAAATGCTGCAGTAACAAAATTTGAAGTTCATCATGAATCTGATGTAGGAGGTGTTGACAGTAAATAAATTTCGCTCAGGGAAACAGTTGACATCAAATATAAAAGGAAGTCAGTGATTTGAAGACATACAAAGGTCACTGTAAACATGGTTTATGGAACATTAACATTCCTGCTGGTTTCTCCTTTATTTCCATGTGTGTAAATAATCATTGTGCTGATTTTAAGGTTTCCATTATCCACAATGAAAAAAGTAGTAATAATGATCCATATCCCTGTTTACAACTATACTAGAATGTAATGTTTTAATGATGAAATATTTTCAGTACAACACATTTAGTAGTTTACTGCAAATGTAAATATTAACAATTGTTTAAATACTGTGAATGCAGGGACATGTTACTGAAATCAGGGTGATTTCTAGGCATATTGTCTTCTGCAGATGTAATAACACTGAAAAGACTCTTCTCTTGGCTCCAGGTAGACCAATACTGATGCTTGATGTGTTTGATTCTGTGCAAACACACTGACCTTCCTTGTTACTCAGCTATAAAAACTTCCCATCAGACTGTCAGTAGAGTTCACAGCACCGTCAGTTTCACCATCAAACATGTTTTCTGTAGCTCTGCTGCTGCTGTGAGCAGCTGGATCCTGTGACTCTCTGGATTTGTCATAGTGAGCGTTTCTTCTTTTGATGTATAACTTTATAATTTATCAGAAAACATTTTCTTCTTTTAACAGATGTGAAGTGTGTACAGTTGACACAGCCAGCCTCTGTGACCGTGCAGCCAGGTCATCACCTGTCAGGTCTCTTATTCTGTTACTTGTTATTCTGTTATTCTGATCCACCACATACTACAAAGATTCACTAAAGAACGAGTTCAGTATCAACACAGACTCTTCCAGAAACACAGAATGTGCAGCCTGAAGACGCTGCTGTGAATTACTGTGTCAGACACAATTATACAAACCATCTGTAGACCTGAACAAAAACCCCTCAGTGCCTCAGCACTTGTAACATGAAGCCACCAGAGGAGGAGCCCTCAGACCACTAATGATTTCACACCAGTTCACTGAGTTAAACAGTCTTTGAATAGAAAGTTTTAGCACAAAAAAATGTGGAAATAAAATAGATTTTTAATTCTGATACTAATTAAGGACATTCATGGAAGCTGATTTTAAATTGTTGATAAATTCATAACTCACTAAATTTGAGACAACTTCCTAAAATGTGTTTTGCATTAAGTTTAAAAGATAACACAAATGAATGAGTTTTCAATTTAGTAAGATATTACAATTTGCTTTCATTTCCAAGTGAGATAAAATTATGACACATCATCTTAATAAATGGTGGAAGATCTTGCAAAATGGTTGTGCATGAATCCTCTATTTAATTGTAATTGGAACCTTTTATTTTAAAAGCAACATAATGTGAAATTATCTAAATCACAACAGCATTAACAACTTCAGTCCTCTTTAGTCAAACTCACTGTGATAGCATTGATCAAAAATGCAAGTTAATCTGACTTTATGCACTGTCTAGTTTTATGTTTGTACTTAAATAATTACTTTCTTTCCCCTGATGGGTTGAAAATGGTGTGACTTTTAATGTGACAAAAATCCAAAGTAAAATATAATGAGCATGTTTTTTTTTTTCCAAAATATAATTTAACATACTCAACTTTGAGGTAAATAAAAATTAATTAATGATCGATAATGAAGAAAAAACATCTTAAGTAAGCAAATAATGGATGAATGCCAATAAACACCATACATTATTCCAGTCACCAACTGTAATGAATCCAATCAAATCATCCAATGTGACGAGTCAATGCACTCAGTTCCACCTTATCTGACTGCAGAGACGATGACCGAGAACAGTGGACACACAGTGTAGACAGGACAGCGGCTGTGGCTCAGGAGGTAGAGCGGGTTGCACACTAATCGGAAGGTCAGCGGTTTGATTCTTGGCTCCTGCAGTCCATGCCGAAGTATCCTTGGGTACCCCACGTTGCCCTCGATGTTTGTAACATCGGTGTGTGAATGTGCTAGTGCATGGGTGAATGTGACGCGTAGTGTAAAGTGCTTTGAGTGGTCGATACGTCTAGAAAAGCGCTATACAAGTACAGTCCATTTCACTGGTACTGGTGAAGAGTCACAGAGTTTAATTTTCGATCAACTATGGTTGTACTATGCTCATTACCATGTACAGTTCATGAGTTATTAGGCGTTATACAATGCATTAAAGTCTCTGGAGCCCAGTTCACTCCCACTGTATTTATACAGCAACTCTCCTGATTACAGTACAGACTCCACTCAGAATGTAAAATCCTGCACAGTGGTTAACTGACACTGATGTAGTAAAAACAATTGACATAAAAGCAGTCACACACATTTTTACTTTGTTTGCCTTTTGCCAAAGACAATCAGACATAGAATGAGGATCCCTGACTGGAACTGAACTGGAGACCTTGCAGTTATATGGTGTGGTATAGATTGTAGATTTCAGTTGTGAAAGATAATTCCTTTATTTTACTCAAGTACAGTAATTTCCTATTTTAAGGCCATTTTGTTCTTTATTTGGCTGTTTTCATTTTCTGCTTCTACTTAACATTTCAGAGGAACAGTGTATCAGTGTACCACTGCTTTTATCTGACAGCTATGGAAACTTAATAAAATTATAATTTAACCTAAAAAAAAAAAACACCATTAGCTCAAATAGAATTAAACAAGTAGCTCCCAATCTGATTTCGCCTTTGAATTTCTCACATGGTTTTATTTAAATACACTGTTTGAGGTGCCAGTTCTTCATAGCAGTGCACCCCTGATGCTGCCAGAAGTTCCTGGCAGTCTTCTCCTCCAGCTTCTCCTCCGTTCCTCGTCCCCAGCGTGTTTCCACACCGCTGTGCCTCCCTTGCGTCCCTGGCTGTTTCCTCGCCCTGTCTCTCCTGTGTGCTCTCCCTGTGCTCCAGGTCGCTCACGTGGTCTCTCCTGTGGCGTTCCTCCTGTTCCCCTGGTCCCTGCCTGGTCGTCCTGGCTCTCGAGCTCCAGCCCGTCCTCCCGGCTTCCCTCGTCTGCCTTCTACCTGCACTATTCCCCGGGCCCCGCTCTGGTCACGGACCCAGACCCCGCCAGACCCACCGCTCTTTTGGCGGCCTCTTTGTGTTCTTCCCCAGCCCTTTTGGCTCCTTGTTTTCTTTGGACAATAAACGCCCTGGTGAATCCGCATCCTTGAGTCCTCCCTTTTTCAGCGCCAAGGCGCTTCTTAACAGAAGAACTGGCCACAGAATGGACTCAGCGGACAATCTCACCGGGGTGGACCTGAGAGACTTCATCCGGCAGCAGAGCGCTCGTCTCCGCCAGCATGAGCAGGCCCTCTCCCTGCTGCAGGCTGAGAACCAACACGTCCACACGAAGCTCAACGAGCTGTCCGCTGCCGCGGCGGTTCCCTCGGCCGTGGCCACTGCCCCACGCTCCCCTGAACCCCGCCTACCTCACCCCGAGGTCTACGACGGCACCCTGGGGAATTGCCGAGGCTTCCTGCTCCAGTGCCAAAACGTCTTCGCCCTCAAGCCGCTGTGTTATGACACCGAGCACAAAAAGATCAGCTATGTGGTCGGGCTGCTACAGGGACGCGCCCTCGCCTGGGCAGAGGCAGAGGGCTCCCAGAGACCCTGGAGCACTCGCTCCCTCAACGACTTCCTGACTCTGTTCCGAGCGGTGTTCGACTTGCCCGATCACGCTGGCATGTGCCAGGCCTCGTGGCAGACTACGCGGTGGAGTTCCGGATCCTGGCTGCGGAGACCGGGTGGGACGAACCCGCCCTTCGGGGGATCTTTATCCGGGGACTCGCCGCCCGGGACGAACCGTCGACGCTGGACGCTCTCGTCTCCCTCGCGGTGCGCCTGGACAACCGCCTTCGGGAGAGGCGGAGGGAGAAGCACGCCACCTCCAGCAGCCGGCCGGCTCCACCGGCCCCTCCTCCTCGGCGTCTCCGGTCTTCCACGGCCCCTGGCGGGGAGCGTGGATCATCTCCCGACCCCTGTGAGCCCATGCAGCTAGGCAGGGCACGCCTCACCCCGGAGGAGAGAGAGTCACGGGTCAGGGAAGGTCGATGTATTTACTGTGGTGTCCCTGGTCATTTCATGTCTGCCTGCCCGGTCCGCCCAAAAGGGCCGGGCTCACCCCTAGTGCCGAGGTTAGTGGTGAGCAATACTATTGGCAAGAATAAATCCCGGTTGGTCCTGCCCCTCACTATTAATTTTGCCCAGTCTTCCTTATCTGTCTCTGCTCTTCTAGACTCCGGAGCTGATGGGAATTTTGTGGAGGCGGCCTGGTGCGCTAAGAATCGCATACCCCCCGAACCCCTGGAAGTCCCCCTAGTCGTCACCGCACTTGATGGTCACCGCCTCGCCCACGTCACCCATTGCACTCCCCCTCTAGAAGTTATAGTTTCTGGCAATCACCGCGAACACCTCCGTTTTTTTATTCTCTCCACTTCCTCCACTTCGGTGATCCTGGAGTTCCCCTGGTTCCAGCTCCACAATCCCCACATAGACTGGCGGGGGGGGTCGGGTGCTGGGCTGGAAGCGCCATGTGCCACGCTGTCTGTTTACAGTCGGCGCTTCCACCGGCGCCTGGCGTGACCGCTCCGGTTCCGGATTCCCCCGACCTCAGCTCTGTGCCCCCCGAGTATCACGACCTCGCACCCGTCTTCTGCAAGCACCGCGCCACGTCACTCCCCCCTCACCGTCCGTACGATTGCTCCATTGACCTCCTTCCGGGCGCGTCATTCCCCTCCAGCAAGCTGTACAGCTTGTCGCGGCCCGAGAGGGAGTCAATGGAGCAGTATATCCGAGAGTCTCTCGCCGCGGGTCTCATCCGGCCCTCTTCTTCTCCTCTGGGGGCCGGGTTCTTCTTCGTGGGGAAGAAGGACGGCTCTCTTCGGCCATGCATAGACTACCGGGGTTTGAACCGCATCACCGTGCACAATAAGTATCCGCTTCCCCTCCTGAATTTACTAAACTAGACCTGCGCAACGCATACCACCTGGTCCGAATTCGGGAGGGGGGCGAGTGGAAAACGGCTTAACCAACGCGCCCGCGGTGTTCCAGCACCTGATTAATGACGTCCTCCGGGACTTCCTCAATCACTTCGTCTTCGTGTACCTTGACGATATCCTCGTGTTTTCCCCCACCCTTGAAGCCCACCAGGTCCATGTCCGCTCTGTCCTCCAGCGACTCCTGGAGAATCAGCTGTATGTAAAAGCTGAGAAGTGCCTCTTCCACTCCACCACCGTCAGCTTCCTGGGGTTCTGTGTGGGGCCAGGACAAATCCTGGCCGACCCCGAGAAGGTTAAGGCGGTGGTGGCGTGGCCCCGCCCCTCCACCCGGCGCAAGCTCCAACAGTTTCCTGGGCTTCGCTAACTTTTACCGGAGGTTTATCCGGAACTATAGCCAGCTCGCCTCCCCGCTCACCCAGCTCACCTCTCCTGCTAAGCCCTTTCACTGGACTCCCCCGGCTGAGGCGGCGTTCGTTAAACTAAAAACTTTATTTTCCACCGCCTCTATCCTGACCCAACCTGATCCCTCTAGACAGTTTATAGTAGAGGTAGACGCCTCAGTCTCCGGGGTGGGGGCCGTCCTGTCCCAGCGAGCCGAGGAGGACGGCAAACTCCATCCCTGCGGCTTCGTCTCCCGCCGACTGTCCCCGGCGGAGCGGAACTATGATGTGGGGAACAGAGAGCTCCTGGCGGTGAAGCTGGCACTGGAGGAGTGGCGACACTGGCTGGAGGGGGCGGAACAGCCATTCATAGTTTGGACAGACCACAAAAATCTCTCCTACATCCAGTCTGCCAAGCGGCTCAACTCCCGCCAGGCACGCTGGCAGCTGTTTTTCACCCGTTTTAATTTCACATTGACTTTCAGACCAGGAACCCGCAACGCTAAGCCTGATGCGCTGTCCCGCCAGCACTCTCCCGACGAAGATACGCCCTCTCCAGCCACCATCGTGTCGCCCTTCCGGGTGCTCGGGGCCGTTACCTGGGAACTCCAGAGCCAAATCCAGGAGGGACTCCGCACGGACCCTGACCCAGGTAACGGTCCCCCTAACCGTGCTTTTGTTCCCCAGGGAGCCCGTTCCGCCGTCCTCCAGTGGGCTCACTCCTCCCGCTGGTCCTGCCACCCCGGACTCTCCCGGACCCTGCATCTCCTCCGGCGGTTCTTCTGGTGGCCCACTATTGAAGAGGATGCTCAGCGTTTCGTGGCAGCCTGCTCGCTCTGTGTCCGGGGAAAGGCCTCACACCGCCCACCTGCGGGACTCCTGCGCCCCCTGCCCGTGCCCTCCAGACCCTGGTCTCACATAGCCTTGGACTTTATTTCTGGTTTGCCCCGCTCCCATGGTAACACCATCATCGATCGCTTCTCTAAATCCCCAAGCTCCCCTCAGCCTCCGAGACAGCCCAACTCTTCGTCACCCACGTGTTTCGTCTCCATGGTATCCCCTTGGACATTGTCTCCGACCGCGGACCCCAGTTCACCTCCCGGGTCTGGAGGGCCTTCTGCCGGGCGCTGGGAGCCACAGTGAGCCTTTCCTCGGGCTACCATCCCCAGACCAACGGGCAGACCGAGCGGGCTAACCAACACCTCGAGTCCACGCTCAGGTGTGTCTGTGCAGCGGATCCCTCCTCCTGGTCGGAGCAGCTTCCCTGGGTTGAATACGCCCACAACACCCACACCTCTGCTGCCACCGGCCTCTCCCCCTTCGAAGCCTCACTAGGTTACCTGCCCCTACTGTTCCCGGCCCAGGAGGAGGAGATAGCGGTCCCGTCCGTTCAGCATCACCTCCGCCGCTGTCGCCGCACCTGGCGTCGGACTCGCCAGGCGCTCCTCCGGACCACCGAACAGAACCGTCGGACCGCTGATCGCCACCGGACCCTGGCTCCCCAGTACCAGGTTGGACAGTCAGTGTGGCTGTCCACCAGGAACCTTCCCCTGCAGTCCACCTCCAGGAAACTAGCTCCGCGGTACATCGGCCCTTTCCGCATCCTGGAGGTGGTCAATCCGGTGGCCCTCAAGCTGGACCTTCCCCCCTCCATGAAGGTCCACCCCGTCTTCCATGTGTCCCAGCTCAAGCCCCACCTCGGCGACCCACTGCAACCTCCGGCCCCCGCTCCGCCCCCTCCGCAGATCATCGACGGAGCGCCGGCATATACTATCAACCGCCTCCTCGATGTCCGGCGGAGGGGACGGGGCTTCCAGTACCTGGTGGACTGGGAGGGGTATGGGCCGGAGGAGCGCAGCTGGGTTCCCACCGCTGATATCCTGGACCCGACATTAATAAGGGAGTTCCACGCCACACATCCGGACAAGCCCGCACCACGGGTGTTGCCCAGCTGACATTGGCGACTGCCGAGAGGCAGTCGTTAAGGAGGGGGGGGGGTACTGTCATGATGCGGCAGCTGGGGCCGCATCGGGGAGGGTTCAGGGATTATTTTCTGTTTTGTGTTCTTTTCTCGTTTGCTGCAGGCTGGGAGGCGGAGCCGGAGGTTGAGTTCTCTGAGTAGCGACGACCAGGCACACCTGCGCAGCCTCTCACACCTGTCTCCACTTTCCCCTCATCACTCTCCCTATTTAACCTGCCCTCTGTTTTCCCTCCCTCGCCAGTTCTTCATAGCAGTGCACCCCTGATGCTGCCAGAAGTTCCTGGCAGTCTTCTCCTCCAGCTTCTCCTCCGTTCCTCGTCCTCCGTTCCCCGTCCCCCGTCCCCAGCCCCCAGCCCCAGCGTGTTTCCACACCGCTGTGCCTCCCTTGCGTCCCTGGCTGTTTCCTCGCCCTGTCTCTCCTGTGTGCTCTCCCTGTGCTCCAGGTCGCTCACGTGGTCTCTCCTGCGTTATTCCCCGGGCCCCGCGCTGGTCACGGACCCAGACCCCGCCAGACCCACCGCTGTTTTGGCGGCCTCTTTGTGTTCTTCCCCAGCCCTTTTGGCTCCTTGTTTTCTTTGGACAATAAACGCCCTGGTGAATCCGCATCTTTGAGTCCTCCCTTTTTCAGCGCCAAGGCGCTTCTTAACACTCTGTAGGTTGGGAACAAATGAACTAAAGTACTTGACTGGAAATGTAGTTCAGGTAGTTCAAACTTTACTTGTAATGAAGTATTTTTACATTACGTGAAGGATCTGAGTACTTCTTCCACCGCAAAATCATTGTTATCTTAAATGTTTAATTAAACCAAAATCATCAAATGATTTGGATGTTGCTGCTTGTCCGTGAAGTAGTGAGAGGGAACAGCTTGACCACTGAGGAGGATAGGAACCGTCGTCACTTTCTTCTGAACACGCAGCGACGGGAATGTGTTGTGCTCTCTCTCACACAGGAGATAAAGTGTTTGTAATGCGCCGAGTTGTGGAAACAACCTCCTGTAATCCTTCATCATGTGACTCATAGTAATAATCACTTCATAATGAAGGAGCACGAGAGACAAAGGCAGAGAAGGAGAGCTGGCCAACCAGTCAGACCACAAACTTTCACCGACACACACCTCAGCATCCTCCGGTAAGTGTCATTGTAGACTTGTTCTAGGAGTGGGACAAGACAGGTTTTAATTGTTTTATTCTTTATATTGGGAAGTCATGAATGGGACAAAACTCTGTAGCTGTGCCACAGTTAATTAATCTCACTTGAAATGTAGTTTAACTCTGCATTTTAGTGGCACTTTGACTAAACTCTTGTAAACTTCAGCTGCTCCTGGGTCAGTGTGCCTCCCTGTTAACATGCGCCGCAATCTGCTATAAATAGGCCTGAGGTGGTTCAGAGAAAAGCATTTGTTATCAGCTGGTTTCAGAGACAAAAACCAAACGGCAACAATGGGCACGGTTAATTGCAGGGTTCAGAAAATTACCCGACCACAGTTGTGACCTTCACTCATTCACTGACATCAAATATTCAAATGCAAATCAGCCGGTGAATCACAGCCAAGACAGCTGTCCCTATAAATACGGACACAAACCGTCCTGTTCTCCTCGCAGGAGCCCGACAGAGGCGATCCTGCTGAGCGGGAGCAGAGGGAGAGAGAGAGAGCGAGAAGAGAAGAAGAGTTAAGTGCTTTTGGAGGGAGAAGAGCGTGAAGTCGTATGATGTCCTTAGTGGGCGCGCAGCCTTTCATCAAACCAATGCAGTCATCGCCCTCAGTTTCGCCTGGCATCCAGAGGAGACACACGCTCCCCGCGAGCGAAGTGCGGCCGCTCAACACGCAGGATGCCATTAGCGTGTTTGAAATCGAGAGAGAAGGTGAGTGATCGATCTGTATCGCTTATGTATCGGGGCAGAAATCTGTTCTGAGTGAAAAGAGGAATTACGGTGAAGTGTGCGTAAAACCATTTCTCGCGCGGGCAGATCTGCCTTCTGTAATTAATTTGGTCACTTCAAAGATTTTACTTTAATTTATCTTTTAACGAGGTGGTGTTAAATTGATATTTGTCCTTCACTGATATGTTTAATGAGTGGTTTGCGCCGTCTCAGGTGTGCGTAAAAGTAGTGCCATACCATTATTGCGCACGGACCAACCTCTCTCTCCTCTCTCTCTCCTCTCTCTCCTCTCTCCTCTCCTCCTCCTCCTCTCCTCCTCTCTCAGCATTTATCTCAGTGTCAGGTGATTGTCCCCTCCACCTGGATGAGGTGCGTCACTTCCTCACACTGTGTCCGGAGCTGTCCATGGGCTGGTTTGAGGAGGGTCGGCTGGTGGCTTTCATCATTGGCTCCCTCTGGGACCAGGACAGACTCACTACAGTAAGACATCCTGCACGTCCCCACCTTTCCAGTTACACAAACGCAGACATGCATGAACAGTAATCGTGATTTCTAACCGCTTTTCTCCAGGAGGCGCTGACTCTCCACAAGCCCTGCGGCTCCACCGTCCACATCCACGTCCTCGCCGTCCACCGCACCTTCAGGCAGCAGGGCAAAGGTCCCATCCTGATGTGGCGCTACCTGCAGTACCTCCGCTGCCTGCCCAACGTGCGCCGGGCGGTGCTGATGTGCGAGGACTTCCTCATCCCCTTCTACCGCAAGTCGGGCTTCAAGGTGCTGGGCCGCTGCGCCATCACCGTGGCCAACCTCACCTTCACGGAGATGTGGTACCCCATCAGTGGCCACGCGTACATGCGCCGCAACAGCGAGGCGATCCGCTTCCCCCAGCACCCCCTGACCCTGCCACTGACAAAGACTGATGAGCAAGTTGATGTATGACCTGCTGGCAGCTGCACAGGTGGTCTCTCATTTCAAACCAGTGTTGTTACCAGTGTTGTTCTCTGTAGGATGTGTCAGGGGTTTTCACTTCTCAGTGGCTGTTTACTTTGATTTGTTGGACTTTTGTTCTCTTCTCTCATACTGAAGCTCATCAGTCTGTCTTGTCTGAAACTCTCTCACTATGTACAATAAAACCAAGAATGTACTATACTGTAATGTGATGTATTATATGTACTCAACTCCACTTTATTAGACTCTATCTGTGTGTTATCCCTCACCTGTGGGAGGACTAGAGTGTAGTGTGTTGAATTATAACTCTGTAACTGGAGTTACATTGATGACGTGTTGCATTTGTTGTAGACATCTGTGGATTTGTGGCTGTGTACAGTAAGCCGTCTCCTGCTTATAGCACCTTTCTGGGCTCTTCACAGCTATGGAACTGACGTCAGCGAGCAGGCTTTAGCCGCTCAACCGCAGCTCCTCCAGCTCTATTAGGGGGCTTTAGCTGTTGTAAACGTCGGAGGATTTAGAAGAGGATCCAGTCATCAGTTAGACTGCACATCCAATGACCATACTTAAACTGTGTTATGCTGCAGGGTTTGTTTTTTCTTTATAGACAGTATAGCTGTTTCAGTTTGTGAAGCCAGACTTTATATTGTGATTTTTTTTCTAAGTTTGTGTCTGTTACAGCATCATTGCAATTTCAATAAACTGTTTTATACTGTTTTTTAAGATGGAAAAAGAATGTTTTTGATTTGTTCTCTAAGACATTTCACTTTTTTTGACCAAAAAACTAAAATACATTTCTTGCATATACATGTGTATCCAATCTACTGCTACTACTACTACTACAGATTCCCTTGAATACCTCATTATACCTTATAATAAGATGTCCCTGAGCCTTTCTGCAGTATAGTATCATGATATCTTTAAGCTGGTATCTTCAGATGTCTCTGAACTGTACCACTGGAGACACAGAGCAGCCAGTGTGAAGCCTCATGCTCTTGACTGGAGCTTTAATCCACAACACAGTCACCGACTCACTCATGTCTAATCCACTAACGTGCCAGGGTGAGCAGCTCCCGCTCCCCTCAAGGACAAACTTGGCACTTTAAAAATGACCCAGAACTCCAATTAGCCCATAGCGAGCAGGGTGTGGATGCTTCAAGTCTGATGCCAGTATTTTTAGAGGTCATATGGTGCCATAGTATTAATTGTTTCCCCTAATTCTTATACATAAAAATGAAATGTGTAGAGAAAAAAATCATTTGAAGTCAGACACAAACTAAAAAAGTTTTTTTTTTAAATCTATCAAATAGTGCCTCATATTCACAGTAAAATACACTAGTAGTACCAGGTTAGTGTTACTTTATTCAGTCCTTGATTCCCCACATTTTACACATTGTGCACCCTACACAGCACAGATAGTAGGATCACAAGGCAGGATACTGATCATTAGTATTTTGCCACTGATAGCAATTAGACACCTAGGGTATGTGTAGAAATAAACAGACATCAACTGTGTTGTCTTCTCAGAAATCTTAGGTTTTACAGGTTAAGACTTGTTTTTTAAATCTCACAGGTCAAGTGGACTTTGGGGAGGACAACTGTGATTAAGACTTTTCACATTTTTCAGTCACATTTACTCCCACAGACAGAATGTATCTGCAGGATGAAGATGGCTCGCAGCATTATTGGTTTCAAGCTGATGCAGCCAGCTGGCATCTTTGCACAGTTGGCTGTCAGTGAAGTCTGAGCTTTACTAGAGTTTATTTCCTCTGGCAGAAGGTTCAGACCAGTGAATAGTAAGACAAATCGATGGGGAACTCTTGATAAATGTATTTCAGGCTATTAAGGAGTTCAGTGCACGCTTATCATGGTCATCATGCTATTTGTTCTTATATTTATGTGCTTTTATGTTTATATTCAGGAACTTTAATCATTGACATATGGTCACAGCTCCTGATACTGTCATTTGAAGTGGGAAAATACAGCACAATGCTCACAGAATAAGAATGCTTTAAATACCAGTTGATATGGTATTGGCATGATTGCAGAGCAGGCGTTCAGGAAGCTTCGTCACTGTCATTTACAGAGGAAGCGAATAAGAGAGAAATGAGCACGTACTCATTGTCAAGGTTCAAACCATCAACACTGCAGTCAAACATAATGACAATAATAATCCAGCAAAACAAAGAGGAGCTGCCAATTATCACTCACATTACTCAGGCAGTGGTCCAGTGAGTGCAAATGTGCCATTTGTGTTTCCAAGTACTGTATGTGATGTTGTGGTATTCTGGGTCATTTTGCAGGCTTTTTACCAAGAAGGCAGTCATCACCACACATGCACTTACTGTAGGTCACTACACCACTGATATTAACTGTGGAAAAATCATCACAGCTTCATTCCAGACAAAAGGTTGTTCACTTTGTTGTCAGAACTTGTACATTTATTTAAAAAAAGAAAAAGAAAGGACAGTAATATGGGGCCAACGCCACACACTGAGGCATTGTCATTATAGCATCATGCTTGCTAACTACTTTAAGTGAGATGATACAACCGTCAGGGAACATCCCTCTAGACACAGAGTGGGGCCACTTCAGCCTCCAGACAGGCTCATGTACAGTAATCCCACAAAGTCCTATCAGTCATTGAGTAATCTGTCAGGCAGACATCCCAGCAGAGAGGCAGCATATTTCCCACAACAACACCATTTACTGTAACCTCCACTGTGGGGTCACAGTGAGTCTTTCAGACAATTACCCAACTAATATCACCTCAGTTTTCTCGGGACATTTATTCATTGGTCATCTGAATTACAGTAGATAAGAAGCCAGTGTTTATTTGCTGATACATATTCTTGCTGACAAGGCAATGCACTGTGGCACTACATTAAAATCACCAGGTCCCAGTACTAATATTTTAGTTATCTGTGTCAGTTTCCAGTGTTAACATTTGCCCGCAGAGTCTTTTATCAGACATGTGCCTCATCCGTGTAGACCCATTAGTTTGACCTTGTCAACCTTAACACACGACATGCTTGTATATGAGTCATATTTAATCTGTATCCTTAATCCATCATTTCCAAGCATATGAGTCGCCGGGGTTTACGAGCATTGTACAGCTCTTTTCATATGAGATAAAGTATTGGCTACAACAGATGCTGTCTTGTGAGGGAAGTTGTTTCTGGACATGGGAAGATATGCTTTATAAACTCTATATCCCCCAATACCAATTAGCACTAAACACAGCATGAATTAATATTCTGAATTAATGATAGTGCTAAATGAAAAGTCAAGGGATTACTAAAGTTATTATAATTCATCTGGAAGAATGATGAGATATGAATGTATGTACAAAATTTCATAGGAATCCTTCCAACAATTGTTGAGATATTTCACTCAAAACCACAAACGTCAACCTAATGGTGGTGCTAAAGAAATGTCCGGGGATCAACATGATAATTAGGATCCTTCCTCTAAGTCAATATATATCTGTACAAAATCTGAATAGAATAGATTCAGTTTACATGGATACTGTATGTTCTATATATGTTCTATATATGTATACATATACATTTTAAATAACAACAGAAAAATGAATGTGAAGCTTGTGTAGTTTAATAGGCACATATGAAGGATTCAGGTTGAGAATGCTGAAAAAACAATATACCATACAAAACAAACATTACCCACATGTACGGTTCCACCAAAAAATATGTTTTTTTTCCCATTGTTTTCAAAATACATGTATGTATCACATTTTTTTTTTTTTTTTTTTTTTTACATGTCAATTAGTGTACACCCTTTAGCACCAGTGGTTGTAGCAAAAAAGTGTGGCACATCTTAAACTGCACATCTAGAATTTGTTGTAAGGGGAGCTGAACCGATAGTTTGAGTACGATGGAGCATTTGCAGCATCAGTGGAGGCCACAGGAAGCAGCAGGAGCCCTGTGCTGATGTCTCTCTTACACCGATCCATTGCCTGCTTGTATGATATTTTCTCTTTAGTGATGGGGTCTACCAGCTCCTTTGCATAGGACGCCTCGTCTTGCAGCTCACTAGCTGTTGTGCTGTCAATCATATTGGTGGCAAGAGCTTCTTGGACAGTGAGGCGGCCTGCTTTACTAGGATTCACTAACCCACCGGTCAGGTACTGTGCCTCCATGTACCTTCTGGCATTTTCTTTTGGAATATATCCTTTCTGTGCTGCCGGTCCTACTGCAAGACGCTCTTTAGTTAAAGAATCCTCAACTCCAGTGAAGGCTTTCTGGGCATTCAGAAGTTTATACATCTGACTCTTGTCAATGAGACCATGTTCAGCTGCCTTGTGGACAGACAGTTTGTCCTTTTTAGTGAGATCAACAATTCCTCCGGAGGCTGCCTGTGCTTCAAGCAACTTCAGAGCTGTGTCAGCATCAATGAGTTTGCGGGTGAGAGCACTTCTCACAGACATTCGGCTTTCCGTGGTGGTGTCAAAAATACCAGAGATTGGGAAATGCTCATCGCCTGCAGAAGCAGTGAGGTTGTTCAAACTGCCGCTAAGGTGAGTGTTGAGGCTGGTATAGGAGGACCTCAGAGGTGATGGCATGGCGTTCAAGGGAGAGGATGGGACAGGTTTGGTGGGTGATCTTGGGGCTGTTACTGGAGGAATGTAAGGCTTTTTGGTCTCCCCTGCGACAAGCAGGGCAAACTCAGAAATGGACATTTTCCCTTCCTTGTAGCGGATCACATCATACTGGGTCAAGCGACCATGCCTCAGAGCATCCTTGACAGAATACTGTTTCCCACTCTTGCAATCCTGCAGAATTGTTGTATCCCCATCAGGACCAGTGGAAGTGATCTCCTCCCAGTCGCACTCCAGCTCCGACAGGTGAATATAGTGGTTGCGATCAATTAGCCCCTGCATGTAGGCCTCATATGGAGACATGTCTTTACCGGTCTCTGGATCCAGGATGGTGATCTTGGTGGAAAGATTTGTCTCTCTGGTGTGGGTTTCAGTCTGGTCCTCTTTCTTAATGCCATTCTGTAGTTCAATGATGAGCGTCTCTCTCTGGTGTATTTTGTCTTTTTCGTTCAGGATCTCTTTCTCCAGCCGTTGTATTTCAGAGGATGCCTTGAGACTCCTTTGCCGTAACATCTGGTTTCTCTCACTCATCAGCTTGGATTGCTGCTGGAAGGTAATGCTGATGTTCTGTCTCTGAGACTCTAACATCTTGATCTGTTTGAGGAGATCCTCCTTCTCTCTCTGCAGAGCATTTCTGTTGCTGATGAGAGTAGTCTCCTCCTGAGATGTCACAGACTTTGATGTCTGTAGATGTGTAATTTTGATGTTGATGTTCTGAATGTTATCCTCCTGGTCCCGTCTGAGATTTCTCTCCTGTGTTACAAGCTCTCTTAGATGTTCCCTTTCTGCCTCGACTGCTGGGTCTTTCTCTACACGAACAACTTCTCTGTAAACAACCTTCTCAATTGACTTCTCCTTTTGCAGAATTTCCAATCTGACCTTCAGGTTGCGAATTTCTCTCTCTATACGACTAATATTGGTGCCTTCGGTCTCCAAGTCAGCACGAATGCCATCAGTTAGTTTTTCCAGCTTTGGATCCCTCTCCACTTTCAAGACCTCCTCAATGATGATCTTTTCTTCAACAGGTGGGGCAGCAGTTTCCATTTCAAGAATGCGAGATTTGAGCTGCCTGAGCTCTGACTCCACTTGAATCTTCCTCTCTCGATCATCCATCTGAGCCAGGGTACTCTCTTTCTCTTTAACCAGGGCTCTGAGCTGTCTGACCTCTAATTCAAGCTTCCTACGGGTTTTCATTTCATCATCCAGAGTCTTGTTCAACTTCTCATGCTCCAGAATCTGCTTGGGGTCCTTCTGAAGACGTACCACTTCCTGCGTTACGATCTTCTCCTCTGGCTTTTGCCTTTCAAGGACAATATATTGGTTCTGGAGGTCAAAGAGACACTCCTCCACTTTGCGACGCAGCTGAATCTCTTCTCTCACATTCCTCCGAAGTCTGTCAGCCTCTTTCTCAATAAGAGGATCGTTCTCATATTTGATGACCTCTTTATTTACTAGCTTCATCTCCACTTTGGATTTTTCAGCTTTCAGCTCATCTCTCTCTTTACGAAGGTGGGTAAGCAGCTCCAAGGTTGTGTCATAGTTGAGCTTCAGACGGGAGACTTGGTTGCTCAGCCTTTGCAATTCCCTTAAGACTTCTGGGCTTTTCTCTTCTTTGATCACCTCCTGTGTCACCTCCTTGTATTCCACTTTGGGTTTCTGAGAACGCAGAGTTGTTAGGTTGGTTATCACTGTCTTGATTTCTTTCTCCAGGTCTGCACGATTACGGCTAGAGTCCTGTAGTTCTTTCCTAAGACGCACCAGCTCTACTTCTGTCTCAGGGTCAACTCTGTAGATCTCATTGATGACCTCTTTGACCTCAACTTTTGGCCTGAGCTTCTCCAGTTCACCATAACGTAGCTGAAGTGTAGTCAAGTCCTTCATCAAGATAGCGTTCTCATCCTTCTCCTCTTCCAAGGCTGTACGTAGTTTCTTTGACTCTTCGAGCGATTCCGGGTCTTGCTGGACTTGCTTCACCACCTTGGTGACTATCTTAGGTTGGATGGTTGGAATGATCCTCTCTATTGTGTTAATCTGGCTCCTTGTGCTGAAAATGCTATCATTCAGGGACTTGCACCGGAACTCCTCCTCTGCAATATCACTCTTGAACGTGAGAACAGCTTGTAACATCTCTGGATCCTTTTCAAGCCTCACCACTTCTTTCTTAACAACCTTCTCCCTGATTTTTGGTTGCTTCTGAGCCAGAACGGTAAGCTCAGTTTTCACATGAACTGCCTCAGTATCTCTTGTTTGGAGCTCCAGTTGTAACCTCTGGATCTCCTCTCTAATCTTGGCTGCCTCTTTATCAAGTTGCGGATCTCTCTCGTATTCAGTCAGTACCTTGGTCACCAGTTTGGGTTCAATTGTGGTCAGCTGTAATTCCAGTTTGATAACCCTCTCATTTAGAATCTCTATCTCTGAACGGGTTCTTGACCTCTTAAATTCTTCATCCTGGATCCGCTTTTTCAGGGACTGTAGTTCCACCTCCAGTTTTGGGTCACGATAGTACTGTACCACCTCCTTCTCCTCCAACCTCTCCACTCCCCTCCTGCTCTTCAGAGACACAAACCTCTTGCGGTATGTTTCCAGGTCTCTTTCAGCATGTAAGCGCCTGGCAACCTCCTCACTTAATTCCTTTTTCAAGCTATCACTTTCCTCCAGGTCCTTCTGCTGGCTCTGTAGCTGCAGCTGCTGACTGACAACGATCTGACTGACTTTCTCTTCATTCTGTACATGAGTAAATGGAGAAAGGAAGGGTCACTTAAGAACAACAACAAAATTCTTCTTACGTGCAGAACACAAACTCTCCACTGACACCACTAGTGTAACATGACTGTTGCTGATGTTATTTGGATCTAATTATATCATACCCTGGCCTTTATGTTCTTTGCCGTCCCCAGCTGGCTGAGTAGCTGGTTGTTCTCTGCAGACACCTCAGAGAAAAGGTTCAGTAGATCTCTCTCCTTTATTAGGAGCAGAAAGCAAAATGAGTTAAAAATGAAAGATGAAAGAGATATTAAAGAGAGTATTATCTACCTAACATTTGTCTTTAGGCAGTAGTCTATATACCTTTCTCTGTACAGCCTGAGCCATAGTTGAAGTCTGACGTTTCTTTGGGACTGGTTCCTCATCATCGTCATCTTCATCATCATCATTATCGTCGTCATCATTCAGAGTACTACGGAAAGTGTTTGACTTAACTTCATACTCCTGAAAGGAAATATATTTAAACACTGAAGGATTAGGCACTTGGGAGGTGCATACCTAATCTACTGTAGTTACAAATGGTCAATAAGAATAATCTCATTGTGTCAACTCACATTTAAGATGCTCTGCAGGTCACGGGAAAGATCTTTGACTCTGTCTAAATCACTTGATTTCCTCTTGATGTCCTCTATCACTTTCTAAACATGGGACATAAATAAATGATCACGACTGATAACTGACAAAGCTCTGTTATGCCATTGTCTCTGTTTGAGTTTATAAATGTTGCAGACATATATAAAAAATACTTCCACTCACCTTCTGAGAGTTCTGCTTGGCTGTTATCTGCACCACATCATCAGTAGGTTTGATCTTATTGTTGGGCAAATTGACCAAGAAAAAATCCAGTGAATGGGCCGCATTCTGGAAATCTTGGTTTCTATTATTTGCTTCCTGTATGAGAGCAGACCTAAAGCAAAATATAAAACAAACGCTCATCACTAATGAAATGTCCCAGTATTTATTTTTAATTTTTTTTGTCTCAAAAAAAAATTAATTTGATAGGACATCAGAGGAATTACAAAAAAAACCCAGGTACAAACAATACTTGAATCTTTTGTTTCCCTCACCTTTCCTGGAGTTGATTATTGACATTTGTGTAACGGTTCTTCAGATGTTTCACCTCATCCTCCTGGCGACGGATGTCGGGACAGTATTCATTGAAACTCTGCTGCAGGGAGCTGCACGCTTGCTTGGTCAGGTCCAAGTCTCTGCCTAACTTATTCACCTCATCCTTCTTTGAGGCAACATCCTTACGCAGTGTCTATTTGACAGCATAAAGAGAAAGTACAGATATGAACAAAAAACAGAGAAAAAACACACATTTTGGAGCACCCCATGTTCTCCCCTTTCATATAAACCAGTGACTTGAATGTTTTTTGGTTGCACCTGTAGCTGCTGGTTGCGACTCTGGAGGGCATTAGATTGGTCAAGAACGGTGCCATCTTTAGCTAGCTGGTTCTCAAACCCAGAGACAATGCCGTCCACATTCTGTATCTGTTTTTCTAGGAACATGGAGGCTGTAGCTCTGGTAGAAGGAGAGAGGTAATGACAAAAAGCATGACACACTGAATGATATTTCAAAGGAAAAATGTGTAAATATACCTGCCTACTTGCTATATTAACAAATTACATACATTACTTAAGAGAAACTATGCAACTTTTGATGAACAGCATTATGATCTTCTCACTTTTTATTATAAAGATCAATAAGGGTGTTGAGGTCATCAATCTTATTATTGGCAGCGCTGAGTTTCAGAGGCAGGATAGAGGCGGTGGGTCCCAGGGGCTTCTTGGCCAGAATTGGCTCCATCTCTCTCTGGATCCCAGACTTCTCAGACTCCAGCTTCCTTACAATCAGAGCAGATTTCTGCAAGGCAAGGAACAATATTTTGAAAATAAATAAGATCATGAAACTCTAACCCAGGTGATATTATTGAAACTTAAGGTTCATGTTTACCTCATGCTCTTGCAGCCTGTTCGCCAGGTCTTGTGTGGGATTGCGGTTGTCTAGCGGGGCCCTCAGCCGGCTCAGGATTTCTTTTTCAGTCTTTTCCAGGTTGTTGTTGATCTTGTTTAATTCAGCAGCTAGCTCTGCAGCTTTGGGATCCTCTGGAGCACTTTGTACAGCGACTGAAGAGGAGCAAAAACAACAATTCTACAATTAAAAGTAAAATGAGCCTAGACTTTTTTATGGTCTTACAATCAGGGGAAAAAAGTAATTAGTAGTAAAAATTATTCCTACTCACCTGCTTTCTGAGGGCGAACCACCTCCACAGTGGGGTTCTTCAACGAGGCAATTAGCGTAGATCTACGGCTCTTCAGGTCTGTCAGTGCTCTGTCCAGGCTGAGCACACACAGACATAATGTTTCATTAATATCCATCACAGATGAATTATAAGTCATGGGTTAGCATTTGTCTCTGCTGTAATTACCTAGAAAAACAATGGAAGAAAAACACACTATGAGTTTGCTCTGTATACCTGTTTACTTTCTCCAGGGCCTCAGCATCAGGGGGTGGGACCATAAAACATGCCCCAGGGAGGGTTTTGATCTTGCCGCTGCTGGTCTGAAGCTCCCAGTCCTTATTATCAGAGTTGGACTTTAGGATGAGCTTCTCACCACGCCTCACCATGTCCTGAAGCACACAGAGGCGATGATAAAATAAAGATGATAACAACAAGAGTGTTTTTCACAAATTCATCTTACTTCTGAAATGCAGAGGTGGCTGTCTGTAAACCAGTGCTGATCTTCACCTACCTCTTCATCAGCCCAGTCACACAGGGACACCACCATGGTCGGTTTGGTGGGCTGCATTCGGCGTAACTTCAGAGGCGTGACGTTGCTGCTGCTCTCCCTGAGGTCGGCCAGGCGCTGCTCATTCCTCTTCACTGCTGGTTCATCTCCCTGAATTAGTATTATTGAACCAGACAAATGTAACATGAACAGACATGATTATTAAGCATCTTGTGCTTTTGCTGGATGAAGCTGTGATGGGTAGGCATAATTGTAGTTTTTCTGTTTTCTAACACTTATTAATCACAGTCTGCACTAGACATGGACTCCTACTTGAAGCCCTACTTTTAGGAAACATTTTACACATAAGTCAAAGTTTAGGACTCTTCTTTAGACAGTTTCTTAAAGATTTTATACCTACTGGTCCCATTCTTGGTTTGACCTAAAAAAAAGTTTTCCAAATAACTGACTAAACTTGCTTCTACAAACAGCTAAAACTAAACAAATACTGTATGTAAACACTGGGGGTGAAGAACCTGATTATTGTTACTAAGACTTGAGGAACTGAGGGCAAACATACAACACACAGATATCGTCATCATGAACTCAACTCTGGGCCTGTATTTAACAGTTATAAGTGAAATTTTGGACCTAGGTGAAAGATAAAAAGTAAAGCTTGTTCACTTTTACTCAAACTTTCAGACTTATGTATATAACCTTATTCAATTTCATACAACATAAAGATATCCTTAATTTAAGAGAGCTCCAGAGGTCATTATGAATAATATGTTATATGTATAGTTTTATGTAAAATGCAATGTATATAATACAGATTTGGGTGGTTTTAGCCTACAGCTTCCACTTGACATTTTATTTTAAATTATTCATCAGGAAATAAATAAATATACTTGCTTATATTAAAGAATTGGATTAAAAAGAAGCTACGCAAATTTTGTTGAACAGCAGCCACTGAGGCTGCAAGTGACAAATGAGACAATGCAAAATAATTTTAAACTACTTTTTTAACATTTAGCTAAAATGCTAAGCTGTTGTAAAAGTATAGCAGAGAAAAGCAGAGACAAGTTGTAAAGTCCACAATCTTCAGCTATATTTGCTTGATTAATGTGTCTTATTCTTCACACTCAGCACTCTTAGAATCTTTTTACTCCTACGCTGACTTTGAGCATTCTTGCGTAATTGTATAATTCTTAGAGTTCAATAAATACAGGTGCTGGTCAATAGGGAAGAGCAGCACATTGTGGTGATAGGGCTGCACAGAAATCCTTAACATCAAGAAACAGTGTTGTACCTCCAGGGCCAGCAGGACTTGAGGGTTGCTCTTGTTGGCCAGAGACTTCGGGTTCAGAGTGGAATTGAGTCTCTCCAGGGATTCAGACAGCGTCTCTGCATCCAGCTGGAACTGTGATGAACAAACAGTCACGTCTTAGCAAACTGGAAACTGCTGATTTAACAGAGGAATATTATCAGTCATTCATAGTGAGGGGCAGTCAGAGGTCTGTACCTTTTTGTAGTTTTCAATGTTGTCCAAGTGTTTTTCCTGTGCTAGACACAAGTTGAGAAAGGCCTGCCACTCAGCCTGCACAGCGTCTCTGTGTGCCTGATAAAAACAAAACTCTGTTTAATTCTGTTTCATTCATCTATCTGATTATTCCGCTCCGTCTGATTTATTTCAGTGTAGTCGTACCACTATGTTGTGTACTATGATGGTTGATCAGTTATCACACAGATGTGTTCCTCATGTTTGACATAGCTGACTGATATACCTTTATTGTTGCGGTGCCAGGGTGTTTCATTTCAACCAGACGATCTCCTTCCTCCTGCAGCTGGTTGATCTCACCCTCATGTGCTATCAGGCCATTATTTTTGAATTTCTGTATAGATACATGAAGTGGGATGTAGAAAACATGACACAGTATTTTAAGTATTCAAGTACTCCCAGTAGCTAAGCAGTTTCTGTGTGCTGTACTGGTTACACCTGTTGGGTCCCTAGCTGGTGCAACCGGCTCCAAGAGGATTATGCTTGAAGACAAGCTGGCAAAGTTTTAATATTCTTCTGTTACCAAATCTCTCCTCCAACACAGTAAACTGGGAAATACATCAAAATCTACATCTATCCAATAATGATGTCACCACTCTGGCCCCTCACCTCATACTCCATGCGGACTCCCGGGGGATCGACCATGCGATCACTCCAGTCTCTCTGGAGGATCCTATCCTGCTGGCCCGACAGGTAAACCAGCTCCTTACTGCAGCCTTGCATGTATTCATAGAGAGAAGCCAGGTAGCTGCGCCTGCGCTGGGAGCTCTCCTGCAAAACACACAAGATACATGTGTGATTTGTACACACAAAACATTCAGAGTACATACATCTCTCCGAACTTAAATGAACTCCTCCAGACAGTGACAAGTGAAAAAAAAAAAAAACTACTCACGAAAACTTTTGCGTATTTCTCTTTGAGGGCTGCGTACTGCTCCTACAAACAAAGACGATGAAGAAACGTGAACATCCTGCATGTCCATCTGCAGAGTGCATAAGTGTTGTTGTTGTAGTGTGCTGTTACCTGTGAGGTGGTAGTGCTGGGCTGCAGCTGGGTGTTGTAGGCCTCTATCTCCTGGTGCAGAATATTATGTGCTGCAATCTGCTTCTCTACATCAGACAGGTTGGGGCCATATGCCTCTGCATTTATCTGTTTCTGTAGAACACAGTAGAAACCTTTTCTGCCTGTGACACTTAATAAACATGGAGAAGTTTACTGAAACCAAAGATTATGTTCGATTTTTTTGTGGTTGATGTTGCATCAACTGACCAGCTTTTCATCCAGCAAAGGACCCCAGCCAATCTTTTTTGCCAACTCCAGGTCTTGCACCTGGTCGTACAGCTCCCTGTAGGTGGCACAGTCATTTGCCCAGCGGTCATGGAGATTTCTCACACTGAAAACAGCAGAATAAGACACACAAGTGTTTCAGTCAGCAGTGAGTAGACAGGTGGAGAACAGTAGAAAGGAATGTGGAAACGAGAGTTTCTGGCACACAGATCTTGGAGGAATGTGATGTATCTAGTTTCAGGTGTGTCTGTTGGCATTCACGCTAAATGTTTTTCTGTGTTGTAGTTTGACTGTGATGCTAATGAATAAACTCACTCTTTTTCTATCTCGGCCGACTGAGGGTGCTGCAACTTCTTGGCTTTGTCCACATCCATGAAAAGGTCCTTCAGCAGCCCTTCGGCCTCCGCCAGGTTGTCTGCGTTCTCTTTCTGGTGGATCAGCTGCTGATTCTTCCCATCACGCTCTGCATCCTACACAGGAGAAACACGAAGATGACACGGTCACTGTCAGATAAAAACCTTTTACCTTCAACAGTCATGTGATTCTAAGTATATTCAATAAAAACAGAGACTGCGCAAAAAGCATGGGGTCCAAAACAGATGAGAAATGACATGCAGTATTCTTACCACAATGACAGCATGTTAGACTAAAAGCAACTTGTAAGCTCAACATTGCTGGTACTTTCTAACTCAAAAGTGTCCTTAGTCTGATTCAGATCCAGGTCTGGTGTGCAGGTGCACTTTCTTACCACAGCCAGCAGCTCCTCTGCTCGCAGGATGTTCTTCTCGACTTGGTCTGCATTGCTCTGCATGCGAGCAATCACCACAGCCAGATCATTGGCCTGACTCCTGAGTAAAAACATCACATAGAAAAGATGATGGTTAAATATAATATCATGGAAGTAGATTTCTAATGGAATCTTCTGCCCAACTACTTTTGGAGCAGTCATTACAGAGTAGCTGTTAGTAAGGTTCAGTTAGGAGAAAGAGGATTAAGGTTTGGTTTGGACATGTTTCCACTTTCTGAGCAGGTTCACCACTTAGGATTTGACAGGATCTAGTTTCTACAGTGGTGGAGGAAGTACTAAGATCTTTTACTTCAATAAAGTAGCAATACACACTTCAAAAATACTCCATTGCAAGTTCTGCCCTCATAATTTTACTTAAGTGGAAGCACAAAAGTATTAGCAGCTAGAAGTACTTAAACTATCAAAAGTAAAAGCATGAATTAGGTGGCAGAGTGTTTTAGCTCTGTGGTTATGGTGATAATTATAACTAGGTAGTGTACTGTAAATCTAAGACCTGATCAGATGTTTTCTGTGTGTAATCTTAAAAATCTTTAAAGTAACTAGTATCTATAGTCATCAAGAAAGGTATAGAGTACAAAGTACAATATTTGCCTCTGAAATGTGGTGGAAAAAATGTATACAGTAACATAAAAGTACCTCAAAATTGGACTTAAGTACGGTACCTCAGTAAATGTAGTTAGTTACTTTCCATCATTTTGTAATATATATTAATATTAGAGGAGCTGCTTTTGTGACTCAACTTTAGTAGGTTTTCAGCACAAACAATATTACTTTCACTCTTCTTCTCTTTGGTCACAGCCTAACTGAGACATTAAACACGTGTGAAATAAAAGGCCACTGGACTTAATGTTTCAGATGTGAACATAAAACCCACTAAGACCTCAGACAAAGAAGATTCCTTCAGGCTGCTCAACAGAGATCTTCACTGGCATGAACACTCTCTGCAGACCTGTTTGTGCTCTCTGAGTGTTTGTTCAGTCAAACACCGTGATGTGATATGAAAGCCAACTATTTATCCTGACACACCCAGATTGAGACCCAGGGGACACATTGCAGAGGTGGGGGGTGTGTCCCCTCTTATTGAAGAATGCCGTCTGTGTGGGACCAGTGTCACACTGTGCTATTCAAAAGAATGGTGTCATTAATTTACAGGAGGGTTATGACAGTCGTAGTCAGACATTATGGCTCATAGTAGGTGGAGGAGGATTAGTTCCTGCAGTACATTAACATTAAGTAGTAGTAGTACATTAACCTGAGCACTGTGCTTAAGAACAAACTTGTACGTTGAGTATTTTCTTTTCATGCCAGTTTATAGAGTAAATATTTGACTTCTTATTCTACTACTTTTATTTGGTAGCAGTTATAAGCTCGATCATATGTTTTGTGTACAACATAAGATACTTTGTGTCACTTTGTGCTCTGGGTAATTGTGAGGAGCATTTCTCACATTTTTACAAACCAAACATTCAAACAGTCAAAGAATCAATCAAGATTAACATATATTAATATACAAAATGTTCAACTCCACCTCAACCACCTGTAACAGTAACATGCTTCATACACATTAACACATTGAATAATAATAATTTAATGATTACTACTTAAGTACATTTCCCTGATTATATATACTTTTACCTTAGCAACATTTTCAATGTAAAACTTCTACTTGTAATGGAGTATTTTAACACAGTAGAATTAGTGCCTTTACTTAGTTAAAGGACCTGAATAATTCCTGCACTAAGGATTGCTCCTTTACTTGTACAGGCTCTTCATCTCTGCTGCAAAAGTCCAGCACATGGTTGACTTCATTCATCAGCAGCAGTTTTATTGTCATTATAATGACTATTCAACATTCATGTATATCAGAAGCAATGTGAATACATGCAGAATGCATACACTCACTCCCTGACTCACTCACTTCCATTCAGGCTCAAGTGGCACCGTGCTGATTAAGACAAACAAGCCGAGCTGCGGAGAGGCCCTGCCCTGCCACTCCCTCATCCTTTCCTGTCTTCTGTCACTCACAATCTCGAGCCTTTGGTTTCAAGGCACGCCCCACAGCGAAGGAGCACTAATGGTATACATAATAGTATGTGTTCTCCTGACCCACCCACTCACCCTCAGTGACAGGTCACACTGACAAGAGATTAACACCTGCTCAGTCACTTAAAGAGGAGTGGGGTTGCATAATTTCAAACATCCAGGAGTCCACACATTTATAGCCATGTGTAACTTCATAAAACATGATTGATGGTGCCAATTGTTAAGTCACTCCTGTAATAAAACAACCACCGGCTCCACAACATAGCAACAACAACAATCTGCTCACTCTATTATATACTTTCTCAGCTGGATTATAGCATTAAAGACACACTGTTGACTTATCAGCTTCATGAGTCAGAACAGTGGTGTAGTGAGTAGTCACCTTGATGATACACTCCTTGGGCAAAGATACAAAAAAAAGTAATGTGGTTAAGTGAAGGAGTCAGGTGAGGTGACAAGAAGACAATCAATGAAGTATAGTCAGCATGTATTGAATAGTTAGGAACATGGTGGTATTATCAGAGTAAACAGGAGAAGACTGAGACTGAGTTCATTCATTTTCAAAAGCTCCTCGTGCTCCTTTAGCTTTTTAGGAATGAATGAAAAGACAGATATTTGTACTTAACACACTGAACGTACTTTAACAGTGAGATCATTGTTGCCTTCATGTGACACCTGACTCCTGTGGTACGTTTTTATTGTCTGGGGGAATAAAACAGCCCTGTCCCCGTGCAAACATAAACAGGATCACGGTACAAAAATGCCCGCATGCAGCATGAACCAGATTTTAGGTCAGCCCTTCAGCCAGAAAAAAAACATAGAGGAGACAAGACAAGAGACAGTAATGTAAGACTAGGAAACATGACACACACACACACACACACACACACAGACACACACAGAGGAAGCTGTCCAAACTCACTTGCTGAACTTTACAGGACTGTATTCCGGTTTCTTCGACATCTTGGGGAGACCGTTCAGGCCCGTCTGTGTAATCTGAGTCCTTGAGTGTTTTCTTCCAACTCCTTCGCTCTCTCTCTCTCTCTCTCTCGCCCTCTCGCTCTCCTCTTTCCTGTTTCCTCTCACTCCCTTCTTGTCTCCCGCGGCGTCTCCCCACTCAGTTAAGGAGCGTCCACCTGTCTCAGCTCCTCCCAAGCCAGCAGGTGTGTCATCAGTAAAAAGCAGCGGAGGAGAAGACCGGGCGGACCTGTTCCACACTCCTGCTGCCTCACACACACACACACACACACACACACACACACACACACAGTCCTCTTGCTCTGACTGATAGTCTATAGGAGCTTGTCCTGAGTGCATTCATTCCTGTCATTTTTCATTGGTCATCGTTCATTTCCCTTCTCAGAAATGTGTTGATTGGGAAACAGGTCATGAGCCCTGAAAGAGCCTAAGATGACCATTAAAATCCATTATTTTTGCTGACTTTATCCATACTTTCTGAACTCAGTGTGACTCCACATACCTGCCTATAGAAATGGTCTCTGAACCTGACACATTTACTGCTCTGGTATCAGCTATTATACACGTTATAAAGCACTCACTGTTTCCACGCATACGACCATGGAGGAATGTAGCAGAACTAGTCACTGGATGGCTGTATATCAGGATCACCATTATCACTAACTCTTATTGTCCACTTAGACAGGACAAGCAGATGTGTCATTTAGGTTTTTATGTATCATATATCACTATTTGGTAGTTTAAGTGTCAGAGAAGCATGAATAAAAACAGAAAAAGAGAATGAAATCGAAAATATATCTATGATTTCTTATCAGAGGCTTATGATAAGATTAGAGAAAAGGTTTTTCTTTCTTTTCCCACAAGCTCTGAGCTTTTTGCTACTGAAATCATGATGTGTCTTATTGGTTTAATTTTTTCTGATTACACTGAAACCTCAAGGATCAGTCCACCTGACAGACCCAGAGTGACAGAGCTTATTAATTTCTGAGAATCAGTGGTTATCAGACACACGCCCTGTGAAATTACCTCTGCTGCGAAGGAGTGAAGGTCTGCTGTGAGGAGCGCAAACTTCACCTGCTGCCAAAAAAAAGGAGAGCTGATAAGAAAGATACAATGCAAAGCTACAGTGCATGTACATTATCTCGTGCTGGGGTGTGTGTGTGTGTGTAAAAACAAAACTCAAGTATGCAGTATTCTTTGGCATTAGCTGGGAGCACCTCTACTGGCAAGAGTGGAACAATGTGACTTCTGTACGCCTCAGTGGAGAGAAGTCCGTTCAGCATGCTGCTCCGTCTCATGCTTGCAGTGGGTGTGTCTGACGCACACCCAGAGCAGGTACTCCTCAAACCAACACCCACATACCTGCGGGGGAGAAGGAGGGATTAGGTACAAGGAACAAAAAGGTAAAAGTAACCAAGATAGCACACACAGAGGAATGAGTGACAGAACAAGAACGTGGTGATGATTGAGGAAGGCGGGTAGTCCCACTTGGCCTTGACCTTTGACACCCTGCAGGTACTTAAAGCTGCTATAATTATTATCTTTACAGTACTAATATATATCAAATGACAATGTGACAATGTGAAAGGGATCGCTCACGGTGATGAACCAAAAGAAAATCACCTGATAAGCTTGAGATGAGCTCCTCTTCATGGGGCTTTACTGTGAGTTTCAGCTGATTGTTTTGGTTTTCTGGTCTTTACTGTTCTGCTTCACTCTCACTGCTCTCATTGCTGTTTTTTGACAGCAGCAGGCAGCTGTTAACAAACATAAAGCAGCATGCTTCCACCACCTCAGGAGGTGGTGGAGACCAGAGCTATGTCAATGTTATGTTCACAACTTGTTTCCACTGTCGGACACAACATGTACACCTGTGTAATATAATGTAAAACCCCCAAAATGACTAGAGCTGATTTTACACTTGTCTGATTTAAGCTTTACAAAAGTAGTATTACTAATAGTATTTGTATTCTTCACATGGTACAGGTGTTCATGTTATTGTGTCCACCCCTCTGCTTTAGTCAAGAACAGCCCACTGGTTTAAACTCCACATTGTGCAACTCACCTGAGATAAGCATATTTTTTCCACCTCTGATAACCACTGTGGTCACTTTGGTTCTTCAGTTTCACAATGTAAAGACAGTTTTTCCGTTTAAAACAAAAAAATTGATACAAGCTCAACATGCTTTTTTATGCAAATGGTTCTGTCAACAGCAGGGTGTGTCTGTCACAAACAGTATCAGCATGAAAAAAAGCTATTCTCCGACTCATAAAACGAAGAACGCTTGATTGTATTTACACAAGAGCGTTCCTCACATACTTCCAGGCCACGGTTTTGTAAATATGTAGAAAGCATTTTAAATCAGCCGCGCCCATAGTACTCAAGACAGCTCTAATCAGTAATCAGCAGCTGCCCTGTGACCAGGTTTCAGTCTTTGATAATACACATGATTGAGGTGCAGTTGTACAGTGACACATGTGGTTCTAATGGGCCCAGATCCTATTAAGCTTTCAATCTAATAACAAAAAAATTAAACATTTAGTATCCGAACACAACTATGATAGGCCCAAGGGCCCAGAAGTTCAGGGGACTGAAAACAAAGCCTTTAAACAACGTGTTGTTCCTGATTTAAATCCTTAGATTTTACAGTGAGTATATGTCAAAATTAGGAGAGCAATTTAAATGTATGACATTTTAAATATCTAGTTTCTTTTTTAAAGTAGCCTGTAATACTGTATGTAGTTTGTGCAGAACCTGGGGGACAGGACCAGCCAAAGGCTGACACAACAAATCTGAGAGGTCTAAAGTTTGAATTTGAATGAACACTAAGTCTAATCAGTAAATATATAAATGAGGGAAAAAATACTGAATGGTAGACTTTTACATTTCTGTTTCCAAGGGCCTACTGTCTGATAATCTGTGCACACACAATACTATAGTTCACTCATATCTGAGCGAAAACCCCGAAAAAGGTATTCCTCTACCAGAAGGTGGAGACAGTGTTCCATGGATCTTCCAATTTCCCACAACTATGGACCCCCAGGTCTACAGAACTCCTCCATAACAGCTAAGAACTGTAATTTGGTGATTTTAAAGTTTCAATCATTTATAAGACTTTATTGGCTTAACTCATAACATGTTCTGAGAACTGTATGTGTCATCAAATGATCATTATCGTGGCCACGATGCCACCCATACAAGTCATCTTTCCCAGCATGTGATGGGCACACGACTGACAGGGCAAACAAGTTACCAATCCCTTTCAGCTGCTAGGACACAGCACATGAAGAGATGTGTCAGATTAACTTCAATTTCTGCTACATATGTTGTGACAATAGCACCAAAACAGTGCAACATTTCAGCATTGTAATGATATACTACAATAGAGGAACACTTGAATGCTGGTAGAAGGGATTACCACTGAACAGGATATCTGAGTTAGTGCATTTGTGAGACATGACACCTGCTGGACAGAAAGGGTACTGCTAGGGTTAAATCATTTTCCCCAGGACAGAGGTCACTAATAAACTGTAATGGCTTTAAGTTTAAAAATAACATAACACCAAGTTGCTTTTTTGTTTTATTTGAAAGATCATGCAGTGCACTTCCAAGGTAGGAGCTTAACATCACTTTCAATGATACACGTGAAAAACTAATACGTTGGTAATTACCTAGTACAAAAACATAACTAACCATTACTGAGGAATGTAACAAATTAAATAGAAATAGGAAAACAAGTGTGCAACGCCACTATTGCTGCACTGCAGATCTTAAAAGTCTTGGATAGAGGTTTAAGTTGTCTGTAACCCTGTTGTGTAAATACAAAAATTCTGATTACTAACTTAAAACAAGACAAAAAGCAATAAATTACTTCTTTCAAGTGTGTGGTGCGTTTACTGAGAGAACTGAGGAGGCATGGGGTAGGGCACCAGCGGTGGGGGATGCTGCTGTGGAGCCTGTGCCTGGGGGAAGGGGAAAGGGGGGTGACTGGTGCCGTTCTGTGTGGCAGCCTTAGCGGGAGCGAACTGCTGAGCCTGGAAGTTGTTCTGGGCTCCGAACGCTGTTTGGTTATTACTGAAGTTGGACTGTCCGTTACCGTTGTAGCTGCCACCGCTGAAGCCGTTGGTGCTGCTGTTACTGCCACCATAGCCTCCATTCTGTGTATTTGTGCCAAAGGCTTTGTTTGGTCCGTTGTCAAACCCTCTACCATTATCTCTGTCCCTAAAACTGCCAAAATCGCGCCTTCCAGAGGAATACCTATCACGACGATCATCTCTATAATCTCCACCTCTGCCTCCCCTTGAACGACCTGGAAAGGAAAACAAACGTTTAAGGAGAAGAAACGAGAGTAGTCATGTAATTTTCTTTATAAACAATTTTGAGAAGAACCTGGTTTGAGATACCGATAAGTGATGATGGTGATGAACCCATCTACTTCTCAGAACAAAAAAAAAGGAGAGCAGCAGGAAAAAAGTGGCTGCAGTTCACAGCACAGTTTCTGTATCTCACCAATTAGATTTACCTCCTCTGTCTTCAGCCATCTGGAGGAGCTTGGGGTTGATTGCCTGGTTGGCCTCACGAAGCACAGAGATGAGGTCGCTGGCCTGCCTCATGTTGTTTGGAGTGAAGAAGGTATAAGCTGTGCCTGTCTTTTGGCTACGAGCTGTTCTGCCAATGCGGTGGATATAGTCCTCTGAGTTGTTGGGGTAGTCAAAGTTGATGACAAATTTCACGTCTTCAACATCTGTAAGATTGTGTTGCGGAGTGGCATAAAGGAAGAGGAGGACAGCACACAAAAGATGTGCGCCAGCGCCACCACAACAACCAGATCAAAAACAAAAGAGGCCAAGTTAGTACTGTCGTGAGGTGGAGATAGCTAGTAAATCCACAAGCTGCAAAAAACTGGTATTAGGCAAAACTACAGGCATAAGATTTACTCCATGGGGAGACTACGGTGGGAAAAGAGAAACGATGCACACTCCATTAGCTTCCAATCCGGTGGGATAGAAGAATGGATCAGAAGTCTTACCATTTTTGGAGTATGCATTCACTAGTCCATTCCCATTGCAGCACACGCCCCCACATATTGTCAAGTGACCCTCGGGTGTCTCTAAACAGTAGGGCCGCTATGCACTCTACTGCCTCCTAGTGTGCTCGAACTAGCGCTTAACCAATGTCCCTTTGTCACGCACACTCATGAGATGCTTGCTACAATGCTCACACTGCAGTGTCTCTTGCCAAGAAACTGTAGCTCTGAACCAATTTGCAGGATGCCTACAAAAAGTGCATCCCGACTCTCGGCATGGCAAGATTTTTTTCCAGACCCAGTGTTCGCTTGATCATAAAGTCTCTCGTTGGCAGGTCTCGACATGACTTTGAAACGCAGGCGAGGGAGGAGTGTGAGCTTGGATTTTGTCCAAGTGTGTCCAACTAGCATGTCCCACTGTCACCAAAAGCGCCAGTAGCCATGTCATTACAGAGGTGAAGGTATGACCGATCTGACAGACTGCTCTTCCGACAGAAGTTTAGGAAACTGCAACAGTTAAGGCCACCCATGCTTTACAACGAGTCTACACAACAGAAAGCACCTTCCAAATGACTCAAATGGCTTGCAATGCAGGGCCCAAACAAACATGCAAGACAATAGGAGACAGTGTAGCTGGGCTTTGAGCTGGGACAGTTACAGAGCCTGGGTGTGTGAAGCAGTCCAAACCATTGCCAGAGAACAGACGAGCATATGGGGGAGGAACTGTGGCCAGCCCTCAACTCGCCCCCCTGTTTTTTTTTTTAGGCAGGCCAGCGCATTATGCTGCACTTGGGCCTGGTCACCTCTGTATATCTGCACGACTGGGAGACCCGTGCCTCGCCAGTCAGGACACCTCCAAGAATCCTCCTTCCCCCTCTGGAGACCTGGGCTTGTCATGCCAAGGCCCTGCCATACAGACTGCTCCTTCAGGTCAGGGGAGAAACTCAGAAAGAAGCAGAAGAGTTAAAGAAAGCAAATACACTTTCTTTTCAAAATACATCAAGAACACATAACAGTTCAGGGAGGATACTGACCTAGACCCCTGGAGGCAACATCTGTAGCGATGAGAATTGGAGCCTTTCCATATTTGAACTCTGAAAAATTAAAAACCATAAATTGTTTTTAAAAAAATATGTTTGTACAGCTCAGCTCATCCAGTGATGTAAATTTATTGATGATGCAGGCTTACCATTGAGAACCCAGTCTCTTTCCTGCTGGCTTTTATCTCCATGGATTCCCATAGCAGGCCACCTGACAAAATTGAAGGTTTCAGTTGTTAAATCATGCAAGTACGCCTTAACTAGAAAATCAAAACAGAAACACTCCTGCTGTGAATCTATATTAATTTGGATACTTACCCATCCCGTCTCATCCTCCTGGTGAGGTCATCACACCGCCTCTTTGTTTCTACAAAGATGATGGTCTTGTTCTCTTTCTCACTCATAATTTCTTCAAGCAGACGGATCAGTCTAAATGAAGGACCATTTGGTTAACAACCTTTCAGACTTAAGCTAATGTAAGATCTGCCTCGCTGTTACCAACATGGACACAGTACTTACTTGTTCTCCTTCTCTCCATCATTGCAGACATCTACTATCTGCAGGATGTTGTGGTTTGCGCTGAGCTGCAGTGCCCCAACATTGATCTGGACGTACTCCTTCAAGAAGTCCTCTGCCAGCTGGCGAACCTCTTTTGGCCATGTGGCACTCCACATCAGAGTCTGACGGTCAGGCTGCACAACAGCACAACAATTAGTGAGACATTCCCTCAGAGTAACACAACCAGTGGAAAGGTTTTTCACTTATGCAAGTTAAAAGCCACAGTTAAAAGCCACCCAAGTTTATAAAAAAAAAAAAAAACAAAAAACAACAAAAAAAAAAACATACTCTGATCTGGTCTACAATTTTCCGAATCTGTGGCTCGAATCCCATGTCCAGCATTCTGTCTGCCTCATCCAGCACAAGGTAAGTGCATCGGCGGAGGTTTGTCTTTCCTGCCTCGAGGAAGTCAATGAGCCTGCCTGGAGTAGCGATGCAGATCTCCACACCTGTGACAGGTAGAGTTGTGAGAACTAAGCAATCAAATCTCTAAAAACAGCAGTGTTGCAAGCGTCAATGCAAGAAGAGCTAAAATACCTCTTTCCAGGTCACGGATCTGCGGTCCTTTGGGTGCTCCTCCGTAGATACAGGTAGACTTGAGGCGAGAAGCTCTGCCATATTCTGCAGCCACCTGCTGCACCTGCTGTGCCAGCTCACGGGTTGGGGCCAGCACTAAGCACTGTCGAGAGGGAAATTATAGCCTGAACATGCTGATATACATTTCACACTCATGAGCAGCATTGCCTATCCCATTCTGACTAGATTTCAACATCAGACTACCCAGTGCAGAGGATCATGCAGGCCACTTCCATTTCTGAGTCTATGGACAATCCTTTTACTCTGCTCACACCTGGTCACAATTTAAATGTCACCCACTGAATAGGGTACTGAAAACCATCTCCAAGTTTAAAGGAGCACTAATGTAAAATTCTGCTGTGACTACTTACAATAGGACCATCTCCACGTTCCAGGAAAGGTTGGTGGTTGATGTGCACGATCGCAGGCAGCAGATACTGCAGGGCAAACACAAAACAGTTAATTTCATCTGCGCGGGACATTGCAGTGCTTGTTGACATTACAACTAGTGCCAGTTGTCAAGAGAACTTACAGAAAGGGTTTTGCCAGATCCAGTCTGGGCAATGCCGACCATATCCTTGCCACTAAGAGCCAGAGGCCATCCCTGAGCTTGGATGGGCGTTGGTTCAGTCCAGTTTTGTTTGTTGATCACATCCATCACATAGGCTGTAGAGTAGAGGACAACAGTTAATTGAGGCACACCAACACTCCTTTGTGATTTTGATCCACCAACTGTTATAAACTTACATGGAAAGCTGGCCTCACTGAACTTGGTGATGGGATATGGGCATTCTCTCCCCTTCACTGTAATTGCTTTGGACCTCCTGTATTGTTCAACTTCTTGCTGTAGGATAAGAGTGAATGAAACAAATTAAGTTCAGTAGTCACAACCCATTGCGTAACTGCAACACGTGAAGGAGGGAGCACGTTTCCAGCAGTGTTGCATAACATTTCATGGAGCATGTTGCCTACATACCGGCGACCTCCGGGTAATGTCGGGATGCTGCTGATAGAAGTTTTTCTCGAACTTTGGGAGCTCGTCCAGGTTCCAGTGTTTTTTCCGCAGCCGATCGCCAGGATTGCCGAACTTTCCTCCACCTCCACCACGGTTGCCACCAAAGCGAGGAGGACCACCGCCATAGCTACAATTAAATTAAGGAACAAAGTCAGACCGGGTCCAGTTAAGTCGTTTACGGCGGCATCAGCGGCAGTTTAAACGAACAGAGTCCAGTCTAAACTGCGTCATTCTGCAATTATATAGCTGCCATATACTTTCCAGCCAGTAGAGGAACAATGGAAAAACAGCCGGCATTTTGTATCCGCATTCATGCTGCCACATGGCGAAAAGCCGACTAGCCAGCTGCGTTAGCATCACTACTCCGCGCTGGAGCAACACATTACATGATGAACACGGAGTGTATATCATGGGTAAATAAGTTCTATCGTGTTAAACGTTAGGGTGACAAAGCAGATTAACGATTCCCACAACCAGTATAGTGAATAAGTCTTTACTGCGGCGAGTAACTGTGACACCGGGTTAGCTAACGGTACGCTAAGGCTACCCTGAAGCTAACGAAAAGCCGCTGTGCCGGGGCACGAGGCCAGACAAGGCCTTCAGCCAAAGACAACGGGTGCCGTTCACCAGAGGCCTGGGCCTTCAGTGGATAAATAAAACCGAACAACTTCCTGCTTATCAAGTTGAAAAGTTCTCGATTACAATCAAACTGTCAATTGTGGCGATTTCTACAAAATACAACATTTAGTTAATCGGCTTATTTTTTCGGTTTTATTCGGTTATTGGTCCTGTCAGCCATTTCTACGGATCACACGGGAGCAAAACTCGTCCGAAACACGAAAAAATACTTACCCTCTATCTCGTCCACCATCTCTGCCGCGGTCTCTGTCAGAATATCCAGGCATTTTGTAAACGAAATGTATAAATAAAAAAAGATAAATATACTACACTGTGGCTTAACCGCCGACTAAAAAACCCGACCGGCAGTGATGCTGAAATGCCGGTAATGTGAAAATGAGGTCCGGCTTATATAGCAGGAGGAAGTTCACCTTCCGATTTATTCATCCGCCGGGCCGTTTTCAACTTCAGCTTCTCACGATTGAAAACATAGATACATAGCAGCGATACTGTGTCACTGCGTTTTAAACTCACTTTAACTCTTATTGTAAATCATACACCTAATTCCCCTGAGCTTTCCACTTACTATGCTTAAGTTAGACCAGACAAAATCGCACGAGTAAAGTTTTCCTTAAATCACACACTGCTTTTGTTGTTCTTAACAATCAGAAACAACGTTTTGAATCTTTTATTACATTTCAAATGCCAGATTGAAAAGAAAAAACATAAAAAGTCTCCTTTCCGACCCCTCCTTTTGAACGTACAGTATTTGATTATTACAACAAATGTTGGCGGAAGAATATGTACGAGACAGAAACTGGTGATCCGGCTTTTCACTGTGCTTCCGTGTGAATTACCGTAAGTGACGTCATCTGGACCAACCCAAACATGTAAAGGACTACTTTTTTTCTCCTCTACTTTTAAAACAAGACCCCATGTGTAATACATTTTCACTTAACCCAAAGCAAATATTAAGGATTTATTACAGATTATTTTGGTACAAAATTGGAATACTGGTATTTAGAGTGTGGTAGAAAGCAGGTCTCTTCCTGTTTGTATATAGGCTCTCTGTGGGCTAAAAAATGGACCACAATGGATAAACTTATGCAGAAAGGGAGGTTCACTCACTGACTGAATAAAAAAAAATATGATAGTAATAATAATTAAAAAAAACAATTTTTAACTTTTTAACTATCAGGGTTTTTTTTACTTATTTAACCCAAGGCTTTTATTTTACTATTTTCAATAAATGGAAGCATGAAAATATGAACCATTTTTATCTTAAGATAAGATAAATAAATGTACTTTATTGAACCAGTGAGGGAAATTCTTGTCTTATCTTCTATTCTTCTCTTTACAGTCTGTGTATAAAGTTTAGCAGAGATCTGTCTGTATGATGCAGTTGCACATTTACAAAAAAACAAAAATTGTACTTGACACCTTTTCCCTCCCCCAACCACCCTGTTCATTGTCATCTCGTCCTGTTTCCCTGCCCCCCAGGGAGACATCTGCCAGACGTTTTAATCCAGAGTGGTATCAGTGACTGCACAGTGGGTGGTCGGGGACATGCTACATTCAAATGTAAAACATGAGTCTTTACTTCCCCCACTCGACATTTAACCTCAGCCACTATGGCACTAACAAGCCCCTGATCATGTGCTCTAATGTACCAAAGGACACTACCATATTAAGTAGTCTAACAATAATTCATATTAAGGAGTGTTCTTATTTATGGCAACTGAAAGATCCATTTAAAAGTTAAAAAAAGATGGATATATCTTTGTACAAGGCCTTACATTGTTAGACAAAGGCAAGTTTAATTAGAACTAATTACACACAAAAATAAAATACTCTTACAAAATGATAGTGTTAACATACATCAAATTGCATCAGTCAGCTATGAGAGATATAGTCCTGCTAAGTGGATCATGCTATTTTAAAAAAACAAAACAAAACAAAACAAAACAGAAAAGAGCGGCATCTCTCAACTTTGACTTGTTTAATAAAAAGTTCAGTTCTTCAATGAGAGGCAGCTATGGGGCAATGCTGAGTAATGTAGTGTAGGAACAGACAGTAGGGCGATCAGCTTGTGCACTGGACTTAAAGGTGAATGAATATCTGGTGCAGAAGTTGCCATTAAAATACACATGGCGACCTCATTCTGTTTGTGTGCAATTCCTCTTTTCAGTTCAAGAAAATCTTTTTTTTTTCTACTTAAGTTAAAGATAAATTACAGGTTGTTTGATCCACATATATGAACAATATCTTATTACTGTACAAAGCACCATCTGAGGACACTTTTCACTTTGCATACACTTGTCTACATAAAAGAATGAAAACAAACAGTTCATTTTTTTTAGTGTATGCAAACGTTAAGAACAGTCCATGGTCATAGAGATTGGTAGACAGGCAGCATCTTCTGAAAACATTCAAGATTTTCATTTTTAATCGTAGAAAACAATCCCGCTTTCTCTAAAAAAAAAAAAAAAACTAAAAAAAAAACATCACTGATAGGACTGTATAGCAGGCTAAAACAGGAGTTCATCTCATTCAGTTCACTTTCAACCAAAAGCACATATGGAGACATGCAACAGCTACTGTGTCTTAATGGTCTGCTGTGGGCAAAACAACGCAAGTGACAACACTTTTTTAACCCCTTAACATTCAGGAAATCCAAGACAAATGGTCAGAATTGTTTTTTTGTCGGTCGTCAGATCAAATGACGTCACAAACTACAAATGACATCTCCTGAGAATGTGGCTAGGTAGAGCTCCTGGGTTTCTTGGAAATGTTTGGTGGCCACAAACAGGTATGAGCATGAGTAGTGTACCGTGCACGTTAAAAGCAGTAGTATGTCAGTGAGTAAGGTTGCCAATATGAGACAAAAAGTTAATGCTATTTAGCACCACATGGCTAGAAGGTAGTAGAGGTTTTTCTTTTCCACCCCCCCTTCCCCCCTCCCCAATGACAAAATGGAGGCAACACAGAGTAGAGTATGATGGACTTTGGACTCTTCTGAATAGAATACCATTAGAAATTAATGGTAGGTTTCATGGTAGTGACATTAATATAGCCCAGCTACAAATGACAAACTGTTAAAAAAGATTAATAGAAGGAAAACAACACACCACCATATGTAGCTCCAGGATGAAATCAGTAGAATTTAAAGGGTCCGCTCAATATTTGCAAAGATTCATTCATTCAAAAATCTTTATGGCACTCAGAGGACATTGTGATTTTAAGATTTTTTGCCCTTAAGACATATGTCTCCTTGTACAGTATGAGAGAGGTTATGCCAAGCAATAGACCACAGCATTCTTTAGTGAAACTCTGTCAAGCTTAATTCTGTTTTCACAAATTGTCTTCTATAATTTAAACAGTGACACTTAACATTTAAAAGAATTTATTTTTCTGAAACAATGGAAAGGGGTTTCTGAAATATAACAACAATAAATTATATATATTATATAGAATTTTATTGTTTCTTTTTCAATTTTCCCTGTTATATAAAAATAACACATTTCAAGCTATTCATTCATTTCCAAACAAAACTAGCTGTCAAACGTGTGAAATAGGATTTTTGCTGGGAATGCAGCACTAGTTGGGCAGCGACTCAGGTGCAGACGTCCCTGCTGCTGTCTTTGGAGAGGGTTGTAAACAGTCGGGCTCTGCCTAATTCAGTCTCTAGTCTCGCCTTCTCATTCACACACATCCCCGTTTTTCCAGCCTTGGCGTTACTGATAGCCCCCGCATGATCGCTCTGAAGCACCAAACAGCCCGAGTCATGCACACCATCCAAATTTAGTGTTTCAAAGTGGTTGTGGTAACCGATAATAACCCTGTACTCTAGCAAACAAACCAGTCTTGTTAATGACGTTTCAGAGTGGACTGACCTTGTGTTCTGCTTGGTAAAATGGAGCATTGCTACATGGATACAGTCTATTTTTTTAAATGCTAAAATGAACTTAGAAAAAAGGGAAGAGCCAGCAAATTTTGCAGGTTCCACAAGTTAGTAAATAGTCTGAGTTATTAGCAGCTGAAGAGATCCTTTTCAATGATAAAAAAAGACATAAAGGAGGGCTGGAGGGTCTAAAAAAAAACCCACAGTCAGATGACATTTTCTGGTCTTCTCTGCCCACCCTCCCTTAGCTTGGCCACATGTCCCTGGGAAGTATGGGCATCCCTGGGTGAAGCAACCGTGGATGACCCCCGTCTGAGTGGATTGATTTGTTGGAGGAGGGGTGGGTGGGGGGCTCATCATGGCCAAACCATGTTGCTTCTAGTTGCAGAGCTCTGCTTGCATCTGTGGCTCACTCTACGGCAAAGCCACACGTCTCCTCAATGGCAGTAAGCAACTTGTCGTACAGTTTGTCATAGTGCTCGTAGGGAGGAATGTCGATCCGATTGAAACTGCGGGAAAGCAGAGGGAGAGAGCAGATTTTAAAATGGTGTAGCACTGAAAACACAACACACAAAGATGATTGCTACTTCTCTTCCCTTCAGTGTTAAAGGCAGGCACTGTGTCACATGCTCAGAGAGTATTATAATGTTGACAGTCTGCTCACCAGGTGTGGGCTTTGGGGAGGTTGTTGGTGCTGGCATCAATCTGATGGATGGTAAAGAGTCGTGGGCCAGCAGCACCTGTAGAAAAACCAACAGTTAAGTAAACTGGAACTTCACACACCTGCACATGCAGATATTTACACAGTTTGACATCTATTTAAATGGAGGCAAAGAGCCCAGAGGATTTTAACCTTAGAGGCAAGTGAATACCTAATTGTGAAATTTAATCACTACTGAATACTTAATGTTAAATTTTAAATAGCACTGAATTTATCACACTGAAATATTATATATTACATAATATATAATATATAATATCTATTAAAACCAAATATTTGAAATTCTGAATTTAGATTTTTCCTCTATGAAATTTCCAGGTCATTTAATATGATTAATAATTGATTAATAATATAATATGATTCTGTTTTTTCAGTATTCAAAAGGTTGAAATTCAGATGCTAAAATTCAAGCGAAAAATTCAAACGTGAACATCTGGGTTACCCAGGATAATCAACCTGAAAGTCTGAAAGGAATCACTCTGTTCTATCATGTTCCCCTAGAAGAGGAAAGTTCAGGCGAGTAACTGGTTTAAATTACACAACTTGAAATTACCGTCAGGAAATCTCAAAATGGGAGTATGCTATAAATTCAGTGATATTTAAATTCAAACATTAAATATCTAGTCCTTTACTTTCTTCCACACTGTAAGAAAAGGCAATGTGTGCAAAGGTATGAACTGACACAGAAAGCATCTAGTCATTACAGACTGAGCTGTATCATTTGTAAAATGTTTCATAATATTTGTTTATGTGTCTAAGTTCTGAAGACTTGACAGTGTTACAAATTTAAGTTACATCTTAACATTGACTTTCCAGTTAAAACAAAACAATAAAGAATGACTGACATCCTTTGTAGAGGACTGAAATCACTCATTATGGCATTACGTGCCTATGTGATGTTTACTGTTACTGAAGACAAACCTATTTATTGTGTTATTCAGATGGTTCTGAGAGTTGTCCAACAATTCTCAGTAAATCTAGTACACTGTACAGTATTTAGATACCAGCAGTGCTGAATGACTTGACTTTGTCCCTTAACTGTGGCCTTATGGCCAGCTTTTAGAATCAAAGCAATACCACAGAGTCACAGACACTGTAAGTTCAAGTTTGCGTGCGAGTTGTTTTTGGATTTTTTTGGCTTCTGCTGATGTTTTGACCAAGAGAGGATGGCCATGTTATATAAAAGGTGTGTAAGGGCGCTGTCTGCCTGTGGATCACGGTGTACTCCTCATGCCTGGGTGCTCTGTCTCTGGGCAGCACTGTCTGCCAGGATGGACCTGCTGAACCACTGCACTATGCGCAGACTCAGGGTTCATCTCAGGTCGGAGAAACCCAGAGACACAGACACACACACACACAGAGAGAGGCAAAGAATCCCAAACACACATCCCAGATTGTGTTGACAGAGCTTGTGAGTGGTGAGCACGCTGTGTGTAACAAAGAGACAGTAAAGACTGTACTACTACACCTCTACTCTCTACTAACAGTACTAACAGTATAAATGGCACTTAGCATTTCACACAACTTTCAACTGTAACCTGTATGACCTGACTCAGTCTGGTCTAAGTCCATCACATAAAGAAGGCAATTCATGCATAGCTATTCCATGCTAGAGTTTTCATACACACATAAGACTTTCTTACATTTACTACATAACAATTCCATATGTAGTATTTTGTCCTGGCTGTTATTACCTTGGAGGGCCTTAAAGCCCTGCAGAGGAACTCTGGAGGAGCCAGTGACAAACTGCAGCAGCCGGGCTCTGCGCTCCTCGTCGAACGACTCCACAGCCTTCCAGAACCATTTCACAATGTTGCTGTCCGGAGTGCAGTGTTTGAGCCGCGTGTTGGACTTCCAGTCGTTGATGTCGATTTTACCCAGGCCACATACAATCAGCTACAGGGAGACAAATTGTCTCACTAAGTCGAATTACATGTATTTGTGGGTGAATCAAGAAATACAACATGAAGAGACATTTATGTACCTCTAGCTCCTTCTCATCGAAAGCCTTGAGCAGGTGTTGAGGGATGACCTCATTGAAGCCCTTCTGCAGAGCCAGGAACTGGGCCTCGATGCCTCGCAGAAAACGCCAGTTGACGTAGAGTCGCACATACTCCTTCTTGGTGTCCTGGGTGACGGGGATGCTCTTACCGTTGGGCTTGAGCTCATGCTGGATGATCTCTCCATAGGCATTGTGTTCTACGCAGAAGGTGTGGTCCAGCACACCTGTGATGTCATTGTCCCTGAAGAGACGGAGGAACCTTACAATTAGTATTTACGGGTAACTCTAGGATTTTGCACAGGGACTACTGGTTACAAAACAAACAAAAACTAAGTGCTTCCCAGTAAAACACTGGTGAGCTCTTCTTTGTTGAATGTGTACTGATCAGTGAAACCATGTATTGTTAAGCTGCAGTGAAAACATTTGCCAGAAAACAAATGTTTAGGGACCAGTGATGTAAGAAATATTCAAAAACCCTTGGGAGCGCTGTCATCATATTATGGTTAAGAGATCTTCATGTGGGCAAAACGTCTAACAATTTTTTTTACTTCTATACATTTAAGATGAGTTGAGTGTGCAAAGAAAGAAATACGAAGCATAACTGTATATGATGTGTCGTTGTTATTGGTCCAGAAATCCTTTCCCCCTTTCGTTTACATGTAAAAGTCAATACCGTTTTTGACTTGTATAAAAGTGTGTCTTATACGTACAGGATCCAGACAAGGCTGTTGTGCAGATCAGGGGTCAACAGACTCCATGTCATCCAGGGTAATGGGTTTACCCAGCAGCTGTTTGTAGAAGGGCAGAGTAAAGCCACCGTCTATGTAGTGGCCATGGAACACTGCCATCCCCATGATACGTCCGACGAAGTGAAAGTACGACAAGTGCTCCTTCAGGGAGACAAAATATCTTTAGTTTCCAAATGAACAGACAGCAGAGCTGAGTGTTTAAAGCATGTCTGGGACTGACATCCTGCTCTCCTCCAGACTATATGTAACATACACAAACATCTCTGACATTAGGAATTTATTACTCAGAGGAAGAGATTACAATATTAAACCACTGAATTCCCCTTTGACACACCATCGTACTCTCCATGAACAGCGCAGTCTCAGCACAAGAGTTAAACCACTGCTTCACTCATGCAGAAGTCTATTCACGAGATCATGCCTGCTGACTAGAGAGCAACAGTTACATGGACCAACGCCAGCCCAAACAAACAGAGAGTGATGAAGTTGTGTAACAGAAAACAAAATAATCCAAACCCCTGATAGTGTCTAAACCGAGGCCTGTGTCTGGCTGGATTATTTATATGTGACATATGCCACTGGGTTGAGACTTTCATCTGAAACATCTTAAGGCCATGAGAGTCGGTATGTTAGCGCTATGCAATACAGGTTGATACTTTTATGTTGTCAGTAGTGACTGTGACTCACAGGGTTCACAGCAGAGTCTGGGTTTATCTGCAGGGTGTAGATGTCATCGCGGGAGTACTGGAACAGGCCGTAGTATGGGTTCAGCATCTCGTGCGACAGCAGGTAAAGCCACTCCCTGTACAGCACACAGGGAGGAGATGGCAGGGGAGGAAACAGAGAGAGACACCAGTTAGATCCTCTGTATTATTATTCTGAGTTCAGAACAAACTGTGGAAAAACTATTGCTGATGAAGAAATTACTGTCCCAAAACTGACAACAAGAGTGAGTGAATTGTGTGATTTGGCACGCGTCCACTAGGAGGCAGACCTCTGTAAAAAGTGGTGCAGTATTTCCATCCCAGTCCCATCTAGCCTGCTTCTTTTGCTGTGGCCTCTTACCTGGCCACTCCTCCATAGTCGAGCCCCTCTTCCCCTCTAAACTTCACCATTAGCCTTTTCCACAGGTCCTTCGGTCTCATCTTCATCACCTGTCGATACGATTCCTGCAGCACAGACATGAATGAGCACATTCACACCGTTGTCAAGGACAGTGACAGTCAAGCAGCTGTTGACCTTATTGCTCTGTATTTGCCCTCCTAGCTGCTGATGCAGAGCTATCTGGTTCTATATGAGGAACATTTAAAGGGAAGACATTTATCTACCTGACTCTGGGGCCAAACATCATGTGTGACCAGTTCCAGTGATGCACACACCCCTCTACACTCCTGTCATTCAAACCCCAAACTCTGAATTATTGCACCTGTTAAACATGGCAACTGCTTGACCAAAGGCTGAGACTATTCTTAAAGTAGTCAAGTTAAGAGCTGCACAAAAAGAAAGAAATGAGGCAGACTGGTGTTACAACAGTTATTTTCAATTGGTTCTCTGTTGTGAGGCCGAGATCTCTCCGCCTCAATTGGTGTTCATCTCCATGTGCAGACGGCTCACAGCGTCAGGGGGAGGTTCATTTAAAGTGGATTAGGGGCAGTTATAATAAACACAGCCATAAGACTATAATAACACAGCCTCTCCGACAGCCAGGTTCCACTGTGCCCTCCAGATACAGCAGACAACTGAGAGGTGCTGTGGGAGAAATGGGAATGTCTTATCTATGCCGAAAAGTACACATAAAGACAGCTCTGACAGCCCACCAGCTAACACTTGCCTATTCAGTCATAATTTAATGCTTCAGCTGGTCTGGAGAAGCTATGCAGTTATGTCTCGCTCAACCTCAAGACGTCCTCTGCCCCCCCCTCCTCCACCACCACCACCACCACTCCCCACCCACTCCGCCCCTCTCACTCTCTCACATTGAGATCAGCCAACAAAAATGTCTTCGTTCAGATTAACAGACGCGGCTGTTCCAGCACATTCCAGTGCATATTTTATGAGGGTCATGCAGTCTGTTGCAGGTGTTGTTGCTCTGATGAAGGCCCCGCACCTCCTAGATGCAGAAAAAAACTCCCCCGCTAAGAAAATGTACTTGAGAAAATCCTCATCTCAAACAAGAGGTCTGCTTTAGATTTTGAACAGACTACCTTCACACATCATGGATAACCGCGTGTGTGTGAGAAATCATTCTCACAGCCAAACTGCTGTGGGCAATGACCTTTATGGGGGTAGACAAGAGAAAAGAATCTAACATAACTTAGGTGAGTCTATAAATAACTTCAACAAAGAACTGTTTCTTGCTTACAGTACCAAATGTAAATTTTTTGGCTGGAGTTTGGGGGGAAATAGGGGCAGGTGGTTGTGCAATGAAGCAAATATTACATCACTGTCATGTTTTCCTAGCATTTTGTTATGCATTTTAATTTCTTTCACGCATCCTCTGGCTGTGACAACTGAATTTCCCTCTGGGTTAAATTATGTACCCATTTCTGAGTATCTTTAATAACTGGCACCCCTCGTGAGTTTCAGATGATATGATGACATGACTGAGCTTGTTTCTTTCCATCGTCACCTCAAAGATCTCCTCGCGGGACACCTCAATGCGGCAGTGGCCAGCCTGGGGCTGCTGCTGGGACAGTTCCTGGCGGAGGATCTTGAGCTTCTGAACAAGGTCTCGCTTGTACTTGGGAACCGTGAGGCACTCGGCCTCCTCTGGGAGCTGACCAGGGGACACCAGAGCCTGCTGGGTCTGTTCCTTCAGCTGGTTCTGACGACTGGAAGGCACACGAAGAGGGAGAGAGGCAGAAAGGAGCAGAATGGGAAAGAGATGAGAGAAAAAAAGGCCAAGAGAAAGACAGAGAGAGGAGACAAGATGAAAGGCAAAAATGGTGTACCAATACAAAATGTAAACATGCTTACTTGTGTGAAATAAAGTAAGCAAGCACTTGTACAAAAATAACAGGAGGAACGCCAAGATACTCAAAATACAGCTTTCTGTGTCCTTTGCTGACTGCAGAGAACGAGGAGTAAACACTGAGGTCATCTGGGAAGCACATCAAGTCAAACAGCTGCCTCGGCCCCTCGCAGACAGACAGACATAGGTGAAGGTGGGATTACTGGAGGTAAGACATCCTGCTCACCCTCACTCACTTACCACCCTTTTCACAAAACACACACACACACCTTCCTCACTCCTCCTCTCCACCTGGCAGAGGCCTGGTGGTCTCACACAGAGAGATGACTGAACTAAAATAAGGTTTTCTACGGGAGAGCAGCAGAATGTGACACAGGGAAAGAAAGTTCTGCAAATCTCTGTTGCTTTTGACTCATCACGTACACTTGAGGTAATGCAGGGTCACTGAGGCCACTACACAGAGGCAGACTGGTTCATTTTGACAAGTCTAAAAGTTTGTCTTAAGAGGCAGAGAGAAAGAGAGTACTGCAGACACTGATAGATAGTAACTCATAACATGTACTGGTCTACAAAGCCAAGGTGCAGTAACTAATTATTTGGTCAAAATTGAGTTAGGACAGGATTTATCATCTATATTATTATATGAAAATGATTATGTCATATGACTGTATGGTTTATGGGGGAAAAAGCATGTGAAGTTGTCAGAGACAGACGACTAGAAAGAAGAGCTCTTTCAAGGGAAAGCTAGCTGGGCAGATAGCCAGGGCTAGCCTTAGCTAAAACTAAAACTAAATGTACATATTTTTCCCCTAGCTGTAAACTGTAATTAATTTAACGATTTGGATGAACCAGTACAAAGCTAATGAGACAGTAGCTGAATACTATCATGACAATGCTATCAGAACATAAAAAGCTCATCTAAATGCCTGCTAAAGCTAACAAGTTTAGCTGAGCAGCAGTGGCTACCATCTGAGCTTTGGACTGTGGTGGAATTCATGTGATGAACCTAAAATTAATTAAAATTAAAATTAATTCAAATATCTAAATGTATCAAATTCTATTTTAATGTATTGAGAGCACTGTAAATTAATAAGTAAGATAATTTACAGTGAAAATAAAATACATTTAATTAAAGACAGGAATGGTGAAAATACACTGTTGTGTAGATACTGTGTTTGCCTCTGAATACTGTCCAAAGGCTGAGTGTAGTATCTGCAATTTTTATGGCAAGCCTGAAAACTCTAAACCATTTTTTCTCCCATTCACAGCTTCTCTTGTAACTGCTCTCTGCCTTTGTAGAGCTGTGCAGTTTCAATGTATAAGCATTCAATTTAAACTGCTTTAACTTTGCAGCTGCTGTTAACATAAGTTCTCAGTTGTCTTTTCGCTCTGCTTCATACAAAAAAAAATTTAGCTACATGTGCTAAAAATAAGAGAATCCCCAGAAAGCAGCATCTGAAACACACAGTAACAAAGAGGTGGTTAACCACAGTATCAATAGTGCGGCTGTGAACATCATCTGTGGGTAATGATGACAGAGGTCTTAACTCTGGCGTAGGCGAATACAACTTTTGAACTGGTCGCTGTGTTTGGGAATACAGCCTCTGAGGGTGGCACAGTAGGGAGGGGGCACACAACACACACACACACACTCACACACAGAATCAAAAGAGCCTTTATAGGTCCAGCACTAAAGGATTATTTGCACAATGGCCTTTTGCACTTCAGTGGGGGGTAGCAGGCACACTCGGCCCTGAGCAGGGTCATAAACACTAGACTCCAGAGCTGAACACAGAGGGTGGTAGGAGCATACACATGTCAGTCTGTATAGTATAGATATGTAGGATGTATTGCTCAAAGTGATGCCAAGATTAAAATAGACATTTTCACACTGACTTTTCAAACCAGTGAAGCAAACAAATACAGGAGGAACCCTAACTGTCAGCCAGATCAGTTCCTGTCGAAACACAGTTGTCAGATGTTAATTTAGCTCAAGACTCCCACTCTAAAGCACCCGCCCAACAGCTTGCATTTTCCTCTACCACAATGACAACTTCTCCTTAACAAAGTGGCTGAAAAGCCAAACTGGATTCTGCTGGGCAGACACCAGAAACCAAACTCAATCACTTCCTGCTATCCCAGAAAGCCACAGGGCCCCATAGGACACTCGAGACCTCCTCATGAATCCCTTTATTTCCTGCAGACTAGACTCAGAGGGAGGGAAGGCAAGGGGGGGGGGCAGGAAGGGCACTCTCCCGACAGCACCCAAACACTGTAGACAGCTCAGAGGGTGGGAGGGAAGGAAGGAGAGAGGAGGCACAGCGCATCTCATCCTGCACTTTCACCCATAAATCAAACATTCCTGCTCTGTCTCTCTGGCTCTTTCTATCGTGGTTACAGACAAACATGATCCACAGTTCTTTCTTCTCTTTACAGCTCTTTACTGATGAGCATGCCTCTGGTGCATGTTACCTGAAGACGCTCTCTGCAGAGACAACTCAATGTAATAAAAGCAATGTTTTTGCTATACGACAAATCACAAACGTCTTGGAACTGACACAGTCATTTCTCATGCAGCTGTACAGAGGGCAGTCCTGCAGCCGGGTCTTAAAACCAGACAAGGATTCAGTTACCTACTGAATAGTGACCTTGACTAGTGAGGGAGCTTGGATTCAGCAGAAGATTGCAACATCATAGGGGGAATATAACCAAAACCGTGCTCTGGATGCTCAGGCAGTGTCTTGAGCAAATAAAAAGTCCAATAAACTGTAACTTTGATGGACATACATAAATATATATATCAAACATTTTTGTGGGATGACGGCACATGAGGGGTGAAAATTTCTAAAATCCCTGAGTTGATAAAAGGCAGATGTCTTCAGATGGAAATTCACGACGACTGATATCTTTTCCAGAGTTTTGTCACAAGCGAGAAAGTCACTCCAAAGTGTGTTCAATTTGCAGTTATAGAGCAACTTTAGTTAGGACTGAAAGTGCACCAAAAAAGGCCAAAGATTATCTATTACAGTTTTCATGTAATTAGAATGGATTGAGGAAGGCTCAGGTTAAACCTTAGTCACATGCCATTTATAAAGAAGTTATTTCACAAAACTCAGGCCAAGGTCCATGTGTCCTTGAATAACCAGAAGATGTACAGCACTCTACAACCCAATTCTTTTATATTTCACTTTTTACTTTACAATAAAGTTATATAATAAAAATGTGCCAATGTACTTAATGATAACAGCACAATACCAGTAATACCATCGACATTTATAGTTATAGACACACCATTTGTTTTCTCTTTATAAAATGATTCCTCTGATATTACTTAAAAAACACACACATTTCCTGGGTTTGATGTGAGGTAATTATCCTACCAGCAGACGTATACAATAGAGAGATTTTCACACATCTGGGCATAATCATGCTCATGACAAAATTCCTACATTAAAAACTAATGTGGCGTGCCAGGCTACATTTTTATAAGACTTTTCAGAGGCCATAGATGAAAAAAAGAAAAACGAATACAAAATCCCAAACACGTTCTTTGATCCATCAGAACAGGAAAATAAGAAACTTGATCTCTCCGTCGATGCATTCCGTCTCTCTCTGCACGGAGGAGGAATGAGGTCAGGCGGAGGAGGCCCTCCAAGGCACCCATACACTGCTCCACCTTTGTGGAGCAAAGGCCTATGGGCAATTCTATGGCTATCGTAGCATAGTGTTTGAACAGCTGCACAGGGGAAAAAATTCTGAACACGTTCATCCATGCACACAGGCATGTACCAAGCACAGGAGCGCGAAGCAACACACACAAATCTATGCAGATGGACACACACGTACACACACATGTGCACACACACAGTTCATTCATTGACTAGGGCATCAAATTTATGCTCTGTTTCCTGGACGTAAGACGCTCCTCCGCTACAGACACAGCAGCCTTGGTTTCCAGTCTGCTATCTGATGTCTGGCCAAAGCCAGCTTTGTGACGGATTGTGTGCTAAAACGCCTTTATGATCAAAACCTCTGTGGGGCTGAGGAATTTAAATTTTTGTGTGGAAAGAAAGACTGTGGGGGAGTGTGCTGTTTATATATTTCTGTGTGTGTGTGTGTGCACTTGTGTGCACAAACGTCTGCTCAGCACAAGCGCTACTCGGAGTGCTGAACCTCTACAGGTGGTGAACACACCTTGGCACAGGATCCCACTGTAAAACATTGACTGAGGGGGAGGCAAAGTGAGTAAGTCTGTGAATGTCTGAGAGTGTGTGTGTGCTTGTGTTGCTGTCTGTGTGCAGTAAGGACTACTGGCACGAAGCCCAAACCTTACCTGACATTCTGACTTTCGATGCCTCCTCGAGAACCATTTGGGCTTGGACTACACATGCAAAACAAAGACAAAACAAAGACAGAAAATAAATCTATCTGCTTTTATATGCTGTTCTTTTATGTGCTGACTAAATTATTTCACTATTTAGCTCAAGGGTGCTGTAGAACCTACTTTAGGACTAGATGCAGGTTGGCGGAGAGGCGCGGGTCTGTGAACTGCGTGGTTCGGTTGTTGTGGTCGACAAAGTAAACCCTCCCGGTGGCAGTGTTCCGTATCTCCCATCCTGGAGGTAGAGGACCCAGCTCCTCACAGTTCACGTTGCTTAGATCTCTGAGAACAGAAGAGAACACAACACAAAACAAAGCATTAGCAAGTGAGAATTTAGGAAAAACAGAGGTAACACAGGGTGGGAACGTTGGGTGGGAAAGAGAGACAAAGCGCGCGCGCACACACACACACACCACCACGCACGCAGCACGCAGGCACGCAGGCACGCACACACCGCACACACACACACACACACACACACACACACCAAATTCTAGGTATAAAACATACCAAAGCACTGACTAACTGGACTCAGGCGGACAGCAGGATTCCGAGATGTCTGAGAAATCACTTTTATTCTATTTTTCTTCTTCCTCCCATCTAAATTATTTACTGCTGCCCTGCAACCCCTTTCAGCTGGACTCCATGGAGACAAAAAGGCTCAGAAATTACAGCAGGCTCACTATGCTGGCGCTGACTTTTCTGTTTTGCATGGTTAAAGCCAAAGGGACCAGAGCCTCACGAGGGATGAGAGCTTGGCAGCTACACCATCTGCTAATGTTGGAGCTGTCTGAGGAGCACTCAGCAAGGTGTGGCGTGACCAATAGCCTCCTATCAAGAGCAATAAAAATATCATCTATCACTCATACACTGATAGACTGCAAAAGAGCAGTGGCCAGGTATTATAATAACAGTCATGTTTTATTGATAGCGTCTGGAGTGCACTGAATCCTGTTTTCGCACATGCACATTTTAGATCTCTGCGCGTGTGCATTTCTTTTTGGAATATGGTAATCAATAGGACACACATGCCTGACAAAGTATTACCCAACAGCCCACGGTATGGCTGACTGAGACCTGTGTGCTGTTGGCCATGTGTCCCCAAAGAAAGGCCTTTCAACGCTCGTGCCAGAGTACTGAATCGCTCTCAGAGCACCGTGACATGGGTCTTCTCACAGCATGTCAGACTCATAATCAGCTGCAGGTTTACGGCAAAGTACAAGGGAACCAGGACTATGAGACTGCCACGACACAAGCTATGGGTAATGTCAGTCTGTATGTAGGCTGACTGATTTAAGCATCTGTGGAACCCCGGATCCATATTAATGTATTTTATTATTCCTGCATGTTTTATATATTTTGCAGTTCATATTGTGGACAGTGAAAAAACGGGGGCACAATATTGCATCATCTCCCTGAGGTCACAGATTTTGTGGCAGATGTACCTGGGTACTCGGGGGTCATGCCATGTGCTGACACCTGTCTGAGTGTGGAGGAAGTACACTTGGCCTTGCTGCGTGGTCCTTTGCTCTGTAAGAAGACATAAAAAGGGAGTTAAATTGATGCAAGCTTTGGGGATCTTTGGCTTGAATAAATTTAAAAGGAAGAAACTAAAACATTTTGCCTCAGCCCAGGCATCAAGTGGGTGTCAAATGTTAACTTCTACAGAAAATGAAATTGAGTTTAATTAACGTGCCACATGTAGACAGATTGTGCTTATAATCTGTCTGCGTAAGAGAGAGATCACACAGATGGAGATAAAAGGACTGCCTGAGTCAGTGGAGATCCCAAAAGGCAGCCAGGAAGAGGCAGCGGAGGGAGTGAGGGGGAGGAAGGGGAGGTGAGAGACAGGGTGAAGAACATTGGAGAGGAAAGGAGAGGAGAGACAGGGTTGTCTGACTTCTGAGTTGGTGAGCTCATTCATCACAGCCTGACAGAGATATTTCCATGGAGCTGCCTGCCAGGGAGCTCTTCTCTGGCATCTCTTTGGACCTACCACCCTGTTTTAACATGCATGTACACGTAACCTTCCAAACCCACACCGACCCGATGAGTGCTCGCTATACGTTGAGCTCACATGAGGAGAATCAGAGCTGCTGACAGGCTTTGTAGGAACTGCCCAAGCATTAAGAAAGTAAGACAGTGATAGAGAGAGCAAGAGATATAGAGAGAGGAGCGCAGCGAGGCTGGGAGCAGTCTAATCTGAGGGACTGAGGGCAAAGCTGTGATACACTTCTATGGCTCTGGCTCCCAAATCCTCCACAAGATTTTAGTGTGAGGATAAACAAAACTCCCTAGGGCTGTGTGGGGATCGCAGTGTGTGTGTGTGTGTGTGTGTGTTTGCTTTTACATGAATGCATCTGATTGTTTGACTATGTGCAGAGAGGAGAACAGAGGGGAGGAGTGAACGGCTGCCGCCAGCCTTTAACAACTAGATCAATTCAATTAGATTGTCTAAAAAGGAGCCAGTATTTCAGGCTCCTTGTGCTGGAGCTGCAGCGTCATCAGAGCAGCTGGACTGAATGAGGACACAGATTAGCTGGGTTACTGAGCCCAGTGTTGAGCACGGAGGAGGGCAGGGGCGAAACAATTAACACAACAGCATTACAATGATGACACAATTCATAGTGGAAGCAAAAACGGTTTTCATAGGAGATACAAAATCTATATATAATGATACATAAGAGTACATATGCTTCATAAACCTTGTGCATTTGGAATTTCTTTAATAAGGACTGAATAAGACTAGTTGATACATTTTCATCAGCTTTATACTTTTCTAGCCACAAGGCAACCTGCAAAGTATATGTAAATGTAAAACTGCTTTTGAACTGCTCATGTGTATGTTCACTGGCTTCCAACTGACCATATCCCTCAGGCAGGTCCGGGGGTGTGTGCAGGTGGGTTCTGCTCATGTAGTTGCGGTGCCTTTGCGAGCGCACCCGTCTCTCCTGGGCCCGCTGGTCGCCATCGCTGGGCGGCAACGCCGTGGTGGGCGTGGCCCCATTCGTACTGATGGGCGTGTTCTCGTCTACGATGCAGCTGAGAGGCCGGCCAGGGCTGGAGTACTCTGACGCAGGCCTGAAAGGAGCAAGAGGGAGAGGAGGAAGATTGGGGAATAGAAAGAGCACAGAGAGGAACAAAAGAAAAGGTTAATCAGTGTAAGAACTGAGACTGCCTGAGGTAAAGCATGATAGCAAAGTGGCTGATACAGATAATAAAAAGGAACAGAAGAACAAAAAACAGAGACAGAGACAAGGCAGGGGAGAGATGCCTCCATTTCCTCTCGTCAGCTCTGTGTCTGCCCTGGCTCTTCCACATCATTAAACACCACTGACTGGAGCTTTGTGTCTGACACCTTTTTTTTTTTTTTGAGGAGTCCACTCCAGTTTTGGACAGAATTCCCCAGTTTGGGAGCACTGAGGTCAGAGATGAGGTCTTCCATCGGCCTGCTGCTGTTTGATTTAAGAGGTCTGGGTTTGAGTTTCTGTGGGCTGCAGAGTGTACTCACCTGGTAGGCCTCTCCCACTGTGTGGTGCGTGTGATGTGGTTCAAGTACTGGATTCGTCCAGACGCGGTCCTCCTCTCCTCCCAGCTGGCAGCAGAAACATACACAGACACAGCAGTGAGCGGACATGGTTAAGTAGCCACAGAACCATCTAGTAGTCTCGCTGCTGTCTCACCACATGCAAATATCACATTGCGTATATCTTTACCTCTGTACTTGAGGGCAGTGGTTTTTTGTTAAAGATTTGCACCAGCCCCTAAAACAATCCTCCTGAGACGATAAGAGATCCTCCCCACCCCCCATCTCACTCACCCATCTGGAAGATCATTGTCAAACAGCCGACTGCAGTCCACCACGGGGCCTCCTGTGCCTATCCGGTCCCTAGACTGCAGGCTCACTGCAGCAACACATGGCAGACAGATGCACACACGACGATTACTAGACAGCAGACTACAGTGCAGGCACAGATATTTTATCGAAGCACAAAATTGAGCTATATATCTTTATGAGTAACAGGAATAAGGTTAAATTTTATCAGTGGTATACTACAGGGTCTGGTTAAAGGAAGCTGCATTTTTCTTCTACCTCTCTGTTTTTGGTATCATAGTATTATGAAATCTAATCCTAAATTTTACACACAAACTGATAAATGTGACATTTAACACACAGAGAAGACTAGAGCTCAAAATATTTCACGTTTATACAGTCATAGTAACATAAAAGTTCTTTACCTACACATTTTACACATAAACATGCAAGAAACAAAACAGAACATGCAAGGTCATTTCAAGCTCCATGATTACTACCACTGTCAAAACAAACAATAAAGGATGACTAGATGGTAAATACTGAAATTACTTTTAAGTCACCTTTTTTCTAACCTTGTTGCATTTTGCATTCAGTGATGCCCATGAGTGGTTTGCATTCCACCTTTCATGCATATTCAATAAACAGTGAATGAAGGACAATGCACTGTACATCATGATGACGACACAGTCAGTGGAATATACTCCAGTAAAACTGTTTGAGTTATTAGATTTTTATGCAATTTCCATTTGAGAATTTTGAGAATTAAAAGTGCTACCAAATGCATGCAATTGTTTGAGCGTCCTTGTGTACTCACCCACTATCTGTCCTCTGACTGTGTCACTGTCATTGGGACTCAGCTTGTTCAAGTCTAGTCTCTGGTCTGTTTAGGAGAGGACAGAAAGAAGAAGTGGAAAAGCAAAGAGAAAGAACACAATTAGACAAACAGGAATAGAGAATAAAGATGAAAGAAAGAGAAGTGGGGAGAAAAAGAAGGAAGAGGGGATTCATTGGTTTCAGAGGGATGCATGTAAAGTGGCATATGCTGAGATGTATTTTTTCCTTGATGGACAAGTCCCATTGCTGCGTATCGTTTACATCACTCAGAGTCAATTCGTCTCTCCCTCATTATCTGTCTCTCATTCTTCTGTCTGCAGACCACAGCTTGGCTGTGCCCTGGAACAGATGGTCTGGTCTGTGGAACAGCCACGGGCTGTAAAAATCTCACTGAGCATCGGTACAGAGCAGGCTTCAGTTCAAATGCAGAGGTCAAACATTTGACAAATTTCAGTACAAAGCCTGCACTATTCCACTCAGTCTTAGCATGGACATGAACTTCTGCCAAAGTCTGGAAACTCTTTGTCTGAACTTCTTAAAGTCTGCGGAATTTGAGAGTGAGGGAGAAAGAAAGAGATCAGGCGGAAAGAAAGAAAAAAAAAACAGACAAAAAAAGTCCAAGTTGCCTGCAGACATGAGAAATGCCACTATCTGCTCTCTGTTGTCTGGGTGTCATGCAGATCAGCTCAGGATGTCTGTCTAGACTAAACAGGGACCAAAACAGGCAATGGTCAAACCGTTACAAGGCTGGCCTGAGGTCAGCAGCCACAGAGAAAACAGAAAGCGCACACACACAGACTGTAAAAACGTACACAGAAAAGTGTGCACACACATTGGGATGCATAAAAGTATATACATTTAAATACTTGGGCAGTCATATATACAAAGACAAGAAGCACAGACACTCTGTAATTATACATAAACATTACAGTCAAAACAAGATGCTACAATTATACACAAATGTTGTCAACCCCAGTGCCCTCTCTAAGGCCTGCGGAGGGGACAAAACTGCTGGTAAATGCACACAAAAAACAAAGGAATGACAAATACTCAGAGGGGGAGAGACCACAACAGAGAGAACACAACAAATCTACGCTTACACTTAAATAGCTGTACAATTATGCATGTCTGCGTGAAATGACCGGTTGTCTAGATCGGCAGACGGAGATAGAGGGAGGTTAGTCACAACGGCATTTTGTGTTTATGTACGTGTTCGTGCACGCTGCCAGTCTATGGAGGAGACTGGAGTTGAAACTAAGGGGTGAGGAGGAGGCCAGGAGAGAAAGGAAATGCAGAGGCAAACCACTCACAGCTGTGGCACAAGGTTCAGGTTTCCTGTGTTGCTCCAGGAAAACAACAGTGTCAGGGGCTTCTAGGAAAAGCGGTGGGATTCTTTCCCGTTTCTGCCTACAAGGCCGCAGGCTCAGTGAGCAGGTACCACACAGGAAAATCATTCCAGACCACTCTGTTGAAGCTACAACTGTCTGGCACTGCTTTTACTAGGAGCCATTTACCAAAGCCTCTCTCTCTCATTTATCCAGTTAGCTTCTGACATGAGACATTTTTACTGTAATTGCAGGGTGATGTTGATTGGCTCTTCCTGTTCTGGCAGGGGCAGAGTGGTGACCCCTCTCACACCCTGGTCTGGCCTCTGTCAGCCCTAGTGAGGCAGACAGGACATTAAAAGGAGCTATTCTATGTTCAGTCACTTAGCTCTGACAGGCGCACTGTTATTAACCTCTGCTTCTTATCACACTACAGGTATAAGACTGCCTTGATGGCTACGGCTCCATTTTACCATTAGGGCTGTGACAATCAGATCATTCTGTACAGACATCTGACATTTCATTGGTAATAGTGATAAGTAATTTAAAAGTTATTCAGTATAGTATAGAGAGAGTATGTATATATATATATAAAGAGAGAGAGAGAGTAAATGAAATGACACATAATTAGCTCCCAAAAGCAAAACACATAAGTCACAAATAAAGATCTGTGCTACAGTTGTGCTACAATTTAATAATATATATAGTTATATTGTTACTTATATTTACCACTACCCCTGATTCTTGTATGTGCTACAGGAATTTAAAGGTACCCTGTGGAGTTTCTGACCAGTAGTTGTGCTATCCATTTATCCATTAGCTATGCCACTTATCCTTTAGAGGGTCACAGCGGGGCTGGAGCCAAGTGATGTTGGCTGGAGCTGAGTGATGTTTTTATGAGTGGGTCCTCCTTGTTTTATGCACACCCAAGAGGATGCCTTGTGTGGCATTACCGATATCCTGCTGCAGGTTTCACCCTATTCTGCTGCCATAATGGCAATGAAGAAGAAGACTACAAGCTAGTAAACACAGATAAACAATTAATGATTTAAAATATCTAAAGAAATGGAAATATACACAATGGCTTTTTGGTGAGAAACACTGAATGTAAATATGAGTAAATATTCACAATATTAGGTGTTTTCACACATCATCACAATGTCTTTTTGAAGGTACATGAGCAATAATGTTGTATTGGCCCACAGCTTTTACATTTCATTTTTTACCAAGATCTTACCCTTACAGACTTTCCAAAGCTCAGATATTTATACTTTTTAAGAAATCAAAATGAACTATTTTTGATTGTACCTAGACAGAATGCTATAGTTCAGTAACACTAACACTTACAGCCTGTGTCTTTAAGGCGGTTGATAGCGTTGGACAGAAGGCGGACACAGCCCAGGAACCCAGCCCCTTGCTTCTTGTGAATCTTCTTGTGATTCCACACACTGATAGTGATGGAGTCTGATTTTCCGATATACCTGAGGGGAGGAAATAAAAGGAGACAATTAATATTCAGTGATGAGAGGCTCCCATAGAAACCTTGAGAATCACTGATGTGACCAGTTTTAATGAACGGTACCACATTATGTGTTGACAAGAGTCTTACTCAGGATGTCCCCAGAAATACAGGGAGACACACATCCGCCACAGAGGCTACTGCTAAGTCTCCCCGTCAAGGATACTTTAAAAGACAGTCAGGACATGGAGGCGGAAGAGGAAGGTGGGCAGGAAAATAAGGGGATTTTCCAGCCAGCAAATGTGACCCTGAGCGTTGAGTATGAGACAGAACACCGTAAACAGACTGTGAATCATTTATAATATCCACAGTCCTCCACACATATCAGGGGGAGTAAGACAGAGGACTGTGGGAGGAGAGATACAGTAAAGAGAGGACAAAAATTTTAGTTCTTATGACTGAGCAGCAACAAAACTGCTGCGACTAAGAAAATACTGTAAAATGTGATTGTGCGTCTGACTGTGGAAAAAGAGTCTTCATTCATCCTATAAAATAGCTTTTTTAAAAAACAAATAAGTTTGAACAGTATTCATTAATTGTCCCTAATAAATGAAAAAAACAGTTAAACCAGCTTAATTAAAAATGTAATAAGGTATGAACAGTCATAAATCATGCTGTCAAATGTAGAAGGTTGTAATATTAGTAATATAAATTTAGGGTTGTTTGCCTACAAGTAAATTATTTTGGAGCAGTTAGTTCATTCTCAAACTATACTATGAGCATATGAGATATACAGCATGCATATTGTATCTGCTGTACATGAAGCCCCCATTCTTAATTGAAGAAACTGTGCATAGGTTGCATGGAGTGGATAAAATGACCATCATCACATAGTAAGAGGGGCCATTCAATCAATTATTACAGAACAACATTACCGTGCTAACAGCTCTGTGAGGCTAATCTAAGACAGAACACTGGCTAATTTGCACTAAACGGATGGTAATATCATTAGCTTTGCAAACGCTTAGTCGTAAAACAAAGTATTGGAGTAAGTAAACCTTTGACTTGATGATGGTGCTAAATGAAAAGTTAGGGGATCACCAAAGTTATTAGAATTCATCTTCAGGGGACCGTGAATGAGTGTACCAGATGTCATGGCAATCCATCTCATAGCTGTTGAGATATTTCAGTCTGCACCAAAGTGGTGAACCGACTGACTGACTGACAGACCAACACTGCCATCCACAGAGCCATGCTGCTATCTTAGCTAAAAACAACAATGTTAAAGGAACATTTCTTTGCCTGCCATGCCAGTAAAAAACTTGATCAGGTAATTATATTGTATACAGACAGCCAAACATGTGTTGGGAATGAGAGACAGCTATATAAAACAGACAGATTATTTCCTGACTGTCTGTATCTGTCTCCTCCCGCACATTCATACTGCTGTCTTCTCTGTCTCTCCTCCTGTGTCAGACCTGTGATAAAATCTCACCATGTGAACCTGTTGTGGCACATCTGCTCGGGTGGGCTCCCTCCTTCAGTCAAAAACTAATCATCTGTACGATTCGCAGAACTGCATCCCACTGTAATTATCATGCTGCTTACCAAAAGGGATATGAAACAATGGGGCTGTGAGTAAGACGTCTGGACATTTTGAGTCCACGCCAAATGCCTGTCTGGGGTGCGATGTGAGAGAGCTGCTATGTCAGACAGACGTGACGGGAGGGAAGTATTATAACCAAACCCTAGTCATCTGGATCACCCTCCATGTAATAAAATTCATTAGTCTGGCTAAGATTTTTAATACCAGTTATAGGCAATAACACACACACACACACACACACACACACACACACACACACACACACACACACACACACACACACACACACACACACACAGACACTGCATAAGAGACAATGGGAAAATTGCAATAAAAGGAAAAGGCAGCAGATTTAAAGAGGCAGATGTGCTTTCTAAATAAAATCCTTTTATTTGGCAGACTGTATTCATACAAGAGGCAACTTGAGCACTGTTTTTTTAGTAGCTTTCTTTCTGAACCAAGTTACTGCCAAGAACATATGGTCAAAGTAACAGAAAAACATTACAGCTACACAAAAGTCACAATCTGAGATACAAACATAACAAAAGATTCACAACTTGGGACTGGGACCGGCTGTTGCTCTGGCACGTGACTGGCACGTGTTTTCAGACATACACAGTTTTTGGATGCTGTTAAAAAAGGAAACACTGTAAAACAGTGATTCCTAATCATGGATACCTGTACTCCAGGAGACACTACTACTTAGCTAAAGGGAACAGAGAAGCCAGTCACCTGAAAGTAGTGGCTAAATCGTTTGAGTCAGTTGGTATGAGAAAATTAGTCTTAGAATTTCCATTTTATGTAATTAATAGAGTCAAATAACATCCAAGTGAAATTAAAGGAACGTGTTTGGAACATGATATTGTCAATGAAGGGTTACTGTGGGGGTACGTCAGACTAGAAAATCTGTGAACTGCTGCTCCAGAAAAGATTAGAACAAACTGTAACCACTCATGTAAAACTGCTTTTTGAAATGAAAGCAGATAAAAGTAAATTATAAGTATACCTGGATGCATATTTTTATTTGTTAATATTGTGAAACATAATACGCAGTGAGAATGGAGAATTCCTGCTGAAAATAACTGTTCCAGTGACTTCCCATTATCACCACTCCACTGATACAGATGTCTCTCTGATAAACATCAGGGGAACTTATAACTCTACTGTAGTGTGGCACTTAATGTTTTTCCTTTTGCCCTGCCCTAATTATTCTACAGAGTAATCCTAAGGATCTAATAGAGCCATTAATGTTGTAACTGAGTACTTACACAGAAATTCAGCCCATTATCAGTTCAGATAGTGGAATATGGAAAATGGAGGAAAATACATGGATGAGTGGGCGTAAATAATTTGAGTCTGGACTGGGTGCTTAACATTGCAGATATATATTTGTATTAATGCTTTAGCTGAAGGACTCCTAATTAACCAAATGTGATTGAGTGCACACTGGCAGGAGACTCCAGGAATGCTTGAAAACGTCATGACACTCACTGTCGAGAGGAAGGAAAAATCATTAAATTACTAATAATTACTGTGTTCTTGTCCTCTACAAATTGACAGCAGGAGTGATTGTTATGCTACTGCTTCCTTAATTTCAAAGATATCCTGTAGTTGTTAGTCATTGTCTGTTTTAACACACAGGCAGAATGAGCAAGAGTGGCAGGCAACCACATTGACTGTTTCTGCTATCCCTGACATGCTGGCCACATCCTGCAACTAAACTCAAGGGTCACAGTTCACAGGCCAGTTTGCTGACTGTGGCTGACCAATGAAACCAAGGCTGTGGACACACATATACACACACATACACACACAGGCACACTTACACAGAATTTCTACACCCTCACATGAGCACATACAACAAATGGAAAAAAAGAGTCACTGCCAACAGCTTTAATGCACTAGGCCGTATTCAGAACACCAGGTGTTGCAGGCCCTATTTTAATAAGTGTGAGCCAGCCAGACGGATTTCTAGGCTGCTCTCAGTCAATTAAAACCTCTCTGCCTCCAACACACAGCCAGAGAGTCCTTCTGCTGGCCGTGAGGATGAACACCAACAGACAGTAAAATGGGTACAGTGATGTTAAACTTATCACTGGCACAGAAACACAAGTCATTTTCACACAAACTCAGCTATGTCTGTAGGCTCTCGGGATAAATTAGCACAGAGAATCTCCGCTGAGCCACGAGTCTGTGCTCTCCACTCCATCTATTTATCTTTAAGGTGTGCGTATGTGCGCGTGACTTTTTCCCTCTTGTCAAATGTGACACGAGCAGCTAATTTAACAGCCATGTAGAGAGAGGGTCCTGTATCCCCGGCAACCAAACAAACGGAGACATGTGCTTCCTCTTGCTGTTGGCTACGCATGACGGTTTGGATAAACACCGGGCGAATACTGGAAACTTTCACTCTCACATTTTCACTCACGCGCTCTGTCTCTATTTTTTCCAGGTTACTTTCACAGGACAAACCATCTTTGGGAAAAGGCAATCAGGGTACAACAAGACATGCACGTGTTTTAGTCAATGGAAGAAAATACTATTGGAGACAGACCTCCTTCTCAGTGCTTTAAATACTGTTCCAAGGGACATTTTTAGACTGTTTGCTGGCGCTGGAGGGTTATGTCATTACAGAGTATCTAGATAAGTGAGAGGCCAGATGCAACGGCTGTTTACATCTGTTACTGTTCAGGTCCTGTTAATGGCACAGCCTGACACGTCTCAGTGTGTTCACTTATCAAGATTAAATAAAGAAAGACATAAAAACTCTGAGGCATTGTAACAGCCCAAGCTTTGCCTCAAACTGCTGTTTGTGATCAGATTAAGTCTTGAGGTAGGTGGGAGGTATTCAAATAAACCAAGAAGGAATCTGATTTTTTTTCCTCTCTCTGAAAACAGATGCAAGAAAAGGCCATGTGAGAAGCACCATAAAAATGCTCTGGGACTCACAGGTCGTAGTGTTGATTCCACTTGGGGTCGAGTGTGTTCCTCACAGTGTCTGTAGAGTGGCATTGCCCTGAGCCGTCCACAACCACCTTGGCGAAGGGATCAGGGAGGCCTGTAGGCAGAGAGAGAGAGAGGAAAACGGAGCGACACCATGCTCAGCCTCAGCCACATTGACCAAGAATAAACAACACATAACACACAGTTTAACAAGACACAAATAACAACATTACACGACACTGTTAGCTTGCTACACAGCAGATGGAGATAAATACAACTGACGCAGATGCTGTGTTGTCTACAATCTGCTTTGGGACTAGTCCAGACTAGACACCGATTGCTCATTGTTTACTTTCACAAACTTTTTGTCTTTTGATGCCAAATGAGGTCCTTTGGCAATCAGGCAATTCCAAGTTTGATGAGTAGCTGTTTTAGTCATTTCTCAGGAAAAACATCAAACTTTGCTGGTTGCAACATATGTGTTGAGTGTACTGTGTAGAGCTGCTCTTTTATCTGTTTTACATTATCGGAAAGAGTACAGGCACATTTTGGTCTCTGGTGATTTGTTTTTATTGTCAACATTTTATAGACTACATGCTTCATTACTACACAAAGCAGAGAGATTAACTGATAGTAATGATTCTAGCTGAAAATAAGTCGATGTAGTTAAAGCACTAGCAGACAGAAACGCATCAATAATGACAAAAACAGAAAAGCACCACATAAATTTAGTTCACAAATAACGAAACTGCACAGACATTTTTATCTATGGTTTCAGTGCTGCTCTCTACCAGCTCTCTCATTGAATGTTTGCTCAGCTCCTGAGCATTGGAATGGCAGGAATGGGCACCACAGAAACCACCTGAGTGAGCAGAAGACCTTTACATACTCATTCACCATGACAGCCTGACCCAAACACACCAAAACACTCACAACACTACAGACACCTACACATGACCGATTAAGCTTTGGAGGACAAATTTAAGTGGCTATTTTATGCTAAGTGGTTGTGGAAAAGTTGTCCAAGATGGCAGCATTTTCACAGTAATTCAGTGATGTTACTGTGGTCACAGTATATCAGGATTCACACTTGAGTCTGCATTTTTGTGTTTAAAGTGATGGGGCACTGTTTATCACATCAGGTAAAATGGCTATATAAGTAGATCCTAGTGTATTGGTAAAAGCTTACACTTATATTTCTCAAACTTAAATGGTCTTTATAATACATACATGACATATCCACATAATAAAAAAGGGAAAAAGGGGTTGATTAGCAGATACTTACGGAAGAAGTCCTTCTTCACCAGGTTTTTGGCACAGAGGACTGAAAAAAGAGAAAGAGTCAAGAGTTAACATAGACACTAAATTCTCAAGAATCAAATCAGAGTTATATGGTTAACAATCCTGCTAATGAGCAGCATGATCATCTGACACTGCTCATTTACTTATGTTTTTTATGTTCAGTTATTACTTCAGAGGCATATGTTAGGAAAGTGGCAGGAATGTGCTTGGATGGGCAGCAGGAAACGATTTGTCTAGTTCAGGGTTCAGGGAGGAAAACATGGCTGAGAACAACTGCATTATGGGCCTGAGTCAAACACAGACTGACTTTGGTATAGACGACACAAACTGTCTCTTACCTACAATTAGATTTCACTTTTATAGTGCTGAATTCCAACAATGTATGACAAGACACCTTGTCAACAACAGCAGATGGAGCAAATCCTTAGCTCCAAGTTTAAAGTTGAAGCTTTAGAGTAATTATATTAGCTGTATGACTAGAATAGCAACACTTGAAAATAAATCATGTCACTCTGTATTCTTCATCACAACATTCAGCCTTCAAAGACCAGACTGTCTGCAGCAGAGAGGCTGATCCTGTTGATCTACCTCCAAGAGCCATGGAGGCGAGGTGATGAGGCAGAGCTCTCCTCCTGTACATGTGTGGATGGATGAGGAAGCTCAGTAACCACCTGGGTGTCTGGAGTTACAGCCAGTGAGTCAGGCAAATGGAAACACAGTTTTGGCTCAGCTTATTTCTGTGATAAAGTTTGGTGAGGAACAGACACTAATTGGTCTGAATACTGATGTGGTTGATTCATTGGGTCGAATAGGAATGAGACAATAACCAGTGCCTACAGCAGTGAGAACAGTTTATATTTGATTGCAGTCACCATTAGTGATAAAGGAAACACACACTGAAGCATTTTAAAAAGGAACTGTGCAAAAAATAAGAGTCTGATTTGATACAGTTTCAAGTCTCAGTCCACTCAAGAATGTGTTTCACTTATTATCACTTCACTTGGATGTTATTGATCTTCGCTGTGCAGAATGATGCATGAGCAGTTTGATATTAAGAGGCTGTTTTCCCATTCATCTGCTGAGTGGAGAAAGTCTATGCTCACTTTAAATATGACAAACACATGCAGGTACTGTACATCTTGACTTTGTGACTAGTTTGGGAAGCCAATTGTGATCCAACAGACAACTTGACTAAGCATGTTGTGGAAACATGAAACCTCCTGTACACATACATTGAGAGGGGACTTCAGGCAGTAACCATATTAGACACAAATTATTAATCCAAGTATTTTTTATATTTTTAAAACATGTATGGACTGGGTCTCCCCTCAGTATTTTTTTTTCTGCATGAATAATTGTCAATTTAATGAAAAACTTCATCCTGGCCTTGCACAACTAGATTAACTCATCAGTAGATAACCTAATATTCTGCAGGTTAGGTTACTTTATAACAGGCAAATTCGAATATTTTAGAGTAATTAATCTTTTTTTTTCCTACTCTTGATTTGTGCCTCTTTTCATTTACCTGGGTCTTCTATCTAGCTTCTTCAGCATATCTAGGCTGTATATGCTGCCTTTAATGTTAACAGTAAAAATCTAAAATTGCATAGAAATGTGTATTAACTAATACTACAGCTACAATGATCTGCTGATCAACATAAAATGAATCAGAAACTATTTAAAAGGTTATTTTTTTAAGCAGAAACACCAAACATTTGCTGCTTTAAGCTTTGAAAATGTTTTTCTTTGCCACACATTACAGTAGATTTAATATTTTGGGGTTTTGGTCAGCTGGTCAGATGAAACAAAGGAAATTATAACTGGCATCAGCATTTTCAAGCATTTTTCAGCATTTTTTTTTTAAATCGATAACTGAAAATAATAGTTAATTTCAGCTTTAAATAATATATTTAGGGAGTCAAATGATGTGCCACTCTTCCACTGTTCAAGAAAAGCCATTCATTTACCATAATTTGTACCCTTCAGTGCTGCCCATGACACACAGTCCTAGTTTTGTTCATAATAATTGGTCTAAAGATGGCAGCTGCAATGTGACAGGCATCAGGCTGCCATATGAGCCTATTTCACACCTTTCATGAGCTACATCTGCTTAACATCTACACTTGCTCCAGGGCTGGATTTACAGGTGAAACAATTAGTCAATTAATCAATTAACTGACAGATGTAAACATAACTGGAAACTAGTGATTAATCATTTCAGTCATTTTCCAAACATTCTTCTGGTTTCAGCTTCTGCTGCTTTTCTTGTCTTTTTGGATTTTGAGCTGTTGTTGGACAAAGCCAGCAGTGTAAAGATGTCACCTTGGACCTTTTCACAATTTCAAATACCAAAACAATTCACTGAGGAAAAAAACAGGCAGATTAAAAGACTTATTAGTTGCAGTCCAGGCTGATTGTATGTGCCTGTTCTCTGGCCTGACCTGCCCAGTCCCCTCATGTGCAGGTGAAAGTGCTCAGACTTTACTTTGCTAACACAAATAGACAAAGGCACACCCATAGTGGCAGACTGCAGCTTAAGCCATTCAATATGCAGCCGTCGCCTATTCATCTACCCCCCGCCACCCTACCCCCCATCCCATGCCACACATACCCAGACACACAAACACCATGCCAGAAATCACCCTGAATCACTTTAAGCCTGAGCTGAAACAATTTTGCCCACCAGGAAACCGGGGGAGGACGATGTACCTTCTAAGAGATGCATAGACAAAATTAAATGCACAAATCACCAGCTTCACACACCAACATCTACATATGCATGGTGTTTACAGCTACACAAGGGACACACACACACCCACACAAACACAAGCAGGGTTGAGGGTTTAATGACAAAAACCCCATTAAGAGACAGAGAAAGGAGTGAAAGCAGACGACTGAACTGGATGCATACCCTCCTGGGGGGAGAGGGGTTCAGAACATGCTCGACAGATGAGGAAGAATTTCTTTCCGCAAACATCCCTGGGAATGTGTTACGTTCCAGTGAAACCCACCTCATTTCTAAAACATCTGGTATGCATCGCTTTCGGTTGCGTTCTTGCTAAGCACACGGGCGAGCATGGACGTGCGTGCACGCACACATAGCAATAGCAATAACACACACACACACACACACACACACACACACACACACACACACACACACACAGGTCCCTGAGACACCTTGCTCTCCAATCCAACTATTAACAGGCACAGGGGAATAAATAAGTATGTGTTTGTACATGCATGGAGGCTTTGAGGGTGGAATAGGTGGAGTAAGGTAACAGGTGACAGTGTTCTTTGTGTTTCCACAATGCTTCTGCCCACACGCCACAGACAACATGTGTATAATGTGAAAAGGAACTCCACAGTGATTTGATGATGTTTCCAGAGGGGGGGAGGATCAAGCACTCTGTTCCCTAAGTCTAGAAGTCACAATGCAATTAATCCACATGAGGTAAAGAGAAAGAATAGTGAACAACTTTGAAATACTACTCTAAAGCAAGGTGGCAACAAAACATACTTTCAAAGTCTAGACAGAAACAAAGAAATGACAAAGACAAAATGAGACCAACTGCAGGGTAAGGCACGACATGGCATGGCCCACTCAGCAGCTACTCAGCTTAAACCAAGCTAAAGCCTGGGAAAACCTGCAGACCCTCCTGTGCATAAGCAGTACTCAGCTAGCCACACAGCAGGAAGGCTACACTACAATTATACCTATATGGGTTCCTTATGAAAACATACAAAGGGCCGAATTATGGCTGAAAACAGAAAACGTGCTGAAAACCACTGGAATGGTAGACACAGCGAGACAATGGCAGCAGGGAAGCCAATTAAGAGTCTGAGGCTGCAGAGAGGGAGAGCGTGAGGACAGCAATCAGGACCCAGTGGAAATCTGACCATTAGAATACAGTCATCATTACACGCAGAAGAAACACAGTCATTAGAAAACGTAATGACGATATACATGAGCTTAAGTTGAGCTGCATTTTACAGATGTGTATAATAGGTAGTTTCCATTCTGAGAGGTTAAAGATCAAAAACCTGTCTCTCAGATAAACTTAAGCAACAGTAACCTGGTGTTGGTAATGGCCAGGATATACTGTTTCAGAACTTAGTCATACGACATGCTGTTTGACCATGACAGGAATCAAGTGTTTATAGTTGGAGTTCAGGTGAAGTGAAAGGTCGGCCATCACAGATCATTTAAAAACAGGGATAACGGTACACATTTTCAGACAGCGTAGCCATCTTGACAAGCTAGCATTAAAGGAAACACAGGAGAGATTCAGCCATACATGTTTGAGCCTCAGTCAGACCCGAACTAAGATGAGGAATCTGCAGTGAACCAAAATCGGCAACTAGCAGAGGTATCAGAATGGCAAGTGTAGTCAGCATCTTTTATTTGTTTGTGTTATTTGCTAGGTTGTTAGCTTCTAACTGGCAGTGGCTGACACAATGTTAGTGGTTGTGCTAATGCAAACGTTTGCTCTCTGTACTGACAAGTCCGCTCTGAGCTGGAGGTCTCAGGTTTCTCTTGCCCAACCCCACAAGTTGACAGGATTAGTTTTTTTAGGTATGTGATGTATGAAACCCAAGCTGTCTCAATATGTGTTTTTGAGACTGTCATTGATACACTGCAGTGTTGACTTTACATTCAAACTTACAGTGACTCAACAGGCTTCTTTCATTGCTTAAATTTTTGTTTTACTTATTACTTGAAGTTTCATTTATTTGAGAGCTTGTCCATTCATCTCCTCTTAAGCTTCCACTTAGAGGAGAAAATGTGAAACTAACCAGTCCACACATCTAAAAATGGGGAAAAAAGGATCAAAAAACTGAAGTGAGCAGACTACTTCCTTTAGTTAAGCTAAGGGCTTCATTGAGAGTATCAGCAAAGTCTCTCTGTCTTTCTAAGGCAGAGTGATTGATGCTGCGAGTGAGGACTCAAAGCATTTTCAGATCTCTGACATGAAGGGTAGGCAGGCTTTCTGAGACCTTTGGTTTGAGCTGCCATGTCACCCTCTGTGACAGGAATGGTTTCATTTATGTTTGATGGAGCTTCTCTAAGGGGTTCCTGTTTCCTTCGCCCTGACAATTCTTTCCACTCGTTGTGTGCATAAATCTGAATTTCTAACACACCTCCTGCTTGTAAAAAAGTCTCTCTAATGATGTTGCTTTAATTTGAACTGTGATGTGCTGAATTTATTCTGAAAAGAAATCAAATAAATAAACAAACAGGAGTGGAAAGGAGTAGCGAGGGGGTTCTGAATGTAGGGCAAGCAAGGGAGTGGAAAGTGTTGGGAGGGAAACAGTGAATGAAGAAGCTTGATGTTTTGATCCAATGATTAGAAATTAGATGTATGCTTTTTTATGTGATTACTATGAGGTCATATATAATTTGCTGCTAAATGACCCAGCATACACAAAAGGCCATTACATTTAAAGCTTTATATAATGACTTTAAGTAAAATGGCGTTGCCTCTTTGCCCACCAGCTCACAGAAATCCCCCAAAATTGATGCTGTTATGGGAAATGGAGTCCTGATGACAGAAGCCTTTCCCAAGAAAAGGAAGTGGGCGAACTTGCACCTACAGGGCAGCATCGTAAATCTGATGTTTTATTGGTCACCCTGGACTGGCTTTCTCATGCTCACACACACAGACAAATGTAATTATGTGCTCCCTCTCTTTCTCCTGGTACATAAAGATGGAAGCGAGACACATGCGTCAACACACACGCGCACACACACACACAGTCAACGCCACTATGTGATGGACACATACACATGGCACTAAGATTTAAAAAAAATGATGGGAAAACTAGACACATTAAAAGCTCATTTCAGACGCCAGCTAGAATCACATCATTATTGTTCCACGGCTGCTCAGTACAGAATGCTGTTTTTAAGGGAGTGGCAATATTTAGCAAAACCAAATAATTGAGTGAGTTGCCAGCATTAATATGGGGTGAGGGGTTAGAAAGGACAAATTCAGAGTTGAAATCAGAACGTCAGATTTACCCTTTATAAAAGACATGCCTGGATGGAAAAACTACACAGAATTAACTTCAGAACTCCTTGGAGGTGTATTGGTGGTAGATATTATACTGTCCCCAAAATAAAACCTCTACCCCAGCTTGTAAACATTTCTGGCACCACTACTTCAGATACCATCTCAGGGGTCCAAAAGCATTATGGCACAATATTTCATGAAAGTAAAATGTCACAATACATCATAAACTAAAAAACAGACTGCAATATCATCTAAATCTTATGGGTTTTTGGCAGTTCTGTTCTTGCCCTTGGTGGGAAATATAAAAACCATTTCTCTGAACATGTGTTATTTGGGTGTTGTCCTGGTGAGCTTAGGCAGAGATAGCAAATTCTCACATTTACTCAACATCTTAACAATTAGATTTGTATCTAGTACAGGGCTACAATTAATGAGAATTTTTGTTACTGAATAATCTGCCAGTTAGTTGTTTGATTAACTGATTAATAATTTTGTCCATAAAATGTCAGATAATACTGAAAATACTTTTAAGTAAGTAAGTAAGAATAAGATGATGTCTTCTAATTCCTTGTTTTATCTGATAATTGGTCCAAAGTGCAAGATATCTGAATTTCTTTCATATATGAGAGAAAAGTAGCATATCATCGTAAATAACTGGGAGATATCTGGGTTTTTAGCTCGAAAAGTGAGTGAAGCAAATAATCAAAATAGTGTTGTGAATTAATTGCAATCAACGAATTGAAGTTTTTTTTTGTAATTTTTGTTCAAGGTTCGTTTGATGTGTAGTTTTATTTGAGTCATTCATTATTTGTATTTTACACCCAAAATCTGAGGGGAAAAAATATATTAAAAACAAACAAACAAATTAAGCTTTAGAAGAATACATTTTGGCATATAAAGAGGAAATAAGCCATAGTTGCGTCATATCAAGTCTGTATCGCATATTGGACTAAACCATGAGATGACTGTCTCATTACACTCAATGCTTTCTAACTTTCTCCTTCTCTGTCACAAAAACACACACGACACTCACTCCGGAAAAGCATCACATAACCCTGTGCATCTCGGCCCATCTAAAATCCTCTGTTGTCATAGAGACGGCAAGTATTGAGGCAAAGCTGAGAGAAGGGTTTCTCTGTGTCGCCTGTGTTTCTCATTCCGGTCGCACTGCTTCACACAGCCAGGGACTGCAGCGCTGACTGATGGGGCTGAGGGAGGGGAGGAGGAGGAGGAGGGAGTGGGTAGAGACACCCCCACAGAGACACCGACAGGATGAGCACCACTGAGATTCACAGCAAGAGACGGGTGCAGACATTTCAAATGACAATCAAAGAAAAGTGTATCAGAGGCCTTTTTTCGACTGCAGCAAATCACTTACGCCAGAATGGATGATAGGGGTGAGAAGTCAGCGTACAGTTTCTCACTGCCAGGTGGTTTTGTAGGAGGCCATCCATACAGCGCAAACACACAGGCGCCTAAATTTGTCACTCTGAGTAATAAGTTTAACAACTCCATACTGCAGTTCAGGCTACTAACGAGAGCTTCACAGAAATCCACCTTTCCATCACTGGCTCATCCACACAACACTTTTGAGCAGGAACAGGGATCGCACACAATTCCCTCCATCTGATAAATGACCAAAACCTTTTAGGCTGAAGGCCCACTTCACTTTTACTGAGTATTGTTATTTTAAACAGACCAAAGTAGAAGCGTAAGGAATTTGAGGATGTGATTGCAAGTAGAAAGGCTCATCAACACAAAAGGTTAAAACACATCCAAGAGTAGTTGAAAAAAAAAAAAATGCTGCATCAGCTAATAACCACCTACAGCCTCACACATTCCCACTGGAGGGAACAAATACTTGTTGAATTTGTCAGTGACTAAGTGGAAATATAACCTGGTGGCTCACATAAGGAGCTAGGGTGTTGTGTGTATGCTCTCAGTAGCTGGTCGGCTGACTGCAGCTTATTAGTCACATAATGGCTTTCCACATTACAGCCCAAACAGGGCTGCTTCCCCGAGGACAGCGGAGAAAGCTAAGCAAACACCACATACAGCTGATTATGAGCTCGGATTTGCTTAGCTCCTTCCTTTGACCAGCCTGTCTCTTAATAAAAATCAATTCCTCTGAGTGGCACCAGCATCTCTGTGCCGCCAGAGACTGAAACCTTGGGGTGAAGTTAAAGTCCCACCTGTGGGGAGAGGATGGGTTGAGTTTCTCACAGGCTGGGACACAAAGAGCCCTACTGTGCAGGCGAATCAATGAAATTCGCCAGACTCAAGCCAAACACCTGGGGAGGGGTAGGTCACATGACATCTAGGGGAGGGAGGGGAGGAGGATAGGGGGCGTCGCCATGGCAGCAATCACTGGTCGAGAGACAAGCTGGAACTGGGAATCTACTTTCGTCTGTTGTCAACTGACGCATCCAGAACGTCTTAACAGTCACACACTGACACAAAGAAGCATGGGAAGAAAAGAGTACTGTGGGGAAAAGAGGGTTCACACTGCCTCTGGTCTGTTGCTCTGCGGTTAACCATCACACTGGAGTCTACGAGGGGGAGGAAATGGGGGTGTGGGAACAGAGACAACCGCCTGGTCATATTGCACCATTCCCATCCCTGTCCTATGTCAAAACTGTGGTGAAACATAGCCTAATAAGAGGAAGAGGGAGAGGAGGTATTTCAAAATATCAGCCATTCCTCTTGCTTGCGTGGAATCATAACTGTGTGAGAACCTAAACAAATCTCTTCAAGCCCACTAGCTCAGGTTGACCCCATTCTGAACCTCCCTTCCTGTCCACCTGGTTCCTCCCTCCAGTCCAGTGCACTAACCCAACCCCAGCAGACAGTCTGACACATCTTCAGGGAACAGTCCCCCCCCCAACCTCCTCCCCCTACTCTCCCAGCCTCCAGCCTTTCCTCTGCCTGTTTGTCTGTCTGCCCTGTTTTGACTCCAGGCCCAGGACCATGCACTCTCATGCACAGCATTGTTCTTCTATAAACAAAAGGCTTCCTTTTCCCCTCCCCACTCCTCCCTAACCTCTGTGGGACTTAAAACCTAAGGGGAGGGACAAAAACAGAGATGAAGAAAGCTGAGTTATGACTGACAAGTGCTGATGGTTGTGCTGGTGAACCTGTTCTCTAGCTGTCTCTTGCTAATCTCTGAGCCATCTCATAATCAATCTCCTCTGACAGCATGTTGGGTAATGTTTGGTCTTCAGCACTGCCACTGCAGGAACCAGTCAGTGAGGCTGCAGAGGAGGGAGGCTGATATTAGCTGGGTGCTGGGTGTTGGAGCTTCCATGCATGGAAACCTCACAGACCTGGAGCCATTCAGACTAACACAGGAAGGAAATAAGGCGCAGCTCATTGGAAATAAGTCCAAGTTAATTTTCAACTGAACCAACTCAGTGACTGACCAATAGCTCCTTTTCACATAAAAGTTCCAGGAACTATAGAACCTACTGAACTAAACTCAGGGAATAAAAGTCACTTTTCAAATTCCTGTTTGCATTTCCACAACATCTGAATAATCATGATAATTAGACCAGCGATGGATGATGCAAACAATAAAGGGGTTTAGTGTTGTATTTATTGTGTGTGGTGTCCCTCTGATGGTTTTGTGTTACTAAACATAAAAGACACAAGAAATGCCTATGCAATTTGGTGCTATTTAGAAGGGAAATAGAGAAAGTATTAAGTTGCATTATATTCAAGTTTTGGAGGAAAAAAGGATGTAGTACATGAAAAATTGTGAAAAACAGTTCATAAACTGACATCAATATCCATTAGTTTCCTAGAAAGACTGAAAAAACTGTGCAAGAATATTTCTCGGAAAATTCATACTACTAATACTAATAAATAATAAGGAAAATATGGGACTCATAAAACAAAGTGTCATCAACTTGGTCCCCAATTCTGCTGGTCAAGATGCAAGTTTATCTCCCAGGTTTCTCAAAAGGTTCTTGGCGAGTGATTTAATATTTATTTCCATATTCTGGTGCATGTAAGATGTAACGTAAAACAAGTGTAACTGCTGCAAAACCCTCAGTATCAGTCAAAAGCTGATACCAGACAACATCTAAAAACAGCCAGGCTTTACGGGGCAGTCCAGTGCCACAGAGTCAACCACACCACCACTGAGTGCATTCTGCGCTGCCCTGCTCATGACAAAAGTGGGTTACTTTTTAAAGACCTGGCTACACCACTTAACTTTAGCCCTTAACTGGAGTCAGGCAGAATAGAGTGAGGAAGCGGGATAGAATTTCAGGAACTCAGTCCAACTCTTCATGGGGTGCAGGCTAACTGTGGAAATGTGGTTAAGGCAAATTGACTTGTAGGCACTGGGAAATATCTCAGCTTTGGCGGATTTTTAAATCATAGCAAATCCACTTATGTAATATGCAAATCTGATAAGACTTCTTCTAGTCACATATTACAGATATTAGAGTCATTGGTAGCAGAGTGATCATGGAACTACTAACTGCCAGGAAAATCTTCTAATGCCTCTAAACAGACCTGCAATTTCCAAGATTTAGAAAATTAGAGAGGAAAAAGAGTAACAGAATCTCCCCGTGCATCATTTTACACTGAGAGGAAAACAGAAAGGAACACTTCACAAAAAAGAGGGGAAAAAGACCTTGATCCCCTCCTCCCAAGTTTCAAAAAATTATAGAGGCATTCAAAGACATGCTCCATCTCCATTTCACACGTGCCCTGAGTGAAGAGGGGAAAGAACAATCCTGTCAACAATTGAAGAGTGGAGAGGAAACCAGCAGTGAAACGTATTAAGAAACTCAAAGTCCCTGTAACGTGCATTAAACACCACAAAGCAAACACAGTAGTTTGATTCCCAGGACTCCTGTTACACACTTGAGGAAAAGGACATCTGGGGACATCTGTTGCACCAAATCACTGTGACCAGGCACGTTTAAAAAAAAAAAAAAAAAAAAGAAGAATTAGAGGAAAAGACAGAAGACATAATATATCCCCCATAGCTTCTCTTGATAAAGGGATAAAAGGCCACGACTAAGACAAGCCATGTATCATTGTACATCACACTCAGCACCTGCTAGAAAAGTGATGAGTGATCTTGTGAAACACATTGAGACACTCAGAGGAAGCAGAGACCTGTTCTGCCAGGTGCCATTATATATAGATGACGTGCTGCGGTTAGAAAATGATGCAGCATTAAAGCCCAGTGATTATTCGATTATTGTTGATGTCTGGGCAAACAGCCAAGACAAATACACAGCCAGGAAGTTAAGTTTTGTTTTGGATTTATTTTAGGTGCTGTGACGCATAACGAAGGCAGCTGGAACCAATGGACAATTAAGATTTAATTCTGCTGCTAGGTGAAGAAGGACTGTAGCTACAGTGACAATGACAATAATTCATTATGTATGTGATGCAGTGTATCTGTGCTGACAAAAACTGAATGGATGGACAAGTCATGATTGAGGACTATCTGTTTAGAGCTGTATAATTAGTGAATTAATAAGTTAATCCACAGAAAATTAAGTAGCAAATACTACATTGATAATTGATTAAATGTTTTAAGTTGTTAAAAAACTTCAATAAATAAATGAATTATCTGGTTCTAGCTTCTCAAATGTGAATATTTGCAGTCACCTTAAGCTTTGAGAAAGTGCTGGGCATTTTTCTTACCATTTTCTGATGTTTTGTAGGCCAAGAAAATCAAGACTATGATATTTTTAAATTAAATTAAAAAATGAAAATAGCTGTGCACCGTAGCCCTAAATCAGAGGCCATCAGCGCTACAACAATTAGTCAAAAAAATGGACTTATTTAATCAGCAGCGACTCTGATAATCAAATAATCATTTTAGTTAATTTTTTGAAGCAGAAATGTCAAACACTTGGTGTTACTAGCAAATGTGAAGATTTGATACTTTTCTTTGAACATGAAATATGAAGATGTTTTTCATCATCTTCGGGCATTTTATGGACAAAACAATTAATTGATTACTTGAAAAAATAATCAGCATTAGTTGCAGCCTTATATGCAAACAGACTTTCAAGCGTGGGAAACCCCTATGAAACAACAGAAATATCACCTCCTCAGTAAACTGGCAACCTGTGGGAAACACTGGTGTTGAACCAACACTTCTTTCCAACCAAACCAGTCTTTAAACAAGGACAGAAGGTGTAGATTAAAGATGTGCAATTGTGAGAACTCCACCGACTCAGGCAAGGTCTTATCATCCTGTGCAAAAACCTGTTTGACTACATGGGGAAACTCACCACACACAACCACACGTGAGAGGAAAGAGGCTGGCAACATTCTTAGTGTGAGAACATTTCATCCATCTCACGTCACCTTTTCCCTCCGTGATACAGTCCACTGTAATTGCATAATAGAGGAGTCCACCCCGACTATTTTCAGCTCCAAATAGTGGGAAACCATGCCACAATGGCAATTTTTAGTGGCATTCCTGTTACCCCTGCATAGTACATCATTCTCTCTTTCCACTCTGTGTGATACAATGCGCCTAACAGAGAGTCATCCAGGCGAGTAAAGTCTTCCACAGTACCATCACTGCTGCCGCTAAGTGAGAAGTCAAAACAGTGAGCAAAGCAGAGCAGAGCACAGCTCAGGCTTCTGCAAGCTTGCACTGCTGTTGGCCGGGACCCGAGCTGTTGTGAGTAGCTGCACGGCTCTCCTAGCTTCTTGGCTCTTTCACCGCCTCTGATGTAATGGAGGAGAGTAGAGGAGAGGAGGCCTGGACAGAGCTGCAGTGGAGAGAGCGGATGGTACCAACCTGTTTAACAGAAGTTGAGGACCACCACACTGTTGTGTTAATTGCCAGAAATATTGCTTTGCTTCTCCACTTTGGTTTTCCCCCTTAAATCCTGGGGAGCTTTAGTTTCTAAGAATGATTTCTCAACTTCAGCTGGGAGCAGCGTTACATCATTACCACCCAGTCGTATTTTTCCCTTTTCAACCATCTACTCTGCCAATAAATGTGTTGGACAGAGAGGCCCGTCAGCCACTTTTAAGAATCAGTAATCATGTCGTAATCTTAGATGAAAGCGCTGCTCAGCCATCTACTCATGTCCTCCCTCATTACTTTGTGACGCAAGGTCTCACTGAGATCCAATGGTGGTCTCTTGATCAAAAGCCACAACCAAATGCCGCTGTGTGCAGGTGCACGCCATAAACAGTTTTTACTATGTGCTGCAAGTCATGTTTAAATTAGATGACACGTGTCTACAGGACATGTGTTATCATGTCTGAGCCCAATTTAGCCACGCATCAATAAAAATCACCCCTCACAGCTTGGGCTGTGAATGAAGCTGTACTTTAAGACGTCTGCTGTGGTTATTTTAACAGTTCAGTTAGATGATTGCTATCAAACCTGTGGAACGTGACACATGCCTTATTAACATATGAAATTATGGTCCTTCAAGTCAAGTCAAAATAAAGTGTTGATGTGGGGAGAAAGCTAGAAAGCTGTGACTATCACAAGCCTGAGCTTAGTTCCTTAATTTATCCAAACAATAATTTCATTCAGTCATACAGAAAACAAGGTGGGCGTAACCTCTGGGTCGGCATCTTAAAAAGACTCTTTCAGCCTTAAGCCCTAGACATGAATTAGTACATCAACCGCTTTGCCTATAATAATAAGGTTTATGAGAGTAAATATTAGGCTACATCTCTGAGCATTCTCAATATGAATGACTACAGTTTCTCTAACATCTGCCCGAGAGTTGAATCATCAGGCATTTGGCACTCCCCGTCTTGGATTTGACAGCTAGTTTCATAATGAATTTCCTGTGAAACAAACCACGGCTTTTATCAGACTGTTACACATCATAAAGGCCAATCTCAAGAGTCATCAAGAGTAGACAATGAATAGTAAGAACCTAGGGGCTTCCGTACATATTTAGGATTCTTCCAAAAAGGCAAGAGTGTTAGGGAGCAAAAGCCCCACTGCTGAAATATCACATTTGCTTCTCTATGCATAGGCAGTCTGACTTTTTTTTTTTTTTACTGCACAGGAATCCTGTGGTGTATTTATTCAACTTCAGCAGAGATGCCATTTGAAATGTGAGCCAGTGTGAATATAAACATCTCTCTTCTGATCCTGTCTCCTCAGAGGACTGAAGGGGCTCAAACGTCAGGCCGAGGCACGGACAGACGCCTCCAGTCAGCTGTTGGCGTCTTGCGGCTTTTGCACCAACCCCCTCCCCACACCGCCCCAGTAACACTGGAGACTTGAGAGACCCCCATCTGCTTGAGGTTAGTCAGAGTTAATCGTATCAACCCGCATCCATCCAGGTTTAAAGCAGATCCGGCATGTCGAAGAATTAATCTCAGGTTACCCCCTCCTTCATCAGACAGCTGGGTAGGAATGCTGTGGCCACCCTGCCTCCACCACCCTTTCTAGGGAAAGTGAAAGCACCATTGCGTGTGTGGGTATTTGTAAGAGCTAATGAGACTTTGTGCAAACTTGCTGAGTGATCTCACCAGGGTACACTGCTGAGAGATGATAATAAGCACAGACATCCCTACAAACAAATGAAGGAGGAAACAAGCTTAATGCCATGGCTTAAATCAAAAATCAAAAGTGGAATGTGTCAGGAGAGGTCTTTCCTCACAGACCGCTCCACAACCACAAGGCCTTCACCTTCTACAGAGGAGTGAAACATTGACCAGTGTAATGATTAGAGACAAGGACTGTTGTATCGGCATGCCATTGTGAACCAGGCACGGGTGTGATGGTGGACTACCACACTTGTCTCTCTTAATAGCACAAAAGCCACAGATGCTGTGAGACAAATAATCAATGTAAGATGGCTAGGCTTTGCTAGGGCAACAGATGTATTGCACTTATCACCGTTTCACAATAAACACATTGCAAAGGGCTACTCCATCCCTTCTTGCATGGAACTAGAGGATCTTGTGGTTGAGGAGCTGTCTACAAAGCAAGGCCTTTTTCCACTTTTGATTTGTGGCTGAAGCTGCGGCAATGAGCTTGGATCAGAATAGCATAGAACCATAAGGCCAGCATATCTCATGCTTGCCCTTCATAATGCTTTGTAAAATCCGCAACAAAGTCAAATTATCCAGGGTAATTTTCAAACTATACAGACAACAAAACAGCAGCAAAAAGAAAACACAAATCTGTGTATATTGCGTCCATAATATCCATATGAATTCCAAAAACAATCAATAAAAAAGTCAATAAAATAAGACTTAATGAACATGTCTGAAGCAGAGTGTCCTCCTCTTCAGTATAGACTGTCAGCAGAATACTAAGGGCATCTTGAGTGAAACAGGGTTCTAGATGACATTGTATATGCATGCGGCCGCCTCTGATAAAAAAAAGCCCTCAAGTGGAGTTTCTAACTTCAAAGGGAGACTTGTTTGGAAAATAGGCAAGAAAGAGAAGGGCTAGGGCAGTGGAGGGGACAGCATGCACAACAGCCAGGCAGGAATGCTAGAAGAGCCTGCAGAAAAAAATCAGTTTAGTTCTCACTGGAGCTCAACTTCCTCACACTCACTGCTAATCCAATTCTGACCCTTTAACCACCCAGCCAGGTTAACAAAGCAGGCGTCTGAAGAAGGTCTTTCCAAAACCACCCTGGAGGATTAGCACTTCTTCAAGGCCAAATAGACACTCTGACTCTGCACTCTTTCCCTCTGTCAGGGCTGCAGAATGCACACAACCAGTGCACGCTTGCTGTGTGGCACATTGTATAGATCCCGAGCTGAGATGTAAAAAATCATCCTGAGTCATCTTGACTGAACACGCCACACTCATTTAAATTCTTTATGAACTGTAATTAACCATGACTTTCTCCATATTGAGTACATAAATCACAGATGTGGATATAAAAAGAGGACACTTTCAGGTGAGCAGGGATGATCTACCTTCTCTGCCAGGAGGATGGAAAGCCACAGAATGATATAGCTTGAGAGAAGTACATCTGTATGCGATACAACACAGGCTTGAGAACAGTGCTACAGATGTTCTGATGAGTAAAGCTAACTGTGAGTATCAGTTCCCAGCTGCATTCCCTCTCAGAGGATAAATGCAGTATGTGCCTCGGCACATCCCATGAATTTGCAATGACACCATGTAATAAGAGATGTAATAACATAAATCATACAAAAAGTATATATACAGCAAAAATCATCAGTCCACAAGATTTTTCCTACAGTGGTTTCCAACCCTTTTTTCCCCCAAACGTGCACCCGCAGCTCTGTTAGATGAGCTCAAATAGCTCTTTATCAGCTCCACCAGACATGTAAATGTATTTATTTGAACTGATTCAAACTGGACAATATTTAACAATATTAACTATATAAAAGTGGACATTAGAGTTAAAATATGTTTTTCATGCAATTGCATTGTCAATGTTCAGGTTGGTTTGAAGCATTAAAATAATTAGCCTGGGGCTGCAAAAGCTTGATGTTTCAACCATGTCTCCATTAGCTAACAGTTTCAACCATTTATCCTTTTTTCAGCCAACCATGTAAACCATCAATTCATTACTTTTAGCAAACTATTCCAACCATTTATCATTTTTTCTGCTACCATTTTCAACCATTTATCCATTTCTTTTATCTAACTCACCTCTTTACCCATTACTTTTATCCAACAACTTCAATTATTTACCCTTTTTCAGCCAACAATTTAAACCATCAATCCTTTACTTTTAGCAAATCATTCCAACCATTTAACCATTACTTTAGCAATTTGAACAATTCATCCATTTAAACTCCTTCTTACATTGAGCTAGATTTTAACAATTTATCAATATTTCAATCTATTTCAACCATGAAATATGGCTGGTAACTTTCTCTGCTCTATCAGGCTCCAAATGAAACAGGATGTGTGGATACAGGAAAATATTATCTGTTGTTAATGTTACAAAGCAGCCCATTCTGAAGTGTTGATGCTCTCCTCAGCAGGAAGAGCCTGTCTCCCCAAACCACACATGCCGCCCACTAATCAAACCCATGGCACGCTGTTATAATACAGTGACAGGATAGAGCTGCGCACCACCCAGCAATACAAGCAACACACAAGACGGCTAATGTCCTGCTGAGTAATATGACTGCAATTCTTCACTTTATTGTTACAGGGGAACCTCAAAAGGGGGATTCTGGACTGTTCTGCTCCCCACCTGTCAGGGGTGACGTTTGGACAAGTGTTTGGGTCTGGGGAGCACTTCCTCTCTAAGAAGCTGCCCACTCTCTCTCCCTCTGCTACATCTGGTCTCCTCCAGGCGGTTGCTGGCGGCGGTTGAGGGTAGAGCAACCGCAGAAGGCTTTGTCCTCATTGAAGAGCAGCTGAACCAACAGGAAAGCTAACCCCAGCCAGTCAATTAATTGATGGAACAATTTAGAATTATGGGAGGCTCTCAGCAGGGGGAAGGAAAATGTCTACAAATGATGTGCAATAATTGCTTGTTACGTTCCCTTTTTGGTTCCCCCACCCTGGTTTTTTCTAGCCACTATTATTTTGTTTTCTTTCACGTCTTGTTTAAGCAAAATGTGGAAATGTTTGCTCCAAATGCATGTCCATGATGGGCCCGTAGAGTCAACAGTTCACCACATGTAGCTAATCACTGTGTATTTACAATGTATCCTGTCTGAACACCCAGATGAACCCAAATCACTTCCATACAGCCACTCTGTAAAATGGCTCTGACCGAGACCACATGAATGTACCATGCGCCAGCTCTGACCACATGAAAACTCTCTTGATCATCAGGTCCTGTGCCTCCACAGTCCCATCTGTGCCCAGCTGTGGGGGTTTCTTCTTCAATTATCCAACATCCAAAGACCCCCATCTGTAGACTACAGTCAGACCAAGCTGCATTTAAAAAGTGAGGACTTGCACTAAAAAGGAGAGACCTTAGCCTTTCACTCGAAGCCACACAGAGGGCCAGTGTGAAACCCCAGGGTCTTTGTTGCATCTTTAAAATAAGTCTGTTTTATTCTCAAGCAGCATCTGTGTCCATTCAACTGTCAGTCGTCTTACGAGAGAAAAGAGCAGGAACATTTTGCAACTATTTAATCAAGAATAATAGTGCTCTCTATGTTTTTAGAATCGGCTACAGCACTGTCAAATCCTGATCATTTGAAGTTAAATGAAAAGACACAAAACTACCTACACAGAGAGAGCATCAGACAGAGGATCAGAAAGCACGGAGGAAGCTCAGTTAGTAAGGGTGGGAGTGAAATATGCTTTGGACTTGGTCTGAGGGGGAAGAAGCTTACAGTCGGAAAGAACAGGAGTGACTCAGAGAGGAAGAGGTGGGAATGCGAATGGAGAATTCTAGGGAATCCCACTGAGATAGCTCTCTTCGCTAGTCTGCGCCGCGCCAAAGAATTCAGATGAGCAAACCATATGCTTAACAAGTCATATGTAAACTCCCAGCTAAGACAAAAACGGCAATAAACGTCAAGAATCTGAATCAGACCAGAAAATCAAACAAACAGCAGTTCATTTATTACTCGGTCGCATGTCGTTCTGGGCAGAAAACGCATTCAATGGGCAAAGACAGAGCATCATTGACTATTTTATATGTGATCATAGTTTGTGGAGGGATGCGTTCTCTTTACTGCAAAGTCTCAATCGTATTAGAGGGAACTCTGTGACTTGGCATCCAGCTGAGTGTCATCAAATTTATGGTTGCATGGAAACTGGTGCAAATTATGCCATGAGCTACGTCTGCATGACAGATTTTAAGAATGATCAGACAAAGCAATGAGCCGTGGCTTAATGATGTAATTTATAACTCGGTGAATCATGCGTGTTATGCCATTACCTGTGTTTGTGTGTCATGTTAATTTAGGAGTGATCAGCTATAGAGCATAATGGAAACCTGTCCCGTGTAGTCAGGGGGCAATTCTCACCCCAAGTGTTAGTTTTAGCAGCTTGCTTGCCATATTTTTCCAGTTTAATAGCTGGCAAACATCTGCAACATCTGGTTCAAATGGACAGGGGGGTTGTCAGCAAGGAGAGACGCCTACAGCACAAACAGCCTACAGGCCTGTGTAAATGTAGCAACTCATCATTCACAACCTGCCTGGAAACAAATTCATCGGCAGCTATGTGTCAAAATTCAACTTGACTACAGATGACAACATGCAGCTACAATGTCGCTATGACATTCTCTGGGCCCATTACTCCCTAAGCAGCAATCTAATCAACCTAGTATACACAGCTGTGCAGCACTAAACAAAGAAACACATAATGAGAGTATAGTGAAGCCTCTCTTTTAAAAGTGAGCAGTGGGGCTTTACCACCAGGCGGCTGCCTTCCTATGGAGCTTCTTCTCCTGCTCTGAGCCCTGCAAAGCACTGCAACAGAAGGGGAGCGCAGTGAGCTCAGCTACAGGACAGGGCTGACCATGTGGATGACATGGCACAATATTACATAATTCTGACAGAAATTTTCTCAAGGTAGAAATTGCTGGTGGTACTGAAAAAGAAAAGTCAAGTAAGTACACTGAAAGATATACAGACTGAGAATTGTGAGATGAGGTTTTTATGCTGTGATGAATTTCTATTGTTCCCTCACAAGGATTATATTCAGTCTGGTGGGGTGTACAGTGTCACTCAGCATCAAGAGAAGTGGTGGTCTGTGAGGTCCCGCTCTTGCCATTTTTCACAGTGGACTCACATTCTTAGCATTCCACCAGGAGACCACTGCGGTCCATCTCAAACTACAGTGACAAACTAATTCACAACCTAACGGGCTCCTCAGGATTTCTACATGAAAGTTAGCGTACAAAAGGATTTTGCTGTGATTTGTCTCTGAGCAACATCGATGAATGATAAATGAAGTAACCAAGCAGGCTGGAAATTGTATGTAGCATCAGAAACTAGCGATTCTGTACTACTGTGCAAGGCAAATCTATGCCTAAATAAAAGGTAATTTTATGATCAAACACAATTCCAACTGTCATAGTAATAGCAACATTACATTGCAAAATGCACAAAACCAGAAATATTCCTCTGCATGAACTTCACTATAATGGAGACAAAGTAACCTAAAAGTGCTTGATTTGAAATATGTACCATAATACTTCCATAGAGTTTATATTGATTCATGAATGCTGGGTATTTGATCTACAGAGTCCCTCTCATTGTGTAGTGAACCCTGGATGATATGACACCTGTGTAAAATGTTGCTGAGGGCTTGCTGTCCTTGGCCACCTTGCATCCCCAGCTCATTAAATCCATCTCATTAAGATCCCTCCTTCTTGTCTCCACTTATTCCTATCAGAAACTCAACCAGCTTCAATATTTAACTTGGCCTCTCATGATAGAAACAGACGGCCTTGGAATTTGATTCAGGTCAGATGCTGGATGTACATCAAAAAGGGGGCAGCTGTCAGGCCTGTCTCCCAGTCAAAACAGAGTGCTCTCATGTAAACCTTTTTTGCTGCTTGTGTTGAAAAGGCACAAACCAAACAGCTGAGGCAGAGAGCGATGGAGGGAGATGTCCAAACAGACCTGCACAACTGCATGTTACTTCACAACAACTTTCTCTGTCTGGACAGACCCAACTGCAAGTGTTTAAGACTGGATCATAATGTAGAAGTATGTAGTGCTCGTTGGTTGCTGGCTGAACTCACACTGCAGGAATACAACTTAATGGTGACCTGTTTAAACGCCAGTAGCAAACAAAGGAGGCAGCTGTCTGTCAGTAGGCAGTTAACAGGACATTGTTCACTGTTCAGTGGCAGTTGCAGATTCTTGTGACCTGTGGAGCTGCCTGTCATCTCAACCGAGGTTTGTTCTGGCATAAAGGCTTGATTATAGCTAACTGGCAGCCTGTCTGGCTAGGCTAACGTCAGCTAGCCAACTTTACGTGAGCCCGTCTGTCAGCAGAGCAGTCTGGGCAGTGCTGGGTAGCACTCCTGCACTGCAAATATTTACATTTACAAGACAGGTTAAATAGACATGTAAAACATATTCCCATTTGGGTTTTATCAAGCGACAACCAGCTCAGCGGCGGGGCAACACAACATACAGCTACGTTAGTCCGGGACCCGTGTTATGGCTGGTGGTGGTTGCTGGCGACAATCACAAGATTTAGTCTATTTCCAAGAACAGTAATATCCAAATTCAGCGTTATCTATCAGGTCAGTCGAGTCAGTTTTCCTATGTTAGCTGACCCTGTTAAAACAATACGTTTTTAAAATACAATATGGCTGTTCACAAAATCGTGGAAATCACGGGAGAAAGAACCGGCGGCAAGCCAACTCCATGGCCCATGGGAACTGTTCCCATCCAACAAATACACCGAGCCTTCCTAGCTAGTGTGTGGGGGAATATGCTTGGGGATTTAAAAGCATTGGTAGCTACCTGTTAGTCGCAGCTTCACCGGGCCATTCCGCCGAACTCCTTGGTTAGACATCTCCTCTTGGTTCCAGCCTTCACTGCACGTAATAAAAATGTGTCGTTAAATGTAAAAAATAACTAGGTTTATCAGCCACTCCGCCAGTTTTAGACAATAATGGAGTCAAGGCATTGTGGCCCGGATGTGGACTGAACTGCCATAGCGATCGCTCGCAAATGAGAAAAATTAAAAAAAAGGAAAAAGAAAACCGCGAGTGTAGCACTGCTGCAAAGTGCATTTACTAAAAAATGACTTCTCCCCCGGTGAAACGTATAAACGGGCTGCTGTGGGAGTCGCGGCGCTGTAACGCGGTGTTTATCTTCACATCTTCGGAAGGAGCCTCTGCTTCGGACTGAGTCCTCCTCTCCGCTCGGCGAGAGTTGAACTGTGAAGCCCTCCAGTTTTAGATCCCACCTCAGGAGGCTGCTGGTAGGAGCTGACCAGTGACGACAACACACGAGGGGGGGGGGATTTCTCCAACATGTGGCCCCTAACTGTAATTCTTACACACATAGGTCCCTGTGTGTCCCTGAGTCCCGATCATCGTTTTTTACTTTGATGGCGTAAAGAAAGCCCTGCTCTCTGCGTCTATGACAATTTATGACCTTTTTACAGGGGCGCAGCTATAATCTATAATGCTCTAGGCCCCCCATCCACCACCATATTTATTTGTGAGAAGAGTGTAATGTATTTAAGTAGTATGTTCTTTATAGTTTCGTCATAAATAAAACAATATTGAGAGATAGACACTTTTCACAGGGGACATGTTAGAGCAGCAAAAGTACAGGTGTTACTTGTAACATTAACTTAGTGGTTATATAGTATATATATATATATACATATATATATATAGAGAGAGAGAGAGAGAGAGAGAGCAAGTATAACTCGATTAACAGAATAGCGTGAGTTGAGACTGAAAAAAGCACAACATGAAAAGAGCCTGTAGTGTTGTGACCATGTATTAGTGAGAGGATGAAATCCAGGAAGTCCAGTTTGATCCCTGAGTTTAAAGGCATATGAGACAACAAAACACTACACAGCAGTCTACAATAGTCTGAGACAGGATTACATAACTCTGTAAAGTTTTAAAGTTTATTTTATCTTCAGTCTTGACAAGAGCGGACTAAGCAGCAGAACTAAGCTGTTTGTGTTAAAAAAGAATCTACTAGGAATGTGCACAACTGTATGTGATTTGCGAATATAGTGTGTTGCTGGGTTATGAAGTACTGCATTGGGTCAAATATTTTGCTAACACTGTAGTGTACTAACAGTGGTATGAGCCATGGATTAATCTCCAAGGGAACAAGTTGAGAGGGAGGTACTATGGACCAGATATAAGATGGGCACCTGCTCAATACATGGCTGCTAGAATTAATCTGGAGAAGTGGATTTGAACCAGATTGTGCCAAGAATCCACTTCAGTTAGTTAGCTAGACTCAGGCCAGTCAGCACCCAGAACTGGACCTGTGCATTGGGGCCAATCCCAGAGTGCCATTTATTACAAATCTGGAATAAGAGCAATAAACCAATTGGCTGCCTAGGATGGCATTTATACACTCAATGTGTGGGCAGGGGTAGTACTGATGCTTTAAATGTTCATCTTTAAATCTTCACATGAAAAACAGTTGTATTAGTTGTTAGGAATATAGACTTTCATTAAAGTTTCACTTCTCATTTATGATCATATTTCAAGACATATGTTAGCATTTATGGACAGGCTATTGTAAACCATTTGCAACTGATTACTGTAAATGCACCTATTGCCATCTACACTGCTGTTTTCTGCTGTGTGAGTCACAAAAGACCAGTTTAAAAGAAAGTACGCTAGACTTTAAAAGTCCACACACATTATCTGACAACTTTATTTACAGTCACGTTTTTTAAGTCACATTAAAACAGTATGTACAGCACATACAAAAGAGTGGAACCACAATGACATGAACAAAGGACAAACAGTAGCAACGAGGGTACAGTACAAAGTAGAGGTATTAGAAAGTTATCTAGAAATTGAAAGTGCTCTGGTTCTCGTTGATTTGGAACGCATAACCATCAGTGGTTGCTTCTGGAGCCACACACTCCACCACCTCCTCCTTTAAAAAAAATCAAGAACATAAAAACAGTAAGATCACTCACGGTCATGGCATAAAAAGTTGATTCTAAATACGCTCTTAAAAAAAGGAACTTACCTCTTCAGAGAAGTATTTCTCAATCAAGTTAAGGGCTGCTTTGTACACCATCTCATTCTCATGAGACTGCAGCGCCTCAATCTTGTCCAGTCCACCACATTCTTCGATCATTAGACTCAGTTTGTCTGACTCCCCAATTTTATCCCCAGCCTGACAGGAAAACACACATCAGCACAAGTATTTCACAGCCATCTTTGCCAGCTCTAATGACAAATGAGCGACCTGATCATATCAGGCAAAAACTTTAATAACACACATGTTTATTTTTCCATGACAATGCACTCACCATAAAGATATTGGTAATGGCATCCAAGATGACAAGGATAGTTTTGCTGTCCTTGGAGGAGAGCAGATTCAGGAGAGGCTCAATCACATTAGCTTGAACAAGGTAAACCACCTGCTGAACTGTGCCCCCACTGGTGAAGTTTGTGATAGCCCACACTGCCTCTTTCTGAGTTTTGTAGTCACCCTGCAGAGAAAGGAGAAGGGGATGATAAGCATGACCTGAAAAGTTAGAGAAAAGCCTTCTGAAGGCATCAGACCATTAACTGTGTACTGGTAAAACTGAAAATGAGATTCACCCCACAAGTGGAATAAATCCAAGCAATAAAAACATACCCGCACTAGTGTTTCAACCATGTATGGAACAAGGCCTGCGTTGATGACCTCTTGGATTTGGGTGTCCCTCCCTGCAGTGATGTTGGACAGAGTCCAGGCTGCCTCCTTCTGGATGTTGGCCTTTTTGTGGCGCAGCAGTCGGGGGAACATGGCCAGGGCCCCAGCGTCAAGCACGGCCTGAGTCTGCTCATCTGTGCCGGTCACAATGTTGCCGATGGCACGCAGCGCAGGGGTCTGAAGCAAGGGTGAAAGGGGTAAGTTTACAACCTGGGAAAGCCTAAAGGGATGCTGCAGGGTGGTGATACAATGTACCAGACTACATGAGTTATTCACTAGTATGAATGAGACTTTATACGCACAATGATGGGCAGCTCATCAAAGCCAAGCAGCTTCACCAGGCGAGGAATTAAGCCAGTCTGGACAACCACCTCAATGCGGTCATTGGAGCCATCTGTCAGGTATGAAACAGCCCAACACGCGTCAGCCAACACCTCCAGGTCATCGTGGTGTAGCAGCCGAATGAGAGCGGGTAAGATCTGCTGGATCGCAGTCATAGGTGGGGAGGGGTTCTTGTTGCGGCACAGGTTTGACAGAGTCCAGGTCACATTTCTCACGTAGCCAGTCTGCAAAGTAAAGGAGAAAGACAGACATCAGTTTGACATGGAGCAGCATTTAGTTAAGTTAGGACACCCCCTAGTGGTCAATATGAATAAATGCAGTTAAATGTGTGCACAGGGTAAGCAATTTGAATTTGACCATATCAAGAAGATACCAGATATTGCATGATTTTTAAAAAAAAATATTAATAGAACTTACATTAAATACAGACAGGTCAGGGACTGCCACCAGACTGAGGAGAGGGGCCACAGCTCCATGCTTGATGACCCTGTCTCTAAGAGCCGATCCATCACCTAAACAAGGGGGGAAAAAAAAGGGGGGAAAAAAAAAAAAAAAAAAAAAAAAAAACCATGAGCTTTGCTTCTAACAAAATTGTCATGACCATATTTAAGGACTAAATATATTCTGTCAGTTACCAGCAATGTTTCCAAGGGCCCACACTGCCTGCTCGCTGATATGCTGGTGGGGGGATGTGACCAGGCTGATGAAGGCAGGAATGGCTCCACCCTCCACGACAGCAGCTGTCTGATCGGATGTCCCGGAGGCAATGTTGGTCAGAGCCCAGGAAGCTTCAAACTGGATTGGAGGACAGTCAGCGAGCCCCAGGAATGCAACAAACTTGGGGATCAGGCCGACGCTGATCATCTGGTCAATGGGAGGATGCTTGTCACGGGACAGCAGTTTCCTGCATTTAGGACAATACAGTAAAAGTGAGTCATTGTGGCAGCAGTTGGTTCACTTTGACTGTGCAGTAAAGGCTCAATGTAGAATGTTCTTTAATGTACTGTAATTACCGTGCAGCCTGCGTGGCCTGGAGCTGCGTCTCAGGGTTACCGCTGTTCACTCCTGTGACAATCTCTTCGACTGTCCACTGCCTGGAAACCTGCAAATTGTAACATACCATGAGCAGTGTATTAAGAGATATACAGGAGGTGGACTACAACATAAATGGCTATACACAACACGCAAATCATTGCAATATTCCTGCCAGAAATTAATAGTGTTTAGATTTTTCATCATGTAAAAGGAGTTTGACACTGAATTTTGTGGTATGGTGGAACTGTCTGCAATGGTTCCTCTTAGACAAAACATTTTAGTTCAGTTAACACAATGGAGATGAAAATAAACTTTCCTTTACAGAGCTATATTTGTAGGTACTGGACAAAAGTGGTGTTGTCTTGTAAGTTTTCATTATAGCATTCACCTCCTGTATTTAGCATCAAATTCGTGTTTACTGAACAGCAGAGTAAACATTTCCTGGGTTTGAAATATTGGATTTAAAAAAAAGTGTACCTGACAGTTTTGGGTTCTTTCTTGAAGAGGAGAGGTCGCCTCGTCAGGAAATGCGGCCACATTTCTTCTTTTGAACATCTGGTCATCTTTCTTCGCCTTGCGGAGCTCCACGTTGACCTCCACTCTCCTGCGTCGAAGCTCCTGCATTTATTTAAAAATGAAGCCAAGTCACACAGTTAAAACCGGAACTTTCTGGTTAACATATTGGAACTTGGACGTATTTGGATTAAAACTCACATTGGCATCTTTGCCTTTGTTCTTGAACTTGTTCAGGCGGGCGACGTTCTCAGACATTTTCAAGTGACAGGGAGGCTTAGCAGCAGTGAAAATCAAGGGTTGTGGGATAATTCCTGCACATAAAGTAAAAACATAGATAAAGAAGTTAGCCGACATACTTTGGGGTGCCTCGTGATCCCGTAGCAAGTCGAATGACAAACACGTCAAGCTATGCAGGACGTCTATTTTAGATTAACATTGGTCTACTACAAGCTAGCAAGTTTTAAATATTATACACAGGAAAACGTGGAAAACTATTCTTTTTCAAAAAGAAAATGACATTCCTCATAATAAAACTTCATAAGCAGTTCACACACTCTTACCTCGGTCTGCAGCAGAAGTTGAGTTACATGGAAAGTGCCGCACAGACCTTTAAATTCCTGCAACAAAGCCTCCTGATTGGGCTGTTCGAGCAAAAGCATCCAGCCGCCACCGTTCATTGGGCTGTTTAAAAAAATCACAGGGCGCACAGGAAATGTCGTCACTTCATACGGACATCGCGAGAAATCGCTGCCGAGATACTACGCTGACTCGGGGTCAGTTTTCTGTCGCGTTGTGTTAGTCATTCAGTGGTCGTTTGGGACGGAGGAATTGTTCTGGGATCGGGGTATTGTGTTTCGAATGTGATGGCACTCCCACAGGGAAATCATTTCAGGAATGCTGAGGAAAGAAAAAAACCTCCACTTATGAGTAAATATAGATAGTAAAAAAAAAAAAAAAAAAAGTAAATATTTAGTTGCTTTACCAAATACATTTATTTAGCTGAATATGTGGTTTTAATTAACAGTCTTTTACTGTATAAAACATATTTTTTTCAAGGGAAAGAACATTACCACTACTGCTAACACTACAACTACTACTAATAATAATAACAATAATAATCTGCCATTTATATTCCAGATGACGTAATTAATTGTTGACTTAATTAATAGTGAACAATTCCCTGATGCCAGGGTAATGCCCTCAAATGTAATGTTCTGTCAGAGATAATCAGTTTATCATTGTAAAAGTCAAAATACATCATAAATTCACATTTAAGTTAACTTTAAACAATTCAACAAATAATTTATCAAAATTGTTAGACATCCACTATGATCTAGGACGCAGCTAAAGCCACCCTACATAGATATATCATATCTTACACTTCATATCTGAAGAAATTTTTAGAAAGTAACAGGAAAACCCTGGAAAAAGAAGTTGCTAGGTTTGAACAAATACATAAGCAATGACACACAACTGCAAATTTAAAAACACTTGTGTTAGCTAGAGCTAAGCTAAACATGGATTACACTCGCCATATACAGAAGTTGCTGCTTTTTTCTAAGCAGAAATATTATGAATTTGGCAACAAATCTAGTCGTTTACTTGCTCACCAATTGAAAAGCCAGAATAGTGGAGGTTTGGACTGCAATCAAAGCTATGCCAAATGGGAAATATCCAGGTCCAGATGGGTTTCCCCTGGGGTTCTATAAGAAATTTTGGCCGGAGATTCACCCAATACTCATACCCACTTATTAATGACATCTTGAAGGGTACTATTCCACCCTCTTGGAGATGTGCTTCTATCAGCCTTGTCTTAAAAAAGACAAAGATCCACTTAACTGCTCATCATATAAGATTAGTTTACTTAATGTGGATTACAAAATAGTAGCAAAAGTTCTAGCCCGCAGACTCGAAAAGGTGCTCCCGTACAATCATAAACCTGGATCAAGCTGGATTTGTAAAATCCAGACATGGCACAAATAATGTATGTCATGCACTTAATGTCATACACTACCTTAATACTCATAAGAACCCTGCTTTGATTATTTCTTTAGATGCTGAAAAAGCTTTTGACAGGGTGGAATGGTCCTTTTTGTTCTCAGTTCTGGAAAAGTTTCATTTGGGTTCAGACTTTATCAATATGATTAAAACTCTCTATTCTGACCCAATAGCCAGTATCAATACAAATGGCTTGTTATCAGAAGGATTCCTGGTGCTCAGAGGTTGCAGACAAGGCTGCCTCTGTCCTCTATTGTTTACATTATTCATTGAACCCTTGGCTGAAGCTATTAGAACTAACCCAGACATCAACGGGATCAGACTGGGTAAAGAAAATCATGTTATTTCTTTATTTGCAGATGATGTTCTTCTGTATTTAAGGGATCCTATTAAATCAGTTCTGGCAGTCCTCTGAATTGCATAGCTTCTTATAGCGTTTTCTCTGGTTACAAAATTAACTTGGAAAAATCAATTGCCTTGCCTTTCAATATTTCTCGAAATTTCTCCATATCATCTCCTTTTCAGACATCAGAAATGGGTCTCAGATATTTAGGTATCTTTCTCACTCCTGATTTAAAAAACTTACTTGAGGCTAATTATACCCCACTAATTCAAAAAAATTAAACACGATTTAAAGATGTGGTCTACCGTGCCAACTTCATTTTTTGGGAGGATCAATGTCATAAAAATGAGTATCCTTCCTCGTTTAAATTTTCTGTTTCAAAATCTGCAATGTTATTTGACACCAGCATTTTTAAAGTTATTAAACTCCTCTATTTCTCATTACATTTGGAATAATAAACATCAAAGAATTGGATTTTCTAAACTCACCAAGGCAGGGGACCTGGGAGGCCTATCTCTGCTAAATCTACAATTCTACTATTGGCCAGCTCAACTCAAAATGATGACTAACTGGTTTATGGAGAGAAAGGACTGTTTGTGGATTGGCTTTGAGTCTCAAGCCTAGAAAGCTTAAATCCCCCCCTTTCATTAATAATATAATTCAAATAACTTCCCTCAATAGTAATCCAATTATTTATAATACATTACTGGTATGGAGAGATGTCAGAAAACATTTAAATATTCCTCTTTCATTTTCTATACACTCTCCTTTGCCTTTGAACCCTGATCTTCCATTATAATTCAAGAGGATGGGTTTGATGAAGTGGTCATCTAAGGGCCTGTCTGTTTTTGCAGATCTGTTTATCTCCGATTCTCTGAAGTCATTTGAACAGATCAGATCTGACTTTTATATCTCTCACAAAGACTTTTTTAAATATCTCCAGATTCGTCATTTTCTAGATTCTCTCATAAATAAAAATGGTATTCGCTTGAATCTGGCTGAAATTGAAGATGTTATGTTCTCGGCCAGATCCCTGAAGGAAACAAAATCTGCAAACTGTTGCTCTACTCTGATTCCTCTGCCTACGATTCTCTGAAGCCATTATGGGTGTGCGATCTGGGTGTGCCATTTAGTCCTGCAGACTGGTCCAAAATTTGTGATAGTATTTTTTCCAAAATGTACCTCAATTTCCATACATGAACAAAACTTTAAATGTTTTGATAGGACCTATTATACACCTATTCTCCAGAGAATGTTCCCCAATAGTTCAAATCTTTGTTATAAATGTAAAACACATAAAGGTACGTTTTTTCACTTATTTTGGTCATGTGATTACATCCAGGTTTTTTGGAAACAGGTTCATTGTGTTATTCAAGAGATCACTGGTAAACAGTTTACACTGTCTCCTGTGTTCTACTTATTGAAGCATTCTACTGAAAATCTTTTTGACACAGATACCAGATCTCTCTTACTTCTTCTTTTGTTTCTGGCCAAGAAATGCTTCCTCTTACTGTGGTCTGCTCCACAGGTTCCCACAGTCAATATGTGGATATCACATATATCAGCATTCTTTCCCCTGGAGAAACTGACTCATGATCTCAAGCATGAATTGGACAAATTTTGGAGACTCTGGAAACCCTTGCACTCTTTTCTTCAAAAGCTTTGACTATTTCTTCAGATTCCACACTTATGATTATTGTCTGTATGCTGTTTTTGCTCTCTTTGTTTGCTTTATTGTATTCACTGTCATTTTATCCTGTATTGAAATGCATCTAACTTTTTTTCTCCTTTCAACACACTTCTGCAGCATTTGTTGTTAATTTGGGGCAGGTTTTTTCTTTTCTTTTTTTTGTGTGTGTGAGTGGTATCTTATGCTGTCAAAATCACTGCCACTGTTGTACTGAATGTTATTGTATAGCACATTTCATGTTTTGTCAGTTCTTTATCTATTATTGACGCATTTGATCTACATTTACTGTCCTTGCTTTATATCACAGTTCTTGAGCTATGTTTGCAGAAACCTTTGTCACTTACTAAGATTGAATTTTGATTAAGATGAAAACACATAAATGTGTGTGTCACTGTTACTGTCTGCCACAAACACACCAAAGGGAAGAAATCAGTCTTTTACATTTTATTAAGTTCCATATACATCAATATTTCTTCAGCTGTAATACAAAAAAAGAAAAAGAAATCAAGTCAAAATCTGACAAATTTTTACAAACAGGGCAGGAACCTTCAAATACACGGTTTCATCCTTCTCAGTCAGTCAACCATGACTGCAGAGCAATACAATTACAATAGCTTATTACCATACTTTCAGTAGGTTATAGAAGTTTAACCAAGCAGACTATTGATGTCCAGATATTTAGTACAACTGTCTTTCATGCCACTTCAGACTAAACAATGAGTGGAAATGAGAGAAAAAAGTTGTTCCACCATGATATCTGAATTTAGACACAAAACTCTTGATACATTATGCTCAGTGAAACTCAGCCATTGTACAGTCAGTATTCAGCTTCCTATTTCTTGGACATGATGACCACAAGGATGGCCTGAGGGATTTTTAACAAGAAAGAAAAAAATAAAGACTGAGATCAAAAAATAAGGTACATGGAAATATGAGAGCTCCTTAAGAGTCTTTTCTCCGAGGTAAACTTTCTTCTGAAATGCCTCAGTTGTTCACCCTCCTCAGTACAGTCCCACTGATGAAGGTCCAAAAAGGTCCCTTTAGAGCTGAAATGGGCAGAGAGGGCAGCTCTGCCTCAACAGTTTCAGTGAAAGCAGCAGTGCTGGCTGTACCAACAGTCAGAGGAGCAGATCCCAAACACGGGGTGAGGCAGAGTCCGTCACAGAGTTACAGTTCAGAAAAGCCATATTCTTGGCAAGTGCATTTTGTTTGAGCAATGTGCGATGCTTTCTAAGAGGCTGAAGAAGACTGTAGCTTGTTGTTATGAGACCTACAAAATGCGGAGAGAGGGGACAGTTGAGAGCCTTTCATATTTCATTTATTAATGTGTCATCTCAAGAAACAGAGAATGGGATGAGGTCAGCAGGGCACTCCTGCAGCCATGTTGGTGTAATTTACTGGGAATGCTTTAGAGGTTATATTATTCAGCGAGGAACAAGATGTGGTCAAACTCCTCAATCTTCATAGTATGTTTTGGTCTCCTAAAACAATGCTATCTAAAATGCTTTGTTTCATAATTATTTAAAACATCCACACATTCAAAGTCAGATATATCTTACAACTGTACATAATAAAACATATGTACATTCAAGACAGCCACCTTAACAACCAGCTAAATCAAAGTATGAGGGAAGTAACATACAAAATGTCTCATAAATATCTCTCTATAATAAAATATGTAGCTTTATATATTCTTATATCTGGTATGGTCAACATTCTCTACTTTTCCAATCCAACTCAGATGTATGACAGAAAATAAATACAAGTTAAGAACTAAAATGCATTTAAAATCTCACTGAAAAGAATCTAGCTACTGTGATGGATTGTTCAAAAAGGCCAATATCCTGATTAGGAGAAAGCATGTCCCTCGATTACATGATAAATACTTTGTCAACATGGCTGCCATTTTGTGATTACAACCAAATATTGTTACTGAAAACTTTAAGTTGGTGTCAAAAGCACATTTGGTGTTTAAGTGTGTGTTCTTGTGTTATTTTTCCTCCTCATTATTGGACATTTTTGATTTTCTGGAAACAAAAATTTTGTGTCAGTATTACTAGAAACCCCAGCATCCAGTCCAGACTCCAGCTAGACTGGCCCACTTAAGAATCTGACAATCTGTAAGACAGAAGAAAATGGGATGGCATAAATCAAAGGCATGCATGCAAAGGTGAACAGACACAAATGCAAGATGATACATGGTACAGATGTAACATGGCACTAAGGTTTATTAAGACATTGCATATAATGTCTTAGCGGTTGTCAACTCTGTTGGTTTAGTACGGCCAAGCAACCCTTAAAACTATTTGACTGTTTAAAGGTGCTAAATGTAAGATTTTGCTATCGCTGCATAGCCAACATTAGCATTAACAGCTGTTTACTTACAAAGAGCTTAAGCTATTGTTGAGTTTAAACTACTTCATCAGCCTCTTACATTGGACTGAAGGCAGACTGGATGCTACAGTGACTCACTGTCACAAAGTGGTATTATGAACTAGCTGGCTAGCATGCTAACTTCAGTAGAAGAAAAGTGATGGAATAAATAAAAGCAAAACAAGAGTTAACATTGGTGTTGCTTTCCACCACTGGAGACAGCTCAGCAGAAAAGGAATTAAGTTTTGATGCTGAACTCACAACATTTCTTCTAGACTGCTCTCAGTGTTAACGCTGGTTATATAGCGATAGCAAAAATGTACATATAGCAGCTTTAAAGCCAACTCCAGTCTACAAGTAAAGCACATTCTATTGCCAAATACTGTTACTACAGACATGCCAGAGCTACAAACAAAAGTAAAAAGTGAGTGGCAGGCATAAATGCAAACTTATGAAAAGAATAAATGACACTGACATGACACCCAGTGTGGTCTGAGTCAAGACATTTACAGCACACAAACATAGGCATGGAAAAGAAGCGGGAAACCTGGAAACCTTGAGAGTGTGCAGCAGGAGCACTCAACCTTACCTGCTCGCTTTGAAACCTTTAAGCTTCTGTACAAAGAAGGCTTCCAGCACCTCCGCACACTGAAAGAACGGCGTGTCGTTGGGGTTGTAATAGCGGCAGTTGTCGAAGATTTTGGTCACGTCTGCCACAAACTCTGTGAGCTTGTGATAATGTCGCTTTTGCAAACGGGTTTCCATTGTGGAAAAGTCTAAGACGGACAGAGAAAAGTGTATAGTGTGAGAGGAATAGGCACAAAAAATGAAACATGAAGTATGGAAAGTTTGTATGGATCACTTCATCAACAAAATGGGAAATGTACAACTAGTACCTTCCACAATGGAAGGTAGACACTGGACATTTTCCATGGTTTAAGAAACAGCCACTCATGAGTAGTTGCTATCATTTGTTCTTACCCATTGGCTCCTTGATGACACGATAATAATCAGGAGCGTCATGGGGATCCACTGGTTCAAGGAAAGGCCATGCCATTTTATGAGACTGTTAGAATAACAAGATTACAGTCACTTTAAAAAATGAATCCCAAATGAAATGGCCTGCATTTAAATCTTAACACAGTGTCTTCTTAATATTACCATGTGAGTACAGACAGTCAGACATACATAGGTTTCATACCTGTAACGAGCGTAATATTCTTTTCAACCCCTCATAGTCTTTGTCAGTGAGCGGCGTGAGGACTGTCATGGCGTCTTCTGTCGACTGACACTGCGGGCACACGTACACATCGATGTGATTGGCCTCGCTCTGCAGGATGCCAACACAGCGCCCATGGTACCAGTTCTGGCAGCGGTCGCAGCCTATGTAAAACCTGCAGGTAAAAACCAGATGCATCCTGGTTAGCACATACGTAGTTGACAGTGAGTTATGAGAGGTGTCATATCAGGTTTCCTACACCTTTCACGTGCAATATACTATTGATGATTATGGAGCTAAGTTTGACATTTATGAATGTTAACACATAAGGCTGACAGACAGTTATGTTTTGTGTAAGGGGCCATACTGTGATTCGTCATATGGTGTCCGGCAGATGCAGTATAGCTCCTCATTGCTTGCTCCCTCCTGGCCACGTTTACAGTCATTACACACAAAGTCCTCCAACTTCTTGGCTTCCTTCTCTGTGATGCCAACACATGCGCCATGAAACCAGTTGGAGCACAGGTCACACCCTATATAAAACCTGAGAGAAAAACGTCATTAGAATTTTGTCTCACTGAAACTGAAACATCATGTGCGCTTTACAGTGGTGTGTTGAAATGTAATCACAAAAGTTGGGGGTTTTCCACAGAGCTTACTTTGACTCGTCGTAGGGTGTTTTGCAGATACAGTACAGTTTGGTGTCCTTCTTGTGATCCTTTGAGGTAGAAGAGAGCTTCTTCTTCTTCTTGTGTTTTGATGAGTTGGAGTCTCTGTCTTTGTCTCTGTCTTTGTCTCTGTCCTTGTCTCTGTCCCTGTCCCGATGTCTGTCTCGTTCGCGGTCTCTCTCCCTCTCCCTCTCCCTCTCTCGATCCCGGTCTCTGTCTTTATCTTTGTCTCTATATCGGTCTCTATCCTTGTCCTTGTCCTTGTCCCTGTCCCTGTCCCGTTTCTTGTCCTTGTCGTGATGCCTGTCCCTCTCTCTGTTTCTGTCTTTGTCTCTGTCCTCTTCCCTCTTGCGTTTATGGGATGAGGAAGGTGAGGTCACTGTGTGGGTGCTGTGAGAGGAATGTGTAGAGTGAGAGGGATGGGAGGAGGAGTGGGAAGAGGCAGCCTTGACTGTTGCTGCAGCAGCTTGTGTGATAGCAGCTCGGGCTTTCTCCTTTTCTTTTTGTAGCCTGGCTATGTCCCGCCTCAGCTCCTCCTGAAAAGGAGACAGGACATGTAATGTTAATGTGTAGTGTCCTGCTTAATGTATTTTAAACTTCTGTCTAAATTTTATGCCTAATAAAAAATGGCGATCTTGGAGAAGGCAGAACATGTGCTAACCTGCACTTGCAGCTGCAGCTCCTTGTCCAGCAGAGCCCTCTTCTTCAGGATCTCAGCCTTCAGCTGTTCTTTGTGTTTGTACAGCAGAGCAGTCAGCTTGGTCGCGTTCTGCTTAGAGCGTTTCTGCTCCACCACCTCCTCCTTCTTCCTCTTCTTAGCTGCCTGCTTCTCATCCTTCTCAATCTTGTCAAGAATAAACTTCATCACCTGGTTGCACACAATCATTCTGAAGACAGGGGACAGAACTGTGTTAGATATTTACGGGGCAGCTATTCAGTACACTTTCATATTAGTATACATGGACTTCTTTTCTAGCTGTCACCCACGACAAATATTCAGTTTTGACAAAAGATCCAAACCTCTGATTCTCCTCTCGCTCAGCTGCAGCCAGGGTCTTCCTCTGTTTCAGCTGCTCTGCTGTAGCATTCTGTTTCACTACCACCTAAAAGAAAAAAAAAAACAAAAAACGTTGCATTAATATGTATGTGCGCACAACACTGTATAATATGAATCCCTGTGGATATTTTGGAGTCACCGGTTTGTTGATGCCATCCCCAGGGCTAACAGCCTGCAGATTCTGCTCTTTCTGTTCCCTTTTAGCCTCGTGGTGTTTCTTCTTCTTTGTTGGTGGTGTTTGCTGTTGTTGTTGTTGCTGCTGCTGCTGTTGATGCTGCATCCTCTGAAGCTGCTCCTGGACGCTTGCTGGTGCCTGTATGGTCACCATATTCTGGATCTGGTGGGCCTGAATCTGCCCCCCTGTCTGCTGGATCTGGATTGGCAGCTGCAGTTTGATCTGTTGTGGTACTGTGCCACCCTGCTGCTGTGCCTGCGCCTGGATCTGGGCTTGGATCTGGGCTGCTACGTGGGGTGGCAGAGCCGACAGCAGCTGGACTGGTTGTTGCAGGCCAGGAACAGTGATGAGCTGATGCCTGATTGGAGACTGGACCTGAAGCTGAGGCTGCGTTTGAACTTGATTTTGGTTCTGAGGCTGGAACTGGACTTGAAGCTTAGCTTGGACTTGAGGCTGGGTTTGGACCTGAAGCTGTTGCTGGACCTGCGTCTGCTGCGGCGACTGGACTTGAAAGTGGGGCTGGGTTTGGACTTGAGTTTGGACCTGGGGTTGCTGTGGGGCCTGAGGTTGGATCTGGCTCTGTTGCTGGAACTGGACCTGAACCTGGGGATGGAGTTGGGTTTGAGCCTGAGACTGAACCTGAGGCGGTGACTGGACCTGGGGCTGAGGTTGGACCTGAGGCTGTTGCTGAGCCTGGGGTTGGGTTTGCGCCTGTGTTTGAAACGAAGCTTGTACCTGGGGGTGGTACTGAGGTTGGACCCTTGACTGGAGTTGGGCCTGGGCTGGGGCCTGGGCCTGGACCTGGACCTGGGCAAGGTTTGGTTTTGGGACTGAAACTGCACCTGAGGTTGGATTTGAGCGAGGGGCTGCACTTGGGCTTGGGTTGCCCGTGGCTGAAACTGAACTCGGACCTGGGGGTGGATTTGGGCTTGTGCTTGGGACTGGAGATGGGCTTGAGCCTGAATGTGTGGCATTTGTTGGACTTGGCCAAAGGGTTGGACCTGAAGCTGTGCACGGATCTGAGCTTGAGGCTGGGGTTGTAGTTGAGTACTGGTTTGGGGCTGGAGCTGAGTTTGGGAGGGTCTCATAGTCGTCACAACAGATGAGACCGGTAATCCCTTCATATGAACCTGCACTGCTGAGACTGGCATTTGAGACACCTGCTGCATGGATACAACAGTAGGATGCTGGACTTGTGCTTGAGACTGAGGAGTAAGAGAAGCTTGAGGCAGAGGGGTGACGGGTGAATGTGTGGAGACCGATGTGGGGGCAGAGCCAGGTACAGTGGCCAGGACAGGTGCTTGAATGGGAGCTGCAGCCTGCTGAGCTGGCTGAACTGGAGTCTGGGCTTGAGGTGCAGCTGGAATCCAAACCTGGGGCTGAGCTGCCCTCTGCTCTGTCAGAGCTACAACAGGAGAGAGAAACAAAGAGAAGCCATTAATTATTTAACAGTACACAAAAGTCAACAGCTAAATCAGGATCTTATTGCGGCAGGTCTTTACCTGGCACTGAAGGTGTTGTAGAGGTGGCTGTGACTGGTGTGACAACAGCATTGGCCACAGCAGCGTGAAGGGGAACCGGTGCTGTGGCTTGGATTTGGGTTAGAGCTTTGGCTGGGGACGGGACAGCAATCTGGGTGGACACGACAGCTATGACAGGAGCAGAGACAGGAGCGAGAGCTGGGGTTGGAACTGGGACAGCGGAGGGAAGAGAGGCAGAAGCTTGCATCTGGGCCGAGTTAGTCAGGGCTGCCGTAGCAGCAACCTGGGCAGCCTTGACTGAGACAGGGGCTACAGCAGGGACAGGAGCAGTAACGTGCATCTGGACAGGAGCTGAGGTGAAGCCTGGGGCAGGGCTGACGGCATGTGCCTGGATCTGGGACTGGGGTCCAACCTGTCCTGGGACAGGCAGCGACACTGCAGTTTGGGTTTGTGTGAGGAATGAGCCTGGGTTAAGGGTGGAGACTTGGGTTTGGACCATGGCTGGGACTTCAGTTTGGTTTTGTGCAGGGGCTGTGGCTGAGGTGAAGACTGTCTGAGTCATAACTGGCACTGCATTTTGTGTCAGGGCAGGCACTGATCTTGCCACCTGGGGTTGCGTGGGGATAGAGACTGGTGTGGAGGAGAAAACCTGTGTGGAGGCCTGGGCTGCAGCTTGTGGCAGGGCAGGCACAGGAGAAGATATCTGCGACTGCACAGGGATGGATGATGGGATAGCAGCTGAAACTTGTGTTTGCATTGAGGTGAGAGCTGCAGCTTGTGCTGGAGCTGGCACAGGGATTGAAGCTGGGGTGGGGGCCAAACTTGGCATTTGTGTTGGGGCGGGTATAGGGGCTGCCATTTGTGTTTGGGCTAAGGCTGAGGGAGTCGTCTGGACTTGTGCAGTGGTTCTGGCTTGAGCTGGGATTGACATTTGGGTTTGAGGGGTCTGAGGTACGGCAGGTTTTGTAGGGGTAGCTGTACTGGGTGCCGAAGTTGAAGCTGATGAGGATGGGGGCATAGGAGTGAAGAGGAAGCGCTGGACCTGACCATTAGGCATGGCTGCTTGCATTAGCTGCTGACCAGGGCCAGGAATGACTGTTACACCTTGTGGGATGATTTGCAGCTGGCCCTGGGTCTGGCCCTGACCCTGGATCACCACTGTCAGACCTGGGTTTCCACCCTAAAGAGTTGAAGACAAAAGAAAGTTGACCTTCAGCTAACAATTATGTAATAATTATTATTAATTATAACTAATTTTAAATTAAATTCAAAATCAAAAATTTTACATCTGGAAAAGATAAAAAGTAAGTATGTCCTATATTCAGGAGACATTTTTTTGTGTGTATTAGTAGAAATAAATAAATGTATCCCACACCTGAGCGCCCTGTGTAAGCTGCATGAGCTGTGCCATAGTTAGTTTGACTTGACCCTGCTGTGGTCTGTTGGTCTGCGGGGGAGCCACAGGGGGCTGTCCAGGAGCTGTGGTGGCTGCACGAGGTGATGGTGCAGGACCTGGACCTGCTGCTCTCTGAGTTGCTGCTGTCTGCACAGGTGTAGAACCGGGCACAGCTGTGGCTGCAGGCTGGCCACGACCCATCTGGGTAACAGCCTGCTGAGGCTGGCCTGGGGGGGAGGAGGATTTTTTTGTTTTATTTGGAAGACTTGAGCCACAAACGGTGATGACATTCACTTGAGAATGAAATTTGTTGGACAGAATACCTTGTTGAGCCAACGCTGGACTTCTGACCATTGTTGTGCCCACAGAGGTAGACAGGGGAGATGACTGGCTCATCGTAGTGCCAGGCTGTGTTTGGCCTCCTGCTGTAGTGGCCTGGAAGACAAAGCCAATGGTAAAAACATCAGTCATCATGCTTAATTTCCCTCAGCTTCAAGTTAAAATCGATAGCTTTAAAAACAAAAGACCTGTTGCTGAGTAGCTGAGCCAGAGGTGGTGGCTCTGAGGTTGATGTTGCCAGTCGTAGGATGTAGTGTGCTGTATGTCCTAAGGTTCGCAGGAGGCCCAGAGGGGAAAATGCTCAGGACTTTCTGTTGGACTACACCTGTTGATAAGAGCAGTTTTGTAAGGAAAGAAACAAATGTGTACTCAGTAAATGAAGTAATACAGGTCAAGGATGTACAGAAGTGGTGAGGCATGCACTGTGTGCGTGGGGAAGAGCTTTGAGTGGTCTTGTTTGTTTTAAAAAATTGAAAAGCTCTTGCACTCATTTCATGGGATAACAGTAGTTAAGACACAACTCAGAGACGGGAAATGGTTTAAAAAACTGCTCTGTTCAAAACAGTAACGGGCATAGAAGCTCATCTAATGTAAAAAATAAATAAATAAATAAAATAAAAAGAAAAGAAAAACGAAACATTGGTGGCATCATCCATGCTCAATGTCAATACTTGATCACAAGGCAGACTTTTGCCTCTCACACGACACTCTTTCATCCATTTTGGCAAGTGTAAGCACCAAACCAACGGAAATGGATGACACCCGTGCTCCCTACCTCCTTGAGTAGTGGGCATGTTGAGCGTGACAATCTTGCTGTTAGCGGGAAGCGGGAGTTTGGCGGCGAGGACCTGGCCAGCCACAGTCACTGGGCTGCCAGCGATCTGGAAGGTTTGCTCTGAGGTGGCGATGCTGCTAGCCACGGTGGCCACCAAGCCAGAGGAGGCTGCAAGACACACCATGCCACCTGCAGTCATGCGTACCCACAAGGGCCACCCACAAACGCCAGTCTACAGCTTGTGGTGTCCACTGGAAGTGTTGTGTCAATAAAGGGGCCGATACTTCAGAAACTTAGGATTAATGACTTGTCATGTTTGAAATTCTGATGATACACAGGTTCTTGCGTATCCCTTTAGAATATAAAGGACTTAAAAATATTTAAAAACTAGTTTTAACAGGATTGAAAGTGGACACCACGAGTCACAAAGTCAGTCTGGTAAACCAATCACATTTACCGACTTAGAAAACTAACACACAAAAAAAAGAAAAGGTGTAACAGGTGAAAAAACATGCCGATGATTGACTTTTTACAAACTGAAATGGCTATCAAACGATTTTAAAAAAAGGAAGAATGAAAAAAAGGGAAAACCGAAAGAGAAAAAGTCTCTTATGACAAACTCCTTTGTTTGTCTGTCTGTCTCTAACAGAATTCGATGGATGAAAAGGGACACAGACCATTCTATGGAGGATTTCGGGTGAGCTGAAAATAATCCACAGTCCTCGTCTCCCCCCTGCTTACCTGAGCTGTTGTTGGTCTGACCCTGCTTGACCCAGGAAGCAAAAGACTGGTGGAAGTTCTTGTCTTGCTGGAAAGAAACTGGAGAGCCCAGTTTGGAAGCGAGGACCATCTTGGTTCCAGATGTGACCTGACCTGTCCTCTGACCGCCCATGGATGCTGGGGTGCTGGGAGTGTTGGGAGTGCTGGCTGAGGTGGTGGTGGCTGTTGTTGTGGAAGGGGTCGCAGGTGTACTCGGTCTCTGTTGCTCCAAGCGTTTCTACAACAAAAAAAGTTGGAAAATCATTTTTAAGCAGTATGTAGAGTTTGGTGAGCTCTGAGTGTACTGTAGCACCACCGAACTCTGACCCAACAAATGGCCTAACAAGCCAGAAAAGCTGATAACACATTGTTCACACCTGCTGGGCAGCCAGTCTGGCCTGTTTCAGCTGATTCTCAAAATGGGCCTTGACTTCCTCTGCTGTCTTCAGAGTAGTCCCGGTCTTGGAGGGATCTGCACCCTGTGACTTCTCCCTCTCCACTCTGTAACGCAGACAAAAAAAGTGACAATCTGGTGAATCAGAGCTCTACCAGAAGAGTTCAGTGTTTCCTAAAATGATAATATTAGGGGCAGAGAAGGTTTGCCTGTGTGTTTCTCACCTTTCTGCAAAGGCTTTGATCTCCCACAGCTCCAGGTCCTCTTCAGGCACCCATGTCTCCACAGCGATAGGCCCGGTCAGCTTGGCTGGCTCCTGCTTCTTGGGTCTCAAAGCACTGGAGCGCAGGCCCTTCCTCTGTGGAGTGGGGGTTTCTACTCATGGGAGGGGAGAAACAAACTATCAATTACCCTTGTTTTACACCAGGATAACTCATTCAGCCCTGGATATTGGTCATTCTTCAAATTAAAATCCTACATTGTTTTGGAACAAATGTTTTCTTTTACCTTTGGGAGTGTCTCTGTTTCCAAGGGGACAAATGATCTTCCTGATGCAGTACTCTGAGCGGATGCCATAAGGCCCCACATCTCTTCGTTTTATAATCTCTGTTGTGGTGATGTCTGTTTCTGTGGTTTCTACGGTGAAAATTAAATATATTTGAAATGGCAACACTTAACAGTCATAAGCATGAGAGGTTTCATGTTATAGGCTTCCTCAAAGCCACCCAGAGAAGATGCCCACAGGAAGTGAGTGATGGCTACAGGTGAAGAAGAAGTGCACCACATTTTCTCACCTTTCCGAGTAGTCCCTACAGCAGAGGAGGGCTTAACAGCCATGTCGTCCCACCTAAGGCAGGCCCACAGCAGCCTCAGCATCAGGCTGACCCCTGCCAGCGATCTCACAGTCTGGAGACGATACCTAAATGTGACACATAACATGTCATAAAAACATGAGCTATTAATCCTCATAACAGCTAAACTAGCTAATTTTCTAAAGTTGGCATACCAATCATAATATTGTAATGACATGTAATGTAATGAATGAAATGTGTATGTGTAATGAAAAGAAGATTTTCACCTTGCTATTGTAAATGTATAATATAAGTGCAAAGTCCCAAGGTCATGTTTAGGCACCCAATCAATGTGTAGAATGGTCTAAATGCATTACAAACCTCCATGTGATCCCAAAAGTAGGCCGAGGTGAAGGGTAGGGCCATATATCCAGGGCTGGCTTGGCGTTGTAGTTGAAGATGGGCACCTCTCTGAATGCCCGCTCTCCTCGCCAGCCTCTTCAGGTCGTCATTTGGCAGAACAAAGATGCTCTTCTTGCTGCTCTTGGTAACAAATTTTCGGATAGGACGGCAGGGCGGTGCCTGAGCGTGCCTTCTTGGATTTGGAGAACCTCAGAAGGCTGACCCGGTCTCTGGTGGAATATTCTTTACTAATGGTCATGGAGCTGGTTGCTGTTGAACCAGGGGTTGCCGTTTTGGCGTCAGCGACTGGAAGTTTGGTCTTCTGGGAGACAACCCAGGGTGCAAGGGAGCTTGGCTGGGTGGTGGTGGTTGTGGAAGTGGTAACAGAGGAAACTGCGCTACTTGTTGCTTGAGGCAGTCACATCAGGCTTACTAATGGTGCTGGACATGTCAGCTGTTGGGACACTTTGAGACTCTGTGGTGATAGCATTAGTGGTGATAGAAGTCTTCAAAGCTTCGCTACTACTGCAGTTGTCAGTGCTATTACTATTCACCCTAGAAGGACTTGAGGATGGAAGCTTAGCAGGTATTGTTCCCTCACTGACCATGGACACATCCTCATTCTTGCATACAGCGTCTCCTTTTTCTGCCACGTGGTTCTCTAATTTTGGGACTTTCAGGGGAGGTGGATGACATATATCAGATGCATCCTTTTGCGAGAGGTCTCCATTCATCAGAGACTTGACAGGTTCTCTCTGAGCCTCTTTGATTTCACCTTGGACTTGACTGGCTGGGTCTGAATTGATGTTTGAGTCTGCAGCAGCAGTGACTGCAGTTTTCCCATTCACCTGTGCTGGACTGGCCTTTTTTTGGTCTGCCTCCATGCTCTCTGTGTCGCTCTGTCCGCTGCCTTGTTCCATCTCCTCATACCCACGTTTTTTAGCGTTCTCTCCCACTCTGGTCACCTCTGGCCTCTGTGTTTTTTCTTTGCTTTCTATTGCCTCTGATATACAGTTGTTTTTACTGTTGAGCTCAGTGTTTGCTAAGGGTCCTCCATTCACCTCTTTATGGGCTAAGGCTTCTCCGCCGTTCCCCTGCACAGCATTAACCTCCTGTCTGCTGTGGTTGGTTACTGCGGAGTCTGATTTAACGTCCATAACTGTCTGTTTTTGCCTCCGCCTGCTCCTGCTCAAAGTCAAGCTTTTTAATCACAGGGTCCTTCACCTGTAAGCTCTCCTCCTTGTCTTCTGCTTTAACACACGGGGTCACAGCAGGCTGCGGTTTGAGTAATGTGGATCCTTCAGTCTTAACCCCTGAATTCGGCTTTGTGGCTGCTATGTTGGACAGCAGGGCCGCCTGTCTCAGCCGCTCTAGCCTCTGTTTCTCCTCCAAGGTGAACTGTTTTACCCGACGCTCCAAGAGCCCATCCAGTTTGGAAGGTTTTACCTTCTTCTTATAAGATGTCCTCAGCTGGAAGCCCTCGCTGACATTCACAACATCATAGTAGGGCTTCGATGCAGCAGTTTCTTCCTTCTTGGGTTGTTCAAAATTCTGGGTTTGTTCTTCTCGTACAGGCTCCGCAGCAGGCGAGGAAGGGCCTTTGCTGTCAGCGTTATCTGCAACAAAGAGTCACACAGGTCAGTGCATGATGGAAATATATAATTGTTCACAAACAACATCAAGAAAACTCCAAAAATAAATGGAAGATAAATTATACTATTTACCCTTCTCATCACTTGAAGCAGCAGTTACTGGGCAGGGGTCAACCTCCATTTTTTCATCTCTTTCCTTCTCTTCTACATTTTCTCCCTCCTCCTTCTCTGTGGGTTTTTCTTCCTCTTTGGAGCTCTGAGGTTTGCAGTCATCCTCTGATGAAGTGCTCTGAGCTGACACAATGATAGGCGCTTGCTCCTTGTTCTCATCCGCTGTGTTTTCCCTCTCAGTTTCCATCGGCCTCTTCTGGTTATTTGTGCAAGCCGCTGCATTTTCCTTGTTCATTTTAGCTGCTATGAAGACAGCAAAAAAACATTAGTCTGTGAGCCAAAACTGCCAGTAGCAGAATATATTGAGGAAAATAAAAGCAGCACTAATGGGAAATTACGCCAGTTAAACCCTTACCCTCCAGTTCTTTGCGGTAGTTTACGTTTGTGTTTCCTGGTAACTTTGGAACAAAACGTGGCACGTGGGTCTTACTGACCCAGCTCCAGCCACCATAACCAGTCACTCTGTACTCCTCCCCCTTCTGCTTCCACACCTAGATGGAAAACCACACAAGTGAGGAACAATTTCAGAAGACATTTATACACATCAAAACTGAGGAACAATATCATCATACTCTCAAGGTGCTTGAGTTCATGTGCTGTGGGGAATGCCTGAAACAGTGTATGGTTGGGAACCTCTGGTCTAGATCAGTATGTATGATGTAAAACTTCCTAGACAACAGATGAAACACACGGCTGTTTTACCTGGTGTTTGATGGGGATGGTGTACTTCACCCAAGTGGCCTGCTGCAGTGTCTCTTCATCCTCCAGTTTTTTCTCTCGCTTCTTCACCTTCTCTTTCTCCTCCCGCTCCATGGAGGTCATACGATGTAGCCTGAAGCAAGAAAACACAGTATATTACTAAGATGCAAAGTACATGAGAGGTATTGAAATGGGAAAATTAGGATTCAGTCGGTGTATTACTGTGCGTAAGCTGCTACAGAAATCACTGGTGCCACTAAGTCCAGTTTATATTTTGGAAAAGCACACTACATGTTAATGTGCTGTGCACGTAGCCAACTGTCACACAGTTAATGCAGCTACTTCTCTTCTTCCTTTACCTTGTGTGTCCAAGAGAATCTTTCCATACAGGCAGCATGACCACTGGTTTGATGGCACACTCCAGTATGGCCAAGGCCAAAGCAAATTCCCTGGCCTTGCTGCACATCTGCACTGCTTTGTTCCAGTTGGTCCTACAAAAACCAGAGACAAACGGTAAAACAGCCAGTAAAACAACAGATAATACAACTTCTACTTTTTCTGTAAAGCTTAATCATATTTGAGATTTGGATTTCCACATTTTGCAAGAAGCATTTTTGTATCATTAAAGGAATAGTTCAAAATTTTGAGATTTACGCTTATTCCCTGTCTTGTTAAAAGGTAGGAGAGAAATGTAGGTGAGGCCAGTAGCTGGTTAGCTTAGCTTAGCACAAAGACTAGAAACAGACAGAAACAGCTAGTCTCGCTCTGTCCAAAGGTAATAAAATCTTCCTATCAGCATCTACCTAAGAGATTCATGGGAACCTGATGTAAGTTGTACCTGTGTGACGCCCAGTTGGGATGCATAAATGGTGCGGGCACATTGGTTTCCAGCTGGATGATGGTGAGACGCAGGGTGGAGACAGTCAGGTTCCGCGAACCGTAGATAGAGCCGTTCCATTTGAACTCAGACGCCGTGGTCAGGCTGAACTTGTGGGACAGGTGGCGTCTCTTGTCGTGGTCCTCGCGGTGCTGATGTTTGTTGAGGGCAAGGACGTTGGTGCTGTACTGGTTGTGGTAGACCCTGTATTTACCCTCCTGACCCAGTTTGAACAAGTTGTTCAGATTCACCGTCAGGTCCCTTTTCAAGAAGCTGAGTCGTGAAGATTCGCCATCGGAGCGCGCAGGGGATGACTGACACATGAGAGAGAACATAAACTGTGGACTTTAACAACTACAGATTTGAATGTTTTTGATAACCATGCTGACACAAAAAAAAAAAATTACAATTTTAAGTGGACACCATTGCCAAAAAGATATCAGTCAAACAAAAAAAGAGGAACATTTTTGCACAGACCAAGGTTTCAACCACCACACCCATGCTCACCTCTTTGCTGCCTCTGGGCGTTTGGTTATTCATTTCCTGTCCTGGTGCTTTCCTTCTATCAGTCTTGACCCTTTCGTTATACTCCTCTGTCATTCAGAAAGCAGATGACACTATTCAGTGCAACAGCACAATCAGCATTGATTCAAACAGACAATTCAGCAAAACGATGATTCCAAAGGCAGTGTTTATTTGCTTTCTGAGCACTAATAAACCTCTCTCATGCTTACCTGTCCCATCCTGGCTGGTGAAAGAGGACTGCGAGGACCGATCAGCCAGGTCAGGCGGATCTGGTTTCCTGAGGATCCCAGATCCAGAAACCTGGCTGCTGCCGCTACTTGCCTCTGCTTGAGATGACTGCTGCTGTGGCTGCTCTTGGGTTTGTGCCTGCGTGTCGTCAGGGTCCGCGACTTCACTGCTGGACTCTGCTTTCACATCCTCATCTAAAAAAAAAAATATGGTAAGAAAGACCGAGTATAGGTGTAAACGCAAGCATTAGGGGTGCTAGGAGCTAAAGTGAATGACTTGAATGAATTCTTACAAGCAACAAGCTGTAAGCAAAGAGAGCAAGTGTAAACAAACAAACAAAAAAAGACAACTGCACCTGATATTGGCAACCGCTGCAATTAAGAAATTTTCAATATAACTTGTTCACTGTATTACCAGGTCTTAAACGTCTTGGCTTTAGCAAACAACCAACAAACTGCTCAAAAAATAAAAGTGTTTAGTGAAACATTAAGTGTTTCATCAGTCTAGCTAGGCCTATAAAACCAAACCTATCTTGGACAGGAAAAGCTGCACAAATCCAAAACAAGCTGTGCACTTGCTGCAAAGCCAAATTGAGACGGCAGCTCTGCCTCCGAGTTGTAACAGGAGAGAGAGTCTTGCATATATATGCAGCTCTTTGTTGACGAGGTAGCAGGTGGGGCTTCCAGGCAGAGAGCCTTTTGTCTGAGCTACAGGAACCCACCCAAAGGCCCATAAATTGGAATGAGAATAAGGAGCTGGTTGTGACAGACGTGGCGTGGTAGCCGCTGCCAAGGACGCCGCCTACCACAGTGCCAAAAAGTGTGCTTTTCAAGAGCGCCTGAGATGATATATAGCACAGGACAAGAATTGAATGTGGCAGAAATAAATTGGAAATTTATTACAAAGCAGCGGCTGAATGCGACCACTAAAGTTTAGTGCAAGAGCAGGACGAGATGAACAGCAGACAATGGCCAGCAACAGCCTAAGATATCTGTGGATCAATCATAGAGAGGAGAGAATATCATCTCACTATCTAATTAGATGTTTGCTGAAGATAATGAAGAGATGCTGTGACAGGGAAGTGACAAAGGATCAGGGTAATTACGGTCACTCTAGCGTTGCTACAAGAGCTTAAATTTTCTGGACGAGCAACTGAAAAAGGAGTAGCGTTTAACAGCCACAGCTTCAAGTGTTGTAAAATGTTATTTATGTCCCGGTAGAAGCACAGAGACCCACAAAGTCTTCTTTCACAGTGTGTGCCATATATGTAGGCTGATGATTAAAAATTCAGCTGAGGAAACACAATCTATCCACACGGGAGTATGTCATAAAATGGTCAGAGGCGCCTGTTTGAAGTCATGTAAAAAGAGAAAGGGAAAGCACAAATGTTCCAACAACCAGCAGCCAGCCAACACAATAAACACAAACTGAATGAATGCAAAACAAAACCAGTGATACAGTGTTTGTAACCCGGGCACACTGATCTGACAGAATTTTGGAATAATATCTAAACATGTGACAGAGGTATAAGAATAGGAAAAACAGTCCTACAATCACCTCCAAAAAATAAATAAAGTAAAAAATGTAGGGTATCAGTGGCAACCAGCAGACACAAGCAGACAGATGAAGATAGGTGCACACGTGCAGCCCAGCAGGAGGGATGAAGTGGATGATAATGGCCGGACAACGGAGCGGACATTTCTTATCAATGTTTTACTTCGAGTACCTGTCCTTTCCTGCTTTGCCACTGGAGGGGACTCCCCACTCTCCTGGCTCCTAGACTGAGCAGGCTCTGGTTCCTCATTTGATTCAAGGGATTCTGTTTTAGACACGGCTGAGTCCTGGGAGGCTGAGTCGGGGTTAGGATCAGACACGCAGCTCTCCTCTGCAGAAGGGGGAACCGTGGCTGCTGTGGTATGACATACATACACAAGGCGAACAGCACCAGCAGAGTCAAAATATATTTTAGTCAAGCAAAGGTACATTCATCATACAATATAAGAAGAAAAGCAATTCAGTTTCAAAATGTGGCAAAACTACACCAGCTGTTAGCAGGACTGTTGGGTCTTTTGTCTAGTTACTTTAGGAGAAATGGCATGTTAGAGAGGTTCAAAGCTAGACTCCACTTTTACCTTGTGAACTGACATCTTCCTTGGGCTCAGTTTCTTTGTGGTCTCTGTTGTCGGGCTGCGAGGTGACCTCACCAGTATCCTCCGCTGTCTTAACAGAGGCCGTTTCTACTTCCTGCTTTGCCTCCTCTGCTCGCCTCTTTGCTTCCTGTGCCTCCCGCCTGACCTTCAAACGCTCCATGATCACATCTAAAAACAAAAGGAAGCGGTTCATTTTTCAAAATAAAAGGCAACAAAAACACCTGAATGAAACATTCTGGAAGACTTGGCATTAGGTGGTAACATCTGAACAAATGAAGACGCAGTGAAGACAATTTCATAATAAGCCTGAGATCATAATAAACAACTGAAGCAAATTCTCACAAAATTTAAAGAGTGTATGGTAGTTACTTGTTGAAAAAAACAACAGAAGTGATTAACAATGTCAACTGACAGATTAATTGTTTCGGGTCTATGAAAAACATTTAACAGACGCATCCTACCTGCAAAACATATTCCTATGATAAAATGCTGATTTTCAGTTTCAGATGATCTTTGGATAGTTAATGTATCAAGTTGTATATATGAATTAAGAAATATAATAACAGAGTAATAGTGTGAACTTAGTCTTATATGTTAGCATTTCCAGATTCATAACTCAGCTAATCCAACAACAAAAATCACTTCCCTCCAGACAAATATAAGACAGAGATTTTCTTTCATAAAATCTCCAGAGACTCATGTTTCATAACAACAATTTTCACTGGGACCAAAGCAGCTGTGTCCCCACCAGCTCAAATGAAGAAAAGCGATGTGCAGGCAGCACTGTGCTGCGGCAGCACTGGGCTTTTAACAGATGAAAAATACTAGCAATAACCCATAAATCACTTACAATGGAGAGAAAAATGCACTGCAATGGCTTTACAAAAACATGAAATTTTCTTCCATTTTGGGCTACAGAATACCTATTCAAACCTCAAGTTTCTAACAGAATGCCAAAGACACATCCCCAATAAAAAACAAAGTACCCTGCTGTCTTGCTTGGAAGTGGAATCAGGCATTTTGGTGACACACAGGAAACTGTTACAAAATCAGACAGATATGGCAGCCTGTCAAACAGAAAAGGAAACTGCTGGCATAGTAATCAAAAGTCGTCTAACCACTTTGACTCCTGGGAGGAAGGCAGAGGGGGAAAACAGTTGCTAGTTGTCTGACAGAGCATGAAGCAGGAAGAGAAGGCAGCACCTAACATTTCTGTGACAAACTGTCATCATAGCAGAGCACTGCTGCCCAAGGGGAGGACCTATGTTATCTGATAGATTGTTTCAGAATGTAGCCCTGCAGGATACAAACACACAGATACATACATTCACTGCGCAGCTTGAGTCACACATGCCCTGATCATTAACCAGTCAGATCAATGATTTCCCCATGTTAGCTGCAAATGCTGCTCTGATGAACCAGAGTACATCAAACTCGGAAGTACCGGAACAAGACTACACCACTTCAAATTTATCTCTGTTTTTCTGGTGTGAAGACAAAATCAAATCTGTACCGTTGACAGCGGTGAGGTAGGCTTTACTGTTTCCACGGGCTTTGTTGGTAAGGTCCTCTGTGATGGCCATGTGAGCGTGCACTTCCTCCTTCATCTCCTCCAGAGTGGCGTGCAGGTCTGTCTCCCAGTACTCCTTATCTAGGCAGTCCATGAGTTCCTCCAGCTGCGCCTTGGTGCTATAGTACCAGATCTTTTTCTTCTTGTGCTCCCCATCCTCCTCACTGAGGAGTAACAAGATAGATTCTTAAATATCAGAACAAACAACACTATTTCCTCTACCAATTCTCAATAGAAAATATAAACATATTCACAGTATTATACCAATTTACTAATTTATTTGTTTATACAGTATTATCAAGTCAAAGGTGTTGGTAAGTACCTTGTAGATTTAGCAAGTTTTACCTTTTGCTCAAAAACAATATCCTCTATTCTTTTGGGGTCTTTTGAGCTGCTTATATAAGGTACTGATATGAATGTACAAACAAACTTTCCATTTTAGAATTCAGTTGCAGCAGCAAGCTGATTCATACAGTGTGATATTAGGTGCTGGTATTTGTGAAGAAATGACAATAACGTGGCTCAGCATAAAACTGTGCAGGACAGGTTAAATAGTGAGTGGTAGCAGACTGCTCATCTACTCTAAGTGTCTCATTAATATTCTCTTGGTGCACAACAGTTCAGCTCAAGAACTGAGTGCCTTTGTTACCCCAAATCAAAAACATTAAAAAGCTCCGTCAAATACTGTCTGACAGTAAGATGAATTCAGCCTTTTATTTGTAAAGGCTATGCTCAAAGAGAAGATAAGTTGGGGGTGGGGGCGAGGAGGCGTTTAGGAAGCACGTCGCTGCCAGTAAAGATAAAGGGCTCGGATTGTATGTCTCTGCCATAATCTCTAGTTAAATAAATGACTGAATTCATGGAAGCATGTTCTACTCGCCAAATGTGTTTCCCAGTAAGTTTCAGTTTTACTTTCCAGCTGTTTCACATTTTAGGCTGGAACACACACACAGCACAGAGCACAGAGACAGGTCTGGTAATGTGAGATGACCTTTTAGGAAACTGTCTTCAACTGGCTGCATAATTAGTCACCCTTGGGGCCTGTTTATCATGTTTAGGGTAAATGTGCATTTGGTCTCACAGCAAGACAAAGTTATAATTATGGTATTTAATATGGATTTTATTGATTATTTTCATGGGTCACAACTAACTCTGGATCTGCTACTTTTAAACTGCTTCATGACTTTGGTGACATGTTGAGTGCTTGAGCTCATCACCTCAGATATAATCTACCCGTAGGGGCAACTTTCAAATCAACATCACTATATTCAAAAGAATATGCAATATATAAATGATATTGCAGCGTTGGAAAATCTATGCAAAAGAGCAAGTAAAATAATGAGTTTGATGTTCAATGCATTACAGTGTGCTCCAATATATGATATGTGATAATATTGAGTTTTTCCCAGCCCTACCTACTTGCACACGCTGCTTTGAACTACTTGCAAAAGGGCTAGCAGTCAATTAGACCATACTGTTATGTTTTACCAATCTGAAAACGACTGCATGGTTGTTATCTGGGGAGGATGTTATCTGTATTGAACGGATATGCGATATAATGTAACGTTGTAAGTGAAAGTCTTGCTATAATGATGAAGTCTCTGAGATTCTGGATCTCAATGTGTACATTTGTGGTTTTCTGTTGCGAAAGGCAATGGGGTCCTACTTACACTATAATCCTTCTGTTTAGGAACCAGTATTTCCTCTGGTGCCTGTCATATCCAATGGGCTCTTGGCGGATGTAGGGCCTGTTCTTCTGTGCCTCTGTTACACAGTCTGTGACACCAGGCACCTTGTGCGCCACACAAATCTCACACTGCCACTCGTCCTCTGGAACCTCCTCCAGTGGTGGTTTCACACACTCCAGGTGGTAGACCGCAGAGCAAGTCTCACAGCACAGCAGGTCACCCAGGCGATGACACACGCGGCAGTGATCATCATACTGCATGCTGCCGTCAGACATCAGCTCCTCACGGGCAATGTTGGTGGTGAGAAACTGGTCCACTAAGAACTGTAATACCTTGATCTTACTTTCAAGAGGACCATAGGGATACTCATCCACCTCCTGGTAGGGAAGGACATGATGGTACTCCCGGTCACTCTCACAGTACGCCCGCAACACTTCAGGCCATGTCATGCCGTCAATAAAGTACAGAGTGGAATTGACACTGTCCTTGAGGTCAGCTGGGCCAAAGGTAGTGTTGGAGGAGTCCTCCTCACGTAGGATGGCCTTCAAAAGGGAAATGTGAGTCTCTGCTATTAAAGTGCTTTGCTCCTGGCCTACCAGTGCTGCACAAAAGTCCTCAAAGCGGAAGGGGGAGAGGCGCAGCACTGTGCTGAAGTTCCGCAGCACCTCGTAGATTGAGGTGGCATTGAGCAGCTCCTCATTAGGCACCAGGAGATCCTCAGAGGTGTCAGGAAGCTCAAGAGAAGGAATCTCCTTGTCCTCCAGGATGGGAGTGCGAGGCCGGGGAGCCCGTACTTTTTTCTTCCCTGTAGCATACATAATGATATTAGTGAATCATTATTAGACAACTTTAATCCACAGACTACAGCAGAGGACAAAACCTCTAAAAATATTGGTTATGTTTGTATGAAAATCATTAATGATTATATCATTATCACCTACCTTACTTAACTTTTATATAGGTTTGTATAGTATGACCATCTTATCCAACACAGGATGGGTATAAAGTGCATAATTTCTGAACGCAGTTGTAATTCACGTCATTTCACCATTACAGAGGACAAAATACAATATATTTTGCTCGCAAGTGTCAAAATGTGATAAGTACAGACTGTTTCTGAATAGCAACAAACTTTCAAATGTGCTACTTTGGCCGAGCCGGCTCAACACATGGCCGGTGACATTTTTAGCTAAGTGGGGCTGCTTCAACCTCCTGCATCTAGGAAAACATTAGCTGTCCAGCTGGCAAATAATGTAAATGTTAGACGGAGAACGCGTTATAACAGCTCTTTCTCGGAGCTGCAGACATTGAGAGACATTAACTCGTCATTTTAGTTTAGTTTTGGAGTGATGAATTGAAGGGTTAACTGGAAGCTTGAAAAGTGATAAAAATGACAGGCACGTTAGCCAAGCTAAGTTAGTTGGCTAGCTCTTTCCTGTTATTCTTATTTAACTCCAATAAATGGCAGACATTTCATATTCACCTTAAGAGGCATAATGTGTTGAGGGTAGCTATAAACACTCAAAGTTATCATTATCTAACATCGTCTGGCTGTCTTCAGGATGACAGTAGGCAGCATGAGCTAATTTCACTTGCTAACGTTAGCACGCTAGCAGCTAACTTATTGACTGAAATGCAACTGAATGGTATATCTAGCTGCGGGGATTCGCAGTCATCCTTGAGATAAGTCTGGATTAATAGAAAGGTGCGCTTTAAGATGTTTTGACAGACGGTGATGGCAGCGAGGTAAGCTGGTGATACCGCTACGGATTCAATCCACCTGCAGTAGCATTAATGAGCGGACTGCGGCCTGTGTTCATTCTCCATTTTGAACAATAACCTTACTGCTTCCTACGCTGATTAAAAAGTATCAGCAGCAGCATATTGGGGTGTATTTTCCAACCCTGGCAATGTATGATAAGTGTATGCCTGATCATAGTGTTTATTTACCCGGAGTGCTGGCGTGTGTGCTCTGACTCCGAAAGCTACTCTCAGTACAGTAGCTGGCATCATCCTCCTCCTCCTCGTCCAGCACATCATTTTCAAGGCAATCAGAGTCCTCTTTGAGGGCCTCATCCTCATCGGACTGAGGTTCCTCTTCAATATACTCGTCCTCCTCCGACCTCAAACTGACAGCATCGTCCTCCTCCTCACTCTCGTGGTCGTCGTACACCACTGTTTTGGACGCAGCCGTCCGTCTTCCTCCACGACCCCCTCTGCCTCCTCTGCCGCCGCCGCCACCTCTACCTCGTCCCCTGCCCCGTGTTGACGTGCCGGATCTCCCTCTCTTCTTTCTGGCCGGCTTGGTGGTCTCCCTTGTGGGGCTCTCCTCATCTCCGCTGTCCCGCAACCTGGGCTTCAGATTCCTCCTGGGTCGCAAGCCCCGGGTCGTAGCTGGGGACGGCTCCTCGGCTTGTAGCGGTTTGGGCGGCCTGCCTCTTTTCCCTCTCATGATAGGCGAAACCTGTTATTTTACAATCACTATTTTTGCGTTTATTTAGCCTACACGGACGCGAGCGAAAGCGGTACCGCCACAAAGCTGAACCGGTGGGGATTCGGACGGTGCGGTAACCCCGTGGTACCCCTGTGTCTTTTCGGGTGGGAAAGCTCAAAATGTTAGCCCGGCGTCCCGTTTGGGTTCGCCTAGAGCCGCCATTTTTCTTCTTCTCTGCCTCTCTGGCTGAACAAACAGCAGGCCCTCACTAGAGAAGTCACGTGACACTGCTCCCAGCTCAGTGGCAACAATGACCGAAAAGACAATTACTCTCAAGTAGTTTCATGTTTTTGGTTATACGACTTGAGTAAATGACAGTTTTTTTAAATCCACTTTTAATAAGCATTGTGTGGGATCCTTTTTTCTTGCGGGCCATGTCTGCTTCTAAGATTTCTAGGGATCAAACTCCAGAGCCGTGGAGACAATGCAATGCAAAGAAGATTAAGCATGAAGCTATCTAAAACAAAATAAATTATCTTTGGCTGCACATGTTAAAATTAGCCTTAAAGTGGCCAGTCAGCTACTCTCATAGATTTGGCAGATGTTTGGTGAATAGTAATCAAAATATTTGCCATATTTCTAGTTACTGGATAATTTACATGCTTATAAATTACTTGATGCATTTGCTTTCAAGAGTTGAAGCAAAGGTGGCATAAATTTGAGCTGACTAGCTTTCTCTTATACTGCAGAGTTATTAATGTATCATCTTTTGTCGGTTTATTGTATGTTTTGCATATAAAATATTATTCTATAATATGCAAAATAAGTATGCCGTCAGAAACGAAGAAGCAACTCTCTCCACAAAATAAAATCTAACAAAGGCAAATAATCACAACTGCTATGCGTGTATTAATATCAGTTTACAAAGAATGATTACAAGAGGTTTTATTGACTTACTACCAAAACATCAAATTCTTTCGAAACCGATATTATTTGATACAGTATTAATGAAGATGTAAGGCTGCAATGTTGGAGAAACTCCTTTGCAGCTGAGGATCGATTTATTGTCAGTCCCTCCTCACTGCTGCCAGCACACCACTGTTAAAACTGTGTAGTTGGACGACACTGATGTGTATTTATTTAAAATGAATTTTATATCAAAGACAAAAGTTAAAATCATTTAGAAAATGATCTTTACTATGAATTACTTATATATATAAATTAGCTATTGTCAGTTGTCGTGGCCGAGTGGTTAAGGCGATGGACTAGAAATCCATTGGGGTCTCCCCGCGCAGGTTCGAATCCTGCCGACAACGTAAATGTTTTTGCGAGCCATTTTACTGAGATAATGTTTTTAAATCATGATGCTGGAAATATCAAATCACGACAACTGCACATTTCCACAAAACGATGATATTTGCGGGCGGAATGTCGTGTTCATGTTAACGAGGCAACGCTGGAAGTGGCTGAAGTTAAGCCCAGTGGATGAAGACGCCACAGTAAATGGTTTAAAAATAATGAAACAGCGCCCTCTAATTGTTTTGCTTTGCACACGACATTGCAGGGACTGCTGGGAGTCCTAATTCAAATATCTTTTAGTGGAGACTGAGTTTTCCTTAGGAGCAAATCTTGTTTTGAGTTTGAAAAGATAAGACTATAAGTGCTTTGCCACACAATGGTTCAGTTATCTTCAATTCAACAAGACAGAAAATACTGCACTAAAAGTAAAATACAGTAGGTAATATGACAAATGTATACTTTTAAAACTATTTTCTATCTTATACACGTCTTGTCATGATTTGGTTTATATGGTAGATATATCTGATGTCTAGTAGTATTTATTGTTGTAAATTTGTTTTTATAGTCTGTATCTTGACATCTCAGTAACACTGCCTCATTGTTGCAAAGTGGGCTGTACATAATTTATAGTATGTTATGTATTTTGCCCTCATACTGGGTCTCTCATCCGGCTTGCTTTATAAATGAAAATTTCAGAAAGCAAATATAAACAAATATAACTTTTTTTTTTTGGTACCTGATTTTACTAGGTAGAATGAACTGTGGAGATTAGCCAGTAGGTGGCAGTAATAAACCAAAAATGAATGGAAGAGGAAAGTGTTTGCTGGTCCCAGTACACCAAGTCAGCTTGAATGGACATGGACTTGTATTTAAAAAAAGTAGGAAAAAAGGAAAAACAGTGGTAAATTATTTCCAATATTTATGTTTTTAGTGTCAACATTTGACTGCAGCTCTTTTTAGAGCTAGAGAGTGAAATTGATTAAGTGCTTAAGCTAACATCCCTTCTCAGTTATGTGAATTTGTCTGAATTCAAAACATTTTGCCATGGTATTTGTGAGATATTTGGCAGCAGCAGTAACAGGCTGGCTGGGGTACAGACTCAAGTGTAAAATATACCAGCTATTTGTATGAGGAGTGGTTAAACAAGTTAAATTGCCTCACTACAATGTTCTGACAGAACATGACAAATAAACTAGAGTTTAGGCCTCGAATATAACTTTTGAATTCCAGATTGTCACCCAAAGAGACACCGAAAGCACCCACCACACAGCCACAAAGGTGAGCATGGGGGCAGGAGTGTGTCACAGCATGTTTGTGTTCATCTCATGTATCTGTTTGCCAGTAGGGAGTGGAGTGGAAAGTCTCAACCTTTGCATGCCAGATAAATGCATGCATTCATACAGTTGAAACGAGTGATCTGATATCAGACACCTACACAGGGAGACCGATTGTTTCCATGGGCTCATGATTTTATATATTACACGAGGGAGTGAGGGTTATACTTTGCCTCTGTGGCAGACTGCTGCCCACTCAGGTGATATCATTAAAAGCCATAAACGTGGACAGAAATAGTCTCTGAAGAGCTCAAGCTGAGGGAAGCAGTCAGTTGTGGATTTTGAAACTTTTGAACCAGGGGGAAGACTGATGCACATTTTTTTAAGAAGGGAGCCATGTTTGTAAAATGATTAAAAATGTGTTAAGACTAACATTTGAAGCCCTGATTCTTGGTAATAAATATGCCAAGTTTAAATGAATGCCAATGTTAAACACTGTAATATAAAATACTATCAATTGATAGCTGCTATTTGTAACTTCAAATAGGTTGCTGTAAACATGGACAGATTATGAAACAATAGGCCTCTGAACGCAGACACTTCCCGCATTTAGGAGTAAGATACTGACACTCAAAGAGATGCAAAATGACTACAAATGTGTTTCTTTGTGACCATTCTGCATCTCTTTGAAGTCTTTTGAGTCTTTTTGTAGTTGTTCCTTGTTTCTTTGAACTCATTTTGGATCTTTGTAGTCACTTCACACCCCTTATTTTGCATCTTTGCTGTTGTTTTGTGTCTCTTTGTTGTCACCTTGCATCTCATTTTGAATGTCTTTGTAGATGTTTTGTGTTTCTTTGTAGCCACCTTACATCTTGTTGGTGTTTTGAATGTATTTATAGTGGTTTTGCGTCTCTTTGTTGTTGTTTCATGTCTCTGTAGTCGCTGTGCCTCTGTTGTTTCTGGTCATTTTTGTCTCTTTATGGTGATTTTGTGTTTCTTTGCTTTTGTTGTTGTTGTGTTTTTATGGTCATTTGATTGACTTTCAATCAAATTCTGCACACACAGAACTGTTCAGTAATCTATCAATGATATGGGCAAAGCAACCACCTACTGTTGTTTTCATCCTCAGTTGCAGTGAAGAGAATTCACTTTAATACACAGGAAACAACAAGAACTTACTTCTTTATTTACTTTAACTACTTTACTTCTTTATTATTGCTTACAGCTTACAGCCGACATCCTGCAAATCTCTTGATCTCTGCGATTTCCCTAACTGTTTATTTCCTACACCTAACAAAATCCAGACATTATTTTATTTACCTCAAATAATATCTGTCTATGAAAAGCCATGTGTGTGTCTAGACTGAACTGAAAATATCAGTGTCTATAATTATGATGCTGAGGGACTGGCACAAACAGGTCACTAGTTCACACACTAACAATAATCTTCTCAACTCTGCACGAAATGTCCTCCTCACTTGCAAATCCTCAAATCATCTTAAAATGTCCACACACAGTGGAGAGCTGCAGGCTTTTAATGCTGGCACGACTGTTGTCGACTACTATAGCAGCACCATATGGCAAACAGCCTAGTCAAGCTTGAGAGGCAAAACCCCTGGGGCAGAGTTTGTGCTCAGGCTTCATACTTTAGAAAAGCCTGCCACAATTGTAAGAGACTTAGAATTTTATTTCGTTTTATATACATAGTGTACATCAGAAAAATCCTTATATTCATTTTATTTGAATTACAGCTTGTGCCACCAGTGGATTCACTGGGTTACATTACTGGTAAATGTCATAAAGATGAATCGAGGCACTGGAGCAGGCTGATCTCTTTCATAACTAGAATATATTCCAGATGACAGGGCTAGAAAGAGGACAGCAACACTGATGTAACTGTCTGCTTAAGGCAGTTGGTGACAAAAGTAAATGCCGAGAGGATCCAGTTTGGAGAGAGGAGCTAAAGTGGTGCTGTGAGTGCTAAAAGTCAAAATGTGGAGCAGACAGTGCACCAGACCGTGGCTAACGTGATGTTAAAGATCTCACTGGGCAGCAGCAGAGTGCTGCATGCAGAGCACCCTGGGCTTCTTTTCAAGAAATGAAATCATCAGCTTCCTCTTTACTGCATCTCCTGATCAACTGACACATGCACACGATCTGCACCTCGAGAGAAAGAGAGACACTCCAGAGGTGTTTCATAATGAAATGTGACCTGATGTATTGAGTTGGCGTTTAACTGAAACCACTCACTGAGTCACTGCCAATTCTGTCATGTCTGGAAGAATTCCCTTTCTGTCATAGGTTACTAATTTTGTAATATGGAAATTTCCTGTGCATTTTTAGATTCTAGCCCATGTGATTTAATACAACGCAACACCCATTTCACTGTGTCTGGATCCCTAAAGGCTATGATGTCAAAGAAGATAAATCCCTTCATGACCACATTCAGGTGTTGTTGCATGTTTGACCTATATTTTACAGGTCAAATAAGCATACTGTAGAGTTCTGAATTGCAGCATTTCAACTTGCTTGATACAGGCAATCAGTGACAACTCAAAGCTTGGACAGGGCTTTTTAAAACCAGGGCTAATTAGTACATTTCTCAAATCCTGGTTCCCACAAAGACAGAACCACCATGTAGATGAAAAACCATCTGTGCTTTCAACCGTGTCAACAAGCAACGCCACTTCTGCCAAAAATCAAAGCTTGCCTGATATTCACTGTGATGGATGACTCATCATGAGCAAGTTTCAAATCTGCAAGCTGATTATCATACTGCACTGACATGGAAACCAGTGGTTGCCTGGAAGGTGGAAAGATACATGAATGACTCTAACACTTTGAAAAAGGTTAACAGTAATGTTAAACTGAAACCAAATAACATTAAAACAAAAAACAAAAAAAATGCCTCTTTCCTTTAACAAATAAAATGTTCAGTTCATACACAGCCTTGCTCTCACTCAGGGGTTTTAAGCTAAGGTGGCTAATCTTAGCTAACTTTAGATATAAAAAAATATTCCTATTTCCTACATGACCCACAGTTTACTACAGAAATGAATGAAAAGTCAATGTGCCATTATCCTGTAATTACCACTTGTGGCTGCAGTTAAATAGCCTAGCTTCAAATACCCTTTGAAAATACAAGGTTACTCACTTTCATATTACATACATCAATAATAAACAACAGTGTCACTGATGCATCACACCCAACCAGTGTCATATTGAAAAAAGCAATGGGAGTTTTAAATTGCAGTTGTAGACTTACCACTGTCGCCACCTACAGGCAAAGAAAGTGATATCCATTGAATATTTGTTTATGCCACCTACAGGCAATGGGTATTAAAGTTGCAATTTTTGCTTTTTTTCTCATGAACTGTACATGTATTTGATGTTGTATATGTTTAACCTGAAACATCTCACAGAGGTTTATGTGATACCACAGTTTTGTTTGTTAAAGAAATTATTTTAGTTGTCAAGTGCAAAAGGAATACTGCTCAAGTGTGTTTATGTAATATCCTTACTGGCTTCTTGGCTGAGAGCTGGTATGGTTAGTATGTAGCTAGGGCCAGCCAATGGTTAGCTTAGTACAAAGCTTGAAAATATGGGAAAACAGCAAGCATGGCCCCGCCCAACAATAACAAAACCCACCTACCAGTATCCCTGAAGTTCAATAAGTAACACATCTTATATTGTTTATCTTTACCAAAACTGAGGCATAACAATAACCATTTGCTAAGATAGGCAGCTGCTAGCTCCAGGTATAAACTTCTACAGTTGTAACACTGGTATCACTTCCGTCATCTGTGAGCAAGAAAAAAAATCTGCACATTTCCCAAAATGTCAAACTATTCCTTTAAACGTAAAAACTCAAACACTTGCACTATAACAAAACCTTAGAAATTAAGTATAAAATAAAAATGTGGCTAAAATCTTCTCTGACTTCACATTAGCCACAGCTATTACTTCCTATTTCTGTAGTTTGCACACATTGAACCGTTGAGGAGTCTGTTACCACCAAGGTCCATAGGGTGTGTCTCTTCTAAAACACAAACCACAGAAAATGATTCTCATTTTTTAATAATTGCATTTTATTAATTGAAAACAAAACAAAACAAAAAACAAATGCAAATAAAAAAAGAGCAAAAACAAAACCGTATCATTAGGTAAGACAAGGCGAGAGACACTTAAATAAGAAGAGTTCCATGTTGGTGAGGACAAAGGTGAAGGCGGGTTGATGTAGGAGGAGGGGAAGGGATGGGGGGCGTTGCTGGATGGGATAAGTTGGATTATGTACACTGTTTCTCACTGCAGGACTGGCAGGCCCCGTAAAGAGAGGGGGCTCAAAGTAGCAGGTCGGAGACACTGAAACACCAGAGAGAAAGGCACTATCCAGAGAGAACAAGAAAACAGAAATCAGTAACACAAACACAGTAAACAAACACACACACTGGACCAGAAATAAAATGTTTGACAAAAAAAAGTGCTTGACCACACGCCACATTGGACAAAGAAAAAAGAAAAAAAGAAAGGAAAAAAAATCTTTTACATCATTTAAGCTGATCTCTCAACTTTTAGCATAAAAGACAATCTCTCAGTTTTCTGGACTGTTTTATCTGTGCCAGCTGCAGATCTGCACTGGTGATTACACAATGTGATTATCCAAACTCAGCCTCTTTGCTACGTGCAGGTATAACAATGAGGAGAGTGTCTGCGTATGCATGCATGTAATGAATGTGTTTGAATATGCATGTTAACTACCTGTACATATCCCCATACACCACTCTCTTTTTTAAGTGAATATCGACAACATTACTATTTCAGCATGTTTTTTAAAATCCCTTGCATGGTTGTGTAGTTCAGTTCTCTGACCTTGCTTCCCTCATGTTAATGTCTATGGACTCAGTCAGCTACATTCACTGCCCAAGTAAGATGGCTGCAATAAATACATTGGCTTTGAAAAGGTGGCTGACCTTTACACAGGGCTTCATAATACAACAGCTCTTGCAGCATTCATGGCTCTACTTGCTGGTCAACGTTAGCTTCCTGACAGGATTAGTTTCTTCTCAGGTTTCTTATCATTAACTTTTTTTAAAAAACTTTCCTTGCATTATAGACAAGAGAAACCTTTACAAATGGAACTCATGACCCCTTAAATATCATGCTGTATTATCTGAGAGCCCTCAGATAAATTCAGAAAAAAAAGAAAAACTTGACAATTCAGCACATTCTAAAGCTACTAGGTCTTTATCCAGACTAACAATAGGATTGAACATAATTTACAAATGGAAAAGAACACAATTTGTGATGAGAGGTAAAACAGACAAACACATACAAATATATAATATATATTCTTAAAAAATGGATTCTCTCTATAGTTGATTTATTTATACAGCCAATGGCTGATGTACAATGCTCACGTGCCAATGAACTTAAACATGGAAACTTGCTGTACTGTAGATGGCATCATTTCTTTCTTCTCTTCTTTTTTGTAAATTTTTTTTTAAAACCATTTCTTCTTTTTTATATTTTTTATGATTTTTTTTCTTTAAAACAGAGTTAGGATTTATCGGTAGGCATTTCATTTAGGAGATTAAAACAACATGCGGCAAAAGAAAAAAAAACACAAAAGAAATGCAGAATGTTAAGAAGTTTTAGGAGAAGACAGAAGCAGCTGTGGGAGCGGTAGATTCATTTGGTTATCTTCATGGTTGGTGCACTACGCTTTAGTTTCTGCATTTAGATTTCCCTCAAAGACAGTTCAATCCTCACCGAGGCGTTCACTAGGGTGGTGAACATTCTCAGCACAAGTAAAAGTTGATTTTGCTCAGCTGCCACCCACACAGCGACGCCCACGATAGCACTACTCCTGCTTTCTCTCTCTCTCTCTCTCTCTCTCTCTGTCTCTCTTTCAGTTGTTTGCGTTCTTCCTGTCTGCTCCTGTTATCGTGGAATGGCCAAGAGGGGTGGAGGAGTGGTTGGGGGCAAGGGGAGGGCGGGGTTGGATGGGGGCTGATGAAGAACGATGATGATGATAATGATGGTGGTGATGGTTGCTGTGTTGTGGCTGTTGTTCTTGTTTACATGGTCTGACTGTTTACATGTTCCGATTGACGGGCGTGACGTAGTTGCGAGGGAACATGCCCGTTTGGCCGTGGCAGCCTCCTTTCCACCAGTTGGGGTCAGAGTTGTCCAGGACTTGGATGAAGTCGCCGCGTCGGAAACCCAGCTCTCCCTCCTCCTGGGGGTCAAAGTCAAAGAGCGCCTGCACGTATGTGGGATGCTGTGTGGCCAAAATAAGGAAGAATTAAAATGATGAAAAAAAAAAACAAAAAACAGGGAAGCAAATTGACAGAGCAAACATACCGGCTCTGAAACATTCACAACTAATTACAAAGTTAATGGTTTTCATGTCGCAAGTTATCTACTTCAGAAAACACACATACTCAGCCTACAAGAATGAACAGCAGTGCTGCATCAAACTACATGATACCATCAAAACTTTCTCTGTAGTGGAGATAATGTGTAACACTCTCTCACTCTCTCTCACATGCACAGGCTTTCCCTTCTCTGTCCCCTCCCCGTTATCTGTCACAGACACACACAGACATGTTAGCTCTCTTATCGCTGTCTGTCTTTCCCTCTTACTATCTTACCTGCAACATCTTCTCATCTCTGTATTTTCTGAGCGGTTTTTGTCACATTTCCTCTTGTCTTTCCCCTGCAGCTCCCCCCTGAGACCTGCAAGCTGCAACTTCACCGCAGCTGAAGTGATTTCAAAAGTACTTTCTGTCCTCCTCCTACTGTTAAGTTCGTTTTGAGGTCCAGATTCACACAAGCGTCAAAAGGCAGGTGAAATTAACTCAGCATGATTCTCACTGAAAAACAATTTTACTTTTAAAGTTAGACAAATAACCCTTACTCCAACCTCGTCTTTAGCTCTGTTTAATACTGGAGCATTAATCTAGAGCTCCAACCACCTGTCACAGGCATTCAGTAACTAAAAGAGTTTACATAAAAGTTTATTCATGTATTTATCTACAACTCCTCCTGTGGACAAGTGGAGGCCACTGTATGAACAGACAGTTATTATTATTATTATTATTATTATTATTATCATCATCATTATTATTAATAATATTATTAATAATAACTGAATAAGTCCTTATATCTGCTTACAACTACATTATAGTGTGTTATTAGTTTATTAAATGTTTATATATTGCTTACAGATTCTAAGTGGGGAGACTTAATTGTTTTCTCATGAAATTTAGAATTAACTGTAACTAAACCTAAACTAAGGTTTTGCATGTTTGTATGAGAACTAAGTATTGTGTAAACAACTTCTTCAGAAAGCAGAACAAGGTGTTAGGAGTTATTTAATGTCTCGTTGAAGATGTGATAACACAGTGAATGGTAGTCTTTTGATCTTGGTCTTATCAAGTTATTTGTGGTGTTTATAGCTAAGCAAAATATGTAAATTGTTCATTTCGAAGAACATCGGTGCATTCATACATCAGCTGAACACGAGTGATGACTGCATGTAGTGTAATGAGAGAGGGAGCCTCCCTGCAGACAGATACAGTAAATTCATGTGTGGTTAGGCTTACGACCAACATGCTCTCTCTGGTTCTGCTGCTTCACTCCCCCACATGTGAGGGAGGGGCAAATATCTAGCATTTAGCATGTGCGGTTTTTCTAAGTTAAACCTCTACACAGTTTATATACCATATGTTCATCACCCTGTAATGAATCTCAAAGAGAATATATCTCAACGTATTAACATTTTGTAATGTTTTCCTGCCACTGGTGTCATTTAGGTTTTAGGGGAAAAAGGGCCTTGCTTCAAGAGTGTGTTTGAGATGTCAGTTCTTACCTGGGGAACCTGCTCTATGTCTCGCAGAAAGATTTGCTGATTGCGGGAGACTGAGGTGGAGCGGTGGTAGTCTACCAGCTCGTTGAGGGAGTTAAACTTCACCACCCAGAGAAAATACTTTCCAGCCCCATCACGAAGAACCTTGAAGTGCTGGACGTCATTTCCAAACCTGCAGTAGGTGATAGAGAGGGAAACTATTATAATAACTACTATAATTCATTTCAACAGTGTTTAAAAGCACAAAGGCCCCAATTTCAGAAAGCCATGAATAGTTGTTTGGGAGCCAGTGCACAGATAAAAAAAACACTCAGACATGAACCTCACTCATCTAATAGGTGTGTCTGTGACAGACTGGTAAGCGTTAGTCAAATGAATCAGTCATGCCAGTAACAGACCTGCATTCAATACTAGCTGCCAAAGTGGAATCAGGACAGTCCAGACAGTAATTAAGATCCATATCTTAGCACCAACTTTACATGTAACCTGCTGTGTATCTGCGGAGTCTTTTTGGGAAGGTCAGAATGGAGACAGACAAATAAGAGGAAATAAGCTCTGTGGGCGTCAGCTAATAACCTAAGCACTCACACGGGCTGATCTCCAGCACACAATACAAATGATCATAACTGCTAAACACTGGTCACCAGAGGGCAACACTGAGACTTCACAAGAATAAGGAAGTGGCTGTTCCAATGACTCAGACACAGCAAGTATGGAAACTTAAGAACCTGATCAGCTGTGAGGAAACTGTCCACTGATACAGTATAATATTTAACTGCATTTACAGAAAACAGCATGCGTGTGAATGATGGTTGAGGAATCGGTGATATATTGGTGTGACGTGACTTACTTCACAGAGAGGGAGAAGTCCCCTGGTGCACTCTCACTCTCTCTGATGAGGAAGGCCCCATCGTGCCTCTGTTTGTTTAGCATCTCCTCTGCTTTGGCCCGTGGAATCTTCCCAAAGAACCACCTGGAGGACAAAGGAAACAGGTCGGGTGAGAGTTGACTAAGCTGATCCAAACCACAGCTTGGCTCTCTTCTTGCAGTTATTGCATCCATGGTGTCTACAGGAACACTCAACGGTTTTGTTTTCTACTCAGAAAGTAGAAAAACAAAAATCCCTTAATGGAGCAGAGTACAACTTTGGTTTATCAGACTTAACACCAATAAACAACCACACACACATTCACATTGACACCTATGAGCAATTTCACATAAGTGAGAGTCTGTGGAAAGTGGGTGGAAAACCATCACACAAACATCTATCGCCTGCTGACTGAAAGGTGAGGACAGCACTAACCACTGACCAACCAGGCCAACCAGTAGTAATAGTCAGTGAGTTGATTTGTACATGGAACTAAATGTAACTCAGTGTTTACTTTGACTGACCTTCGGGCCTGCACTGACCATCCATGTACCAGGAAGTAGATGAGGTCAGTAGTTAATAATAGTTGCAAAACTTCAGTTCTATAATTCTACTACTGTGAACTGGAGTGCATCTACGTTTCAAAATCTATAACCTGAGAAGTATTACCTTTAAAAATAACATTAAATTTTAAATCTATAGCAGGGATGTTTATAATCACCTGTTAAGTGGCAATTTATTTTTAGTTGCAAATGTATGCTACCAATACATCACAGAGAGAAAGCCCTAAACAGTGAAAATGCGTGAGCCTGATAAAGATGGACAGGGAGAGGAAGAGACAAATGTGAGACAAAGCAAGTGAAAGCTCTTTACTTGTGTAAATAATTAAAAAGTACAGTCAGCCAAAAGATGACATCTTGGCTCCTTTACATGTAGGTGAAAATCAATAATGAAATGGCCAACTCTTAATCCGCTTTGTATCTGTGCTTGGCAGTGCAACAGGCCTGCGCGCTGAGTCTCTTTCCCTGTTTGATAAAAGTGATAGCAGAGCAATTAATGGAGCCAAGGAAACGATGGGAGGAGGAGAACGACATTGTTATCAGACACCCTCTCACACACACTTTTGTCTCCCTGTGAGGCGAATTCTCTAAAGCATTCATGCTGTTGTATCATGTTTATTCTTAAACTGTCACACAAACCTAAGCATCAGCCACAAAAACACAGTCACTGTTAGGCTGGTGAAAAGATCTGTGTACACTCAGAAAGGACTTGGGCTTGGAGCACAACCAGACTGTATTGTGCTCTGCTGTACAGCACAGCTATGTTTGCACGTCTGCTGGGCGGTGTGGGTGTCTGGTGCTTTCGGGTGGCACTTCATTGTCACCACACTGGGAGACAAAGGTAGACTCCTGCCACATCACTGCCCCATCACCAGTTTCTTCTCCATTACTGTGCAGCATAATTTCTTCAAGTAAGATTTTACAGAAAACCAACATTCTGACAAGAAACAATAAAGTGCTAAACTATTTCACTCAAGTCACAATCCCACAGGTTGCATCATGTTGAATCACAGTGAAGTGCACCACATTTCTGTACTTCACCAACACAGGTCTGACTCAAATCCTACTAAAAAGTGGGCAAAGGGAACATTTCTTGAGAAAAAACCTTATTGATGACACACCAAGCGCATCAGGACAAGCAGCATGAGACATTAGACAACCTCTCACCATCACAAAAGACTGGGATGGATCTACCCTTACAAGGAATTTATTGTGGAAACAATAAAAGCGGGCCTATTTAATTGGAAAGCTTTTACTATAAAAAGCAGATACTTGAGGTGTGAGTTTCAACAGTCCTGCTCAATGTTTTTTTTCGCTTTAACTCTTCCTTTATTCTTTAATGTAAACACAAGAAAACAAAACAAAAAACAGTAATATTTTCATACAGATTAATGTACACATGCTAACTGGAACTGATTTGTTCTGATAACTGTATTTCTCTGCTGCTCTGTTTGTTCTGCATACTCCAACTAACGTGTGACAAAACAACAACTAAGCACACAAACCTATGTACAGGGTTTGTGTGCACATTGGCCAAGGCATATCTGTCCCTGGTATCTGTCCAGACAGGACAGATATGATACATGTATGAGGCCGGGGGAACACATACAGTGAACAACCTTATTGTGTCTTGGAAGGAAGGTTTTTTTTTTTTTAAATGGGTGTAACCATATTTTAAATATAAAAAAAAGAATGTTAGAACTGTTACCCTACTCTGGGAAGCAGTATTTATCATCATGTAATGTCCTACTTGACTACCTGAGAGCCAGGTTACAAGAAAACAGAACTTTTCTTGTTTTCTAGTGTAGAAATGTCAGCTCCTGCACATGCTCAGCCTGCTAAATGGCACGGCCTTTCCTGCCCTCTTTGATGTGGTGGGGATGAGTAGGAGGCAGGAAAATTAAGCCCACACCCCCTGATGAGAAAGTAATACTAAAGTAATCATCAATTTGACTGGTAGCTAAGATTAATGTAAATGCCACATTTCTGAGTGTAAATCAATTTATAGAAAACATCGCATTCAATATGAATGTGCTGAAAACTTTGTATAAAAGCTGTAAAAACCTTTGAGAATGGTCACTATAATGATTATGAGTGCTGAATATTGATTCCCCATAACCACAATGAAGTCTGCAAACAGTTGAGCATTATTGCTACACTGGTACAAAGGCCAGAAAAACAAAACAAAAACAGCAGCAGTAGGGGAAAAAAGCAAAATAAGCCCAATACACCCTAACCACCCCCCACCCCCAAAAAAATGTGATAGCTCTCCAGCAATGATGCATTAAGGTCAATATTCAATTAAGCGTAAGAGGCCTCAAGCACATTATCAAAGAGAGAGCTAATCTGGCACCGAGTACAGGTCCAGAGGTAATGTCCTCTAAGGATTTTGCCAGGCGTTGTCTAAAGTGGTTTAACATGCACATTGGCCAAGGCATCGCATTGCATGCATTCAAGTCTTGTAAGGGTGTACTGGACAGTGGTGGTTGGTAGTTAGAGTTAGAGGGAGAGAGAAATGAAAAACAATGATAAACTCATCCATTTTATGATATTTATATAACACACTCACAAATATAAAAAGACTAATTAGAGAAACCTGTATGCATAATACTTACGGATGGGCTTTCATCTCTATGTAATTCTTGGGGATGAAGCCGTCTTTTCCATTTAGTTCTGCCTTGTACCAGTTCTGATCACACTCTTCATTTAATACCTGGTGTTGACAAAAAAAGAGAGAGAGAAGTCGTTCAGGTTAGTGCCACATTTAAACGTCAACAATGGAAAACAACCACCCTGCTAAATTTAGCTTTACGGCAACTGATTTAATTTCCTGTGCCTTCATAAGGTGCGCATCCTGTATGTTGGAGAACTGCCTGGCAAATATTAGTCAACTTCAAAACTAACAGCAGAGGAGAACGGGAGGGAAATACAATCTAAAAAAAACACACACAACTTCAAATACTTCAAAAGATAGATTGCAATTGGCTGAAGGACAAATAATGTGTTTGTATGTGACCTGCACTTTTAGCTATAGAGACTCATTTAGCAGCACGCCTCAGTGACAGAGACAGCTGTGAGGGCATTCATGTCTGACAAAGTACAGCTACAGTGCAGGTGTGTTGGGCTAGTGGTGCATCCATGTGTGGCCAAGTCAATATGTGTGTGTTACTTTGGCAAAGTGCGAGAGTGATTATGAAACATGGGTCATGCTGCAGGAAATTAACCTTCATGCTAGAGCAGCTGATTTACCAATAAAAAAGGAGCCCATGAGTGCGGTTCCATTCAAAACAAATTAAAACTGTCCCTCTCAAGAGAGTGCCATGTCACTTAATGTGAGCAATGTTTATGTCGACTTCAACTCCTTATAATTAGGTGATCTGTTTCTAAGACCAAAACAAAAAGCAGATTCAAATAAAAAAGAAGAAACAGTAATGGTAGTGAGGAAAGTACTGTACAATATCCTTCGTTACAGTACATTCTGCCTTATGTAAAATACATATTGCATTTCTTGTTTTCAGTAACATCTAGATATGTACACATTTCAGTGGAAAACTAAGCAACAGTGCTGAGTCATCTAGGCGCCATTTGAATGATGTAACAAAAAGCAGTCAAAGCCCATTCATTAAAATCATAGCCACGACAGATCAGCAGGGTATAAAGCCTGAAAAGCAAAAGAAAAGGAAAAGGATGTGATACAAGAGTCACACAACCAAGCTGTCACTTGTTTCGATTCTTCAAGCAGCTTTAAGTAAAGCGTGGTGAGCATTAATCTCATGTCAGGCAGAATCCTGATTCAAAGAATGACTCAAGTTTTACTTAGAAAAATTACCCCAGCCTTGTCTGTTCAGAGACATTCTGATCACCATCTTTGATGACATCTCTTCTGCATAATTCAGAGTAAAAGATGTTTTTGGCTAAGGCTTGCATACAATCTTTTATGCAGCATCACTGGAGTTTTCTACCAAAAGAAAACCAGCACAGTAACAGAAAACAGCCAAACAATACTGTTGACAATCCTTGATTCATGTCAGACTAACATTTTTTCTATGTGCTTATATTTTCTAAATCTCATTTTTTTCTTTGCCTCCCACTTCTCTCCCCTTTAAAATCATAATTTCCCCCTAGCCCAGCACAAGACAGCTGTCCAGTTGGCCCCTGTGTAGTGTGAGTGGCCTGGGTCTATTTGCACCAGTGAGCCTGCAGAATGCCAGCTGTCACTGGCCTTTCCCAGCTGCTAACCCTGCACAAGACCAGCATTACTGTATGAGGGAGTGGCTTTGGACCAAAAAACGTCAGTAGGGATGTCTACATGTGTGTGTGCGTGTTACACAGTGGACTTTACAGATATCAGGGTAAAGTGTGTTACACAGAGAGATGGGAAGAGCCTGATCAGAGTTAGTGTGTTTACGCTAGTCAATGTGGCGCTGTCTGAGCCAAGACTCAAACAAAGGGCCTTAGCCTCTGGGCTGTATGTTGACACACCAAACCAGCCTTTAAGAACTAGCTCTTTCAAAGGCAGACTGATCCAACGCTGTGTGGCCTTGAGGCCAGCTGACTGCTGACATGCAGGTCTCAGCTTATGTTTGCACTGGCATTGGTCTGATGATGGCACTAGATGAAAGGTCAGGTTATTAAGTTTTAAAAATCATTCCTTGGAGACCGCAAATGTCTGTATCAAATTTTATGGCAATCCATCCAATAGTTAAGAGATATTTCAATAAAAACCAAAAATATGAAATCCTTAATGGTGCTGGTGGAAAAGTCAAGGGATCATCAAAGTCGGCCTAGGAACTATGAACGTAGGAACTGTGAACTCAAAACCACTCACTCAAAACCACAAATTTCAATTTAATGGTTGAAGAAGAGGAAACGTCAGGGTAAACGTCAAAGTAAATTGTGTCATTCTGTGATGTTGCTTTTACCAACTTGCCTCCACGGATTCAACATGCTCAATCAGCCAAACTGCCATTGGTAACAGAAAACTCGTGCCAACTTGCCAAACAAAACATTGCAAAAAACTGTGTGATTGCTGGCCACAGATAACTGCCAAACAGCCAAACATCAGAGTAGCGTGTCGGAGCCTCAGCATTACTGATATTGTGAACTCCAAATGACCCTCCCCCTTTGCTTTCTGCCAACAACACGTGCACACTCTCCATATATTGTACATTTGTGACAGATCATGTGTTTGATTGAATTAAGTCCCACATGTGTTCCTGTCGCACTAACTACTGAGTCATAGGAAAGCTAATTTTGAGATGCTAGAACAACGCCCTGGGCTCACAGTCATGAGCAACATGTGATGGTGCGAGCGACTGATTTGCTTGATCTGCTATGTGTGCTAGAGTAAAACAGTTTCAAGGAATCAGGCTCACAGCACAGCAAGCCTGCCCTCGGGCTGTTTTATCAGTGCTGAGTGGAAGGAAGAGGTGCAGTGTAAAATTAGTCAGTGGGAATGTAGAAACCAAAATTTCTTCACTCATACACACAAACAAGACAGTGCAGCTTCCCCCACTTGTAGCTTGTAGTCCAATACATGCTCTTCTGCAGTGTTGTAGGTGGTAGAGTTGCCAAGAAGTCAGAGAGACAATGCTCCATCCTCACGACCCAGGCTCAAGCCCACCTGTTGGCAAACATCCACTCCGCTGAAGTGCCCTTCAAACCCTACCAGCTCGAGCAGTGCTGTTGAGCTGACCCTGCATCTGACCTCCCCCAGGAGAAAGCTAAGAAAAACTTTCTTCACTGCATGGGTTGCTCATAATAGATTGTCGTCTTGTAAGTACACTGTTGTGAAGCAGACTGATTATGTCATTGTGAAAATAAGAACTTTTTCATTTTCATTAGGAGCCCTTTTTCCAACAAATCATGGGAAAATAAGGTAAAATGAATGACCTTGTAGTTAAAACACCCCAAAAATAGAGCAGCCTTATATCTACACACCATTCAATTTATATCACTGATCAATCATATAACTCCATACTATGCAGTCTATCACTGAGAGGGAAAGTCTGTCTGGCAGCCAGCATAATATGCCAACAGTCTCCATGAACTTGAGTAACCTTTAATAATTACCCAGTCTACAACCAAAGTTAATAATAGAGCACAGCAGGTGCTGAAATATACTGTAAGCCTGAGCTTATTTGAATAGCTAAGATACTTAAGTGAATTTTCCAGGAGATTCAAAAACAAGCCGCTGTTTGTACGAGGGGGGTATCCCAGTGCTGCTTCATTTTTGGCGGACTTTCTTGTTTTGGCAATTTTGCAACTACAGACACAGCTGTTCTCAAGCGCCATAGTAAAACCAACCCACATTCTGAGCATCCTGTGCAAAGACTGAAAAGACAAACTCTCTTAGCTTTACGTTTTCACTACTGTGGAGTTATCACCTCAAGTTTTTTCAGCAGTGTCGAATGTCACGCATGAAAACCAAAGTGTAAAAACAACGATTTGTCATTTTACAGTGGGTTATGTGCCAGACTATTTTGCTGTAGCTGTGTAGCCGTAGCTCACGCTGTGGCCTGATGAGCACCTCCTTAGAAGTGTAACTACACGTTGCGGCAACACAGACTGCAACAACTGTGATTGGTCTGCTTGGTCTGCTCGTACATGTCTCTCAGTGGCCGGGCAAACACAGAAAACTAACTATCCCCTCTACTTTGATCAGTTCAGTGGTCATACAGGCAATCTCCTACAACATCTTCCTTGTTTTTCAGTATTTGAACAAAGCTGCTGGCTGTATCTTAGACTGATATGAATCTTCTCATTTAATTCAAATATCAATAAGTGAATAAGTATATGTCTCAAAATGTCAAATGTTGTCTTTGAGTCAAGTTCAACTCATTCTGCATATGTATCTCAGAAATAAAGGTAGAAATGTGTGCCATCATACAGCAACTGCCTTCCCTACTTATGATAGATTAGATTAGTTGCTCTGTCCCCATTTAATGAGTAATTTTTTTTTTAAGTCATATGATCTTTTTAGCTATTAGAAGACATTTCCTCAGCCTATTAAAACAGATAAGACCTTTAGCCTGGATATCAGAGTAGTGACTGTTTAGGCAGCATAATTGTATGCTCAGAAAATATCAAATAAAGCCCACTGAAAATGGTTGGTTTAGACATGTCTTCAGAGTGACATTTGACCTTCAGTGCTTGTGGGTCTATCTGGTGGCTCTCAAAACTGAGAGAATAGCAGCCCATGAGGAAAAGCAGAAATAAAATATTTGCTTGGCTGGCAGTTTTTCTTTAACCATACAGAGAGGAGACAACCGCAGCATTGTGTGTGACTGAGCTCTGTCTCTCTGTTCCAAGCTGAGCCAGCATTGTGCTACTGCACTTCTGTGGATGACAGGCATTCCCTCCCTCTCTCTGAATTTTTTTCTTCTTCTTTTTTTGTCTTTTTAATCTGATTGAGCCACAATAGTTGTAGGAGTTCCTATTTGAGAGGCTAAGGTCCAGGCTGGGGATTATCTCCTCCACAGCTGCCACTGCAGACTCTCTCCTCCCCCTATCTTTCTCTCTCTCACACACACTAAAATATTAGACATAGCACATCCACCCACAAACCCATGTGTGACACTAAACATGGCTAGCTGTCATTCAAACAAGACGCAGACACACTGTATATCTCTGTAAAATTATATGATAGCTCATGTTTCAGCATCATTTTAATCCATGTTCACTGCTTATACCAAAACAACATGGATGGATTTTTGCTGGGTCTATGCTTTAATTTGGACAGGGTGTAAGAGATTAGCTTAAAATCCTTACTTTTCTTTTCCTGGCCATCTAAAACTGATGGTCACAAAGAAAAGCCTTTATATAGCAATAAGTATGTTGAAAGAAATAGCTGTGCTCAAGATGTCATGACTGCAGAAGGTGTACATAGAACCAGCCTTACCAAACACAAGATGGAGGTAGAAAGTGAGGTGCATAGTGAGACAGCAGGGGCAGAGAAAATAAGATGCTAAATAAACCACGTCTGCACAGTTTACACAGGATTGCAATAAATCAGGAGAAGGGATTACCCTGGAGTGTGTTAATCTGAGTGTGTGGCAGATCAGCCAGATAGAAAGACAGACACGCTAAAGCTTCATCAGAACCTCAGAGGCCGAAGCTTGTTGGGTCTGCCAATTTTAATGGTTGATAGAGTCCCGTCTGCTTATTTGCTCAACAGACGGCAACCATGACAACATCAAACATTGCTTGCTTATCTAATCATGCCACACAGAAAATTATCAGTTACAAGAGTGTACCTGGTAATATACAAATTCAAAGTCTGCAGCTGGTAAGAGGAGAGGATATTTTAAGAAACCCATAAGATACACCACAGATCTGAACTTTTTTCCCCCCTTTAATTCTTAACCAAGACGAAGAAAAAATGGTTTATATTACATAATACCTACCACAATTCCACAGAATCAGAAAGACTGGATAAGGAAGTGGTGCTTTGTAACTCAATAAGGCAACATTTGCCCTTAGCTTATTGCAGACATTGGCTTGGGAAGATGAGGGCAAAAGAAATCAGTTCAGAAATGATTAGATTAGATTAGATATATACTTTATTAATCCGCAAGGGAAATTTACATGCATGGCACAGCTCCAGCCAAGTCTTTCAGAATTTGTAGATGATGCACCCTCAGAAAAGGCTGCAGTGGGGACAGTTTAAAGTCCATGTGGAGGTGGTGGCTTAGTCAGTTGCAAACACTGATTTAAACAGACAATATTGAGGAAAAAGCCTGAAAAGATTGGACAAGTACAAAGAGACGCCAGAGCACATGTGTGTGAGTTAGTGCCAACTGTGTGGCTGTCCTGCAGGAATGGAATTTGAGGCCTGGTATTTTGACATGTTGGCAGCAGTGCTGACCCCTGTAGAAGCACCACATCTTACACGAGGGACAAAATGATTCACCCTCTAAACAGGACAGTAACCCAGATAGTATGCACAGACTGCGGGGTCAAGTCTGAGAAAAAGTGGGTGAATGTGTTGTCACAAAAGATAAATAACTGTGCTGCTCTAGACTGATGATATGCAGAGAGAGACAGATTTAAAATCACAGCAGGTTTTGGGGGTGTGATAGGATGGGGGTGTGTGGTGTGAAGACCCAGATAAAGTCTGCTTTTCCCTTTGTTTCGCAAAACAGCGTTTGGAAAAACACAAACGCCGTGAAAATGAGTTTGACCTCCTTTGCTCCCAGCAGGGAGGCTGCAGACTTAGATCAGGACAGGCCAGAGCCAGGGAGGCAATGAGTGCCACCCTGATGCAGAGAGAGAAACAGAGGGAGAGATTACATTGGATTCTAGCAAATGAAGGCTTGTAACACTCTTGTAATTAAAATAATGCTTGAGGCCATTACCACATGGGGAGCCTCCCTTGTAGAGCAGCAATTGTGAATTCAAATACACATTATACCTCTGACCCAGGGAATAAAGTCAATGTTGGATAACCAGCAGAAGAAGCTGACTAGTGCAAGTCCATCAACACTTATAGAGAAGTCATTTTAAAACTCTAAGTAATACAGTGACACCACCTCCACTGTTGGATGTGTAAACACTCTGAATGGTGAACTATTCTTCTCATACTACATATACTAAGTGGAACATTTTACAGTTGAAACATGGATTTTCTGGTGTTCTGGTAGACAAACTAGCTAATGGAGACATGGTTTCTAAAAGGCCTCAAACCTAGTTTGGCACTGCTGTACTACAAGTACAGACTGACACCAATGCAATGATGCCAATGTGCAATAAGCTGATATTGGGGATGTGACGATTATAACACTGGGACAGACACCATAAACCTTGTTTTAGCTCCAGCAAATGGTATCAAAGAATAACCAAGGAATACAAATAAGACAGAGTATTGAAGTCTCCAGCAGCCTTCAGTCGAATGCATCAAGAATGCAAAAGTTAGCAATGGGGGACATGACAGGTAACAGGCAATTCAAAAATTATTCTGTAGTTGATTGAAATCATGCCTGAGTTGATGATGAATCTACTAGCTAAACCAGATGGGTGGTAAACTCTTAACACTGTAAAGGTGATCATTGGTATGGAAATATAAGTTTGGCTTAGTTCCACTCCTTTCTCTTCACAACATCAATTTGACTCAGCTGGAGGGGTGGAGGATCCTCTTACACCATGATGTTGTTTATCACAGCTTGAATTCTCAGTGTAGTTTATGTTGGCAATGCCCTACAATGACTCAAGCTTTAAAAAAGCGACAAAATCTGTTGTGCAGTAAACAGATGTGCCAGCTTAGACAATTGTGTGTATTTAGGAACAACTGTTGCAGTTACATAGAATTAGCCTGTTGCCGTCTGATGCCAGCATGAGCTTTACCAGCTGTTGATGAAGAAATGAACCAACTGTACACCACCAGCAGCCCATACAAAGTCAGCATATACCAAAAGTTTCAGATCCATTACATCATTGAATATAAATAACTATGGCCATGTCAATCATGTATTTATAATGTAAGTCAAATCAGTCTCTGCCAATTTATGGAATATTTTTCACTTGTGCTGTGCAGAGTGTGAACTAAAGCGGAGGAGAGAGAAAAAACAGCCACAAGAGAGAAAATGACAACTTTTGCTTTAAATACAGCTGGCAGTGTCTTTATGGACCATCAGGAGGGAGTGATGGTGGGGATGAGAAGGAGTGAGACCTATTTACAGTGACTCAACACTCTGCTACAGAGAGTTGGAGCAGCAAGAAAAGAAGCAGAGGGAGCAAGAGAAGAAGAGCGAAAAACAAGACACAAACAGTGACAGGAGACGGATCAAGGGAGACGAATAGCAAAAGCAAGAGGAAGCGACAGAAGCTGTGAAAGAGAGAAAGAGGGAGAGCCAAAAGAAGAAGACAGAGGACCACTTTGAAGAATCACACTCCTTGTGATCAGCTTAGGAAAACTCCTCAAGGGCAAATAACATAAAATGAGGGCATCTCTTTTTCAGAGCAGCCAAACTTGCTATGTTTTATTCTGCAGAGTGCACCGTCCTCCATCTGCGGTAGCTGGCTAGCTAAATGCCTTTTTGTGATATCCCATCAATCCTCTGAAAGGGAAAGTTGTCTTTTCATTCCCACGCTGCACAGCTTTTTTTTGTTCCCATTAGATGTACCTGAATCTAAAACATTCTTTCTTCCAAAAATATTCTTTCTTGTACAGAAAATATTAGAGGCAACACAAAAAGCATTATGAAAGTTTAATAATCTTTGAAGGTTTTTGACTGCCTGAAAGACACATGGCGATGACATGGAGTTGTTTACGACTGCTTGACTTCTCAGTTAGTCTGAGTGACATCATTTGGGATGTTTATGTCCAGGGGTGGTGATCGAAGACACCCAAGCCATTCTAATTCCCGCTTTAGATGGCTGATTAAATGAGCTACACAGCTTGCATGCAGTGGATTACAGAATTAGAGTGTGTCTATGGTGCCTCCATCCTTAGGGGTATATGTACACCATCATCTTTTAACGATTACGAAAGAGTTAGGAGCCAGCACCAAAATAAAGCACTTAGAGGTCTCATCAAAACTGCTCTTAATGTGGTAATCTGTATCTAGGGCAACTATGTTTGAGTTGACAGTTACAGACGAGGTTTGATGTAGGGATGGTTGAAAAAGTTAAAAAATAAATAAATAAATAAATAAAAAAGACACCCAGTATTGCCCACACTGACAGCTAGGATATAAATAGTGAGCCAGAACAGAGCTGTGGGCATCACAAACAAGGTCTGTTAGTCAACAGAAAATGTATAACTTTCAACAAGGTTATCAAAAAACTAAAATGCTGACCTTAAGTTACAAGCTAAGCCATTCTTTGAGGTCATTATTTAGGACACCACTTACTTAAATAATGTCCCTTTACCAGAGGGATACAAACACAATGCCCATATCTGAAATCACTCTTTTATGATAGAGCGCACTATATTTACAGTCTGCCATTTTAATCAGTATAACACTAGACTATGATGATTAATATTTGCTTGACATGTCAATTGACCAAACAATTTAGCATCTATTATATAGGGAATAGTGACTGAGAAAAAACTAGTGTGTGATTTTGGACACAGCTGCGTGTTGACTATATACTCCTAAATGCTCTGCCAAGTGCCCCAATACCAGCTGTACTGCTGCTGCTCTTTGTATGAAGTCTACAGACAGTCCCTGAGCACAGACATTGACTGCTCTGGTAACCTGTGAGCAAGCAAAGAACAGAAATAGAGGGAGAGAGAGACAGTATCAATTTTAGAGAGTGGGTATCAACTCCAGCTTCAGCACAGGCATGAGTGCAGACATATTAAACCATGCCCAGTTGGGCAGCTATTAGGCCAGAGTGGGTAGTTGCTGGGACAAATCAGTATCTGCCTGCTAGGCCTGTTGCTGTGTGCTGATTTGGAGCAGTTACCTCAAATACACAGACCCACAAAATAGGCCAACGACGAAAAGGGGTAGAGGCAGAAAAGGTTAATGCAAATACACTTCTCTCCATTACTAAGCTTAGGCAATATTTGCAGTTTCCACATCTCCTTCCATTGGGGCTGCAAACAGCAGCATGCAGGTAGTGGTGTTACAAGTAGGAAAAGTTGCTATTCTGAAATAAACCACATGTTCACCCTCTTAGCTCTAATCTTTTTGGCAACTACTGTTTTATCAATGCAAATCAATTTACATGCACAGGTTGTTTTAAGAAGAAAACCAACACCTGTATCACCTATACAGAACTGGAGTATAAACTGGATCACTTAAATATGTGTACAGTTGTATGGAGTTTACTGTAGCAGTCTGATTCCTGGTTTATTTAGATTACATTCTATAAGGCTGACAGTTACAGTTGTTTGTTTAATCTCGCACCAGCTTAACATTCAAATTAATTAAGCAACTTTTCTCCATGCACAACTGAGGTGGTGCAGGAAAATCTTCCTTTTTTGTCCCTGATGAACTGAAACTATGGTGTTAACTACTGTTTAAGGTTTTCTAGTTTAGATGCTCTGTATTTTTGTGCTTCTCTGTGTGAATTCAGTGCTGTAGCGTGGTAGTTGCAATTATAAATCCAGTATAGCTTTAACAATCTTAACATAAAAGATGTGACTGAGGATTTCACGAGCCAAAGTAACAGATAGGAAGTGCTATCAGCGGTCACTAATTAACATTAATACCATGATTCAGCTCAACTATACAACAAAACTCCTGAAACACAAGAAGAAACACAGCACCACTCTGTATAATTTGCCATTTGAAGACAAACAGACACAAGCTTGCTGATTGTTTTGATAGAGGGTTTATAATCTTCAGTATTCAGTTGCACAAGTGTCATTAGCAATACACTAGCCATTTTGAATCATCTAAAATGTCACACTCCAGGTGATTAAAAGAAAGTTGCAGCAATTAACGTTAAGTGTCAGTAAGAAGTAATTCAAAACAAATAAGGTTGCAGTCAGTGGGTTAAGAAATTGCACTAAAGCATTATTAATAGAGCATGTTTCTAATGGATCTATTTTGGGCCATGTTTTCTATGACTAATTCATAGAAAAGCTAATGTAAAAATAATTTTCTTGCATTAACACAGTTTTAAATACACAAAAGACAGACGAGAGAAAAACTGAGTCAGAACATTTAACTTATCTAAGCTTTCTCTCCAGAGATTCAGCACTTAATTAGAAAATAGCCTGCTCCTTTGCAAAAGTGAACTGAACACACACGGGCTCTTGGACTCCAGTGAGATCCTACAAGGCCTTTGGCAGTGTAAGTAGGGTGAGTCTCGACTTTATCAAAAACTGCGCAGTTAGCAACCCAGCAGCCATTTATTGACCCTTCAGCTCCACACAGTCTACTGCACTTCTGCTTCACAGAGATGGCCAAGAAATCTGAAGAAAACCACTGCTGACTTGGCCTTCAAGCGTTTGGAAAGGAAAAGAATCAAATGGTGGGATTTGGATCTGGGTTTGGAGCTCAGACTCTAATAACGGCTTAGGGGTCTTTCGAGTAAGGTTTGGATTTTTCAAGACATCCAGGGATCACAAGGCAGCCCTGATACAACTCTTCCTCTCTTCAGTGGTCAAGTGGATGGGGAAGGGAAATCAATACCCTAAGCACTAATAGGCGATGAGGGAGCCATTAATCAGGGGAGGGGTGGTGGGCCTTCAGAGGAAGTGTTGAAGTAACTGGCTAAAAGCTCTGACCTGTTCTATGAGGCAGCCCTTACAGAGGCCACAGCAAGATGTCTGTCACTCAAAAACCTGACTTCTTGGTGAAGGGAAATATTAAGGGAAGGGAAATATTAACTGTGTCAGAAAGGACTGTGCTTGTGCTTCTCTGTGTAAATTCAGTACTGTAGCGTGGTAGGTGCAGACTGTAGTGCTGCTGGAGTTTGCTGTGGAGGCACAGGAAGTTGCTGGGGGTTGGAAGACACATCAAACAGGATGTGAAAACAGCTACGCTCTAGCGTCAACATACGCACACACACGGACACACTAATGCTGGGACAGACTAGACAACTTTAGCACAGATGCTGATCTCAAATTGGGCTCCATGAGGTTCGGGGCAGCAGGATGAATGGGTGCTAGTGGCTACAATCCTGTTTTTTCTCAAAGACAAGGCTCCTCTATTTGTTAATTTCACCCCAAAATGAATTTACAGCTCATAGTTTACCATTCTGTAAAATCTACTCTTTAATATTTTCTAGGACATGAGAGCCTCTTTACCAAGGTTTTAAGTTACAACATCCCTGCTTGCTAAAAGTCCTCCTTGCGAGCTGAATGGATATGTTACCATTTAGATTCTCATTCAAATGCACCTTGATGTCTGGTGCAATAACTGTTAGCTTACATTTGCCTCCCATAATGACTACTGAGTTTCTTAATGTTCCCCACAAAGACCTGAGCTGTAAACTTTAAATTAGAGTTTTACAGCATACTATTTCATTACTGGCTGCAGTATAATATTGATATAGTGAGCAGTACTTGAACAGAGTTTAAATAACAAATGCTTTGAATCTGTAAACAACAGTTTGAAGAAGAGGCAAGGTGGAGAGGCGGATCTTACTTTATGCCACATGGGCAGAGTTCAAAGATCTGCTGATGGGAGCTAATTCTGCCAGCTAGCAAGGCTGTTAATCTTTATTTATTCAAGGAGGAAATGAGAACAAGTGTGCAGTGCTCAGGGGCAATGGCCAGCCTCTACTGTGGCCTCCACATGCCTGCTTCTTTGCCTCTAGATCTGCTTTCTGACACAGAAAATTAGCAAAATGAGACTGAGCTAAGCTATTGATATATCCAGTTAGATATAGCTGGTTGATTTGGATTCAATTTAAGACCTTATAATGGCTCTTAAGGCACAGTCATTTGTGTATTTGAGCCATGAGACAGCTGTAGATGTGATGAATGATGGTGATGATGGTTTAGCTCTTATTGATTTTAACACTGTCATCATTATCTGCTCAAATGCTGCAATTACAGGTCATCTTCAACTGTGAGTAGGTCGAGTGGCAATGGCCTTGTTCAAAGTCAATTTCTGAAGGTACAAAAACTAAGTGTGACCAAGCCAACAAAAAGAAAAAGGACAAAAAGGGACTACAAATACCACAGTTAAAGATAGGCCTTCTAACTACCAGTGGCACCTTCCCTTTTTTTGTCCATGCATGATGGGAAATAACATTGTGAAACTCAACTAGTCTGCGTTATGCAAATTTGTCACGGGCCCACACTCTGCACATTTGTACTGTAAGTAATTTTATATAACCTCCCATGTTACAATTCTGTAAAAAGTTCATATTTCTGTACTGAACATTGAACAAACAACAACAAATCTGTCTCTAAATTTACAGTTAAACAACTTGAAACTGGCTATAAAGATAAAACAGGAAGGTAGTTGCAACAGCTCTGTGTGCCATTTGCTGATAAGAAGCAAAAGCAATATGTAGACTAAAAGTACACACCTAATTATAACAGTAGATATAATGTACTAAACATTAATAGCTGTGACATGCTTAACATCTGCCATATGAAGAAAAACTTCAGGGGTTGGGGCCTCTGTTATAATGTGTCAGTCTTCTTCACTACTCATGAACTGGCTAAATGTTGGTGTATGACTCAAGGCTGCAAATTAGAGGGGAGCCTGGTCTGGTCCACCAGCTGTGTGAGTCACAGTGACACGGAGCTTGCTAACTGGCTGACAGTTGTGGAACCTGATTACTAAATATCTTGATGACATTAGACAATATGGTCTTCTTTTCATGTAACTGATGCCTATTACAGTGTTGCCACACATTATTATTTATTAAAGCAGACGTAGCACAACAAAGTGATGGCTAAAATGTACAATGGAAAAAGAACCACTCACTCTAAGACAAACAAAATAAAACCAAATCAAACACTCAAAGATTTGGCATCAATACACAGAGGTCATTAATTGGAATTCTGGTTATAAGAGAAATTCTAATAAGACATTAAATATCATTTTCATCCAGTGAGATATTTAATCCTTTCCTGTTTGTAATCACACACCTACATGGGTATTATGACAAGCGATCAAAGGTAGCATGTACACTTTTCATAATGATTAAATAGGTCGACACAACAGGATTTCATGTCCCCAAAACAGCCTTTTCATCCCCTCAGTGGCAGACCATTAGATAAATGCTTACATAAAGGACCTTTTCTAAAAGCAATTGAAACAAGGAGGGAAAACTGCTGTGTGGCTATGTGGCTATAAGCCAGAGCTGGAGCTGCCTAATATCTGGCCTTCAACACAGTGAGTTCTACGGAGTCATTTAAACTGTATCTAACTATACAACTGATGCCAATCATAATTGCTATACAGCTCAATAGAGGTCCATAGCACCAGACCACACTGGTTTTCTTTCATCTGTAATGCAGATTTAGAAACACATTAAAATCACTGCAATGTTGAAGACAATCTGCCACAGCTCGTTTTTGTCTCTACAACAATTTATCATTCACATATTGCAAACATTAACAAGTGTGATGATGATATTGTGAATGAAAACAAAGTGAAAATCTGTAAAAACGTGTCTTCCTTTATGCCAGTGTGAGAGCTGGAGATAGCAACACAGCCACCATCTCCAAGTGATACTGAAAATGGTGAGAGGTTAAGGATGCTACATACAAGCAAAGCCTTAACACGGGTCTGCTCTCTCATGAGAGGGACCCTTTGTCCTGAGAGCTGAGCTGTTTAGTATTAGTATCAGCAGACAGATAGCACTGGTGATGAGGCAAAGGAGCCAGAATGAACACAGACCACCTTTGAAAAGTTTTCTTTTAGATCCACCACTCCAAATGCTTGTGTATAGCATGTTGTGCAGCATTGAGCTAAGCAACATGTACATCAAAACAGTGCTAATCTATTTTTGGAGTATGTTCTTTTATTCATGGTAGTGTTGCCAATTGAGAGAGGAATTTAGTTTAGTATTACTGATCTTTAACTGTTATGTAACCAAATATCCAACTAGTCTAAAAAGCAGAGAGCAAAGAGCAAAGTGAGATAGTGAGCAAGAGAGACCAAACTGATGTGGCATTATTTAGTACTTATTTGTTTTAAGCAACTAACCAAGGCAGATAAAGTAGCAGAAAAAATGACACAACAAACCAGGCTAACTGCTGGCATACTTTGACATAAATTGCATTCGTTGATCTTAGCTTCTTTGGAAACCAAGCTATTTAAAACTTTACAGCAAACCCATCACAAACAACATGCAAAAATGTAGTGATATTCTGCGAAACATGAGAAATAGTTTGAAAATAACTGTTGGATCAGTAAATCAATACCCACTGATAACAGATTACCAAAATGTCTTTCAAATGTAGCCTTATAGTCCCATTTAAAATAACATTTAACATGGGTCCACCTGTGTAGCAGTATGTGTTCAGTGAATGACAGGAGCTTGTTCCATCCTGTTTCTCAGAAATTACCTGAGGGGAAACATTCAGACTTGAGACTAATGTATGAGTACTGCAAGGAGAAAAAAGGATAAAGAAGATGAAAGAAATGGAGAGGGGGATGGTTCTCTGACAAACATCATGCCACTTCATTCTGTCTAAAAAAATAAGTGAACTGGTCCTATGGGCAAAGCAGCCAACGAATGACTCAGATGAAATGTGGACAGCGCTGGAGGCAACATTGATGCAGGCTTTCCTTCCCCATTTCAGATTCATTCTCCAGACTGAAATAACCTGTGAGGCATTTCTGTAGCTATTGAGGTTGTGCACTTACAGTATTCAACCCACTAGCTGGGTCAAATATGTTGGCCCTGGATATATAAATGTCTTCTTTTAATCAAAGCCACTGTGTTTAGCACTGGTGGGCATTAAAGTTTCCTAAATCTACGCAGACTGACATTAAACTGTATCTGTTGACATTGTATCCCAGCTGGGGTTGAGCTGCATGATATATACCTGAGATGATTAAGATTTGAAATTACAAAACATACGTACAATATTGTTGCTATTGTTGGGCTGGGCCATATGGCCAAAAAGGTTATTGCAATTTGATTGCAGTTTGAGCATTAACACTTGCCAAACCCATTACACAAATCTGAGACAGAACATTCAAAACTAATAATAAATAATAATAATAAAATCTAAGCTAACTAATCTAAAACTTAACTTGCGCAATGCGTACCTCTATTCCTGCGATGTGACTGTGTATGCTATGTAAGCAGAGAAATTAATTATACTGAACAAAGGAATATTATATAATTCTATGAGAATATCATTTTATATTTCACTATAAAATGATATGGTGATAGTTATAATTATCAATTTATCGCCAAGCCCTATAATATCGCATTGATGAATGTAGCTTTTGCTGAACTTCAGGAGTAGCAGATACACAATCTGGGGAACAGAGCTGTAAGCTATTTTGCAATGAACGAAACAAATGAAGAATTGAGAGCAACAACATGCTTAACATTTAGGGAACTAAGAAGTATAATTTGGGCTTTTAAAATGTAGCCCCAAAAAGCAGAACATCTAACATATTTAAAAAAAAAAATCAGTTTAGTCTAAATTACCCAGGCACCGAAAGGCACATCTCATCTCTAATGATGTCAATTAAGAGAAAAAAATCTGTGGTATTTCCCATTAAGGTTTAGACTGGAACTGAGCCATCTGGTAAAAAGCATGAGATTTTCCAACAAGACAGATGGCTGTTGAAATAAGAGGAAAAGTACAGTGCTTTTTCTTCTCATATGCAAATTTAATAAGAACTCATATTTAGCTCAGTGTTTCCTGAGCTGACCCCCACCCCCACCCCCCAAGGCCCCCTTGGTGAGATAAGAAGTCTTCAAAACTCCCCTCTCAAATCTCTTATTCAGGAAAAAAACAGCACTCATCCCCTGATAGAACAGTCGACTCATCCACATCAGCTGACTTTTATATCATAAATACGGGTGGTATATTATAACAGTATAAAATCAAGGTTCAAACAGTACATACTACCATAAAGCAGGCTTGTGAACTACCACATCCAAAGCACAAGGGATGAAAAGCCCCCCAGAGTAAAAATCTAGATGCGAGGAATATGACATTAAAACTATGTAGTGGGTGTTTAATTGTTAGTAGCAGCAGTTGTGGTGTAGTGTATTCTCTTGTTCCATTCTATACTCAGATAATTATTAATAGTATTCAAATCATGGTGACAATATTCATCTAATAAAGTGGGCAGCTGCCTGTGGAGCCAAAAAATGATTATTATTAAATATAAAGCTATGTGTCTATTACATTGAATCACACTGCCTGCATGTCAAGTCAAAGCAGCAGTCCATAAAACAATATCTTGTTTTGATCAGAGGCTGAGCTGTGCATTATCAAAAGGTTGTTTTAATCTAAGCATTTAGCATTACATATTTTCCTAGAAAATGCATAAGTATTAAGTATTCTAATATGCACTGTCACCTCTGCATCCTGCCCTTCTACGTCTATGACTCTAAACATAGGGATTATAATGATTGCATTTAAAACCAAAGAGAATCATTCTGTAGGAAAATTGCAGTATGTACTTCCTAATATCTTAGCTTTATCATCAAGGTCAGAGAATGACATAAAGGCTTTTCGTGCAACAGGAGTATAAGGCTTTGAATAAGCTTCTCATGCCTGAGGATATAGACAAGCCTGGGGTTTCACAGAGAACACTTTAAATAGTTCATAATGGCACAAAAAAACATGTAGCTTTTGCCTCTTTTTAATCAGTGTGCTTTCTGCAGTGTGACATTAACATTGCTTCTTTAAAGCACTTTGCTATCTCACAATCAGCCACAGCATTAAGGCCTAAAATTGTGTTGTTCTGTTGCCACACTTAACAACCATGCACACCATCACATGATGCAGCAGTGTGTTTTGAATTTTAGGCTATAGCCTGAACTAACTGATCTTTTTTCTTTTTAAAAGGTTGGTTTAAGGTTAAAAAATACATCAGCTATGTGTATGACAATGTAAAAAAACAACAGAAAAAGAAAATATTGATCGCATGATGAGATATAGCCTTAACTGCAGCTTGATTTGGGTGATGATTTTCTTTTTAAGAACAACATTACTGGCTGGAAGTGTTGCTGCTGGCGTCTTTTTCATTTAACATAAGGCGGATATGATAAATCACACAGGAAATAATACCTCTAGCAAGAAAATATTTGCTGGTATTTCATAATTATGAGTAATGAAGACAAGCCCTGACATCGAATGATCAAACAGTCACTTACTTTAAGAATTTCTCCACGCTTGAAACTAAGCTCATCATCGGCGGTTGCTTTGAAATCGTATTTGGCAATGGCCTCCATGGTCCTTGTTACTTGCTGGAAAACTGCTTGGTTGTAGCTCTCTGTTTTTAGGGACTGAATAAAAAATAAAAACAAGTATCCAGGCTTCTGTGGCTAGATGCTTTTCTCCGAGTCTCTCCTCCCGTCTATGACCCGCTCCTTTAGGGCTTAGACCTCACATAAAGGTCACAGTAAGGTACCTGCAAACAAGAAGCAATGTGATACTCAATCAAACTTAATAAGATGGTTTGTTTGAAAAGCAACGTTGATACTTAGGTAAATGTTTATGCTAAGAGGTGAATATTCTCATAGGAAAAAAAAAACCAAACAAAAACCCCACCGAAATATCCAATATCCAAAATCCAAAATATAGCACACAACTATGAATAGTCATCTCCAATGGCAAACCTGGTTCAGGCCTGTATGCTCTGTTTTCTGCTACTCTGGTCAACACAAGTTCACTACAATAAGTGTACAGTTCCTGGTTTCTTAACAGACAACCACCTGGCCCAACCAGGGGTAAGTCAATAGCCTACTTAAGCAGAGCTGACAGTGATATATTGGCTAAACCTGCAGTTGCTGAGTTAAATGGATAAACGCTACGTTATCCCATTAAGTTGTTTACTAATATGGTACCGTACAGCTCTGAGGGGTTCACACTAATACAACTCTGCGACTTATAAGACCATTAAACCTGACAGCCATCCAGATGACAGTAAAAGGGTGAACGAATGGTAAATTATCTGTAAATACAAAGTTTTATTGCTTTCAAAGCCATGTATCTTAGCTGAAACGGTATGAATATGACTGAAGCCATTGTTTACAGCAATACAAACAACCTAACCCATGACCACAATAACGTTACTAAATATTAACTAACAAAAAAACACATCTGTGTCAGAGCTAGTGAGACAAAGTAACGAAAAGGGAAGAAGTCCGAAGGGGGGCAGACCTAAATTTATTCTCCAGAAATTACCACCCTCTTATGACACCTTTCTGTCAAAATAATGTTAGCTTTCAACATCTGGCAACATGCAATTTTGATCATCGCACCGCGTTTTTGCCGTTTTCACGCGAGTTGAATCGATTCCGTTCCAGCAAACAGACTGCGCCCAGTGTTCTAGAACGCTGAAGCTAGCATGCCGGCTAACGGTCGGGTAACAATAACTACGATGCAGTATGATTATCAAACTTAATCCATCTAGTTTACCACAACGATTTACATTGACACTGCTTAAAACAAGTGGTCCAGTTTATAATAAACGCCAGCTGTTTATCAGCGCTCGAGGCCTACTAGCTAGCTTCACGTTGGCAAATGTGAAAAGGAAGAAAACACCTTTTTTTTCATAGCGCAAGCTGTTGTTGCTAGCTCGGTGGCACAGTTAGCCCAGCTAACGTTGCTGAACTTGACTAGCCTGCGTCGGGGAAGGAAACAGCATACAACTTTTATGTTAAGAGAAAGCGTCGGGAAAACTCACCACTCGAGATATTCCGTTTCAATACTGCCACCGTAACGAACAAAAACCTATCGTGTGACTATCCACTCCCTGTTTCCTCTAGAGAGGCAACAAACGGTGTACGTCTAGTGTCGCTTACACCCCGTCCTACGAGCCTAAATCTAGCTACTAGCATAAGGTTTGCGACGTTTATTTCCGCTTCCTTCCACAGTGTTGGGAGGGTCTGCCTGCTGTTGTGACTGGAGCTCCTCCCTGTCAGTCTGTTCCACTTGTCTGTCAAACCCACCACACAACTGTTGTGTCACCTACAACTGGATTTAATTATCCCTGATTATTACAAGTAGCCTATTACTCCTACTTATTAGAATTATTTCATATTACACACTATGTAGGCCTATGACATCTATCTATCTATCTATCTATCTATCTATCTATCTATCTATCTATCTATCTATCTATCTATCTATCTGCCCGTCTTTTCATTAAAATATTTCTGTGATCTGTTTACGTGTCTGATTTAGTGAGATGAAAATTATGTGGTTAAACTACGCAAATTAATCCATGTCAGTCATTAAATATTTAGTTAGGACAAAATAAGGCAAGGTTGGTGTGGGGCATAAGATATAATAAGCTAGATGTAGTTGAAGCATTGTAATATTTTAATATTTATGGCTGTGAAATAATGTAAAACTGTTGCCATAACAGTACTTGACTTGTGACTTTACTAATCAGGAGATAGATGTAGATCAGGCAAATGTCATAGGCCTATACTGAGACAGGTAAGGAATTGTGAGGAAAAGTGAGTGGTCTGATACTGTTTGCTGGTAATAAGATTCAAACGCCTGATGTTTTCGATCAATCAAAAGAGTATGATTGATAAAAAACGGGCCACAACCACCAGCTTTCACCAGACATTCCTCTGAGTCTTCTCATTAAAATGAGTCATTTATTACTGACAGAACGATTCGTTATTATCTATTTTTGTGCTTCGATATATCATAATGAAAGCAGCCAAAAATATGCACACACACGCGCACACACACACACACACACACACACACACACACATGTACAGTGATATAGACGATTTGCCCAAAAAGCCCCTGCATTACACTTCTTCACCTTCACATGTTATCAGCAGGGACTGTGTTAGTTGTTACTTTTATCCCACTATATAGGAGCCATAATCTGATAAATACTTCCTTTCTTTTCATTGCCTTTGACATCTGCTTTTAATTCTTAACTGTCCATCTGTGACGATTGAGACACTTTAATACCTTGACAATGCTGACACCTAGTGGAGTGTATTAGTCTGTATGAAAACAGTGTTGATGCATTTTAGAAGGACACTGTTCTAAAACTAACATGCGTGACAAAGTCAGTTCACATCAGAAAGAAACAGACTTTACAGGATAAATGTGTCACAAGAGCAATGTTAATACGAGAAATTAAGGTCCGTATCTTTTAGAAAATGTCACTGCAATCATTCAACAGAGGGCAATTTAGAAGGCAGCACATGGCCAATGATTTCTGCATATAACAGACACTAAATATTAATACCGGGCTGTATTTAAGATGAAAAGAGCCTGGGGCTTAAGAGGGAATCTTAAATCAAAAGAGAAAACTTGACCATCTCTCTCTCTCTCTCTCTCTCTCTCTCTCTCTCTCGTTCAGTTCCCACTCAGTGGCTATTTCCCGGTACTTCACTAATCTTATTTACTGTCAACATCAAGCTTTAGCTTACATTTGTTGTTTGTAGAAGAACACAAGCGAGAAACTATTGTATTATACGGATATGGACCACATCTACGTGCTGTCTCCTTCAGTTAAAGGGCCGTAGAATATGAGGTGTGTTTTCAGACTGACGCTCATTCTCTGACGCTGTGTTATTCTTTTTAGGCGCGTTAGTTGCCTCGTGCACTAATGTCTTTTAGGAGAGGAGTGTTGATTCCCTGCTATTAAATCTAATCTAAAAAACTAATATGTCAAGCTGTTTTTTGTCATACTATTTTTTAGAAATTATTTCGTACTCCTGTTCTCGTGCTATTTTATACCTATTTTGACATTATTTTATAAAATACCACAAAAAATATATTTGGGATGGACTTTGCCTACATGTCGAATTCTTCTTTTTCACCCCTCAGTCCCGAGACTCTAGAAGAAGGTAAGTTGTTTGTTTAGTCTGTTTTTCAGTCTATATATTGACAGATATAAAGAGAGACAATGGAATTTCACTGATCACAGGATGTTTATTGTAAAACGTTTGGTATAAAATTAACTTTAAACAAAAGATTTATCTGCAGTTGTTGTTGAGTAATATTTTATTATTTATTCATGTCAGTGATTGATGGTTGTGATCTTTTTCAAATACCATGACTTAAATATAAATGACAGCAAATAATATTTATAGAAAAAAAACCTGACATCAATATATAAGTGACTGACAGTAATCAATATATATCCTTTATGCCAGATCATGAGCAGTACAACAATGTGCTCATGCCCAGCATCATTTGCTGTTATTTGTTTCTTCGGAATCATTGGAAACTGTATAGTCATCTACACCATTGTGAAGAAAACCAAGCTCTGCTCCCAGCAAACGGTGCCAGACATATTTATCTTCAGCTTGTCCATCGCAGACCTCCTCTTTCTCCTTGGCATGCCTTTTCTCATTCACCAGCTGGTGGGTAATGGCTCCTGGTGCTTTGGTGGTACCATGTGCACTGTCATTACAGCGCTCGACTCCAACAGCCAGACTGTCAGCACATACATCCTGACTGTAATGACTCTGGATCGTTATCTGGCCACTGTGCATCCCATCCGCTTCAAACATGTCCGAACACCCTTCATGGCCGGGGCGGCAGTAGCACTGGTGTGGGTGTTTTCTTTGGTCTCCATCACCCCAGTGTGGATGTACACAGGACTCATGCGTCTCAAGGATGGCTCCGTTGGCTGCGCCCTCCTGCTGCCCAACCCTGCCACAGATACATACTGGTTCACCCTCTACCAGTTCTTCTTGGCCTTTGCTCTGCCTTTGGTGGTCATCTGTGGGGTCTTCTTCAAAATTCTCCAAAACATGTCAGCTACAGTTGCTCCACTGCCCCAGCGCAGCCTCAGGGTGCGGACAAGAAAGGTGACCTGTATGGCAGTGGCCATTTGCCTGGCATTCTTCATTTGCTGGGCCCCCTATTACATTCTGCAGCTGGCCCACCTGGGAGTGCAACGGCCCACCTTTGCTTTCCTGTATGCCTACAACATCGCCATCAGCCTGGGCTATGCCAACAGCTGCATCAACCCATTTATCTACATTATTTTAAGTGAAACATTTAAGAGGCGGTTCATCGTAGCTATCCGGCCGTCTCACAGGGTTTTCAGAGTTGCCCCCGCTCTGGCTGATGGCAGCATGAATCTGAGGATGGCAGTGGACAGCTCTCACCCCTCTCACTTGCAGTCATCGAGGGAACTGCTTCAAAACATTCTGCCTGTCACTGTGGCTGTGCACTGACATGGACAGTTAACTGGCCAATCCATGACCACCAGTGCCAACAAATCACCATCTGCCACTACTGACTCCTCTGATTCCCCCAACAAACACTTCTGTTTACATGGTGGAATACTGAAGAGAATTCCATTCCAAAAGTGACTCAACTACAGTATGTTTATGTGCCAAGTGGTTATATAATCTGTAACATTAGTTCATGTTCAAAGTGAGTTATCATCATATTTATTCATCCGTTTGACATGTAACATTTTTAGACGCAGCAGACTACAGAAAGTCACAAAATCAAGTCAGCTATTGAACAAATGTGGTGATTAATCATCATTGTACCTCTGTATTATTTTTTTGTGTGTGCATTTGGAATGGCTGAAAGCAATTTAATAATCTGAGCTAAAAGGAGACAATTATGTTTAAATCTGCAATCAGTATTGTTGGATAACAGAATCTATTGTGCATATCATCATTTGTATTGTACAGTTTGTCAGTGTTTGTGATTTTGACCCAGAAAGCCATGGTGCTAAGAGCCTGATCATCTTGTGAACAGCAAACATGTGGCTCTTGTATTTCACAGCAGAAATCATAGAATCCACTTGTATGACACGTAATCCACATTCACAGTTCTGCAGCTGCAGCTCGTCACTTTTTAAATGTAATGTTGTTATATTGTGGCAGGAAAAACCACAAGCATCTTTTAGCTGACTTTTTACTGCATCATTGGTTGCATATTAAAACATCTGCAATGTCAAAACAATGGTATTCGTTGGCAGTGGAGCACAATTAAAGCAACATAAACAGCTGCAGGCAGTGCACGTAGTGATTAGAATATAAAAGCTCTGCTTGTGGTGCTTTGAGGGTGCGCTGCTCCTTACACCCCCGTGACCGATGTGTTTTGATCTAAATCACTGACTAAATGTAGATTGTCTCCTGTGGGAGGTGATGGTCTATGGGCTCTGATTATGTTACACTGCTATCTCTGTAGATATCCAAGTCAGTCGTATTACTTATTACATTCAAAGTGATATTACAATGTATCTCTGTTGTGGCTTGTGATGCGGTGATGCAGGGGTTTGTCTTGTATTTAACTGGGCATCTTTACTATGATGTAACTGCTATAGAAATGTGCTCTGTGGCGTGTCTGTTGTAACCTGCTGTGTGTGTTTTAACTCTTCAGTCCTACTCCAGAAGTTACAGATGACTGGCTTTAACATGCTCAAAACAAAAAGACTCGCTGGCAGATTCAGTTTACTCTCAATAAAAAGTTGCGTTATGTGTGGAGTTTCAGTGTATCGTTGATTTTGGCTATATTTACAAACTCCTGTTTGCTGTGTAAGATTAAAAATGACATCTTGTTTCAATCTTGTTTATTGTTGTCAATAAAGTGTTGAATTTAACTGAAACATCTCCATTCAACTGTATGCAATATAATAGATCGAGACGGACACATTTAAACCAAGAATATTTGTTGTAACAATTTTCCTCAGCTGTTTCTTTGTTTCTTCAGCTTTTCACAGTAGGAAGACTTCCTGCTTATCCAAATGTCAGATGGTAGGAATCAAAGTATGCCCCATTATCTTGAAAAGAAAAGAACGCTGGAATAAAGCCAGGATTACATGGCATTTACATGATAATTCCTTAAACATAAGAAAAACCCCCACCTCACCCACCCCCCATCGGAAATAAGCAAGGTAATTACTTACCCTGAACCACCCTGGTGAGAGATTCTCTTTGGTGGTAATAGGACATAAATTCCTGATCTCAAAACTGTATTAAATCAATTTTAAAAAAAAGTTTTTATTTTAAAACTTTGTGGCTTTTTGAACTTGGAGGTTTTTTTTGTATATATTTTGCAAGTGAACATACAGACAGAGTATGCATTATGACTGCAAAATTCAATTGATATTTTGATACTTAAAGTAATTTACGAAATCAGATGTGAAGTATTTCTATCTGATGTAATGGTGCAGCCTTAAAAATACAGAAGAACAGATACAGAATATATATGTGATACTGTTATAAAACGTCAAGAAACTTGAATTAAACGGAAAAATATTTCCGATACTTATATCCGTTTAAGTGGTGATACGAAAGCACATGAATAGTTTATCTGCATCCTGTGGTGAAGCTTAACCATCCTGAAATAAAGTTTTACTCTTCCACAGTGCACAGTTTAACTAATTTGATACAATGTGCAGGACTTTGAGATATTTGCAGATAAATATCAGTGATTGTTGCTGTTTAAAATACTGAGATTTGAGTCTTCAGTTCACTTTCAGCTGTGTATTCTCTCAATTTTTAGCTGTAACTGTAAATGTTAATGTCACTACGAACCAAACAAGTCGACGAGTCTAAGTCATGACATATCCCTGAGCTGGGCTTTGATATTCACAGCCATAATAAAGTCATAATAAAAGGATACATGATAGTGTGAAGGCTCAAAGCAGTGATGTAAAGCAGTATGCATGACTGGAATAATGAACAGAGCCTCTGTTTTTGACTGGAAAGTCAGTCAAACAACTACAAAGAGACACATTATGAAAATTGAGACACACAAAGCAACTACAGATACACACATCTAAATCTCTTAACTCCTTTGTTTCTCTTCCTTGACGGTTAGTATAAATTTGATAAAAGAAATCAATAGGGGATGATGACTTTTGTGTGTTATCACCATTTTGAATATTTTGAACATTCATTGTATATCCACACGGTTTGTTGCACTTCCCTCAGTTTGCAATTTTCACCAATGTGTCTTCCTGTGATGAAGGATTGAGGATATGAATTTCTTGGCACAATTATGTGTTTCATTTTCATTGGCTCACACAATCTTCTCCCACTTTTAGATGCCAGCAAAAAGCAGTTGTTTCTGAGAACTGGTTTGCCAAAGTCAGTTTCATATTTAATATAGTCGAAACAGTTTGGGCCCATCCCAGATGATCAATAAACAGACAAATGCACAATCTTGCTCATCACTCACCATCACTCCATTACCGATCAGCCATCACTGTCAAGCCAAAATAATGGGAAAAAAAGCAGAGACACTCACCTTCTAGGATGTAACTTCATATAAAAGTGCATAAATGCAAAAATGTATGGAAATGACCTAAACCTCTTAAAACAATGAAATAATTATAAACAATTATTGCATTTAGTGTGACAGTTGCAGAACATCATCCCATGACTGAAATAGAAGATTACTCTGGGGCTCTATTATGAACACCTTCCCTTTGAATGATGACATCCTTGATGATGATGAGTGCTGTGTGAACAGCAGTAATGGCCTCAGGATAACAAAACACCACCACCAACCATGACACCAATCTCTGCATGAGCCACAACAGCAATTACACTTGCTATAATAAACTTGTTCCAAAGGCAGGCACCAACCTCCAGTTCTCACAGCATCCTGATGACTGCTGTATCATGCTGACTATATTCAGAGCACACGCGTGTTTGTGTAGCCATTAAGAAACTAATCTCACACTGTGTTACCTTCCCTGCCAAATGATGTGTGGATGTTAAAAAGATGAGTAAAATGTAAACTCTAATCAGTGTTGTTAAATGCCAAATGGAGCTTCCTACAGGCTTAATGGTTCAGTTTGGCACACAGCCATTGTACATGTGCATTCTATACTGGAGCGGCTGACTGCATGATTATCTGCAGCAACAGCCTACAAATGATTATATTTTACTAAGTATTAGTAGTAAGTGTTTTCGCGTCATAATGGTGATTGCTTTGTGAGCTAAGATAACTGGGGAAATTGAAACAATTGCAGATGAACTGAGTAGTTTTTACACTGCAGACAAAGTTGCTAATTTCATTTCTGTTGCAGAGCTGTCAATGATAATAGGAAGGAGAATCAGTGAGAATGTATTCCTTACGCAATAAATTATTCATATTTATGGAAATGTTCAACATTCTAACACTGGACAGTTTGCTAATTTATCTGGATAGTGGTATCTTTCAGCATGACCTGAGTAAGTTAAGCACTCACTAACTGTATACTGCAGTACAAATGTATTTGATTTAATTTTAGATACACAACTACAGATCTTCACTGGGGCACATACCGATGGGAAGGAAATGAGGCATATACAGATTATGGAAAAGTTACCAGTAGCATCATAATCATGTCATTTATATATGTCAGGATATCCTTATTACAAGGAAAAGGAAAAAAAAAACATTGATAAGAATAGGCACACAAGTGTAATTCACAGGAGCGATGCACAAACAGGTCACAAAAGATATAATAAATATATAAAAACACTAATGTTATTTAAGTTATTAGGTGGGTGCCATGGGTTAAGAAGACCATAGGGGGTATTTGCCTGAGGAAGACCACAGCCCTATTTAACAAAATTATAGGGAGCTGTGATTCCAGTGTGCCTACCGATTTTTTGTATCCAACATCTGTTTGAGTAAAATTTGGTGCGAGGTGAGACAATCTTGTTGCAGTAAAAAATGTTTCCAGGGTACCCTCAAGTGCCAGTGCAAGAAATGTGGTGTGAAACACTTATGCTCTGAAATCGAGTTAAGTGCCCTTGATAACAACCTTTCTTTGCCATAGATACTGAATACATTCTCATACATCATTCATTCAGACACCATGGCTACATGTCAAACAGTACTCTGGGCTCACTTCACTGTGTCCCAGGGAAACAAGCCTTTATCTGGAGCTCTGGAGTGCTGCTATTCTTGAGCACCTTGATTCACTCAGAAGAAGCAAACCTGTTTTGAATCCTAGATAATACCATCGCTGCTTGATGTGAGCCGGAGATAAAAATGAGGAGACGCCCAGGCTGCCATAAATCATTCAGCTACACTGAGTTCATTTGTGAGAAATGCTGTGTTTAATTTGCAATCCATAAAACTTGCAGTACATTAAGCAGACATTATAGACAGTCCAGTACAGGGACTCTCGTGTGTTGTGTCCAATTCAACCCCACTCACTGTATGTAGTAATCTGACTTATACAGTAACCTGAAACATACAATTTTAATCTGGTACTTAAATTACATAATTACACATCAGGTACAAAATGTAGACTTTTAAAAAAGTTAATAATAAAATATAATCTAGCCATATTTCCAAGGTAATGTCTCAGAAACATCCTTCACTTACTATCATTTCATTTTGGTAAAGAGTGTAGTTAAACAGTAATGTTAAATGACATGACAGGAAACGTGAATACAGTTACAGTGTAGGCAACCAGTCTGGACTCTCGCTTTTCTATTCCCTAATAATCTCCTGTGACAAATTTACAATGCATAAATTACCAAATTAGAAACAAATGTGAAAATAAAGGAAAATTATTATTGACTTTGCTCCTTTGGAGTTTTACTCCTCTTCCTCCTCCAGCAGAAAAAGCAGAAATGGTGCAGAAACAGAAACTATGGTTATGACTGATGAGTGTGAATTAAATACACATTATATGTGCTGACTCCGTCTGTGGTGGTTACTTTATTACAGTGTGAATGTGACAAAGCATGGCTCCAATTAGGACACCTCTCCTGTGACTGCAGAGAAAGAATAATATATGCGTATGTGTCTATGTATGTATGTGTGTGTGTGTGTTCAATCTGAAATGAGAAAACGGCTTCAAAATGAGCTTTGCTTTTGCATCTAGTCCTGTTAAAGTTCACATCCAACATCAGTGAAAGACACAGAAATGTACATTCTCACATACACTGGAGCTGAGCAGAGGTTGAAATACAAAGTCCTTCTTATACAGGCTGCTGGAGTAGTACTTTGTTTTGTCAGAGCAGTCCCACTGGCTGTTCTCTGATGTAGCCAAAAACCTTTATCATCCCTCCACAGTCTGAATCTGATCAAAAACCACAGCTTAAAGTAATTATATGGGAAGGGCTATTCACAATTTCATGTTAACACATAAAAATTGTTAGAATTAAAAATAAAAAAAATATTTGGAGATGCTGCTTATATATTTCATCTGTACATCCACAAACATCCCACAGTTTATTTATCTGTTGGCGACAAGATGTAGATTAATTGTGAAACAAAAAAGAACTGGAGAGAAATCAGTCTCAGTAATGGTGCCAAATATGTTATTATGTGTTTCACAGTCTACAAATAAAAACAAGATTTGCAAACGTGTCTGACCATTTCTGTGTAATTAATTGTGTTTACAAATAAACTGTCTGACTCACAAACAAACAGAAATAAAACACAAATAAATACATCATAACTGAACAAATAAATACATCACAACTTTATTAATCTAACTCAGTTTGAAGCTGCCTGTGCATGTAAATATCTAAAAATAAGTTCTTTTGCATTTATTGATAGATTATCAAGTGAGTGTGTGTGTATGGGTCACATGAAACATTTGGTTTGGGTTATATTTGCGTTTTAAGACTCTTAACTCACAAATGTATGCTACATTTAAGTCCTGCTAGAAAACTTGAACATCTGTCTTTTCGGCGCATTCATGTGTAACATTAAAATAGGAATTTTTCTTTTGATAGTTGCAAATATATATATATTTTTTAATAGCTCATCACCCTTTGATCAGACAATTATTGACTAAGTAACGTTGAGTGGTTTTAACTTTTGCAACCTCAAATTCACTGACTGACTGACTGACTTGTATGTATTTGTATGTATTTATTTGGCGTATTGTTTTACATTTGCTCAATTGTTTAGCATTTGTTTGTTTGGAAAATATATATTTGTGAACACCACTGATAACATATACATACACATTTGCAAATCTTGTCACAGATTTTTCATCATAGTTGTGACTAATTTCTCTCCACGCAAAACAGCTTTTTGCCAATTTTGGTATAGTCTAACTGCTTCTAAATTAGCAAGGTAGCTTAGCATGTAAGCTCTGGTCATGTAGAGACATATAGAAACTTAAAAAAAAGAAAAAAAAGAAAGTGCATTGGTAAGAGGAAAAAAAGAAACTGATCACACGTGACGAAGCAATGATGCATGTTGTTATAGCAGCCAATTTACAGTGCAGGTGTTAGTACTTTCTGCAGTGTTTAAGAACAATTTTACATGTTTTAGCCCATTATCTCTAAACTGTAAATGCTGAAAAGATTCCAGTGTTTACCACCTTAACAAACCAAATTATAAACAGATCATCCAAACATTTTTTGATGAAAGCCTATGTATAATGGACTAAAAACATGTAAAGTCACCAAATCACCCTCTGCTTATCAAATCTTGATCATAAACTCCAAAATAAAACCATACATTAACAGTAGACTGCTTTGTAAAACAAAACAAGGGGAAGAAATCACATTACAGCAGTTTCTCTCTTCAGTAAATTCAACTCTGCATAGATTTAGTTTAAGACACACACAGGTAAGAACTTATAACAGTACTATGAAGGGGAGAGAAGATATACTTTGTTTCCAGCGATGCCTCCTGCCGGGAGCTTCTCTGTGTGCCGAGCGTAGAGATCAGAGGTCCTAGCGTTCAAATGTCATTCTGGGCTGTCACAGAGGCACTTATAATGAAAAAAACAAAAACAAAACAAAAACAAAGAAATCAGTCACATGGTAACCAGTCAGTGAAGCAATCGCTATGATTGATATTAATGATAATAATAAAACAGACTTAAGTCTACACTTTGATAATTGAAAACTGAGGCTGCATTTACTACAAAGTCTTCCACTTATTTAGTAAGACTGAGCTGTCTGCACTGTCAATTACTGCATTTCCTATCACAGCAGCAGGGAAGCTTCCAAATCAAATCCTGTTTACATCATCATTATTTTTCTGTTTACCAGTGAAGACGCCTGCTGACACCAGACACGCAATCTCAACCTTGAGCTTTCATTTGTTTCTATTTGTGCTTGTTTGACACTAGCCAAACAGAAAAAGTCTCAACAGCTCTTACAGTCCTGTATCTAGCATAGTAATCTAGCTAAGCGTGCACTGCAGGTTCAAAAACAGTCCTCAGGGACAGGTCTGTTCCTACCCAGGGAGGTGGTACTATATCGTGTCCGCTGCAGAGTGGCGTAGCTGGGCTTGTCTGACAGCAGGATGCGGTGGGCAGGAGGAACCACTATTTCGCCATTCCTCTGCAGGGAGGCACACCTGCGAAATGTCAAGTCCAGCTTTGTCTGGATGTTGCTGGAGCTGTGAGCGCGCTGTATGTCCACAGGGTCGTGATTTCCAGCCTTTCCGTTCAATAGTTGTACTTTGCAGTTATGGTTGTCACAGCTGGGGATGACACCAGCCTTCCTCTCTTCGAGTACCACTGTGGTCAACATCCCATTGGAGAGGGACAGTTTGGCTAAATTACTGCTTGCCAGCTTCTCCAGTTGTCCGTGGCCATCCATACGCCTATCATGCCCCTTTACTGGTGACCTAGGAATGTCTTTCTTCATGAAACCAGGTTTGAAAAAAGACAAGAGGCTGTCGTGGCTGCGACCTTCCTGTCCCCTCTGCCCTCTCCTGTCCTCAGGGTGAATGACCATCTGTAACAAGTCTTTTTGTGCCCTGGGGGGCACCCCTGTCTGGACCTTGGTTCTTCTCAGGGTGGAGTCTCTGCTAGGAGGTGCACTGTGACTTATATGACCCCCTAGAATGGCTCCTCTCTGCAGCTGGAGGTCCAGGGTCCTGCCCTGGTCCTGCCTCGCTCTCTTAGATGACCTCTGCCTCAGAGAACCATCATCTCTGGCTTTGATGTTGCTGCTGCTACTGACTCCCTGGCTGATGTTTCTCTCCGCACAAGGTCTGCTTTGTCCCTCTGGTATTTTAGGGGAGTAACAAGTGTCAGAGCTGGGTCTGTCTGTACAGCTAAGGCTGCTGCCACTAGGTGAGCTGCAGTCCTGTCCTACATCAAAGGCTCTTCCCTGGGCAGTCCTTTGTGGTGGCGTGGCCACCAGTGTAATGATAGGGTCTTTGGTACATCGTGGCCGGCGCCCAGACTCCAGGTACTCCACCAGCTCTCCAGGCTGGGCCTGGGCTGGGTGTTTAATGCGGTCCTTGGAGCCAAAGGACCACCGTAGTGGCAGAACTTTGCCCAGAGTCTCCTTGGGCTTAGTTGGTGATCTCATGCTGACACTCCTGCCTTGGGTCCCACGGACAAATGGCTTAGCTTCAAACCCATCTGTGGGAAAATACATGGTATGACACATAACATACTACAGTGTGCTTATGTTTTCAAACAGATTTATCATTGTTTGCTAGTGAATTATTATTAATATTGTATGCAAATATATAAAATACAGAGACATTAAAATGAGTTCAATGTTCAGGATGAAATATTTCAGAACTTATAGAAATTTACTCTAATGCAACAATAGAGACCAACAGATTACATCAAATTAACCAACACGTGTTTGGAATTAACTGGTAATATTGTAACAACATATCAGTAAAAAAATACACATTTCAAAGCACTGGACTTTGATTAACCAAGTTACAATTCTAAAGAGTTCAATGAAACCAAACTGTACTTTTAATTTTATTTATAGTCAGAATTTCTCCAGCAGTAGCCATTCAATGTATTTAAATTCTCTAATTATCTCTCTTAAAAGCAGTTTTCATCATTAATAGCAGAGTCCGCCATTGTTGCACTGGATTCAAATTGCCTACATGTGAGGGATTCACAGGAAATGATACATGTATGTAATCCTGTGTTACTATTTGTAATTTTATCTGATTGACATCAGCCTCACACTCCTCCTAACAACAGTTATCTTTACTGTGCTCTGCTGTTATGTGGAAACTCCCACCATGTGCAACATAAAATCAGATCAAGGTTATGATTATTAGTGACTGATTTCTTTATTAAAACAACATAAGTTTGTTTGGCTGGGCCATTAAGAGATAAACCAGTTGTTACTTTCTGACGAGTAAACAGCATTTTCTGTTATCAACGTAATGTTGCCGAATCAACCAGGATTGGAGTCTTATAAATTATAATTTTAAAATACTTGCTTTGCTTATACAAAACAATGTGTGTTTTGTATGTGCAGCAGTGTCAAGACAGTCAAAACATACTATATGCACTGCTACAGGTACCCACTTGTTTCCACTGTTTTGGGAGGCTCATCTCCAAACACTGGCAGCTCAGGAGAATCTGGGGCCTGTGTGGGCCCTGGGGGTCCGGGGATTGGTCCTCCTGACACCACACTGCCCCTCTTACTTCCCCCTGTTAGCCGGACCAGCCAATGGTCAGAGGTGGATGAGCTGGTGGAACCTGCAAAAGAAGTAAATAAGACAATGGAGCTATTTTTGCATATCATATCATGGGTAGTCATAAACATGCAAACCAAGAGAAGGCTCCTACAAAAGTCAGGGTGACAGAGAGCAAACAACCCACACTGCAAAATGATAAGGTATCATCAGCGTTTCATTTCCACCCACCCCTGAATACTCTCATTATACTGAAACCATGAAGATGAATGCTTCTCTGACTCCAGGTAATGGAGACAGCAACAGCCTTTCTCTGCAGTCTCTACAGTCTCTGCAAATCTTCATTTACTGCCTAAAAACAATTACAGTAGAGCATACTGAAAGTGTACACTGATGCCCCTGAGAAGCAGTACATCAAACTAATCTGGCAGACTGAAATTGTAGTAGAATAATAACAGATCTTGGCAGGGAAATCTGTAAATAATGATGATGTGAGGTGTTATGACACTCCCACCTTTGCTCCATTAGTTCTATATTTTATCAGCAGTATGTGAGGCAGTTTCCACCAGACTGTTCTCAACAGAGCAAGCTCCTACAGAGAATCTGAAAGGACTAACCAGTGACTGAGGAACTGGCAGACCAGGGAGGGATGGTGTTTCTTCTCTGATAGAAGAGGATGTAGGCTCCACGTGTGCACACCTCCCCTTCTGGAACCGGCTCAGCACTGCTGTCATCATAGCTGTACCACTGGCCATCAACTGAGTTCCTGCAGAAGGCTATAGTCACAATAACAAAGGAAAGAGATGAACTGTCTGTGTGACTGAAGTAAATGACAGAAAATGTGGCCATGTGACAAGGACACTAAAAACATGTCTCTTTTATGGGGTACCCCAGGGGTCTCTACCCTGGGTCCATTTTAATTCACTATCTACATGCTGAGGCAAATCATACATAATATTGATTTTCTTTGCTTTGCAAATGACGAGAAGATGATGTACAACTGTATGTCCAATTACAGCTTGGTGCCTCTGATCTTTTATTACATCCTATCTTTCCTGCAGTTGAATGATTCCAAATTAGGTGTAATTATTATGGCCTTTATAAGCATTAGCTTTAACACCCTCGCATCTAGTCTGAGTGCCTTATAATGGTGAAAAAGAGGTCTGTTATACAGGCCTACTTTTCTGAGTTGGTTTTTAATGCTAAGGTGAGTAAAATGGTGCGGTCCTATTTTGATCGCCTGAGAAATTTAAATAAGATTAGACAGTTCCTTTCATTCGCAGTTCTAGAGAAGGTCATCCTGCCAGGCTTTTAACACATTCTAATAGAGGCAACCACATCAGACTAATCCTAACTGCCCTTCATTGAGTACTTGACAGTTTTAGAGTTGATTCTAGCATTTTATTGCTTGTTTTTACAGTCTTACAAAGTTCAGGCTCCTGCTTATATCTGTGATCTTCTGACCCCCCAGTGAACATCATTGATGCTTGAGATCCTGTGACAGGGTCCTCCCAGTGGTTTCAAAATCTCACACTGTCACTAAGGGCAACTACAGAAGCTGAGTCTCTTTTAAATCTGTTCTTGAAACTAATTTTATCATCATGGCTTTGTCTTAATTGCTGGAATTTGATGTCATTTGTTTGTGTATCTTTCATGTTTTGGATTTTAATTATTTATTCTTTTGATTTTACACTCTTCATACCTGTGTAATGTCCACCATGCATTCCTCCATGGTGGTTACACACAGCATACAGATCGTACAGGAAGTCAGGGGGAGCCAAGTCGGGTCGTCGGGACTGCTTCCACCCAGGCTGGAGGGAGACCTGATGGGCGCCGTGGTTGCGGTTCACCATGTGAGGCGTCATGTCCAGGCCCGCCAGAGGGAAATGCACGAACGTGGTGAGCTTGTTCCTCCGCTCTCCCACCTGCCTGAAGCGCTTCAGGTGCAGGATGAGGATGTCCGGCAGTGTCCACAGGCTCATCTTCACCATCCCCTGCTGCAGCTGCTTACAGTGCGGGCACTTCCAGGCGTCATCTGGGGCAAGCTGGTGGGGGAGAGAGGAAGAGAGTGGGAGACTAGCAGAGAAGAAGAAAACATTGACTTTTGTCAGCCTAAAAAGTCAGCCCTCCTCTACTCCACCTTTTCTTGAAAAATCTAGTTGAGCCTCCTTTGTTTTTCTTACTCCCCTTACTCATGCTCTTGGAAATGATGAGTGACTGAACCTTAGAAATTCACAGTCCATTTGCAAAAGCCATAATAAGCTTCACTTGGAACAGGAAGTACATTTTAAAGCTGTTGCCATGGTTACTACTTTTGTGCACTTTTCCCACATCCGTCTGTTTACCATCTTGAATACTGGGCAGCAGTGAGTCTTTGCATTTAATAAGGTCATTCTTTTAAAGTTTACAGTGAAGTGCTTAAGATTCTCTAGTTCTTAGAAAACATCCTGGTTCTTCTGTCAGAGGCGTCATCCGTGAATCACAAGTGAGAAAAAACTCATACTGTATGCCCACAGTGAGCGGGTATTTTATCATATTGTGTGAGTGTGTGTGTGTGTGTGTATGTGGGAATGAAGACCTCTGGAAGCAACCATAGAGAAAAAAGAGGGCAAGAAGTATGATGATATTAATATTTTGTCTTCATCCTTTATGGCAATGATGAAGAGATTAACACGTAACAGTCTCACTACTGAGCCAAAATATGACAGATTTCCCTCAGATGTCTCATTTACAAGCTAGTGAGAGAAATGCTAATATTGTGACTGCAATATCTATGATTGACATTAATAATAATTAGCAAAGTGAGCGACTGAAGTTTGCTCATTTAGACAGTAATTCTGATTAATTGGCTCATCAAGAGCAACAGTTGCCAGGGCATGGACTGACAGCAGTGTCTCCCTCATGTCTGCAGCGCCACTGTGTGGTCACACCAGGTAACAACAGCAGCTTTATCACACCAAGTTGCACACAATCTTCACAGCAGCAGTCAATGTGGACTGTGGATAACACCTCATTGCATATTTATGGTATCTATGGTGTCATCAGTATCTTGGCACTAGAGTGAATCATGAAATGTGTATGAAGTGTTTATGTTTTTGGACTGTTTGAAGAGCTTGGCAAAGTGAACACAGAACAGAGAAATGTATGTAACCAACTGTAAAAAAGAATGTAATAATGTAATATGCTCTTTGTGATAAGGTTCTGGTTACTGGTTTTGTTTACTGTACATGAGCTGCTAATTTGTAGAGGTACGCTGCTTCTAATACCTATAACTGCTCAGACTCTGCACCCAACAGAGTGTAAGGTAATAAATAATAACTTATGTGTAATGATTTTTAAAGGATATAAGCAATTTACAACAGGGTTGGAAATTATAAATTGAAGAAGAAGTCATAATATCTGCATAACATACAACTAACTAAATAACTAATAGAACTAAAGGGAAACTGTTATTATTGCAAAATGAACCAAAATATACTAAAATAGCAACACTGACTGTCTTGTCTAGCAGTGACTGACTGCTGATTTTTGATGATCAGCACTGAAACAAATGGAGAGGTTTACACAACAACTGTTTGTAGCTGAATAACACTCCACATGGTGGCAATAGCCTACTTAAAACCTGTCTAACTCTAGCCATTTATTGCCCACTGTGCAGGCTCAGGAGAGTATGTGCACACACTCCACATATACACATATATTTCAAATATATTTATAATTTGTTTGTATGATTTTTTTTATTTGTCTTCATTTCGACAAAACTTCTCCCTTTATATACAGTCATCTTTTACCTGTGCTATTTTTATTTCTTGGAAAGTATCAAATATGCCATATTAACTGTGTTTAGTATCAGTATTACATAAAAACACAACGAACGAATGTTCTACATAAATTAAATAAAGAAAAATCAAGAAAAACTAAATCTATTGAGAACATGTCCAAACTTACATTAACTAAAGATCATAATAACAGTATTTCATGACTATATGTTTCATGATTTTTTTGTTTGTTTGTCTTTTGTTTTGTTTCAACATCCATTGTGTATATTGTATGCATACATTTATTACCATTTAACACTATTCCTGTTTAGAAATCTGTTCTGGAGACTATGGCTTACAGTTGTTCTAAAATAAAATACTTAATCAATAATCATTGCTGCTGCAGAAAGGCAAAACTGTTGCATCCATATTGTGCAAAATACACAACAGCAGTTGATGGTTCAGATAAGGAATTTATATCCACAGTATCTTATAAGAGGAGATTAGGTGGGGATTCAGGAGGCTCAGTGTCACAGCACATGGCTGTTAATGGTTGTTGCAGGGTAGCAGATCTCTATAATAACAGACAGACTACCTGTTCCTCTTTGGTGTAGAGCTGGAAGCACTCATCCAAGGTGCAGCTGTACTGTTGGACGTGCTGCTGCTGCTGATTTCTCACACTCTCTGCATCTTTCACCACCTCCTCCTGAATGTTACCAAACAGGCTGTTGCCCAGGACACAAAGGGGAGACATATAACATGCAGAGAGTAGATTTATGTCAGGTTAATAGAGAAACACACTAGAGTAAATGTGTGGTGGACTGTATCAAACGCACTGACCAGTCTTTGATTCTGTGCTCCCACTCGATGATGAGCTTCACATGTGGAGGTCCTCCTGAGCCGCACAGCTTCAGAGCTCTAAAAGACACAAGGACAAAATTAGCTGCACTTTGAAACTGAGAGACATTTACAGTACATTTATAGAATAGCAACTTCATCATCTGAAATGCATTTGTATTGGTACTTTTTAACCACTAGGTGTCAGCATTGCTACATCACTTAACAAAGCAAAAGGCTTGATACATGGGCACAGAGAGAGAAATGACATGTAAGATAAGCATCATCAGGCAACACTGGATGATATTTACTTGATGATGATGGTGGTGGTGTCTTATTGTGTGTGTGTGTGTGTGTGTGTGTGTGTGTGTGTGTGTGAGTGAGAGAGAGAGAGAGAGAGAGAGAGAGAGAGAGAGAGACTATGCGGGATTTAGTTGAGGATGTTTAAAGAAGACAACATAACTTACAATACAAAGGTCAACTCTACAGACAGTTGGCTGTACTGTTACAGAAACCATAACTTAACACAGTTCACAGAGGAGCTTCAAAACGTTAACAGTGAATTGACAAAATAATCTTAACTCAGGGTCCATTTACTAGCTTTTTTCCCCAGGGTTCCCAACCACATAACACAATCTTCATGAGATCTAATTATAAGATTATTTTGTGAAACTACTGTATCCAGTTTCAAGAGCGCATGTTCATGCTCATTAAGAGTTTTTTGGGGGTGCTATTTGGCACTCTGGACAAAATTAGGGACTGTACAACAAGCAAAGCTCAACTTAAAATCTTGCAGGGAGCACTTCAAAGACACTTTGAAAGAAAACTGTTGATGCAAAGTTAAAGATTGGGATTTACCAAAGGGCTTCATGCCTATTTAGGTCTGTTTTCACTGAACTGTGATATATGTGACACTATTCACTTTGAGAAGAGTCTGCAGCCATGGTAGCAGCTCGGTGAGGCTGTACTTGGACACGGCAGTGCTTTGAAGCTAACTGTAAATGTCAGTCTCGCAGTGACAGCGCCAACATCCTTATATCCAGCAGGTTTACCATTGTAGTTTAGCATGTAAACATGCTAACATTTGCATCCAATAGTTGTTAAAACATTTCATGAAAACCACAAATATCAACCTCATGGTGGTGCTAAAGTAAAAGTCATAGGATTCATTTTATATATATAGGATTCATTCTCTGGAGACCATGAATGTCTGTGCAAAATGTTATGCCAATGCTATGCCAATCCATCTGATAGCTGCAGAGGTATTTCAGTTGAGACCAAAGTGGTGAATCATGGCTTAAAAAATGCAAGATGTAACAAGTCAGTTTGTCAGTACATATTAGTCGTATGTCCTGTGTAAGAAACACAGTAATGTACATGACAATTAGACACAGACCAGACAGTTTACAGAGGCTGACAGGAGTGAACAAAGTACACTAAAACACTCGCACTGCTACATTCTTGTGCTGTTTGATGTGGGTTGACTTGGGGACAGAGCATATTTCTAAATCATTTGAGTTCAAACACTATCATTACATTAGTTTCTAGGATACAGTGTGCTGCACATTTGCATTTCAAAAGATTTCAAAGGCATTTGCCCCCATCAACACCATTCAACGAATGAATGAACTGTTCTTAGCGACTACACAAATGGAAGTCCTTTCAAGACTTTGCCAAAATGCCCCTTTGAAACAGCAATTCACTTCTGGCAAGTGAAAGGCATCAGACATGCATTAATGAAAAGGAATAAAATGTCTGCGCAGTTGCTGTTCAGTTGCTGCTGTAAAACCATGTCTAACCTTTATAGCTGGTATGATACATAATGGAAAGAAGGTGAGAAATCAACATTTGACTAGACCATTTTACAGACAATGTCACTCAAGAAAAAATGCTGGACTTTTAACAGTCGTACTAATGTGTAACGTGTTGTTCTGTCAAAATGTTTTCAGAATCTGGCTGCCTGCCTGTAGTTCTCAAGAAACACTTTATTAGATTAGATTAGAGCAGATTTAAATTGCATTAAAATTGATTACATTAGATCAAATTTGGAACATTGGGTCATTTGAGTGTTGAAATGTTTGAGCAGAATACCAGTAATTCCACAACAAAAGAACACATTTAGAGTAATCTAATAATCCTGTGGTCTAAAAATAGGAGAATGCAGTGTTCAGACAGCCAGTCAGAGAAAAAGATAACAGTCACTCTGGGCTGCATGCTTACTGTGTGCACACCTGCAGAAATGTTCTTCTTGCCAGCACATACATGGAAAAAGTATGTGTTGAGTATCTACTCCAGGGAAGTGTCCAAAAAACATTCTTGTCAGGAAACACTTGAATCAGAAGATGAAGGACCTTTTATTGCATGAGTGGTTATTCACTTTTATTTGGCATAACAGGCTCTGCAACTGTGGGTGCTTCCCAAAGCTGCAGCAAAGGATTCAGGATTCAGCAGGAAGCACAATCAACACCCCGAGAACTGTGCAGAGCAAAAGCCAATTCGAGTTTTAAAAAATGCCAGTTATAGGTATGGTGAGCTCTGGCGACAGAGGGAAAATCAATTAACACGTTCAGAACAGCAGCATGTTACAGGACTTGTTTGGATGTGTTTAGAGACCATGAGAGGCAACTCATGCTGATTGTGTGCGTGTGTATGTGTGACGTCAATCCTCTACCAGGATTAACTTGATGTTTTGTGCATTTTCGACACCCTCACCTGTCGACAGCAGGGTGGTAGAGGGGCCGTCCATCCTGAGGTGACAGGTAGCTGTAAAATGCTGATCCTCCCACCACGCGGATGTTGAACAGCACTCTGGTATTCTGAAAGGGGAGCACAACAAAAAGCAAGTAACACCATGGACAGCAGGGATATTGTAATGCTTTGGTGCAACATGTATATATTGTCAACAGTTTGACTAACAAATCAGCACTCATGAAACAAACAAAAATAATAATACAAATACTACTACTACTACTACTACTACTACTACTACTATTACTAATAATAATAATAATAATAATAATTCAACTTTCAGTTTTTCCAGACTAAAATACCTCAACAACTATTAAATGGATTGTCAGGAAATTTTGACATTCGTGGTTCCCAGAGGATGAATCTCTCTGCCTTCGGCCATGTCCAGACTCCCTCTGATGCTACAGGCATGCATTTTAAGCTTTTCATGAAATTTCTTAACAATCACTGTATTGATTGGCATGATTGGCATTGATGGCATGATTTGATTCAGACATTAATGCCCCCCCCCCTCAGGTAAACTGTAAAAACTTTGCAGATGCTGTAACTTTTCATCTAGTGCCACCACCTCTTCAGTACCAGTTTTTATCAGTACCAGTACCAGGACTAATGATATTCCCATCACCTCACCTTTGTGTCTACTGCCAATTAGCAAATGTTAGCATGTTAGTATTTACCTCAAACCATTGCTGTGTTTAAGTACACCCTCACAGAGCAGCTTATATGGCCATAGCGTATTAGTCTTGTTGAGGTCTAAAATGAGCACAGCCACCACACACTGATTCACCACAACAAATTATGAGAAAAGCCACTGCTTATAACTATGTGTTATTCACCCATAACTATTGTGAAAGGCTTTCATATGGGAAAATGAGAACACATAGCTCAGAATTCTGAAGAAGCAGCCTGCAGCATTAACATTTCTCATGATTTCTACTGTGATGAGGCACGATGACTGCACAGTTTGGAGACTTCAGGCCATAAAAATGTGGATTTAAATTACTTTATGAATCTGATATGTGTGTGCAGAATACATTTCACATGGTTTGTTTAATGGCTGATATGTCTCTTTTTTAAATTTTTGATGAAAGCAGAGGAGGTGCAGTTTTCTAGACAGCGACTAAAGGTGTTTTATACAGACTCTGGCACAATCACACAAGCATTTTTACAGACTACCAACAGCCATTATTTTACCATCATTCTCTTTCTCAACAGATACAACAACCTCTGTCTTCCCATCATTTAACCTGGCAGGACTTAATTATCAAAAGAAACAGTTTGAGTGATTGGTTTCTGCAGCAAGAAATAAATAATTATAAACAAATAATTATTTCAGACTTTAAAGCAACAGCATCACATGAAGTGGGGAAGTTCTTTCTCATATTTATTGTCCCCTTCGATGAAAGGGAGCAACTAAGGATTAGATTGGATCAGTCAGCTGTTCAGCTTTCTATGGCACATGATAATAAGGGCAAAAGCTTCAGATTTTCTGTGGAGGGCTTGTGCCCTAGCAAATGAACCATCATTAATACTTAGGGCCCTATTTTCATGAAACCAGTGGCGTGGTGCAGTCAAATGGCAAATGTGCCCAGGGCACTGCCCACTGCCCACTTTGGTATTTTTGTAGCCAGGCAGGCCTGGCACACCCGCAGCCACTTGGAAACAGGGTGGGATAAGAGATAATACATTACAACACTTATGGGTGGCTGTGGCAAATCACATTCCCTTCTTTCATCCCCTTTAAACACAGACTGTCCCTGTGATGACACAACAACAGTTTGGGAATCCTGTGGAGAGTTTTTCTCTGAGGAATCTCTTTGTTGTCTGGGATGTACAGAATTTCGCAATGAGCACAGCAGCTCAAATAAATCACCAACAGCAAATGATGAGTCTTTTAAGTTGAATTCACTTTCAAATTCACTATGGACATGCTGAAGATCTTATGATCATCATGTTTATCATGAATAAACACGATGATCATTTGCAGACAGCTATAACGAGAGTTGCCAGAGTGAGAGAAAGGCCAGACTACCTACTAACTGTCGTGAATTACAGTGCTGTTTAGAACAATTCATTAATTTCCATCCTGCCATAATACAACGTTTTTGTCTGCATGATCATATGTTAACTGGTTGAAAAATGTAAACTCAAAGTAGAAAGAGGTGCAAAAAATGAACAAAGGGGGTTGTGTGATTTTAAGGAGGTTTATGTCGGTGTGACTTCACTGATTAAAGTACTGTGGAACAAAAGTGCACATAGCGACAAAGGGCACTCTACTTACTACTACTACTTACTACTACTGCTACTACGCTACTTACACTGAGACTGTTGTGCGTGCTGGATTCATGTCGTCACACCTTCTGCACCACCTCTCCTCCCACTGTGACACGCACCAAGATAACAAACTGGTGCAGCTGACAAATTAAATTCAGCACACTGCAGGAAAATTCACCATCACACCACTGTGTTTCATCTGCCAGTACAAGAATAGAGCCCTTAATGATAAAAATCTGTGTTTACAGCAAACACTGCTAAAAATTGCATAAAAATTTCCTGTGTTGATATTTTAGTGACATTTATTTGTTGCTGCACATGCAGGTCTGTCCATTCATACCCAAACTGCTCTTGGACAGCTGTTCAAAACTGTCGAAAAAATGCTGAATTGGGAGTGAGCTTAAATAAACACTGGCATATTTGTGCGCTCTGAGAGTTATATTCAACATAGATAATTTTGCTGTGTACAGACTAGAGCCACAAAAAGAGCAGTACAAAGTGGGGCATCATGAAATATAGGCTGAGACCTGCACCAGACATTTTGAGCTCACAGCAGTTCAGTTTGAATCAACATGTAGCATCTCAGCACGGAGCAGTAATAACTTTTTTGTAAACATTCAAAGTACCATCTTACAGAGACAAAACCATGATACCATCAAACCCATAGACAAACAGATTACTGTCTCATATCATTCTGCACTGGACTGAAAGCCTAAAGGTCATAACATCTTTTTCTCCTCGTTTGAAACATACTTATATTACTCTGAGAGCTGCTAATATTGGAGGTGCTTTAGGAGTGAAGGAGCGCTTTGTGAAAATGAAACTGATTTCCTCTTGTTCCAGTGAAATCTACTGTGTAGCTGCTGGCTGAGCCCAAACACAAACACCCACTCAGTGTTTTGTGAGGAGAGCTCAGTCCAGCACGATCTTTCTGATGACAAGGAATACAGTAAAGCAGACTGCAGATTCCTGGAAAATGTTCATATGATGAACAAATGAAGCCACTGGAATGCTTAACTCTTAAAGGAAGCTAGACAATTATTGCTTCATATATGCAATATACCATACAACTGAAAGTATCAGTAAGTGCCAGTATGCTGCTGAAATACTGCAGCAGTTATAGCAGAAATACTTGAGGGCCAAGTGAAATTCTGCTCTCATGCCCTCATTCTGAGCATGCATACAGAGACGTGTAATTAAGACTATATTATCCACTCTTCAGCCTTTCAGCATCATGTGTTTATGGACACTGCAGGCATCAAACCTCCCTGTGGTGCTTAGGTGCCGTGTGTTGCTTTTCCAACGAACTCATCAATGTTTCTACGTGTTCATTTTCAATCTGCTGTATAAAAAAAACACTGGAATGCTAGATGACAAGTTTAAACCCAAAATGAGTTTTCTTTTCATTACAGACTTGGGCTCACTGTGAGTTCCAGTCAAAGGCTTGTATGTACATGTGAAGACCACCCAAGGAGTCCTACCAATTTTAGCTTCTCAGGAATCAGGTTTTTCCCCCCAAACATTGTTTAAAAAAACAGGGGGAAAATTCCTTTAAAATATGATACATTTCCACACATTCCAAAGGTATTTGCAAAGCCACTGGCTGCTTCAACGAGGGGATTCACCAGGCCTTTGGATTAGATCTTTCAGATTGAACTGACTGTGTGATAAAGCACTCCCTCAGACAGCGGTTTTCCACTCATAGCTTGATTTCAGCCTGCCAAGCTATGACTCTCTCCACATGTTGGAGCGGTGTATCTGGGACTGTAGTAAGAATGATAATTTGAAGAGTTTGGATGGTGTTTCTTTGTTGTTGTTGTTGTTTGTTTGTTTTGTTTTTATCATCTCCAAAACAAAAATGCAAGTGTAAGGAATGACGCATTAAGTGTGTTTGTCTCCTAAAACATAGGCTGAAAATGTTAGCTTGTTCAGTTGACTGGCTTACTACCTACAGTGTTAACCCTTACTTTAGAGGATGGGGGAATTTCGTTTGAGGCTTAACATAGCCTTTGTCCTGTTCTTTACTGGATTTTGGGAGGTTTACACTCCAGCAACCCAGTCAAATTTATTATGTAAAATAGCATAACTGCAAACACATTGGTTAGTCTTCATCCTAAAAGCCTTTCCTCTTGTAAAGTCAGAGGAGAATTATGTTATGTTAGAATAAAAAACATTTTTCAATATTACCTAACTAGCTACTAGCTAAGTTGCTCTACACTGCAATACAAGAACAATGCTGCTTATTTGCATGTCTTCTTAATGGATCAAGAACTGGAGAGGACACTTAGCATGATATCAAGTATGTATACTTGAGACCTTTTTTGAGACACTCATTTTCTGAACAGCAAAGAGACCATAGATCCCCATGTTTGTTTTCCTCCCAGTACAGACAGATGAAGAGGAATATGTGAGACTAACACCAGAAGCAGGGGGTGTGGTGGGGCGGGGGTGTAAACACATTATTGTGTGTGTATGTGAAAGACAGAAAATTGTGACTGAGAAGAAAAATGAACAAATGAGCATCTGAGATCTGGTCAGGCTGTGAGCAGTGTCACCTCTTGTCAGCGTGACTGCTGAGAAGAAGAAGAGAAAACCTGTGAAAATTCATCACAGCGTCCTGTCAGAGGAGTGCATGAGCATGCTGGCTCCACATACACTGGTGGAGACTCAAGTTTGTCAGTTTATAATGTCTCCCTATGAGAAAATCCTTGGTCTTGCTTTTGACCAAGGTTAATCACTTTCTGTGTTCAGTGAGGGCAGTGTGACGTGGGGAATGTTTGTGGCTTTGTTTGTGCCTGACAAAGCTAAAGATCTCCAATTACAACCCATGCAGAGAGCACAGTGTCTCATTATGCTCTGAGTTTTAGCATTTTGTGTGTGTACAGTGGATTTACCTTTGTTTGTATAAGCAACATTCAGGGCTAATACTCGCAATGTGTGTTAGTTACCACACATATTACACTTGGTTCTCTAAAGCTAATATAAATCCCTTCAGTTCTGGCTGCACTCATCAAAAATGTAGCCTGAGTTTGCACCGTAATCCTAGATAGAGAAGGTGTGCTTGTGTGAAAATGGTCATCTGACTGTTAATTTAAGCTCTGTAGTAAGTATGCAGCCACCAGTGTGCTGCAGGATATTGTAGAGCAAGGTCTGTTTTAGTGAGTGTCAAGGCAAGCCACCGTTAAAATCAAGTTGTCAATTGATGTCAGTGGTGGGAAAATGGCTGTCAGAGAGGCCGTGTTTTTGTTTTTCAATTGCATCTTTGCTGAAGCTAAAATTAGACAGAAGCGGAGAAATCCACTTGTGAGTGTAATTCATTGATGCACGAGAACTACAGATTCTGTTAAGATGAAAGATTTAGAGCAAACATCTGCTCTGAGCATTGCTTCTTTCTTGGCAGAGGTAGGCTCCAGCAAACTGATTATACTGTACGAGCCTGGTTTTAATTAAATGGCTGACAGTGGGGGAGCACAAAGGAGACTATGGATCTCCAACAGAGTTACTGAAAATGTTGCACCTGACTCTTCTCTCTCTCCTGCCACTTCTCAAAGAGCACTGAGTAATGTGCAGCAAGCCAGTAAACAATCTTCTTGTACAATCCATGCCCTATATGGCTCTTTATTGCAGCTGTGTCAGTTCACACTGATCAGAAATCTGTTTGACTACATGATTAACAGCAAGCTGCTGCACGCAATCATATGCTGGAACACAGAACAAGCAAGTGAGCAAGCAGAAACAAGCAAGAAAATGGACCCTTTGGCTTCAGTGAAGTAAATAATTGATTTGACAGTGACATACAGCAGGGGTGCATCTTAGAAAACGATGCTGTTGGCATTTCTGTCAGTTCGTCCCATGTTTCACAGTAGTCACACCATGAGTGGCAAGGTAAACAAGCGCACCATGTTTCTATTTAGCCATGCATGGACGACTGACAGGCCAGTGACTTAGCCTCTGACTCATTTAGGCTCATTAGCGCACACTGTCCTAGTGCCTTTCACAGCAATATGCAAATATTAGGATGTACATTGTTAGAGTAAAATCAGGCTGAGTGAGTGGCAGGATTGATACCACTCACCTGTCTGTACAGTAAATATGAAGCCACACCAGCTGCCTGTTGTCCAGAGGTAACAAAATCTGCCTAATAACATCCTTAAAGCTCACTAATTAAGACATTATACTTTCTTTGTTTAATTTGTGTTAAAACTGAAGTGTAAAAGTAGTCATTTGCTGTGCTACAGGGGTTCATGTGCCAGGCTTTTTATTGGCTGGAAGCAGTAACTCCACTGGTTTCCTGGCAACTACCTTTGGCCAGAACCAGGCTAGCTGTTTGCCCGTTTCCAGTCCATGTATCAGAGCGGTGTCAATCTTCTCATCTAACTCTCCGCAACAAAGCAAATAAGCGCATTCCCCAAAATGCCAAACAATGGCTTTAAGCCTGTATCAAAAAATAAGATTAGCATGACAGCCAGCTTATTTTGGGCTTTACTCTGTGTTAATTTTTTCTTGACTCCTGACATTACCGATTGATTCAGTGTAGAGACAAGCCACTTTTTCATCTCTCCAGTTCAGGATTATGAAACATGACGTTTTGAATATTTTTGACTTTTTACATTCAGACATACATAATCAAACATTATTTTTTTTCCTGCAACAATTTTCTGGCATTACCTCACAGCTTCAGAGACTGTGCTACAGTACATGGACTGTTGTAATGTTTTCCACCGGTTCCACTCATTTCTTTTTAAATCTTGGTGGTGGGTTGACCCTTTTGTTGCATTTGGATCATTAGTGATATTACTATATAGTTGCTGCAAACCCTTTTCATTAGAATATATTTGCCTGTACTTGAAATCCAAATACAAGGCCTTGTTGAAACGTCATACACTACTAATTTAATATTTAACTTAACATTGATTGATTGATTGATTTCTTGTGTCTGATGTTATTCACCTTCATTAAAGTTTTAAAAAAAAAATCTTTTTCACTTTAAGTTTCAATTACTGTTCCATCCTGTGCACACATAGGAAAGAACTTTGTATTAACATCCTAACTACTAAAACTGAACTCTGTTTAATATCCCTCAGTGCAAACAGCTTTGACCTCCCGAGAAAGCCCAGAATTTACTCTTAATACTGGCACTAATGAAAGCACTGAGGCAGCAACAGTATATGTGATAGGCCAATAATACTACTGTATTGGGAGATGAGTGGACAAAAGTAATGTTCCCAGGACAAACATGATCGTGCCACAGAGCCACTGAAGTGCTTTCAAACATGACTCTCCAAATGGAGAAGCTGCTTTGTCCACAATCTATCCATTTATTAACACACGTAACGGCAAAAAAATGGCCTGAATAAAAGAGAGAACAGCCATATGTGAGTCACTATAACCTGTCCCAAACCAGTTTACCTGACTCTGGTGTGGTGCAGTAAGAGGAAACCAATTCCTCTCTACCTCCAGCTGGTGCTTGGAGCTCTCGCACCTGTATCGCGCAGTGTCTTTGTGTGGGCATGCTTTGCTCTGTCCCAAGCCAATAAACATGTCTCGGAACAGGTGCACCAGCCGGCATGGCAGGAGGGAACCATGTCCCCTCTCTGGCTCCAGCTGGTGCTCAAAACTCACCCGCCCACACTACACAGCTATTAAATATAAGTTTTACAAGCATCATGCAGCAATTTCTATTGACTTATTGCACAGGGTCGTATTGTACCTTTAGTGAATACAAATTAAATAAATAATAAAACTCCCCACTCTTGCTGCAGAATTACTGTAGATGTCTGGGGATGAAAACTGTAATATTGTTATACGGCATCCCACTTTATGTTGTTGTTATGTTGGCAGGTAGGCTTTAACTGGAGGACATAGGCTTAAGCATCTGCTGTGCTAAAGAGTCCGTATGTGACTTTATGACGACTACAAGCTTCTGGTGCTGTGGTTTGATATTCCCTTGAGGGGGGCGGGGGTACGAAAAAAAAAAAAAGAATTTCCTGACATGAATAAATTATCACATTATTATCAGTTGCTGTCCAGTACCTGTGCTTGAGCGCCATTGATCATCAGATAATAAAGTTTGCTGAGGATACTCTGCTGCAGCTGGTCCCAGGAAATAGACCGGTCCTCCCTCATTAGAAATGGAGGTCCAAACCTTTAACAGGGATAGAGGAAATTAGTGTTATGAGGCCAAAACACGTAAATTCACAGCATCTCCCTCACTCAATTACTCTGCATGAGCCCTGACTAGCTCACGTCTCTTTTTCCTGTTCTATTGTAATGTAAATATTTATTTATTAACATTATCAGCATTAGAGCAGAATTCTCATTATAGCCTCTCTATGGAAGGAGAGAGGGAGATAATAAGGAGTGAAAATAGCTGATGAGGAGAGGGACCACCATCATTTCAAATGATAGATCACATAACACATTTATTATAATACACATTTAATTGAGGGCAGGCCTCCATTGCATGCTTAAGATTTATTAGTATGAAAGCACGTGAGCAGGCATGTGTGTAAGGAGACAAAGATACACACAGGAATATGTACAGTGAATGACAACAGGGTACTATAAAACTGTGGATTAAATGTTAAGAATACAAGGATAATGATTACATTTCATGCTTTTTTATATTTAGATTTTTGCAGACTTTAAACCGTAGAAACCAAACAGATGCTCAGTCACACAATTTTCCTATTAGATCATGAGTAGATACCATGGAGATCCTCAAAATAAATTAGGCTGGATTACTGCTCAGGATGGGAACCATTAACATTCTGTGGTGGATGCACGACCACGACATGGGAAAATATACACAGCAAAGTGGGATGGAAAAGGAATTAAAATGACAATTAATTTAATTGGAAACTGTTATGAAGCAGGAGACAAAACAATTCCATTCTTTTGCTGTAGGTTAAATGGCTTGGTTTAAATGCAGAGGCCTTTTCTTAGCAACTGTCTCCTCAACTCCTGATTCCCATAGCAAATGATTTAACTCAAACACCCTAAAAATTGACACAGAATGCAGTGAAAATATTCAGAAGTCTTCAGCCCCCTAAAAAGGAGATTTTTGATGGGATCATGCAGTGAAATTCACAATAATCAATAATTATTTTTCACCTGCCTCCACAGACGTGGAGTCAACGTCAAGATGTAACAGAAATGAAATGTCATGGAATCAAATTGTTACCATTTAAGAGAAGTGATGTAAAAACAGTGAAAGTTTGCACTTTCACACATAAAATGCGAAACTTTATGAATTCCCATCTACTGCTGTATATCAGTTTCACAGTTTAAACAAACCAACAACACTTGAGAGCTTTCACATTTTGCTGATTTTCAGAAATGTACCTGTGACGCTGTTCTAAAGAGAAAATCTACAGAGTGAGAAAGAAAGTATGTGACTCCAATGTCATTTTCTTGGCACAGACAAGTCCTCCAGCTGTCATCTGATGAGAGTGAGATAGCTTGGTGGTTTGATCAATGACAGAGAGGCGTTTGAAGGAGAAACCGACACGACGACCCTCATGGATGGGATTGGACTTTCTCACAGCTGTGTTGGCGAGCTCACCTATATTGATCTCTCTGGACTCTGTCAGGGAGACGGGTGTCTAATGGATCTCTGTATCGTGCCAGATGTCAGATTCCTCAGTCGTTTGATTTGAAACTCATCTCGTGGTGAGATGTGAGTCTTTTCTCTCACAGGGAGCCACCATGACCTTGATTTGCTCCTCCATAGCAAAGTTGAATATAAAACATGAAGCCTGAAGTACTGTATGAACTCACATTTGCTTAAAGGCTGTTTGTAGTGAAACTAATGAGAATCTTCCTCCCACACAGGTTACTTGGAGACTCTAAATTGCCTATAGGTGTGAATGTTAGTGTGGTGGTTGTTTGTCTCTATATGTCAATCCTTCAATAGACTGGTGACCTGTTCAGGGTGTACCTCGCCTCTTGCCCAGTGTCAGCTGGGATTGGCTCAAGCCCCCTATGACCCTTAAGGATAAGCAGTATAGCTAATGGATGGGTGGATGGATGGATGGAAATTCACAGTGGGTCTTCTGTTTCACACAGAGATAAACAAAGGCACATTTCTAGCTGACAGCCCTGGGTTTTGTTAGCTGGCAGATTGTATCAGCTGAAGCTAGCTTGTGTCTTAGTTTGATTTATTTTAAAACGAGAACACTGTAAAAAGGTCCTAAACATGATTGCTACATATTTAGGACTTCATAAATAAACACATGATACCACTGAGGCTGAAGCCCACATGTCCTAGCACTAGCATCTTCACCAGCTGATGAATAAAGGAGCAGTGCTGTTCATTTATTAGAAGGTAGAGCTAATCAGCATATAGTATTAAATAAAAATCAAATTAAATGCTATTCAATCTAAGATAATCCACTGATGTTTTTAGAGCTTACTATAGAAAAAACGCAAGTTTGACAAAGAAAAGCAGTGATTATATTTCTGCTTTAAAGTTCATAGTTTTTGTAAACACGATTTATTAGCGACATAGATTTGAGGATGAGGACTAACTCATAGGTTTGGCACCGCTAACACTATCTAATGTTTAGTTGAAGTTGCTGGAGTGTTGTCTTCCAAAATAAAAAAAACAGCACGAAAGAATCACTGTTGCTGCCAAACCTGTAACACAGCTTCTCCTTGGCTTTGGTTGTGACTGTTTGTATACTTTTACTTCTATTTAGTAGTTTACAGTAGTTTATGGTTAATATTCAAATCTGTATTCTGTGTTTTACCTGGCTGTGAGAACAAATTTCTTTTGGGGACACAATAATGTTAAAGTTTAAGATGGGGTAGTAAGCCAATTCCAAACAATTTACAGTTACAAAGTGGAGAAACCCAAAACTACTGTAATCATGGCTGATAAGCTATGATTGGACAATTGATGTTCGAGGGCGGGGTTTAGCAAAGAGTCAATTGATGTTAATTACCTCACAGCCTGTTGGCCTCCCCCTGCAGCATTGCACACCAACAGCAGAATCTTGACTGGGACGCCCTGGTTGAGGAACTCTGATGACAACGTCCCTGATGAAGGTAACCTCTGACCCTCAGGACCAGTGGAGTATGGAGACGATGGCAGGCTGTGATGGTACCCTGGCAGAGGAGGGAAAACACAGGAGAAATTCAAAGAGGGGGTTACAGAGCAAAGAAATGAGAATCAAAGAAAGAGGAGAGAATGAAGAGATTCTGTTTTTTTTATAGATCACAGTTTCTTGATAAATCTGGCTGATATTGATTAAAATACCAATTTCTCATTCTTTTGGGAAACTGCTTACTTTTACACTGACAGCTTACAGCATGGCATTTCACATTCTCTCCTCCAAAGGAAAGATGAGCTGATTTCAAGTACTGAAAATGTGATCATTAAACTTAACACCTAACAAGGAGCGAGGAGGAGAATTGAGATATATAAAGTGGCGAGACAGCAGCTTTCTATTTGGGGAACAGTGATTCAGCGGGGAGAACAGATGGACCAATGGCTGCCTGCACTCTCAGCAGGAGGTATTATCTGATGCAGCTTCTGCTCCACATCCTGTCCTGGTGGGGTGCCAAGCAGCACTTCTCTCCCGTTCCCAACACAGAGGAGTGTGACTGACTGAGCGAAAAGCTGAGATTATAAGATCCTCGTGTGACGTGACGTCAGCGGTGGCTCGCTCTCGTCACACAGCTGACCAACCTCTGGACTTAGTACCCAGGTCAGCACCCCAGAAGTTTGTGGCGATAAATCACATGGTAAATTAGACTCTCAGACACAGACGAGAAGGTATTGATTGACCATTGTGGCTGCTCCTTCCCCAAACTTTTCATTAAACACTGCTGTTTACATCTGACACATGATTCATCACTGGAATAGCAAATGCCACTGCTGAGCGTCCTGTTACTGAGATTCTTGCAAAGCAGCAAGCCACTGTGTTAGCACATCCCTCCTCCTCCAGAAATAATTGGGGTGTGAGGTCATTAAGCTGTGCCATGAATGAAGGGCAAGACCTATTCAAAACTAATCAAAGTCTACATATACGCCACCAAAGCTTTAACATTAAACCTCTGATTGCAGTGTCTTGACCGTGAGAATAAGAGTAATGATAAGTATGCACAGCTTTTCATTTATTAATGTCGTTCTAATCAAGCAAGTAATAAAATTTTCTTCATCGTGCCCTGTAATTTACATGAGCAGCTGAGGGGATGATTTATGGGGGAAATTCTCCTTTTAAATGCCCGGTGGAACATGTTCATGAAATAGTAGTAAAATGCAGAGGTCACCTCCTGGCCTGTCCCACTAAGATTTACAGAAGGATGCTGGGGAGGAGACCTACCTCTCATCACTCATTAAATCAAGGTTTTTGTGTGAGTAGCTGTCATAAAATGCACTGTTTCTAGACATTTATTCAAGGTTCCTGTCACTGTTCTCTCTGGGTTTTTTTTTAACCTTGTTTACAGGATGAATAATGGTGGATGTATGAGGTGTGTGTGTATGCTTGTGTAAGTGTTTTAAGGCTGTGGAACAATTCCCAAAGCTCTACTGAAAAAGACACTTACAGTACAACCATTTGAAAACATGTACCATACACACCTACACACCACACCAAAATTTAAGTGTGTTTTGCCAAAATACCTTTTGATTATAATCTCTTATTATCAAAAAGCCTCTAACTAATTCTAAGAAACCACAGGAAGCCTGTGAACTCATCATTCCTCTGCACTCTCAGGCTTCTTTCATTGTCAAACAGACACACAGGATGAGCCAGACTAAACACAGACAGACTATGTGAAAGCCCATAATTAAACACCTCTGCCCCTAAAGGGATCTGCTCTACCCACAGCCACAGTACATCCCTCAATCCCATTAGCTGTCTGCTCAGTCATAGTCAAGGTCTTTGAACAAAAATGGTGGTTAGACACATTCATGTATATGTCATCTGACTGAGATGATTTCAATTTTCTAATGCATATTTAGTTTTAAATATTACATAATACATAATTTGCTTAAAAAATGAATGAATGAGATTATAAGCATTTTAATGAATCTCTAGCTGTGATATGTCATCCTATGTTTAATCTTGTCTCCCAAATTACTTAATTGTCACATTTTCTGTTTTCCTGTTTGAACAGAGCAATGCAGCCCCTGTGGGTTGGCTGGATTTATGTTACTTGTGACAAAAGTTTCGTGCAAATTGAAAGTGGAAACATGGGGCGAGCTGATTAAGATAACATTGCTACTAATAACTTTCTATTACAGCAGATATTTGATTTGACTGAATTAGCTTGCCAAACAAGACTATAACTCTTGACTATAAGTCAGCAGCCAGGCTAGATGCTAACATCACACAGAGACAATGCTAACATGCTAATATCTTTCCATCAGATATAGTCACAATCTTAGTTCAGTTTGCACTCTACACTTTACATTTAATTATGTATATTTATGTTCCTTGTGCATATATTTGTATTCTCAGTAAATATATTTTGTGCTTTTTGTTCTTTTTTTTACTATCACTCTTCTTTAGCACCAATATACCAAGATAAATTCTTGTATGTGCAAACTTACTTGGCAATAAAATCTGATTCTGATTCTGATTCTGATTAATGTGTTAACATCTGCCTATTAGCAGTAACACGTAATGTGACCACGATGCTACATGAAAGGCTAAGGAATCAACAAGTTACTTTTGTTCATCTTGAATGTGTATAACAAATTTCATGGCAGTCCAACACATAGTTGTTGAGATATTTCTTTTAAAACCACAAATGTGAACCTCATGTTGGCGGTAGAAGAAAAGTTAAAGTCAGGAGGATTCATGAATTCATTCATGAATGAATGTCTGTACAAAATCTGATTTTGAGATATTTTAGTGGTGGACTGAACGACCAAACCATCCTTGACTGGTGGAAACTGAAAGGAAAATACCACTGGCATGATATAGTGTACTGTAGCAGTGATGGATAAAACCTCCACATGGGAGGAATCTGCAAAGTGGGGATAAAGCTCAAATCACTTATCCTCATGGAGGTCTGTGGTGTTTATCACATGTAAACAATAAACAGTCCATAAGATTATTAACAAATCCCAAACTACAGTTTGAGAGATGATCTCATTTCACTGACTGGGCGAGAAATAAATAGGAGGAAGAACCTGTTCTGTTTGTAACAGAGACAAAAGAATGTGAAATGGATCTTTAACTGTGAAAGCCAATTATCTGTTTCCAAATATTCTTTGGCAGGTTATGCATTATACAAGTCCTCTCCTTGGCACTTGGTACTCCATACAGTAATATTATGCTTATTAATTTCCCACAGTGCACCATCAAATCCCAAACAGAAAAGATTTCTCTCTCGGATGACATTTATGAACAGCACTTTGAGATTTTATACAATATTAATTATTAATGTAAACCTCAATTACTTGATTGCCAGATGGTAAGCTCATGAAAATGCTGAAATCCAAACACAAACAGAGGCACATAATCATGTTTCCAGTGTCCCCAATTCACCAAGAAGACATGAATGGTGTGAAAGTAATGTTTAAAATGTATCAGCAGCTCCATCATGACGGACTGATGTCAGACTGTCAGTAGATCACTAAAAGCAGCAGTTTCTTAAAGGAATGGATGGATTGACATTTGGATAAATATGCATATTCATTAAGGATGGGTCATGGCTTTTGACTGGTCATTAAATGATAATAAATTCAATACTTTATGCAACTATTGTTTTGTCTTTTTAGCGACGTCTAGTAGTAACACATTACTATTGCCAGAAGGTGGCGGTAATGCACCTATAAGCTGTTTGTCAGTCGCCATAAAACTCACAAAACAAAACAATACAACTGTCAAATAGTTCCTACTGATTATCGAATAGTACTTTTGCTTGAAATGGCCAACCCTATTTTTCACTTTTTACTTGAGTTTGATGAGAACATTGATATAAATAACATAAACACTGGAAACACAGGCAGCTGTGTCCCCTTCTTTCCAGTCTTTCTGCTGAAGCTAAGCTAACAAGCTACAGGCTGTAACTTCATATTTATTGTACATATCTGAAGGTGGTATCTATCTTCTCCCCTAACTCTGGGCAAGAAAGTGCACAAACATATTCCACAAAATGTTGAACTATTACTTCAAATTACTTAAAAATAAAAAAATAACAAGATGTAATAGTGACTAGCCAATATTTATCAGAGGTGCCAAGAAAAGAATGAAATGATTGATGATATGAGTAAAGGAGGGGTATAGAGGAGGGGTGAAATATGCACTGCTGAAAGGATGATGTAAGAGATTAATTTTAAGACTGCGGGGAGGTTGGAAGTTAAGATTGGGAAGGTCACGTCACTACTAGTTTGCACTGAACTGCTCTGTTCTGAGCTCTTCATGCTGTCTGTATCAACCTTTCACATCAAGAGGTTTTAAATCTAAAGTTAGGACTGCGAATTAACTGTTACCTAGAAATTCACTGAATGGATGCCAGTGAAGTTCACTCAATCAAGTGTGTTATGAGCAACAGGGAAACTGACCACAAATGTGTGTAGTGAGGCATAATAAAACAGTGTTACCCTCAGATTCACCACACATTTTTGTGCTTTAATTGCCCACAAGATGTATTGGCTGCTTTCTACAGAGACTCATGTGGCTTAATTTAATGCCAAAGGACATTATCCACATTGGTAACCTTTCCTTAACATTGTCACTGCACACAAAAATGCTTAGACCTTTTCTGAGACCCCTGGTTAGAGTTATGCTATCTCCTATCTGACCTACAACATTATTACTTTCATTTAAGAATTTATGTATAATTAATTTACTGTCAGACAGTCATACCTTTTAAATCTAGCAATTTAAAGCAGAAGGGGCATAAAAATCACAATTTTCTGGTGCCAGACAGTATAAAAACATTACAGATCATTGTTGTGACTGGGCAGAAAAAATCTAATGCAACATTTTAATGGTGCTCTTTACTCATACGCTATTTTACTTTAACAGCTTCCATTAATCACAAATAACGAGGTAGAAAATAGTTATGTGCTGCAGTTGTAATTACCTTATCTTGAGTGAAATAAAAATAAATTATCTTAATTTGTTATTTATGAATGTTAGTATTTTAAGAGAAGCTGGTGGAATATTTATTAATTAGGTAGGTGAAATGTTATTTTACATCAAGTAACAGAACAAGCCACTGTTGACCTTTTGGTATCTGCCTTAGTAAAGTTACACAAAGAGAAGATATAATGGAAATGGGTGGATTTCCATTTTGACACCAAAAAGGCCCATTCCCTAAAGATGTTAATGTTCCTTTAAAGATGATAACATCTGTATTCTCACAGGGCAAACAAGTCAGCATGAGTGACAGGACAATCTGCTGTGCACAGAAAAGTGTTGAGTGGTGATGTAGAGTCTCCATATCAACCCCAGAAGGTAGAGCCAGTGAGAACCCAGGGGTATTTAGTCTGAGCCAGCATGTTGACCAGCCAGACTGTTGAACGGGGATGGGGGGTGGGGTCCTTTTAGGCAGCACTGCTTTGTGCGATCATTGAGCAACATAAATTAAAGCACTAAAAGTCACATTTTTCAGATAGAACGGCAGTGTTAACACAGTGCTGGGACTTGCAGCCCTGTGAGGGACGACAACAGCAGAACCCATTTGGTGACAGCACAAAGCGAGAGGCAAGGGGATACTATGCACTGAAGTACTTCTGTGCTCACATTTTACATCACTAGCTGAGAAACAGATGAAATGAAGACATAAATCTGATAGCACAAAGAGAAATCTGCACAGGGAGGATGTAACTCACAGAGCTCTACGTGAAGTTATATATTTCTTAATGTGCTCCCCTAGGGCTTCGTGCAGTAAGGTGTATTCCCTGAGGGTTTCATTAAGCAAAGTATGTTAATAAAATTGGTTTGTTTTCTTACAGATCTCTGTGTACATCCATATTAAAGTAGGGAAAATATTAATGTGGTAACACAAACTAGTTAAAGTCAAAGACAGTGTGTGTTATGCTGTGGCTAAAAATTGTGTGTGTTCTACTTTGACTCTTCAGTCATGCAGCTACCTGAGATCCGTGCTGAGCCTCCTCTGATGTAGAGGGGCGGAGCCTGGAAGGCGTAGATGACATCATTCTCAGCTATGCTGGTTAGTTCGTCTTCATCAAAGAAGGAGCGCTGAAACCCTGTGGAGTAGACCTCCGTCAGGATCACCTGGAGAGCAACACACACACACACACACACGTTAGGTTCCTTATTACAGTGCCATTATAAATCTTATAACGCTGTGAGAGTGAACTTTGAACCCACTTGATGGAACACAGCACAGTTGCACTATTATTCCCACTAATCTCAAATCCAGCACAATGTATTTTAGCTGAGAGAATAAATTCAAGCCAATGGCATGCAAGAAAGATCAGAATAAGACACAAATTACTATAATCACACTCACACTGAGCTGTGCTGCTCTGTTACAGCAGAATGTGGTTTAAAATAGGAAACAAGGTCCATACTGTGTATTTTATTCCTGCTTTATGTTACCTGGTCTGGAGAAATTTTCCCCTCGTCAGCCACCATCCTCCTCAGGCAAGCCACAGAGCCAAACAGAGGCACGGCCAGCCCGACCCGCAGGTACCTCTGTCCTTTGGTGCTGAACACCAGAGTCACACACAAAGGCCTGCCAGAGGTGAAGACACACAATCAGGGACTGTGGGAAATAGAACGGCCTCTATTTTGATTTCTGTGCCATTTCTATGGCAGCCTCCTCTACGGCCAGGAAGGGACAAAAGAAGACTTTCATGAATAAATCAATACATTTTAACATTAATAATAGATCATTATGAGTTTTATGTGTGCGAAATAATGGAATCTCTATTGCATTTTTAAAAACTGAGAGCGCTTGGCTCTGACCTCTCTGGAGTCAGCGCTGACATGAGCAGGGTGCCGGGACATAATGGCTTCTTTGAATAACAGTATACTGACGTGATACAGAGAAACTCTATCAGGTACCTGAGGCAGTGTGAACAGACAGGTGACAAATTAAAGGAAAAACTGGAATAAATGAGGGGAAAAACAACAAATGCAGATGCTTCCACACAGGTGCACCGAAAGGCACAATTACGCCGTTAACATCCAATCATGCTCTGTGGCATGTATAAAAATGCTCAGCTAGCCCTGCTGATTCATGCTATTCAAAGCACAATATCTGTGCATGTCCAAATAACATTCATATCAACTTACATATCTAGTATATCCACAGTGTGTGCAGGAATATACATACAAACAAGGTATATGATGGTCTGTTCACTGTTGCCACACACATGTTGAGCTCGTAGCTGTACTGTGCTTAGTTCTGGCACTGCTGGCTACATTTTTTTTTGAAGATCTAAGGAACCTACTGGGTTTATATTCTTCAAGCGTATCAGAAATGTATTTTGGCCCTAAGCAATTAAGTGATCCATAAACTAGCAGCAGCACTTTGAAGTTGGTTCTAGAGCTAACTGGAAGCCAGTTTGAAGATTTCTGCGTAACAGGAGATATCTGTATAATTCTACTGGTTCTTGTTAGGCTGAAGTAGTATTGTTTTATGTGTATACAAACTACTGAGCTGACGTGTTTACTCCTGTTCCACTGATTTGGGTGGGGAACAGGAGACTTGAAAAGAGCACAGTAGAAAGAGTACAGTAAATTGGCAGCATTTATCAAGCCACTGCTCAGGAAGGTATCCCCAATTTATGCTAATTACATATTTTATTCCAGCATGGACAAAACAAAACATTGTAGCTGCTAATCCACCACTGCAGTGGGAACTAGATTGTACAAAAATTTTAATTTCAGTGTGATTCTGTATAATTTGAGACGATGATTACCTTTTTCTTCATTTAATGCCCACTGTAGTTTTTTTTTTTTTCCACTACCAACTTATAATATGACATTTAGTTATAATGCTTTCTAAAATGATTCATTTAAATAATAACACTGTAATGCCTTTGGATATCTACAGCCTTTAAATGTTCAATTAATGAATTTGATCAATTGCTGGTCATTACTGAGACAGAATATTCATATACAAAAGGTCCATGTCACATTCACAGAGAAGCAACCATATAGTGTAAACAAAACCATCCAACATGCAAAGTGCATGTGACTGCCAGGGGACACAAGCCCAGTGTTTGGATAGCCAGGCACAGCAAATATTGGTTTGGTAACAAACAGTATGTGTTTATGGCTTACAGACATGATCTGGCTGTGAGCGAGCTGATCTCTTCACACACAGAAATATATAAAAAATGCTTTAGAAGACAATCCATCTGTTTATGCCTTCAGAAGTGTTTTCTCTCACCCTAACTGCCACACAGGAAAAAAAGGACAGTAACTAAATACTCTCCATTTGGAACACTGTCAGAATGAAGCTCTTAAAAACAATTTCCCAAATTAGAAGGGATGTTGGATGAACTTGCATGAACTATTTTAAAGCCTAAAAACTAAAAGGAGGTAAATAACTAGCAAGATTAAACCCTGGCAAACCTTAAAAGAGTATTCAACACAGCTCTGTGTGTCAATCATGAAAAAGAGTTGAGCTCTACATACAGTACAGGGCTGCTCTGTGTAAAGTTACATCTTTACCTAAATAACTTTGGTTTATGTACTTATTTGCTTTCTTGCTGAGGGTGAGATGAAAAGATCAATATCTTATCTGTCTGGTCAATTTGTAACTGGAGTCAGATTAGCGTTTAGCTTAGCATAAAGATCAGAAACCACCACCACCACCAAAAAAAGGTGCCTCTCAAAATATCAGACTATTCCTTTAACATTAGGTTGACCTCTGCATAGTTTTAAAATAGCTGGATTGATGGATGGTAAATGTTAGAAGAAAGTTTTGGTTTAAATATTCTGTACTACATAAAAGAAATAGAGGGACCCTGAAAAAGTTGAAAACAGATGCTAATGTCAGACAGATATCCTTGTCACACAAGCAGCTGTGTCTGGTAGAGGTGGAGTAGGTGCAAGGTGTGAAAGTTGTGACAGATTAAATATCAGTTTCCAAAACACAGTAAAGACCAACAACAAGTACTGTAAGGATGTTGTGTATATCTAAGTAAAAGTCAGTGTTTAAAATTGAAGGACAAAATGTTTGCATGAGGATTTTTTTTGCGTTATGTGTTTGAGAGAGACAGACTACTGGCTGAAAAAAAAAGAAGTGAATGGGGTCTCCCTCCTTGAAAATGTCAGGATTTCCTGAACAGGCTGATCCTCGTTGACCTGACATGGAGGTTGAGTGGGTGTTGTGATGTAAAGCAGAATAAGACATTGTTCCTCAATGCTGAGAGGGGTTTCCACCAGCTTTTCCTTTTTGATACCAGCCCTTCAACTCCACAATAACTTGTGTTTTGACTGTATGTAGAGCATGAACAAAGCTGGGTGTTGTCCAGCTTGTTTTCCTATTCTAACAGAGAGAATTTAAACTGGTAAATATGAAGCTAGAGCCAACAGCTGGTTAGTTTAGCTTGGCATTAAGGCTGAAAACAGGGGGGAAACAGCTACCCTAGCTCTGTACAAAAGCTCTCGGAATAATATTAGGCTTCCTAGAAAGAAACATAATTTCAGATGATAGACTTATGTCTATATTAAAAGGGCAGTGCTCACCTTGTCTGGCGAAGAGGAATAGGGAGTGAGATGCAGAGGAAAGGGTCAAAGGTGTTGCTCTGTTTCAGACAATGGGGGCATGTCAATGAAGATCTGAGGAAAACACAGAACAGAGTCACATTAGTCTTTGAAAAAAACCCCAGCTCTGCTGAGTTGACACAGGCTTCCCAATTAATCTCAAAGTCTTCCTGATTAAGTCTGGCAGGAAAGGAGATGGCTTAATCTTGTTACACAAGTGAACAACACAGGAAAAATGAACACCTTGTTCCATTCAGAATGACTTGATCTGATGGTGAGAAAGGAAAAAATGAGTGATGTAACTGGAGAGAATGAGAGAGACAAAGGGCTGGGGTCAGGGGTGTGGTAAGTAGTAGAACAAGCGCCAAGGGGTGATTGGCGCAATACACGGGAACCTGCAGAGGCTGTTTCCGTCTTGTTGCATCACTCTCACCAGTGCTACTAATGCTCATGTGATGCCATTACGGGATCCCAAGCAGAGAAAAGTAGGGAGTTTTCCTAAGTGATGGTCTTTCTTCATCTGCATCTGAATGCACAGGATACAGATCCCTGAAAAGGAAATGACCAGCAGTGATTTTCTAATTCCAGCCGCTTTCTATTCAGTTTGCTTTTGTTCGTGATTACACTTCTTTCAATTAATCCCTTTTCATTTTCACAGGAGGAAATAACTTATTCCAGTGAGCTAATTGTCTGAACAATGAGTCAGAGAGCCCACTAAAGTTAATGGGCTGATTGCTGGAAGTGATTTTGCAAGCTGTCCTGCAACTAAATTAAAACTTTTGTCCAATATTTTTGACTTAATCTATGCAGGATTTCCTGGATAAAACTTTCTGTAAATACACAATAATTAAATGAATCATGAATAGGTGCTTTCCATCAAACTCTTTCATTACATGGATTAGGATCATCAGCGGTTTGTAGACCATAAACTGTGTATAAAGAGAGTAGAGATTAGTTATTATTATTACACAAGTAAAATTGACATCAACCAGTCAGATACAGAAACAAAGTAAATTTAAACTTTAGATAAAGTACTTTATTTGTTATCTTCCATAAAAATGAAGCCAAAATATCACTCACAGTTGTCAATCATGACGTCACACTGACTTTTTATAGGATTAAATAACTAATGAAAAACACCTGAACATATGTCAACATGAGAACTACCAAAAAAAAGAAAAAGAAAAAAGAATCTTTGGCATGTACTTTGATTTTTTTGTTTGGCTATGTCCCATCTGCTAATATGGTGAGGGCCAGGGTTTATGTCCTACAGCGTTGTCAGCCACCAGGAGGTGATTGAGATGTTCTGCCTTCACTTTTGAGGATTTGTCATTACGTCCATCCATATATACTGTACAGTTACTGGAAAACTAGCCTGCAAGCAGGCAGAGTCTAGTCAATTGGCCAAAACAAATGGATAGATGGTTGAAATAGATCGTGTTAGCTAAAAGCTATGAAAAAAACAGTTGAATTAGTTAGCTAAAGTACTGGTTAAATGGTAGAAACGTCAAGCCAATGCTGCGAGTAGTTTGAAATACATCAAATTTGATGAAACCAACTAAGCAGTTCATTTGTATGGAAAAATATCAAAATAATATCTTCTTTTATATGATTAATTGTGCTAAATAACATAGAGTTTAGAATCAGTTCAGATGAACTTATAAACCCTGTGGGTGTACATCAAGCTCATTTGACAAAAAACATTGGGAACTGACTGGTCTGAGCTCCCAGGCTCCATCAATCTTCAGGAGATGTTTTGCACACTTATTTCTAGAAGCGACAGCCAATTTAATCTGATTTCTAGAGGCTATATTGGAAGCCCAGAGTCTGGGTGAGCAAACTTGTGCATAGAAGCTCTTAAATTTCATTTGGAAACCAGCTATTAAAAAGATTTATTGGAAAATAGGAACCAAAAAAGAAAAATTGTATGGGGAATAAAAAAAAAAAAATCTCCTGAGAAAGACTAAGGGAGGTGTTAGTGAGAGTACAACTTCTTAGTCTTAATATTAAAAGACTATGGTTGTACTTTGCAGGTCCTTTGTAACTGTTTCAGTGTGAAGGATGGTGCTGCTCAAGGGAAGCATGTCTGCTCAGGTATAAACATATTCCCAGTGATTTTGACAAGTTATGCCTAATAAAGCAGAAAGAAGATCATTAAGGAAATAGCGCCAGTCATTGCTCTTCTGCTAGCATTGAAATTTCTCAGCACAGTGGGGTTATGTACAGTAGATAATAATGAAAAGACATGAACACTAAACTTCTATGGATAAACAGATCCAGGGGCATATTTTTATTTTCATGCAGTGAACTACGGGGTACAGAGCTACTGTTATTACTCTGATTTAGTGTTTCATTTCATTTCTTTTATTATCAGCATGACAGATACTGTATAAATCTGCCACTATGTGAGATGATATAACTTTTTATCAATAACATATTATTCAACACTCTGTAACAGTATGGAAAGCACCATGCTGCCCCTAAACTGATCACAGACTTGTGTGAAGCATGTTGAGCTTTTATAACCCACATGCAGGCATCCTTCCATTGGAAATGTAACCATAGATGAACTGTTGAATTGTGTTTTCCTTATAGGAAGGCACCTGACAGACCCAGAGGGGGAGGAGGGGGAGCAGAAGGGGGGGAGTGAATAAAGCTCTATTCAAGCAAGCCCAGCTGACACTGGCTCTTAGTGGATCTCTCCCTCTTGGCAGAGCAGAATGGCTGCCCTACGGATGTCTTATTCTCGCCAGGAAACAGTGAGGGTTACTGCACTCCATGCATACAAATCACACTCAGGCTCCACTAAAACATAGATGTGCCCTGCGCTGCTCTAAAACACTTAAAAAGAGAAAAGGAGCAAGGGAAGAGGTGATATTCTGGTGACGCTCTAATGGAGGAAGCGTGCAAAGGTTGAGAGGTATGTATCCCCCTGTCTGGGGTGCAGCCATGCTGAAGAGACTCTGATGCTTCATGCTTTGCACTACAACACACTGCTGAAGCTTTGAATTTTCCAGAGTGACACATCACCTGGGTATCTTTATCTAATTGATTTTCTTGCCTAGGAGAGGCAATTAAAAACAAAAAAGTATCAGGATAGAATTAAACAGATTGGCAGCTAAGGCCAATCACCCAGCCTGGCAGCTATCCTCTGTAGGGGGGATGAAAGGTAGTTTATTCACCATGCTAATGCTTTGAAATGGAAAAGGCATAAACCTTAATGTGTACCTCATAATTCACTAATTGAAACTGCAATATACACATAATAAATAGACACATTACTGGGCCTGTAAAATCCAAAGTAGCCAGTGACTCAATCCTGCCATATAAATCATAACAAATCAGGAGATATGGTCAAAACAAAGGTCACATAGTGAGACGTGAGGGTCTTTCAAGGAAAGTGGCATCACAGTAAGGCGAGCTGCACTGAAACTGCACTGTGTTTGTAATCTGAAACGCTCAGTTGCCCGTCACTTGGCTTCACTATAATGAACAATGTATGACAGACAGACATTTTCACTGTAGTCTCCACTGACTGCAGTCAATGCCTCCCCCACATATAGACAAAGATCAGAATCTTTGATCTAATTTAAGATTGATTTATTTAATCAGAGAGCAATAGATTTATAGATTTGATCAGCTCCAGCACATGATGACAGGTAACATAAATTAAGATCAAATAACTCTCAGTTTGTCTTGCTTAGACAGTGATTTAACTCGTCTGAATGTGTAGAATGGCCGTGATGATTGCACAGTGACAAACCAGGCTATTATAGGGATAATTCTCTGCTCTGTCAACTCTAGATGCTGGATCACATTGGACATTGCATTGTGAAGTGTTACACAGGCAGTGGTGGTGGGGCCTCAGGACTTGGTTCCTTCAGAGGAAGAGGGAGGGACAGGAGTCAAGAGATATTTGTTCAAAGACCAATTCCAGTGATTCATCTCCATTTAAAACCTCACCCACTTGTGATGCATGGTGTCTGCAATTTCCGCATTGTTTAAATAGACTCAGACTCTACACTTACTGTATATGTTAAGAGTTCCTTTGCAAACTTTGTACTTAGCCAAGCCAGTCATTCCTATATATTTCCTCTAGCACCATCTCACCCAGTGTTCCTGGCTAGCAACAGTATTCGAGTGGGAGAGGGGAACAAATTCTGCCTGACCAGGCTGCTAAGACTGCTGCTTCCTGTCTAGACACACCCAAGGTCTCACAGCTGAAACATTTGACAGCGAGGGTAGCAATTAAGAGATGCGCTCTGACAGAGGTATTACTGGCAGTCACACAGAGCTGACAATTTTCCAAGGAATTGGCAGTAAGGTACCGACAAACAAGATATTAGCAGTTCAGTCTGGGGGAACAACTTTTTAAAAAGTTTTATTAATTAATCACAGATGAGATTTTGGTGATGAGACTAAAAGACCTGTATGATTGGTCAGTTTGGTCAAAGGTTTATGGATGGAGTCCTGATGGTGCTGAGGTTTTGTGTCAGCATAAGAAAGACAGATTTTAATGTAAACTGTTATCTTGCTGATGGGATGATCTGAACCGAGAGACTGCATAAGAGCAAAGCAAGAAATTATGTAACAAGCTAGCCATATACTAGGTAAAAACCTAATATATGGCTGGACTGTATATGGTGTGTGAACTTATGAAATCATACTGAACTGCGGAGTGTCTCTCCTGCTGGGCTGCTGACAGTGTTGTCAGCTGGTGTTAACTTGGCCGGCACAACACCGGTATTTTACACAGCTCTCGCAGGCAGAACTCTGCAAACACCTGACACCGGAGCTGAGAGTATTGGAGCAGGCAAACGGAAACGAGTTGCACTCCCTGGTGACATAATAGAAAGTGTTCGCGCCAAATCATTTTGACAGAACGATAGCCAATGGGAAAACTCAGGCCAGACAAATCTCACTCTCTCTCTCTCATCACTCACTCACTCACTCAGATTGGCATTTATAGGGCTAGCCCTGCTGTTGTGGTCCAGTCAAAAAGGGGTCATTTTGATGAACTGGTATCCACAGCATTACGGTTTATTAACATTAACATTTAAATCCTTGCAACAAAGCTGCGATGGAAACTTACTTCTAACTACTTATTTAATCTTCTCCTAGACCAGAAAAAAAGTTGTTCCCTACTGGACATAGCACATAGATGAGTTTGCCAAGTAGACTCAACCTCTGAATGATGCTCCACTCACAGCAGATCACAGCTCACAGATGTATACTTTATGTAAAAAATGAACTGCCTCTTTATCTGACACTGGATGACTGATTGGTGGGAGTGATGAGGACATCCAGCTGCATCAGGAATGTTGATGATACGGTGTGGTGAAAAGCCTGCATTTGGAGCTTTTCTGTACATCACCACAAAGTGCAAGTAACCAGTTTAGTAAAGAAAAAAATCTCTCACAATTAAATACATAAGGTATTAAAACTGAGAAAATTCTTCACCGTTGGCACAGTTAACAACCTCAATTATTTCACCCAGCACAAAAGGTAAGTACTTGTACTAAAGGGACTTCTATTTCCCTCAGAGGCACAGGGGTTAGGGCACCAGGGTAGTTTTTCATCAGACCTTTTCAGTATTACTGCTTTTGCCTGCTTGGTAATTACTGATCGGTGAAGATTTACTGTTCCTCTAACCTGGCGTCTGTGTCCCTGAGGACGTCTGTGTAAAAGAAATAATGACAACCCCATTACATCTGCTGTATCTGGCAATTACACTATAATCTGATCAGTGCAGCCTAAATACTATAAGTGTGGGTGGGCAGTGTGATGTGGACATGTTGCTATGCAGGTGTTATTTCAGTCACTTATCCACAAGAACACAATGTGAGCAGTTTGTCTTACTACTTAAACTGTGACCTTTCTGTTTCATGACAGTCTGACATTTAGTCAATCTGATAACATGACAGGAGCACAAAGCATCCTCATACGGTGGTATGGATCACTGTGCAGTCATAAGAGCCGTGCTGCTAATTAGTTGCTAATTGTCAGATTTTGTGCTGTGGTACGTTAAGAAAGGAGACTCACTTGTACTGGGCCTGGAAATGTTCCTGGACAAAGCTGTGCTGGACTCGGGGCTGCTGGGACTGGGACGGGTCAGGAGACGGTGCCTCTTCGGGTCCACCGGGGCCCTGCAGCACAGAGGAGGCCATAAACAGAGCTGTCACATTGTCACAGTCTTCAGAGATCCACCATACATTGCTCAGCTTGTCAAGAGTCACTCTGAGAATAAACTCATACTGTAGTAGCATCACAATAAATCGGAAAACTTGTAGAGACTCCATAGAAAGCAGCTTTAACACATTTCTTGCTTTTCTTTGGCGAAAAAAGTGATATTCAAAAGTTTGTGGAAAGCACTGACCCAAACATAACCCTCTGGGAAGGCCCTGCCTCTATTCTTTTATCTACTCACCTACAACAGAGAGGAAGCTGGCCTTGGATAAAGATAAAAGAAGAGGGGAAAAGATAAAAAAAAAAAAAATGAAAGACTTGCAAGGTCACAAAACAAATGTGTGGGATGGCACACACAGGGAGTATCTTACAACCACTGCTGTGCATTAATGACACAGAACTAAGCAGAAAAGCCTCTGCATTAGTTTTACAGAACAATAAGTTTTCTTCAAGGCCTGTACACAGATCAACATCACAGCATCAAAACCAGCCCAGTTACTGCCTTTTATGTTATGGCTGAGTATATTCATATATATATGTAGCTGGATGGCATACATACACGGTATGTATATGTGTGTGTAACAGTGACAGGTTTAATGTTGTGACTGATCTGTGTATAATGTAATGAGTGTAACATATACAGATACAGCAAGATGAACTGGAAGGTGTAGCCGATTTTATTTTAGGAAATACATTTATTTGCTTTCTTGCCAAGAGTTATCTAGGAAGACTGATAATGTTTGTACAGTACATATGAAGCTAATGTCAGTGGCCGTTTAGCTTAACTTCAGAGTGTGTGACATAAACCCCAATGAAACAATTTGAGTTTTGCTAAGGTCTGTACCAAACAAGCATGTTTTGTAGGGTAGGACATGTCTATAACACTACAATGCTTCATTTATAATGGTATGTTGTAACACATTCAATCTTAATAAAAAAAAAAATGCAGCTCCTGTAATTTGGATATTACACCTGGCCATACCATTTTGATTAATTGTTCAGCCCTAATTTCCTGAACAGACATGAGAGTGGCATCAATCCTGTCATCTGTCATCTAACTCTCAGCAGGAAAGCGAGAGAGTGTATTTCCCAAAATATAATTGTGAAATGGCTGTGCAGAGGACTAAAATCTAAAACTGCTAAAAGTCATAATAAGTACTCATACTATATCGGTGTTTGGATATCTCTGTACAGTGTCAGCTCCATTTCACACCTTACCAGCCAGGAAAACATCCTGAAAAACATTCTTTCAGTTACCAAGTGGTTCTGCTTAAAAGGCCATAATGTTGCATACAAGCACCTTGTTAGCATTTCTCTGCTCGCACGCTATCAATCCCACAATAGCCTGGTGTAAAAGTCAGGTACTTGAGAATGCATTAAGTCATCATATCATTTCAGCTGTGCTTTTACACCGAGCTGGCTGGGCCAAACGGAAATGCACTTTCCAAGCCGTCTCTGTTGACACATGCTCTCTCTTTCTCTGTTTACTATTCCTCCAATTTCTAGCTCCTGGTCCCGGACTGGCTGCCACTGTTCCCAGGCTGGCAGCTCGACCATGACCTCCGCTCACAAACGGAGCTGAAAGGAGGTTTAGAATTTCTGAAGGGGAGAGGGAAGTGGAGGGCGTGTGTGTGTGTCTGAGAAATCAGTGTGAGATGGACACAGACAGAGAGACAGGAGAGTCCTTTACAGTTCACCACCATTTCAAACCCTGAGTCTATTCTTCTAAAAGCATGTGAGCTTTGCAAAGACTGAGCGCGAGACTGAAACCTGACCCTCCTGCTGGTCTGTGCTTCAACAGGCACATACAATGACAAACCTCTACCTCCTTTCTCACTCTTTGCATGGATCTCAGGGTTTTTCAGTTGCTTTGTGAATTTCTCCCACGAAACGTCAGGCTTTCCAAAAGCGGAAGCTCAACCCAGCTAATGTTCCTGTTACTAACCTTAGGTTAGGAATTATGTGAACGAGGGTAAAAAGCAACCCCTCAGACTCTTTCATTCTGTTTTTTCCCCTCCACATACTTGGAAATGGATTCCATTGCTATCTTAATGCGGAGATAACAAAGCAACGTTCAGGCCACAGAGTGCAGACACAGTCTATCTTATCACTTCTCAGAAATCCATGCCCAGCTCTGCCATGTCAATAGACTGCAAGGCGTCAGCCATGTGTTAACAGTAGCTGTTGACGTTGTGGATATTTAAGCGCAGTAAGAAAGTGGAACGGGTTACATGCCCACTGACATGTGGTTCTGATAAGGCCTCACTCATCTAAATGATGGTGGCCAGATAGCAGTCCCCACAGTGTAACTGTTGCTGGTTTAAGAAATTGTTTTACAGGTTGTTATGCGACCCCGACAGAACAGGGGTCCATCTCAAGAAGTGCCATGTGCCTGGTCTGAAATTGAGATGCTATCTTTGAAATTGGTTGTCAGAAAAATATGCCAACTTCAAACTGATAAAAATGCAACAAAACAGGCAGGCAACAGAGGGAAAGAAAATCTGAGAAGCTATTTTTAGAGTCAAGTCTGACCAGTAGACGGCTATTACCACAAGGGAGAAAAAAATAGGAAAAGCACAGGGTGTGAAATTTTAGTTTTTACACTTTCCTCCAGTATTCTTCTGAATATACTGTAGAATACCTATATACAGGGCACACATTGAAACATAGCTGATTTTTTGCTTTTGGTTTGGCTTGTCAACTTGCAGCCTACAATGCACACACACACACACACACACACAGATTACTCCCACCTCTACACCTAATGCATCTTCCTTCTGTGTTAATTTTACTAAGTACTCTGTGTACTCTCTAAAGCACTTTGGGCTGCCTTTGGGTATGAAATGAGCTATATAAATAAATTTGTCAGTCTAAGTATCTGCTGAGTAATTGACCTTCCACCGTTCCCTAAAACATCACGAATACTTGGTTACCGGTCTTTATTCATTATCACGTGCTATAACTTCATGGCCTTGTGTTTGTGACAAGTGGGGTTTTAGGAGTTTGGAGTAAATTAGCCTGTGCTGCTGCCTCCTGTGGCAGACACAGTGGCAACTGATTTGGTTTGTCTTGGAGGAGCTTACTGTAGATTGGTTTGTTGTTTCTGGAATAGCTATTCCAACCATTATGGAGGGGGGGGGGTGGGGGAGTGTTGGGTTCTTCTGTTTATGCCAGCTACTTTCCATCAGAGTAGCATGTGATTGGTGTACTAGGATTTTGTCTGGGTCCTACCTGTGGTATTTTAGGATCAGTCTGGGCAGGAGTACCTTTAGCAGCAGAGTCCCTTCTGGGATTGGTGCTTTTTTACTGCCACCTACGTTAGGTGGCAGTAAACTTAGGTGGCCTAACTTAGGTGGCAGTAAAAATGGCAGAGTTTCTACCACAGGAGCATCTGTGGCTCAAAATATTAGTTAAATGGCAATAAATGACAGTGGCTTTATCCATTTAGTGCATTTCTGGACTGTGTGAAAGTTTTCAATTCAACTCTGGTGCAGACAACAACAACTAGACTGAGACAGCCTAACAAAGGAAGGCCTCACTTGGCTTCCTAGCCAACTCCAATGTGGGTTGTTTGGGGTCTAAAAGCAAATGAACCACCTGTTGGATTTTATGATAGTGAATTTAGCTTGATTTCTATGAAGTACTATGAAATCCATCTGTTTTAACTATTGAACTGTTAGAATTCATTTGTACGAGCCATGTATACATGTATTCATGCAAACCACAGTAATGTGTACACTTCAGCATGTTAGTGTTTTCCCTGATCAATCATACCTAGACCAAATGAACTGAACTACAGGTGTGAGAGTGCCCTGAGAGGAGGGCTGGCTTATACAGGCCTGGGAGACTCCTAACAGGTGCCTCCACTTAAAGCTAATGACCCTAAATGACTGCAGACATGAGAAGTTAGATTTAACACTGCAGGCTGGGGGGAATGACTGTAACACTCCATACACCTCTTCTACACAACCTCTTCTATACATACATAACAACACATTTTTCTTCAGCGGGCAGTTTGCTATGATGATTCTCCTTTTAACTGCTTTCTAGCACATGTAATTGTTTGGCACACCGGCAAGTTGTAATTTAGGACTGAAGTTAATGGCTGAGCAGAGAAAATAGCCTAAAAGGAAATTGAGCTAAAACCAGGGCCACTCATATCTGAAAAGGTAACATGGAGAAACATAAACACAAAAATGTGCAACTGCTAATATCCAAGATATGTCAAGCCTGAGAACTGACTACCTCTGCTTAATCCATAAGCCTCAGTGCCAAGAGAGGAGCGTGTGCCAGTGCCCGAGGAGCACGGAGAAAATTAAAACTCAAATCCCTCACCCTGGCACCTTAGCGGGCTGTAATTGATTTCTGGGATTTAGATAAATGACAAAGATACAGCATGCAACTGATTGGTGGGCTGGAGCCTGGCTGCTGGCTCAGCACTGTCAGCAGGAGGCCAGAGTTCACCGACTGTGATTTTTAAGCTGACTGAAAGAGGAAGAGGGCCAGAGTGATCGGAGAGAGCTGAATGTGATAAGCGCATTGTTGTGCAGCTGGCTGCTGAAAATCAGACAGATGCCTGAAAATGGCCATTTGCTTCAAACAACAGGGAACACCAGCTGATATGAGGGTACTTTAAAGGGAATGTCTTTGTGAAATATACTGACAATCTGACAAAGAGATTTTTGGTTTCCTACTTTCTAGATAGTTATTTGACAATAAAGATTCTCCCCCAAAACATAAGGATTGTTTTTCTAGATGATATCAAAATTAATATGACCATTAGTGCAATAGAGTGGTGAAAACAAATGCTGATGCATTTGCTGATGTAAATGTGAAATCACTTTTATTTTGCTTAGAGGACTTTCCCACACTGAGATCAATGTTATTAAAAAGAGTTTTGGCAGCCTTGGAAACAGCACTGCATTTACTCATTATCCATTTCAGCTGTGAGGACACAGACACACAGATGAGCAGCTCACTCACTACCAAGTCTCAGTTAAATCCAAGACTGTTGACTCCTGGTCATCTGTACTTCAGCATGAAAGCCTGAAATCGCACAGATTAACGGTGCACTCTGTCCCAATGGGGAGGCTTTCAATAATTCACCCAAAAAATGTTGCTGGGAGTGATTCATCTCTGCAAGTAGATCCACTGCTAAGGAACTCAGGCACTCTCACTTTACTGTGGTGAAAATACAGGAAATGTGCCCCCCATCCCCATCCTCACAGACCACCTGTCTCATCCTGATGGGTTTTTAGGGGTGGGGGAGGTAGATCATAAAGGGGGGGGGGGGACGAGTGTTTCCAGTAATGGTCCTGATGTGAATAATTTAAACAAGCCGTGGAAACACACAGGGATGGACATGTGCTTTTGCTGGAGAAAGCACTATAGTGGGGTGATTGAGAACAAGACTCAACAGCACCTAAACCCCGTGGTGATCATAACAGAGAGAGAGAGAGAGAGAGAGAGAGAGAGAGAGAGAAAGAGAGAGAGGAGACACTGTATATGTGTGTTAATCGATATAGACAGATGGAGACAGAGCGAGAGAAAAGAGAGTGTTATTTAGTAACTGAATGAGTAAGAAAGTTAAAGTAGTACACACAGCCGACATGCAGAACTTTGATAAATAATGGACAGTCTCCCTCAACACTGCCTCCTGTCGTGTGCGTACCTCTCTATAAATAGACCCAATAATAGTGATACTGGAAGCTTTTCTCTCTGACCCTTCTGCACATTATTCCCCATGGACGATCACTCAGGGTGGAGCACATTTGTATGGACATGCTAAGTGCCCAGACATTGGTACACAGACTCAAACTGACCTCAGGGTTGTAACTGAATGACTGCTGTGTGGACAGTAGATATACAGTACGCTGGCTTCAGTCTGCTCTTCTTTTGACTGACAGGATGAAAGAAAGGGCAGACTATCTCTGAGGCAGGTCAGTACCCCTGTGAGATCATGGATGTTACACAGATGTTATCTTTATTATATGGAATACACATGCATACACAAAGTGCATTTGTAATGGATTAAAATTATACTACAGAAAAAGTATTACATTGGCATTTCAGTGCTATCCATTACCATGCTACTTCATTGAGAGCAAGCATCTGCTCTGATGAAATGTCTTTAAAAAATACCAAATTCCCTACTGGCTCCATGGGTCCTGCTCAGTGCTCTGACCTCTCTGTGACAACAAACAACATAATGAATTTCTCCCAAAGTGATCAATAAAGTGTCACAAAGTCAAGTTTGTTTACAGACCAAAGGTGAGTTGTCAAACAGTCGAGGCCACTTTAGAATCACTTTAGGATCACATTTGAATTGTTTCCAAACTCTTAAAGCTGCCTCATTGAAAGTCTAAATATGTGAACTGACCCTTTAATTTTGGTGCAAACACATCATTAATGAGCAGTTTTTGGATAATATCCTATGGATAATATTGTCAGTAAGTCAGTTACCACTTTGGTCCAGACTGAAATATCTCAACAAGTACACAGACTGTTCCTTGTAGGATGAATTCTAATCACTTTGGTGGTACTAACTTATAATTTATCACCATCATCAGGTCAAAATTTCAGTTTGTTCAGTACTTTTGCTTATGACCATCCACCCATCAACTATATTACTTTGACAGGTCACCAGCCATCACAATCTCTAGCAATCTCACCAGCCATCACAATCTCTAGCCGACAAACTATTCACACTCTTTCACACCTACAGACAGTTTGGAGTCACCAGTTAAACTAACCTGCATGTGGGACAAAGCCAGAGCACCTGGAGAAACATGCAAACAACTCCAGGTTGAACCCAGAACCTTCTTGTTGTGAGGCAACAGTGCTAACCACTGCTTTTACCAAAACAACTTACATTGTCCTCATCATCATACACACTCATTTAGAACAATTTGGGTTTGAATGTCTTGTTCACAGACACTTGTCGTCATGTGGTCAAGAGGAGCTGAATGGCCAATGATATGATTAAAGAACAATCAGTTCTACCAAGTGAGCAACAGCCACAGTTCTTAAACAATCCTCAGTGATTCATTTTTAATAATTTCTTCTCGTGCTTTTCACAAGAAATGACATGTTGTCAGCTCATTTAACTGTAAAAACATGAACAACAAAATAAGAATGAACTGCTACTTCAAAAGTTCGATCTGAACAACTTGAGTATCAGAAATGTTCGGTCAAAACTTTAAATGACGCATGACTCCTGGTTTACTTTTTATCATGTAAGGCCAGTAATAAGGGCGGCTCATTGAACTCTGCTTTCTGAAGGTAAGAGCTGCAATGAGAAAGCCATTGCGGAGGCAGGGTGTATACTGCCTCTGCTAGGCTGAGAGAAAGAGCCTCATGACAAGAGAGCACAGGCCTCAAAATGAATTTCATCATCACCAGATGGAAATGAAAGGGCTTTCAACAAGAGAAATGAAAGAGACATAAGAAAAAAAAACTGTGATGGATCAGGCAGAGATGGTGACAGAAACAAAAGCCAAGATGAGAAGCTGGTCAGGAGGGAGGCTCTATTCTTTTGGCCTAAAATGTCTTGATGCACTGTCAACACACTTTCTGAGTGACACTGTCACTGAGAAAACACAGGACAAAAGGAGGCAATTCTTTTTCCTTTTTTCCCCTTTTGGTTATGGTTTTGGTGCAATAATGAGTCACATCTTAAAAGCAGGTCATGAGTGTTGTGAGTGATACCGAACATGACATCAACTTAACCAAAAGCCCTTTGCTAACAGCCCAAATAATCTGACCTCAGAGTGAGTCATAAATAAAGGTTGCTGACTGGCAAAAGTATGTGCTCTCTGTGGTTAGTTTCTCACAGCAGGAATGATTCCCAGCCCCTCACTGTCTTTTCTCTGTCTGAGTTTACATGTCCTGCTGAGTCTCCACTGTTTCTTACCAAGAAACAGGCTGGAGGCTCTAAATCACTCACAGGTATGATTGTGAGTTTGACTGACTGTCTGCTTTAAAATATTTCTCATGTAGTGAATTGGCAACTTGACGAGGATTGTCTTTCATCCAATGCATGCTGGAAATGGCTCTAGCTGTATGAGTTCATAACAGATAACTATTGATGATGAGCAGGCAGGCACCATACTAAGACCAATACTGACCTTATTCATGGACCTTATTCATAATTATGCTTATTTGTTTTGTTGCAGAGAGTTAAATAAGATGAACAACACCACTCTGATAAATAAAGAAAGTGAAAACAGGTCTCTCCCAAAATGTCAAACTGTCCTTTAAATGGATCAGGTATGGACAAGACGTCACCAATCCACCACAGATAACATTTTCTGTTCTGCTCCATTCATTTGCAGTGGTAAAGGTGTTATATGTAAGTTTTTACTATCGCCAGCTAATGTTAGCATTAGCAGCTGTTTACTTACCAGTCTAGAAGAAACACTGTAAGTTTAGCATCAAACTCAACCCTTTTCTCACCAAGAGCTGGCTCCAGTGGTGGAGAGCAACACCAATGTTAACTCTTGTTTTGCTTCCATTTCTATCACTTCTTTCTTTCTACTGAAATTAGCATGTTTGTGTTATGTTGTATGTTTAGCAGCTAGCCTTGCCCTGTCCTGTCTGTTAGGAGGATGAAGAAGTAGAGCTGCCCAGAAGACATATACAGTTGATTTAGACATTTTCTGCAAATGTTCACTGCCTATTGTTTGGCCGACGTGACTGGGTATCTACCCACTAGGGAGAAAAAGCTGGATCTGTTATCAAATGAACCCTCATCCTTAGGGTTGAGAGTTCATTTGTTCCTGTGAATAACTTGTTATTTATTGTCTGTAAGACAACAAATATAAAATAGTGAAACCTTTTCAATTTGAATATGAGCAACAATCAGGCAATGTCAGCCTAAATTTACATTACATTTGTTTCAATGGAGAACAGTGATATGACAAACATTTTAGTTGAGTAGGTCCAATCATTGCTCACTGATGCTACACAGAGACACGACACAGGGTGTAAGACACAGACAGAGACTGTTTATACAACGTTCTCCTGAAAACTAAGGACAAACATTGTGGTTGAATATGACTTTGTGAGATGTCTCTTAAGAAGATTTATCTCACCTTTAAGAGAGCAGCAGGAGAGGCTGGGGGGGAAATTAATTCTAATGAAGGCAGGTCAGCCTCCTGAGCTGATGAGGTTTATTATTACCCTCCTGCTTCTGCGGCTGCTGCTGATGACTGTGGTGACACAGATGAGGATAAAATGACTGCACACATCACAGAGGCCCACAGGAGCCTCTAGTACCTGCCAGTTAGTTAGACTTTAAATGAATGGCTGTCACAAGTAGCAATATATAAGTTAACATATATACATATATACACAACAGTGTTAATAAGGATTAAAGATATAATATTGAAGGAATACACATTTTGCTATAGCTGTTTGATTAAACCTTGTTCTTTAAACTGGCATTTGTTAGTGAGGCTGGATTGATAATTATTGCTTTAAAAAAATCCATTCATCTTCACAGGCAGATTCAATTTAACTCAAGATAACACATTAAAACTGGACTTGGCGTGACAGGCATGCCTCCCTGCTTAAATTATTTCTATCAACAACTCTTTAAATCATTCCAGTCAGTCTGGTTTCGGGCAATTGAATTGACACACTCCCTGGAAAGCCTCCACTCAGCAAATCTGAATCACTTAAATTGTTGGGGTCGGTGCTGTCTGCCAATCAGACCCAGCAGGGTTGGGTATAATTTGTGTGCGTGAGGGAATTTCTTTATATTAAATAAAGAATCAGTCTGTTGATTTAACTGTATTTCCCTGTAAAACAGGATGAAGAGTTTTTATGTTGCTGACTTCAACTTTTAACTGGTGAATGTTTAACTTTTTAAGTAATTAGACCCATGTAAAACACAAAACAAATGGTAACCTTGTTTCCTTTTATTTAAAAGCTCTCCACAACTTAATGAGGAAATGTTTTCTGGGCTGGGCTCCCTGTAGAACACGAGTGCGGTTTATAGAAATGTCCTTTAACTGTTCTTTAAACCAGTGGTGATGCATTGTCTTGTCTAGAGCAGTCAGACGGTTTCAGCATAATTGTGTCTGTGCCACAGTGAGCAACCTCATGCCTACAAAACCAGCTCCTTTTTTTAGGACGCAACGACAGCCTCAGATCTGACCTCCATGACCAACAGAGAGATACTGACTATATTTAGATGGACACATCAAGTCATTTTAGACTTATATCCATATGCAGACATCTCTTATCTCAGCATCTGTGGGGGGCTTAAGGCTTTTAGCCAATCAACACTGATCTGGGTCGGAGGTGAGAGAAGACCTCAAACACAGAGAGGTCATATTCGGACCCTTCCCTCCAAGCTGCTTCTCCAGCTGGGTGGCTCAGAGCCACAGGAAGCCATTTCAGCTTGGCAGGGCAGACAGAATCAAAGGCAGAGTGGTGAGGAGACCAGCACGCACACAAACAGCAGAAATCACACAAGAATCACAACAGAACCAGTCGCATCTAGCCCTGACGGTAGTGGAGAGCAGCACTGACCACACACAGGCAAAACTGCTCAGCTGTGGGGTTGGAGGTGCACGTATAGGCGTGTTCTGCTAGAATGAGAGAAAAGAAACTAAGTTGGAAGGCTTGGTACAATGTCTGGGTCACTGTCTGGATGTTGTCTTCAGTACACAACCACCCACATAGTACAAATCAAATCTCCTGGCAGAGGAAGAGAAGAGAGTACAACTGATAGATACAGGAGGGCCACACTGTGATTGTTGTGCTCTTAATGTGTAGGAGCATGAGGACCAGGCTTATTAACACATAACAAAAAGTCAGTTCTGTTTTAATGAGGACATACAATACAGTACATTACAGACCTACTGAGCCTAACAGCTAAGGTACAGTTGGTTTTCGCTTACATCATGACAAGTAATGTCTGAATTTAACTCTGAACTAGGGATGTCAGTGATTCATTAATTATTGGTTAATCACCATTGTTGCACTGTAAACTGTCAAAATATTCACAGTGTTTTGGGTGTGGTACCAGACTGTCTAACTAAGTAGTATCTCTGCCTGTTTAACAAGATGGAGTTACAGGTGTGCTTATTAAATCATGTCCTGAGAGCTATCAAACTTCTCTGACTAACCAGTTGATATATGTCAGTGACTAACAAGTTGTTGCCCGACAGCTCATGCTAATGTCAAACTACCAGCTTCTACAGAACAGGCTAACAGCTGCGGGTCAGATCCTGCCAGTCAGACAATGGTGAGAACAGCTCCAGTAATGTTGCTGATGTTGGGCACAAGCAGTATTTTCCAACAACATCCAAGCATAAACTTTCTAAGAGATAATTCTAAGAGATAATTACAGGCAAATCTATGAGAGTTTAAACAATGACTGTTGAAGCTTTGTCATTTTAAGTGACACAATGCTAACAAAGATGTGACCACTGAACAACTTTGATTGAATTGTTACATTCACTTTCACATGTATTTTTCCTGTTGTTTTGATGATTGTAAACTAAGTGCAACTTTTGGTGTCTGGCTTTTTACAAAAACAGCGCTCTTCCCTAACTTGAACAGGCACATTTTGTAAACAGCTACATTCCACCATTTCCACAGCAATTTTTGTCATGTAGAATCAAACAAGTAATTTCTCTCTGTTTCCCCATCTCTCTGACTGTCACTACTGCTTACTGTCCTCCTACCGCTACTGCACTAGAGCACTCAGCCTCACCTCTCCCTCTCTGTAGTCAGGCTGCACAACAAGTGTCTCTTTCTTCCTGCCACTTACAAAGAGCCACATTCATAAAGCAGAGAGAGAGTGAGAGAGAGAGAGAGAGAGTGAGAGAGAAACAGTGAGAGAGCACTTCACACTCGTGCTGTTTCCTCAGTGATAAACGATCAACAAACCAGGAGAGAATGTACGCCGTAGGATTCAAAGCCATGGGGAGTCGACGGTAAATGTTGGAATGTGCGCGTATGTGTGCAGGACTGTGAACTGTCACCCTCCATTACAAATACAAAATACTTCAATTCTAACTACAAACCAGTCTGACACTCAGTGGTTGCAACTATATAGTCAGTCCAAGTGAACTGTGGATTGGGGGGGTGGTGTGTGTCGTGGGGGGGGGGTGTTCCTCTTTGGGCTCTGGGCTCCTGTGCTAAGTGGTAACGAACAACACATGCTTAAAAACAATTAGCAAAGGCCCGTTGGCTCCTGAATTAGCATCAGCAAAAAAACAGAGCTCGCAAACTCCCTGGCTGTGAATAGGAACGTGCGTGGACTGGTAAATGGGGCTAACGCTTCCCATCAGCCTGGCTGTGACCCTGTATGACTCTGCCAGCACCACCAGAGCCCCATTGGGGTGGTGGTGGTGGAGATTAACAATGAGGTGAATAAACAATCAAACAAACAAAAAAAATATCACAGAGCAAAACTGATCCTGAATGCCTCTTTAAAGTTTTAGGAATGTGATTTAGACACTTTTCTTTCAGCTGCCCTTCTCCTGCCCTCAGTGAGGCCCTCTTTGCCCTTCACAAAGCTTCTTTGTGGGTGGAGCGGTGATAGCAGCCTGCATACCACAGCTTTACTGTACATTCTTACAAAGATATAGTATGTAAGGTCTACTCGTGGGACAACGGGAGTGGACCATGATTCATGAGGAGACAGAATTACGAGAATTACTTCCCTCCCTTTCCTGATACTGAGCAGAGTATCTATCTGACTGCATGTTTCCTCACTGATAAAACCAAAATCCATGACAACCTTAGTGTCTGCAAGAGCCCACACTGGCTGATGGCAGAAGGCCTGGACAAACATAAGAGACAACTATCACAGGAGATTTTCTGCTCTGGACAGAGGCCACAGTGCTGCTCTCTTGTTCTCCTTCTCTCTCTTGCTTCAAGGAATATGTATTCATATGCAGCATATTATATTATATTACAGCACTGTATTCTTCTGAAATGATTCCTCATTAAACATGTCACAGGTTTTTACTGTCCCATAAAATGCCACAAAGATTAACAACGGAATGGACTCATCATAGACTGTGCAACAGGGCTAATACTGCAAGCTGCGCCTCCAGCAACTTTAAGAACCACTGGTTAGGCATCTATTAACTGGTTAAGAAAGGTAAAAAACAAACAAAGTTGTCAATGCACCTATTTCTGGTCAAACTTCCACTAACACTTCATACTTAACAAACTTAGTCAAGATAGTGTGAGTCATCTCATTTTATCATCTGCAATTTCATTCTTTCAAGCCAACTTGTGACCACACAAAAGGATAGGAGCAAAGAGTGACCATTAATTAGGAGCTTTGCTTTATAATTCACTGCAGCCACAGCATGTACCCTATTTTCAAATGTCCACTTTTCCTCTGACTTTTTTCTAGAAACAGATCAAACCCATGAAGGTGCTGATCATCATCCCCATCGTGTCACACTCAGCTGTAAACTGACCTGGTGCAAATCACAGACTGATGATGCCAAAATGCCAACATCATCTGCAAATAGCAGAGTTGCTGTGTCAGACACTTTCCTACCAGATCTCAGTGTGCCTTTATAACTTGTACACGAAACAAGACCAAGAGTCTAAAGCCATGGCTGTGGCTCTGTGAGGCTGTGATATTGACAAAGCTAAATGCTAACATCAGTATGCTAACTTGTTTACGTAAATTACCAGATTCAGTAGAGGTAAAGATCACAAAACTAAACAAGATTCACCCTCTGGGAACCATGCAGTGTAATCCCTGGAGCCATGCTGATAGTGTGACCAAAATCACAAACTGGACAGTAATGAGGATCTTCTAAGGATCAGCTGCATTTTGAAATAGAGGACCTGTTTGAAAGGCCGTCAGTATTCATTTGATTGTGCGTTTGGACTTGACAACAAATGTCGCCACACGGGTGCAAAGGCAATACTGCTCCCCCTGTCCCTGTAAAGTTTACACCACACAAAATGTCAAATCCATCTTATACAACTGTGGTTTGAGATCTATTTCTGAAGTATTCAACACTCTCCCTTCAAAATTCAATTTTTAATTAATTGTTATATTCACTCCAGCTTGTATTGGCTATTGGTCACTGGATATCAAACATGTTTACCTCGATGGCTTTCATCCAATCAGGGACAGTATATTGTTCAGACACGTTGAAATTCACTGTCACCATGATGCTGACACCATCATATAGCAGGATCCTGGATTAAGTCGGGTTTTTGTCATAGGTTTGTGTCCTCCACACCTCACCGACTCCTCGGGTGTTAATGAGGTGCGGCGACATTCTCCCTGGGGTGCTGCAGACTCATCATGACAGACCTTATCAGCAGCTCTCCAGTCCTAGCCTCCTGTCACGTCCTCTGTAGATACATGTGCACTCAAAGACATAGTCCAGACCTCACCCCTCCCCCTGCCTCACCCAACTGTTCACTCCCATCCTGAATTAAAGGGCAATTCAGCTCACAATGAGATCGGGAGCTTAGTTCATGTGATATCAGAGTATTGTGTATGAACAATAGCAACATTGGAAACTTGGGGAGTTGTCAAGTAAGATTTCCATTGATAGAAGGAGCAGGAGTCACATAGAAGTGACACACACACACACACACACACACACACACACACACACACACACACACACACACACACACAGACAGATTTCTCTTAATTTGCCTCACTGCCTCCTTCAATCTCTCACAAAGTACTGGAAGGATCAAGTGTCACACATAGCAGAAGAGAGCAGCAAACACTATACTTAGGCCAGAGAAAAGAAGCAGGGCTTACATCCACAGCCTAGCCAAATTTTTCAATATGACCTTGGCTTTGTAATGATACAGTGTGCTGACAGTGCATTTCCCAAAAACAGATCTGCCACAGAAGGTTGCATGTCGGTCATACTAATTTCATAGATAAAGGCATGTTGTATCTTAAATTATCCAATATATAGCCTTGGGAGTTTTACACTTCCTAATCTCGATATCTCCTGATCCCACAGTGATGAAACAACACAATAAATCATTGCAGTTAGTGCCTCAGGAAACAACAGGCACTGAGTTTGAGTAGATTTATTTGCAATGACTCACCGACAGCAACTGTAGCACTTCTAATAAATTATGCCACTGGTTATCACCCTGATAAAACTACAAAAAAGAGGGATGTCTATCTCAAAAATGAAAACATGTTATTAATAATATATGAAAATTCAGCTTTAATGGTTCACAGCGGAGTAGTTCAAAGTTCCATTCAGGGAGTATCAGGATGCACCGTGCCTGCAGGCCTTCCTCGAGGAAGAGCCGTGCTGAGAGAAAATCAAACACCAAATCGCCACACTTGTACTCTCCTTGTCCACAGGCAATGAATTAGACGCGGAGCAAGGTTGCAAAACTCAGATTGCCACACTGGTTTTGGTGGCATGAAAACTGTGCTGCTGAACAAATTTGGAGACCTGGAGGTAACCTCTGAGGAGCTAACTGAGATGATATTTGTGGCACTATCAAAACACTTCTAGACAACCTTATCAGTGAGGTTAGACTGGCTAGTTTGATAAGAAACAACACAAACATAGAGACGGGAGCCACTGGAAGAAAAATATCTGAAAACATTTGCTAGTCTTGTTAGCACTGCTGCATGTATTGTATGTTACTGTGGTTCATGCATGAGCATTTGGCCTTGAGAATAGAAATAAAGAAAAAGAATATAGAAAGACCAAATACATAAAGTACAGAGAGCAGAATCTCTGTAGAACTTCACAGTGAAAGGTGACCCAATGCTCAGGTCTGAGACACAGTTTAAAAATATTACAATTTCATGTTAATTAATGTACAAGTTAATATTCATAAAACAATGATCCCTTAGATGCCATGTAATCACATGAACTAATAATGCCTTCACTATATATCAAGCCACAGGGGCTCTTGATATATTATGCATTAATTCATGTATTTGATCACAATGAGTCATCTATTAGTTATGCATCAATTAGGTATGCAGTGGGAGCCTTTATTATAAAATGTTACATTAAGGCAGACACATTCCCTGATCAATGACACGGGGGTCTTTCCTTATTGAAAGGCAGGATTTTAATTCTAACTGCTGCACATGAGGCCTGCTTGGTTCTTACCTTTCCAGGGGCTTTGGTCATGTTGTTGTTATTGTGAGAGGCCAGATTGACGTCTTCGTGGACGCGGTCCAGCAGCCACAGGAGGAACTCCAGGGCGTCGTGTTGGGAATTACCACGAAACTGTGATCCATACTTGGACACTATAGTCTAGAGAGAGGAAAAACAGACTTGATGAAACTATACCTTTTCTGCAGCTACATAATCATGACAGTGTGGCTGATTAAGTGCCTTTTATGAGCAACGAAAAGGTTTCAGTGCTGCAACAGCAGCGGTGTTAAGTTATGACTTCACAGAGAAGCCTTCTGAAATCCACGAATATATTTACCCTATCCACATAATCCCACATTTTACCTCACCGAAAAACAAAAACAGTAGTGGTTTTACTGGCTTTTGTTATCTGACAACTTGTCAGAATTAAAGCCTTAGTGGATACCTGGAAAAGCCAATTAAAACTGCCTTGCTAAGATATCCTTTCTCCAGAATTCTCTCACACATAATGTGAATCTCAAGCACTACTTGTTTACTGGCTTTGACAGCTCGGGTGTGTTCCTTGGTGCAGCTGAGGCTCCTGGATGGGCAGCTCTGCCCCGGGTTCTCCACAGAACGCTGATCAGAGGAATCCTAGAATTGCAAATCTGCACTAACACTGTTCACGCTTCCCTCGTCTCCACCCAGCCCACGCTGTGACTGATGCAGACTCATTTCAGATTTTGGATTTCCACAATCTGCCTTTGTCTAAGACTTGAAAAAAAAAGCTTGTTAGTAAAAGTTTGACTGTCTTCCCTCTTTTCTTCTCAAGACACCAAATGTCAATATTTCTGACATAAAAAAGACATGTTAATAACATTCTTCTTAAAAGTAGGTTGAAGACTACTTAAGCTCACACACAGTATAATGTGACTTTAGATGTGAATGGCACCCAACTCAATTAGGCAGGAATTAACTGCATGAACCGCAGCTGGCAGGCTGGAGAAGCACAGGCAGTGATGAGAGATTATAGCAGAGGGAACAGACAACTGTAATCATTACTTTGTAATCCACTAATATGTGATATGGCTCTTATAACTATTACACCATAACATGATGTAGGATGTCTACTGATGAAGCCTGAGGCCTGTCACTGAGGAGCCGCTGGCTGAATACAAGACCGAGAGAAAGAGTATACTCAAGTCAACTTCCCCTTCAGAAGTTGAGAAAAGACAGCCGTTCAGTAAGACCAGAGTAATAACTCAACGGAAGTGGAGCCAGGACTACATCTTCAAAGTAGTTACAGAGACGTAGTTACTGACAGGAGCAAGATGTGAACATAAAAATTCATAAACAGAGAAAAACTGCTGGTGGAGTCTTGGCAGAGCAATAAGGTTCTCTAATCTTCTCCTCTGATCTTGTCTTGAAAGTGAAAGTGAAGCTCCTTTTGCCTCATAGATCTCAGAGAAGTCAAAAAGTGATAAGAGTTGCCATCTGATGCTGGATCCTCACAATAACTCTAAGTTTGTCACGGGATACAAAAGGTTAACAAGTACAGAGCTACTGTATTTAGTCAACACAAATGGACAGCTGAATGTTTCTGTTTAGTAACGGTGTATTGTATTATTTATATGAATTTCCAACCCGTGTCCCAACCCTGATATTTACAACCTAAGACATGTATTCTCTGGATGTTGTGGATATATTTTCTATATATGTACTGTACAGCTCTGTAATACGACCTCCACATTGTGACACTGAACAACTATCATATGACATTACAATAAATGTTTCTAAATCAGTCTGATTGGATTCAATACAGCATTTTTTTCTTTTTCTTTTTCTTTTTTTTTTTAATTAATGCCCTTGAAACATTCAGTCTTGTTTTGAAGAAATGCAATGATATGAGCCATGAGAACCACAGACACGCACTAACTTAAGGCTGTTGTGCAGCCAGTCATTACAGCAAAGCAATAACAGTAATTACCACCAGCCTTTTGAAGGTTGCAATTGTCTCAGTGATATAATTGAGGCTGTGAAAAATGCCCTGTGTTTTTTATTGCTCTCTGGTATAATGGTCACTGGTCACTTTGTGATGTGTGTAACCGTCTAACTAAAAGATAAAGACAAAATAAGGAATATCTATCCTCTACATCATGATGTTGAATATTTGATTTACCCATTACTTTCAACTTCATTACTATTGAACTATTTAAACGGTTTAATTCAGCTATCTATTTCAATCATTTTCCCATTCCACTTACTTTTAGCTAACAGAAAATATTTCAGCTATTATTCATTACTTTACGATAACTAACCTATTTGAATGGTTTAATTTAGCTATTTATTCCAACCATTTACTTTACATCTACTTTCAGCCAGTGTTAAATATTTTAACAGTTTATCGATTACTTTTTAGCGAGCTAACTATTTCAAGTTTCTCTGTTACTTTTAGAGAACCATTTAAACTGTTCATGTTTTAGCTAATGTTAACTACTTCAACCATTTACACCTTTAGCTAAATATTTAAAATGTGTATTTGTTATTATTCTAATCATTAATCCATCACCATTTGAACTGTTAAGCTATCTATTTTAACCATTTATTCATTACTTTTAGCTGTTACTCTTTGCTCGCTTGCTTACTAGTTTTCATGCAGTGTCAATTGCAATATGACTTACTGCAAAAAGTAGCAAAGGTAACCATTCAAAATCAGCATGGAAACAGCAAATCTTGTCACATACCTGCAAGACCCACTGTTGTCACAAAATATATTTAGCTTCCTAAACATCAACCTCCATCAATGTACACTGTAGGGAGGATGATATTCCTGGTCAGTCATCAAGCCTGCTCACCCTAACTCCCTTCTTTCTCAGGCCTCTCTTGTTATGGAAACTGATAAATTGACTGTTGAGTAACTGTTTGAGTTTCAGGGTTTGTCCCTGTCCAGGCCCCTCTGTGTAAACACACCATCTTTCCAGGGGGGATTCTGAAAACGCACGAGAACTGTCCAGATCAAAAGCACACATCTGCTCCCAGGTTGAAGAAACGCAAATGCAGCGTCAGAGAAACATCTGTGAGAGTGGAGGCTCAGGGAACATGGACAATGTAAAATATCACAAAGCAACACAACAATACTTCATCTTTATTGAATATTTATAAAAACTACTTCCCTCCTTCCACCTCTCTTCTCCTACGAGCCAGGTGGTACTGGAATGTGGCAGAGTGCCAGGTATTCAGCAGGACTTTGTTGTTTTGTTTTTTCTCCTCACTGGGACTCTGCAGCCAGCTGACCTGTGAGGAGGCCTCTGCTGGTTCATTAACTTTAAAGAACTTTTGATCAAATGAGGATGATTCCACATTTACAGGGGGCGTGTACATGAACAACATTATTCATTTAAAACAAAAAGTGCAGCGCAGTGTACATCCTGTTGAAAGGGTAATTGTCAAAAAAGCTTTCAGCTTTCAACGCTCGCCCTTTCATCATTTCTTATCAAAATTCATGTGAAGTGAAGATGGGTACTCTAGGTACTCCTTGTAAGTCTTTTTAATCTGGCTGCTTCAGCTGTACCTTTGCAATGCCCTTCTGACAAAACTCCTGACTTTCAGAGTCCTGCAAAGACTGATAATCAACTTACGAACACAATCAATTAATTGAGCCATTTAAACAAGGACCAATCCTTGTTGGAAGGTTGTTTATGCTGTCTGGTATTCCTGCAACTGGGTGCTAATTTAGCCTGTCAGACACGAGCCTCAGAGCTATTTGATTATTTTATAATGCCTCCCTCCAGGCAGCTGTGGTATTACTCAACAGGCAATTTCAGAAGGTCTAGGCTGCATGAACTCTGGACCTCCTACAGTCACAAACCATATCCAAGAGGCACATCATAATATGTGTGTGTGTGTGTGTGTGTGTGTGTGTGTGTGTGTGTGTGTGTGTGTGCTTTAACACAGGAAACATCTCATCACATACGAGGGGGAGTGTTTAGCGTTTTTCTTTTAATCTATCTTTTAATCTTGGCGAGATGTTTCCATGCTGTCCCCTCTGATTGTTGTCCTGAAAATATCTGATATCAGACTCCCATGAGATAGGAGGGAAATGAAAGTGTGAAATTGGGGATTTATTGGCAGTAAGACTTGGGGGTTGAGTTGAGTTTTTTTGGAGAGCACAACGGATGGGAGAGCAGAGAGAGGAAAAAAAAAGAATAAATGTTAAAATTGATTGTGACTGTCAACTCTGCATTTCATAGGCAGAAAAAAACTGACAACACTTTAGCTGAGCTCTGAGCTAAACCTTTGGCTTCCTCATTCCTATACATTCAAGTGTGAGAAAAGACATTCAAGTACCTATACAGTAGGGATCAAGAATTTCCAGTAGCCATACTTATACCATTTTCTTACAGGGTAATTAGCATTTCCAAGAATAGATCCATTGTGGCATTTCTTTGTTCGCTGCTCCATATTATCTACTTCTTGCCTTGAACTATGGCTCAGAGAAATCCAGAGCAAAGAGCTGCAGGCAGATAAAATATGGTTGCTTTTCCCTCCCTCTATCTTCAGCGTGGGCAGAGTAGGAAAGCCTGAGGGTCTCCTGATAGGACTGTGTCACAGTCCCTGATCCTCAGGGAAGGGAAGATTTCTTAAGTGGAAAGTAAATCATCTCCTTCCAGTGCCAACATGCAGCAAAAGATCTAAATAAATACTGTAATATACAGTTTAGCAGTCACCTGTACCCTACTTCGCTCATCATTGCTCTAAGAGGAAATAAAACACTATCTAATTTATAGTGCTGCACAGAGCTGCAAACAGGAAGTGAGGGGCATGATTAACTCAGTCAGACTTTTACCTGGTTAAATACAGTATGCTAACAGAGTGAGCTGTTCATGTCTCACTAATGATTTCAGTGTCTTCTGTTGGGAAAATCCCAGCCCTTCATTCAGGCACCTGCTGACCCTGTGCCCTCAGACTGCAGTGACACTGAGCAGCAGCCTCATTATCACCTGGCAGGACAACACTCAAGTCACAAGGGGAAGTGCTGTACGCTTGTTATTGCCTGTGGGAGGAGAGTGCTTGCTATACTGTTGGCAATTATAGTGAATGACATATAGGTATTTGTGATACCCCCCCTTTTATCTGAACGTTACATTTAGTCTACTCTGCACTTCATGCTGGTGTTTATGACATACTGTCTGCACAACATGTGATTGTGTTTGACTGCAGCAGCTCATTATGCACTTGAGTACGAACCAAGGAACTAATAATGTAAGACTAGGTGTTTGGTTAATGATAACTACTGAGACTGTAATACTAGCCTCTACCTATTAAATGTTGCTTACCAGTGCTTTACATCACTACACCCAGTGAGCTCATGTGCACCTGAACACAGTGTTTTGTGCCAGATGTGTTTGGGTACCTTGAAGTCCACAGACAGCTGTGGTGTGTACTCCAGAGTCCACAGAGCCCGGACAAGTGATGCCAACTGCTCCGTGACTTCTCCCTTGGCGAGCCGCGTCTCCTCACTCCTCACCACGCCGTTTATTCTGGTTTGACACAGGTCCAGCTTGTATCGCTCCAGCCCCAGGTACTCTGCGAGCAGGTCGGTGTTGCTCAGACACTGGACCACGGCGTTCATGAAGCAGGTGTTCCCGTGGTTTTTCAGCCCCAGAACACCTGGGATTTTGTCTCCGTACTGGTAGAGCAGCTTCTCTCTGCCGGTGCACAGAGAGGAAGACGTGCTCGAAGTGTTTTTCACTACTCGTTCCCAAGCCACCTGTACATCCTCTTTGATAATTCCTGAGCTGGCGCTGAGGGTGCAAGGTGCTCCATTCCGAAACCCCCCGTCGTCGTCCTCAGCGTCCTGCGCGTCCGTGTCTCCAAAGTGGGTGAAAGTGCCCAAAGTTTTGATGATTCTGTTCATAAAACTCCCCACAGACTTCAACGGTTTCTTACGGAAAAGCTTCCCAGATTTCGGCTTCTTCTCTTTGCGCTTCTCCTCCTTCGATGTCGGCATTTCCTCCTTGACTCTGCTCTGTCTCTCCATGGCAGTAAACCTCTACTCCCTCGCCGGTCTATTCTCAGACTGATAATTGTGTAAATTCCGACGTCGGTGTGTCACTTGTCCGCCAGTGTCCCCTGTCCGGATAGCAGAGGGAAAAGCGCACAGAGGTGACACCATCGCGGGGCCAGGAGGCACAACAGCACACTGTTATTCCACCCTGCGCTGACAGAAAACCTTCCTCGTCCATCCCAGCACTTACTGAAGGCGTTCATTATCACTCCGACACCGCTGTCACAAGCAGCATCTCGTCATGCCCGGCACAACACGAGCCGCTCCCCCGTCCAGCTGCAGCACTGAGCGCTCCCCTCCCATCGCTCCCAACTTCGCCTGGAAAAGGCTTGTGATTGTGTGACTGCCCCCTCCCACTTTCCAGCACATGGAGGGGATAAGAGAGCACTGTACGCTCTGGATTTATGTTGCTGGCACTGAAAACGAAATTGACACAGAAATGCTTTTATAATATCTTTTACCAACGGTGGAAAAAGTAAACGTAGCCTATTTTATTACAAGTAAAAGTGTTTCATTCAAAATCCTCTGGTATCAGAGTATAAATACTCACTCTGCAGAGAGCTAGCCCCTATGAATGATATATTATAATATATGATAATATGAATGCATTAAAGTGTAAGCACTGTTACATATAGCCGAGATGGAGCTAGTTTTAACTACTTTATACATTTAGTTCAGTCCAGTGGTTCCCAACCTAGGGATTATGGCCCTCCAATGGGTCACAAGATAAATCAGAGATCTGGGATGATTTAAATGGCTAGAGAATAATAATAATAATAATAATAAAAGTTCTGTGAAAGAAATTTTTCTCAAATCTTTGCTTTATAATGAAATATTGGCTACTTTTATTTACTTGAGACATAAAAAGTTCTTTTAACGGAAACCATGCACTGCTAACAGCACACACATCTGAAATGTGACAATGAGTCCCAATTGACCCTGCTTTTATGTAAATGTTCATAAGCTAAAAAGTTGTTTAGCTGGTTTGATTTATTGTATGTCTTATCATATGTCAACAACAACTGTCCAATAAATGTAGTGGAGTAAAAAGTACAATATCCCTCTGAAATGTAGTGGAAGTATCAGAACATGGAAATATTCAAGGAAAGTTAAAGTACCTTTACTCCAGTACAGTGTTGGAGTAAAGATGCTTTACATTCCACCACTACTTTCCATTATCTCTACTGCTTATCCTTAAGGGTGACATTGGGCTGGAGCCAGTCCCAGCTGACATTGGGTGAGAGGCACCCTGGGCAGGTCACCAGTCTATTGCAGGGCCAACATATATAGACAAACAACCATTCACAATCACATTCTCATAATTTAGAGTCACCAGTTAACCTAACCTGCATGCCTTTGGACTGTGGGAGGAAGCCAGAGTACGTGGAGAGAACCCATGCAGGTACAGGGAGAACACTGCAAACTCCACAAAGAAAAGCCCCGGGTGAACCAGGGTGTGAACCCAGAAAGCTCTTAACCATTGCATTACTGTGCTGCCCACCACTGCTTTCACTCTCACAAAATGCTCTTGTATACAATCCCCCTTCTCCTTGTGTTACAATGAGCAAACCTCAGAATCTGTAATGTGTTTGTCTATGATTTGTTTGTGAAAATGACCTCAGCTACCTGGGTTTGATGCTTTACTATCAGTGAACTCTGCTGACACACTGATGTCTGTTTTAAGCCACTTTACTTTTCTATGGGTAGTACCAGTGAATTAAAGTGTAGCTCACAGTTCTTCCATGGAGATATGGGACTTAATCAATGTACTGATACCTGCCAAATCAGAATAAAAAGAGAGCATTTCTTGTGTGAGAGTGTATGAGTGTGTGTGAGTGACCCCAGCAGCCTACAGAGAAAATTCATTAGCTAAGCCTTGAAAGGCATTTATCACAGGTTACAGTTTCCTGGATTATTACTATCATTCCTGGGGCATGAAATATAGGAGAGCAGCACTGCTTATCTCCTTTGCTCACTACATAGATATGCTTAATCACACAGGGCTGTCTTACTAACACTAAAAAACTGCAGATTTATTGCAGCAGTGAGCAAAAGCATTATGACTGACTCTCCTCCTCACTTCTAATGCAACCTGAAGAGTGAGCCAAGTCTTTGCTCAGCTTCCTACTCTGCTTCCCTTCAGAGTGGTGCTGGTGATGGTATGGAGTACCTGTTGTTGTTGTTGTTGTTGTTGGGAAGCAATAATCCTGGCAGCTGGCTCAATTTCAAGAGAGAACACCTAAGAGCAAATTCAACAATACTCAGGCCTGCACTCAGAGTACTACAAATGAATTTGAAAGCCTCTATACAACCAAGCCTCACCAAAGGCCTCCTTTCCTAACATCACCTGCCTCTGAGAAGAGCAGGGGAAATAATCATCTCTCTCACACACCATATACCAAACATGCCACCTGTTCCTGTGAACCACTGCAGAGACAAACTATAATTAAAGGCCCTGAAAGCCTGTTTCCTCAATCAGCCTCTCGACATACGTAATGGGATCTTACATGAATATACATGAATATAAACCTTTTGCTAAAGTTAGAACAGTTCTGTTCATTTCACTAAAGAGACTTTTTTGACAGTGTTCTTCTGAGTGGTTTGGAGTGGGCAGGGGACAGTGTGATGTCACCTACTTCACTGCACCAATCAGGATTCAGCTAAATTTGAATCAAAATGTTTGGACAGGTGTGGGATTTACTGCTTATATTGCAATGATATCTGATCAAACCACACCCACAGTCCTGATGAAGCAGAGGTTTGAAGTATGAAACACAATTAAACCTAAAGATATGGTCCTGGGTATTTCCTCAATTTTATTTGACCGTTGCTTGTTTAATCACATATATTTGTGATAACTGATATATTTATAATAACTGATTTGTAACCAAGTTTAAAGGGGCTTTAGAAAAATGTAACTTGTCTATATTGGGCTTTATTGTTTGTCACTTATACCGAGTGGGACCAGCAAATGTTACATGATTTAACCCACCATTACATCCACAGTACTTAAGGGACAAAGATGATGCATCCAGAGGTGATCTCACTCTGACACAATGACCCCAAATAAAATGTAAGACTCCGTTTGTCCCGAAGAAACTAGCTGTTCTTTCCTGACATTTTACTCGGTTGACTTTTTGAATCGATCCTCTCTAGCCTAAATCCACATTCTTGATGACTTCCCAGCCACAACAAACCGAAACCATATATATTTGCCTTGAGGTATTTTTTTAAACAGTCATTGACAGCAAAAGAAAGATGTGATGAAAGCATGGTATTTTCATCATTCTATTAAAAAAGACTAGCACAGATGAAACATACAACTTTTTAAACTTCTACAATAATGACCCAGGGGCACCTCTGTGCTGCTGCCATCTTTCATATAGAGCTCAGCTCTTTGTGGCAAAGCAATAATCACCCCTGGGTTTGGCAGTTGTCTCCTTCTTGTTTTGGCCTCCTCTTTCAGTTGTTATTTGATGTTATTTTTAGAAAAGTTCTGCATCTCAAAAAGCAGGTGCTCTTTAGTATTTCTCTTACAAAGATGATTTCTCGCACAGCTCTGACTGAAATCTAATTTCATATCATATGGAAGTCGTTTCCTCGCTATGAAAAGCACTATCATAAAGATATACAGTAGATGATTTTTTTTATATATGCGTGGCCTATATTTTATTATCTTTGATGTGAGGAACATCTCGTACATAACACAGGCCTTTGAAGATTAATGTGGTACCAACTCAAAGTTATTATAACACAAACCAAAGAGACAGTAAGGTGTGTTTCTTTCTGTAGCACATATAATTAGATCAGTGGCCTAATAGTTAAGTAATGTTATGCCTATAAATGGAGATGCTCTTCCCTGCAAAGAAGGAAATGTCATCCCCAAAGATGAAGTAGGCAACAGAGACCATCTGGTCGCCTGAGTCATATATGCCGTCTGCTCTGGGAACAAACACTCCCTTAGTCGAAAGAACAATACACTATCACTGTCACACTGCCCTGCAATGGCTGCCTTGCTACAGTAAAATACAACCAGAGGCAAGAGCATACAGTATCACACACAGTTTGAAGCTTTTGCACATTTACTACTAAACTTTGATGTAGCACACCACAATGAAAGTTTTTTTGACCTATGTTCTGAACACCTCTCTGTTCCTTTCACTAATAATGTCCTGCTTTTCATCTGAGAGGATCAGCGGACAGTGCTGACCAGTGTTATCCTGGACCACCTGACACCTCACAAAATGCCTATACAGACAGAGAGAGGAATCAGCATTCCCCAAGAGGAAATCAATACTGCTTTGAGTATTTTCTTTACAGCACTGTCTAAATATGATGTTCTACACAACTTTGTCAAGGTTTAACAAGACGATCGCCTTCATCAGAGCTAAAGTGATTTAAGCGTTCCTGTGATGTGAATTAGTTTCAGCAGAAAAGAAACAGAAGGGGTTGAGTGGGCGAGTTCTGGCTTCCACCGGGTCCCAGATTATGCAGGCCCCATCTGAGCTGGCAATAACACATTCCTTGTCAGTGCCTTTAATCTTAATGCAGTTGGCAGAGGCCTTATGCTTTCTCATGGATTCTAGGAGCTTGTGAGTCCTGGGCAGGATCTCCCACACACGAGCAGACGCACCTGGACGGAGAATAGACAGCCATCGGCTTAACAGCACACATGAGGTAACTGACACAGCACTCCCTCCAGAGACTGTGGAGCCCAGGCTAGAGCTATTTCTACTCGTGCCCTATTTCATCCACGACCAGTCCTATTTTCACTGTATCTGAACTGTTATCAGGAAACTAGACACACACACACACACAGCAAGGAACCCAAACAGCTCACATTTAGCACTAAAGCAGAAATGCATTTTATTCCTGCTACACGGGCCTGTAGTCCAATCATGAATATTACAATTTTATTTTTGCTAAAATCCCCTGGTGGGTTTATCTCTCCTCCCCTCCCTCATTATTCTCTCGCTATCTCAGGTTGTGGTAACAGCTGTCAATCCCAAGCTGTGGGCTGTGTGAGCGGGAAGCATCCTCTGTCCCTTTCTAGAAGTAAACACATGAATTTCCCATCATTCATGGTTGCAAACAGACAGGTGCTGGTTGTTTGTTTGTGCATATGAATGGATGGAGGAAATTTGTTTTGAGAAAGTTGTTGTGATAATTAACACGAGCTTCAATGAAATCAACACAAGACAGCATCTGCACACTGAATGTGAAGGATAAACTAGGCTGTCCGATTCTGAGGGTCATATATTTATAAGAATGAAAGCTGCTAATAATGGATGTTTCCATATATGACAAAGTCTGAATGTAACGGACTTGTAATTCTCAGTTATACCACTGCAAAACAAGATAATACCACCCATAATAACACTGCTGCTTTTATAATTTAAGAAAATTAGCATTTCTAGTTTAAAGAGTACATACAGGCAGTCTACAAAAATGAGAAGACATGGAGTATGTCAGCACACAGGCTACAAAGTCAAAAATTTGTGTTATGGCTCCCTCTACTGGAAAAGTTTAAAAGTAATGTGTAACTACTTCCACCTCAGAGAACAACAGTATGAATATTGATGAGATGATGATACTGATAATCAGTCACACTGATTAAAAAGCCACCACTCACAGAACCATGACTGTGTTGTACATTGTTCTGTCTGGTTAAGATGAACTCTTCTTTGAAGTCTGTGCAGGTGAAGGAGAAGATTTCTGCTGAATCAGTACGTCTACCTACGACCACGTGGTAATCTAACCATGCACCTGCAACCACAAAATGCAAACTATTACATTCTATAAATCTACAGATTTCACAAGGGCAGCAATATCATGTTTGACCTCATTATTCAAAACAAAATGCAAGAGTGGATCCTATTTTATTTTGTTCCTGGAATAATCGTTCTTAGCTACCAAGAGTAGAGTTACTCAAAAACAGGGCAAAGGGATTCTTGTCATTTCTGGCTTTACTTTAAAATCAAATCAGGACGAGGTACAGGTCTCAGTAAACAAGAACTAATTTGCTCAGTTGCATCAATTAGACTGATGATGTCGAGTCATATTTAGACCTGAGGAAGAGCAACTGCAGGGGAGATCCCTCGGTGTGGTCAGTCATATCTGTGCTTCATTTGTTGTCTGTATATTCATGTCCTCTTCATGAGTCATCTGCAACTTGGATCCAGGGGCCTGTACCACAAAGGAAGTTCAACTTAGTCTGACTCTCTTGGGGTTATCTGGCTTCAGTGAACCTAACATCAGCTGTCCTGGATAACCTGGCTGGTTCGTCAACTGGCTCTGTTAACTCTGGGTTTACCTATCTAGCTACAAGCCTGTTCTTGTGAAAGAGGTGGAGTTGTTAGTGAGAGGTGACCTTGTCAGAACCATGGATGTAATGAAGTAATTCACGCGATATAAGTGCTTTATAACTGTGAGTAAATTTTGTTACATCAACAGCAGAAAGTGATAGAGTGGAACAAAATGTTGCCTTAACCCACTCTGGAGAAGATTAACCCTGCAGCATGAGTTACCATGGTGACCTATGCCTGATACAGAATAACCTGAGTTGAGCGCAAAGATAGCTGCATAACCCCACTAATCTGACTTCATTAGTTAGATGTTTGATTTCACTACATGATGTTAAATGTCCATGTTTGCTTGATTAATAATGAATGCAATGTTGTAATTCAGCTCTTGGCTTTCGCAACAGTGTCAACAATGTGACAGGCTGTGCTCCGGTGACATTCTTATGTTTCTAATTACATTTCTTTGTGTGTTATTGTTACAGTGATATTTCTTGGGAATATAACGAGACTGGCCTCAGAACAAGACTTTAGGAGTCACTGAGCAGCATAACCAAAGCCTGGTCTTAAAATCCATGAAAAATTTATTGGATGACGATGATAGCTGCTCTGGTGCTCTGCATCCAACTTGGCTGAACTTGAACTAATCTGCAAGGAAGAAGGGGAGGAAATCCAAGAATGCAGCCAGGATGACACAAACTCCTCTGACAAAGACTCAAAAGTCTTAATCACTGCTTCCACAAAGTACTGACATACTGAAATTTGTCATATAGTACGTTATATTATTGACAAAAATCAAGCTCACAAAAAACATGCAAACCCTTCTCTTCATCAACAGTGAGCCTCTCGCAAGCAAGTTGACATCTACATTTGTCGACTCTGTCCACAGGCAATATGAAAACAATGTGTATTGTTTTTGGCCATTTGTTAACTTACTCTATTTTCATTCTCCTACACTAAATCTCAAGAGAAAGAAATAACCAAGTAACTAAGCTCCACTGGTGATTTGCAGTATCACATTTTCCAGCTTCAGTGACCTGGCCAGCGGCTCCAAATGCAGGCCAGATTCTTGAGCTAGTGATGAGATATGCTACTTTACCAACTTCCTGTATTTATATAAGATGATATTCCTTACATTACATGATCCTTCCTGCCTAGTTCATCAGATAGAGCTTCATAGCCTGGAAGGCTGACACAGTGTGGACCACTAAGAATAATTTTACATCGGCCTCTGAGGCTAAACCTTATCTGTCAAAGCAGCTGGGTAGTTGAGTACAGTCTGTAAAATGATTTATATATAGGCCACTCTCTCTTTTGGTAACGTCATATGTCAGTGAAGGCGTGACTTTGACTATTCAATTACTTAAAGCGATTTTTGTTGATGACATACTAATATGATAGAGTCTAAAACAATGCTTTCAATGTAAAGTATCAACCTCTAAAATACATTCCTTCTTTCGTTTTCATCTTTCTTAACCTTACCTCCAGTGTAATAAACTACAGCAGTGATTGCCAGGGTGGAAGTCAAGGTCTCTCAAGGTGCTAAAAGACAAATCTGAGGAATAGTGAAACAATTAACAGGTCAGATTAGAAAAGGTTAACAAAGACCCCTGTTGCAGTAAGTTTTAGTTCTGCTAGGTCCGTGGAAAAGCTAAGAAACATCAGCATTGGTTTGTCAGCAGCTATTCTCAAGTCAACTAAGAAGTTGGTTCTGAATTTCGCCTTTTTAAAATAGAGGACAAATTTTATATACTACGTGTAGTATTTTCTTTGGCATCAAAAAATTTGTACAGCAAATCATGAATTTGCTGAATTAGTAGATAAATTACATGTTTGCAAGAGCCTGAAATACAGTGTGTGTGTTGTAACAATAAAAAAACTTCTAACCTTTCAGTCCTGTTTTGTTGGTTCCGGCGTCAGTTGTTCAAGCGGAAGGAGGTGTTTGTAATTAGCCTAATTTGATACACCTGTCGCACGTGAAGACAGTGTCACCAGTGGAAGGAAAAATTTCTCCAAAACTTATTTGCTATTAAATACAGCAGACCTTTTCTCACGGAAGACATTGTGACATGCCGAGTTTGAAGAGGCACAGGTGTAAGTAATAAAATCAGAGATGGCTTATTTCAATTTAGCTGCTTCGGTTTCAGGAAACATGCTAACCTCGTTGTGTGCCTGTCATATATTAGCATTATGGTAATCGTCTTCACAAGAGGCACTGTAGTTCGTTAATGTGATTAGTAGCAGCTGTCAAAGTCAATGAAAGAAATAGAGAGAATAAAAATACAGATACGATGTTTAAATCTTGTTATCAACCCGAGAAACTTAAGTGAAGTTGTAGCTGAGATCTATTTTTTCATGCGGGAGAATACATTTCATACTTAGGATGTCTCACGACTCAAAGTAGACCGCAGAGGTGTCTGTCTGTCTGTCTGTCTGTATGTATGTATGTATGCTAGCTATGATAAACTGTAATCCACTCTGGTTAAAAACATAGAATATGTTTTTACAGCTCCCCTGCATCCTGGATGTACAGTGAATAAATGAGTAAATGATCAATATACTGTATTTCATAATATTTGAAACATTTTGTTTTATATTGTAAAATTATCGTATGTATTGCATTCAAATACCGACAGTGCAGAATGTGTTTTCAGGGTTCTAAATCTAGTCAACACATGAACAATTTTGATTAATTTTGACTCATAAGTGTAAATATGTATGGGGCAATGCAAGTAAAATAAATAAGAGAAATGTATGTGACAGATTATTTTTTATTTGCAGGTTGGTGTTGAATTCTTTGAACATGCCTAGAGGACTCCATAGTATTAAAATATAAGAACCCTTGTGCTAACAAGATGAGGGTGAGTTCACATGGACTGGAGCAAAGTCCCACACTGTCTGAAGCATAGTTTCCTGATGCTGGTGTGTGACAAAAAGATCACAGTATGTGACATTTCATTTGATTTGATAAAAGTCAGCTGATGTCTCTGTGGTACATTTCAATGGCAAACAGGCGCTCTGTTTGTTCCTTTGTGTTTTGCATAATGTGTCGTGAATCAGTGCCCCTTGACACTTCAACAAAAGTGAGGTTCATGCTAGAGCAGGCGCTGCTCAGAGCGGCGCAGCACAAAGGTCTTTATTGGGGTCACATTCAGCTTGGCAGACCACCCAGCTGTGTGGGTGGAGACCCATTCATGACTATGTACCCACAGCTTTGCCATGGTGACAAATGAGGAAAAAAATAGTCATAATTCTCTCTTAGACATAAATGATCTGTGGCACCTTCGCTCAAAGAGCCTTCAGTTACACTCTGCAGCTGACCTCCAGGGTGGCATCTCAGCAGGGTGAATCATGCCAAACATAAAAGGCACAAAACTGCAATTCAAAAATGCCTTTAGAACTCATTGTATGAAACATTAATCTTTGAGTAGGAAGCATGACCAAAAAACACTGTCTCCCTTTATGGATTTCGATTCAGAAGTAGAATTTTTGTTCCCACCCATAGATCCATACTACTTCTGCCCTGCAGAGGGCAGTATTTAGCAGAGAATGGTGGAAGAGTATCACTGCCCATGGAAACTTCTTGTGGAAATGTTACTGGGAGTCCAGCGTAGGATCAGTGAGTGAAAACCGCAGAGGTGGCCCAGAATCATTATGCTGTAGGCTTTGGCACAGCTGATCCTCTAATTATGAATGACTTCAGGCAAATTGTTGTAATTTGTGCTGCTGGCGCGTCAGAGTCAGTCAACACAGTGGTTTGTTTTGAAGTGCAGAATGTTTTATTGACTGCTGAGTGTCATCCATCTTTGTCATATTTTCACACAGATAATATAATAGTCACAGTGATTGAACCCTCTCTGTGTAGTGTGTTGTATAGCAAGTTAAGCTTTATTAAAACCTCTGTTTCCAAAATAAGTTTTATCAAACAAAACTTGTTGTAATTTGACCAAAACATTTAAACTCCTCACAAGAAACTCTTCACCCTGCACAAAGTCTATCTAGCTTTTTGGGAATTTGTCTGACTTTGGCCAAGAGAAAGCTTAAAGACACAGTGTGGGGTCTCTTCACAAAATTATTCATGCTTGAATTATCTAAGCTTTCCTCTCACAAATAATAGTGTTCAAAACCAATTTTCGCAACAGCGTGTTAATTGAGAAAAACAAACTGAAAACAGGATGCCCCATTATTGCAGTATTTAGGCTTCACTTTTCTCTGTGGCTCCACTGATCTGTGATGGTGCCGTTGTGCCCTTTAGATGTGTCTGATTGGCTCAGCCAGTCTTAGCGCAGGGATAATTGGATAATCTTCTAACACCATTGCTTCACTGCTGGAGCCTAGGTGAAGGATTACACAAATATCTTTGGGTAAAACAGTTTAAAATCAAAAGTTGCAAAGGGAGATTATAAGCACAGACAGGACTTCTCAGATTCTGTGTTTCCAGACAGTACTCTTCAGCTTTTAACTCCTATTGCATTAAGGTGTTTGGTGTTATTGTGGCAGGACATAAAGCAGATACTGTATGTGTTGAAAATTGTGGTATGTGCTTGATCACCTCTGTTTACAAAGAATTTCACATGATGTAGTAGAAGCACACAGCTATGTTTTTGCAAAACCACAAAATAAGCTCTTCCTCATTTCACTTCATTGGCTGAGCTCCGGTCTTAAATGAACACTCACCAGCCATCCCTGACAAAACACAGATGTTTATGCAGTAAAGGTGATGCATGGAAAACACTGTGATCCATAACTGTGATTGTGTTTATGATGTATGTTCTCAGAGATGGTTTTGTTATTATTACATGCTTCATGCTACTCTATAAATATTCTATTTGTCATAACTACAGATGTGTTTTCAAGTTAAAACATCATGTACAGTAATTGCTCAGTACAGGTGATATTTAGAAATGTGATTTATATTTAAAAATGTAAACAAATTACATAGAACATGCAGTATAGTGAGTATATTGGCCAGGAATGTCATGTTAAGAGCTCGTACCAGGATATCCTTGCAAAGAATTCCCAGTGTGGAAGGGTGGTGGCTCCTATTCCATGTCACCAGATTCTGGAGGTATCCTTGTGAATGTGTATGTTTGTGCAGTGTTGAAGTCCACTTTGAACAAGTCCAAGTAAATTTCACCAAGTCTAAAGCTGGTTGAAACTGAATCACACACACTGTCCAAAAACAATAAGACTAGGTGGCCGTAGTGATAGTTGGATTATTGTCTGGTATGTGCACCTCCAAATGTTAGACTGGAAATATATTAAACCTTATGGTTAGTCTTTGGTGCGACCCAAAAGTTGAGATGCAGGTCTGTCTTCCAATTTTCACTTTGTCTAATATTTTGACTTACGAGCAAATACCTGCAGTCAAATAGTCAAAAAAATTATGTCCTGTGTGCATTTCTAGCCACTTTTCCTTGACCTAGATGGAAAACGCCATGATGTCCAGTGTAACCCAAGCTAAAGAAGATGAGAAAGGAAGCATTGAAGCACCTATTCTTAGCACTTAGAGAATTCAAGCACCTTATCACGAGATAAGGTACTCCTGGGTCATTTTACTCGGTTCAGAACCTTTTTAAGCAAGAAAAAAACAAAAAACAGTTTGACCGCAGCTTTAGTCTTGTTAACATATTTCTTTTTTTTTTTTTTTTGGAAAGTCAGGATCCAGCAATGGCTGAGAGTAATCCAGCATTTTCAGGCTATACTCAAGTGCTACAGTATGTGCGCCTGTGTCTCTGTGTGTTAGGATAAGTACAAGCAAACAACAGACATAAAAATTTATGTGTGCCACTATGTTTCCATCTGTTTGTTTACGCTGTGTGTGCGCGGAGGTCTTTGAGGTATTTCAGGAACATAAACTTGTCATTAATGAACACCATTAGTGACGATCATTTAGGGTGCACCAGCGGCTCGGTGCAGTAAGACATTGCAAAGGAATGCAAGATGTAAGCCCAAGTTAATCAGCTCCTCCACTGCTTTCCTTGGCGTTGGCCAGGCCCACCACAATGCCACAGCCCCGGAGGACAGCGTAATTACAAGCTGCTATCTCGCTAAATAGGGCTCTTGCTCCTATGCAGAACAGTGATGACATGATTAGTGTTTTCCTGCTCATCTAGGCCTTGTGAATGAGGATGATGACAGCTGTATGTGGCTGGGGAAACAGCTCTAGATTGTTCCTCAGTGCCTTTTAAACATAACAACACCTACCACAGTGAATGCTTCTTGTGTGAGCTGCCGAGATGAGTGTTAGCAGAATAACAGCAGTCTGTCTGCATTCCCTCATTACTAAGTTGAATTTGCGGTCTTTAGTATCAAAGAGTACATGATTTTTGGGGGCAAATGAAGACAAATTGTGTTGTCTTGTGGAGTAATAAGAGGAGTATCTTCTCCACATACTGTATAACTAACATTTATCGTAGCACAGACAGGACTATGTTTACTTTTTCAGCAAGAAAAACAGGCTGTTCCAAGAATATGAGTAAAACATTAGATAAAGCTCTAAATTAGATGATGAACAGCTCAGTACAAATTCTTTAAACAAACCTGCTGAAATTCAATAAATTAAGCCAAATAGTTTGCCCTTGGTATTGCACCATCTTCAAAAAGTCAAGCTTATAATCATACTATGCTCTATATTTTATATCTTCCATTCTCTTAAAAAAAGAGCTTTTATGGAAAATTTTACGAGGCTTTCCATTAAAAGAAGACCTCTGTGCTACAGTATCCTTGTCCCTGACACCTGTAGAAATATTAAAGGGAACTTTGCACTCCATTAAATGTGAGGCCCAGTAAGGAAGTGGTGGGTTCTCTCCTCAGAGTAAATCCTCAATGTGTAGGCAGGCCTTCACCCAGAAAGGCCTGAACTGGGATCTGCCACAGTGTGAGTTACTGGCACTCTCCTCTGTCCTGCAGGTGCTGGTTTGTGTAGCAGGGGAGCTGGTGGGAGCTGGCGTAGGTCGTTGGAGGAGGTTCTTGTAGGGAGTGAGTGATGTTCGATCTAAACAGCATGTACAAAGAAGTCAGGAGGAAATGGTTTTGGCCTGAGCGGTGAGGAAAGAGGCTGTTAACAGTATGCTCCAATAATATTTCCATTAACGACTTCTCATTAAACTCCTTCTGTTTTCAGCTGCTAAAAGAGGCTATAAGCTCCCTGCATTACACCAGTTCCATTTCAGCGTTTTATTAAAATATACGGACTGGGGGTCTTTTATAATATATAACCCTTTCTATCACATAACTCATCTGATTTTTCTAACTCACGCTTTCCTGTTGAGTGGATGAAATGTCTTTAAAGTGGTTTTACAGTATCAGTGCAGTGCAGAGGTATTCCATCCCCGGCGAGATTTGCTCTTGTTATTTTTAAACTCCAGAGGTTACTTCGATCCATAAATCACCTGGCCCGCGGTGTCTAAACGTTCCGGCTCAGCCTGCCTGTCCGATGGTGGATTTATGATCCGCGGGTGTAGCAGCAAGCGCCAGCACGGTCTCCTCTGGGCTCACTGGTGCTCTCCTGTGCACTTGTGTACATATTTAGAAAAAAGTGTGGGGTGGCTGAGTGCTGTTCGGTTGTGGGTCAGACAGCCTGAGCTATCTGTTGTGATGCTGCTGCACCTCTCTGGCTGCTTAATGAGACACAGCACTAAAATCTGAGCTCACAACTGCAGGAATCTTTTATAGGTGGGAAGAATCAACACTAAAAGACTTGGGTTCAGGACAACTAGAAGCACACAGATAATATGTAGAGCTGAAACCTGAGGAACGGCTCGGTGATTGTAGAAGCCGTGCTGTGGGGTCTTTTTTTTCACTTTCACATTCATCTTGTGAAACTATGTGCTTTCGACAAAGCTTGGCAAAGAGGTAAATAGCAATAAAAGAGGATTGGACCGTACATGTTTCCCTTGCCAAGTGTTGGAAAAAAGATCTTCCCTACATTGAGCGTCTGGCAACAGAGCCTTGGCTGGTGATGTCATCTCCAGGTCCACAGTTTCTGTTTGTTTCACCTCCATTATATGTGAAGGTTCAACAGACCTGAATCTCTTGTGGCTTCTACACCGAAACACATTTTCCCTTGATCAGTGTCCAGTTCAGGACTTAGAAGACTTTAAAGTTGATTTTTTTTAAAAAGGAAAGAAAAAAGAGCAGATACAAACTTGGTGCTCCTCTGTGACGCGTCTCTGTAGTCTCTGTAATGCCACTCATGCCTCACAAAATTTGGATTTGGCCAAATCTTGACACATTTATTAGCCCAACAAATATGACGACATACGATTCTCTCCATCTCTACTGACACTGATAGCAGCTCATAGCAGGTTGAACTGAGAACAAAGACTTTAAGGCCTCAGGAGTTAGAGGAAGTGGATGATTGGTGATTTGCAGGCCCACAATGGCAAGCAGAGGGCAAAGAGTATGCTTTTAGGTTGGCAGTATTAGGTGGCACTTTGGTCTAGACTGAATGACTATTAAATGGACAACAGATGACATATCAAGCAAGTTTCATGTACACACGCATATTTTTGTAATACTGTCTGAAACTGGTAGTCACCTACAGACTGCAGTGATGCACAGTAGGACTCAGAAATCATACCAAGACAAAAAGAAAACACTGGAGGCCTACATGATGATTGATGATTCAGTCAGTGCGCTGCAACGTGTGAAGATGTCAACAGCCAACTCTGCCACTGTGACATTTAACTCCTATGGTGGAAATACAGCACATTTACAGTTGGTTCCTACCCATGGTGCCAGGAAGAATTTGTCCTTTGCTGCTTCTCTGCAATGTGTGTGTAAGAGGATGTATGTTTCCTGTCAATGAAGAGTAGTCTTCTTATTTCCTGTGTGGATGTTTCAAACATTTCTACACAAACATTTTCATTGGCCCCAGAGCTGATTTTTCACCACAAAAAGCTTGGACGTGCCAGCCGCCGTGTTTCCTCAGCTGGTGGATAACCTCCACTCCTCACGCATCTCTCCCTCTGCCATCTATTTCCTCCTCTCTGCCTCCTACTGACCCATCTTTCCGCACATGAATAGGCAGTCAACATGGCTGACTGTGGCACACACACTTTGCTCTGAGCTCAAGTCAAGTAAATTAAATATGATGGACAGGAAAGAAAAACTCATTCTGAACTAATCAAACTTTTTAACGCAAGACAACAGACCATTTGCTAACCCTCTCCTCTGAACAGCGATTATTCAGCTGTAACTAGGTATGGCAGGCCTGTCAGGCTTTGTATTTTATCCACGTTGAAGTGATGTGCATTCAGATGTCATAAAGATACTATGCGTTTAAAGGGTGGGGCTTTTTAGCCTTTCCAAAAATACAGGAGCAAAAGTGCAAGGAATTGATAACTGATTTAACAGTAACAGTGAATGTGCTCTTAATCTAAGATGCAATCACTGGCATGTCCAGCTGATTGGCTTTCTACTAATAGTAGTGAGGCAGCATTACCTCCAAAGCCAAGAAATCTACACTGTGTAATGTTGCTTTAATATTTTTAGTTGATATATGCTATGTTACCAAGCAGAGAAGACCAATGTCAGAGGTGGGAGCTCACATCTGTCAGTCAATACTTGATTGTACTTCTGGTGTAGTCCTCTTACACTGAGGTTTCCAGCTAATATTAGCTCCTGGCAGATGTTCCTATCGCTGACTCACTTTAAAATGAGCCACAGTGAAACTTGAAAACTCAAGAGCATTTTCAACCAACTCACAGAGTTAACGTCAGCTGGTTAATAACAGCTGGTAAAGAGTCATTTCAGAACGACATGGCTTGTCTGTCTGAAGTTAAGGACCTATTATTTCATTAAGTATCATAAATAGAGGTAAATCTGCCATTACTATCACTTTAAACTGGATATATGCTGTGCGAAACTGGAAAACTTGACAAAAAACCTGAAGAGGAACTAATGGGGAAGAGGCTTAGCCTTTGCTAACTCGCTCTCTTACTGTCATGGTTTTGTTTCCTTTGTAAACTTATTTTCATTCCTTATGCTAACCTAACTGGCTGCAAGTGGTAGTGTCACATTTACCATACAGACTCAAGACACTTACATTCATTACTTAACATTCAATTGCTTACCTTGAATTACATCTTAGGGAATGAACTACTTACATTGATTCACAATTTAAAGCAGTCTTCAACAGAATTTACTTCTGCATTACAAAATAGAGCAGGAATTATTGTTGATTTCTCTCTTACAGTATATCTGAACACATTGCTCAAGCCTGTTCTCTAGCATCAAAGCACACCTAGACACCCACCTCAGTGACCTCATCTGTGTATGCCTCACTCTGGCTATGGCGACGTGGCAGGTTAGAAATGAGGAAGCCAAGGGTGAGAACAACGTTCTGAGTGAGACTTTGAAGTTCCTGCATGCTCTGGAAACAGGGCAAGGAATCACCTGCCATAAAGAAGTGTGCGTAAGAGCTGAGCTATTTGTTCTGGTGCCTGGGTGGTTATGGGTCCCCAGGGAGGGCTGGCCCGGGCCCCTGTGAGATCACATCAGTGTGGATCGGGCAGGAGTCCACCCGGAGGTGGAACTAATGGGCCCATGTGTTTGCAGACACTTCTAAGAGCCAGATGCTGGGAAGAGAGACGTCCATTGAGTTTTTCACAACACCTCCCCTGGAGAGAAGAGAGGGGAACCCAGTCAAGCTTCACACGCATGCTGGACATAGAAATCAGTGTATACAGATACACATACCATGTTAATTTGGTTTTGTACAGACAGGAATGCTCTCTATTACACAAAAACACACACACGCCTTTAGTTTGTTGAGTCTACACGGAGACTGTTTCCACTCTCGCTCTCACTGATGCAGCACGCAAGGTGAAATAGTCTAATAAAAGGGATTCGGGGCTCACATCTATCTATTCCATATGATCTGCCTGCCCCAGTAAAAGTCACGTACAGACTCTGGTGCCTGCAGTTTGCCGTATTATTGATGCAGTCTTGACCTCTCCGATCTGACGTCTTATTCAGAGTGGTTAATGATTACCATCTTTCAATGTGTTTCAGCTGTCGCAGCGGTAATCCCCCCCTCCCCCTGCTCCATTGGAAGGATTTTTCCTGTGGATGTCAAGGTCTGGACGTTGTTTTGACCTTAACTCTGTCTCTCTCAACATGGGATGGTCAGTCATTAGCTCATCGGTCGATTCTAATGTAACATAAGCAACAAATCTGTGGCAGTGATATATGGATGTGAAACTCAGATTAGGACCAAGACAAAAATAATTGAAGGCTTTAAGTGTCTTACATAGCTTACTGTCTTCCAATGCGTTAACTCTTTTCCATTTGTTTTACTGGTCATAACAAAGGGAACTCATATTTCCAGTGTGTCTCATCTTATTTATTTGGGCTTTTCTTTTAATAGACTATGGCTTACGAGTGTTAATAGCTGCCTTGTAAATCTCAAACAAAATGAGCAACACTCACTAACTCCACAAGAATTCATGCTGTCAAAAGCTACTAGACACATTAAAAGATAAATAATAAGGTTTGAAAAACGAGATATCTTGACAGAATCAGAATCAGAATCAGACTTTGCCAAGTAAGTTTCCACATACAAGGAATTTGTCTTTGTATATCTGCGCTAAAGAACAGTGATAGTAAACAAAGACAGATATAGAGAAGTAGAAGTAAAGCTGAGGAGTAGAAAGAGCAAAAAGCAAATACTATATTTACAAGGAACATAAACATATACACAATGTGACAGGACGGCCAATGAAAGTTTCTTCCTTTTAGGCTGATACACACTCTGCACTCTTACATGGTGATGTGAGAAAACTCCATGTGAAATGAAGGGGAATGTGTCTGTCACCAGTCCCCACGCTACCCCATCCAGTCCAAACCGGAAGACTGGTGCAGTCCAGAGAACACAGATAATGTGACGCCTCCCTTTTCCTTGCTTGTATATAACATCCTTGAGTTCTGTCTGGATCAAAGCAGAGATGGATCGCACACATCCTCAGTAAACCCCAGAGACCGACTGTCTGGAGGCCATCTCAGTGTCAAAGAGACTTGGTCCAAGCGATCCTCTGTGGTTGAGAGAAAAGCTTGGCTGCTGAAAGTGGTGGAGGATCACTGCACGGAGGAAAAACAAGCAGAAGTGAAGAAAGGGGGTCAGCAAGGCCTCAGTAATGATTGCTTAATAACAAAGACGGAGGTGAGAATGAATCAGAGAATAAGTACAAGACAGGAAATAATAATCTGACTCAAACTTGATCCATTGTCTGCAATACAAACTACACTAACAGGCGGGTTTAGAGACTTTTCAGTGGGGTGGGGGCAGCACTGGCTCAAAGTTAAGAGTCACATTTTAAAACCCTGATTCTTGGCATCAGTCACCTATAAATTAATTTCAATTCAAATCATTTACATTAATAATTGTTTTTGGTCATTTTGTGTCTCTTGTTTTGCATGCCTCTGTAGTTGTTTACATCTTTTTATGGTCATTTCTGTCTCTTTTTGGTCTTCATATGTCCCTTTGCTGTCATTTGGCATCTTGTAACTGACGTTTTGCGGGTCATTTGCAGGAGACATGCATGTAGACAGTGCTTGTCAAGGAGCTAAAAGACTCATACCTCCCCCTGTGAGATATACATGCATTGAGATGTACTGACACACTCTGGTACTGAGTTCGTGTCATTACAGGTCTTTGGTTTATCAAAGTTTCCCTCAACTCCATGAGGACAGCTTAGTTGTTAAATTGGTCTGAATGTGGAGTGCTTGTTTTCCCCAGCAAAACAAATCTGGGACCTGGTGATTTACAGGCATGGCTAATTATGACCACACACACACATACATATATACAGTATGTATATATAAAATATATAACATTATATAACATCAATTTCTTATTCAGGTTTACTGTATTATGTACTCTCTTTCATCAAGGAAAAAGAAGCTGTTGTCCAGCTGGAATTAGACACCACACATCAGTCAGGAATCTTAAACATGATTGGATGAGCAGAGAGTCTGACTCAACAGCACTGAGCTGTTTTCCTTCCCTGGCCACAGAGGACGAGCCAAGGGCTGGACGCTGTCTGCCTCTGGCCAGTCGCTCACAGCGGGAACCACAGCACTTCCCCCTAGATTTGGAGGATTTTTTTATGCTTGTGTTGAAAGATCCCCTATTGCACATTTAATGCTGCGCACAGAGCAACAAGTGTATCAGCTTCTAGGCTAAGTCTTCACTGGAGATCAGGACAGGCCTGACTGGACTGAGTGAAACAGTCAACATGACAACACCAGTGTTGTGGAGTTTGTGCGCTGTAACTGTGAGAGACTAACTGAACAGATGGTTGGGCAATCACCAAGCCACTTTAATTTAATTTAGCTTCGTAGGGTTTAGTATTTAGCCATGCCAGCGGCGTGGCTGTATGGTTGGCAATGTCAGTCCACCACTTTGTTTCCAGACTAAAATTCAATCGCTACTGGGTGGATTGGCATAAGATATTTGTACAAGTGGTCGTGGTTCCCAGAGGATGAAGCCTGCTGTCTTTGGCGATCCCCTGTCTCAACAACTAAAGGATGGATAACCATGAAATTTGTTTATGCACATTCATGTTCCCGTCAGGATGAACTGACTGCTCCTCTAACCTTTCATCTCATGCCCTCATCTGCTCAAAAGTTTTACTTGTACAAAACTTTGGTTTATAGCCAAATACTTGCAAAATTAATGACATCCCCATCAACTACAGCTGTATTTTGTCCTGATGTTTATGTTAATTAGCATGCAACTTGCTAAACCAAGTTGATGAACAACATTATACCTGTAAAACATCAGCATGTTAGCATCACAGACTGACTGAATGAAGCACAGCTGTATTTAGAGCATTAGCATCTAGCTGAAAGCTCACATAACTGGTAGCATGACTGTCACCTCTTAGTCACCATTATTATTATACTAATTATATTATCAATATCTAATTGATTTCACTGGTACTGCATGTAATAATTTATCATGATATTGATTTTAGGTCACTCTCCCCACTGCCTGTTGTACACTGTATTTCCATTCAACTCTCATTAAGCTGTGTTGAAAAAGTGACACCTGGTTTACAGTACAAACACAAAACTAAAACATTTTCTGGTTGTCAAAACAAAATTCAGTCAAGGCACTGAGGGATCTCTGTTGAATGTTCTTCCTTAAGAATATTCTAACAATAATCCTTATATTCATACAGCAAGAAGCCCAAGGTCACCATCCTGAAGGTGAACGTGTGTGTGTGTGTGTGCTGTCTGTGCAGGTGTCTGTAAATGGATTCCCTCCTGGCTGGCCGTCTGACCCAGGTCCTCCCCCTGTGACCCTGTGGATGATTGCTGTGACTGAGACGTGTTTGATCCCTGTGCTGATGCTGGGCTTTTGATGGTTTCCCCACTTTGATGCCATGACAAGATTGAATCCAACCACCCTCTGTGAAACACACACACACACACACAGGTAGGATTTTACAGACTCACACACCCACAGTTGACCGTATAGCACCATCAGACCTCGCATCTGAACAGGAGGTGCTATTTCCTTTCCTCTCTCTTTTATCTTGAGCATTGATATTTGTTGTATTTCTGACATTTTACATCCAGGTATTTAATACCCTGTGAGGCTTTGGGCTATAACCCTCAAACCTCACAAATATAATATTTTATTATCTACTTATGTTTTTTTATTCCTGTTGACAAAGATTTGTCTTCCTATGAGACCAGTTGCTACAGTGCTTTTTCTTAATACAGAAAAGTCATGGCTTTAAAGTGAAACACAAGTTTTCTCCTGTAGCTCTACACTGGTTTTTATACAACAGTTCTGTTTCCTGGCTGTTTGATGTCTTCCTGTATTAATCTGAGCAAGCAAGGAGCCTGATTTACTAGCGACACAGGACCACTTTACTTTTACTCCACTTTTATGTCAGGTTCAGTAGGAAGGAACAACATACTGACTAATGGCGAAAGCAGACCCAAACCCTTAAAACATACAGCTTGTTGAAATGAAATTCAACAGTTTCTGGTCATATAGTTACAGTATATGAAGACATTTTCATCTAACATGATTTATTGTTCTGGAAACTTTAGCAAAGTTTGAAGTGACCAGTGAGTCAAATATAAGTTGTAATGATGGAACCTTTTTGAGATTGTTGTTTATGAGAGAAAAAGTTTATGTCGCAGCCACTCTGGAACCTAAAGCGAGACATCCTGAGAGTTATAGGTCTACCCGTCTACATGAATGGCTTTCCTAACACTAAATCTCAACATAGGTCAACACTGTTTTCCTACGTTTCTGTCTCACTCTCGACCCAGAACTGTCTGGTACCTTCTCAGAGCTCCATAGATGGGCGAAAGTAAAGAGGGAAAAATGGCGATAGAAAAAGTGATTGTGAAATGTGGGAGCGAGGAGCGTTTGGCAGGGCTCATCTTGTTTGCTCAGTAAACCCCCGAGGCCTGTGTTTTTTCGCTGAGGGAAATGCCCGCATTGTTGGGCCCGGAGACCGTGGTTACGGGCCAGCCCGGGGCCCAGCCAGGCAGGTTGGGACAAACAACAAGATGAAGGTCAGCTAATATAGCAGTTAATTCCACTTCCTGGTCCCCATGACACCCAGGCAGGGTTTATTTGAAGATCCCAGACCCTGAAGTCACTCTGCACTTTGTTTAGTCCATGAGTATTTTTGGTCTGAGCCAACACTTTCAGATATTAATGTATTCGGATAAGAAGGAAAGGAGGGTGGAAGAAAGTGGGAAGGGGGAAACAGCCAAGCAGTGAGGAGGAAAACTTGAGATTTGCACACATCTCTCTGTCTCTGTCTCACATTTGCAATCGTTAATCATAAGTTTTCGCGTAAATACACATAAAGCAAAAAGATCAGCCTAGGTATTGTACTGTACTGGAGTTTTGGGGCTGATATTGGCATCTATATCTGTGTCAGTAGCTTTTTTTTTTTTTTTTTTTTTTACAAACAATCGTGATATAAATCCTTTAAATTTGTTAAATTGTGACCAAGCTACATACTGAGCATACATTTTTCAGGAAATAAATTAATTTGTCCCTGCTCTCTGGCGGACAAACTATATGTTTCCTCAAACCCAGTTTGGCATTTCTGTCCTTCAATTTTTTGTTACTAATCAGCCGACACATACATAGATACTGTTACATGTGGGATAAGCTAATTTCAGCCATTTTGTTGACCTGGCTGATTTAAAGAGAAGTTCAAAATTAAGAAAAAGACTAATTAAGATCAACAACAACCAACAAACCTGCATGGTTAAAGCTGTGATCCTTAAGATTTCAGTCCTCATGGACAAAAACATTGCATTTCCTGTTATGTTTTTCACAATAAAAGCCACCCTGTGTTGAATGCTCACTGTAGTCGCAGCAGTTGGCAATGCATTAGCCATATATTAATACAATGCTGATACATGCAGCCTCATAGAGCTGCATGTATGGCTATACTCTTGTCATTTTGTGCCAACAATTTAGTCTTATACCCCAATAGCATCTTATGAATGATAATGTAATGTAGAGTTGAGAGAATGAACAGTTAACTGTGAGGCTGATATCAATTAGATAAAATTACCAGCAGTAACACTAGATCACACCATTCCCTATGATCACCTCATGTGAAGTAAGCAGTTTGAATCCAGTGTGAGAATGAAAGACTCCACTACTAGTAATGATAAATTAATATACAGAATTGTTATTACTGACGGTAAATACACTGAAAAAAAGGATTTGGTGTAATGAAAATCTTTAGGACAGTAACTTTAAAGTCACATTTAAATGGTATATAAAATGTCAAATTGCTTTCAGTGTCTGTTAAACTGTGTTTGATGTCCTCTTGTCCCCATTAAAACCTGGAGGGTGAAAACAGGATGCTCTTATGAGGCAGCTGAAGGACTGTCCTCATGGCGCAGACTCCAATGAGATCCATCCACTCTGGCATCGTCTGGACCTGCCAGTGTGTGTGAATAGACATTAAAAAGAGCTGGTTTATGAGCTGATTGTCTTACTGATCATTTAACTCGGACCTTGAGAATGCAGTGGGGGGACGGGTGGGATGGGTGAAAAATATAGTACACACCATCCAAAAGCCAAGTGGCTTAATCCTGTATGGAAATGGTAATGAGAAAAAAGAGGACTAACTCTGTCTGTGTGCACTCTCCTATCCAGGATGGGATCGAGGCCTCTCTAGTGGGGCTTCTCCAGGATGCATAAGAAGAGCCTTTGTGCTCCAATCTAGTAAGCCAGAAATACAGCTTTTGAACCATGTGCATTGAAAGACAGAAAAAAATGGAGAGGCAGTTTGGGAGAGAGTGAATGAGTGAGTTAAGGGGTGGGGGGTGTTGGAGGGTCTTTAAAGGTGTTCGTGTCTAAAGCAGAGGGTTTAATACATTTGAAATCTGGATTGTGTGTCTGTGCATGTGTGTGCGCACATATATGTTTTTTCGCCTGTGTGTGTCCATGTATGTGTGTGTGGTGGTCACACAGTGGGCTGATATCAAGTACCTCTTTAAGCCCTCCTTCCATCTCCAGAGGTGCTTCAGTCTTTGTTCCATGGAGCCCCATTCCCCCGTTCTGCTGCAGCCTGACTGTGAATGAAGCCTGGGAAGCAAAAGAGTGGCCATCGTATGGAAGATGGCGCTAAAAACAGGAGAGTGCACAATGCAGCACACCACCTGGTTGTGTACAGAGATTGCAGTCAAATAGGTGACAATGAGGGAAGTGTGTTTGCGTCTCACATACGCACAATAGTGCGCAAAACACAATTTGAGCCAAATTCCTGAGGTGTGTTTTGTTAGTATTGATATTTATTTATTTCAGGTGCTCTTCACACACATTTGAATTAATTGAAATTTACACCACATTTGTATATTATATGATTGTGTTCTCATCATTGAGAGAAGCAAAGTAAACAGGACTTGGAAATACATTTAGTCAGCTGAGAAAACACAGTGTTATATTGTTCTCTGTTTAGTCGGGTGTTTAGGAGCAAACAAAACAGCATCTGTGGTGTAGCTCCAGTTTTACGGAGGGTTAAGAAGAAGGAGCAGGAGGCCAAGTGGGTTTCAGAAAAACAAAAGACCATGATTGCATATAGTTTTCCAGCTTAAAGTGGCAGTAGTAGAGATCTCATGCATAAAACCAGACTTGAAAACTGACGAGACTTGATTGAAATGATTGAACATCTTCGCCTGACTCTGCCCCAGATGAAATGTGGTGGTAGTGTTAAATGAAGTCCTCCTTTGACAGTCACTTCCCCTGAGGTTCAGGGCTCGTCTGTGAATAGAGATTAGAAATGGTGGCACTGAAGGTCCATAGCCGCAGGGTGATGCAAATCAGTCTCTGTGATCCTCTCCGGTGTTCCTCCTTCTCCCCAAACAACTAATCCACTTAAGTATCACAGGCCTCTCGGCTCTCAACTCATTTAGGTTGTCCTCAATAATTTGTTTTCTCCCTCCGTATGTAATAAAACACCAATCATAGTCATTAAAACATTGTTCACTGAAGTTAATGAATGTCTAGTCAATACACTGTAATTATTTGCTAATTAGATTGTTATTGGACATTTTGAATACCACCTTTTTCTCTTTTCCTACTGAAGGTACTGTTGCACCTGTTGGTGAGGGTGTGTAAATAGGTTTAGGCCATGCATTTCTGTATTTATAGCTTTAGACAAAACTTGTGATGTAAAAAACCTTTTCGGAAAACACCTTTGCAGAGTGTAAAAACTGTGTGAGTTCTGCTTTTGAACATTTTCTTTAAGTCAGTTCACTGATTTGAGGCCACTTGGTCTAAGCACCTCGGAGCATACTGTTAGCGTACCCACAGAATCACAGACACTGCTTACCTTTCAGGGAAAAACAAGAGGACACGGAACAATAAAGAAAAGGCAATAAATTTGAATCCATCACATATTTTTATGGGTTCAATCTGACAAAGAAATCAGGGTCTTTTCCACCCTGCCCTCATCTGTAGACCTATAGAATATACGCCATGGGAGTTACAGCAGTTTCATTCAACCACTTGCTGTTTCCATTTCCTGGCAGCTGTCAGCACAGCATACAATTGAAGGGCAGAGGGCCACCCTGCCACCAAAGCTGGGACAACCTCAGCGTGTCGCATCATCAGCACCGACCTGCCTGACTTTGTTTTCCGAGGAGGACTCTCACTGTTAGCAGGGAGACAATGGCAACAGTGTGACTGGGGGATTCATCTGTGTGGAAAGTTCCAAGTTGGTGGTGCTGCTGATGGAAACCTGACCCCCGCTTTCAGTCCGCTTTGTCTGATATGAATGCCAAAAACTTCGGTCACATCATGTCTGCGTGTTTGTTGTTCCAGCTTCATCTTTGCGCATACTGAGAGGGAAGTTCACACACACCCAGATCTCTTTTCAACTCTCCCGTCCCGCCCAAATCATGAGAGAAATCACAGTCCCATAGTGCTGTTGTGCAACACTCGACCTTAATAGGCTGAAGGGAGATTGTTCATGTATTGCGGCTGTATTGCAATGATGTTGTGATCTCATTATCAGGGATGCCAGGGAACCTCAACAGTCACGTTAAACATACCTTTACCAACAAAACAGGAGAACCAGATCACACAATCATCCACCGATCTCTTCATCCCTAGCTTTCTCTCCTCCATCTACCAAGATTTAGAGTGGTTTTATGGCTAGTAATCCTGGTGGCCTTATATTAATGGAGAACACAGCTTGAACTTTCAGCAGTGACTGTATAATTGGTTGGCCCCTTTGGAGTATTTTGCACTGGGCATTGAAGGAGCAGTATATCAATACTTGTTCCACAAGCCAAGACAGATGGACTCTCGTTTGGAGAAGGTTTAGAATTGTGTGTTTTTGTGTAAAACTCCCATAGGAATAAGTTAAGGGTTTCCACTGATGCCAAAACCTCACAGCTACAACAATAACATCTGCGGTTTGGATTAGACACGTTGGTGATATCACCCTTTTAGTAATATGCCTGCATTATAGCAATCTTACAGCCAGGCCTTATTGTCTGTGAAGTTTATAGAGGCACAGGATCCAACACAAATGATGACCTGCGCTGCAGGACATGGTTGAAGTTCTCTGGCAGCAGCCAATGTTTTAATTCATTTACTTCTAATGCTTTACTTTTGGCTCCACGTTTTTATGTCACAATGACAACTTCCCTTTAGAGTGTTCACTTATGTTTTTGAGGTTGAAAAAGTTCTCAAATCCTTTATTGAAGTAAATGTCAGCATTACAGTGGGATAATGATTCACTTAAAAGTTGTATTATTTTTCTTGAGCATTCATAAAAAACATATGTTAGTTTTGAGAGTTGTTGTAAAGATTCAATGTTTTCTGTGTTACATCACTGTTGCATGGTGCAGAGTAAAAATGCTCCTTGAACCCACAGAACTGTGTTTATACGCAACACTCCTGCACTTTCATGTAAACACAGAAAATGTGGCAATGCTTTAGATTACAGCCAATCATAACATTTTGAATATTTATTATGTAAGGGTTATCAATGAAGGGTTTAGTGGGTCCCTTTAGATACGAGACGAGGTACAGGGCATTTGGGTATGTTTATGTACGTTTGAGTTTGGGATCTAAATTACACTGCATGTGCTGTTTATATTATCCATATTATCCAGTAAATATTGAATAAGCACAAGGTAAAGACAGGCGAGCAACAGGCTGTGAATAACTTCAAAAGAGACAACTTTATTTTACAGTCTACATACTTTGGACTTTTCACATAGTGTTTAAAGTTTTGTTTTGATTGTAGTGCCACCAAAATGTGATAAGCTAATACCTCAGCTGTGGTTTCTGATTCATATTTTTCCAAAAAAGCATGTGATTTGTTGCATTTATGGGTAGCTTACACCTATCGTATCTTAAACTGTATGCTGTGCGGTAAACATCTATAACATTTTTTTGTGAGTGAAAGTATGTGTCTGTGGATTCATAAAACTCAATCAGGTTCTTCTCTCACATCAGTTTAATCATCAGATTACATCAATACATTTCTGTTACTATTTCATCATTTTAAATACTCAGAATTTTAATTAGCTGTTGTTTTAAGTACATCTTCATTGTTTTGATCTCAGCAACAATATATATCAAACTATAAAAGTTAGTAGTTAAAGTGCTCGTTGTTTTTTGTATATGTCATATTTTAATAATGAGTCATAACTAAGTCATTGCATATCACTTATATAATCGTGTTGTTTTCCATTCTTCTTGTCATGTTAATAGTAAAAATATACTATAATTTAAAACAGGTACTCTGTATTTAAAAAAAAAAGACAGTCATTAAATTTAAGTCCCCCTTAAATACAGAGTTGTTATCCCCACGTTCTCTGATCTCTTGTCTTCTTACCTGGTACTGACATACTGTATACATACCTGTTAGCTATTTTATTGATTCTCTGCATATACAAAATAATTACACTTTAATTTTTGTAATCTAACATGCCCTAAAATATTGTGGTTGTTTTCTTTCCAGTAGTTCATTATTTCATTATTATAATTATGAAGCAGATCTATCTCATATGCTGCTGGCTTCTTACATTTTGCATAGATGTCATAGTATGAATTTGCTAACATTTAGAAGTGACAGAATAAGTGATGTAGTATATTAAAGCATGTTGTGTTTTGCAGTGTTATAAAAAAAAGACACTTTTTGATTATGACAAAGAGATGACAGGGAGAAAAGAACTAAAAATATAATCTCAGCTGGGCTCATCCTCATTTTGTTTTGACACAGTTTATTTCAGATGAATTAATTTTCAGTTCTATCAGGCTGTTCAATAGCCAAACACGTATCAATACTTTTCATTACAGCCATCTACAATTCAATGCAAAAAGTAAAAAAGAAAAGGTCAAAAAATAAAAACCACAAAAGCCACATCGTTTCATGTGTCATTAAATATATTCATTTGTGATAAACATAATATATTAGTATTACAAGACATTACACAACCATTTGCAATGGACACTGCTAAACAACATTTACAAGCCAATGTATAAACATGAGAAGATAATTATTCAGATATAATATTTATGGAGAGCAGGGGTCTGGTAGGGAGTACCTTGTTGCAAATGCCTGCAAAACAAGTTGAAATGTGTCGGTACAGATGTGTTGGCAGAGACTTCACTAGCACGTTGTAAATTTCAGAGAGATACAGTGTGATGCACAGAGTACTGAGATGTACCTGTGTATCTGTGTGAGTGTGTGTGTTGCATGTGTCTGTATTAGATGTGGCCCTACATATGTGTTAGTGTGCTCTATGTTTTTGTGTATGTGTAAACTCAAAGTCTCTCAGTGTGTGAGAGTGTGTGACATACTCAGGTAAACATGAAGTTTGTCTGACATTCATTTATTTGTCTTTCCATTTATTAAGCCTCTAGTATTTAAAACTCTGGTTAAATTTACATGGAGATAGATCTAGTTAATGTTTAACAAAACTAAATAAAGTAATACTATACAGCTATATAACATGTAGACAATCGGTCATGCCTTTTTGTCGAGTACCAAATCTTGATAATGAAATCCAGTCCTCAAAAAGTGGCTTTGAGGTGACGAACATTTGACACACAGGGTGCTCAACGCACTCCACAATAAAACGTGATATTTTATCACTCCACAGGTTATTTTCCCACAACACTTAATACTGTATACAAATTAACTGTGTACATAATTCACAATCATTATCAGCTACAGTAAATAGTGAGCATGCAGTATGTCAGTGGTATGAGGTTTGTTTGATAGGTTGATATTCTCTTTTTTTTTAAAATGAAGTGAGAATGCATCAGTGCTCTCACTTGCAAATGTTTGAGACATCCAACTTACATTTAGTCCTTTATTGGAGAATAAACACTAAGTTCTGACTCATCTGTAGTTGTGACATATTTGAACAGAGCTGCTACTGTCAGATTCGCCCATACAGAGCAGTCAGGCGTGAGGAAAGCAGGTTTGAACTGTACAGCTTTTTTTGTCTCATATGGTACAGTATGGGATTCTTTTCTTTTTGGATGCCACTCTAAAAATAACTGTGAACATATCTCATATGTTCTAAAACTTCTGACTAGTAAAAATAAGTGCATGGTTGACATGTCTACTCTACATCTAGTTGATGCTGCGGCACCATCTACTAAAAATAATGTATGCACGTATGGTTACTTTACATTGCAGAGGTCACAACCACAACATACTGTTGATATATTGATAAGCGCTGAGCAAAGACTTGCATGTAATGAGATCATTATACAGAATGAGGAGAGGATCATTATGGCATTTTGTTCCCACAACACTGAGGTAACACTCACATATGAGCAGGGAGCTCTCAGGCAAAATGGAACTCTAACCACAGTTATAAACAACTTCACAATTTTTCACTCTCAGCTGTTGAAAAAAGTTTCTGCAAAGTTTGGCAGGTTGCAAGAGCAACTTATCATACATGAGTGGAGTCCTGCAGTAACTCTTCTTTTAGCTGGACACAGTTAGCAGGGGAAATAGATCCTCTGAAGACACAGGGGTGATACAGTAGATGCATTGCTCTTTAAAACAACTGAACAAGGGACTTTAAAAAACAACAGCATCACGGGTAGAATAGTCAGGATGTGACATATCTGTAACATTAGGTGCAAACTCTGCAATTACACGACAAAACAAACCTCAAAAGACGAACAGAAATAGAACAACTGTAGAATGAGCTCCTTCACAAAAGTTCCTAAAAAACACTAATCTCTTCGCTCCAACTCAGAGCAGCAGCACTCAGTCATTCCCCCATCCCGCCTACTTTTCACCTGTGTCTCTCTATCTTTTATTCTTCCAGTTTATTTATTTTTTATTCATCCATCCTCTCCTCTTCCTTGCATTCATCCCAGTAGAGGCGTTATTTTGCCTCCACCTCTCCCTCAATCTCTCTCTTTTCTCTCCTTGCCAGCTACTTTTAGCACTTTCCCCTCTTGTCACGCTGTTGGAACTTCCTCAGCCGGCGGCCCCACAGGTCCTTCCAAGGGATGAGCAGGCTTCCCTTGTCCGCCACCACGCCGCTCTGCCCAGGGGAATCGTCGTCTGTGCCCAGGAGCAGGTACTTTCTCCCGGGCTTGATCTTGGGGCATTTGCAGGCCACGTCCTTTGCGCGTACCCACAGCAGCTGGTCCCCGCGGCGGATGCGGTGCTCACCTTGTTTGTAGACTGAGATGATGTTGACAGTGAACTTCCACCACTCGCCCGCCTTGTCTCCTTTTAGAACGTGCACCTGGACAGCTGGTGGAGGAGAGGAGAAAAGCCAGAATTAAATTACCTTCATGATCAACTGATTCATATCATAACAACTGATTCCTTGCTAGAGATAGTACACCGCTGATACCTCTACGTCAATCAATACTGTACACTACATACTGCAACTGAGTGTTGGCAAGTGATCAGAGAAGTCTAAAAACAGTAGTTAGATAAAAGTAGTGGATAAATGGTTGAAATAGTTAACTAAGGATATGGTTGATAAGATTTAAATAGCTCACAGTAATGGACAAATAGTAAAAAAAAAAACTAAAAGTAGCTAAAACATAGCAGTAATTATGAGGTAAAAGTAGCTAAAAGCTAAGAGTAGTTATTAATAGTTTAAATTGCAAAATTGTGTAAATAATTAGCTACAAATAAGAGATGATGAACTATCACTTCCAGCCTTCCAAAACCAGCTTAAAAAGATAAATGGTATGAAAAATGCACTGTAAAATATCTACTTTAACATACATCATTGACTAAAATAACATCCAATTTCAAATAAATACAAATAAACATATTTGGAGTATGACATAGTGTTGATAAAGGGGTACTTGACGTCATATTTCAGAGTACATCGGACAAGGTTATGACCACTGTCATAAACTATAACAACTTCTTTTTTTCAAGTGTTGGCATCTGCCTGCTGCCTCAGAAAGATGCCAACACTTTTATACAACATTGTATAAAATCTCCAATAAAAGCAGCTGTTTGAACATGACCCAAAAGTTGCTGACTTTGCTGCATGTCACTGGTCCCTCCCCTCATCTCTGACCTATCGCCTCTCCTTGTTGTTACTCCTGAGCATACTCCCTATTACAGCAACAGTTGTCATAGCACTCCCTGCGCGAGCACAAAGGATTCTGGCGGAGAACATCTGAAAGCACACTTCTCTGTGGAGGGCAAAGAAACACTTTTCCTTCTGGTGGCCAGGCAGGGTTGTTTTTTTTGCAAAATTAAATGGCCAAAAGAAAAGTTTTATAGAAAAATGCCACATCTGCTAACGATATAACTTCTGAAAAAAATCTTTTCCAACTGGTTGATCAGGTGCTAATCTGGAGACTGAACATGTGAACCCTGAACAACCTCAGGCTAAATCATGCTAAACCTGGTAACTATTGGAACACCACTTGTAGCAGATATTTTAATTACCTGGAAATGAGTAAAGCTTTCTTTGCAGAAGCTCCCCTGCATGGATTCTCTGTTCAGCAAAGCAACTATTACTTCATCACATTGATTGGAACAAGAGGTAAACAGCTCAGTGGTGACAGAGCTAATCTGTGCTTGAAGTGAAGTGCTTTACTCCACGGGTTTAGCTTGGAATGTGCTAATACTGGTTATATGTGTGTAAATTAGAATTAATCTAATCTTTGATGGGAAACACTCAAGATGGAACAAATCTTATATTTTATCCATTTATCTTCCATGTTTAATTCATTTATTACTCTTTCAGTTATTGCTTAACCAGTTCCTGTGGTTTTTGCTGTACACACAAGGATCATAAATTGTCAGAGCATGGACTTGAAAGTTAACAAAATAATTGTGTAATAATAATGACTAAACTCCTAAAAGGAAGTGCTTTTTTCTTATTTTATTCTGATGGCATAGTAAGTTAGCCTTTTCTTTGCCTTTCTGGCTGAACATGATCACTTTCTGTGTTCATCGGTCGTCCCCTTTTACTGCCAAGAATGAAGAACCGGAGGAGTGGGGTGTTTGAGTATGTGTGTCAATGCATGGCGTGAGCAAATTGCACACAATTTCAGAAGAAAGAAGGTTTGTTGGGCTGAGTAGAGCGAGCTCTCACAGCCCTGCCATTCATTGCAGCCCTCTCCTTCATCCAGACACATAAAGGGTGTGTGAGGAGGGGTGTGTGTGGGGGGGAGAAGAGGAGGGGCCACTATTTGTCTTCCCAGCCACAGAAAAAGTTCCAGGAGAATCAGGATGTGTTTCCGACCTCATGAGCTATCCGGGTTCTGCTCCCAGAGCTCCATCCAACTTCACAGCGTGAGAATCCAGCAGAGATAGTGCTCTCCTCTCCGGGCTGAGGAGACTCCGTTACAGCGTTCGGGGACGGTCTCTGTGTCAGTGTCCGCCTTTCTTTCTCTCTCAAGTATGTTCTCAGTGTTTAAACACACACACAAATCCACACACACCTTCTGCCACTTGGTTGGAGCTAAATAGACACCAGAGAGAGACCGAGAGCACGGGGTCAAACAATCTATTACGAAATAGGGCACACTGTTTGGTGAGACAGGACTGTGAAAAAGGAGAGATAAGTGTTAGATGATCCTGGACTCGCACAATGGCTGCCAACTGAGCCTCCCTCACAGCCAAACTTCCCACTGGGTTTATCTTCTGTGGGCAGTGTGCTGCGGCTTGACACTGCATGCCACCAACAAGCAAAGGCTAATGAAATTAGCGCTCACTTAATTACCACGCTGAGGCCCCTGTCCCCTCTGGTTATCAGCTGAGTGAATGATCAGGGACCTGCTACCCTTGGGTGAGCTCGGAGGGGTGGCCGGGGAGGCTAGGGGCGCTCTGTCTTTGAGCACCACCCCAGAGCGTCGGTAAACACGCGGCCCTTTGATTCATTGTCCTCCCAGTGGCAGGGAGAGGGAGGGTACGTGTGTGCAGAGGAGGGTTTCAGGCGAGAATATAATCCCTTTGTGTCCACCGTCTCCGTAGCTACGGCAGTGATGAAAAACAAAAATTGAATAAACAAAACATATTTCTTTCTCTCCAGGGTGGCAATCCGTCACCGTCTGCCTAATTTACCACCTGTTTGTGCCCCGAGGAATGCTCGGTGCCGGCAGAGCGCACAACTGTGTTTAAACAGAGGGCCCCTTCCCGTGACCCCTCAGGGCCTGCATCACCACTCACACATGGGGGTTGTGGCCCCCAAAGAACAGAGAAGAGACTCTGAAGCCCCACAAAAGCAAGGCGACAGGCCTGAGAAATGAATTAGACCGAGGCAGGGGGAATGCATGCTAAGCAATGATGTCTGCCATACAGCCTCGGCGCGGCTCAGGCAGGATCATCTGCTTCCAGACTTTTTAGAGGGAACTTCAGAGGAAACCAACAGGAACCGCCCGCTTTGCTTGAATGAGCCTGACTGATTTATAGATGCAGTGCCTGTCTCAGCTCTGATGATTAAGATTTAAGTCAATGGAAATATGAATAATGGCTGCGTTTGGCTTCTTAGCAAAATGCAACAAATGGCCTGAATTACTATCTACTCAACTGTAAGCAGGAATAAAATTTATCTGGCCATTTTTCAGTTGGATGCCGTTTAAAGTATTTAAAGCTGGTTTTCTGACAGACGGTTGATGAGGTTTCACTGATGATGATTTTGAATGAGAGACAACTTAGTCAGCTCTGAAAGACATCAACATTAGGGGAGCTGAAAGGAGCAGCAGAGCGAAAAGAGTTTAACTTCAGTACAACTGATTAAGGCATAAATTTACATTTACTATCCACTGTTATTTACATGGCAGAAATTCTGCAAGTAACAAATGATACAGCTTTGAAATTTATGAGGAATACAAAATAGTTTAACAAATAAAAATGTAGGTTGGGCCTCCAGAGGCTCACTCTTATTATCTTTTTAGTGGATACAATACTTGCAAAGAGTTGGCTGAGAGAGGAGTGTATCCTGTGTAACACTGGATCTGCCTCAAAGGTTTTTTTTTTGTCTCTGTGGTTTACATGTGTGGATCCACCAATAACAGATAAACCATTATATTACAATGATTAATGGTGCAGAAAATCCAAAGAGCGGAGTGGATCATTTGCCATGTGGATGAATGTGCGGCTTCACAGCAGGGTAGTGAAATGTGTTCTCCTACTGCCTCTGTTATATCCCTGTATCCTCCTGTGTTGGAATCACAGGTATTGCTCTTCTTTTGTTGTGGTTTTTGGTCGGCAGATAATGGATCTATATCATTAATCATCAGAACATCAAATTTCCTTCTTGCTCCAAGCTGTTGCTTTTGTTTTATACAGCATTTAATGTATCATTTCAGACGCTGTAACATGATACTTATTTACCTAGCACAACTTTTTTTAGATGTATTTCAGCTGCACCACTTGTTCTGTGGCTTCATTGACAACATAATGTGATTGCTGTGTGTTTTGGCTTCTCTTATCAATTTGGGATTTGCTCTAAAATGCCTGAAACCTTTGCCAAAATGCCTGAGGCTGACGGGCTGGACAAAACATACTCGTACATACTCCTGCTGTGCCTTCCTCCTCCACAGGCTCTTCAGGGTCTGCAGGGTCTACAGGGGTGCAAGTCTACAGTACTTTAACCATATTCAGACATACATACTGGCCTGAGAAGAGGTGCTGTAGGGCGGGAGAAGGAGCAAAGTGGGAAGATGCAGATGTTTTTGACTCAATACAGTTGAGGAATACAAAAAGATAGAGGTGTGCTAAATGGGTAAATCTTGGGATGACCTCAGTGAACACATGCTGCTACTCTGGAAGAGGCCTGCATTCATTCGAGGTGTGTCCTAGTCGAGTAATTGGGACAACTGCAATTGGTGGGATTTTTTTGATTTGTGAAAATTTGGGGAAGTAATCTCTGAAATAACACTCATTATCTCCCACCTGTTGACCTAGTTACTCAGTTAGGACACATCCCTGTACGAATACATAAAAAGATCAGGCTTGGGTAAACCAGATGAACTAGCTTTTATTTTCTGGGCATTTTTATGCTTTTATTGTATAGTTACAGTGAAGGCCGATAGGAAACGCGAGGGAAAGAGAGTAGCTGAATGACATGCAGTAAAGGGTCCAGCTGGCTGGAGTCGAAGCAGGGACTTGCTCAATGCATTTACGCCCATTTGAGATGCACCCTAAGCACTCGGCTGTCAACTCAAAACTAATCTGATTTTTAATTGTTTCATGAACAAGCCATGTAGCCAATGTAGGCTTTTTAATAAAAACTGACTGGACTTCAATATAGGCCTAATTTAGATTAAATTAAAACCCTGTTTACATGTGAAACCACATTTTACCCACACTCGCATTTTCATAATTTTCCCACAAATTGGCTGTCCACAGTTTAAGGAGAAAATAACAGTATACGTTGATGCAAACATCTACAACTATAACATCTGGTAAGGAGCAGGGCTGAATTTGACAGATATGGCCATATTGCCTGTTTGATCCCAGCAGGATAGTGCTCCTCTCGGTTGCTTTATCTGTGATCTGTGATTCACGACAGATCGCACCACACAGGTGTTTTGACTGGCCTATCTTTCTATTTCTATTGTTATACCCATGACCCATGCTTTATGTAATTCCTGGGCATTCGTATTAAGACAGCCAAATCAAGTTGAATCACTTTTATTTAATTGCTTGTGCAGTTGCCTGACAGGAGGAAAGAAAGGTATGTTATGAAAACACCTGTACTGTTGGATCAAATCAGTCATATCAGCACACAAAAGAAGCAGTTATAAGTGACAGAATATTGGCTGATAGTCATACGTCTTCAAAATTGATCCACTGGAGAACGTTTTTGAAATCCTGTGTTTTCAAAGGTGGGAGCTGTCAGTTTAGTGCGTATGGAAGCTAACACCAGAGGGAAATTATATGCTTTTATATTAATCTGTGTTAGTGGACATGACCTGAGGTTGTGTAAGTAAACTATCTACTGAAACACGGAGAGCAGCACTAGGGTGCGGATTGGCCGTGCTCGGCATCTGATTAATTGAGACATCTGACCTCTTGACTGCTGGCTGACGTCTGGCAGCACACATTCCTGCATACTGGACTCACTCACCATAGTCTTTTTTACAGTACTTCTTCATGGTGATCTTCATCTTTCCCTTGGAGGCTTTACAGTGAGATTCACAATCTGAGGGGAAAAGGTGAGAGGGAAAGACAAGGTAATTAATTTCATCCTGCAACATATAAAATGCCTCTGATAATACCATAAGCGCATTTCAGTATCATCAGGCCTGACTGCAGCTGGATTGGCTTTACATGCGGTCCCTTGCGTCACACTATTTGTGCCCTCAGGGTCTTAAAGATGCCTTCAAAGTGCCACTGTGAAATGGATTAAAGCTTACACAGATCCTCCTGTGTCTGTCAACACACTCCTACTATACTCCTCCCAACTTTTCCAGTTCAGCCTGGTCCCTCGTCAGTGTCCTGGCATGCATTGTGTGATCTCTGAGGGCTACGGAGTTCACTCCTGCACAAAAGAAGGTCACGGGGCGAAATTAGCTAGTGACCTACCGAAAATTAGCAGGGACCCTTAGCAGCATCTCAGCCACATGAGGCGAGAAAGTGAATACTCTTAACTCTGGATGAGGCTAAATGTTCTGTGCCCTACCCCCTGAGATAGAAGCTCACAGACGTATTATTAATGTCCTACCGGTATGCCTTTTACAACAGTGTATGTGTACCTGGGTTAGTGTGCCAAAGGGCTTTATAGATGGCCACTGCTGTCGTACTGTCACTGCGCCAGGTACCTTTTGTAATGAGGGAGCTGGTGTTGGGACCAGAGGCCAAACTGAAAATTGAAATCATTTGTTCCCTCCACTTTCCACTGACTGACACAAATTGGAACCAGATCATCTCTGAGTGTTGCCCCCCTCCCAGTCCGCCTCTCCCAGAGCAATAAGCCTTGTGCTCTTTTCTAGGGGGGTGGGAAAGCTGGGCTGGGCAGTCTGAAGAGAAAGGAGGGGGCAGTTGAGAGAGAGAGGGGACCTTTCAGCTTGCCTGAATATGGACAAACTTCATTATTTCTTCCAGCCCTCTGTCCAGTCTTTCCCTTTCTTCCCCATTATACTCTGTGTGAATGAGGTTGCCTGGGTAATGATGGAGGAAGAAAAAAACACCCCTCTCCTCCCTCTCAAAAAAAAAAAAAAAGGAGCGGTTTGGGACGTGGGATGAGGATAGAATTCATGTACGTAGAGAATGCATTTCTGGTGGAATGCCTGGCTGCTTTCTGGGGTGGCGGGTGAAATAAGAAAGGAGGAAATCCCAAAGTAAATGAATTTGACGAGTCCATATCGAGCATGCCTGATTTCCATGTAAATGAAGTGGTGAGGGCGGGGGGCCTCTTTATCTCCTGCTGGCCCCTGGGGGCCTTCATCATACCTCCCTTTGATAGCTGACGTTGGCCATTAGCCCCTTAGTGCAATCACTGCAGTGGGCCATTACACCCACAGCTCTCATTAAGGTCCAATCTCCTGCTGCGAGGACAAACGCCCCCTTTGTGTGTCCCTGCAGCAGTGCCACGTTCATTCTGCGGGGTCCCTGGGGACCACACTGCTCTAATTTGGAGGGTGGTGTCTGTGTGGAGTTTCTGACCGGAGTCCAAACTCCTCACAGCCTCGGCAGTCACTATAGTAGAAAGTGGGACTCACAACAAAGCTCAATAAAATCAGTGGCGCCACTTTTGTCAGACACTGATCGATGATCAAAAATGACTCAGCCTATTCACACAAACCTGTGTCATGGTAAAACAAAATGATATACTGTAATCGAATAAATAAACAGCTGAGGCAACAGGTTTACAGCCTGGTTGTTGTTTATCTGTTTGCTCCTGGGCAATTACATTTACGTAAAATCATCCTAATCAACCTTTAAAGATAGATCCTGAAAATGATATTAAACCTGCAGGTAAATATTGCTGTGGCACATCTTCTAAAGTCAGCAGTCCAGTGTGGAGACGCTTGTCAGAGCACATGAACAATAGGGTCAGGCAGGGCTTCACTGCTGGTGCAGCCAGCCTTGATTGAAATACAAACTGGTGCAAATGAAGCATGTAATCAGATTAGGGCCGAAACCCAGGGGAGGCTGCAGAGCAGGCTGGGAATACAGGCAACGAGGCCACAGGGAGTACTGGCAAAATATCTGGAGTTTACATCAGCGGCAGTCAGACCTCACTGAAGTGTTTAGTTGACGAGTGATACAATGAATGGATGGAAAAACATGCATGTGCTAGAAAAACACATAAAATTACAAAAAAAGAGCAATACTACTAAATTGTGCAAGTGAGCATGAAAACAGGAAGGGTAGTAAAAAATATGACTCAAGTTGTTTTGTGTTGTTTTACTGTTCTAAAATCACTAGAGTATTTGCTGTGTTACTCACCTGACGGCTCCTCGTAGCTGCTGTAAGTTGCTGTCGGAGATGCAACTGGGATCTCTGTGGATAAATACATATTTCATATTGTCATCATACTGCAGTGAATACAAAATATAACTTATGAGATGGTTACACCTATGAGAAATTACAAGAGCTCAATTTCCTCTTCTAAGAGCAGACCTTTACCCCTGAGCATATGTGAAAAACCTCAGAGTGTAAATGAAAAACACTTGGGGAAGGCTTTAATAGTATGTCTTTAATGACAGCCAATTCTGACACACTGATGTGCTAAAAAATGTGTAGCACGAGAGTGAATCTGCTATTAATGTCCTGCTCCCTCCTGATTGTGGTATGTTGTAGGTACAGAGAGCCAAAGCCGCTGCTCTTGTTAAAGTCAGAGCTGGCAGCGAGGTAGATATAACAAAAATTTAATATCATACTATTAAAACCAAAAGACAATATCTCAAAAAATATATGAGAAACCAAATATATTCTGCTCTTAAAAAAAAAAAACATTTCCTCCAGTTTTTACACCACATTTGTTACTGTCCCAGCAAAATTACAGAAATCCTGTTCCAGCAGGTTCACAGGTTTAAATTATTGTTGTGGTTTCTGGCCAAACATATCGCTCTGATTCTTAGTCCACAGGGACCATGTCCAATTTCCACACGACTTTATCAGAAATGTCAACCACAGTAACATAGTGGACAATTGTTGGTGTGTGCATGACCTCCCAGACATCACTGTTATCTGTTCATGCCAGCCAGCTACTTGATGTGCCTAGCTAAAGCAGCTACTACTGACCCATCTCTGTTTCTGTGAGGCGTTGGTGTTTATTGTTGAGGGCCTGGAATCTGCAGCCAGCAGATACAGCCAATAAACATATCAGCCATCATTCCCTTGGACTCATTCTGGGGATTTATTGTCAGACGGACTGTTAACGGTGTTGAAGGAACACAAGGCCATGTTAGGCGAGCAGTAATGGTCTGTTTATCCAGGCTCTGGTTTAAACAGCCAAATATCTATCTAAAATAATGGAATGGGGGTATAAAAATAACACAAGATGAGTGTTAGCCCTAAATTCACGCATAACAACAACATGTCCTGTCCTTTTCAAGTCTTGTTCTGAGGTAATTATCAGGATTTGCTATCACCGATGAAGCCTTGGTATCAATTCTTGGACTGTAGGATTTGGCTGATATAACTTGGCTAAAGGCTGGGCTGCAATGAATTAATTCAGATGGAATCCACCACAACTGGTGGAAGTGCTCACAGGTGCAAAGTAAATCCACTTGAATGTTTTGCACCAAGCTAAACTTTTATCCATGAATTTTCACCATTGACTAATAGCAAGCCATCTTGACAGAGTTAGCCTTTGTGAGAGGTAGGTGTCTGTCTGGGCATAAGTAACTGAGCTTATTTAAATGTAAAATAACATTAACATTTTAGCTTACAGCAATTGCTGAATTTAATAATTAATAAAGAATTTATGAATTGCAATATTGGGTTATATTTATAATACAATAATTTGTAAGAGACCAAACACACTGGAAGAGCCTGCAGTTTCCAAGACCAAAGAATGTGCGACCAAGAGCTTCACGTCATTGTCCTCGACATTTGTGGGATTGTGCACCATGAATTCTTCCCTCAGGTTTAGACTGTCGATGCCAAGTTCTACTGCATTGTTCTGACGCGTCTGAGGAAGGACATTCAGCGCAAACAACCTGAATGGTGAGGTGATGGCAAGCTGGAGGGTCACTATTTTGATACAGTGGAGGAGATCCAGCACTAGTAGCAGATGGTGCTTGACGCCTTTACAAGACTTACAGAGAGTGTTCCAAGCATAGCAGGAGCACTGGGAACAGCGTCTATCTACACAAGGTGACTACTTTGAAAAATAATGAACTGTGAACCCTGAACTGTTGTAATTTATGACCTATTTGTGCTGTTAAGATGGATTAACACTCCATTGTGTGTAATGGTTCTAGAAGTCAGCCTTACTAATACAGGGAGCGATGGGAGAGCGGCTCTGCTGGTAGCCCTTGGCACAGCGGTTACAGGTGATTCCTGTCACTCCATCCTTGCAGGGGCATTGGCCTGTCGTCTGGTTACATGTCTTCCCTGCTGCTCCAACTGGGTGGCAATCACATGCTATGGAGGGAGAAGTGAAAAATAAAAAGCATAAGAACAGCAAGCTAGATTGTACCCAAGTAAACAACTTGTGATTTGAAAAATGAAAATGTTTACAAAACCAGCAGTATTACAAAACAAATATCGGCTTTCAAATGACTACAGTATGTCTCTGGCTCTGGCTCTGGCTCTGCTGACTCTACATATTCCATACAATAAAAAGTAATCTTAGCACTAAAACCTAGTGAGAAATCATTCACATTAGCGCGGGCTGTGTTTTCCTTCCAGACCATCACAGATGGGGAACTGGGCCTTGGACCAGCATAAAACCTCAATCAAATTACACCGCTTCACTCCACCCATAATGACCGTAGGATTCTTCATTAGGTCTGCTCTGGAAGGCATATAGAGGAGTAAATAACTTGATTAATTATAGTATTTCACTCTCACCGCAAAGTGTCAGTCGACTGTGTATATCACAAAATGTATGGTAATGTGTTATGCGTATATGTGTGTGTCCATGGGTGTTGTGCGCATGTGTATGTGTATGTATTAGCTTCTTGAGTGCCGGCTTTGAGTCCTCTGCAGTGTTGTGATCAGACAGGCTGTGTGCTCTTCGGATTGAGTTTCCAATGTAAAGCTTTTTGGCAAAGAGTTCCTTGCAAATACTGCCTGAATAATGTTTCCTGTTAATGGACAAGTGGAACGCACTTCAAAGTCTGTGTAAGCTGTTAGTTGGGAGGATTGTGAGTTAAATGTGAGAAACTTGTTCTCTGTGTGTGTGCGTTCTGCCAAACATTTACCATAAAGCCAGTGTTTGAAGTGGAAGCCCAGCCTCCCTGTTAGGCCTGCATGTGTTATATGTACCAGCAGAGTCATTTCAAATTAGCTTGAAGTGGTCCAGTAGAAGTTGGAGTTACTTTGCGTTGGAATTTATGGAGCCTCATGAACATAATGAGATCTTATTAAATTTTTAAAAAAGAGCTAACCTCTTTGTTTTTGTTCTACTTTCTGTTTCTGCCAAGTGTATTTGTTGAAATAAAACCAAATGGTGAAAGTTTTAGGGATTCAGTTTATTTCCTCTAAGAATTCAACACCATTATATTGTTTACATAAAAATGCAGGAGGACTTTTTAATTACAAATGCAATGAAATAATCATCACATAACACAAAAATTAACAGTGATGTCACAGAGAGATGACACAGAGGCTTCTACTCTCTAAAATCACTGAAATATTAAGTATTAAGTTCTGTGACTGCTTATTAAAGTAGAAGTACAATACTGTTATGTGTCATATCTATCTCATAGATAGAGAGGCCAAGTAAAACTGGAATTTCCTTTGTCTTTTCTAAAACTAGGGAATTTTCAATCAAAATTCCATTGACATTAATAATAACATGAATTTGCAGAGCGGCAGTTCACACCAGCAAGTGGCTTTATTTCTATATCTTCTATATAAATGTCTATATATAAGCGATCATAACTTTGTGTAAATGTAATTTCTACTCTAACGTGGTGTGTACCTCCTTGATTTTATATATATATATATATATATATATATATATATATGTGTGTGTGTGTGTGTGTGTAAATATATGTTAACAGGAAACCCATCTATATTGTGGTTTATTTAATATTTCAGTTTTTTTATGTGGCCTTTAACGGACTACAATACCCATAACTGCTAGACTATCCTGGGTTAAATGTCACAGCTCATCTGTACATCTGTATGAGTTTTTAGACAACAGATACTACAGCTAAGAAGTTGGAAAAACAACAAGAAGTAGATAGTGTTGGTGACTTTTAAGGACACTGGTGAAATTAAGTTACCATTATGCAAGTAACACGGGAGCTGTAGTTTTTGTGCATGCTAACAAAGTACTTAATTAAATCATGGAGGTTTCATCTCATTCTAGCAAGTGCTGCAGTGGATACTGATTTGTCTCAGAATGTGGGAAATTCAGAGGGAAGTTCAGAAAGACAGAAGAATGAAATGCTCATTAAGAAATTGCATTGAATTAAAGAAGCTTGTGGAAGGGAGGCTAGCGCAAATGTGATGTCATGATTTTAGCTCTGTGTGGTTACAGCTTAGCTTACCCCTTGCAAAAATGCAGTGTTTATTTTTACACTTTGGTTTTTGATCAAACATAAAAGATATAATGTGTTAAGTAGATAGTGCTGGTACCTAGATTTTGTGACAGGCCAGTTGCTTCCCAGCTGCTGTTGGCTATAGCTTCAGATTTACTGTACAGTCATGAGAATGACTTGTCATCTAACCCTAAGAAAGCAAATAAGCCTTTTTCCCAAAATGTCAAACTACTCCTTTCAGAAGCTACAAACAGACTGAAACTACTTTAAATGTCATGGACTGAATAAAGTTTTAAAGCAATAAAATATCATATTGCTACTTAGTTGTTTTTTGTTTTCTTGTTTTTTTTTTTTTTTTACTTTTGATGCCAGGTCAACTGACTACCACTACTACAGTCTCAACAGCCTTAACCAGGAGTGCTACAAACTGGAAACATTAATTAATTTCAACCTGCAGTGGGGGGCCTGTGGAGCTGAATGTTTGCCGAGGGGTTTTGGGGAGTGCAGTGCAATGAACCATGTACCAGCTTCATCTCTGTGGACTTGCTGTGCCTAGTTAAAGGCTTAGACTGCCAAACATATGAGGGGACCGGGAAAAAAACAAACTGTTAGGGGCGGGGGGCGCGTACTGTGGTTCTCCAAGAGCCATGTTTACACTGCGCTTGATGAGGGGTGAAGTTGTTAATCTGGGAAATAAAGCATGAGGCATTCCACACTGCCACTGGAGATGTAAGTGCTATATAGTGCAGAAGAGCCATTTTTTTCATTAAACCTCCAGCTATTAAGCAAATCGTTCAGAGGACATTTTGTTGAGATGTGGAGTGTTTGGGAGGGAGGGGGGTAAAGGAATGGGGAATGAAAGCAGACTTCCTCCTGGCTGTGTTGGCGCAGCGCTGTATTTCCTCTCCAACAACAGCAGAGTGAGATGGTTGGCTGATTTGAACAATAAATATAGTGGTTTGTAACTGATGTCACATTGCCCTGTTTTTGTCACCTGAGCAGAGAGGCAGCAATCAGGGTGTTTGGGTTTGATTCCATCGCAATGAGCTGGGTATGTGGAGGGAGGGGGAAAGGGGCTTTAAGTATTCAGGTTACCAATCCAGCTGTTTGGAAAGCCTTTGCAGAGATCTATGGATGTTGCTACATCATTAGGCAAAGTGAGAACCTCTGTTACACTAACCTGCTCCCAGCTCCATTCCCCTGAACCGAACTACTCCCCAAATATAGCTTGTGAAAATGTTTAGGCTGGCAGAGTGAAACAATGCTGCAAAGAACCATTTGTCATTTTTGAGTGCAGATGATCTATCAAGTTTATGTTCAGCACAACACCACCACATGTAGTAAATCAATCCCAGTGCTCTGTTTGACAGTGATCTCTGACTGTCTCTCATACAAAATAACTTTTGTAGGCCATGTTGCTCATTCCTTTGCTTTTATTTAATCTGAGTTGAGTGAGTCAGAGTGAATTTAGCGGGGATGACTGTTGTGGCACGCAGTAGGAAATATCATGTTGCTGTTTCCGTGTTTAAATAGCCAGCGGTGTACCAAGGACAGGGGCACCGGAGGATAGGCATCTTGAGACCCTGTCAGCAGCCAATCACAGCTCAGCGGTGGATGTGGCTGAAGACCACAATATGTCTATCTGCCCAAAGTCACTCATTTATCATTAGCATGTGGTAACAGATCAGGATGTTAACGTAGTATGATATCCAATAATATTTTTTCAAAAGTTGCACACAGAACTACAGCAGAAAAAATATTTTTTCCTATGTAAACAGACTATTAACAGACGTTGACTCAAAAAACTATCATCAACCATCTTCATAATAATTCACTCAAATTTAGGACAATTTCATTACACAAGCTTTGGACATGGATCCTTGTCTACTCTTACTGTTAGGTATGTCTTTCACAATTCATCTCAGATATCATCCTCCTCTGTGTGTTAGTTTCTCTCACATAGCCAGATACAGGCATTGATATGTACAAGTATTTTGTGCATCTATGGGATACTTTTCCGGCGAGTGTTTGGACTAAGTGATTGAGTGACAGCAGTTTGTTTGCTCAGGGCCTCGGAGCCTGCCTTTACTCCCTGAGGTGCTACGAGACAGAAGGAGCTCAGCTTTTGTCTCCCCACACATTAATCCTTGGCAGCTTAGTCTCAAACCTGACGTATGTGCTCACACCTGTGCATGTGTGTGTGGTGGTTTTTGTACCTGTGCACATGTGTATGTGTGTTGTGAGGGACGATTAGCTAGTTGTTTCCACTGCTCTGTTCAGTGGATCAGCTCACACCTCTGTTCTGTTTGTTATGTTTGTCTTGTCAGGGATCCACAGAGGACCTCGAATAGCTTGGGAGCTGCATGGGTCAGTTCGCTGACACCAAGACAGCTGGGCGCTTTTTTTCTAAACTTAAAAAAAAAAAAAAAGAAATTCCTCTAATACCTCAAGTGTGAAACACAGCATGGTGAATGATGAACATCAATTTTAGAGGAAAGTTTGAAGCTAATGCCAATTCCTTTGTTGAAGTTGAAGTTTATTTTTCAGAATATACATGTATATCCTTAGTGTGTGTGTTAGTCCATTTGTGCTGTTCTTCAAATCACAGAGTAATGTATGGAGGGCTGAGGGTACAGGATTTCTCAGTGCTGTTAGTTTTGAATGTCTGGTTATTGTGTCACCATGTCTAGACCCATAAAAGAGGGACAGCCAACACTGGCTAGACCCCTACTTTGCATAATGTAGGATAAACACAACACTGAGTGTACAGGAGTTGCCAGTGATTTAGCAGGTTTTGCAATAATACAAACTAAGAGTAATATCTAGTGGGAAGTAACATTAGCAAGTTAAGCTGGCCAGCTTCAACTTTTCGAGTAGAGTACAAACTGAACAGATCCCAAACGCTGAATGTTGTAGGGGGACCAATGGCTTATTTTGCTAGCAGAACATAAGCAGCACAATGTGTGCTTGTAAAAACTGTCTTGTATCAATGTTTGTAGGCTGTACAGAGTAATTATGTGTTCCAGTTAGTGGCTGACCATGAAAGTTGATAGTGTGTCCCCTAGCAATGCTGGCACACAAATGTTCGTTGTGTTCAAAATGTGTTGGATCGTTCTTTTGTGGTGCTGTTGAACTACATTATGTTATGTTGTTAGGTGTTCCTATTATTTTGTCCAACCCATTCAAATCAGTTAGGGTAGGCTAAACAATAGACACACTTCTTGGCATAATGCAGTACAGTTCAATAGCACCACAAACTGCAGCCTCCATACTGGTCATACAGTTAAATCAACACCCCTTGAACACAGTTTCAAAAAAAAACAAAAAAAAACAGTCATCTCCCCCAGAATGAAATACGCAAAAAAAAAAAAAAAAAAAAAAAAAAGTCATTGCATTTTGCTTTAACCACTGTCATGGAAAATGTCAACCCAGATATGTCAAAAAGAGGAAAAGAGCTATTTTTTTAAGTTGGGAAAATATGCACAATAGCTTCAGTGTCATTATAGTTCATATCTCTCACACAAAGACTGCGTAAAATTCAAAAAAGTCAAATTAGATATGTTTTTTTTATAATTAGATAATATTACAGCATCCAGTCTTTGTCATATCCTCTTACCTTTGCAAGCCCTCCGGTGAGAGATTGACTTGGTCATGTCCCTGTAGTAGCCCTCCTTGCAGTAGTGACAATGGCGTCCTGCTGTGTTGTGACGGCAGTTGAGACAGACCCCACCACTCCTCCGGCCTGACAGCTTGTACAGCTCCATATTGAAGCGACAGCGACGGGCGTGCAGGTTACAGTGGCAGGCTGAGCAGAGACAGACAAAGACACTGAATACTACAAGAACTCCCTCCTTGACATTTTGCAGCTCAGTTTGACATAATGCCTTAAGTAAAATAATACATTCAGTGCTCAGATTTTAAGCAATCCCATGTGGTACTATTGTTATGTGAAAACCATGTAATTCCAGTTTTGCTGATTTCCATGTTTTCACTCTAGTTGCATGGTTACAGTCCCCTGTCAGCTGAGAAACTCCAAACCCTTGGACTCATGAAACCAAATGCAGTGTCATCAAGTTGAAAAACAGCACTGTTTTTCTTAGCTTCTGAAAAGTTGACATTTTGGAAATATGAGCTTGTTATCTGACAGTGATGAACTCAGCACACAATGTTTACAGACCCTCCAATTTGCAGTTGTGGTTTGGAGCCAAATGCAGTCAGTTGAGATCCTGAGAAAATGCATTAACTTGAAAGACATCATGAAGTCTCAATCTTCTGGTATGAGTTTCATATTAAGACAACAGGTTACTGAAACAGATGGCGTGGCTTGGCCTGCTTTGGTCTGGCATGAGAATAATGGAGCCTCTAAAAGGAACGTCCTGGTTCAGGCTCCTTTTCACTTGGCCACCTGTTTGTGAATTTAACCTCTGAACCTTGGTGATGTCAGGCAGGAAAATGCTCTTCCGCTCTCCCACACATCTGAGAGACTGGTGTATTCTGTGATTTATTGTCATTGCTATTTTCACTCGTTAATATTGACCTTGAAGTTCATTTTCCTCACGCACTGGTGATGCATTGCCATGATTTCAGGCTGTTGCCAAGTTTTCTCTCACAGTAATGTTCAATATTAAAATGCATGAATGGACCGCCAATATGTATATTATTATAAATATAATTTTCATAGTATCATTTTCATAATTATTTGATGTCATATTTATTTCACAGCAGAAATTTATGTTTCAAAATGCCCATTGACTAGTGTGTTTTTATTCTACAATGGTATTTTTTTATCAGTAAGAGTCAACATACCTCCTGCTCCTTTAACTAGCAAAGCGCAACCATTGCTACCAAATTTTGTCAGTTAGCCTCTGGCCTTTAGCCACAAGCTAACTGGCTAAAAGCCACAATTTTGACTCTGCGGTGACGTAATTCTGGTGGTTCTGAACCAACCCATTTGTGGGTACCACTGTAATTAAAACAATAACGTCTTCCTCAATTTAGCTTAACAAGATTGCTCATGCTACTTACCTAACTGGTTTATTATGTTGGCTGGGATGTGAGCTTGGATTAGCACTTAGCATTGTAGTGAAGCAACACCATTAGCAGTGTTAGCTAGCTCCTGTCATTTTGCTCCTCACAGAGTTGTGTGTTCTCTGAGGAACATTGTAGAAGTAAAACACTGCATAGGTAACAGGCTTGTTATTCTATGTAAATAAAAAAAAAAAAAAGGAAAAGCCTATTTATTGTGACTGCTCTGCATAGCAGCAGCTAGTTGTGGATTACTTTGACATTGCTGTTGTTCCAGCCAACTGGAGCTAACTAGCTAAATTTGATAGCTATTGTTTAGCCTGTTAGCTTAGGTGGCAGGGTGAATGTGATTGACTGAAAGGTGAGGGGGCATGTGTGGCACCACTGTTACCAAAATTGGCTGTGTGTAATAAAAAGATAAATGTGAACTAAAATTGTCACTGAGAAAAAAAATCAGTTATCAAACAAAAGCCAACTTACTTAAAAGTTTTGAAATGAAAATGTCTAAAAGGAATAAAAAGGCCTGTAAAACTCTATTATTAAAATAAGAATAATTAAATATAATTTCATGATAGTTAAAGTTGTTTTATTATTGTTTAATTTATATATTCAATTTCAAACAATTAATATGCTTATTTATTTCACAATTGCTTTTATTTAATCATTTATTTAATACTGAACAGTTTGGGGCACCATATTCTTGAACTGTCACCATCCTCATGTTAATGATGTTCTGCCTTTCAGGTTACTTTTTTCCTTTATTAGGCTGAATCAAGAGCATGCCATTCATATGAGCAGCCCACAAAGCTCCTCACATTTCAGTAATCTCTGGGCCTGTCTTAATGTTATTACAGGGAGATGCAGGCGATAAGACTGTCACATATGCTCCACGTTCATCAGTGGTCTAAATCACGTACAAACCAACTCACACCTGCCATAAGGGACCAGAGCTGGCAGGTGGCTGGGATTCAGAAACACTCCTTCTGAATGGGGGCCCAGATGCCACACACACACACACACACACACACACACACACACACACACACACACATACACACACACACACACACACACACACACACATACACACACACACACACACACACACACACACACACACACACACACAGAGGTGTTTGGCAGCTGTCACAGGCTTATCTCCCACACTTCCCTCCCTGGGCTGATTCAACACACACTACACAAGCTTTGAAGAGCTCTCTCTCTCTCTCACTCACACACACACACACACACACACACACACTAACACAACCTCCTCCCTTTCCCTCTTACTCTTTACTGCTTTCTTATCCCAGATGTTATCTCCACTTAAAGGAAGTGTGAGGGTAAATGCAGTTTTTTTTTTTTTCACGAATAGGAAATGGAATGCTCTTAGTTTTTGCTCTTAGTCAATGCTGGCACTGTACTTTTATCTTTCAAAATCTTCAGAAACAGATGTGTTTATTGTAACACTGCATCCATCACTTCAAAGAATTACTTTTCAAAAAACAGCCAAAGCTCCCACAGAAAAAACAAAAGTAGGAGATATATCATAATAATGCAAAAAGCGGAAGTCTGTGATTCTATGGCATGAATTTCAATCTGAATCTGTCAGTCTCATAGGTAAAGATGTGGGCTGCTTTTTTACATGTGCTTGAGAGTGTCATGGAATTAATAAGCACTATCTACACAGCTGTCCCCGGGCCCTTCTACTGCACACTGTGCTATCTCATCCACACATCCTCATTCTGCTCACACAGTCACTGCAGTGGTTGTCCAGCAGTGACAATAGCTCGAGCACTGATAAGCTGTGTTTAGAGCAACAGGTTCCCAGTGCCCCTTGCAGCATCTGTCAAACGTCTACCAAATAACTGAAGTCAGGCCACAGGTAACACTTTCTGGTTTTGCTCTTTAACAGTTTGTGTGCAAGTGGTCCCTAGCCCTTTTTTTTTTTCAGAAGTAATCCCGTAGCCCTGTCAAATCAACTCACGAGTGCCTCTTCATTGACACCACCAGTCATGTTCCATTTGTGACTTTAAACACTGTTACTAACTATTATTATTATTATTATTATTAATAACGTGTTATAAAAGTTGAGAACAGCATTACAGTATTTTTCTCAATAGTGACAGTATTATTTTTTTTTCATTTTTAAGTTGGTTTGGCGTGCATTTTGTATTTGTGCTACTAAACATTTCAAACATATCCATTACTTTTAGCTAACTATAGTATTCTAAGGTTATAGGTTATAGGAAGATTAATAGACAGAAAAGTGTGGAATGAGAAACCAACATGTCACAGTAATTGTAACACTGTTTGGGAACAAGAAAAATGAATATAAAAGGACTGGTTACTGCAAACCAGCTTTTCACTGTCATTTTGTACTGGACATCCAGAGAAGCAAGGTGTCTTTTCTGGGTCTGCTTTCATTTGGTTTCAAGGGCCTACTTAGAGCTATGCTATTCCAATCTATTTATGTTCAAGTGCCATCTATCAGGCTTAGTGAAGGAAGCGCTCGTGGTGGGTGTGCATATTGGATGGAAATTACGCATCCCACAGCTCAGTGGAGGCGGTTTTTCGCTCTGTCTGGAGAGGAGAGCGCACTTCAGAAACAATCAAACATCTGTAGCTACATGACAATCTCTAATGAAATCTGGTTATGGATGGTTTGAAGAACTCAGTGCCGCAGCAGCAGGAATTTACCAGCCCTGTCAACAGGTGTCAGATGTTTAACTATACAAAGTGTGTGTATTGGAGAAAGACTTGAGGCATGTTGTGTGTGTGATCTGCACTGAAAAGAATGCACGGCTTCTTTGGAGATGGAGAAAGATGGAATTCCAGCACAATTGTTGTTTATCCAGGATCAATTACTCTCTCACTGTGTATAATCCTGTACAGTCACTCATATCATGAGCCGACGACGTGCGCCAAATCAAACAGGGTTCATGTCTCATCGCAGCCTGGGATCTGAGAAGAAGACAACACTCAGCCCTCAACAGATTACAGAGGCATATTTTCATGACAACAGTTGGTTTAGTGGTTGGATATTTCAGAGACACGCACACATGCAGACATTAACTCTGATTGTTGTGAACGTCTCTATGAGTTAGTCAGTATCGTATTTCTATGAGGAGGCTGCACATACTGCACATCCCTGGCCTCACTCTCACTGAGCTCTCATACACATATGCTGTTGTAGCTACATCAGATACACTTCATTTCAAGGTCTCACCTGCAAAGCATATAGAGGGTTACACAATGCTTGCGTAACACCTGTGTTGCATGTGTGGGTGAAGTTTCAGAAGTGTCACAAGAGTTCATTAATATGCATGAAGTGCATATGTTCTTTTTATTTTGATGTATTTAAAAAAAAAACATAGGTAACACTTTAGATTACAGCCTTACATACTTACACTGGTTGATGCTTAATTTTACAACCCACACAGCCCTGACTCCCACTGTAATAAGGGACCTTTCTGACACATTTTCTGAGCTTTGTCCTTGTTCTGGTACTTAAAAGTAATGGTCATTATCTCAGCTGGTAATGATGAGACAGGACATAAAAGTTGTTCCAGGATCTTCTTTACAATCAGTTGTGATTGTTAGATGGATTCTGCACTGGATGTATTACTGTCCCCAGTATTTTATGTTCTTTTTAAAACCAAGCAGGTAACCATTGAGAATTAGCCTCATATTTTGTTTTCCCACAGCAATAGGCGCTGACCTGGCAATCCCAGTGCCGGACACCACAGGATACCCTCAGAGGTCTAGTGGGTCAGTGCTGTTTTGGGACCTACACAATTTTAGACATATATATTGTGGTATAATATTGTGGTTGATTGGTGTAGGTATCCACTAGTACTGAATATATCAGTTAATTACACTGTGATCTGCGGGTTGTAATCTGAAGTGTTACCAAAAACAGAATTGCATGGAGCTTTGATGGATGAAGTCATTTGACACTTGATTGCCTTTGCAAATAAGATAATGAATAAGTCAGTGATATACTTTAGTGTCTGGAAGTGGTCACTTTGTAATGATAATAAAGACATAACTTAGAGTCACTGATCACATCGCGTTGCATCAAAATAGATGGCACATACTTGAAGGAAATTAATGATTAATGCTGGGAAGGCTCAATAAATCATTTTCAGAAATACAATGTTATAGAGGACTGGTGTCAGCTGCCATGGCTCTACAAGTGTACACTGAGACTAATCTTTATTGAAGCCAATACTCAAACATACTTTCCTGTCATACAGCATTCATGGAATTTCTCTGATGAAGCTTGTTTGACTCGGTAGTGCACAAACATAAAAAGTGCCATGATTCGTCACCCTCAGCTGCTCGAGGCCCACCTCCACCAGACCCACGCTTCCCATAATAAAAATTTCAATCACACATCACTGCAGCAGCTGTGATTTTGATGAGGGCAAGGACAACAACAAAAGACCTCTGCAACAAGCCCTCCAGATGATGAATCCTTTTATAAGTTTCCGGACCTCTTTTGATGATTTCACTCAAGGCAAAAAAAAAAAAAAAAAAAAAAAAAAGTAGACAGTGAAAGAAAAACAATTGGAGCTGTTACTGGGAGATTTTTATCTCGCACAGAATGGAGCGGGTTTACGCAATGACCTCTGAGGACTGCTTCATCAACAGCAACCCCGTCACCTTGGTGTCACATAAACAAATAAAGCATCAAAATGGTGTGCCAATATGAAAATGATTTAAAGATTTTATTCTTTGATCAAGTCAAAAACAAAATGGCACGGTTGAGATAAACAAGTTGGAACATGAGGAGTTAGTATATGTAACCTGGTTTTAATGAGACACATATTAGACACAGGAGGAAGTTTGAAAAATGGGAATGGGCTTCGCTACACCTGTCCCTGTACTGAGCGGGGCTGCTGCAAGAGTTTTTTGGACACAGACATTCATATCAACTCATTCCATCAGTTCATATTTCTTCTGTTGTCCCTCTAGAACATGAATAGGCAACAGTGTGCAAACCAAAGACAATGCTAAATATTAGTTAATCTTTTCTCTTAATCATGAAAATTAGCTGCTATAGTGTTTGGATGGATAGCCTACACACTTAGTTTTTACCCAGGACAAGGACAGAAGCAACATGCATTCTACTGAATTGTTCCCAAAGCAGAAAACTGGACTTTTAGTTTTTTAACAGTTGACACTAGCCTACAAGTGCCATACAACATGTATTTCCTTTAATGTCCACTAGATGGTGGCTTCAAAAGAAACCTTAGAGTGTTAGAAAAACTACCAACTTCTGTGTTGAAATGCAGCTTTGTTCTCCACAAGATGTTTGGGTCTTAAGAGACAAATAATGTGCATCTCAGGTAGTGGTGATACTACAAATTAGTATTGACACAAGCATTATTTTAAAAATGCAACTTAAGTTTTTTCGTTGTGGTGTTACAAATTTGACCAAATAAGTCAAAACAAGTACCAAGGATGGATCCAAAATCTGAGACCACTTTATCGTTCATGTGGTCTCAGACTTTTGGATCTGTATATATTTACTTCTTAGCAAAAATGAATTTTGATTTCAGTCCAGTGGCTGACTGTTTGCCAAGGTTATCTTTTTTGTTTGTCTGCCAACTCCACCACTCAGGTTGATTGCGGCTGACTATCAGAACTGTCACTTGTGTTCTAGCCCTGAATAACCACACGTTAAAACAACAAATATGGCTGCCAGATTTGGCTAAGTACTGACAGTGAAAACTAGGGCTGAGGACTGGCTCTTGTTAGCAGCGCTGTGGCAATTTTAGGGTCAGGGTCAAGCCACGGACATGTCAGTGTGGCACATTGCTCATCACAAGTCTGGCGTATGTCCAACAATTAAGCAAGTATGAGAGGCTTAACAATATCCTTCAGAAACCTACAGGTGATATCACATTTGTTTTCTACAGTTTGTGACAGCAAAGCAAAGATGAGAAGAACCATTACCACTGTCCACTTCAGAAGTGATGTCAAGGGCAGAGGCTAAGAGAGCAGCTGAGTTGCATCTGCCTGGTTGTGTTGGGACAGATGCTATCAGTCTAATGATGCCATCATGGCCAATTTGGCAGCAGCACCTCTGTTCCCTGTGGGGAGTTGGGATGTCTGCTCTGCTACCATAACAGCACACACAGAAACATAATGACCCATCACTCAGCTCACCTTTCACCTCTGAGCAGCTGCCAAACCACACAAGAGTGCACTCTGTGCCCTGAGACCAGATAAGAGATGAAAAGGTATAAGCTGAGCTAATGAATTGAGTTATCCTCATGATGAAAGGCTATCTAAAGCCATCTCTCTCTTCCACTTCAACCAGGCCTGAGCACGTTCTTATACCTGTGTAAAAATCCGCTTCTCACCGTGTTTGTCCACATTTAGCCTTAGTGTAGGTTAAAACTGACCTGATCATTGTTAAGCCATATGTCAGATGCTGGAGTCCAGGCTGATTAGAAACATAAAAGAGATAAGAAAAACTCTTATTGTAACATTTAACCAGGATTATGTGAAATAAAAGTCATTTAAGTGTGGTAATTGTTCCTTAATTCAAGGGAAAAGTTCCTAAATTGTCTGCAAAAATTTCATCTGAAACTTTTGTATGTGCCTTTAAAACCCTGTAACCATAACAAGGATACGGTTCCAATACAAGATGAAATGTAAATGAAATATAATGATATCAAAATGATGGCACTCCACTCAAAGGACAAATGGTAGACAAATAGTTATTCCACCACACGTGAAGCATTAAGTTACCATCGTGTTTAAAGAGACCTCTCTAACTGGACAATCTGAGTTCAAGCTGTCATACTTCTTCATCCTTACAAGACACTAAATACCTGTTGGCTCAAAGGGAAGCATCTGTTTGACCCATGACCTTCAAAGAATTTGCCCACGGGTGCTAAGAATAATCAACATCTAGTTAGAAAATTGTCCTTTTTACTGATTTTACTGTAGAAAATGCACATTACAAATCTTTCCCAGGCTACGCAGCTCATATGTCTGTTATTTTATTTTGCTGAGGTCCAACAAGGTGGTCTTTATGCCACCAACCCCTCCAGTCTAGAGGTAGAATACTCTGCCTAATATGATCCATTTGCTTGTTCTAACTCTTGATTAATATTTGTGTGTTTGCGTCTATGTGTGTGTGTGTGTGTGTGCTTTCCACCTGACACTTTGCCCCCCCCCTCTCTGCAGACTGCCTCTGTAAATCTGGGAATAAGTCTCTCCGCTGACTTGCACGCTTTTTCTCACCATGCAGCATGGTGGTGATGTCATGGGAGGCGTTCCCTGTCTTTATGAGACCAGCTCTGTGATCTCTGGTGGAGATCAATTAGCTGAGCAATCAACCCGCCCCATACTTTTGTGTGAGTAACTGCTCGTAAAGCGTTTGGTTGCCTGGCGAACAGGTTTGCACTGCCTCAACATAAACAGCCACCCAAGTCAGTCCTGGCCCTGGAACCACTCCAGGCTCTCTCTCAGTACAGTGTATTTCATTAGGTAATGCAATGTGACATCAGCTCACGCAATGCACCATTAGCCAATGTAATTTAAGATTAGCTGGTAATAATGTGTGTGGGTCATGGTAATGACCTGTTAGTGGTGACTCTGACAAAAACAGTAGTTCTTTCTAATAGACTTTAATGACACCAGGTTGAAGTACATAGAGTGTGTAGGGTAAATACTCCATATTATCATAAGTATTCTCTCTGAATATTATATTGTAATCCATATTTATTGTTTATGCCCTCACACATACTGCATGTGTGGGAGGTACAGTGAAACATGCCAAATACACTATACATATATATGAGCCATGTTTGATCTGAACCATAAACCCTTTCTCATATAAGAAAAAAGACTTTTCTAGCAGCAACAGTTTGTAATTGTGTAATCAGTAATGACCAAAGTTATTCACTCCCCTTTCTAAACAGCCGATGCTAGGTGGTGCCAATGATAACACACCCTCTCTTATGAATAATAATGCATAATGGCCAGCATATCTCAGCCCATTTATCCTCTTGTTGCAGCGTTGGAAGCGGTCCAGGGGAGGCGGGAGTGGGCGTACTGCTGGTTCGGTTTGTTGGAACTTGTAATTGCAACAGTCTCGCCTGGAAACTTTGCTGTGTGTCACCCGTTTTCTATCACCCATTTGTCTTGTCTTTCTATACTGTAAACTTGTTAATTAAAGAAGCAGTGCCATGAAAAAATAGGCAGAAATAGAAGAAAGACACAGAGAAGAGGGGGAAAGGAGAGAATGTATTTTAGTGTATTTTTTATTTAGCATTTCCTCAGATGTCCAGGGCAGTTCTCAAGGCCTCTCTCACACCTGATCCTTCCCACATTAGAGGTCATGTTTTTAAAATGTAACATTTAGCCAAATGTTGAATGGAGTCACTTTATCAAAGTGAGGTTTCCTTCCTGAGTGACCACTGGAGAAAACAAGAATGGACTTAAAATGACTAATTAAAGCATAAAACTAATGGAGTGGTGGAGGAGCATCCTGCTGTCACTGGTTGGCAGGAGTGTGGGGCGTTGACTAGGGAATAATTCCTTTTCCTGTCTGTGTGTATTTGTGGGGATGTGTGTGTGTGTGTGTGTGTGTGTGTGTGTGTGTAATAATAGATATTCAACTCTACCAGCACTTAAACACGCCTGATGTGACTGTAGCTAAAATATTCTCTTGAGTAATAATCTCATAAAATCTTATTAATTTCAGGTGTATGTGCATGTTTGATGCCTTGTATATTTTCATTTATGAACTTGAGTGCTCTCACAGTGTAGGTGTGGAAACGCACTGACAGGAGTGCTGCTCTTTTCCTTCCTCAGCTCTATTTCCTCAAGTTTATAGGAGAGGTGATGAAAAGGTCCATGGTCATTAAGCTCGTTAAGTAAATTCTGTTTCCTCTGCTGTGTTTCTAAGGGAAAATTTCATAGTATGCGAATGGGTGGACTGCATTGATACAAAAAGCTTTTTTTTTTTTGTTGTTCCCCCACAGCCCTCAATTTTGTCTGAGGGAGGGGGGCACAATGTGAGACCTTTAAAACTCCTCTTTATAAGTAACTATTTGTTGCTAACAATTTAGCTAGCAATTTCCAACCATTTATCCATTAGTTTTAAGAATTTTGGCTGTTTGTCCATTACTGCTAGCTAATTACTTCAACATTTAGCTAATTATTTTAACAGTTTATGCGTCTAGCTAAATATTTACGTAGCTAACTATTTCAAATGTTTAGCTATTTCAGCTATCTGTTACTTCTTAGTCAACTGTTACAGCTGTTTACTTGACTTACTTTTTCAGCTGTGTATCCATTACTTCTATCTCTCAAATTTAACCATTTAAAATTACTTTCAGCTGTTTTATCTACTTAAACTATTTGTCCATGACATTTAGCTTTGAGCTGCAGTATTTTTAGCTAGTACTGACCCATGGGGTACCAGTATCTCTGGTTGGGAGTCTGTTTTAAAGTATTTTCTTGACGCGCAATCTTAACTACCTATTTCTTTACATAAATTGTTATTTATCCAATAAGAGGTTCACTATACATTCATATTCTTGTAGGTCTGAAACATATTGTCTGGAAAAACTACAAATATCGCTGCCAAGATCCTTAAATATCACTTGAGCATTTAGAGGTCAGGCTGGATATTAACCAGCCTCATGCTGTTAAAATATGATGCAGGATCTCCTTATGCAATTTTACTCAGCAGGACAAAGGTTTTTAGTTGGTGGACAGGATGCTATGACAGGCAAAACATAATATTTGTGAGTACTGCGGTCTTAGTAGCACCATATTATTTCTGTACCTACTCTACCCTTTGAGCCAAATTGTCTAAATTACTGTATTTCTTACTCTTTGTGCCGTATGAGTAGATTTTGGATAATAGGGATTTTGGTTAGAATGTTGATACAGTACGGAGACATCTGAAAATCCCATACTTATCCCAACTGTAATCACCAACTTGTGGCTGACCTGAATAGCTTTCCCAGTTGGCAGCTTGTATTTACAGTAAACCTGACATTACATGAATGCAACCTAATTGTGCTTGTGGTTTGAAGGGACGTTCTCCAGACTAAACCTGCAATAAACATCTAAACAGGGCCAGGTTGCTGCGGGACTATACTGGCTTGTGTTAGGCTGAGGTCCAACTCTTCCCCACAGAGCAGGGAGGTTATTTTAACACTCCGGCACGCGGCTCCTCCAGTGTGTTCTCTTGTGCAGTGGGAATAAGGGAGATGGAGGCAGGAAGCCACTAGACTGTAAATCATGAAGCTGAGGTGACAATTCATCGTTCTTGTGGCATGTTTATTGTGCTTTTTTACACTTTTCTCCAAGGGTCTATTTATAACCAGCCACATCCTCATGTCAAAAATATCTCTCCTGTGTGTTTTTAGATTGCATCAAAACATTTAACCCTATAGTTCAATGATCAGAGATTAAATTTAAGTGCTGTTGTTGTCCAGTTTTTATTCAGTTCATTGAGATGCTCATTGAGTCCTTGCATTACAATACTGTGCACTCCCTACACAAATTAAAGGAGGTGTTCAACTCATGAAGTGGCTTAATGAAGGAAATCTAAAGAATACCACCTCCGGAAAAGAGGGTACAGACTGAACTCTGTGGTCACATTTTCTCCGGATGGGAGGGAAATAGTTACGGAATGAATGGTTAATAATTGTTTTTATGGAAACGCTGAGGGGTCATTGTAATTGGTCCTTACTACTGTGTTCATTTTTATCCCAAAGTTTGTTCTGCTTGTTGCTAGGTGGCTTCCAGGACATGGTATTGATTTGAAGAGGAAAAGGCTTGGTTCTTCCTGAAGCATGCCACCCGCTGGCAATCTTAGCAGGAACCCAGTGAACCTTGACCACAGTATTAATAAGTAAAACAAATCAAATTAATGCAGACATCCAGTATGAGGAGCCTCTACCTCTGTCAGTCAAACCCATGTGACTTAACTCTTTGGATTGTTTCATGTAATTCATTTCACAATAGGAATTAACACCATCTACGTTTTGTACATGTCAGATCATCATCTACATCATCTTCATCATCACTCTATATTAAGGCCCCCAGCTTAATGGAAATGTAGTATTAATTGCTGCAGATCCTATTTAAAGTTGTAATGAAATCAAACTCAGTTTCCGATCCTGTTTATGGTCTGCATTCTTTCTGCAATTGCTCTGTTAATGTTATTACTGTTAATTACTGTTCTGTATAATATTTTTTATGTTAGTGGTAGAGTCTGCCATTCATGTCCTGGAGTCAGATTGTCTTCACACACTGGAGGGATTCACAGGAAACAATGAAGCATGTACTGCTTCTAATTTTATCTCATTCATATCAGCCTCATTGTTTTCTGCTCACTCTCCTACAGTTCAGTATCACAGCTATATTAAGTTGCTCCAAATGAAAACCAAATATTTCCTAATTTGAAGCTTTACAGTAAAAACATTAAACTGGCAAAACACAGGGTGGTTTTTGTCGTGAAGCACTCATAGGAAAGAGCTTAGGAAGAGCTAGGAATTTGTCACAGAGGATAGCACTGACTGCAACAGTTAATTAAAAATGCATCTACAAAACAAGAAAACTATCATTTCATGGCATTTTTAGTCAGTGGATCTGTGTTTTAATAATGCAGGGTGTAATGGATCAAGAAGGAACAGCCACATTGAGGTGTTAGATGAAAGTTGTGATTTCTAAGCAATGAAACCAACTCCTGCTACTGCTTTGGAGTTGAGTGGAAAACTACTTGTTACACTAGCTAATTGATTGGTTGTGCTGTAAACAGATACACCAGTTGCTTCTCTGTCAGTTTTAAAGCACATTTGCTGTTTCCACCAGTGACCACCAGTGTCACCAAATCAATCAGGATTGAAATCTGGACTATAACTTAAAAGCAACAGAAGACAGTATGCACAACACAGTGTCTTCTATAAGCATATTTCCATTAGTCAAATGAAATCCTACCCAAACCTTGCAACCACCTCTGTATCTTTTACTGCCCTCTGTTCAGTGTGACAGGTCCATTGTTTAGGCATTTTCAGATCTGTTCTTGTCACTCCTTGAACATAAAAACCTGCTGTAACAGAGAACAGGCACTCCAGGCTTGTTGTAGATCACAGTTGTAATCTAACATGGTCTTTGGGCCTCACTGCTCTGAGGTCATTCTTTTTCCCAGCTGCTTGTCTAAGTGGGAACCAGATACAGCGTGTTATCTCTGACTCACTATCATGAGAAATTGTGCCTCACTATCTGTGTAAATAAACCACATGGCACACACACGCACAGACACATGTGTGCATGTTACAAGCTGTGTGAGTTTGCATCACACACTGAGGTTCCTGAGGTTTTCCTGCAAGCAGAGACGAGAGGAAAGCGTCTGATGTACGTCTCCGAGCGCGGTTGATCATGAGAGGAAGGAAGTCACTTTCTCCTGTTTGGTGCGAGCATGTGAAGGAGTCGTGAGCCATCTGCTCCACAGTAGCTGTGGTGACCTGGACAAGAGATGAGAAGAGGATGGGAACAGGCAGTCCACACCCCTATCTACATGCCCACTCAGACTGGAAGAGTTATGGAAGACTGAAAGGGCGGCTTAATCCCCTGTCTGTGGATGGTTTCACTGCTCCCAGTCTGACCGGGAGATCTGCCTCAATCACAAACACACAGCGTGCAGAGGGAGGATTGCAATTGATGAATCCCCAGGTTTTCTCTCCTTTGAGCAGATGTTGAACCCTGGGATATTTATAGTCATGCAGGGACCGGTGTCTAGTAGCTAGTGTTCTCCTGTCTCCCCTATCTATCCTGCTGGATATCCCCTCAGATCCAGTAAGTGGTTCCTCATTCTCTCTGAGAAAGGAATTGGTCACAGGGGTATGTGAGAAATGGAGGCAGCACACAGGAGGATGTAGAGATCCATTATGGAGCAGTGGAGACCTTTCGCAGAGGCCTGTGCAGAATTTATATGGAAAAATAAATATGACACAGGAACCAACTACTCCATTTCCTTCTCAAGGGCTGGGCTTATTATGTCTACATTTTGTTTGTTTTAAAGTGTTCTAGAGATAAGAGACTGTTAATGAAAAGAGAAGCAAGGTAATTAGCAGCTGACCTTGCTGATGCTTGGTGGAGTATTAAGCAAGTCACATTTAACTTACATAATGTTATTGAGTCAATAGGAGTGAAACTAAAGAAAAATGGCACACATGAGGCTCCAAACTATTGAGAATTTCCCCAAAACTGTATGTGTCATTCTAATAAGGATCAAGACCTTATTCAAGTACAGTTGATCCAGTTGTTGTCTTTGTCCGTCCAGTAAAAAGACCCCTGTGTCGACAGCGCAGCAGGGAGGATGGTACCAGCCAAAGGAGCTTACGCCTCCACTGCTGAGTTCCTTAATGCTTTTTGGGGGGAGAGGGGGAAGTGGCACAGGGGGTAAGTTGGGTAAGTGACACTGAGAAAGTGTGTTGTGTGTGGGCGTATAAACGGCGCTGTCACTGAGCCGGTTGTGTCGGGTGGCAGCGCAGCAGGGGAGCTGGCTGGGGGTCTGAAGCTGAGCTGCGGAGCGTGTCACTCCGCTGGCCCATTAGTCATTCCCAGCCTCCCCTTCTTCAGTGCCTCAAAAGGGGTTCTCGATGCGCACGCACTAGGTGGTCCCGATGCCACCCTGGAAGTCCCGGCTCCAGTCGGCTCCATGTAGACAGACGGTGGACACAAAGAGTTGAGGATCCACACATAAGCACAAACATGTGCATCTCTTTTCATCTTGGCTCAATGAACAATAAGGCACCCCATGAACAAACAAACATAAAGAGCCAAGAAAACAAACAATTTGAACTGTCCCAGCCATTCAGGATCCACTCACTGCATAGTACATTGTTGTCTGTTGTGTTTATGCTTTGCATTGATGAACAGAGATGAGGCCCAGATAATAGCATTTCAGGACTCATGTCTGTATTTGTATTTGTTAATGTCTCAAAAATATCCGTGCTCATACCTATATTTGAATTATACTGGAGGTCAGCAGTGCCTAGATTGACCCAATGTCCTATGTTAAATTGTCTTCAACTGTCATTTATACTCCCCATATGTGTATGTTTAAGTTTAGCTACTCATGCTGTTGGAAGAAAACCTTGTATGTCCAAAACTGTAACTCTTTGTGTTTTTAAAATGACACTGCGAGATTTAGTCATACGCTCTTGTTAATACTTTTAATTGGTTAAATATTTATAAAAGTCAAAGACAGACATAGGGTGACCAATAGCATTGATCTATTCAAAGATAAATAAAAGTGAGTTTCCACCAGACGGTGACAAAATAAAATAAAATGACATTTGAACCATAAATTAATCAAATAATAATCAAAAAATGAAGAATTAAGTCTAAATTGAGTTCTAGTTGAGTTGAGGATTACTATTGACAAAATATGTCAAACTGTCTCAGCCGTATTACATGAACTTCTAACTTCCACTTGTCAGTTTCCAGTCCACTTTCAAGTCACACAAGATGGCAGCCCGTTCAACATCAGTCATGTTTTATTCTGCACTGAACGATTAATCTGGTGAAGACTGATGAAAAGTTATTGAGGATGAACTTCCCTGAATATCTGAATATTGAACCTAAACTATCAACGCCAAAAATTATGTATGTCTTGAGATAGTAGACAGATTCATCACCTTTTACTTAAAGACTGTATGTGTTGAACAAACCCACTGTATTCTGCATGTCTTCCATTCTGATCAACATTCATGCCATGATGTCCAACAGCCCACGCATGAAGGATACGAGCATTAAATCAAAGCTAACATACTCTTCTCAAAACATTGAGTCACCTCTCCAAACCGCCATCCACAACATAGCAGAACAAGATTTTTCAGTATGCTCTTAAAAGCCTGAGTGAAACCTTTCTGGCTCGAAACATCGTGTCTGTCTTGAATTATGAGCTCAACAAAACAAAATCCTCAAAACATGCAGCCTTTACCCAGAGGACACTGGATCGTAGCAGAGCATGGATTTTTTGAGATCCCCCAAATACATCTCTTTGTTTTATGGTCTGGTTGTATACAGAGAAAGCTCTCACCAAAGTCACTCCAGCTTATGTTGCAAGAAAGACTGGAGGCGACAGAGAAAAGGCCAATTTACAAGTATTGTTCTCCGTGTGTAATTGTGACAGAGTTGAAGGATGTTTTTGGGCATGGCACAGGTTCTGTTATCAGTGTTAGCATGCAAACATTAAGCTAGCCTAACATGGACAACACTCTTAAACACAGAAATGAAGGTTTTAGTCCTATTGCACAATACTTGCATGCCTTAGCACATTAACTCCAAATATTATTAAAGATCCTTTTCCAAAAGAAGAAGTAGAGACCTACAAAAACAAATAGCAAGTGGAGAGCAGCGATTGCAAAACATGAAGCAGTTTGACAGTTTGGCAGTTGGACAGAGTCATCACACATCGCTTTTTTGTTAAGACTGTATGCAAATTATCCCAGGGAAGGGGGGTCAGTTAAGTCTTTTTTCCCCAAGTTAATTCATTTTGTTCACTTACCAGCTCCATATAAACCAAAACAGTAAGTATTCACCATTTAATTATGTTTGCCAAAAATGTGACATTTTCTTGTTGAGTTTTTAATGTACAGTTGGTGGCTATGTGAAAATCATTGTTCCATACAGACATTATGGAGATAGACTCTCCTTATTTCTTTGTGCTATACCTCAGTGATGGAATGAGATAAACCAATGCAATATTGTTGTATTATTTAGCCATGCTGGGGTGCTGAGTTAAGAGGAGTGTTCAAAGAGATGATGAGTAATTCTAGGGAGGCCCTTGCTTTTTTACATAAATTGAAACCCTCTTCACCACCAAAATAATTTTCACACAGTCCCTAAGCATTGCACGTCAAGTCATCGGAAAAAAAAAAATCTCACAAAATCCTCTTTTAAACACATTTCACTTCATCCTTGTGAACATGAACTTGAATCTTGAGCAATTTTAAACTGTGACAGAGCTGCAGAATAGTTAGTGACAATAAAATTAGCTTCAGTTGCTGTGAGTGACCATGGTTCCTGTCACAGTTTCCACAAAGTCCATCTCCAGCTCTCTGTTAGTGGTTTAGGTCTGTTTGTCTCCAGAGGAGGCAGTCACGCCAGTTGTTCTGATAAAGTTAGACACTTTCCTAATGTTCATAAGAAAAGCATATGCAAGTCTGCTTTATATTTGATTTTGCTGATTGAAACTGATTGGTTTATTATAAATTTTTGCTTCGAGGTCACTTGTGATTACTAAACTCCCACTGGTCAAACCATTTAAATTTTCCTCCCCAGTGCCCCCGAGCAGCACTCAATACGTTCTAGATGACTGAGACTCGTCAGTCCATCTAACTGGCACTCTGCTCCTGGTGGGATTTTCAGGGGTGTCTGACTTTCCATGCTGCTGGAATGCCAAAAAATGTTCCTGAATGTTTCCTAACCTGCAACACACCTGGTTTCTATTAACCACTCCAGATTTTCTAGTATCTATTTTTTTGTACACACTACAACTATTTCCATGTAATTTTTATGAAATGCACTTTGTAGAGATGTGTTCAGCTCTTGGTCTTATTTAGACTATTTTCACAACACATCTGAAGGTTGTAATGTTGTTAGGTTGTTGTGGACCCAGGGGAAAATGGCTGTACCCCTGTAATCACTAATGGGAATACAAACAAACAGCCCACAACAAGAGCAAGACGCTCACAATCACATTTATTTGTTTTCATTTTTTTCAGACATGTTTTTTCCTGCATGACCAACATCTGCTGTAAATGTTTACTCCTCCATATTGGTGAATTTGGGTATATCATGCTTTATTCATCCACAAAGGATAAAGTTCTCTTTGCCTACCAGGGTGAGGTCAAAGGTCAAAACCTGTGCTGGTGAGGACTCATTGCCTTGCATGGGTACTTCACTTGCTGCCAACGGGATTGAATCAGGACTCTCTTGTTAAATGAAATCTTTAGGTGGTTTTCAATCCAAATGTTAATCGAATTTCAAGATATTCAGCAAAGAAAATATTGATTAATGAACATTTCATTTGCTCCTGTTAGCAGCAGCATATTAGGAGCTGGTTTGCCAAGATAAACAGCTGGTGGCACTAATTTAGTCATTAAATCTGTTTAAGTTTACACTTTGTTGCATTTTGCCGTTGGGGTTAGCTAATCGAAAATGTACATAAAAACAGGTGCGTGAAAACCTACCTTGCTTCATCTATGACACATTATAAACATGGGTTATGACACATTAACTTTGCAAATGCAGCCTGTTTTCATTACTGTATTATACAACGTATTTAAGCAATATATTTAGGTAAAGTATTTAAACATGAAACCCATTAAAACAGAAGTCTACAAAACAAAAACAACCACAGAAATTGCAGTGTCCTGTGGCTATTGTTGACTAAAAACACATGAGAAATCAAAACCCTAAAATATGTCTTAACTTACAAATTAAATGGAAATGCCTGACTGTGCCCCCCTGGCATTGTCACACAGTGATGAGCAAGACAATGACTGAGAAAGAGAGGGGAGAAGGAATGAAGGAACTAAAATACCAGAGAACAAGCGAGACAGTGTAACTTCTATTGCAAAAAAATCTATGACATCATGTTTTACAGAAATTCTTCTCTCCTGTCACATGGGCCGCTGCCGTGGAACTGAAATGAGACCCAGATGGTGAGCAGGCCTGGCTTTGCCCAAGCTGGCAACCCAGGGGAGGCTGGCGACACAGTCATCGTCGGCAGAAACAGTGTCAATGGTCCCAGTCAGCCACATGGACAAAGACTGGTCCATACTCTCAGCCTGCAACCCCCTAAAATGCATCTTGGGATTTAAATCATTGTGTCTCAATTGTGAACCAAATAGGAAAGCTGATCTTAGATGTGGAGTGGCTCTGTAAAACAGACCATGGTGAATGTGGTGTCCTTGTACTTTAAGGGTCTGGTTTCCTCCTGTCTGTACCAGTGTTTCCTCTCTCTCTGAGCTGCTGTCATGCAAGTGGGTTAGAGTTCAAAAAATAAGCTGTTTTCTAAAGGCAGTCTTGACTGATTTGTTGCAGTGACTCCCAGCCAGCAAAAATGTAAATACATTTTTGATTTTTTAAAAATCTATCTATTATTATCTATCTATCTATCTATCTATCTATCTATCTATCTATCTGAGTGTGAAAGTAATTAGCAGGTTAGCAGAGAAGTCTAAGAGTGGTTTATAAATGATTGGAACAGGTCTGCGGTCTAAAGCTAATCCAATGGCTAAACAGTTAGCTAAGAGTATTGAATAAATGGTTAACTAAAACTGTGAAAACAATCAGCTAAAAGTACTGGATAATGGGTTAAAACAGTTAGCTGAATGTAATAGATAAAGGCTTGTAACAGGTAGCTAAAAACACTGGATAAGTGGTTAAACAGTTTGGTAATAGAACAGAAATGGATAAAACATCCAGCTTCTAAGTAATTGTACAAATGTGAGCTTGACTGACACAATTAAATGTTGTGACTATTTTTTAAATATTGTAAGTAAAGTTCACGTTTATATAATTAACAGTGCTAAATAATATCAAATTTAAATCATTTTAGAATTCAGGTGAAGTCACTGGTTGTGTTGATGTAGGGAACATATCTTCATCTGACAGGGCTGTGGATAAAGTGCCACTGATCTAGACTCATTACATGGCTTAAATGAGTCTATAGCATCGATTTTAACATTCAAACACCCACCCCTGTTAGTGCTTTCAAACCTCTTCCATCATATTTATATTTGTAACCAAACCTTCTTTGTATTTATATTCTGTGCTCTCTCTATTTTTGGAGCTGTTGCAGAGAGTACCAGTATGTGCTTCACAGACTGGGAGCAGAGCCAGCAGGCAATTGATACAATCATATCCTAATTCAGCTACGTTGTGGGTGGCAAACATGTCGACTCTTCCTCACAAAGATTTCTGTGTAGGTTTAATAAATACCGAGTACTTTGAGCAGAGCACAAAAACAGAGTGTTTTCCGGCAGGACAGATGGTACCTGACTTTGTGATCAAAGATGCACAGATTTGTATCCCATGAGACAGGATGGCTCGATGAAATTACACATCTCTCTTTAAAGTTTTTAATATCAAATACATCTGAAGCCAGAGAAAAGCCAGCTGAGTGCCAGAACATGTGCGTGAAAGTGTTCTCTGAGAGCACATCAGAAGCGCAAGGAAACAGGAGTGATTGAACCTCCAGCTGACTCTCGGACATTATAACACAGAACGTCGCATGGCAGGGTGACAGCAAAAACAAAGTCGAAATTGAACAAGTGCAAAATTACACGTATGAGTGACTGAGGCTACCATTTTCAACTTGCCTCAAAACCCACTTGGCAAGGAGAAGTTTCCCACAGTTCCCTTCACAGCCCATCAGTCAGGCCAGGAGAGGAGTGGGGGCCTGACTGTCAGGGGTCAGTGCTACGCTGAACATGGAGAGAATATGAAGCAGCTGCCTGGGACAGGAGAGCCTGACGTGTCACCACATGTGTGTGTGTGTGTGTGTGTGTGTGTGTGTGTGTGTTTCTCAACCTTCTTCATTCCTTTACATAAATAATTATAGGTTGTGGTCAAACATTATCACACATTAATGTATTTAAGCTTTTTGTTTGTATGTTTTAGAAACATATGAATGGGACTGGGGCACAGTTTCAAAGAAGGACTGCACCTTTGAAAAATAAGTAAGGATGTGTTAAGAATCATTTAAAGCTGTGCTTCTTGGCAGAAATAAACTATACATTGCCAAATGCCAAATAAATGACTTTATATAATGTCAAGTATTCTAATATGAAATAACATCAATTAATAGCTGTTATTCCAAATAGCCTACAGACATGGGCAGATTATGGGACAATGGGCACAACTGGACACAGACATGTACAGGGCCCCCAACCACTCCTATATAAGAGCAAGACACCCTGAATGAAAGGCGGGAAATGCCTTTGTGTCTCTTTCTAGCCATTCAGATGCTTTTCCAACCAGAAATGCAAACAGTCATATCATACAGAGGCTCTGGTCCAGGGGACCGTGGGCCTGTACCTGGCAGGCCTGTCCAGTAATCCATCCATAATACTAACAAGCCAACTGAGCAGAGGGTGGGGGGGCACCAAAGGGGACCAATCAGACTGCAGGGGGGACCAGTGCCACTCTGGCCCCGTCCCTGGTGTTATGGACATATTTGTAAGTCATGCAGCTCCGCTTGATAGGAATGTGAAAGCTGCTGCTGCCAACATAAATGCCTCCTGACAACATGATGGCAACCCTGCATGCAAAGTCATGGGAAACTGACTCTGTCTTACTTCCTTGATGCCTGCCACCAGTGAGTGAAACCAACTACTCTCCCACAACCACACCTCATCTTAATGTCCTAATGTCTTGCAGCAGGGAGGAGAAATCCAGACAGATCATTAGCACCAACCACCCTGCATCCCCACTGCCAGACCATATGGACCCACTGCTCAATGGAAGCAACCCCTCCCCCTGGGTCTTCTTCTTTCATGCTAAGGTGTCAGGCCACCCTTATTATTTCCTCTTTGGAAGACATGCAGTCTGGCTTTTCTGTGGTTTTATCTGATGACACCGCGCGCACAAAAAGGCGAGATGGGGCTGGGGGTGGGGTGGGGCTCCCACTGACAGCGAGATGGATGCCACAAGTGACAAGCTTTTGTTTTAGTAAAATACACTCACATGCTGGCTTTGCAGAGGCGAAAGGCGGAGGCCAAGGGGAACAACTTGTTCACTTGTTCCGTTTGATTGAGCAAACCATGGCAGTGTTGGAACTTGTTACTTTTCCAGGTTTGCTTCGCTGTAGCTCAGGGGGCTTGAGCTGTTGATATAAGCCCCCAGCTCTGTTGAAAATAAGTATCACAGCAAATACGCTCGCTCTGTGCCGCTACAATAAAAAAAACTCAGATCTGGCTTCAAATTACCTCGCGCTTTGTCCTCCTCTCTGAATAGTTTACTGGCTCTAAAGTGGCAGTTTATACTCTACGTGCCAAAAATGTCAATAAAACCGCCCTAATCGCCCATCCAATCTGTAATAGCACCTGCTTATGGAAACACAACACGCCCCTGCAGTCTATCTCTGCAGCTGCAAGGTTTCCTTCCTATTAAACTGCTACTACAGTCGGAAACGCAGGTCAAAACGCAATTACGCATTCGGACAGGCGCACTTTGTTCACTGAAATGACTTCCTGCCCTTTTTCCTTTCTGTTCAGGAATTTCTTCTGGATGTTGATAAAAATCAAGGGCCAACAAAATGCATACAAGGTGCATTACTGAACAAAATATATAGCTTCTGAAACACTTAAAATTCTTTATTTTATCTTGGAATACTGTACATGGTTTGAACAATGTCCATTATAACTCAGCTAAATTATGTGCCTTTAAGTTTCTTTTAAAAGGCCGGTGCTGTTTGATAAATATAATGATGATGATGATGGTGATAAATATAATATCAGTTTCTCTCACGTAAAAGAATTTAACAATTTAGATATAAATTACCTGCAATTTATTTAGGCCTAAATTCTTCTAAATTAAATTACGTTTTAACCAGGTTATGTAAATACGTGTCACTTTTTTCCTGTGCTTGTGTCAACAGTAGTTAACTTTGTTTTGGACATATATTAAGTTGTGATAATACCAGCAAGGAGATATGCTGATTTTTGAATTAGTAATTTCAACAAAGATTTCATTTGATTTTATTAAACCGTTTCTTCAGTTCTTTCACCATTTAGGTTGTAGGATTTCAGCTCGAGGCCTTCCTCTCTCTCTCTCTCTCTCTTTGCCTCAACCAGGATTTATTTGGCCACAATCAAATTAATTATACCCTAATTTACATTCAGATCACCATCTATAAATCCGTTCGTGTTCGCTAATATTTCTTTTAGTTTAAAGATATCTCAGGATATTTACAAAAATGAGAATATTATCTTTTCAGGAGAGAGTTCCTTCTGTATTTCATTCCCAGTAAGAAAAATAAATAAATATAAAATTCCCATTAACGAATAAACAGCTGGCCGGTGGACAATTGTTGTGCGTAAAGGCTGAACACAGTGGTAATAAAAGTGTCTTATTTTTACAACATCTACTACATGAATAGAATAATATAATTTAGGACTGAATTGTTTAAAACGGTAAAATATTTCCACGGTGAAAGACAACACAATGAGGGACTTACCGATACACTCGTTGGCCTCTCTCGCCGTGGCGCGCTGCCAGGGTCGGTCATAGTGGAAAGGTTTGCACCTGTCGCACTCCGGTCCCGCCGTGTTGTGTTTGCACTCGCACACCAGATTCCCCTCTCTGTCCTTGACGCACTTTGAAGCGTGCCCGTTGCACTTGCACCGTCCTCCGACCTGCAGGTCCGACACGGCGTAAAAGTAGGAGTCGCGGGCCAGTTCCGAGTCGTCCTCGTTCTCGTCTCCGAAACGTGTGAAGCCGGCTGAAGATCACCTTGATGTCGGTGGCCGTCACCCAGTCCTGCAGCACCGGGGAGTTGTCGAAGTCGTGCGCCGACGGTCTGCCGTCCAGGGTGCTGAAGGCGATGAGTCCACCTGTCAGAGGGTGCATGTCTGTGTGGGAGTCCGTGCAGATGGCCTCTTGCTCGTTCTGCTTGGTGATTGTTGCCTTATTCTGCCTGTTATACATCTTCTTGCACTGAGTGGAATAAAACTGGAACGGCACCCATGACTTGCCATAGTCCATGGACTTGTAAATGGCCATGGACTCGGGTCTAGGTGAGCAGAACTGCAGGCTCACATAGGTGACCTCGAACTTTTTACCCAGCGACAAGGTGAGGGTAACGTTCTGCGGATACTGCACGTAGTTTTCAGACTGCCAGCAGGTGAGGTTGTGAGGGTTGTTGAGGTCTGTTAGATACGCAGGTGGATGGGACTTCTTGGGATCCCCGGCGTCGCACGTGTGACAGTCCCTCGTCCTCTCCTCTCCCTTCTCGGTCACCACGCAGTACCTGGCGGCCGGGTTTCCGCAGGTGCTGGAGACGCGCACGTCCTTCCCAAAAGCGGAGTTGACGAAATCGGGGATGCATCTCCGCGGGTTCCCGTTCTCATCATAGCACGGGTCTGGAGGGGAAGACTGTGCAGCAAACATACTCAGCCCGTATCCTCCAAAGACCCCCTTGGTCAGCGCAGAAACTGTCACCAAGGTGACCCAAACCTCCAAAATCCTTTGCATTGTAATCCGTGCACCGCAGGGACTCTTGCGCTGAAAAGCAACGAAGACAAAACAATCAAAAATATATAGAGATATATATTAAGAATTAATTATGACAAAGGCAAAGTCAATGCAAGTATAAAACAGTAACACACTTAAATGATGCTCAGAGAGATATTTGGAAAAACTTGGACGCACTAGCGAAGCATGTAAGACTAAATGTGTATGAAATATTCTTACGAGGCAAAGAAAACTCCACCCAGGACACTACCTCCAAATACACTCCTCAGTCTGAAAGTGTAGCAGAACTCCTAAGAATTTTGGAGAGCAAGCTATCCCGTTTACGCACGAAAAAAAAACTACTGCTATCAGCTCCCCCCCCCCTCTCCTTTGAAATTCCTAAATAAAAAATAAGATATGGCAAATGCCCAGCTGGCTCTGAGTCTGCCTTTGCCTCTGTCTGACCACTCAGTCACACCTCTGCCCACCTCTATCTCTTTCTGTCCCATTCCCTCTCCTCTCTGTTGTTATAGAAAAAAAGGGGGTCCACTCATTCAGACGAGAGGAGTTGGAGCCTTTAGGGTGTCTCTGCGGAGGGAGAGGGAGCAGCGACATCTTGTGGTGGAATTATTGAACTACACGTTAAAAATACTACTTTATTTCAGTAGGAGGAAATATGCTGCAGTTAAATTTTGATGAAGATACAAAAAAGTTTTTAGAGTTTTTTTTTAGTTTAAAACACATCAGAATGTGTTTTGGTTTCATTATCAGACACCAAGTGGGGTTTTCCTGCTGGTCCTACCATAAACCATCAGGCAACATTTTTATGATCAACTGATGTGTTCAAAGGAAATCATTGGCTGTCATGCAGTTATCAGTAAACTACTAGGAAATGGCATATAACACACAACAACTATCACACACCACTCCTTGTATATGAGTATTTATTTTCTGTTGTTGATTGTCTGATGTTGCAGCTTTTGCAAATGGAAGTAAATATGTTGCATTACCATTTGTATGTACCATTTCCTGACACAGCAGGCAAACTGTGAACACCCCTAAATTCCTGAAAGTGTGCAGATGGTGTGGATTTTGGTTGTTGTAGGTATGTCCACACTGGTGGCATGGTGGTGCAGTGGTTAGGCCTGTTGCCTCATAGCAAGAAAGGCCCGGTTCGAGCCCTGGTTCACCTGGGGCTTTTCTGTATGTCTGCGCCTGCATGGGTTCTCTGTGGGTACTTCAGCTTCCTCTCATCAATCCAAAGACAAGCAGGTTAATTGGTTTCTCTAAATTGCCCAAACACCCTTTTAAAAGTGTTAATTTAACACTGAAAAGAGTGGACACATATAAACGCTTTTCTAGTGATAAATGTAACACTCTCAGTGTTAATTCAACACTGGCTATTTTGCTGTTTACCTCATTTTACATTTACTCATCTACTCATTTACCAGTTTTGGCCAGTAGTATGATATGAGATAGGAATGTCCAAATATCAGATATACTATAAATGTAAGATCATGTGACTTGTAGCCTGTCAGCAGGCTTCTGCTAATCGGCCTTTTTGTGTGCATATTTACTTTCTTTTTCTCATATTGCAGCAGATAATATACATTGTCGTAGCATTTGCAAGTGGATGCAAATTTCTTGCACAAACATTTGTTGTAGGCCATTTTCTGAAAGACAAACTGCACTTTTTGAACATTAATCCATGCACTTGCTGGGCTCTTCTGGGCTCTCACTAAGAATGTGTATGTGATCAAATGCGCTGGTGATGTCGTCAGATAAGTTCAGGGCAATCAGATAAATTCATGGTGATAAGTACACAGTGAGATAAATAATGCAAGTACAAATGTTCTTAGTGTGAACATCGACACACTGAGTACAGCGTGCATATGTGCAAAGGATAGGGAGCAGAGGAGATCAGGAATCTGTGATGGGTGATACATTGTGAGTCTGTGTAGTAGGGTGCAAGCGGCAGAGATGAATTGGGGGCTGTGAGAGGGAAGTGGTGTTTTTAGGGCTCTCACTCTGACTTTTCACTGAGAGAGGAACAACTGAAAGAGTGAGTGGCCAGAATGAGTATTGTCTGTCCTGGATGAGTACAGTTCTGTCAGAGAGGTGAGCTGACATCCAGAGATTTTACATTGCATTCACATTCAGCTCACCTGAATATGAATACATTGTTTTCATGTCACATATACAAAAAACACATTTACCATATTTTCAAGTAGATTATCAGTATACTGTAAGAACATGATGAAACAAATAATTTCAACAAGGCAACAATGTTCTAAATGAGTTCTTGTGTCAAATGAGACTCCTCCTATACTGATCATCAACACAATGTCATGTACACCACCTCAGCATAAAGACTCATGCAGTTCCTGTTTTGCAGCACACACTCTCTTGACTGTGCAGTTGGAGGGTCTATTTTTGAAAAGTCACAGGAGGATGTGGTCTCCGTATTGTTTCCCTCCACTGGTGTATGACAACTGTGGTCGATCTGGGATGATCTAGGACAGAGATAAAAGCAGTTACAGGTAAGAGTTGTGTCTCTCTGTGTGTACCCCCTCTACCAAGCAATGCCTTATTTCTTTCTCTGTTTTATTTCTTTTTCTTGCTTCAGCATATTTGCTGTATGTTCCATGTATCTGTATTATGTATTATCAGCCTGCCTCAACGTTGGACACACATTATTTTATCATTTCTTATATCCTTTCTGTAGTAGGAAGAAGCCTCTGTTACGCAGCTTTCATCAGATCTAACTGCAAAGTGTTATTCAAGCTCTGCAGATTTCCTGTTCCCCTTCTTTTAAAAGCTGCTTACAGCTGAAGTCAGTGCAATCAGGATTACACAGCAGAAAATCTGTTTGGTGAAGTATTTAATACATTATTGAGTATGTCAGCTGCACATCATCCACTCTGAGCATCATGGCTGAGCCTATTCCCCTCTCTTTCACTCACTTTAACACATGCAGTTAAACAATATCTGCATTTAAATAATCTTAACGTTTAGAGAAGCCCCAGCAGAGATCAGTATGTTTGTGTTGCGGTAGTAACAGTCAAGTTTGCATGGCAGGGCTGGACAATATAGCCTGATTACATACAATGGAATAACACCTGCTTCCTCAGTAGACAATTGATGGGCTCACTTGTTGAAGCGGGATATGTCAGGTACTGCCATAAACAGAGCTGCTGTCTGCACAAGTTTCCCTGCTGCAAATAAATCTTCATGGTTTCATATGCCACATATACATGTAATTATTTTGTGCTTTGTGGTATTGGGGTTAGGTTAATTTTAGTGTTACACTAATACAACCTTGCTAAATCAATAGGCTGACTTACCACAGCTTATCAGTTCATTCTTGCCTTTTGTATACTCTGTTATATTGACTTGCAGTTGCCAGGGGGTGGAAAGATTGTGAGGTAGCTTAATGAATTTGAAAAAAGGGAGCTTAATTAAAAATATAAAAACTATAACTGAGTCAGGTGCAGAGAGTGCGTCACATCTAGTTTGCAAGCGAGCAGAGAACTTAGTCAAGATTTACTGGTAAATGGTTGAAATAGACAGCTAAATGTAATGAAGACACACAGTAGTTTAAATAAGCTGTAAGCACAGTATAAATCATTAAAACAGCTAAAAGTAATGAATGGATGCTAACAGATAGCAAAGAGTGTATGTAATAATAATAATAGCAACAGATACACAGCTGAAATAATTTGCTAAAAATAATGATGAAGAGTTGAAATAGACAGCTAACAGATAAATGTTGAAATGACTAAAAGTAATGGATAAATGTTTGAAACATAGCTGGACTGGTGGTGTTGATGAGCCATACTTGAGTTTTTCTGATATGGCTGTGGCAGTATCTACTCTGATACACTATTATGCAACCGGTTAAAATGTAATTTCTCCCCATGTCTTGTCTTAAGTAATCTGTTAAATTATTTTAAAGAGCATTTATTTGCATCACATGCTTCCCGGGAGGGCCTCTTCCTGTTTTGATGGGCACAGGTGACCCCCGTTTTCCAGTTGTGTCACTACAAACATTATTCACACTGGCAGTGATATGTCTGCCACAGCTGGTTACAATTACAGCTTCCGTATGCACATCGACATCCTGGAGACCAAACATGCTGAGGACTCCCAAGGGAAATATTTGTTTTCATGTCTCATGGCAGTCTGCTGGTTTCATTTGATTTTTTTCAATTAATCACAATAGGAACTGAAGGAAGCCCTGTCATGCATAATCTGCTCACATATTAAGTCTTTAATTACCCCAAAGAAAAGTTATTGTTTCCTAAGCTGCCTGTTTGTTTGTGTGGTCACTGTGTTTTTGTCATCAGTGCACCCTAACCACAGGTGTCATGTGATCTGTAGTATGTCTTTTGTTTTTCAGAATTGTTGTGTTGTTGTCATGTAGTTTTATTATTTTAACTAAGTTGAATGATACTTTTACACTGAAATTTTGAATAACTGAGCAAAGAAACTGAGGATCAAATAGGAAGTTGTCCTTTGGTAAGATTCATTTCCATCCCAGTTTTGAGTCATGTGAAATCTGATGTCACCAGCTGATTTTAAGAATGAAAAAGTAGAAGTTGTGGCGGCTGTTTTTGACCAGCTCACCTCCGGTCCACTCATACAGTCTATGACTCACTGGCTCTGGTAGGAAGTGGCAGGCTGTATATTCCGCCCTGACGTCTTTGCTGTGGACATTTGTGTTTGCATCTCTGTGCGAGTGAGCCTGTTACTCTGGACTGTGTTTGATTGTTTCTGGACAGGAACAACAATGACTGTAAAGTGTTGGCAACAGCAGTGACAGGAAGTTCAGACTACTGAAGAGAAATAATATATTGGTTTCCCGGAGCACAATAATAGGGTGTAATTCTTGTTTATGTTTTGGGACTTCCTGTTAGTTTACCTTCTGTATTCATCTGTGGATATTGTGATGCCTCTACAGAAGATGGAGCACACCTCTTGCACGGAAGATCGTATCCAGCATGTCCTTGAGCGTTGCCTCTGTGACCTGGGTCTTGACACTCCTGACAAACAACTCTGGAACGGTAAGACCTAATCCAGATACATATATCTAGCAAAAAGTACAGATGATATGTTAAAAGCATTGTTGGGGGAAAATGTAATTAGATGGGTAACCAGGATAATATTCAAAACACATTCTGGATAACCAACAGGGAACATATTGTCCATGATATAGAGTCAAGTGGGAAGTGAAAGTGGTGACACAGAATGAGGAGTGACAGAGTGACAGACACAATGGGGGAGGATCATGTTGCTTTATGCAAGTTTACTTTTGAAATTCTTACTTGGTAATAGATTCATTCAGAACTTTGGCAACATGGAAAAGTGGCGTAATCATCAGCATCTCTCTGTTATGTGTAATATTGGTTGTATATCTTAGTAATATCTTGTTTACTGCTAGTCTTCAGAATGAAACCCAAAAGGAGAAATAATGGTTGGTTCAACTTGTGTGTTTTTCTATGTCTGACTAGCTGGGTTGTGCATAAACCGCTGGTGTTTGGAGGAACTTGTGAAGAGAGATCCCCACAACTTCCTCATCCTTCTACAGAAAATACTGAGGAAAACAAAAGAGGTCAAGAGCTAAAAAACCAACATTATTTCACAAACTGGTCAGTGTAATATGTGGTACGTCAGTGTGTTTCAGTTCCGAATTTTTTTTATTCTTTTACAGGTGCTAGAGCAGTGTCAGTATGAACTTGTGGTGCCCCTCTCTCTCTTGTTCTCTTCAACCCTTCTTAAAGTGAGTGGGTGTAATTTATGTTAAGTGGATGAATAAGCAGAGACTCTTCCAATTTTGAGTATCCATTGCACAGTTTTTATAAAGCTGCATCACTCATTTCTTTTCTGTCTCTTTCAGGCTCCTTATGTGGCTCCAGAATGTGGCGTGCTGCAGAAGGCCTACCTGTTGTTCCATAGTTTTCTGTCCTGGCCTGAGCCTTGCTGCTCTGCCAGTAAACGCCTGCTAAATATCATCCAGCAGGAACTCAGAGCACCAGGTAGTGCTGCATTCTTATGAACTGGAGTGAAAAGTGCCATCCCTCTGCTTTCCTTGGAAAGTGAGAAATCAAACTGTTGCTTTATGGTGTGATAACCAATCAGGGGTACAGGCACAGTAGTGTCAGGCAGCAGGTGAAAAGATTATAGCTCTACTAACTTGAAAAAACTGAAAATATTGTTTGATTAAAAAGTATTCATTACTGAGTCATCTGTAACACCTGAACACAGGCTTGCAAATGAGTGTGTGAAAACTAGTTTGCAAACTAGCAGAGAAGTCTAAGAAATTGGTTAACAGTGACGGGTGAATGGTTAAAAAAAATATAGCTGGAGGTAATGACAAAACAGTTCAGCTAGCTAAATTTAGCCTAGTGAATAAATTGTGAATTAGCTAAAATGGTTAGGTAAATGGTTGAAGTAGTTAGCAAAAACTATTAAATGCATTGTTAAAGTAAAGCCAATAGAGTATAAGGGATTAACTGTTGCAATAATAATATAGTATATATATATATATATATATATATATATATATATATATAGTAATACAAGAAACTGAAATGCTCAGCTGAATGAATTGTTGAAATAACTAAAAGTAATGAATAAATCATGGTTCAAATAGGTAGTTTAAAGTAATGGATACCTGGTTAAAATAGTCAGCTAAAAGAAATTGTTAAAAGAGTTAGCTGGTGATGGATGAATCGTGAGATAGCTAAAAAAAAATGTTTGAAATGACTAGCTCTTCCTACTAGTAGCACAAATGCAAAAATAGAATAAAAAAAATAACTGTACAAATGTCCACTTTGATATAGTTAATGTTATTTAATAACATGCAGTTTAAAGTCTGTTTAAATGAGCACATTTGGAACGTGGTAGTTGGTACTGATGGTGATTGGGTTGGAGGTTATGCTTTAAAAAAGAAAGGCTGGTAACTACTGTTTTTGGCATCCTTCATGTGTCATCTGTCATCTCTGACCATACGGGGGTGGTGTTTGCCCACTAAATTTATACTAAATTGTCTGTCTGCTTTTGGTACAGGTATTTCATTTCAAAGACTGGTGAGAACAGAGCAGGGGTTTTCCCCTGAGGTTCACAGCCCTAAAACCACGTAAGTTATTTCCAACTTTATACACAGTCACTATAAATGCCATTAAAACAACGCTACTGTTTCTGCACAGCTTATAATTCTTCTTGGCACTTGAACAACATTCAACTTGAATTTAACTTTAAGTCACATCATTGCTTTTCTTGTATATGTGTCTGTATTAGGATGGTACTGTTAGTGAGCCCAGATGAAGATGTACCTCCAGAGGTCCAGTCTGTCTCTGAGCGGCTGAGTAGTACTCAGCCCTCCAACAAAGATGTCACTATCACCCTCATCCGGCATGGCTTTCAGGCTGTTCTGGGCAACAAACATGAGCTACAGGCACTCCACACTACCCTGCAGGTGACTGACCAACACTGCCTTGCACTTGGTCTTTTTTTTTTTCTTTTTCTTCTTCTTTTTTCGATGTTCCCTAAAACAACTTCCCGTTCCTCCAGACAAAGCGCCCTGAGGAGTTGGAGCAGCTCCTGGAGGCAATGACTGAGAGCATGGAGATAGCAGCCTCCACAGCAGATCTCAGCACAGCAAGACAGTGTCTACTAAAAAGCATGGAGAGGCTCAAAGAAAGCCTTGCTGTTCCTGTTCCTGCTGATGGCTGCCCGGACACTGGTAAGACAGAAAGTACAAAAATAAAACATCATGGACAAACTGGATGTAAATACATTTCAGACTGAGATCCAGACTATTGTTAGGAGTAGAAGTACTTATTATCTGTTAGGGCATTGTTTGTTTTATTCTCAAACATCTGAAACATCAATACTTCTTAATCTTAATCTGAGTATCACCTCCTCTCATTAGGGACTATTGAGACTTTCATGCTGCCCCTCCCCAAATGTCACACATGTTCTTGGGTCAACGGCAACTTTGGTAAGTAGTTCTGTTTGAACAACTCTCCATGCCTGCACCTTTTATCAGAGACCAGTCTTTAGCTTTAAAAATTCTCTCTGTTCTCAATTCTTTTACATTCATGCAGATATTCTGAATGAAGTTCTCTCAAATGAGTGGGACCTGGATTCACCTGAAGACTGTTTCCTGAAAACAGAAATAGACGAGGAGGATAATAATGACACCAGTGTGGATGAGGAAGATGAGTTGGAGATTAACAAAGTGGACCATGAGTTTCAAAACCACCGCATCTCCACCGCATCTTCTTCTTCTAGAGACTCCATGTTTTCTAGCTACTCTCTCTCCTCCAGCTGGTCTGTGCCATCAGGCTCATCAGGCGTGGAGAGTGATTTCAGTGAGGACACAGGGCATGAGGACACAGAGGAAGGACAAGACAGCCAGCCAAAAGCTAGAAAGAAACCTAAGAAGAAGTCCAGATCCCTGTTGGGTGTAGAGCGCTTCTCTATGCTTTTCAAGAATCCCAGCAGCCCGAACGTTTGCCGCCGTGTCCAGAGCATGGGCTATCGTAATGATGTCACCAAAGACTTTCAAAGAACCGGGTTACCCCTCAAACACTCCAGGTCCCTGTCCAGACAGGGCCGCCTTCTACAGGCATCCTCCGCTACTTTAGATCCTCTCTCCCCCCAGAAGCATATGTGTGTCCGCAGGAGGCCGATCCTGAGCTGTGATGAGGGGGATGTGGTGGAGGTGCCCACCCTGGTTAAAGTGGTGGTATTTGGAGGTGACAAAGAGGCCGGCAGGTTAGCCAGGGCATACAGCAATCCTGCAGCAGAAAGAGAGTAAACATCCACGACTCACCAAGACATGCAAACTGCAGTTTTACTTTGTACCCACCAAAAGAAGAACTACAGGAAGCCCAGGAGGAGGACACACACCAGCTGAGGGGCAGACAGGAAGTTCAACCAAAGCTGCATCTGCGGTGAGAGCATGTGTCACTGTCACATCTTAGCTGATTCAACATTTTAAATGTATGTGTAAATGTGTAGTTATGCAGACGTCACTAGTACAATGCCAATTCACTAAGGACTCCTTTATAAAGGACGTAAAAGTTGTAAGTAATGACTTAATTGTTAATTGTTAATAAAACATTTACACATGTTTTATAGATCAGTTAGTAAACCACTGATTAAAAGTCATGTAATTTATAAAGGGTAAGCCACCAAGCCTGCAGTTATAAATGTTAATAAGTCATTAATAATTAGGCTCGTGGGTTTATCACTGCAAACAGCAAACTTTAATGAGTAACTTCTAATATAAATATAAATAATAAGTCAATAAAGTTAATACAAAGTTAATAAAAGTTATTACAACAATCCATCAAGTCTTAAATTGCTTATTATATGTTGCTAATAATTGGATTTTGGTCCAAATGCTCTGCAGCACCTTTTCTTAAGGTCAAAGGTCAAGGGGTCTGTTACTCTATTGTCAAACAATAAAAACCAGCTAGAAATAATTTTCTCAACCTGGCAACCCTACAGTTTATTTGTTTTTATTCATTCTTATCATGGATCCATAAATCATTAGTATCATAGTCATCATAGTAAATGATTTAAAAGCCATCAGTCACAGTTGAGTATAAATCATTGTTAAAGGACACTTCATTAGAAAGTGGTACAGATAGTTCTGTAATAATTCATAGACCTTTTAACAGGACAGATACTGTGATAACATAAAATGCTATTTGCTGAAATGTTACTTTTTATTCCTTCATTCTGACAGGAGTCTAATGACCTTGTACTGGAGGACAGTACTACAGATATAGCCCAGATGTTGGGCATGATGGATCCCTGGTATGAGCGGAACGTCCTCAGTCTGCTCAGCCTGTCCTCTGATGTTCTTTGTCAGGTACGTTCTGTAGCGGCATCATCACCTCTCTCAAAAGCCTCTGCTACTTCAAATTTGACTCCCATGTGTTTTTTAATATGTCTCACAAATCTGACAACATTATGGAAGGGAAATACTGAATAGATTGAGCACCCTTTTAACAGCTGATGTGTTGAAAACATGTATTCATAGTTAATCTAACTTTCTCTGGGTAAAAGACACTATTAATGTTAATCCAACTTTACTGTAAATCTACTCTGACTCACTGTTGTAACAAAGTAAAATGTGAAAACTTTTAATGGCACTGTTTCCATTTATATTAACCTGTGAATTCCTTTGTTTGTTCTCTATGACTCAGACTGTCTGTAAGGAAGGTGATGTCTCAGAAGGCAGTGGCAGTGTGGAGCGTCTTCCCCTGCTGGCCGACCTGGTGCTTTACTACTGCCGACATGCAGACCAGCCTGTTCTGGTGCAGCTCTACCAGGCTGAGGTTAGAGAAGCAACACACACACACACACACACACACACACACGAACACAAACATAGTCAGTCACCCCAGGTACTACTTATGTGACAGGACACAATGGCCATCAATCAGTACCCACTTATGGAATTTTTTGTTTCTTCCTCAGCTGACTCTGGCTGGAGGAGAGAAGCGAAGGGAGGTGTTTATTCACTCTCTGGAACTTGGGCACTCTGCTGGAACCAGAGCTGTTAAAGCCATGGGTGAGTCACACACTGACAGACATTCCCAGTCAGCCACAATACCACACTGACACACACACACACACTCATATAGTCTAATGTGTACTGTGCTCTGTTTATAGGTGCTGCCAGCAAAAGGTTTGGAATTGATGAAGAACGACAGGCTGTCCCTTTAACACTAAATGTTGCCTACAACAAGGTATTGTTCCCACAGACTTCCTGCAAGTCAAACAATAAGATGTGTATTTAAGTTCACAGTCTGAACTTTGTTTTTTTTTTATCTGGTCAACACATCTACACTCAATTACAGGTGGCTGTTAGTGGGAGGAGTCAGTGGACCCAGACGGAGATAGTCTGCACATCAATTAATCTTTACAAAGTCTGCAGGAAGCCAGAGCAGCTATGTGACGGTGATTATCATAGTCCCATTCGCTCTGTATTTTCTTTTTGTTTACAGTGTGGTTTCTGAGTTAATCAAATTCTGTCTGTCCAGATTCAAGAATAGAGAGTCTGCAGCTGACAATGACAGAAGTCCTAAAGAGACAGTGCTCCAAGTCTAAAAAGCACTACAACCAGGTGAATGGTGGTTTTACTCATGATACAAAATACAATCTCATGCACACTGTTCCTTTGAAACACCCCCTCCTTACACTCCTTCTCCCCGCTCATTTCCCCTGGCAGCACATCTCAATATCAGAAGTGAAGGTGGACAAGATGCAGGTGAATGGTGGAGAAGTTGGGACAACATTTGCTGTGTGTCTGGATCAGGATGAGAAGAAGTTCATCCAAAGTGTGACCAGGTACAACACAGCATCATCACTGATATCATTAAAACTTTACTTAGGTAAAGTCCAAAAATCCACAGAAAAAAGTAAACTGTACAGATGAATCTGCTGGTAGGCACCTTCATACTATTGCACCAAATTGTTTTCATTTTTGGGACATTTCTCTTGCTTTTTTTAAGCCTCAACATGTAAGTTTTTGCTATCATTATGTAGCCAATGTTAGCATTAACAGCTGCTTACTTATCAGTCTGGAAGAAATGTTGTGAGTTCTGCATCAAACATCATTCCTATATGCACCAAGAGCTGTCTCCAGTGGTCTTGTCACTTTCCAATAGCAGTTCACTGTAGTGTCCAGATTGCCCTGAAGTAGCAGCACTGCTCAGAGTGCACATCATTTATGTAAAAGCAACAATGGCTGAAACTCTTGGCAAGGGAGCATCACCACCACCCACTCCAAGCAAGAAACCATGTTTGATGGCAGAGAAAACTTACATATAGCCCCTTTAAATGAAACCATTTGAGAAGTTTATAGAGGTGAAACTGCTAACAGCTTATAGACGCCTGAAACATGACTACATGTAGACACACCTTTTTTGCAAGGGGTCACATGCCTACAGTCCTTTCTAATGTTTTTATGTAAAATCTTAATTTGAAAAGTAACTAGCAACAGCACTTAATTGTAGCAGAGTAAAGAGAACAATGTATCCCACCAAAGTACCTCATATCTGTACCGTACCTAAAATATTTGAGTAAAAGTACTTGTTTACTTTCCACAACAAGTATAAGTCATAACATGGATTTATCGACACACATGCAGTGATGCTGTATCTTCTGTATCTGCAGGTGTGAGGTGTCTCTGTGCTGTAAACCAGGAAGTAGTTCAGACTGGAGGTCCTACAAACCCTTACCAGGCCAAATCCAGCCTCTGCACCCGTCCTACTGCTCTCTGCTCTGCCTTCCCATCACCTCGTTCTCCACCTCGTAGTCCTGACACACTTTACACTGCACAGAACCAAACCACGGAAATTCCACTTATACAGGGATGATGAAACTAAAGCAACACAGGAGGCAGAACATAGCTACTAGATAACATCTGGAAATGCATAGGAGAGAAAAAGTTGCATAATACTAACAACAAAGGTGACATTTAATAACCCACTTCCTACATATTTCAGGTTTGTCCTGGGGCTGACGTCAAGGTGTGTCACATTTACTAGCAGGAGGAGTGAGTGCCTATTAAGAGGATTGCTTTCCAGCTAGCTTCTAGTGTTTTCTCTTATCTCAGAAGAGGGCTTACTATGTATTAATTGACACTGGTGTTCTTGTATGGAGGATTTCATATGGTCTCATGGTCTCAGGAGGGTTTATAGAGACCACTCATTAGATTACGTCAATTATCTGCTGTCAGCAGCATAAAACTAATTACTTGATTACCATTGTGTACGTTCTATTGCTCTATGACAGAATAAAACCCTTTTTTTAAAAGAAATGTGTAATGAAATAAGCTATTTATTTTGAAGTGATAGCAACAAAGATGTGTTTTTTTATGTTTTTAAAATCTCGTTTAATTATGTTTTTTATATGTCACTTAACTGAAATAAAATCATGTTTGAGTCACATCTGTTTATTATTGTTTTCACTCTTTAGACGGCACCTCTCCTGAACTTCCCCTGAGGAATTAAACACACCCTGTTTGACAATAAATACTACTGTTGTTGTTACACAGTTTCACTCACAGTTTGTGAGTGTGTTTGTTTCACAGCAGTGGAGAATATTCAATGGGAAACTCATATTTCTTAAACTTTTTTTTACTTTGTTTTATTTGGACAGAGAGTGACTGTGTTACATTTTTTGGTTGTTAAAAGTGACATTATTTTATATAGTGCATTTATAGGTAAGTTCATAGCAGACAGGATTATATAATTGTTTTTACACAGCGATGGATCATATCATGTTTTTATTAGCTGTCTTAAACTTGTGCAGGTGGTGTGTGTGAGTTATCATTCACATTAAGTGTGATCAGTTTGAGATTTGTCTGTTCTGGGCTTGAAAAAGAGCCTTTACAGTTGAGTTTTCAGGAACAAGTGCATCCAGATCATTGTTGAACTTTTGCTGACAGGAGGAAAGAAGATCAGGTGTAACAGACTGAAAACTGCAGAGCCTGTTGTAAGATATAAGAAAGGATGGTTGATGTCACAGGTAACTGCTTTTATTTCCTCTTCAGCCTCTGGGAATTACTGCACTACACAAACTCGTTTTGCTAGTTGAAGCATGGAGTGGTAGAATGTAAACCTGACAGTGGCTATCATTGCAACAACACAATCTTCATTTTCAGCTGATGGGGCTCTCGCAGCTATGGAGACCAGTCTGCACAAAGACCTCCAGGCTCTTCTCAAAGGGATGAACAGCCGAAGTGGTTCCCTGAAAGGTAACTACAACTGTGAGAATATAGGGCACTTACAGGCAAATAAGTTTTAATACAACCAACAATATAGTTAATTACTTTTTAAAGAGCCGACATAATTTTTTTGGGAAAAAAGCATTGATATCACATTCATGTTTTTACAGTGTATACAAGGCTATTGCCAGCTTCCAGTTAGCTTAGCTTATCTTAGCTTAGCTTAGCTTAATTGGGGGGGGGGGGGGTAACAAGGCTAAGTCTGAAGGTAACAAGAGCTGCTTTCTAGCTTATAAACCGGTTACAAAACAGGAGACATAACATCTTAATTAGTGATATTTGCCTTTTATATTCAGGCTGATCCAGGCTAGCAGTTTCCCCATTTCCCGTCTTTATGCTAAGCTAACCAGGCATAAAAATGGTATCAATTATCTTATTTAACTCTGGGCAAGAAAGGTGTATTTTTCACAATATTGAACAGTTCTTTTAAGATTTTACAGAATAAAACATAAAGAAAGTATCATTTAGTTTAACACAACATAAAACTAACTTTTTCTTTTCTTTACTTTTGTGGCTTCATAACCTGTCTGGAGCTCTAATAGTAAGGAGGCTTTCTCCATATTGTCATGATGATTTATTTCATTTGATTATTTAAAATGATGAAATTGTTTTTTATTATCTGTAGAAAAAAGTGAATTATACACTGGGCTACATGCCCCAAGATTAATAGCTGAACTTGACTAAGCCAAACCATTGTGTGTAATCAACTACCTGTCTTCTCTGCAGGAATGTTAAGGTGGAATCTGGAGAAGAAGATAAAGACTGATCCATCCTGCAGTGTTTCACTGATCACAGTGCTGGTCAAAGAGCTGGAGAAGAAGCTAAAGAGGGTTGGCCAAAATGTAGACTTACAAAAGCTTGTGTGCCTCTCTCTGATGTTTTCTCTTTTCTTTCTGCCTGCACACTTAATTTGTTAAAAAAGAATATTCACAAGAGCTAATCAAGAAGGAAATTGTAACATAACTTTTTGTCTTGTCATTTGATATAGATCCATGAAAGGCCATTCTCCATGCATATCATCCCAATGCTGCACACTCTCTATTATACGGCTCTTCAGGTAAGATCCATTTATGTGACACAGAGAGAAATATGTTTATAGCAAGTCTGTAACAGTGGGGAGCTTTTACAGTTGTGAATAGTGTGTAGATGAATGAATTGAACAAGCATTATTAGTAATATTTTCTGTCTTACTGATTTGATTCCAGTCAGGTTTCATGATTCCTACCAGCCTTTACAAGAGAGTGTATAAATGCTTGACAAATCTGCTGATATTACCGTTGCCTCTCTCTGCTGTGGCCCTGAGCACGCTGAAGAGCATCAAAATGGAAATGACCACTCCAGGTATTATGCATTAATGAAAACACTTTCAAAAATCAGCTATACACAATACCACACATCCTATTCAACACTGGTATAATGCTTTAAAATAAACACTCCTCACAGAAATGTTCTTCGCTCAACAGGCTCTTTATATCAGAGAAGAATCATTGCAGAACAGAACTTGAGGAATAAGCATTTCACCTTGCAGGAAAAGTGAGTAATGATTTTCAGCTTGTACTGTGTAAATGAAGCAAAGTTTGACACTAAATAAACTGTTATTATAACGACATAGTGTCCTCCCTGTTTTCTGGTTTCCCTCAGGGTGTTCGTGCTTGCAGACCCAGCTGTGTTCTCGGCTCCACTGGAAGCAACAGTGAGAGCGTATTTGGAGGTGTCCAGCTCGTTCAGGGACACACCAACCATTGAGAAAAATCTGATAATACATGTGCTGCAGAAGGGACTGGGGACGGCATGCCAAAGCTCCAGACTGGCTCAAGCTTTGGAGGTAAACAAGCTTATGATGACACTTTGGACAAAAGGACATTTTAGCCATGATAAAAGTGTGGCTCTAGGGATGACAATGTCAGTTAGTCCTGTCTGAAATATCTCAAAAACTCTACTGTAATTATCTTGGTAATCCCCTGACTTTAAATCTAACGCTGCCACTAGACTAGATGGATTTGCACAAAATTTTGGGAAGACTTGACTCATACTGTAATCCCACTGCAATTATTTTGCTTATTCCCTGACCAGCAAGTCAGAGGAATCACATGCTGAGAAATATCTTAATATTTACTCAATTGATCTGCAAGAAATTTTGTAAATACTTTCATCGTCCCAGAGAATAAATCCTATTGACTTTGGTGATCCCCTGACTTTTCATCTGGTCCCATCATGAGGATCGCATTTGTAGTTTTGAATCCTCTGAATTATTTCAAATGTGGTGATCTGTTAACTTTATCAGGTAAAAATTTAAATTTGTCCAGTACTTTGGTTTATGAGCAAAAACTGCACTTTATGTGTTGTGCTTATCAGCAATGTTATCATGCTAACATGATAAACTAAGACAGTGATCATAGTAAACATGCCTGAATCAGATCTTCTTTTTCTTTCATGCATTTCAGGCTTTAGGAGACCAAATGGTAGCAAAGCATTTCGATAGAGTGGTCTTAGTCATGGAACAGAGTATAAGGCACGGTGCAGCTGGTTCTGCAGCCTATATGAACAGACTACAACACATACACGGAGACATCCTGACTGCTGTTAAAGATGGTACGTGTTCTGTCTACTGCTGTTAAAATGTACATTATTATGAGGAGAGACAGGAAAATTTGGACAAATCTTGCCCTATATTTTTTCCCTGTTTTCTCAGAAAGAACTGAGGAAGATTATGGCTCTGTGTGCAGCAGGGCAGTGCCCTTTCCAGAGATCAAATTCCACTTGTGGGAAAATGAAGATGATCTTTGTGAGTAAAAGAGACCAAAAAAAGGCCACTGCTTTATGTCTCTGTTCATACAAGAAGTAAATAAATCTCTAAAGCTGTACATTAACTTTTTCTTACCTGAAGGGAATCTGCTGGCAAACTTCACCCTGCGTTCTCACTCTAGTGTTGATGAGGAGGAGAGGGAGAAGAGGGACTCATTTCAATCTGAGGATAGCGGGATAGAGACATATCTAAAGCAGAGTGACTTTGATGACACAGAGCAGCCTCTGGTCAGAAAATATGGGTCAGCATTCTCACGGAGAAATGCCTTTAAGAGCACGAAATCAGCGGACAAACTGAGTCTAATGAAGGAGAAGATCGACACGTCTCCTGGAAGCGCTCCTGTCCTCAAAGAAGACAGGAGGTGTCACACAGCACGGGTGGTGATAATGGGGGATGATCGTGTGCTGGGAAGGCTAACCAGGGCTTATCACTCTATGCGGTGAGCAGCTGTTTTTTTCACTTAGACAGGCCTGCAAATAGAGTTATGGCAGAGTGGTGTTTGATCCTCAGGCATGTTTCTGTATTGTCACTGTGTGTACACTTGTGAATGAGTACAGTCTACTTTTCAGTAACAGTTTCTGTATATTTCCCAAAAGAGAGAGAGAGTCAAAATGTCGTGTTTTGACCAAGAAACTGAACCTACAGTTGTACTACATCCCAGTCATGGATGTGGAGCCTTTGCTCAGTTCACCTGTGAGTTACAGCGAGTTACTCGAAGCAACATTGACTGACTGGTATGAATTTACAGTACTCTACATAATATATTTTCATATTCTTAATAGGACAGCTCATGTCAGGAAGAGGGGAGATTGTCTCTCGCCTCCTTATTGGGAAGAGTGGATCCATGGTACAACAGTAACATCAACAGCCTGAGAACTGAAATCTCCAAACTGGCTGTAAAGTCAACCATAGATTTAAACATGAGTCTACAGCCATATGCTAATACAACCAATACTGCTATCTAATACCATTGTCCTCTGATGTCTATCTGATGCAGCACACTAATCAAAACGAGCCTTTGGAGCAAAACCTCCTCCTACTGGACACTCTGTGTTACTACCTTCGCTGTGGGACACACCCAGTTAATCTACCGCTGTATTCTGCTAAGGTACAGAGCAGCTGTTGTGTGTATAGATATTAAAATTTGCATGCATGTAAATGTCAAAGAGGACAGATGGATTTTCATATGTTAACAAAAGCAACAGAAACACCATATTACCACAGTAAGACTGTATATTTTCTTAAAGACAGAATGATGGAGTATATATTGTAATATTGCTACCTTTACTTAAAGCTGCTCTAATCAATAATTCTTTAAATTAACAATGGATTAAATGACATGTATAGTAGCCCTCTTACAGCTCATTGTTTCTGGCCCATAAACTCTGCTCTCTTTACCCTCATGTCTGCCGCAGTAGGCCACTGTTTACTTAAAAAAGAAAGTTTTAAATTTACTATCTGAGAGCCAGACACTTTTCTTTAATTGAGACCAAAACAGCTAAAAGGGGAACAAACATGGTGTACAAAAAATGACTCAAAATGAATGCTAATGTTGTACTGTGCCTGCTGGATGTGTTTAATGGCATCTGTTTTTTAAGACATTCACCTATATAACTAAATAAGCAAAAAACACCTGTACATGTTGTTGTAAGCTTGTAATGCTGCCCCCTAGTGGCCAAACAAAATGAATACTGCTGTGTACAGTCTGGTAGATAGTGTCAGTTATTTATCTGTGTTACACATGTTCTTCCCACCTTGACTAAATACAGTGTGTGTTTAGATGACTCGCTCCAGCTGTGATGTAAAGTCTGTGGTGGAGGAGGTGTTTGTGTCCCATCTGGAGGCAGACATCCCAGAGTTCAGACACCTCAAAGAAAAGAAAAGTATATTCCATATTTTCCTTTTCTCTGTGTGTGTGTGTATGCATGCAGATACTGACAAGAGTGTGTTAATAGCATAGCTACATAAAGTGAGGTGTGTGTTTGACAGAGGGACCTTCAGCAAGCAGGAAGAAGTCAAGAGTGGTAGTCTTTGGGGCGGTCATCACAGTGAAGTATATAAAGGTTTTTAAACGTCCTTATTAATAATAGTTATATTGTAATATTTCCTATTTAGTATGTATTTAGTATTATCAGCAGCATTACAGCTAACTAAGGCCAATTTTGTTTTTATATCTTTAACAGACCTCTTTAAGCAAACGAGAAGTTGTGAAGGGAGAAGCACCCATGACCTGTGGTGTGGTGGTTACATCAGAGCCAGCAGCAGTAACACCAGGTTGATCTTTTGTATGGATTGGTGTTTATATTTAGTTGACAGCTTTACATTAACATTATTATTAACACTTACATTATTTAAGAAGAAGCCTCTAAAAATAATATCCTTTTCACCTTGTCTAGGTCAGGATTGTCTTACTGTCAGTTTTGACAGTGTGAACCCAGAGTTCAGCACAGTAAGTAGTTATTTACTTCTATGTAGGAACATAGGCCACTTAGATGATTGTTACTATTATCATTTGAAGTGATATTTATAGTAGGAGTAGTACAGCAACTGAGCCGTTAATACAAACTGTGTTTTGATCAAAGAAAATCCAAACACAAAACATCAGCATCAAGACAATGGAGCATCGAACACTCTCTGTGTGTCTGGACAAGGACTCTCGCAGGATATACACTGATGTCCAGAGGTAATTTATCACCCTACAAACTGTCTGTTTCACCTTTTTTTTTTTTAAATTGAAACTTCACTACAAGGTCATGTCATTGCTTTCCAGGATAGAAATTTCTCCGTGCTTGGACCCAGGATGTAATATCCGCTCCAGGTTCAGTATTGGTGACGAGCGAGAGCTGCCTCTGAACAAGTACCTGGATAAAGTCCTGTCACTGCCAATCAACACCTTCACTGGTGTGACCCTCTGAGGGACACTGAGCTGTTTACTACATGTGTACAGATAACATATACTGCTGTATATAATATTCTATCAGCATTTACACAGTGATAGAAAATTATGTTGCATGTTTTCAGTGTTAGCAAATCTTTTTATTGTATTGTATTAACCATACTGCAAGTGTTATTGTCATGTCAAGCCTTTAGGATCCTATTATTTGATGATATGGGTTCAGTGCCTTTTTCATGTGAAAAACAACTCCAGCTGGTAGAGTGATGAGTAATGTAAAAATGAAGTTAGGTGTGCATCAACAATCAGTGGTGGAAGAAGTACTCAGATCCTTCACTCAAGTAAAAGTAATAATACCTCAGCTTAATAAAACAAGTGAAGTCCTGCAAAAGTATTACAAGAAAAATGTACTTAAAGTATCAAAAGTAAAAGAAGGTCTACTCATTATATACAAAGGCCTCTTTCAGAGTGTTAAATCACACACAATTTAATGATCGTGTACAGCAAGATAGTAAATAAAATTTGGGGCTTGGGCTTTATCACTTTACCATTCTTGTAAGTACATGTTGACATGGTGATTTCATTTAAATCCCAGCAGAGTTTTGTACAACTACAAACACATAACTGAAAGCACACAGGGTCTCTGCATGTGGGCATGCAGGGTCTTTATTGTATAACAATACATCATAAGCAACTAGTAGCTTTCAAATAAATGGAACAAATCAAAAGGACAATATTTTCCTCTGAGCTGCAGTGGAAAATAAAGTTTATCATGTATTGCTTAAGCATCTGTTCACTAAGATGGTCAGTTTTGTTGTGATGGAAGATTTACTGAAAATTCTCTGTGCTGAGAGGACAAATATAAGCATTCAAACCATTTGACATGAATTTAAGAATCTGGTAAATAAAACTTCCCTTGAATGTGTTCCTATTGAACTGTTTTCTTGTATTTGGGAAATGAACAGCGCTTTGGTGCCTGAAAAAATACCCAGCTCCACTTTCACACACAAATCTTATTCACTCAGTTTAAATCATCTTTTTATTCAGATCAAGCCAGGAGAGTTGTGCTACAGACTGTACCCGGGATCATCTCTGTGGACGCACAGTGGCATCCGCACCGTTAGGCGGCGCTGTAGTCATGGAAACAGCTGCAGGTGTAAACTTAAACGTTCAGTTGATCACTGTTGAATTCGTTCCACTGCAGGTGCTCTTCGCTCTGAAGTCCGAAGAGAACATATCGTGGATGTAATGCAGAAACCAGGGGAGGAAAATGGTCGCTAGGACAGTGTAAGGAACCTTGTGCATGCAGAAGTCCAAAGGTAAATGTTTAAAGTTTTCTTTTTATCTTACAAAGTTGACGTGACGTGGACTAGTTCTCCACAGCTTGATATCCCGCAGCGACAGGTGCATCCAGCCTGACAGGTGTTATTGACTGGCAAGTTCCTTTTAAACTTTTATCTTCCTCTTTCTGCTAACAAAACTACACTGGGCTCACCTCTTATAACGCTCATTTTAGAGTTACAATAGTTGCGGGCCTGTACTTAATTTCCGTGTTTGTGACACACGTGTCATTCTGCCAAGATATCTATCTTATCTGTGTAGATAAGTTCATATAAACCCTAGTGTTCTGTTTCTGTAGGAGGTAAAGTTCGATAAATGAGGAGACGTTCTCAACTCTTCCACTGACTCAACCACAAAATCAAAAAGTTCTGTAAACAGGATGCAGGATGAGTCAAACACAAACCAGAAGTGGCCTGGAGCAGACTGGATGTCTGAGACAATGACAAAGTTATTGTACTTATTTTACCACCAGAACAACTCTACATATACAAAAATAACTTGCTAATAATTTAAAAATAAAAATGAATTTATACATTTACAGACTTTACACATTACAGATTTATTCGTCTTTACTATGTGAACATGATGTTTATGATATGATGAAATAATTGACTGAACAAAAAGGACTGTGGTGTGGGCTATGGGGATTGCTGTATCACTATGATGTGTTCACTGACATTTTTAAAGCAATACAGGAGAAAAAAAACAAACATTCTCTAGTTCTCATGTCTAAAGTAAAAGGTTTTATCACTTTTCTTTGTCATTTATCAGTGTGAACTGAATATCTTCGGGTTTTAACTTGTGATCAAATTAAGGAAGACAGTGGGCTCTAGGAGGTTGTGTTGACATTTTTTCAATGTTTTTCACTGACATTTCTAACATAGACTAATCAATCAGTAGATGTATTGGCAGATTAATTGATAATGGCAGTAATTACAGCGCTGTATCAGAGCTGGAGAATAGTAAGAATTTTGCAACTGCAAACAAAAAGCACTTATATCTTTCAAATATGTAATAATATCAGATGAGTAGAACTGGAGGAGATAAGCAGTCATTATTTTTTATTTGTCTGGTTTGTAAATTTGATCATTTCCCATCTCTCTCTTTATTTGTGTCTCTCAGTTTGAGTCCAACTTCTTGCTCCATGTTGCTCTATTAGAAGAGACTGAGCTGCCCAGAAGGACAACCATGAAGAGGAACAAGCAGATCGACATCAAGCGTGCCCTCGCTCTGGCTGGCACCTTTAACTTCCTGTGCTCTTGTGCCGATGCCTGCCTACTCCCCTTCCTCACCCTGTACTTCAGACAGCTGGGCCTGACTCCCGTGATGACGGGCATCATCATGGGCACTAAACACCTGATATCACTGGTGTGGAGCCCCATGTCGAGCCTGATCTCCAAACACTACAACAAGAGGCAGGTGGTGATAAACGGCTCTCTCGTGTGTTCGGTAGTGGTGGCTCTGGTTCTGCTGCTCATCCCTCCTGCGGATGTGCACACTCAGAGCAGCACCTGTAACATGACTAACGTGAGCAGCAGTCCAGTCCAAAGTGTCCTCGGTGATGACCTGCTCATGAGTAGCGTTGGACCTGAAGCATCATCGACTACCACTTACCCAAAAGATCGTGTCTCCCAGCCTGGCGTCACGCTTCCCACAAAGACACTTGCTGATACTAAATCTGCTCCTGTCACGAAGAACAAAACTTCACTCTCTCAGCATGATGAGGATAAATCTCACCCTCACCTGAAACAGGAGAATGTTGACGTTGTGGTCAACGACAGTCAACCGCTGGTCAGCACCTCTGTTGTTCATCATACCACCAGCTACTCAGCAACTGCAGTGAGGAATAGGAGGTCAAACCCAAAGTCTGGATCTGAAGACCTGCAGGGAGAAAAGACGACAGAGGAGGATAGCCGTTTTGACTTTCTGGGCAGCCTGAAGGTCATGGACACTGAGCACCAACTCTTCTTCATGGTACTAATCATTGTCTCTGCGTGGGAGTTGGTGTCAGCCCCTCTGGAGTGGACGGCAGACGACGGATTCTATGAGTATCTAGACTTTGCAGATTCTTCAGACCGATACAGCAGCACTCGGCTGTGGAGATTACTGGGAGCAGCGTGTGGAGTTGGAGGAGCGGGAGTGCTTGTCAGCCAGTTGAGCTGTCTTATAGCCGGTCAGACCACCAGGAGCACGGTGCATTTCTACTGCTATGCTGGCTTGGCAGCTCTTGCCCTGCCCGCAGCCGCCTACCTCCCCCTCTACCTGAACAAAAAGCGAGACAGGGCCAACGGGCTCCTGAAAGCCGTGCAACTGGTGCGCGGCTCCCCCCGCGCTCTTCTCTGTGCTGTCACCACCCTGCTGGTTGGGCTGTCAGGCTCGGCCTGTGGATAACTTCCTCCTGTGGCAGATGCAGGATCATGGGAGTGACGAGCTGCACATGGGGTTGTCTCTAGCCCTTGCTCTGCTCTCTCAGGCTGCCTTCCCTCTGCTGGCCGGCCGAGTGTCCAAACTCCTCAGCCCAGGAAGGGTGCTTGCACTGGGGGCCGCAAGTCTCTGCCTACAGTGCCTCTATTACTCCTTCCTCTGGGCACCATGGGCCGTGCTGCCTGCTCAGGTGTTGAGCTGTTTCAGCAGTGGAGCCGTCTGGTGGGCTGTGAATGTCCAGTGCGAGGATGTTGCCACGCCAGGGACTGAGAGGAGTGTGAGGAGGGTGTTAAGTGCACTCTCTGCACACCTGGGAAGTGGGCTGGGGAGCTTTGCTGGAGGGTTCGCGGCGCAGAGGTTCGGGCTGGCGTGGCTGTTCAGAGGAGTAGCAGCGGGTCTGATGGTATGGTGTGTGTGTCTGCTTCTGCTCCTGTGGAAGGCCCCTCGCCAGCGCAGGATTAACTACTCTCGCCTTTTGGCGGCTGATGCGAGTGAGGCCAGTGACTCTGAGTCTGAACAGGAGAGAGACTGGCTCGATAAAGCGATGGAAGACAACAGAAGCAATAACAACTATGGAAGGAGGATAAACCACTGAATTCCACCATGTGAGAGTACAAAGGGACACAGAGAAAAGTGCAGTGGATAAAGGGGATTAACCTTCACAGAATAATTTCCTATGGAAATAGGAATTATGATTACCCACCAGGATGACACTATCCTTTAAAGACATGTCAATCTTTATCAAGTTCCATGACCAAAATAATTGATTTTCTACCCTGACAGGTTTAATTAAAATCTAAGTGTTGACTTTGACTCTCATTACTGCAACTTCTTTCATCAGAATTACATTTTTGTGGCACCTCATCTGTCTTGCCAGTTTATCATTCTGCCAGTGTCAGCTGTACTGATGAACTTGGGGATTGGACTCTGGGCCATTCATGCCTATACAAATTCACATTTGCATAAGCAATCATTCCATTATGAAGCAAACAAGATAGCAGGATTATGGGTGGGCAGAAGAAGGATTCCCACCAGGGAAGTTTAACAGCTTAGGCATCATCACAATAACACTGAAGCCTTTTACACAGAGTGTAAACACAAGACGTATGCACAAGGTGAGGCTAAACCAGACTGACATCCTGTTTCACCACCACACCTTAACACTCTGTTTATCTGATGGAAAAGTGGATGACTGACTGCTGTCAGTTATTATATTTGTGCCTTTTTTTGAAACTGTGAATGATAAAATGATGATGATGATTATACAGTAAATGATTGTGTATTTAACTGCAGTGAGCTCAGCATGTTAAAATTATTATTATGTTTATGCTGGTGTCTGCAAATGCATGCGGGACAGTTGGAAGGCATATGTGTTTTCTAAATCTCTGTCAGAAAAATGTTGTCTAACCTGTATCCTTAGGTGGATTATTGCTTAGTAAACCTGATGTCAAATGGTCAGTTTCAAACTATCAGGAAACACATTCCAAAGGTGCAATATGTAAGTTCTGTCACTACATAGCCAATGTTAGCATTAGCAGCTTTACTTGTCTAGAAGATACATTGTGAGTTCAGCATCAAACTTCATTTCTTTACTCACCAAAAGCTGTCTCCAGTGGTGGAAAGAAACACCAGTGTTAAGTTCTGTTTTGCTTCTGTTTCTATTAGCATGCCAGCCATCTAGCCATAGCTCTTCCTGTCTCATAAAACCACTTTGTGATAGTGAGTCACTGTAGAATCCAGTCTGCTCTCAGTCCAACATTATAGGATAAAGAAGTTGTGCTGCTCAGAGGATGTATAGCCTTGTAGAAGATAAAGAAGGTATAGTCTTGTAGATGCAATGAAGTAAATAGCTGTTAATGCTAAAGTTGCCTTTGTAGCATCAGCAAAAACTTATATATTGCACCTTTAAACAAATGTCTAGATTTGTATGAAAGTACAAATGTTAAGTTCTGATGCAATTCTGTGCAATGAGGTCATATTAAAACTGATAAAAGGGTTCCCTAATGTAACTTCTTTGTCCATAAGGTTTCTGTAACACCAGTGTCTGTATGTTTGTGTTATACTGGCAGGTATTAACCTGCTGCAGACTTTGGTACTGTGATGAATAACTGATAATGCTAAACGAATCATCCTCTTTTTATAGCAGAAACATTTGGTGCGTGACTCCAGCACTATCTTCTCATTGGCATATGCAATAAATAAATATTCCTGCGGTCACTTATTTCATCTGAAGTGCAATCAGCAGCTAAAGTAAATGTTTGCTTTGGATCCAAATCATGCACTTGCAGAGAAATACCTGTGGGTACAATACAAACTCTGTATGTCTTAATATTCTTCTTCTGTCCTGTAATTTGAATGATAGACTCAGTAGTGTAAACTGTAGTGGCTGTACCTATGGACACACAGCAGGGGACAGAATGAATGAATGAACCAACACAGCTGTTTGCTGTCCACTCCCAGGTGTGGGACACTGCTACCTGTGGCACAGTGGCAGCTCCTGCATGCAGACAGATGCCTGCTGCACTCCCCGAACATCTGGTGGGCCCCTGAAGGGCCTCGCCGCATGAAATCAAGTCATCCCTGGTTTGTCATTAACAGCTGAACTCAATCAGGCACAATGAAAGATTCATGATGAAGGACAGCTCGATTCTCCTGTGTAGAGTGCTGTAATGGTTAGAGTGCAGCAGACCATTTAACAGGCAGCTGTTGGTCATTTTATTTTGTCTTTTATGTTGTTTGTTAAACAGCATATTTAAATCAGAATTTCATGGGCAACTTCTGCTTTGAATCTGTGCTCATGTTCACAAATTTTTTTCAGGTAAATGGTTACACTAACACAAATACCTCTTTAATTTCACATATTTGCATTCTTTGCTAAATTAATTCAGTTACGGGTAGTCAGCGTTTTTCTTTTTAATGGATTCAAGTTAACTTTTCCACATTTAACGTACTGTTTGTGCAGTGGTAACTGGGCTGTGTGCCTCTAAGGCTGTGGCTCCGTGTGATAGTGTGTCTCTGTCAGTAGGTGGCGCCTCGGAGCGAGGATCAGCTACATCAAGCTCCTCCAAGCGGAGAAATCCATCACTGTAGGACTGGATTCAGTATCTGTTGGTGCCTCTTCTTCTTCTTGTCTATTCCCTCACATAAATGCGGCGATGGTGCATGGACTCAGTCGACGCGTTTTAGTTTTTAATTGCACGCAACACTAATATTTCTTTTTTCTGTGCAGAGAGTTTGAACGGGGAACCACTTTGAAAAAAATATGGACAAAGAGAGAAAATCCTCTCAGCAGTACGGCGCTTTGGAGAAAACGCAAGTGGACGAAGCAACGGAGAAATCAAGTGAGTGTTGAGAAGAATCCAATACACACGTGGTTCTGTTAAAATTTAACACCGTGGATGCTTGGATAGTGTTACAACAACTTCAGTAGACAGAATGAATACTGAGCATCCTGTTGAAGTTCGCTGTCAGTCAGCAGGGCTGTAGACAGAATTTCTAAAATCCTCAAGGGTTAACCTCGACTTTTACCCTACTGGGTAAAATGAAATGTAACCTGGTGGATAATTTCTATTTACAGCATTCTTCAGGAAAATAAGGTCAAATTAATGAATTCTAGTTAAAACAATAAATTATAATTATTCTTATGAATGACTAACCTGACAGTTATTTTCTCAATCAATTAATTCATTGCTTAGCAAGACATTTTCTCAAGTTGTTTTGTCTAAGCAGTCCAAACCCTTCACATGTTCAGACTACTGTCGCATAACACAAAGAGAAGCAAATATAGAGAATATTTGGAATTTTTGATTCTTGAAAAATTATCTAAACAATTAATCAATTATCAATTGTTACCGTTATTATTCTGTTGATCAGTTAACTGATTAAGTGACTTAATCGGTTCAGCTCTAATTCCAATTCAGTCTAGGAAGTCTTTTAGTCACTGCACAGCAGGTCAGCTGAATATACAAGAATCTGTTATTTGTCCAAAGGCAAGAAAACAAAGCAACATATATGGAGAAGAAAGCTTTCAGTAATAAACTGAAAGTAAATCAATAATTGCTTGTTTGTTTTATGTTATTTCTCAGATGTACATATTTTTTCCCAATAATTTTGTGCCATATATGACTAAATATACAGTTGTTTTATCAATTTGATTGTAACATTTTATTTTTGGCGTTCCTCAAGGTTCCGTTCTCTGTTCTCTGTTATTTCTCACCGTACAAGCATGTGTAAAATTTTACACACATTAATTTTGTTACTTTCTACATAGTGCATATACCTCATGACTGACTTAAAGAATGCCTCAAGGCTGTGTATTACTACCACTGTATTCTTTCAAAATAATATGCAGCCATTAGGGAAGTGAAAAGAATACACAGCCAGTGATCAGCACAAACTGTATATCTAAACGAACCTTCTAATTAACAAGTATTGTTAAAGTGTGAAATTAAAAGTCAAGAATAATTTTGACAAAATGCTGGAAGCCTGTGGGAGGGCTTGGAGCAAAATAATGAAAACAAGAGGGAACGAGCTGCAGGCTGTTTTAACATTAAAACACCAAATCACCTGCTGGGAATTTATATGTATGAATGCACGCATGGGGTAATACAGTTTTGGATGAAAAAAGTTGTAGAATCACCAGAAACATGTCTGGGCTTGCGGGGGTTGTGTATTTGTGTAGCCCTGTTATCCCCAGTGGTTCAGTGTATATGATTGTAATGTCTTTTCACACAAGGTCAGGTAATTAAAAGCCAATCCAAGCTCTGCTGGATGACTCATCGCTCCTGGTGAGGAGTAGGAGGCTGGGGGGGGCAGTTCAGTTATTCAGGTGATGCTGGATTGCGTTAAGAAGTACTGGAGGAGAAGTACCCACAGAGCTCTGATCAAATCAGAGCGGGAAGGTGAATTTGATCCAGGGTGGTGTTAATGTTCAGAGCAGAACAAAGATTATTGGAGTTTGACTGTGTCATTCACAATTTCATGTGCTTCTTGTGTTTTCTTCTGGATATTTAGGTATTTCCACATGAAACTAAATTTTCCCTCATTAATTATTGGTTTTGCTATCGCTACATTGCCAACATGAGCATTAACAGCTGTTTACTGATCAGTCTCGAAAACATGTTGCAAATCAGCATCAAATTTTATTTCTTTACTCACCAAGAGCCGTTTCCAGTAGTGGAAAGGCATGGCAATGTTTTGCTTCTAGTTCCATCCTTTCTACTGAAGTTAGCATGCTAACCAGCTAACCTTCAGCTTGGCCAGTCCATCTCATCACTTTCTGACAGCGACTCACTGTAGCATCCAGACTGCCCTGAAGAAGTAGCGCTGCTCAGAGAGCATGGGCTAACCACTTGTACTGTAAACATAATGATTGTTGAAGCTCTTGGCTAGCGACTATCATAACCACCTGCTCCTGGCATGAAACCACATTCAGAGGTAGAGAAAGCTTCCAAATAGTCCCTTAAAGACCAAGTTAGGATATAATGAGTGTAGTGAGTGTAATAAATTCCTCTAATTAAGTATTACTCAAAGTAGAGAGCCCAGGAACTGGATTATTTTAATAGCATGCTCTCATCAAGAAGGTTGTCACAAACACCAGTTGTTTTGTATTTCTTAAAAATGTTAAGAGTTCCTTGTTTCATTTCTTTGATGTACAAGGTAGTTGAGCATAAAGTTTTTGAATCTAAAAAACAAATCATGTTTGTAGAAACTCAGATGGTCAGACCCAAATAAACGTGTTTTGGTCTTGTTTGTCTTTTCAGCTGAAGATGTTGTATCGATGGCTGACTCCACAATTACAGTCGAGGACATTGAAGGAGAGCTGTTCAAAATCGAGCGGATACGAGACATCCTCGTACGGAGAGAGTCAGAGCTCAGATACATGTAAGATCTGCTTCTCCATGATTTCACAACTGCTCTTGTGTAGCACATTTAAATATGTGTCAAACACAGACACAATGAACACTAGTTTTAGTCTAATTGATTTATGGTTCTCCAAAATAGTGTTTTGTTAGAACTAATAATATTTGAGTGGGAGTTTTATTGCATTAGACTCAAGGGGATAATATATGCTTCTCTTCTGTCATGATGTTCCACTGTTTGGTCCTCTGCACCCACACATACAGTAAAGCTCTGCTGTGCAGGGAATCTGAATACACCAAGAAATTGTCAGGAGTCTCTCAGGAGTAGGAGATGATGCACCACAACTGTCAGCTACCAACACTGGGAGCAGTCATGTGCATGATGGCAAAAAGGGTGTGAACAAAACAGCAGTGCTATTTAAGGTCTCACCAGGCTACCAGCACACACACACATCCACCATATTTTTTCAGATCTCAAAAAAGATGCCTTTTTCGCCTTTCTCTCTCATCCTTGCTTTTAATTATTTCACCCTTTTTCTGTTGAGACCTTCCTCATTAGTTTGACACATGAGAATGGAGGTGGGAGAACAGAGACTATAAGAACAGCAATATGATGTGACTATATGATGATTTCTTCTGCTAAGGGATTTTGTTTTTCTTTGCAAGCCTTCGAATTTACCAGTCTGATCAGTGTTGCCGTTCATGATGACACATACCAGTTTCACATCATGTTTGCACACAATTCACTGTCTCTGTTCACCCACATCCAGAGGGTGAAAAGTGGTGCACAGTCTCACTCCTAATAATAGGCTGGCGTCCTTCTCGTCCCCACGGGCCTCCATGTGTTGACATGTATTAAATCAACTGCAACGCAGATAGCAACTTGCGGGGAGGTTTGGTATAACAGGTATATCATGGTGGGATCTGTTGGGTTTCTCTCTGTAAATTTTATAAGATAAAGAGTACGGTCTAGACCTGCTCTATATGTACAGTGCCTCGAGTACTTCTGTTGTGAATTGGCGCTATATAAATAAAATTGACTTGAGCAGAACTGTACTATGTGAAAATAAGTCACTCTTACATTCCTGAGACAGTTGAGGATGAATGTTAAAGGCTATAACCTGACCCTGCTTGTGTTATTAAAGTAATAACTCAACATTTGGGGAAATAGGCTCATTTACTTGCTTGCAGAGAGTTAGATGAGAATATTGACACGACTCATGTTTCTGTATTGCTAATATTAAGCTACAGCCAGCCACCAGTTAGCTTAGCACAAAGACTGGAAAAACTAGTGTGGATCTGTCCAAATCCTACCCACTAGCACCTCTAAAACTCATTAATTAATACATTTATTCTGCTTTGTTTAATCCGTGCAAAAGAAAGTGTAACAGCGTTTGTTTTTTTATCGTTGGCCACATCACAAGTCTGATTGTAATCACTCTTGATTTTCTGGGACTGCATTTAAATTCAGATCACCCCTGCTTTCTGTTGATGCCAGTGGAGAGCCAAAGTGAAACTGGAACTTCTGAGTAAGAAAACGCTCATTCAAAATGCTACTGACATTTATACACTAAGGTGTAAACTGCCAGAAATGCCAGAAACAGTTAAAGTACATCAATAACATTTAAGCTAGCTAGTTAACAATTATTAACTAGCACATAATGGGAACCTGAAAAAGATGCTCCCCAGCTTTGTATTTGATAAATATGACATGGCTATTGTGGGAACTAGTCAAAGGGGTTTTGGCTCTCAGTACAATAGGCCTACACTTGAGGGAACTCAAAGGTTAGGGTTAGGGTTAGGGTTAGGGTTATAATGGATTTATGAAACATTTTAATTTGAAACAGGTCAAATTTGACACAAACACAATAGAAAGGTTAATGTGTGCCAACGGAATATTGAACCTAGGATCCTGAGAGCATAGAACCTTGGAACATAGTAACGTTCCCAAATCACATTGATTATTGTTTATGTGCCAAGAACGAGAAAAAAGTTTTATTGTCTTCACAGGCTTCCATTAATATCAAACCCTCACCCATACAGATAATACAATGGTCTGCCTGATCAGCGATCAGATAAAAGCTACAACAGATAGGTGTGTCACTATGGACAGACCTTGTGGCTATTTGTACTTACTGATGTAGTTATACTTGGGAGGAGTAGAGATTACGTACATGTCTTAGAGAGACAGATGCATTTACACCTTTTCAACATCTGGCTATAATGTGTCTCAGTGGTCAGTCAGTCAGTCCATCTTGTCTTTCTTGGATGCACATTCAGTGTGCAGAAATGAGAATGGTATCAGTCTCTTTCTAAATTTGTGTATTTCCAAAGATCATCTGTTCCCTTAAAAAGAATTGTTTGTTTTCAGCATGTAATATTTGGGTTGGTGTTTAAAAATTATTTTCAAATATTTTTAGCACTAAAATCCTGCTGCAAGTAGCTGATGCAGCCCCATCCTTTGGGCTGACTGCGACATGAGCAGACTCATGCACATACACTCTGAATAAACACATCTGGGTGGCAGCATATGAGTCATCCTGAAATATATACTGCTGAAGTACACTGAAGTGAGACCTATTTTATTAAACCAACAGCTCAGAGTGTGTATTTCTATCACAGTCATTTTCCTCTTTTAACAGCGGCCCACACACACCAACTCAAACAAACACTTGTGTGTCCAGCCCATGATGTTTTGAAAACGGTATCAGAGTCAGGCGGCGAAATGAGATCTGATGCTGTCAGGTGTGATTCGTTCACAGAGGGCAGTGCGGCAGTGTTATTTCAGCTAATAAACTCACAGACCTCACAGCCATCTGAGAACAAATCTGAGTCCAGTGTTTTTCTGTTTGATAAGCTCATACAATTTCACAGTCACACTGTCGTATGCAAAGTTAGGAAGGAAATTAGTTTGCTGCCATAATACAAAATCTGTTCTATGTTTTCAAAGCCCTTTGAAGGCAAAACTAGACATCTCAGTCAATGTGTTCTTAGAGTAAGCTGATTTGGAGGTCTAGTTTAACAATATGTTTTTATAATGGAATGAGCTGATTTCCTGCAAATGTCTAGTCATTTTTTTTTATTTTTATTTTTTTTGGGGGGGGGTATTTTTCCCTGTTTGTTTTCCCCTCAGGATGGATGACATCCAGCTCTGCAAAGAAATCACAAGGCTGAAGAAAGAGCTGCAAAAACTTGTCTCAATTCCAGGTAAATTAAAAAACAGTCACCACCTTTAACCTGCAGACATTTTTTGCTGTATCCCTGGAAAGAGTGCTGTCGTACCGTAGTAATGTCTTCGTCCCACCAGTCTTTAACCTCTGTCACGAGAACTTGGAAAGAATTAAACGCAGCTTCAGAATAAAGTGGCTTTTGGAGAAAGCTTTTCACATCAAGATGACCTCAGCTGTTGTCATCTCAGACATGTATGCAATGCAAATAATAATGCACCTCTCAAGGCTAACACTCCCATTCCTCTGGTCATTAAGTTTAGATGACAGCTCTGATGTGGGAGAAGGTTGCTGTGGCAACTATCAGGATAAGTAGCTAATATATAACAATGAAGAAATGTTTGGTAGCTTATACAACTCTATCAACTGCTTTACATTGTAGGATTTTAGGCCATACTGTAGGGATGGCACTGTCATTTGTCTGTTTGTACACCACTTGCTCCAGACTGAAATATCTCAACAGCAGTTAGATGGATTGCTATAAGATTTTCTTGGTTCCCAGAAGACAAATCCTAATGAATTTCCTGATCCTCTGACATTTCCTCTTTGCACCATGAGGTTCACAATTATGTTTTTTTGTAAAAGGCATGCTGTCTGAAATGAATATTATATTAAATAACTACTGAAAGTATTCATGGCAGATATACGCTGATGATAATTTTAACAGTGATGGTAATCAGTGATGGCTGTATTGTGTTGGCATGTGACTGTTGAACAGACAAAGACAAGTCCAAGGAGGACAGGGAGAGGGAAGAAGATCTACTGCTGCAGCTCAACAAGCTGGTGGAGACCAGAGACTTCCTTGTGGATGATGTGGAGTTTGAAAGGCTGAGGTGCAGTTAATGAATGAAATATTGGAAAATGACTTTGACGTATGCTGTCAGTTTTTCAAATGGATTGTGGATAGCAAACATGTTCTCATTTAAACAAATTCTTCAGATTGGTGAATTCTGTAAAAAAGCTATCTGTAAGTTCTTATTCTTTTGTTACAAAGAATGAACCTTACAGATAGCTTTTAGCATGTTTATCAGTCTGAAGAGTCTCATTGGACCTCATTTGCTCAATATCTCTGACATTTGACAGTCTCCGTTTTCACTGGTGAAAGGGCCTTCCACAATACCTATTGCTAAAAAACATAGATGTATACTCTCTGTTTTGTTTCTCCTTGTTCAGTGCATATTCTCTGTATATTTACACTGAATAACAGTAGTCCATCCATCACTCAGATTATTTGTCTGTGGTGCCAAATTAGCTGTATCCACTGATAAGCAGGCAGTTGTTATTGAGAAGGAATATCTTTGAGTGACATTTTGATTGTTCCCAGCAAGACTGGGATGTGAAATTATTCAATGTGGATGTGAAAATGAAATGAGGAGATGACTGTGTAGGTGCAGTCGTGAAGTCACACCATGCAGATTAAAATCTAAAAAAGCTTGTAGTCTAATTTTCTCAGAAATATAGCTCAGTGACATTTAGCAAGATGGAATAAAATCTCAAAACCCAGTACTAAAGAAATAAAAAAAAGCATATGTTTTCCTCCACAGGGAGAGAGAGGAAGACAGAGAGATGGCAGCTTCCTACAGACCAAATTTCCAAAGGCATTGGCTACAAAAGGTGAGTCTAACTATGAAGCTGTCATGTGCAAGCTTCCAATTAAAAAGAAATCTTGGGTTGCAGTTATCTTTGTTAGCAGCACTTCTCTCCACTCATTGCAATTTTAAATCATAATTCTTAAAGGTGCTATATGTAAGTTTTTTCTATTTTGCTACATAGCCACCATTAGCATTAACAGCCGTCTGCAGCTGTGGAAAGCAATGCCAGTGTTAGCGCTGTTTCTATCACTTGTTTTCTTCTACTGAAGTTAGCATGCTAACCAGTAGCCCCAGCTCATCCGGTCTCATAATACCACTTTGTGATAGTGAGTCACTGTAGTGTCCATTTCGCTCTCAGTCCCACAGTAGCGATGCCCAGGGGGTGTATTCTAACCTCTTGTCTTGTAAATGCAATGATTACTGAAACACCTGTTAATGCTAACATTGGCTATGTAGTGATGGCAAAAACTTATGTATAGCACCTTTAAGATTTCAATCCGTTACTTGTGGTTTTGGTGGTTATTTGTTGTAATAACAAGTACAGTTTTATTTCTACCATGTACTGTGCAGCCAAACAACCATAAGTGAGTTTTAGGCAAGCTGGTTGGTGTATTTTATTGCCTCTGGACAGAGCTGGGTTAGCTGTTTCATCCTCTTTCCAGTCTTTGTGCTAATCCAAGCTAACCAGCTACTGCTGGTTGCCTCATATTTAATGTAGTGACATGAGAGCTGTATCTAAAAGTACAACTTTAGAGTATAACTTTAAGTAAAGATGTATATGATGAGGTTGTGAACATGCTCTGGTGAATTAGAGTTTTCCATCATGTCTTCTCTTCTATCAGGTGCTTTGCAAGATCAAAGAGTGGCATCGAAATCACAGCAGACATCAACGCCATTTATCACTAAAACTGGACTTACATTACTGAAAGACTGCTGTGGCTTTACATGCTCTATCATGTAACACAGTGTCTAGGGGAAAACAGAGGACTCTATCTGCCAAAATGGAGAACTGGTGTATTGTATGTCTGGCCTACTAAGAAAGATTATCTGCATTAATCCTCATATGCTCATATGCATATGATGTAAGGGATGTGTATTATACTGTTTTATGTGCTTTGCTACTGTGAAATACTGTGCTTATATGTCTTGCTGTGCAGAAGCTGACCAGCTTATGGATATACTAACAGTTTCTCTCCAGTTAAGTTAATTAGATATTATTAGTGCTGCTCTGACTAGTGCCAATTATCCATTTATGATGTATTAGACAGTGTAAGTGTAGACATCCCTCAGGAAACAAACTACACTTGCTAATCTCCCTATGCCATTTGCTGTTTTAACTGAGTATTATAATGACATTGTTAGGGCTGTAACTAGTGAGTATTTTAATTACTCATTAATCTGTTCTTTTATTTTTTTAATTTATGTCAATTTTTGATTAATTTATTCATTGTATGGTGTCTAAAATGTTCCCAAAGTTCCTAAGTGCAAAGAGCCATCCTCCAAAAATGAAAATTATTCAGTTTACAATATAAACCAAATAATAGCAGCAAATTGTAACATCTGTGAATCTGGAGAATGTATTTTTTGTTGATGAATGACTTTAACAGCCAGTCAATAATTACAATTATTGTGGTGTAATTGAAATCAATTAATTGGCTAATTTACCACTTGACATCATTATTTCAGCTTTTACATATGGGACATGTAGAGTTACAGTCAGCCCTGATATATGGTTCACTTAACACAAGCCTTAAAAGAGGAGAGATGGAGCATATTGAAGAAACTTAAAATGATAATTTTATGACTAAAGTTAAAAGGCATTGGTCATTGTAAACAGAGTTGAATCAATGTGATCCAGAGTTATGCAGAGGGCTTTTCTTCTGCAAATATCAGTTACTCAGAAGTCCACAACATAAACCAAAGTCTTTGTCTGAGCCAGATATAGTCATTAACCCGTAGAGTCTGTTTATGTAAAAAGTATTTTCACATTTATGTTTGTTTGTTTGTTTGTTTTTAAAACCCACTCCATTGTGTTATGTAGTATTTTGTGTGACTATGACTGTAAACTTGTCATCTTTGAAATGCTGTTATAATAAAGACTTTTAATGTTTTCTGTCATGGTGCTAAGGATTTTTGTTGAAATCATTGGATGTTTAAATTACTCTTCTCTAAATGGGCTGTAGGAGAAATCAGTAGTTTCTGTTAATAATATATATACTGTATATAATCTCAACATATTTAAAGAGAAGGTAAGAAACATTTCAGATAAACTACCTGTTTCTTGCTGTGACCATCTCACTGTGGTATATTGCACTTTACAAAACTGTTTAGTGTGCGTCACTTTTAATTGGGAAGATCTGACTCTTCACTTAACCCTGTTTGCTTCACTCCTGTAGTAAGTCTAAGAGAATATTCTAAATGAACGTCACTATATACATATAAATGACTGTAAAATTATGAACAGTAGTCTAGCAATAAATGGGTTTATTGAATTCATAGCTATGCTCAAATTAATAAACTAGAAAATAATATAATGGTAAGAATCTATCTCTTTAAAATATGCCATTAGCTATTGAGCAAAATAGCTAAGCTACTAAGCTACTCAACTCACCTACAACAACCACTGTGATGTTAGTGTAATGTTAGGCATAATGTGGGCCAATATGACTGTAACAGCAGATGCTTTTTAACATAAAGACTTCATATCTGAACAGTATCCAAAGTAGGTAAATGAAAAATATGAATGGGAGGATATCATAAACAAGGTTTTTGAGTAACAGCTGAAATATTTTTGACAAAAATGGAGAGAAACAGACCTGCTGGAGTTTCTAACCATGCACCATATATATCTAAGGTTTAAACTAACAACTAAACCACAGGGACACACAGTGCAGTTAGTTTTGCAATGGATCTGATCAACTAGATGCTTTTCTTAACCCCACTATCTACACACCCCATGCTTTCTCTCCCACTACTACACATGAACACACACACACATACAATTTAGAGACATCTGTGTAATATGAAAGAAAAGGCTGCTCTGACAAACTGGTGCCATAAATGTGTAGGAGCCAAGACTCTAAGTGCCTGACCCATTCTGAAGAGCAATCCTGCCACATGAGACGTTTGCAGTTGGGTGTTGTTGTAGTTATTGTCCTAATGAAGAAACCAGATGGCTTCAGTTCCACACTGGAGCATATAGGCACCTCAGTGTCATCATTTGAGGTCACTCGGGTCAAGAATAATGTCTTCTGTAGCAATATTCTTCATGTGGGTGAGTGTGGTAGCCAATTTCCGATCCCTAAAGCCTAATGTCTGTGCAGTGTGGACAAAAGCAGCAAGAGATGGCTGTTATTGATTGTAGGATTTTAAACATTCATTATCGCTTTTCAGAGCTGCTGCTGGTCTCCTGCTTTCTCTAACTGAGATGTCCTCCAGGTGTACATACTGTATTTATTGAAAGACTATTGTGTTCAATACAATGAAGGTACCTCATAATAAGCAAACAACCTGTTTCAAAGAGTATCCTGCGGGCATCATATGTGTTACTGCCATGACAACAGGATGAGTGGTATATGTGTGTGGTGGTGATGGTTGAGGCCAATAGTTTTCCCTGTGGTGAGGAGAAAACCAGATGGTATCAGTTCCACATAACTTACCTCAGCTGCCTGCCTTCACCTCTCACACAGAAATGATACACACTGCAGCCACAGCTGAGTCATACAGTGGATTTAAAGAAGCATTGCCTCCAATAGCAAGGCACTGCTTTAAATGGCTCCTGATAAGCATTTTGTCCATAGAATACTCTACTATTTTAGTGTAGTCAGGCCAAATTGTAGAAAGACTGGTGTGCAAGGTTTGTACAAGGCTTTTTTTCCTTTCCTTGTAGCAGACACAAATGCACATTTATGTATGCATACACTCTGTTAGTATTGTCCATACAGGTTTTGCCTGAGCCGCTTCTATCTGCAGTAATGTGGTTTATTTTGCAGCTCCAGTCTTATGGCAGTTGATAAGGGCCGTCACAGCTGGTTGCGGATTAACAGACCTGTGCACAGGCGAGCAGCATTCTCCACTGTGTTTAATTTGCAGGCTGAGAAGACTAATCAGGGGGCTACATACTGTGAATATAGACCAGTTACTGCCAACCCACTGTAATTGGATGGTAGTGAAAAAGCTGCTTGTTCTTGTATGCAGCGTTGGCTGAGACAGTGCCTGGCAAGATATGCTCTGCCAATTAAAGACTTTACTCTTTCTTTTGCTTTTCTCTCTTGCTCTCTCTCTGTCTTTTTTTTTTTTTTTAAATTGTTGTTGTTAAAAAAAACAGATTTAACTTTAACGCATGTAGGGAATGCTGCACCACCCTCCAGCTGTTTATATTTTGTCCCCCTGGAAATTGTCTGTGACATTTACTCCATGGAAAGTAAATGAAAGATCTTTGTTTGTGTACATGTCAGCCACTGAGAGCTGTGTGAAGGAACAAAACCAAAGTGATAAAAGGTTGTGCAGTGTGAAGGGGGAGTTATGGCATAGAAGGGAAATGTGGTGGAGACCAATCTGTGAGGTATTTAAAAGGAAATCTATAGCTAAATACATGAATCGAAATGTTTTATCATGGCTACGGTTGAGTGGATGGTTGGGGTATAAGAGAAGTTGCTCGGGTGTAACATTGAGAAATTCAATCAATACTTCAGGCTGAGTCTGTTTCAGTCAGAGACCAGACATGCTTTTGCCCCTGAAACTCACTGTACATAACATAAACCCAAACCTATTTTACATACTGAAAACATGTAAGAGTGGTACCAGCATCCAGCATGTGTTCCCCGCTATCTCACAGCAAATGACTGCGGTCAAATGTCTGCAGAAGATAGAAAAAGATTTTCTAGACAGTGACCAGCTTCTGAATTTCAAGAAACCTGTTTATGTTCCCAGCTGATGTTTATCAAATTGACAGAAATGATGTGATGTCTGAGACATTTCCTTTCTCTCCTGGTAACACTTTATATAAGGCTACACTTATTCACAATTAACCATTACTTATTAGCATGCATATTGGCTCTTTATTAATCATTGTAAAGCACTTATTAAATTATATAAGAGTTTTCCCTCAATAACCTCCTAATTACTGCTTAGTGATAGTAAGTAAGGAAGTTGTTGTACATGAATTATGATCTTAATATGCTTTGCTCAGTGTGGACCTTATAAGATAGTACTAGCAGTAATTCTCTCTTATTAATGCTTGATAAATATGGTCTATTCTTACACAACAGAAGACAAAACTACAAGTGTTAATAGTGTCCAAATAAGTCTAAATTAAGTCTCTGTAACTCAGAATGTGTTCCCTTTTCTAAAGTGAAGATCTTGATCATCAGTTTCCTGTTTAGTTTCCTGTTTAGTTATGTAGTTTAGTTATGTAGGAAAAGACCATATTTATCAAGTGTTAATAGTTATAGTAGTAATAGTGTTACTACTACCTACATATTAAGATCATAAATTCATGCACAACCACTTCCTTACTTATTATCAGTAAGCAGTAATTAGGAGGTTATTTAGGGAAAACTCTTGGGTGGATTAGTAGCCATAGAATATGATCATGCTTTATAATGACTAATAAATAGTCGATATGCATGCAAATAAGAGCTAGTTAATAGTGACTATGTCTAGCCTAATATAAAGTGTTACCTCTCTCCTTTCATTTATTTTTTTTAAATATGCCTCCCCAAAAGAACAGCAACCAAACACACACACACACACACACACACACACACACACACACACACACACAAACAAGGGAAGAACAAAAAACAAAATATTTCTCCCTCCATAGCAAAAAATGACATTTATTTTATTAATTATTATTTATTTTTTATTTTTTTTTCATCAGAAATGTTAATATGCTTCCATGTCTGCCTTGGCCCAGGTATGAACATTTTAGCAGGTTATGCTAATCTTCTCCACATTAGAAAACTGCTCTTTATTAGTAAAGTTATTACTACTACCGGTGTTACTGTTGTTATTTGTAATTGAAATGTGATTTCTAAATAATGAGTCATACATTTTCATATTGATAAAGATTTTACCAGTATTTTACCGCAATGTTAGTTTAGTATTGCATTTCCTTGCTGTGACCACTGAAGGGCAGTGAACACTCATGATTTTCAATGCAGTTAGGTCAATAGTTATTTTACTAATACCTCCAATGAGAAAAGTTCAAAATAAAACAATAAAGACAGAAAACTGTGTTTGTTTATTATGTCCACAACATCCATAAAGAGTGTTTGTCCTGTTTGATAACGAAATGTGTTAATATTAACATCAGTACTAATATGACAATGAATATCCTTATTACTACCTTGAAAGAATACTAATAATAATCAGTATAGTTATCTGTATTATCTGCACTGAAATTTAACTGTGATTGGTCATTACATGCATTTGTCTTCATACAGTAGCATAGCAACCACTGTGATCAAACAAACTTGTTGGGCACAGTGGTTGCAAGCATGCTGCAGCATTACTGCTAGGTAGTATAGGACATTGTGGACTGTGGGCTCCTCCTTGTTTCTGCAAGATCAAACAATGAACTCTACCAGGTCAGACTTTTCTTGAAGGAAATCTGTGATTAGAAATTGTCTGCATTTCTAGTTCTGTGATCACCCACATAAACCACATATGGTTCTTTATAATGGGCAGAACTGTATCATCTCTGCTGGTGTAAACAGAAGAGTGGGCTGTGTGTCAGCAGTGAGAGTAAAAGCTACAATCTCTGTTGCTTACTGGGCAGTGAGTCACTGTGTCTGAGTCACACACTCACATCATGGCCATGATCAAACACAACTAATATGCCTAGCCTACCCAGTGCCAGTGAGAGTAACATTTCTGTGTGTAAACACTCTGTCATTTCTTGGAAATGCACAAACTCATCCCTGTATTTTGTTCCATTGATAGATAGTGTTGAAGGTTACAATTAATGTGTGACTTTAGTATTCAGAGGTCTTTAGGTTCAGGCAGGAGTGTTTGTTTACTGTAAGTAGAACCACAATAACCTGCCCGGGGCAAAAATGAGCTGCTAGGCCCTTATGAACAGTTTTACAATGCTGGAATATTACCTGACCCCAGGTTTACTCTATGTTAAACATACAAATTACAAATTCATGTTGTAATATGGAACATATTGGCATGATAAGAAATAATTATGGTCTTTTACTTTTACTCACTGAGTTGAATCCCTGACAAAGATGCACTCCTTGAAGGACATATTGTAACCTCTTGTATTGTAAACACAACAATGGCTGAGGCTCTTTGTAAGTGACCTCCACCTGCTCCCCGCAAGAAACCATGTTCAATGGCAGAGAAAACGTTGAACTGTATCTGGTCAGTTGGTGTTGTGCTTTAATGTGGCATATTCCCAAATTAAACTTTCAATTAAATAAGCATAAACCAGTTGACACACAATAAGCTTTTAGGGACCTGGAGTCAGGGGCCCTGGAGACACTTTCCCTTTTTTCCCTGTTGGGAATTGAGCATTGACTGGAGGTCAGCAAAAAGCACTGGGCACAGTGCAAAATCAAACAGTGCACCCATGTGGCAGAAAATCATACAACACAACAAATCTGGAGCTATCAAGGTCATGCACGCAGCATGAATGTGAATAATTTTAACAGATTTTCCTGTCAAGCTTGACACTCGAAATAGCAGTTGAAAAAAACCACCTCAACATAAAGTCTACTTACTCTTTTTGTGGAGCTTGTAACCTTATCACGTGGTCTATATCTAAGGTTCAACTCAGCATTGTAGTGTGATTCAGTCAAGAGCCCCAGAGATAAATACAGTAAGTAGACAATGAGTTGAGATTGTTCTGTTGGTCGAGAACAAACTGCTAAGTGAAATTTTTAAACCAACAAGGATGAGAATGGAAACGCATATGTATCTCAGAATAACTTATGTATACTCTGTGAGCGATGAGTGCAGAAATGAACAACACCTGTGTGGGGCGCAGTCAGTTCCAGCAAGACTGCACCGTCCACATGATGATTGCAGGCTGCTTTCCCTTTAAACCATGACGCAGTTCAACTAGTGCCCCACTTTGTTGTGTGAGCAGCAGCAGCAGCAGCAGCAGCAGTCTGGTCTGCGGGAGCCAGCAGGGCTTGTTGTTACGTACGGCTCGGCCCGGGGACGTCGGTGCTTAGCTGGGCCCTCACCGCTCTCATTATGGAGTTTTTAATGGGGAATCCGTTCAGCACGCCGGTGGGCCAGCGGATCGGTAAGATGTTTTATAACCGTCACATCAGTTACATAGTAATGACCAAACGCTTCAGCCGGGCTCAGTCATCTCTGCTGGAGACGTTACGCCTCCGGCATTCACATATCTGTCGAGGTCCTTTGCCCTTTTTATATTGATGGCTTTTATATGCGCTAATGCCGTTATAACTGCAACACGTTTGAATAATGCATTCAAATTAAATTTATTAAGACAGAAGAGCAACGGCTTACAGTTTGACTGACGCGTCCACTAAACAATGATTTGGCAGAGGCGGGAGTAAGAGGCTCAGATGCTCCAATTGATTGGTTGTTATTGTCCCTGCTGAACCTGCCAATAGCTGGGCGGGACAAAGACTGGCCGACATCCTCCTGACCCAAATTTGATTTATATTTGGCTTAGCCTAATGAATTGCACATGGGCTTTCATTGACTGATGGAAATGGAGAGTTAGTCATTGGGAAAAAGCATGTATAATTAGTGCAGTATCACTCATACAAACTGTACATTTTGACTGAAATACTGAATACTGAACAGCTTTTTCAGATTTTCACTCTGATCCAAAAGAGCTTTGACTTTGCCCAGTATTATTATCATGTCTGTCTGTAGTACACTCAGACAGCTGTAAAAAAAAAAACAACAACAAAAAAAAGCCGCTTACATTTAGACCATTTAGCCATCTCTATGTTTTTCATTTCATGACTTGTTGCCAAATAATGAAACCTGTTAGTCATTTTAAACAATTTAATGATTTAAAATGTTCTTACATGAGACCTTTTTATTGTTATCAACATGGAACATATCATTTGTGTACAATCTGTAAACATGCCTGTTGATGCTCAGGAAGGCAGTGATAACAGAAATGACATGCATAGTCAACTCTATATAGTATCAAAACCATACCATAAAATTTTCTTGCAATTAACCTTAATAAACTTCTTTTTGATTATTTAACTTAACAGATTTAATCTTAACTAAATGTAGTGAACGTTTATTATGCCTGTTCTTGACTAAGCTTGTTTTCTGTGTCAAAGAACAGCTAATTTTCTTATGATTATTATTGTTTTGTTTTATTATCAGAAAATACAGTGTAATGTAATGACTGTGAGGAATCATCTTTGTTGTGTTTATTATTATTTTATAGTTCAGCAGTTTCATATTTGTTGGAAATACCATATTTGTCCTTATTTATGTTTCACAGAGCGAGCGACCGGCTCCAGCCTGCCATCAGAGGACTGGGCTCTCAACATGGAAATCTGTGACATAATCAACAGCTCAGAGGAAGGGTGTGTACGCGTGTGTGTTATCTGTCTGCATCAGGAACAAGCTGATCCTCTGGAGGTTACATGCCTTTGACCTTTGAAAATGTTCTGATTACAGTCCCAGAGATGCAGTCAGAGCCATAAAGAAAAGGATTGTGGGGAATAAGAACTTCAAGGAGGTTATGCTAGCGCTTACTGTGAGTGTTGTTCACAGCGCCCCTCAACATGCTTTGCCACTGTCCTGCTAGCTTTGTTCTTGTTGTAGTCAGGTGTAATCAGAAATCAGATCGTGATTTGATTTGCTGTGTTGTTTTGATATCAGGTCCTGGAAACCTGTGTGAAGAACTGTGGCTACAGGTTTCACATCCTGGTGACAACACGGGATTTTATAGAGGGCGTGCTGGTCCGGTCGATCATCCCGAGGAACAACCCTCCACTAGTCCTGCATGACAGAGTGCTCAGCATCATACAGGTGAGGCATGAGGTGTGGCTTGCATAGAACAAAACATTAGACTGTTGTTGTATTTGGGTTTTGCTGTTGCTGCCTTGCTCAGCTGCTCGGTAATAATTTGTGGTTTTCTCTTGTCAAGGCGTGGGCCGATGCATTCCGTAGCTCGCCCGACCTGACAGGTGTGGTGTCAGTGTACGAAGACCTGCGAAGGAAAGGGCTTGAGTTCCCCATGACAGAACTGGATGGTTACTCACCTGTGCAAGCCCCCAAAAAGGTGCAAATATGACTGGGTGCACTTTGCTTTCCTGCTCATAACTAGATGCTTACCTGTCGCCTTTGGTCATTTTTCTTTTGGGTCATTTCTGTGCTTTTGCCTATCAGACTTTGCCTGGGAATGGGCCTACTGTCACTACTGTGCCTGCTGTGCTCCTTTCTTCCAAACCTCCGCTCATCCCACCTCAGACCTCTGAACTAAAACTGGCCCTAGAGGGAAACAATGCCTTCACTCCCAGCCAGGTGATGCACTGCAAATTGCATTGTATTCCCATTTATCGCAGATGTTGGCTGAAATGCTGTCTCGCACCTCGGGTTAAAATCCTCTTAATGTCTATGATTCATTCTGGCCTTTTACACCAGCACTTGTGAAATCAATATTTGCTTTGCAAGGAGTTACTCTAGCTGTGTTTACTTAGGAAATATTATTGATATTCCAGGTAAAAAAGCTGAAGACAGAGCTAGGAGTGGTGCGCAGCAATCTGACCATGATGTCTGACATGATGAGTCAGCTGGATCCTGTCACGGTAAAACAAGCAGACATGGAGCTGTTGGAGGTAAAAATAAAAAGAAAGAAAGTAAAAAAATATACTTGTGTTTTGTTGCAGTAATGTGAAGTATTCTCTGCCCTTTCTGTTGTAAAAAAATAATCATTTCATCCATTTATGCTGAGTAACGCTGTGTTACCTTTAACTGATCTCGTGTTGTATACATTTTTGTGTTGCATCTGCCCCCTCAAACCCCCGCCCACACATTCTTTGTTTGGTTGTCTCATTAGCAGTTATACACAGTATGTAAGGAAATGCAAGACAGGATAGTGAAGATTGTCCCCAGACTCAGTGAGGAGAAGCTGATTGAAGAGTTACTGGCAACAAATGATGAAATGAACACCGCCTTCACTCGCTACCACAGGTTAACTACATTATTATAATACTACCTTACCATCAACAAAACAAGAGAAATGTATCTCTCTGGTTGATAATGGTTAACTTTGGTTATGCTATTTACAGGTTTGAAAGACGGATAGAAAATGGCCAAAATACAACAAAGAAGGTAAAGAACAAGGCAAAAATAAATGAACTGGTTGTTATCCTGAACAGCTCAACACTCATAATTTTATGAAATGGTTGTTGTGTGGATTTTCAGTTTATTCCATGTTGTTTCTTAGAGCCACACATACGTCAACCTAGCAGACCTGGATGTCACAGCTGAGTCTCAGGAGTCAGGGATTGCATCGGTAACCAGCGACAGTTTGTCTAGTCATTTGGCAAAACTTAGTAAGTACACTGTGTGTTTTAATTATTTATGTGTAGTTACTGATACATGAATTATATAATTGTTGTGTACACGTTGTCATTTGTACATGTAGAGTGTATGTATGCTTCTGCTTATTCTATGCATTGTAAAATTCACCCTCTGTTACCTGTTGCTGTTCTTCTTGCAGGTACAAGTGAATCAGATGACGCATTATCACAGAAATTAAATGTCTCAACTCAACAAAGCCCAAGGTACAGAAAATCTAGCTTTTATGACTTTGATGACATAAACAGTAAATATAGAAGGCAAAGAGTATTTGGCATTAACTATAATTATACAGTTACAAGGGAGGTAGGTATGTAGGTCAACTAATATGAAAAAACTGAAATGATATTATTATATTATAGATTGATTAATCTTACAGAGAAGTCATGTAGCTCTTTCCCGGGGTTAATTCTTATGTATGGCATTTACAGAGATGCTGATCTGACTTATTCCAACAAATTGCTTCTGAAGATATGTGCCAGTATTTCAGTGCATGTGAACCTTAATTATTAGCCTTCATGGCAGCTAACCAATGTACAAACCTCCTGTTTCAGTGAGCAGAGTGAAGTTGGAGTGGACGTCCTAGCTCAAGCTCAGGACACCAGACTACACAACACTGGAACGGTATGCAGATATGTCAAGTTCTTCAGGCTTTACACGGTTTAACAGGTTTAGTCACAAGATTTACTGGCTGACATGATTGATTTTTTTCATATCTGTGACATGACATTTGGGACCAATAGGAAAAATAAGTAGTTAGTGCTTAAACTAAACACTAAGAATTTCTAGCTTTTGAAACGAAAAAACACAGTCACTGCATCATTAGCCTCACATTTTTCACCAACTTGAAGTCAAATTCTGAGGTTATGTGTTCAACAGAGTAACAAACTAGATGTTTGTGGAACTGTGCACAATGCCCCAACTTATGAGGGAGAGGAGAGTTTAGGGGGAAGCACATGTTAGTGAGTTTCAGTCTGGAAATATAACACAATTACCTGGCCCATAAAAGGCTCTTTGGTTTAGTAAATGTGTGTTACTTTGTCTCAGAAATTGTTTTCCATCCTAAATTAACTCTCTGTCTATGCATGAAGGATGACAGCCCAGCCTCCACCCGCAGCTCCTCACCAAAGTTAGATTGGATGATTAAAAGGGGAATGGTGGGTCTGTGTACAAAATGTGTCCTGGTTTTACATAAATTCACCTGTCCACACCCTCTGTCTATTGGTTTTGTTGTAAGGTTGTTATTTACTTTCGCTGTGGTCTGGATTGCTTTTGTTTGGATTACTTTTTGGGTTCAGTGGTTTACGTATTGAGATTCTTAAAAAACAAAAACAATGGTTTGCATGCTTTTGTATGTGGTCATGACCAAAAAAAAAAAAAAAAGAAAAGAAAAAGGGAAAAAAAAACCACTGTGGAGTATATTTTTGTTCCCATACCCACTACAGAGCATGACAGTGTTTGTTTTGGTTTGGACTGTCCTGATATGCTACATTGTTGTCATACCTGTAGTCTTCATTCAATGCTTTGCTCACTGACACGTGGTTGTTCTTTTGTGGGTTTCTTTTTCTTATCCTGATTTTTTAATTTTGTGGTTTGGTGGCTTTCTTACATCTTTCATTTTTTTTTAGTTGTTTGTATATTACTGCACTGACCATCCTGGTGCTCTGCTTCTTTTCTTAGATTCCTATCAACCAGTCCAATGTAATGGATGATATTGAGAACTGGCTAGCGTTGGATGATGAGGTAAATGGCTAGATCCCTAAATTTATTCAAAGAAAAGAAATTATATAATAACTGTTGGTTTGCTTTACTGCATGTTTTTCCTTTTCATTTCTTGATTCACTAAAGGATAAATCTGGTTCAATTCCACACTTAATTCAATAACTTCAGTTCTCCTTGAGCTCTGCACTAGCACACACTCAAACTAAAACAAGGTTCCTCTAGTCGGTAGTACTACTGTGGCTGAGAGACCTCAACACAGTGCAACTCAAGAAAACACATTCAAATAAACAAAATACAAGAACATTGAGTTCGAAAACACATGCACTGCAAATACATACAACACAACCAAACAGACTAATGTGCAGCAAGTAACATAGATGAGAACTTAAGTGTTCTAAGGGACACAAAAGTGATGAACCCAGCTGGGATGTGTATGTTGTTCAAAGCTTTATGATTTTGACTATGACTTTTATGACTTTGAATGTGTCACCTCTAGGAACCATTATGAGCATATTTCACTATCTTCTAACATTTTATAGACTAAATGATTAATAGAGAAAATAACAGCCAGATAAATTGATAATGAAAAAAACTTGTTAGTTGCTGCTGACAACTGGAACTATTTTTTTTCATAAACTTACTTGTGGCATTTTCAAGTACTGCATTTGTATGTTGTTTTGCCAGCTCATACTTAGAGACATAAAATACATTACATAAATGTGTCAAAAATGTCAAGCAATAAATGTCACAATTCAAACTATTCAATATTATCCATGATATACACACAAAGATACTGAAAAGTGGTTTGTGTTCAATTTAATTTATTTTTATCATAGATAAAAAAGTTTTGCAGTTTCTACAAAAGTTTTGCAGTTTTTTTTCTTCTGTTGCCAATGTTAGCACTAACAGCTTTTCATTTACCAGTCTGTTGTGAGTTCAGCATCAAACAACCTTCTTTTACTTACCAAGAGCTGGCCACCTGTCTCATCACTTTCTGATTGTGACTCAATGCAGGGGTATTCTAACCTCTTGAATTGTAAATATAAAATAATGCTACAACCATTCCACCAACCACTCCAATAGCCCTAATGTCAGGTCAGATCAGGTTCTAATTCAGCTTGAAATTAAGCTACATTGAGCTCAATGTCAAGATCATCTGACACAGTCATCTTGATGGCAAAATAACCAGAATTATCCTTTAACTGTATTTGTCTTTTAACAGCACAAGTTGTGTATATGTATATAAAGCAAAATATATCTTCTCTGTGATACAGTACGATGACTTTGAGGACTCAGATGGTGTGACCAGTGAAGGTGAGGGCCCTTACTGTTTACTTCCTTTTTTCAAATGAGCAGCTGTGTCCTTTTACAATTCAGTAATTTTATTTCACATAAAAATACAAATTGTAGCATCTGGGGAGTTGTCTTAGTGTGCTGTCTTTATAATGGCAGTATACACACACAATGCAAACTAGCTTGGGCACTTTTTTGCTATACTTGGGGCTACAGGCTCAATGTGAGAATTTGATCATATTTTGCATTACATAAATTATTTTATGATTTTTCTACCCAATTAGTGCCTCTAACTATTCCTGCACTTCACCAGTAGGTGGAACTAGAGGCTTTAATACTGGGTATCTGGTTCCACATACCATTCTTTTCAGACCTATTCAGCACAGAAACCCAACTTTTGTAATTTCTAAGGATCCACTCCAAATGGCTCCTGCCATATATTTACTTTATGTGTAGCAGAATGAATTATGATAATTCTGGTAAATTGTCAGTTCAGGGTTATTTGACTCTGAACTGACGCTACATCTTCCATGGCACCAACATTCTTTCATACTGTGGTCTGCATTTTTCTTTTCTGTTTCTTCATCCATTCAGTAATGTTCCTTTACATGACTGATTCATAGATGATAAACTGTTATTTCACCTAACCTTACTTGTCTTCCATTGCAGAGTTTGACAGGTTTTTGGCAGAAAGAGCAAAAGCAGCTGAGCGCCTGCCATCACTGAGGGCTTCCTCACAGGATACCGACCACTCCGAGTCTTAAACTACACTGAAACCTGCCAAACTAACAATACTGAAGCTCTTGCACCATCCATGGAGAAATGGAGATTTCTTTTAGATGAATGGTTGAATGGCACATTTGACATATGGGGTACTAGAACCCATATTTGAGGAAGGACTTTGTAACTGTGTATACTGCTACTTACTGTGGAGCAAATGTGTTTTAAAAAATAATATTATTTGATGAAGTACGGAGGTTTTTACTCAACATTGTTATGAGGGTTTGTCCATGTGTGGAATGCAAATATTTGCACATTTTATATGGTTACATTCCTGCTGTTGAAAGAGAGAAAAGATATTGTTACAAAAAAAAAAACATTTTGCAACATAAATTATGTATTATATTGCTGTTATATATATATATATTGTCAAATATGATGATGGGTTACAGAAAACTCTCCCATCAAAGTAGCAGACACTGTAACCTTGTATGTAAGAGAAGCTCAGCTATTACATAAAGGAACAGTTTGATGCTTCACATCATTATTGATGTAGGATGAAAGAAAACTGAATGAGGTTTTTTACATCCAGCTTTCCCTTGTGAAGATGTTTTACTTGAAGTTTAACAGGAAGTCATGACAGACTACTGTCATATATTAAACTAAATCTATTAACTGGAAGTCTGTCTGTTCTTCTTTTAACCTCAAAGAGCAGTGCATTTAGGTTTATTACTGTATAGTCTAATTCATGGATTTACAGGTATGGGACCCAATGTTTTTATTTTTAATTCATGTCTGTTGAGATGATGAGATTTGACTTGTGGGTTCAGTCCTGAACATATCACACCTACTGGCAGAAATCAGCTTGGCTCTCACTTACCAGTAAGTATATACTATTATTGTTACTGATTATACTTCATTGACAACTGATTTCCATTAAGCAGAACAGAAATATTTAAACCTATTATCAATTTATATATGTGATACAAATTCGTGTTTAGCAGTTTTGTCTTATCCTGAATTCTCTATATGAGAAATTAAATCAAAAAATAAATGTTTAGGGGTCACAGAGGGTAAACAGGGACTCTGTGTGTGAGGGGACTGTGTAGTAAGTAATGACCCCCAAGCGCAAGGATTACGTTGTTTTTATTTTTGTTTTTTGTAGTTGTAATACGATGTGTGCTTATAATCTTTACTATAAACAACCGGTCAAATCGTTTTAATGTTGAAAAGAAAATTATCAGGGCGTCAAACATTGTTGCCGTTTATATTAAGCAACACACTCCTACCATAGTGAAACTAAACCAGTTACTCTCTGAAATCTGATTGGACAAAAAAAGCCACCTTCCAAGCCTCCTGCCACCTGATTGGCTCGCCACACATACGCCTACACCGTTACGTGACGCAATCACGCCTCAAGTCTTACACAGCCTTCTCCTGCACGTTTTACAAACAGCCTGGTCCCACCGTCATGTCTCTCGGTAAAGCTGTCCGGAGTTTGGTGAAACCTGTCCGGGGGGTTTTTAGACCCTCGGCCGCGGCGTCGAAGCGGACTTACGCTGCTGTCGCTGAAGCCAGAGCGGTGCTGGAGAACGAGCTCAACACTATCCGAGCCGCGGGGACGTGGAAGGCGGAGAGAATCATCACGTCCAAGCAGGGTCCTCAAATAAACGTGGACGGCAGTCGTGGCAGTAAGTGATAGTAGTTTATGGTAACAGCGGCTCATTTGAGTAATTATGTGAGCAGTGAGACCTTGTCAGTAAACGCACCATACTTAAAGTAACTAAAAATGTCGCTGATTCGCATTTGGCGCCCTGTCATGATGTTATCTTGCTGTTGGACTTGACTACAGTTAACTTAGGATATTGTACGTTACTTGAGGACACAAGCCTCCTAATGTCTTGCTATACACCACTGAGTTGCCTCACAGACAGGACTAACAGGAACTTCAACAGACAACTTTTCAGATACATCAAATCCAAGTTAATCTCAAATAACAGTTCGGCAAAGGAGGGTCTTTAAAATGGCTTACAATAACATCAATTGTCAGCACTCATAAACTTGGTTATCATAGTAGTAGGAAGAGGAAACTGTATGTGCCCACCATTGCAGACAGAGGAGTTGCTAGTCTCTGTGCTGTTTGCTGTTCTGTCAGCAAAGCAGCCAGTCAGTGTTTACACTTCAGGATGAACCTTTGCCAGGGATTGACTCTGCTTTTTTATGAATAGCCCTTTGCCTTTAAAGCCATGACCCCTCATGTGTGAAACTGACTCTGCTCAATTCACTGGGATGGCAATGCCAAAGTCTCATGCATTGTTTTTTTCTGTCACTCTTTGTTCTCATATGTTAGCTTGATTTTTGTCACCTGTTTTTTGTCAAAAATACAGACCAACTTTCTATTGTAGGCTTTGAGTTACTCAGATAGGTTATTGTCTTACTGAATTCAGTTGGAAAGTGTTCACCATGGATAACAGGCTCAGACAATGAAAATAACCCTCCCTGTCTCTTTCTTTCTCAGCCATATTGAATTTCTGTGCTAACAACTACCTTGGACTGTCCAGTCATCCAGAGGTAGTGCAGGCAGGGATTGATGCTCTTAAGTCCTATGGTGCTGGTTTGAGCTCTGTCAGATTCATCTGTGGGACACAGGTATTATGGCTAAAACTCTTAAACAGCACTTACACAGATGCTAGATAACACATAGCTCTATAACAGCTACATTCAAAGAGGTACTGAGTATGCTTTGTAATTTATAGGATCTCCACAAAAATCTGGAGCAGAAGCTTGCAGAGTTTCACGAGAGGGAGGACTGTATCCTCTATGCTAGCTGTTTTGATGCCAATGCTGGGCTGTTTGAGGTATGTCATGCTTTACACTCTGTCTCCAGCAGACTGGGACAAGATCAGAAAGATTTCACCTATCATCCTCAGTAAATTCAAATGACTCTTACACCAGGTTCTGTTGGGCCCAGATGACGCAGTGCTGTCTGATGAGCTAAACCATGCCTCCATCATCGATGGGATCCGTCTTTGTCGAGCAAAGAGGCTGCGCTACAAACACATGAACCTCAGTGATCTGGAGACTAAGCTCAAAGAGTCACAGGTTTGTGGATCTCTTCCTGTGCTGCAGGAAACCCATTGTTTCAAAAAAAATAGAATGATTTTCTAGACTTAAATCAGCCCCTGTTGGCGTTGTAAACTCTGTGCAAGAATGGAAAGCTTGGTGTACCAATGTTATCTAAGGCAGAAGGGGCTTAGCCAACAGTCCATTGTATTTGCATGCAAGACCTGTTGATAAGGCAATGATGGATACTCATTACAACTTTCCTCATTTGAGACACATACATGATATCATGGGTTTATTCAGAAGAGTTCACACAGGCTAGTTTCATATCATATTCATTGTGCATTAAAGGTGCTATATGTATATTTTTGATATCACTACATAGCCAATGTTAACATTAACAGCTGTTCACTCACCAGTTTAAAAAAATGTTGCTAGTTCAGCATCAAGCTTCATTCCTTTACTCACCAAGAGCTGTTTCCAGAGGTGGAAAGCAACACCAGTGTTAACTCTTGTCTTGCTTTGTCTTTATTTCTTTGACTTCTCCAATTGAAAGTAGCATGCTAACCAGCTAGCCCCGTCCTGACCCGTGTTGTAATACCGGGTTGTGAGTCCAACATGAGAGGATGAGGAAGTAGCACTGCCCAGAGGGTGTACTTTAACCTCTTGACTTGTAAATGTAACAATGGCTGAAGCTCTTAAACACCTGTTAATGCTAACGTTGGCTATGTAGCGATAGCAAAAACCTATAAAAAAACATATAACACCCTTAAACCCATATTACTGGTGTGACAGGGTCATGTCAGGGTTACAGTATAAATGAGACTGTAAGAGGACCAGTGTTTGCTTCACTGTTCATCAGGACTGTGTTTTGTCGTCCCCAGTCGTCTCGTATGCGCTTGATAGTGACAGATGGAGTCTTCTCCATGGATGGAGACGTAGCTCCCTTACAAGGAATCTGTGACCTGGCTGAACAGTATGGAGCCATGGTGTTCATAGATGAATGCCACGCCACTGGCTTTCTGGGTGCCCGGGGCAGGTGAGTAAGATGCTGATTTACACAAAATGCATAGAATATACAGTATGTTTTTATGTATGAATTGGTGTTTTATTTTTGGTGGACCAGTAGAGGAATGTGAAAACTATAGCCCTCTGTGCTTTAGTTGGTGATTATTACATCTATCTTGTTGATTTCAACATTAGATGTGGTCAGAGTCAAGAAAATTAATTTCCAACTTTATACACAGAGGCTTTAATAAAGTCAAGCTTCATGTCGTATGATCATTAATAGGACATGGACTAACAGTACTACTCCCTGTGATTCACAGAGGAACAGATGAACTCCTGGGAGTGATGGACAGAGTTCACATTGTAAACTCCACCCTAGGGAAAGCACTGGGAGGAGCAGCCGGTAAGTCAACCAAAGCATCTGGCATATTAATTATCATATATATATATATATATATATATATATATATTATATAGAGAAAATGTTAGAAGACTATTTACCCATTAGCAGCCACAAAGCAACATTGTCATTCATTTGGAGTTGTGTTTCTGGTCACCTGGTGAATGTAAGTCCAGTATTCACTCTCGTTTTAGCTTTATTTTGTTGTCCAACCCCTAAGAAAAACATTTAGGTCTGTATCTTGTTAGGTGCTCAGCTTTGTTCATCAGCTAATCAAAATCAAAATGCAAATAAATCAGTCTTTCTCTGTATTATCATTTTTTTCAGGTGGTTACACAGTTGGCCCCAAGCCTCTCATTGACCTTCTGAGGCAGCGTTCACGGCCGTATCTGTTCTCTAACTCCCTCCCTCCTCCTGTGGTGGGCTGTGCCACTCGGGCTGTGGAGCTGCTGCTCGCGTCCAATGAGATTGCACAGAGCATGACAGCCAAAACAATGAGGTGCGTTTGTTCTAAAGGGTGGGGGGGGGGCTATCTGCTTTTGTGTTTGTCAAAGACGCCCACTAGTAGCTTATCACTGTTGTAACAGGTCAGGGTTTTTTTAAAGCTGGCTTGATGTTTTTTTTGAAAGTCAGTGTTTTTGTTATTGAAAACCTTTGGAACGTCATCAGAAATAGGTTGTGGCCAGGGAGCCCTGATGGCCAAATGGTTAGGGTGTGTACCACATGGGCCTCAGTGCCTTGAGCAGCTGGACCCCAGTTAGACCCCCGATCCGGTCGGACCTTTGCTGCATGTCATTCCCCTACTCTCTGTCCCTGTTTCCTGAAATAGGTTGTGGCCAAGTCTAAGAGCAGGATTCTTTCTTTCTTTCTTTTTCTTTTAGAAACTCCTTAATCTTGTTCCAATATTTGTATTGGCAGCACAGGTGTTCTACATGTAAACAGAGAATAAATGCATTTTCTATCACCTTATTCCTTAACCTTACTCAGTTAACACCCACATACGGCCTTCAGGCCACATTATGAACCTATGAACTACTCACTGAGCAAAACATACATTGTACATAATCTTTTCAGAATTATTATTGAAAGTAGAATTTACAGATGCCTCATATGAAAGGATTCTGTAGGCGTTTGTAGATACATTCATGACAAGGCACAGGCAAACATGGTATGGCAGCGATCCAAAAACAGTGTACAAGTGTAATTTGAACACAGCTGAACATGAAATAAGGTTCCTCTTCATTTATTTTTTAAGGATTAGGAGCATCCTCATATCACTGAAGGAAATGTTTAGGATTCGTGCGAGTAATTTCTCCCTAAGGTCTAAATTACATGCAGCTAGATTTCTGCTATTTTGTGAATCCAGATTAAACTGTTAACTGTCTGTGATGGTGACTGTAATATTTTCCTCTATGCTGTACATGCAGATTCAGGAACAAGATGACACAGGCCGGTTTCACCATTGCAGGCTCAGCTCACCCTATCTGTCCTGTGATGCTCGGCGACGCACGGCTAGCCTCTCTGATGGCAGATGACATGCTGAAGCTAGGTGAGACAGCAGTGGAAATCTGACGGCGTGGGCCGAAAACAGCTCATTTGCACAGTCCTTTCATGCAGCTGAACTACACTGCACTGGCTCCATTAACACGTCTCTTGCCTCCACAGGAGTGTACGTGATTGGATTCTCTTACCCAGTCGTACCAAAGGGCAAAGCCAGAATCCGCGTTCAGATTTCAGCAGCGCACACAGACGAGGACATCGACCACTGTGTTGACGCTTTCATCCAGACGGGCAGAAAGCATGGAGTCGTCTCCTGAGCAGGACAAATGAACGAGAATCAACAGGATCACTAAAGAACCTTGAACCGCTTGCCCTTGCATATCATGCTGCCTGTTACTCAAGACCTATGAATGATTTTGGTGGATATATTAGTTACATTTTGTAGGTCAGCGGAGGTTAATGTTATTTTTGTGTTTACCTTAGATGAATAAAGCACTTTTGCTAACATGTAGGTGTGTGTACTTTTGAAAGAAAGGGCTGTTAATTACATATTTCTCACACTCATTTTATCAAGTCCATGTATCTGTTGACAATAGATGAGTTTTAGGCTAGCCATTCATCAGACAGAGCACAGTTTTAAAAACTGTGAAATCTAGTTTTGTCAGCATTAGCATTTATCAGCACTTATGCTTAGTGAGGGATTTTGTTGAGTGAAAGAAAATGTGAACATTTGAACATTTATGTACGGGCTTATGGGATTTAATAATGTTTGAGCACCCAAAAGTTATATTCTATGTCTCAACTTATCTCCTCAGAGGGAGAGCTGCTTTGCCTTTTTCCTTGAGCAATGCAACAGCAGATCTGCAAAGTCTGGATTTAAAAAAGGAAATTATTAAAGTTCCCCTCTGCTCAAGAATGTATCTTGCTTTTTGTTGTGTCATTTGGAATATTTGATCCTCAAGGAAAGTTTCTCTGTCCTGATCTTACATCTGAGCTTATGTTTATGGAAATTTTAAACCTCCAGCTCACATGTATTGTTGATACTATTTTCAGTGAAGTTGGAGACATCTTCTGTTCAGTGGGTAAACTTTTGAATGAACAATATTCACATACTGATAGAATCTGGATTTTTGAGAGAAAGATTTGGGAGAGAAAGAGGAGATATAATTTTAAAACTTTTAACAGGTTTATTAAACCAGAGAATTATATCAGTCATATTTTACTATTCCAAGCAGAGTATTTTTGTGTCTGTAAACATGCCTGGATAGGATCTTTAAACTTTATTTTGTTGGTCTTTAAATGGCATTGGTGTCACAGGAAACCTTGGTAATTTATGAATGAATATTGTTTGACTGTCACTGAACAGCTGTAGCTTCAGTTAACACCCTCTCATATAAGAGCAAATTCGTTCTGTAGAATAATCTAAAACTCACCTGGTTGATAGTTACCTTGCTGAAACTATACCTGTTGTTACACATTGTTTAGAAAGAGAGCTGCCTTTAAAAACTGTGTGAACACTCGTACAGGATGTTTAAATGTGTTTTTGTTCTGCTATAACTGCAGTTTGCGCTCTAATATTTTCTTCATGCTTCTTTGTGGCACATTGTTGCTGATACTCCTCAGACTTCCCGCCCCCCCTCCTACTGTTGTCTTTTTCGCGCCATCAGTGCTCACAAGCCCCACCTTCTCCCGAAGACACGCCCCCGCTGAACCTTTTCATCCAATAGCAACGGGCGCACTCTACTTACAGCCAATCAGAGGACGGGAAAGGGGCGTTGCGAGAAGCGGCTCGCGGGAAACGGACGGGAAGGAGTTCAGTTTTTGCCGCGGAACAGTCTCTCAGAGCAGCATTGTCTCCGGCAGTTTACGTTCATCGAGTTATTAATTAAGAAAAAATAGTTTTCAAACTCCACTTTTCCTTTGCACCGTTTTGTTGACCGACCTGCTTCAGGATGTCTGGCTTTGACGACCCGGGAGTGTACTACAGTGATAGCTTCGGAGGTGGAGATGGACCCGGAATGGATGAAGGTGGACAGAAGAGGATCCAGATCAAGAAACGGTTCCGCGAGTTCCTCCGGCAGTTTAGAGTGGGGACCGACCGCACCGGCTTCACATATAAATACAGGTGATCTAAACCTCCACAACAACATGCTCAGTAGGGGCTGCGTGAAAGTTGTTAGGGTGGTGAGGGGGAGCAAATCTTATATGCTGTGTAAAGATAAAGAAATATGGGTATAATAACTAACTGCCAGTGGGTAAACTCCATGAAGCATGCTCCAGTATTAAAGGGATGTTCCACTAATTTGACAAGTGAAGTTCAGTTTATTCACCAGCAGGGGTACTACTCAGCCTTTAAAAACAGTTCTACCATGCCTTGTGTGGACCACGAGGAGCTCTATAAAGAAATAACTCTGATGATGTCATCAGGGTCATCTCAAAGTAGGCTTTTGACAGCAAGTACAAATGGGGGTTTGAAATAAGTGGGCATTAAGGAGGCAGTGGGGTGTAGGGAAACATGCCACTGAACTGCATTGTGGGAACTGTGGGGTCCATCATTTCTGGAGCTTGAGCCACACGAGAGAGTAAAAGAATGAAAATCTCAGCTGATTCTTCTATGTTGACAGGAGCTTTTGTAATCTGTCTTTTGTGAATCTCCCAAGTGCAACAGTTAAACTGATGTTTACTTAATAACTGGCTAGCCTGACATTATACTGCTCTGAGTCATAAATGGCTAAATCTTTGTTACCATTGGCAATTTTGTTTGATTTACTGTATAAGGTGGCTTGTTTTAATGCTAATATTATATTATACCAATGGTTCTTCATTGCTGTTCTTCATTCTTCATTTTTTTTCCTGTTCTGTTTTTTAAATTAGAGATGAGCTGAAGAGACACTACACCCTGGGGGAGTACTGGGTGGAGGTGGAGATGGAGGACCTCGCCAGCTTTGACGAGGATCTGTCGGACTGCCTCTACAAGCTGCCTACTGAGAACCTGCCACTGGTGGGTCTACTGCTAAAATACAGACTGTCTCTTTTCTTATCTTCAACCTCAAGTTTCACACAACTGTTTATTTTCTCGATAGCCCTCCTCTTACAGTTTGGTCTAATTTACAGCTGGAGGAAGCTGCAAAGGAGGTAGCTGATGAGGTGACCCGTCCCCGGCCTGTAGGGGAGGAGACGGTGCAGGATGTCCAGGTCATGCTGAAGAGTGATGCCCATCATGCATCTATTCGCAACCTCAAGGTACCTACACACCTCTTTGTCTCTCATACTCTTCTAGTTATCAACAACAGTCCATTTTTTTTGATCATTTCTCTCCCCTGCAGTCTGAGCAGGTGTCCCGTTTGGTGAAGGTACATGGCATCATCATATCAGCCACAGCGGTGAAGGCAAAGGCCACCAAGGTGTGCCTGCAGTGTCGTGGCTGCCGCTCCGTCATCAACAACATCCCTCTGCCTCCGGGCCTGCAGGGTTACGCTCTGCCACGCAAGTGCAACACGTGAGTTTCACTGTCGGGAATGTTCTGTTAAAATGACTTCTCACCATGACCTCTTCAGGCAGGATTAACTCAAACAAATTCTCTTTTCTCAGTGAGAACGCTGGCAGGGTCAAGTGTCCCGTGGACCCCTACTTCATCATCCCAGACCGCTGTGTGTGTGTTGACTTCCAGACTCTCCGCCTGCAGGAATCTCCAGATGCTGTTCCTCATGGAGAGATGCCCCGTCACCTGCAGCTCTACTGTGATAGGTGAGGAGCACGTTCTCAAAGAAGCATATTTAATCCAGGATGGTGATTTCTGCTGCTGTGCTCCTACACAATGAAAAATGTGAGTGATTACAGTCTTCTTTTCATCCCCTCTTTGTCCTTCTCTCTCAGGTACCTGTGTGACCGTGTTGTCCCAGGCAACAGGGTGACCATCATGGGTATCTACTCCATCAAGAAAATGGCTGCCGTGAAGGCAAAGGGCAAAGAGAAAGGTGTGGGTGTGGGCATTCGTGCGTCCTACCTGCGAGTGGTTGGCATCCAGGTGGACACAGAAGGAGCAGGTCAGGATGAATTTCTGCAGTAGAACTAATGTATCTGTGTGATGCATGGTATTCTAGCATGTAGTAGGGCCCCAGTCAGACGTGTTGTTTCTTTGTCTCTTGCAGGTCGTGGTGCTACAGGATCAGTTTCTCCACAGGAGGAGGAGGAACTGAGAGCACTGGCTGCTAGTCCTAATGTTTACAACTCTCTGGCGCACTCCGTCGCTCCTTCCATCTACGGCAGCGACGACCTGAAAAAGGCCATCACCTGTCTGTTGTTTGGAGGTTCAAGGAAAAGGTAGAGCTGCAGAATAAAGGAGAGAAAGCAACACTAAATCATCACAGTTCACTGTAAGCTCATCTCCTTCAGCTGTAGTAATGCTCTTGTTTCCTTCCCTCAGGCTGCCTGACGGTCTCACTCGTAGGGGTGACATCAACCTGTTGATGTTGGGAGATCCTGGTACAGCCAAGTCTCAGCTGCTCAAATTTGTGGAGAGATGCTCACCTATTGGGGTAATTATGTTCTCTTGTACTGATGCAGCTTTACTTAATGGCAAAGTTTTTATTTGGTGCTGTATCTGTGCCAGGTCCACTGATACTGAGTCTTGATTCTTTGTCTTCAGGTTTATACCTCAGGTAAGGGCAGCAGTGCAGCTGGTCTGACTGCCTCTGTGCTGAGGGACCCTAACACTCGTGGGTTCATCATGGAGGGGGGAGCCATGGTGCTGGCTGACGGTGGAGTTGTATGCATTGATGAGTTTGACAAGGTAAAAATATTTTGAGTAGAGAGAGATGTGTATCTATTTTCATTTGTGCCTCAGGATTAAAGACAGACCTCTGCTTGTGTTGTTCAGATGAGAGAAGATGACAGAGTCGCTATCCATGAGGCCATGGAGCAGCAGACTATCTCCATCGCTAAGGTATTACCCAGTTGTGTATTTAAAAAAAAAAACAAAACACACACACACAATATCCTTACTGTGCTGAGGAGACTAACTAACGTGTTGACTCCTCCCAGGCTGGCATCACCACCACCCTGAACTCTCGCTGCTCAGTGCTGGCTGCAGCTAACTCTGTGTTTGGCCGCTGGGACGACACGAAGGGCGAGGACAACATCGACTTCATGCCCACCATCTTGTCCCGTTTCGACATGATCTTCATCATCAAAGACCAGCACGACCAGCAGAGAGACATGGTGAGGAGGCTGGAAGGTTTTTCGCTTTCAAACCCTCAGATCAACAGAAACATTATCGAGTGTAATGTTTAATATTTGACCGTTTGCAGACTCTGGCTCGTCACGTGATGAACGTTCACCTGAGCGCTCAGACACAGACCGAGGGTGTTGAGGGCGAGATCCCACTGGCGTCCTTTAAGAAATACATTGCCTATGCCAGAGCGTGAGTATATCTGAATTTTTTTATTGCTGACAACACAGAGCTTCGTCCATGATCAAATCAAGTCTGTGCACTATCATGCATTCATTGTTACAATTTGGTGTGAATATTCTGTTACAGTAAATGTGGCCCTCGGCTCTCTGCGGCGGCTGCTGAGAAGCTGAAAAACAGATACGTGGTGATGAGGAGTGGAGCGAGGGAGCATGAAAGAGAGACCGACAAAAGACCCTCCATCCCCATCACTGTCAGGTATTGTTTCATGCCATCTTTTATGTCTGCACATCATCGGTGGACATGTGTTTTTACTCCTTCTTTGATACTTGGATGTTTTAAAATAAAACTCTGTCATGTTTCTGGTTCTTCAGGCAGCTGGAGGCGGTTGTGCGTATCGCTGAGTCCCTGGCTAAGATGAAGCTGCAGGCCGTAGCTGGAGAGGAAGAGGTCGACGAGGCCCTCAGACTCTTCCAGGTTTCCACACTGGACGCTGCGCTGTCTGGCAGTCTTTCAGGTGTGTGTGTGTGTTTGAAATGTTGCGTGGATCCATTAGTTTCGAGCTGATGGAGTGGGTTCTTCACCTGGGACATGAAGAGACAAATGTTGGGAACCCGCTGCCCTACCTGCTGTACTGACTACTTAGACTCATATAAGCCTATCTTATATGAGGACACAGTAGTTTTATCCTCTTAATGTTTCTCCAACCACCATTTTGTGTCTAGGTGTGGAAGGCTTCACCACTCAGGAGGACCAGGAAATGATCTCGCGCATCGAGAAGCAGCTGAAGAGACGATTTGCTATTGGCTCCCAGGTGTCTGAGCACAGCATCGTCCAAGACTTTACCAAACAGGTCAGTCTGAAAGAATCAGAATGGTGTCAAAGGACACATAAAGTACATGAAAACACATGAACGCTACATTAAGCTGTTTGGATTTCTTCCTAGTGGTAAAATAATTTTGGTAGATATTGGGACCAGTGGACACGGGATTGTCTGATTGGTTTAACTCTAAAATACTGCTGAGTCATCACTATAACTGTCGCTAGGAAAACACCTAATTGTCTGAGCTGCTCATCCCTATTGTGCACCTGCACGCTGGTACAGTAGTGTCTTTGTCTCTACAATCCCTAAAAAACTGTGAAAGATAACAGATTTGCTTCCTCTGATCGTTTCTCTGCGCCACTCTGAGCATGCTCATGATTACATGTAAAATTACTGTCTTAACTAAAGGTAATGTGCTTTATTGAATACATATTGAATCAAGTACTGATTACATGTCCTTCTCTTCCCCTTTACAGAAGTATCCAGAGCACGCCATCTACAAAGTCCTGCACCTGATGTTGAGGAGGGGGGAGCTTCAGCACCGCATGCAGAGGAAAGTGCTCTACAGAGTCAAGTAGAGCAAACTGCTGCTCCAGCACGTATCCATACTGATGTTAGTGTAAATAGTTTTGCTCTGCCCCATTTGTGCTACTCTGTATTTACCAGTTATTTCTGATCTCAGCCATGGTGAAAGCTTGGGACTGATTCAGTTGGATCTGGATTCATGACAGCAGCTGTCTGATTACATGTATCAGACTATAAAATGATGAAATGTTTTGGATAGCACTGTTTAGCTGTTAATGATGTGTCAATATAAAGATGTTATTAAGTGTCTGCATACTCTGTAAAAATAAAACAGAATTAAAGTATTTGAAATTATGTTAATTTTCAGTTTATTTTTTCACTTCAACCATGAAAAGAGAAGCAACAGACAATTTTCACAGTGTGTGATAGTTTTTAATAAAGGACATACAATCGACAAGTTGTGAAAATCACCATTTCAGCTGTTTTATTGTACAGAACTCAGACACAAATTTCATTCTTGATTTCCTTTGTTGCATGAAGTGATTAGTAAAGTGCTGTGTGTGCGTATCAGTTACATGTGCTGGTGAAATTTACAAGGCGTACATTCCCATTCCGATTGTGGCCAGTGCGACACACAGTCCCACGGTGAACTGCATGATGTGTGAAGACGGGAGCGTGGCAGTGGGGAAGCTGCCATTCGATTGGTCCCCTGTTGCTATTGTGACACTCAGCATTTTCTGCAAGTCATCAAAAACCTGGGAAAACAAGTTAGAGAAATGGTCAGTGGTACTGTGCTTAATTCACAGATTCACTTCCTCTTCTTGAATGGTTTATTCTTGGTAACATTATTAAGTGACAACACATTGCCTGTCTCTGCAGTGAATCTAAATCTGCTCTGTAATCCCTCTTTTCTCACCTGGATGTTGAACTCGAAGGCTGACACCGCCTCCTCCAGCATCTCCGCCCTCCCCTTCTCTGTCAGCTCGATGCTGTTCATCCGGCTCCTGTACAGCTGCTTGAAGCGGTTCGGGCTGGTCACTCCGGGGAAGGAGAAAAACGAAAGCCCCTCTTTGTTGCTCAGCCCGAGAGACTTCTGGGTAATTTTCCCCAACACCTGACCTCCTGATAGGTCACCGAGATACCGAGTGTAGGCGTGGGCCACCAGCAGCGCTGGGTTCTCCCTACCAATCTGTAAAATAAGGACATTATCAGCTTTTTGTTTTGTTTTAACAGGCCACGACATCATTTCACAGCATTTCACTCACCTGTCGTAGCCTCTGTTCATATCTGTGTGTGGCTGCAGGAACAATCACCTTCTTCCTCCAGTCTGAGCCGAAAAAATGCTCCAGATCTCTTTCAAGAGATTCCACACGGGCAAGCTCCTGAGGGAAGTAAATCGGTGCAACAGCTGGATGGGAAGAATTTCTGTCCAGCTCCTCTTCTAGTGCCTTGTAGATCTCATACAGGGAGCACAGCAGCACCTGACAGACACATACAAGTCAGTTTCCACTTTTCAGTACAATGTAAACATGAATAGAACATTTAGCCCACAAATGTGTAAAATGAGTAGAGCTTACCTTGTACTGTGGCAGGGTGATCTGTCCCTTCTGGTAACTCAGCATCAGTTGGGTATTTTCAGCTCTCACATGGTTGTCTTTAGTGGCTGCTTTAATCTGCTCTGATAAATCACTGAGGGAAACAGACAGGACACAGAAGAAACTTTTAGAGCATGAAATCACATCCTGAAAACACACTATTAGCTGCTTTAAAACCAAACAGGTCTGAGTTGTTAACATGTTTTAAAAACATATCAGTCAGTTTTCTTACCTGCCGACTTCCCCTGTGTCGTTTTTCCTCGCACTCTTCATGTTCTCCATCTGCACAGTCTGTAATGAATGGTGGATTTGGTTTAGTTAAACACATTTAATAGAAATGAAATAGTACAAAACAGTATATATAACATGTTTTACTTACCTAAGATAGATTTCTTTTCGCTGGTTGAAGGGCGTCTGCAGTTGTCACTTCCTCAGAGTGAGCTGTCGAATGTGGCCTCTCAGCTCTGTCCTGCCTCTTTTATACATTTATGATGCTGAGGCTGCTGAGTCAAAGGGGAAGTGTGAGTGCTGACTCACAGTACTCAGGCTGCTGAGGTTTAACATGACAAAGCAATGTAGGTGGAAGGAATAGAAAACATGATAAGGCAGAAATCAAAAGCCAGTTACAGCAAGGTCATGTATTCACTCTGAGAAAAGAAATGTAGAGTGGAAATATAATAAGTACATTAACTCAAGTACTGTGCTTTTAAGTTTGATTTTCATATTTTACTACACTTCCACTACACTACAACTAAGTGTAGTTTTTTTTTAGTCTAATACTTCTAGTCAACACCTTTCTTACCTCCGATGAGCTTATAAAATATGATGTCCTGCCACATTATTAAGAATCTCAGTAGTATATAAAGTACCTAAAGTTCTCTAAAACTAGTCAACTGTGGTAATAAAACATTCTGAAAGGAGCCGTTCTGTATGTTGATACTTTAAGAATAATACTTCTGGACTTTTACTTTGGTAACTTTCTGAACTCAGCACTTGTAATGGAGTAATTTTACAGTGTGGTATTTCTACTTTTATTTAAGAAGAGGAGCTGAATACTTCTCCTACTAGACTATATGAGAATACTAGTGCAAAGAGATACACCAAATACAAGTAAAGTGGTTGCAAATTGTTATGAAAAAACATCAATATAAAATGCCCCAAAAGATTAAACTCATACATGTTAGAACAGCCCCCTTCATATTTTGTTGAATTGATTTATTTGTACATGTGCAGAGCTGGAATAGTTATATAGTATTTATTTTGTTAAAGTGTCAGCTGAAGTGTACTTTAGGCATCCTGACAACAGTTTTAATAAGAATACATTATCAACCAACCCCTCTTCATTTCACTCTCAAAGTGACAAGCATCTGTCTTGAGGTGACACAGGTAGAAAGCAAAGAGAAAGGGAGCTATAATGTTATTAAAAGAAAAGTAAAGTAAGCAGTATAAGTGGAAAAAAAAAACTACAGAAAGGTATATCAATGTTGTCATGTTATGAATGTTACAATTTACAAGCTTTGAAATATAGACTATATGTACCCATATAAATATGACAATAACAAAAATACATTTTTAATACAGTAGTTTAAATACAGTAGTTCTTTTAGCCCACATGGCTCTATAGTGACAAAACATTCCAGGACCAGGACTCATTTAAAGTCCCCCTCCTCTTAAAAACGTGCTCAGTTTAACTCTCAGTTTGAGATATAAACATGAGCATGACTTTGTCACATCACAACTACAGATGCCAATCATTAAGTCCAGTAGTTAAATAAAACATATTCAGTATTTTTCAATGAAGGAGACGGGACACATGTTATTTATTGAATGTTTTGATGGAAAAGATGCACATCAGACACAGATTATTATTTAAAGTGGACTACTCTTTATCTGTGTAAAACACTTCCTGAGGGGATCTTTAACTTTTTGTGTAATATGAGAGACACACCTCCCCCATCACAAGAACCTGCCCGGGGAATGTAGGGCATCTTTCATTCAGTGGCTTCTCTATTCTAATCTACTCCTATTCTATGGTATTTTCTAATCACGCCCCCTTCTGCAAGCAGCGCTCATTGGTTTTTGTCATCCAAAGGGGAAGTGGGCTGTGCTAGTGAATTTTCAGAGGGGAGCTTCTCATACCTATTCCTGAAATGCAAGATAGCAAACATGTAGCAGTCTCCACAGGTTTGATAAATGCTAAACCACCACAGATGCTGCGCGCGAGGGGTCGACAGATATAAAAGGTAACGTAGTTATAGACCTGTCTAACGTCATCTCCATGTTACATGTTATAGTGTTATTAGCCGACCTCACATCTGGTTCAGCGGGCGATGGCAGCCACCGCATCCCAGCTGAGTGATGTAACGTCGGCTGGAGAGTTCAGGGAAAGCCGGGAGATTCTTACCCCGAGTCCACTGTTGTTTTTAAACATTTCACCTCGTTCATTAATCGCATTAGCTAGCCTACGCGTCCAATAAGTTTGGTGACTAAGTTTCTGAATATGCTTCAGAGTATCGAGTCACAGTGTTGCCAGTTGCCTAATCGTGGCCCAAATGCCCACACAGCCGAGGAGTGAATTAATAAATAACACGTGTGCGACAGTCACAATGTACAAACACTGGAAAGCAACATTTTATGAGTCCACCATATTTCAGATGTGTGCAAAGTGGGTTTTTGTTGTTGTTGTTGCCATTCTTTCCCAAATCCCATGTATCATAGAAATGGAAAACCATGGACATATTATTGTACTTGACTATACTAAATGTCTGTTTTATTTTATTGTTATCATGTATTAATTATTTCTTACGTTATATTCATTGCTCAGGCTATGGATTCCAGCCTTCCTTGTTTCCTCCTTTTCTTCTTGATTGGCTGTGTCACATGCTCTGTTGATAACCACCACCATCACAATGGCACCCGCCACTTTGATTACTGTGTGCTTGGAGCTGGGCCTGCAGGACTGCAGATGGGATATTTCCTCTCCAAGGCCAAAAGAGACTACATCATCTTGGAGAGGAACTCAGGACCGGGCAGCTTCTTTCACAAGTAAGAAACCTTGTGAAAGGATCTCATATGGTACAGTCTGTCCTCCTCCGTCTATCCTCCTGAATGACCTCTGACACATGTCTTCTCTGCTGTATTTTGTGTGTCAAGATATCCCAGGCACAGGAAGCTCATCAGCATCAACAAGATCCACACAGGAAGGCAGAACCGAGAGTTCAACCTACGCCACGACTGGAACTCGCTGCTGAGCGATAAGCCCGACCTCCTGTTCAGGCGAGTGAGCAGTGAGTTTTACCCGCCAGCCGACGCCTTCCCACTCTACCTGTCCACGTTTGTGAAGGAGCTCGGGTTGAGGGTCCGCTATGGCGTGGACATCGGAAGGATCAGGGCGGTGCAGTCAGCCACTGGCAGGAGCTACATCCTGACTGATCAACAGGCATCAGACTACACGTGCAGGTATTATACATCAAACTGAACCTGAGATGAAAACGTTTACATTTGTTTGGACTGTGGATCACATCATATTGTTCCTCTGTCCTCTCTCCCTCAGCGTCCTCCTGGTGGCTACAGGTTTGTGGGTTCCTCAGAAGGTGGAGTTTGTTGGTTCTGAGCTGGTGGAGGGTTACGAGTCCATTTCCACTAACCCAGAGGACTACAAAGACCAGGCCGTACTTATCTTGGGGAAAGGGAACTCAGCTTTTGAAACAGCCCAGAGCATCTTGGGGAGAGCAAGTCGGGTGCACATGCTCAGTTCCAGCCCTGTTCGACTGGCCTGGCAAACACATTACGTTGGAGATCTCAGGTACTGCTAAAAATGTGGTGATTTCTTCTCTTGTTTTTATTTTTCTGTCTCTATAATTTTGCTGTACATCATGTTCACCTCATCAACTGCTCTGCATCATTGTTAGCATTTTTAACATAAACTGATTCATTTTCAGAGCTGTGAATAATGAGCTACTAGACACGTACCAGCTGAAGTCCCTCGATGGGTTGGTGGAGGCACGCCTGGAGAAAATCGTCATCGCTCGACAAAAGGAGCAAGGCAGGAGGAGATCAGGTGGAAAGAAGAAAGAGAAGAAGGGACAGTTGTACTTGACTTTAAGTAAGTACGTACAAAACCAGGAAAAGAAGAACCGTTCTGCAGTGACTGGAGAAGAACTGCCAGGATATCACATCGACAACTTCCCTACACGAAACCCCTATGACCGCGTGATTCGATGTCTTGGATTCCGATTCAACTTCAGCATATTTGACAAGTATAGATTTATATAACATGGAAAACTTGTTGTATCACATCAATATCAATACATTCATGACAAATGCCCTTATCTTGTATCATATATCTATCTAGAAAAAGGCTGTTTTATATAGATAACGTTCTCATTTATTTAAAAAATAAAATTCTCCCTAGCTCTGCCTGCCCACCAAACAGTGAAAATGCAAAAGGAAGGTTGCCGGGGGTAACGGCCTGGTATGAAGGGAAGAACACCCCCGGTTTGTTTGTGCTGGGAACTGCTGCTCACTCCAGAGATTACCGCTCATCTGCTGGAGGCTTTGTCCACGGATTCCGTTACATAGGTGAAAGTTCAACACACGTTTATTATCATGTGCATCTAAAGCATGCAATGCTTGTAGAAAATATACTGCTTACTTCCATCCTGTCACAACTTTGACATCTTGATCTATGTGAATGCTGCACTGCATGTGTAACAACCTGAATGCAGACACATTAGTCTTTGACAGTCCTGTATTTAGATAAAGCAGCTCTTTTGAGCCAATGTGCTTATTCAATAACCTGTATGGAATTTTGTGCCACAGTGCGAGTTGTACATCATGTACTTGAACGTCGTTACCATGGCAACATGTGGCCATCGACAAGGCTGTTGACAACGCAGCTACAGTCCTGGATTCTGAAGCGGGTCGGCGAGGCCTCTGGGCCATACCAAATGTTCGAGGTGCTTGGGGATGTTGTACTACTTCGAGGGTAAGCAGATGTTATTTTGGTATCACCCAATCTGCCCACTGACTGAGTTATTGAATTATTTGTCTATCCATCGCTTTTGTAAGTTACATGTCTCGATCAGAGTCACAGTGGCAAGACAGAAACTGCTGTTTCGCTCAACTGCCCCTGGTGAACATAACTAAATGGATGTGGCTGCTGGCAAGGACAGATTAGATGCCCAAACCATGTTAACTGGCCTCCTTAAATGTGAATAATGTGATAGAGCAGTGGCTGGATGCAAAGGAAGGAAGGAGTCCTCAGTGAGCAGTGTAGACAAAATAAATTCAGCGTGTAATTCCCCAGTATCATTCATGAAATGTTTCATCTTCCAGACATACATTCACTACTTTACCTTCATAACAAGTGAACCACGAAAACCAGGCAATACCAGAATTAATAGATGATGTTGAATTGCAGCAACAGTTATTCATCTATTATTATAATTACTTGTATACGCATTTCATAGAAAGCTCTGTATGGGAGTAAAAACCCCAAATTATGTTGCTGGAAATTACATTACCTGGCCTTATCATCATAAATGAAACTACAGTCCTTTGCTCATGGAGTTTGGTATTTTTCCCTCTGTTTCACTCTAAGCTCTCACTGTGAATATGTGGAGGAGTTTCCGATCCAGGCCCTGCCTCAGTTCTCCTTTCTCTCGGGCCATGAGGTGTCCAACCATGGACTGATAGTTATAGTCATGCAGTATGGGAAGAAGAAGATAGACTATCTGGGACGTAACAGGGCAGAAACAGACTGGGCTAAGGCTTGGAAATCCAACTTTCTGCACCCTGTTTTATACTACTATGACAAACTTCCTACAGGTGAGTGGGAATTCTTCTACCGTTAAAAACGTGCCTCTCTGCAGTTATGACATGGAACAAACTCTGAATGAAGGCTAATGTACCTTCATGTTTTTTATCCCAGAGGAAGAAATGAAGCTCCGTCCCCATGGCTGGCCTCTGCCAAGACCAAAGGCAATTCATCACATAGTTGAAGACTTTCTCACAGAATGGGAGGGTCCCATATCTCACATTCAGCCACTGCGGCGCTTCCTGGAGCACTGTGTCCAGACTGACCTCAGGACCTTCTATGCAGGTAAAACAGCATGTTAGCAGCTGATCTGTTCCTAGCTGCATAAAATATGACTCTCACACTAATTTGTGTGTGTTTTTTTTTTTTTTACTCTTTTGTATTCAGAATAATTTTGTTCATATTCACTATATTATTAAAGGTGTAGGTCTTCCAGCCATAACAGGTACAACACAGTTATTCAGTCTGTACTGCTACACAGAAGCAGAGGACAGTAGTTACAGAAACAATAAAGATGTAACTATGTAACTGTGTAAACTTTCACATCAATTCCACTATGAAGCCAAAAACTAAAATGGTGCTTACTGCTAGTTATTTTAGCCAGACTAGCCCTGCTCTCTTTTTTTTCTAATTTATTATGTGGGATTACAAATGAAATTATCAAGATGTCTGTTCATGAAACGTAATGTTTTTAAATAACAAAAAGAGCTAAGGAAAAAGTACATTTAGCTTTAGCCAGGGATTCCAGTGGCTATCTCCCCCAGCTAGTTTTCACTTCATATAGCTCTCCATTTTTAAGATAAGATAATCCTTTATTAGTCCCACAATGGGGAAATTTACATTGTTGCAGCAGCATAAGTGATTGAAAGATAAGAAAAAGACATAAATACGAGTAGAGGTAAGATAAAAACAAGATAAGGCTATAAAAAATATACACAACAGTCTAACATGACAATGTCATAAAAATATAACAGAAGAGCAATATACACAGGACTTTATACATAGAGACAGAAAAAGAACTAAATACAGATAAAGAACATGGACATACAGAGGAAAAAGCTTAACAGTATGCAAGAGCTGCCGCAACAGGCTGCCACTCATGCGGCTGCCATCTTCACAAACTTAGCTGTCTAGTTGGCTGTGGCTCTGTGGCAGAGCTGTGGTTTGATATAAAATCCTGTTTTTTTGAGAAATTAGCAGGACTAAAACCTGCCAAAAAAGTGGACCAAGAAATTCAAGATACAGTACACTGACTGTGACTAGCAAGCTAGATGTGCTACAGTGAAAGAAAATGTCTGGTAGACATGAAAGTCTTGTGTAGCACAGAATATCTGCTACCTACACAATTAAAATCTGAGTTTATATTTTGATTCTCACTTTATAAACCTGTCCTCATGTGTAGAATATTTTTCTACTGAAACACAGCTAATTCCTGCACTAAAGATTGGGATGTGTGTGTCATTTTAGTTTTAATAGTAGCGTGGGAAGTAACATCTTGAAACTTAAATTCACACTGAATTATAATTGCAGAAAGTGAAAAATGAAACTTGTAAGCACTTTGCACTTTAGGCCAATACTGAGTGATGTCACTGACTGTAGAGCAGAGGATGCTGTGACTCATTCCTGTGTTTCATCTTTAATTTCAGAATCATGTTTCCGCTCATCCCTTACCCACCGCAAGCCACCGCTGTTCTGTCAGCAAGGATACTTGAAGCAACAGGGTGTCCCTCACAACAGTCAGCTGTGGCAGCACGTTCATGACGCTGGGTTAATGCCCACTGAGCAGGATGGAGGCACGTCAGGGGCTGACCCCGCTTTCCCCAACTACCTGGCACAAGCTGGAGCCTCCATGTCTTCAGGACTGAAACTTGACTTATGATTGTTTTACTTAAGGGTGTTAAAGCTATGCCTATGATACTGTTTAGGTCCCTCAGACTTGCTACCTCCAGCACCCATATTCATTCCCTCCACAAGACCAAATATTTTTGACAGATCAGTCCCAACCTTATTGGCCTCCCTACTTCAAAACCCTCATCACCAATTACAGATTTCTACCACTTGAATATTTCAGCCAAAGAGTGATTCGCCTTGCTTTATTTTAATAATGTTGGGTCCTGAAGAAGTACACTACTCCAGTAATTCATTAGAAAAAAATCTGAAAAATAAGTATCATTTTGTGTGTTTTCTCTCCTGGTAATCATCTCATGGCCCTGCAGACATATCATGGGCCTCTTGGGGTCCAAACCTGCAGGTTGGAAATCGCTGCTCACTGGTGAGAGGCACTTTGTCCCTTGAAAGCTCCCTTAAGTATTCCTCACAAAATATTTATATACATTCTAATGTGCCATTTTCATATCATGTAAATTTAGATTATATGGACCTATATAGGTGGAGGGTGGGTGTTACAAATGATTATGCATTTTACATGTTGTTACGTGATTAAACGCATCTTAAAGGGTGAATACAAAGTTTGTCTTTTTTTAATTCAAATAAAAGTTTCGTATTATTCGTTTACAAGATGCGCGTGCGCGGGGCAATCATTGGTGCAGCACGGGGACGATTTGATTGGCTGATTGGTTGCGTTGGTCCTATTGGACCGGAGCAAATGAACAACAGTTAATGTGATTGGTCGTTTGTGTGTTGAAGCTGTTGACTGTGCAATGGGTGTGTCTTTTACTACCTTTATGCGATGAAATGGAAAACGTGAAATAGGGGACATTTTGGTGCTGTGAGGAAAAGGCAGCCTCTACTGTTAAAATATTTTAAATTACACGGAATGGAAAGACGATAATGGGGGAGTTTCTGTGTTGACGCGCCGTGCAATGGCCCCAGGCGTTGCTGAGGCAGTAGATGCCATAATCGAAGTTGATTCCTGATATTTATGACGGCTTTATTTCCTTTTTGCTTCGGCAGGAGTTGCATGGACTGTATGTAACGAGTGTTGTGGAAACACAGCCTCCATATGTCACGGTAAAGTATGGACGGGTGGAGCCCTATTGTTGCAGCAGCGTCGGATAATGACAGATCCAGCTCCGAGGGGGAGTACATGTTGGAGCCCGGACCCGAAGATGAAGCCCGGGAGGCGGCGGACAGAGAGCAGCGGGGTAACGTGGACGACGGTGGAACAGCTGCTGTCGGGTTCGGGATAAGTGGTATCGGTGAGGGCAAAGTGTTGTTGGGTCGAGTTGGACAGAGAGACGACAAAGAGCTCAGGTACTTGCACTTGTTGTGGGAGCCGGGGCGAACGGAGCTTGGTGGTGCGGGCGGTGTGGCGAGCAAACTGGGGAAGATGACGGGAAGCAGGGCCAGGCGACACCACAGAGCCGTGCGGAATCTGGGTCCTATTGGTAAAGATATTTACGGTAAGGGACAGTTAGTTGTCTGTTAATTTGAAAAATAAACAAGTTTTGAGTATATGTTTATGTGTCTGTGTATGTCCAGAGAGCAACTTGTTATATTTGTAAGTTAAGCTACAAAATACAAGCTACGTTAATTAGAGTAATATTCAGACTCCGTGTCAGTATTGCTAATGTGAAGATATTTTATGTTAGCATGCTCTTTAACTCAATTTGAAAGCTAGGCTCGATAACCTTACCAAACAGCTAAAGATAATAACTAAATTGTATCACAACATTTAAGTCATATTATGATAAAGTCATGATAGATATCAAGTTTAATTTCGTCTCTTTATATCAGGGTCATGTTTATTTGCTATTCAAGCACAATGTTACACTGTACAACAGTACACAGTTATAATATAAACAAACACACTCCTCAGTGTAAAGCCAGTTTCCCTCTAAATCCTGATTTTGTTTCTGTGATGCCATGCAATTTGACCCCAGTCATCCAGTCATAGAGCAATATTTACATAGCTCCCACTTTGAATGTCTTATCTCCACAGCTGTGAAAAGACTGAGGGAAGCAGCGAACAGCAATGATATCGACACAGGTATGAGCAGTGATGTGATGCCACCAAACTCCATTCAAGCAGTGCAAGAGAAAGCTGGGGGGGGGTTGCTAATAAAGTTGTGTTTCTTCAGTTCGAAAGCTCCTGCAAGATGACATAGACCCCTGTGCAGCAGATGACAAGGGAAGGACGGCTCTTCATTTTTCTTCCTGCAATGGCAATGAGAGCATTGGTAGGCTGATGACAGCACATATATCCTATCCTGCTGTAGTGTCCTTTAACGATACACTGTACACTGCTGTTATATAACTTACCCTATAGCTGCAACCACAAAAAATAAGAGTAATCACCAGGAATGAATAAACATAACATTGATAAATGTATCAATTTATTTATCAAGCCTTCTTTTTCTTTTTTCAAAAATCCTTCTTATATTTGTAGTGCAGTTGTTGCTAAGCCACGGCGCTGACCCAAACCAGCGAGACAGTCTGGGAAATACCCCCCTCCATCTGGGTAAGAGCTAACAATCACCATGACCGGTTAAACCTGCAGCACTGCAGTCTAAAAAGTCTCTGATTGTGGTTTCACTCTGACACACAACTGTGCATCTGATTTAGGCCCACAATTGTTAAAATGAACAGAATAACATAAAGCAAAAATCATAGCAATGTTTATGCACGCAACAAGTAGTTTAAAACAGCTTTGTTAATGTGTGTTGTGCCCATCTCAAACTGTGTTTCTGCAGCGGCCTGTACCAACCATGTGCCTGTAATCACCACATTGCTGAGAGGAGGTGAGACCACTGTTGACGTGATGAATTCTTTGTGTATATTGTGCATATTGCCCAGTTTCCTATTAAGGGAAAGCTCTTTACAAGTTAGCTGAAAATATATGGGAATAAAATCAACTTTTCTACCACTTTATAATAAGAGACAGTTTTCAGTTTTCAGTATCTGTGGCCATGAAGGAGCATGTGTAAGGTATAATGCATAAAGTATGGTGGTTCTTTGTTGTTTTCCCGCATTTCTTGTAATGGATTATCTGACCGAAAATATATCATTACAGTTATTAACTTTTTATTTGGACTGAAATGCTCTTCCCAAAGATTCATGTTTGATATGTTTTTTGTATGTTTTTTTTTTTTTTCAATTACTCAAGCTGGCCAGACACTTTCTTGTATGTGTATACATTTAGAACAGTAATTATATCTGAGCCCCAGTACATGTGTGTGTAACAGTTTCAACACACAACCTCCAGCCAGTCAGACACGACAATTCACACAAATTGAATAAATAAGTAACACAGGTAAGGGGACATTTTATAAGTAAAATAATGTACTCTCAAGTGTTCTAGTAGAGCTGAAGACAGCCACAGTGCTTCACAGATAAATTGCATGCAGTATACCATGGCCATTCACTAAATATATTATTATTACTACTTATTACTAATATCAGTTTTTTTATTTAAAGGCACCTTGTGGATTTGTGTTTATCCTTGACGTCTAACAAATGTGTGGAGTGCATTTCCATGTTTGTGAAGTGTTGAAATTGTGCAGTGTTTACTGTCATGTTGTTGGCATGCAGTGTTTTTCTTCTTTCACTTGCATGTTGCTGTGTATCTTTTTGTATCTTGTCAGTGTCAAGCAGTGGAATAGTGCGAAATCAGCTGCAGAAATGTGTATTGTCAGTTGTGTACTAAATACGAACAAAAAGGGACTCACAAAAACTCCACATGGTGCCTTTAACTGTAAGCTATTTTAACAATTAGTGAGTTTAACCATCAATAAAATGCAAAAACAAATGTATTGTTGCATCAGTGAATACAGGCTACCAGGGAGCTGATTGAGAATGGTGACTGAACTGTCCACCAGTAATATATTTTTAATATCCCAGTTAATTGACAGAAACAAATATTTTCTGTGTCCCTAGTAAAATCAGTCATTCTTTGCTGCTTGTGTCTGTGCCTGTGTGTTGGCCCCTCACAACAAACAAAGTGATTTTAATCTAAAGTCATGTATATAACATATAACCATGTTGAAACATAAGCATGTGTAATGGAGACATTTGTGTTCTTATTGTTTCTGTAAAGGAGCACGTGTGGACGCCCTCGACCGAGCAGGCAGGACACCGCTGCATCTAGCACGCTCCAAGCTCAACATTCTGCAGGAGGGAGATTCTCGCAGCTTAGAGACTCTGAGAGGAGAAGTCACACAGGTAAAGAACGCAGTAAGCCTAAAGAATCACAGCTTCATTCTTTGGTACAGTTATAGCATGATGGTTTCTATATAACTCTCCTTTATAGATTATTCAAATGCTGAGGGAATACCTGAACTTAATGGGCCAGAGTGAAGCTAAAGAGAGGCTGGAACACATTTCGACACAGCTGGAGCACACATGCACCAAAGAGCAGGTGAGACCTACATTCTCAGATTCACGTGCATAGAAACCAAGATTTACGGTGTAATTGAACTGTTCTTCAATTTGCAGGTATTTATGATTTACTCTGCATTTGTTTTTTACAAACTCGTACATGCTTGCTTGTTTTATTTTCTCCAGGTGGATGAGGTGACGGATTTATTGGCCAGTTTTACATCACTCAGTCTACAGAAACAGAATTTGGGCGATAGGTAGAAGATAAAGTGTATAGAGAGTTTAAGTCCTGCTCCTTTTCAAGCAAGCCTGTGCTCCACTAGCCAGACAAGCAAACCTGAACCATGACGCTGTGGTTTTCTGTCTTTATTCCAAACAAAATATTTATCTACAATACTACTGTAGTGGACAGTAACATTTGAACACCTCGTCATTTTAACCAAGGTAACACTGATTGTTTTACTAGTGTTTAGTGTTTGTGCCTGTGGCAAAGACTAATATGCTAACAATGCTAACAAAACTATTCTTATCTTGGTTAAATTGAAAAGATGCTCAAATTCCAGTGGTCAGTGTGGTGGTGTAGTAGTGCTTATCTACTACACCACAGCCTATGAACAGAAATAGAGAGTCACGCATTGACTTTTCAGAAGAAAGATAAAAGAAACCCCTAAGGGAAACATATACTGAGAACAGGAAGCTAGTGGAACAGAAGCTAACCCAGAAGTGCAGTGGGACCTGGGCTCTCTATTTTGTGTGTGTGTGTGTGTGAGTGAGTGAGTGAGTGAGTCACAGTCTGTGCGCTGACATGTTCTCTTGTTGCCTGCCATTGTTAGCCAAGCTCTATGGTCATTATGAGATGTATTTCTCATGAAATGATTTAACGGTTTTCACTGTTGTAAATTTGGATTTCTTATGTTTGGCATCTTTGGATCACAATGCCTTTTCTCTTGTATTGCATGCTGTGTTTGTGTGTGAACTGTATTGCAAAAATTGATTTGGCTGTTGTCAGATATGGATATATGTGAATCAATAAATCAATATATTTGGCTATATTTGTGAAATATTGTTTTTCTTACAATGTGATGAAGACTGGCACATATATTTGTACTTCTGGTGTATTATACTTATTTCAATATCAACATTTCAAATGAGAGCGCCCTTAGTAGTTGTGATTGTGAATAGTAGGATACATTGTATTACAGCTTTAGCGAATGTGTTTCTACTTTCCCCCACGCTTATTGGCTGCATTACTCATGCCCCTCCCCTACACGGACACGTATTGTGTTGCCGATAATAAAGATGGCGACCGGACCCGCGTAAATTGGAGATCTCACAGAGGTAGTAAAATTTAATAAACACATTACTTCTTCACATCCCGGTGTTTGTAAACTACACATTCTACAGTCTCAGAAAAGATGGGGACATGAGTTGAGTTAAATGCATGTCTATCACAGTGTTTTTGTCCACTTGAAGCGACCGAGGCCTAGCTGCGGGAGAAAGCCTCGGTCTTTCCTTAGCCGTTCTTACCGACTAGCTGTAGATTCAGTCGGCGGCACCGATTCGAGTGCTGGAACCGTTTGGAATGGGAAGCTAAGGAGTCAAAGTGAATGGAGAGGGGGTGTGTTTGTGTATCTTTACAAAAGTAGGCGGGAATTTATTTAGGTATAATTTTTGTACTCTTTTGTGGGTGATAGACCCAATCATTATTGTAATATTACGCAAATTGTATTTTCCACAAGTAGCGGCTAATCACTGACCATTTGTCCACTTTTGACTGTGCCCAGGTTACCTGCAGCTCCAGTGCTGCTTGGACCGCTCAGTGTACTACTAACCAGGAATAGTTGCAGCAATCAAATACCAATTTAGGTGCAGTTACCTTTGTTGATGTCTAGCTCACGTTACAAGATGCCAAAAAAAAAAACAAAAACAAAACACACACACAAAGAATACAAACGGTTCTCATTCCTTTTTGACCAGATAAAATACCATTATTTCCACTATGCCAGTATTCAACACCTTGATGTGTTTTTTTTTTCTCTGTGTTACCCTAACAGGTCATTATCCTGCCTTCATGTTGTCAGTGACATCCTGTGACAAGTAAACGTGTTTTTAAAGGAGGAACCATGGCTTTTGAGGAGATCAAGAGTAAAGGAGGAATGGGTAATGCCTACATGTAATATAGTTTTACAGTGTTCCTTCTGTATTGGCTTATTAAATATATGCAATTTTATACTGTCAGAAATACAATAATAAGTAGTGATAAAACTGCATGAACTGTGGCTGCTGCCCCATTTATTTGAATGCTAGTGTGCACAAGAACATGTCAGAGGATGTAACATCACATAGGTTGTTAAATATAACATACAGATTTCTTATGTTTTAGATGTGGGGATGGAAGGGGAGAGGGGCCTTGTAGCTGGCCGTAGCCAGAGAGAGAAGAGGAGGTCATACAAGGATCTGCTAAGGGAGGAGGAAGAGATTGCTGCTCAGGTCCGAAAGTCCTCCAAGAAACGCCCCAAGGTAAGTTGTCTCTGTACAATAACTTGACCTCATAGTTTAATATCACACAGGGCATTTGTGCAATTACAGTGCTAATAGACATTTCGGTATTTTTAAGGACGTGACGTGAATTGGGTCAGTAGGAAGTAATTGTGTGTCATTTCCAATCAGGATTCAGAACTTTTCATGCTGGGAGGGGACTCACACAAAAAGAAAAAGAAACATAGTGATGACTACTATTACAGAGGTGAGATGTTTATATATTGTAATAGTCTTTTAATTCACAAAACCTGACTCTAACTGCACTTTTTTAAATTGTCCTTTCTCTTCCCTGCATCAGACCACGATGGTTCAGGCCCTCCTCCACACAAGAAAAAGCACAAATCTGCAGACCGCTCCCCACCCCTGTCCTCCCCTTCATCCTCCCATCCGACAGATACAGCAATGGGCCTTCTGCAGGCTATCACCTCTCCCCTGGCCACAGGTTCGGACCCCAGCCCCCACTTACACAAGAAACCCTCCTACCCCTCCTTCTCCACACACTCCTCCAAGGACCGTAAACGTGAGAGCAGCAGCGGCGGTGGAAGCAAAGGGGGCCCCTCCTTCTCTCACTCCCGCCCCGTGTCTTCCTCATCATCCTCATCCAAGAAGCACTCCTCCTCTTCCTCAAAGTCGTCTCTGTTTCACGGCGGAGCTCCCAAAGAGGAGCCTCTGACATTACGTGAGGCAGATGGACTGAAGATGAAGCTCATCATGTCACCAGAGAAAGAGGAAGGAGAGAGCTTCCCATTCACACCACACTCATCCAAAGGAAGTACGAAGAAAGAGAAGGATAGAGACAGAATGCAGCTCTCAAAGTTACCCAAGAAGAAGCTACAGCAGAGTCGAGAGCCACTTCCTGTAGTGGGGAAAGAGGTGGAGGTGGAAGGTAAGAAAACCCTAAATGATGCTCTCTCTGTAACACCTGGGTTTCTGGACACCTTTCCACTGGCAGTAATTGATACTTAGAACTTTGTGTTTTGTTTTGTTTATTAATGTATGCTCTGTGTGGCTCTGCTCTTTGTTAAACAGGTCATTATGGAGGTGGCATGGGAGATGATAGTTCTTCATCTGGGGGTGAACTGGAGGCAGGAGAGCTAGTTATAGATGATTCATACACACACCTGTCAAAAAAGAAGAAGAAGAGCAAGAAAAGCAAGAAGAAAAAGGACAAGGAGAAAGACAGAGACAAGGATAAAAGTGGGAAAGACAAGAAGCACAGCAAAGGATTTGGAGGTGAGAAAAAAGGTGTGTCAAATGCAACAGGACCTATGAACCAAGTCTCTTGTCTGTCCAGCTTTAGATACGTAGATGTAAAGTGAGGGACAGAGCATACATCTTATATGACTAACGAGGAAAATCCCTGCTCAAGAGTCAGATTCCACTGACTGTAATCGTAGTGCAGAGGTAATGGGCAGAGTGCAGACAGTGCAAGTGGCCTCCACTGTTACTTGCTGTGACTGGGCCTAACAAACTAGATGGAAAGTAATTTTACTATGTTTACAATAGTAACTGTACTTAACTAATTCAGCTCTAATAATGGTATTTCAGGGACATTTGATGAACATTATGATAATATTGTTTACTGTGATATTTTTGGCCACGATAAATATAGCCTAAAAATTTGATAGCAGCACGTCACTGGAAAAAAAGCTTGAGAATTCCAAGTTTTACTGTGTTGTTTGCTTTTTCTGAGTCAAACCTAATTCAATAATGTGAAGCATCTGGTCTTTGTATGACTTTCTTCAGACTCCTCAAGGGGCCACAGCCACTCCCATCCCACTGTCACACACAGTGCTGTTGGTCCTATGTATGCCATGGGCACACCCATCCCTCCACACCATCACCAAGGCAGTGATGGAATGACAGAGAAGAAGAAGAAGAAAGAGGAGAAAGATCGGGAAAAGCATGAGAAAGATAAAGATAAGGTAAAATCGTGTTCAGTCATATTTCCTTCAGGGTTGATAGTTGATGTTCCAAAGTATAGAAAGTAGAGAATTTCACCAGAAATGTCAAGTAAATATTGAGTTGCTGGCATAAACATCAACAGCTCTCATGAGACCAACATCTTTCAACCTCACCCCATATTTCTGTTGTGCTTAGTTTTTTCTCACATTATTCATTTCTTTTTCCTCATTTAGCCCAAGAAGAAGAACACAACAGCATATCAGGTGTTTTGTAAGGAGTATAGGGTCAACATAAATGCAGAACAGCCTGGACTAGGTGGGTAAAATATAGTTGTACAGTATAACTCTCTTGTATTACATCAACACATTGACATTACTAAAAAAAAAAAAACAATTTTAAACAACATGTTTGCATGTCTGATATGCAGTGTTTGGTGAGCTAAGCAAAAAGTTGGCAGAGGTGTGGAAGGCGATGCCAGAAAAAGACAAACTAGTAAGTTTTTTTGTAATTGATATCAAAAAATATGTGGCAATGTATCCAGTGAAATGGAATATCATTTATTTTATATATATTATATATATATATGTTGTGCTTGCAGTTGTGGTTGTGCAGTAAACATGTGCTTTCCGTGTGTTCTTCTGTACAGGTCTGGAGGCAGAAAGCTCAATATCTGCAGCACAAACAGAACAAAGCTGAGGCCACAACAATCAAACACAAGAACTCCAGTGAGACCAAAAGCAAAGGTATTTTTATCCCTTTAAAATTTTAAAGAGATGAATAACATTTTGTCATCCCAGTATTCTCAACTCTGTCCTTTCACCGTTGGATCTCATTACTGTTGTCTTTGAATTGTATTTTATCATAAAAGTTGTAGGAACAGGAACAGGGATGGTGTCGCCGAACAGAGCTCCCAGCACTGTGTCCCTGTCGCCTGCTCGAGTTCCCGATGTTGATCCCATTGATGCAGCAGCTCACCTGCAGCTACTAGGAGAGTCCCTGTCCCTGATTGGGCATCGACTACAAGAAACAGAGGTAAGTTGCATGCATGTACACATTTGCAGACCAAATGAAGATGACAGAACAGATTAGTAAACGAGTAAATATCTAAAATAGACCTAATTTTAAAAAGAATCTTATTTATGTGCCACATTTTCGATTTTAAGCAGTTGAATAAGTGTCATGTGACTGATGTTTCTGTGTGTTAGGGGATGGTTGCTGTGTCCGGGAGTCTGTCTGTACTTCTGGACTCCATCTTGTGTGCACTGGGGCCACTGACCTGTCTTACAGCACAGATACCACAGTTAAACGGATGTCCACGAAACGTCCTGGTATAGTATTGACATTTGTGAATATTGTACATATAGAATTACTTTGGGTGTTTTCAGCCTCTTAACATTTTCACATTCTAACAAAGTTCTCTCTTTTCATATCAGTCAAATACATTGGACAACATCGCTTACATCATGCCTGGACTGTGAGTAAAGGATGATAATCAGTCTGGAGTGGTTTGTCATCATAAGTCAGCAGATTTGACTGGAATGGGTCCAGTGCAGGAGTGACCCTTGGACTTTAATTTAAGCCACTGCCTGGCATCTGAAGACTTGGATATTTCTAGTGTCAACGTGTTTTTAAAGTGTATTTTTTTAAAGAAAACCTCATTCTCTTTCATTTTCTAATTGTCATATTTTTTAAATGAAACATTTTACTGAACACGCTAATCTTTCTTGGCATGTCAGCTTAGTTTTACTGTTACTGTATAGTGTGCTGTTGTATGAATGAGTATGTCTGTATGGATTCTACTGAATGTGCGTGCATTTGTTTCGCTGTAAAGTGGGTTTGACTGTCAGTTTGACTGTTGAGTGTCCTGTACATGTCTGCATATTGGATTTTTTACTGAAATGTACAGGAACATTTAAGTCATTCTCATCATCAACATAACGTAATATATTTGACACCTGCTTATTTTTTGTTTTACCATGTAAAAGTACTGTCATGCCTTACTGTTTTATAGATTTGATATTTTACTGTGCATACAGCATTTAGATTTTACTGTACTGTAGAATTTCAGAAGTGATAGAAAACATCCTTAGGTGCAACCTTGTTGTAATCAAGAGCTGTTCAAGCTAATTCACTGTCAGAGCTTCAAATTTAACAAACTGGCAACATTAAAATATGATCTGTTCGGCTTTATGCAGCTTCTGCTATTGTATTTGCTACACTGTGGGGTTAAGGGATGGTAAAGATGAATCAATTTGATCCACACTGAAATATTTTAACAACCCTCCAGCTGGACTGTCCTTAAATTTTGTTGTACAGACGTTCAGAGAAAGATGTCCACTAACTTTGGTCATCTCTCTTTTCTCCTGTCGGCATCAAGACGTTTGATCTTAGTTTGTTGGTGAAATGTCTGGAGGACTTTTAGATGGCAGCCATGGACTTTGGTACAAACATTCATGTTCCTCCCACAGGATGAGTTCTAATAATATTTCAGCCCTATCTGTGCCCTGTGTTTGATGCCTGTCAGCAAATACTAGCATGCTAACACACTAAACTAAGATGTTGAACATAAACAATTAAGCTGTTTAAAATCAGCATGTTAGCGTTGCTGTTGTGAGTATGTTAGCATGCTGATGTTAACTTTTCTAGCTCCAAAAGTACCACTATGCTAACAGCTGATAACATGGCTGTAGACTCCACTTATTATCTAGATAGATAGATAGAAAATAGTTGTTTTGCATTTTAACTTCATTAAATGATGATCGGGCTAGTTAACACAGGAAAACAATAAAGTACCATCCTTGACTATGTATTGAAATATACTAAAGAAGAAAAGGTGAACACTTTTTATTAGGATTTATAAAAAAAAAACAAACTTAAGCCTCGAAATAGTGACAGGTCGCTCAGCCATCTTCATATCCACCCACACACTAACAGTATTACTGGACTGAAGTGATAAGGAGGCTATTCTCATTTTACAGCAGTCCCCAGCCCCCGGGGTGACAAACCCTGCCTCAGCCGCCACAACAGATGGAGCTGTGTTCACCTCTGGAAAAGTCAGTCAAGTTCAGTCCAGCACCAGAGGCAGGGCTGAGTCAGCCTTCAGGAACTAGGAAGTGTTTTCATCCCCCTGATCCAACGCTAAATACGGCAGTGGACAGAAGCAGAAATGTCAGCATCGGCTTCACAGTCAGGTAATCGAAATAATCTTTGAATGTCGTGTTTCAAAAACCGGATCAGTGCAGGGGGAAAAGTCAGTAAAGGTGTGGCTTTCCGTTGCATGTTTTTGATATCTGTGCGGTTGTTGAGAGGAGACAGCAGCTGCAACGGGCGCTGCCACTTCTCAGAAATGTTAGAGCGGTTCTGTTCAGCCTGTATGGGCTGATGACAAGATAACAAGAAGCAAGCGTGACTATTATCAGCAGAAACAGCACGCAAATGACCAGGCGGACTATTACTTTAACATGTATGCAAATGGAGGGTAAAGAATTACTGAAATATTGTCATGAATTTGAAAAACTTGTGTCACACACAGTCTTACATATTTAGAGCAGTACACCGTGAAAACGATCTTTTCTTTTTTGTGTTTTTACACTGCTGTTTTTCTCGGCTCTTTCCCTCCTACCAAGCAGAGCTGAGGCTAGTGGTGCTGGGCCGGCCCGGGGCAGGAAAGAGATCAGCAGTCAGCACCATCCTGGGCCTGGAAGACTCTGAGCAGGGCACAAATGCGGCTGCCACCCAGGAGTGCAGTAAACACCGAGGAGAGGTTGCAGGCAGAAAGGTGGGAGTGAAATCAAGGTTTTAGAGTATCGACAGTAAGACTAGTAGGTGATTTGTTATTTTTTAACAGGGGGGTGCACCCACCTGTGGTTGCTTTTTAGTATTTTTGCATCATATCCAGTTGCAATCAAGATGACTGAATTAAAAAGTTAGAATCCTTAAAACTTCAGTTGTGTGGTAACACTGAGAAGAGAAACACACTTTTCTGTCAGCCACACAAAAGAAGAGCTTGATAAAGCATTGTTTTTCTCTTTAGAATTTGTTGTAGCTATACTTAGGCTTTTGTCTTACACATTTCATTCATTCATGTAAATGCATGCCTTGTCCAGACCATTGGAATCCAGCATGGGAATGGCGGACCCCGCCACTGACAACATAGAGATGTAACTAATGAGTGTGCCTAAAGAAGAATAAATGCCAGCGATAGACTGTATTGAAAATTGGATATGGATATGTTATATTGAAAATCTTAAGGAATATAACTTCGGTCAAGAAGGGCACAAATTACAACACATAAATGAGAGACAAATTAAACCGCTAGGAGCTAATTGATTTTGACATCCTACTTCTTTTGACGTCCTACGTTCTGCTTGGTTACAGTAACGTAATCAGTTTGTATCCCTAATGTGCTTCAAAAGAAAAAAAACAGAGCAAACACAATTCAACACTGATTTTATGCTGCCTCCATCTCTCTGTAGGTGGTGGTAGTCTCCAGTCCAGCCTGGTTCGGCTCAGGCTGCAACCCAGAGGAAAGGAGAAAACACATCTCCTCCTTTATCACCTTATCCAGCCCAGGGCCACATGCCTTCCTGCTGTGTGTCCCTGTGAACCAGCCAGCTGATGAGGAGGCCAAGTCGTTGGATGTCCTGATGAAGCTGTTTGGTCCCTCTGCAGTCAGCAGTAATACCATCATACTCTTCACCCACATGGAGGAGCTGGAGGAGGACGAGAAGCTGGATGAATACCTGGTCACATGGCGTAAAGACCTCCAGGAACTGGTGGAAAGATGTGGTGAGCGCTACCACACCTTGGAAACCTGCAGTGGAGAACCAGGGGAGAGGAAAGCTGTCGAGGAGCTTCTGGAGAAGGTTGAGCAGATAGTGAGGGAGAGTGAGTCACAACACTTGAGCTGCCCTCTGTACCAAGAGGTTGAGGAAAGAGTGAGAGAGAGGCAGGTAGAGATTGTGAGACAGAGAAAAGCAGAGGAGTTAAAAAATGACCAGGAGTCTCCCACAGACTCAGAACCAGAGGAAAATGTTACAGAAGAAGAAATGGAGGCAGTCCGTGAAGAGGCAGAGAGGAGCATAGGTGACCTGAACGTGGATATCGATAGTATTTTCCCTCCTTCCACTGTCTCACCTTCCTCTCCTGTTCCATTCTTTCTCTTGGGCCTGTGGGAGAAGCTGACAAGCTGGGTGAGTTGGTTGCCTAATCTGGTGAGAAGGGAGGCCCTGTTTGGAGCTCTGGTCGGCCTGTTTGTGGGAGGGCCGGTTGGGGGTATGTTGGGGGCTACTGTGGGATCAGTGGCTACTGAGGTGGGGAGAAGAAAGACACAGCAAAATAAATGAGAGATAAGCACATAATACTGTATTATACATTAAGTTGCACCTTAAAGTCATTTCACTGTGTTCAGCAAACCAGTGTATCACTGTGCTATGGCCTTACCATCTACCACTTGTCAATATAGTATTTATGCTTTACCACTAAACTCCAGTACTTATTTTCTATTTAAGAATGGTTACCACTCTCTGTATTATTTGATGGCTTTATTAATGGTTAAGGAATCTTGCCTCATAGATCAGTAATAACCCCTCAACGAGAACAATGTCTGGGTTGCCAGGTTTGTAAAAAATCCTCTTGGCTGGTGTATATCCTCCTCTAGTCTGACAGTAAGTCAGCTGTCTTTTCAGTCAGCTTAGTAATTCATCTTGATGATTCAACTCAAGAAGTTCTAAATGTAAATGATTAAAAGAGTTCTCTTCCACTACATTAAAATTTGGCAAAGCAAATGTTGTTAAACCTGCAATAACTGATTTTTTTGGCCACTCGGGGGCAGCAGAGGGGGAAACGAGCTGTAAACACAACACTGACATATTGCCTTTTCAGTTTATATAATATTATATATTAATTCTTATATTAAAGTCCAATATCCACTCTCTGTTAGCTCTGTCTTCAGCAGCTCCTGTAAGTTTATACTATAGCTATATTGCCAACACTAACATTAACAGCTCCTTGCCTAAGACAAGAGGTTAGAATTCACCCTCTGGGCAACACAGTTTCTGAGGGCAGACTGGACACTACATTGACTCACTAATACAAAGTGGCATTATAAGACCAGATGGGACAAAGCTATCTTGTTAGCATGCTAACTTCAGTAGAAGTATAACATTGATGTTGCTTTCCCACACTGGAGACAGCTTGTGGCGAGTAAAGGAATGAAGTTTGATGCTGAACGTTCCTTCTAGGCTGTTAATGCTAACATTGGCCATGCAACAATAGCAAAAACATACATATAGCACCTTTAATGCTCCACTATGTTCATTAGCTAGTGACTAATTTTGTTTATCTTCTGTTTGGTGCAGGGCATATAGGGTACAGTGGATATTAGAGATTTTCCCCTGAAAACAGCTGCCTTCTGTGGTATAAAACAATTCTGAGAGAGTGAAGTAGAACATTAATTTGCAGTGCAAAAAGGACGCAATGAGTTTAAAGAAGTTAAAGCTCTGTAGAGCTGAGGTAAAATGCAGCATCAGGTAATAATTATCTGTGGGTTTGTCACTACAACCAACACCTTTCAAATTACATGTGGTCATTTGGTCCATTGTTTGTACAAAACACTAACAGAGAATTAAAACATAGTGTCATACGGTTGGAAGATATCCAACAACCAAATAGATTCTTGACTACCTGGCATCCAAGCTGTCCTCATGAGAGGCTAATTAGTGATCCATAAAGAACTTCATTCATTAACCATTAAAGTGTTGAGTTACAACTGTCAAACACTTTTTAGCCTTTTGGGGAAGGTGTACCAAAGATGATTATAACACTTAGAGACTCTTAAGAGGCAATACCAGGACACATCCACATGGTGGAGACATTGACCTTAGTATTGGAAAAATTTAAACGTTTGAAGGTGAACTGAGCGATACTTATTTCCTGCTTACCAAGCAAATAAAAACTGCTGTTTTAAGAATATTTCACTGTTATTTTCTTGACATCTTTGAATCTGAAACTATTCACTTACGAACATGATCATGTTATGGACAATTTTATCCAATTTGTAGATGTCCAGCAAATAAGAAAGGCAAACTTTAAGCATGAGGGCATGTATTTTCTAAGATTTATTGTTATGTATTCATCATATTGCTGGACAATGAACTGAGAAGCTATAGATAGCTGTGGTGCAAGGAACAAAAGCACAGGATTCATGCTGCATAAACTCAGCTGAGCATAAAGGAGCCGTCTCTCCCAGACTCTCTCCTCCTTACACAATGGCAGGTTATGGCTTTGACATTGATGTAATTGATACTCTGCTAAAACCGTCACTCATAACCCATCCTTACATCTCTCTCCCTCACTCGTTCGCTCTCCCTCTGTCTCTAAACTGCCAGCGGCTCTGCCTCAGGAACAGCTAGGCGTTTCCGAATGTGGGTGGTCCGGCCGGGGTGGGAGAGAGAGTGCGGGAGAGAGCGAGAGAGAGAGAGAGAGAATTAACCCAGCTCTCATGTTTCCCAAAAAGAGAGGGGAGGGAGGGGAAGACGCGAGAAAGAGAGAGTGGGGAGAGAGTGAGCGAGAGGCAGCGAATGCAAGGGAGAGAGAGCGAGAGTCAAAGGCAGAGAACAAGCTTTGGGACTACATCTGTCTTCCAGATGTGGCCTCCACAGTTGTCTGAAACAGGAAAAAAGAAGGGTTTAAAAGTAAAGGAAAATTGGTGCTAAACAGTTTTTTATTGTTAGGGATTACGCATACAGTATAGACTACAGTATACAACACCAGCTTAAGAATCCACCAGCCAGGTTATGCTGCCTTTTTTCTCTTTATGAGACTGCAATGAAATAGCACACCAGACCTCTTGAAGTTAATGTATATGAAAGAACACCTGTCCAAATATTATTCAGTCTTAGTGGATACACATCATGGATAAGACAGAGAGAGCAATGGTAGAGTTGGCATTATGAAGAAAAATTAATGAGAATTTTTTTGGGAGGAAATTTATTTCTCGAGGAAGACAAAACACAAAAGTATCACAGATCAAAAGTAGCACAAATCAAGGCCAGAGTGTCTGCGGCCAATATCAGTTCTGGAAGATGAGACCTCACCAGGACAGAGAGAGGGGGAAAAAAAGGGGATGCAGAGTTGATTTGTGCCTGTATGTATAAGCAAAGCCAAAATCTGAACAAACATGTGAGGGAATCACCAGTGAGCCATCATTAACACACAGGCTGTAACTTCTGCTCCTCTCCCTCGGAGCAAAAATGTTGTTGTAAGGGCCTTGTGGTCCCTCGCCGGATTGGAGGGGGCAGTCCGCTGTGAGACGTGGACACCGCAATATTTTTTTGTTATCATCGCGCCCTATGGGCTGGAAAAGACAGCAAACCAAAGGAAAATAAACAAGATGACACACTTTTTCCTTAACAACACAAGGCTGTTCTCTCGCTGCTGGTTTTCACCAGACATCACACTTTATCATTAAACGATCAAAATTCTTTGCCTTAAGAGTGATAATGATAGCATTAGTTTGAAACATATTTTTAACTGACCTGAATATTTTCATTCAGTATTGCAACATTCGAACATTTAAACTGGCTGTGTACTTCTTATTAGTTTGACTAATCTGAACATCATAATAACGCACTTGAAAATGCTGGACAGTCCTGGGATGAACTCACTATGAATTAAATAAAATTAAGAAAACCCCAAAATGATTACAGCCAATTACAGAGTTTAAAGTCAGTTTATGATCAAATCAACATGTAATTTTAAAATAATACATTAATTAGAAATGTCACAAAAATATGGTCCTCGTTACTTTTCAGTTTTGAATTGTCTAACAAAAATGACCAAAAACACTTATTGGAGGAAACATTTTATCTTGAAATAAATAAATATATATTGCCAAAAGACACCAGAAATATAGCAATAACATAATAATATAATGTGTGTAATATATTGTGTAAAGTCACAGATAAAATAATAGAAAGTGAAAGAATGAGATCCACACAAGAGAAACGGTTTAAAATAACACACATGTGCCGTAGATCAAATGCATAAAATTCAAACTAGCAATTCCAGCGGATTTTTCTTAACAATGTGACCTCAGGCAGCAAACTTTCTATCTGATCCCAGGGCTGTCTGTGTGTGCCAGCAGGGCTGAGACAGCGGTGTCCAAAGGCCGGCTCTCTCTCCTCCTCTCTCTGGGTGTGCTCGCTGTGAGCCCTCTCATCTTTTTCCCATTAGTGCTGTTTTCATGTTCCTTCCTAGCGTGAGTGTGTGTGGCTGCAATTGTTTATGAAGCAATGCTTGCCCCATCCAACTGTGTGTTTGTGTATGTCTGTATGTATGTGTGTGTGTGTGTGTGTGTGTGTGTGTCCAACATGGATTTATGCAACAAATTCAACTGAATTTCATAAAAAAGACAAAAAGCAAAATATCATAGAATCTTAATTGTACCGATTTCTCAAATATTTAATATGCACAAAATGTAATTTTAAAAGTGGCCAAGTGTACTGTATATTCTTTGTATTATTGTTAACACTTGGAAAGCCTGCACATGAGCTGCACAATTTACAGCAGGGCTTCCCAACCTTTTTTTGCCTCTTTTTTTTTTTCAAACATAGCCCCACATCCCCAAACTCAAGTATCCATTTATCAACAGCACTATCATGTTTCAAATGTGTTTGACTTGATTTTAAATTGGATCATTCAGTGTCATTTAACACTACATAAAAGTTGATATTGTTACAGACATTTCTCATACACTTGAACTGCCAGTGTTTAGGTTAGTCAGGTCCAGTTTGCATTAATTCTGCTAGTGGCTGGAGCTATAGACTATAAGTCATCTATCCATGTATTACCTTTACTATTTCCACTGTTTCCTCCTACTTTTAGCTTCTATTTCAACTGCTTATCCATTACATTTATCTAGTCCAGTATTTATCCAACACTTTTAGCTAACTACTTGAACTTATCCTGGCAACTGATGAAGTGCTGGGAATCACTAATATCACCACATAACACCCAGAAATTAACAAGGTCAAAAATATTCCTAGTAATTTTCTTCTAGAATGTGTTTTTTTTCCCCTAAATTTGTCTGTGTGTTATCGACCTTGTCATGGATGAAATGAAAAATTAAAATGCTGAAGCACTGCAGCTGACAAAAAGCAGCTTGCATCCATCTGACCAGAACATGTCTCCACCACGTATAACAAGGTGTGAGGACTGACAGGGGGAAAAAATACAACAGGAAAGAAGCCCCCAGACAACATGAATATAAAATCACACACAGCTGCTGAGGTTATGGCTCTGGTGGACACACACTGAACCAGCCGCACATGTACCAGCAGCTGAACCCGCTTTTGGGGTTAGGAGAGGCACGACTCGAGTGGAGGTGCGCAAGGAGAACCAGCCAGCATGACAGTCGCCCTCCGTCCCTGTTGTGCCGGGGCCGACCTGACCCGAGCCCCATCCAGATGTGGCGGAGGAAGTCCTCTCATGGACTGGGACTGGAGGGAAGAAGAAGAAGGGGGGAGAGGGAGAAGGAGGAGGTGGAGGAGGAGAAGAGCGAGACTTGGATGATGTTGTGTGGTCTGGTTCAGGTTTGCACGCCCTGCCGTCATCTGTCTGTTTAAAGGGAATTCTAAATATGGTCACCACATTTGTGTCATTTATTTTCACTCTTACAACCTTAACATACGTTCTGTCACTTGGATACCAAAAAGGCATTTGGGCTTAACTAATACCCCATGGACATGACAGAATCAGATGACATTAAATGAGTTCCAGTTTGACTCAGTTCCTTTGCCAAGGGCCAGATAAACAGCGAGTAGGAGGGTAAGGTCGTGGGCTCGTGCGTGTCGTACAGGCGAGTGGATTAGCCTACTGTGGGATGACTGGAGGGGTGTGGATGGACGAGGATGGCAGTTCATTTAGGAAGGGGAAGAGGTGAGCTATTATAAGGCTTTAAGTAGGCTGCAGGAGGCCAAATCTACAGGAGGATGGGGAGTTTTTGTAATTGTGGCGAGATAACGCAGCATGAAAGAAAGGGGAAAAAGCTGGAGTTCTGTTAGTGTGACAGCTCTGAGGAGTTAGCGGTCTTGCACCACACCTCCTGCAACAGATGGGCTTTGAGGAGTCTAAGGAGGAGTGGGGGGTGGGGGGCTTCAGTCAGAACAGAAGACAACTCACTACTTGTGGAGCTGTGGTGCGAGTGTTGGATGGCCCCTGAGCTCACCATAATTGATGAATAGTGTGGTCCACATTAAGTGACATGCGCCGTTGGCTGTAAGTGGGTGCGATGATTGGAGGCCTTTTGAAGCTCGGGCCGTGGGCTGTGTTTGAACCGTCAACAGAGACCCCTCTTCTCTGTAAAGGACACCAGCCTGCGGTTTGGTCGCAGCTTCAGCACAGGCCAAGCTCAGCACACACACACACACACACACGCATACACACATACGTTACCCTTCAGTAGTATTATAGGGTTTTGGGGGAAGTGATTGTATTATTCCTGCTGCAACACTGACTTAATTCAAGGCAGATCTGACCCGAGCTCGTTCTTCTCCACTTCTGCTCTATTGGATCAAGTCTTAATCCTGCCCTCACCACATGAATGGGAGACACAAAGAGGAGCTGCACTCACTCCTGCCACATACATCAAATGTCACTCAGGTCCATATGCTGTCATGCAGCTTATGATGGGTATCACCGTGTCATATGAAAGCTGAAGGAGCTTAATGGAGGCCTAGAAAGACCAGAGCTAGAGACAGACGTGCAGGAAGATTGGAGCCACATCTCGCGCCGATACAGTATGCGCAATCAACCTGGAATTGATCTTCTGTTGCCCTGTTGTTTTCACAGATCCAAAAGCCCCTTGCACCCTCCGCCAGGAAAGCCAGAGGATCTGACCCATGACACCACTTCAGAGTCGTGACGTGCAAAAAGAGTCTCTAAATAGGAGTGTCTTAGGAGACAATTTACAGTAAGCTATGACTAACAAACCCAAAGCACCTCAAAACAACACTGGGAAGCTTCCAACTTCCATCACAGGCAACATGAGCTCCTGCGCTCAGCCAAACACATAATGACTCCTGCTCGAGAGCCCGTTATTGTCATATCTTTTCAAAGGATGCGAAACCCAAAACACACACTCCGCTCACACACGACCTTGAGCTAACAAGGGATGCAGGCAAAGCTTTCAGGGCTTTTCCAGCAGGCTGTGTGCGCCAGACAAGCAGATAGTGGGGCAGAGGCACTTGCGGTGGGCTTGACGTTTAGTGTGTGTCACGGTCCAGCTCCCACGCAGTGGAAACACAGAGGCCCTGGGGCGGCGGGTGCTACTGAGGCCCCCTGATCCACAGTGACGCCCCAGGAGTAGACATGCCCTTCAATCTCCATCTGAAATGAGAGACAGGCCGTCGGTGCTCGAGAATGGGCCTCTGATTTGTTCTGTGGTCCCTTTGAAACCATGCATCCTGCAGAAGAGGGGAGAGAGGAAAACATCAAGTAAACATGACAGGAGGCAGGATGGAGGAGAAATAAGATTAAGATGTGCAGCTGCAGTGGCTTTACTTTGGCCCAGAGAGGGCAGTGGAATCAATGTGGAAATGATAAGGTAGTGTCAAAAAGTGTTTTTTCTTTTCTTTTCTTTTTTAAATCAATCAACTCTGGTGCTATCTCATCATTTTTAAATCTCAGATAATATTATCTGTCAAAGAAAAAGAAATATGGTAAGTATGTTAAAATCAAGGACCTCAATGTCAAAAAATAAATCACTCATGTTTCTGAGCAGTATTTTGGAGCAGATTTGCTGTCAGATGAACAGTGATCAAAAGAATATGTTGAGTCCTTCTCATAACATACTCTTACACAAATGTGTTTTAGTTTGTGCATGGTTTGTGCACAGGCGTGGGCCAGGGAGAGACGGAGTGTGTGAGAGACAAATCGTGAGAGAAACAGACAGATTGTGGTGGCTTTGATGTGCGCTCTGAGCTCGGTCCTCAGAATAGATACTAGGTGGAAAAAAAGGAATATCATAGGACAAACGTCTCTCTGCAAACCACTACAGTGGAAGAGTGTGTAGGACTTTGTGTGCATGTTTGGTGCTATAATTCGCAAATGGCTTGCACACACTCATTCATGTGTGCAGACTATCGAGATGTCAATCACAAGGAGTGATGAAGTAGAAAGAAGTTTTTTCTCTCAAATATCCTCAAGCAGGGCAGACAACTGACACGCCTTTAAAGGGAAACAAAACAGCCCCTACCACATCTAAATCTTGTTGTATTCTCCTCTCCTCAGAAGAAAGTTGTGTGATCAGGACTCTGCCACCAATATGCTCCCCATATGTCCAAGTCCAGTCTTTTGTTTTCAAGGAATTTGGCTTTTGGGCATATATCTATTTATTGGTTCTTTGCTCTATGTATCATGCTTATTAAGGGAATGCTGTCTGCATGAATGCTGACAGCCCGTCACTTAGCACTGACTTGATGGCTTGCTTTATCAATAACACACACAGCAGTATTAGAAAAAACAGGTCCTAACTCAGTGGTTTCCAACTTTTTTTTTCTGAAGTAACCCCACAGCCCTGTCAGATGAACTCAAATACCTCTTCATCAACACCAGCAGCCATGTAATATTTTAAACTGGATGTTATTTAACGATAATAATTATATAATTGTATAAAATAGTCATTATTAAAAAGTGGATACTGTAACAATATTTTTTTGTCATTCAAATGTCAGTGTCTAAGTTGTTTTGTCAGTTTACATACTACTACTTGAAGTGGCAGAAGCTGGAAATTTTGGACATTCATCCATGTCTTTTACCTAGCTATTCCAATTGTTTATTCATTATTTTTTTAGCTAATGTCAACTGTTTAAGTCATGCACTCACTGGCTAACTATTTTAATCATTAAGCGGTTACTTTTAGCTAACTGTTTGAGCCATTAATCTAGTACTTTGAGCTATTTTGACTAATTATTCATTTTTAGCTAACAATTTTAACAGTTAATCCATTACTTTATTTTATGATTTATATTTATGATTTTTACTTTTATTTAAATATTTCAACTGCTAACTAGTTTTTTGCTAACTATTTTAACCGCTGATCCATTACTAGCTAACAGCTAAGACATTACTTTTAGCTAACTATTTTAATCATAAATCCATTACTTCTAGCTAACTATTTAAACCATTAAGCCATTATTTCTAGCTAGCATTTATCCAGTGCTTTTATCTATTTTAACTATTTATCTATTTTTACAAACTATTTTAATTAATCCACGACTTTTCGCTAATTGTTTGCTTGCTAACTAGTTTTCACATACTCTCAAATGCATCATCTAGTATTCAGGTGCTTCAGCTGACTTACTATTTATATATATGTACTATTAGTATTACTCTTTTTTTTTTTTTTTTTACACGTAATTTCAGATAAATTGAGCTACTTCACAATTTTTCCATGTAGCCTACTCCCTGGCAATTGAAGTCCCCTCTGTGGTACAAACACCCCAGGTTGGGAGTCATTGACCTAAATGGGCCATCACTCGTGGCTTAGCAGCGCAAACAGATCGTGCAGATATGAAGCACATCAAGCAACGTCAATGTTTTTTCAATCTAAATTCCAAGATTACTTCATTTTTTAGCACAGTGCCAGACCCCAGTCACAGCCAACATCTGAATACACCATCACTCACTGAAATATTACAGACATCAGAAACTCACAAGCAGCAGGGATTTGAAAAATGAATCCACGTATTCACACGGCTCGTCTAATAATTAACGGATGCTATGACTCAACATGGTCACAGCACGGTAATTATCTGAGGAGGCTGTCATATTTATTTAACTAGGAAGCTAAGACTGCTGAAGTCCAGCCATGTCGTATGTAAGATCGTGTCAGATTGAAACCATGACACATTAAGCTGATTTTTTCCCCCTCCTTCCTCTCTCTCTGTTGAGGCAGGGTGGTCCTCATGCTGGCTCTGGCCTTGTGTGTGTGTGTGTATGTGAGACTGTCACAACAACATGACCCCCAGAAAATCTCTAACACACACACTAATTCTGCACAGACACGCACATCTTGTATTTCCACACACACACACACACACACACACACCAAAACCTCTGTCCCGTCTGTAGGGACAGAAACAACAAGGCTGCCATTGACACTGACCCTAACCTCCATCCCATCTCTCCATCCCCCTGGCCCTCATCACCCTCCCACGTTGCCCAGGCCCGGCGCTGGCCACAGGGCTGAGAATGCGGTTCAGGTGCAGGACTCTGCTGTTTCCAATTAGCGGGGTATAAATTAGCATTGCTCTCTCCTGTCCTCTCTCCAAACATTGCTGTCTCTTCATCCTTGTCGACCCTCCACACTTCATTCTGCCTCTGACCTCCTGCCTGTATCACTCTGACACATAAATTCACCTCCTTTATGGCTGTTGTCGGCAACCTCTGCACGCCCCTAACTCATGCTCTGTGCTGTTAATGTGCAGTGCATTTGGTATAAAACCCTCCATTTTCAGTCAATGAGCATATAAATCCATTGCCATATATCTTGCTTTGAAAGGAATATAACTTCTGGTTTTACTGTACAGTCTGGTTACTGTAACTGAGATATTTCACAGAAGACAAGGACATAACCTGACACATGCTCTCCACATTGCAGCAAGGCATGTACTGATAAGGTTACACTGAGATTCAATTACTCTGTGAGAGGAAATGTAGCCTTATTCCTGGACTTATTACACGGGGTGTTTGCGAGCTTTTTCTTCCACAGGTCAGTCTGTTAAACTGAGTGTTATTTTTCCAGGGTGGAGAGATCAGCTGCAGTGTAGCCAAGTCAGACCTGAGGTCACCCTGGCACTGAGAGTTCACATCTGTTCAAATAAACCTCCACTGTGCCATCAGCAGTAAAAACACACACACACTCACATACATGCATGCATGCAGTGGTTGAATATTACTAAATATATTACTCAAGTACTAAAATTAATGGTTTAATACTTTATACTTGTACTCCACTACATTTCAGAAGTATTCTGCTACATTTATTTGACAGCTTTAGTTACTGGCTATGTGCCTATGTGGATGAGCTCATAAAATATGATAACAGATTAAACCAGTGATTCCCAACAACAGGCACAAAGAACTTCTGCAGCCTGGGGTGGAACGATTTTGAAAGAGTTAAACTACTTTGAAAAACAAACAAACAAACAAACCGAAAGAGGAGAAAGTACAATTAGGAAGGAATCCACATATTGGGTCAGATGTAATGTGACTGAGTCTGTGGAAGAAAAGTAGGTATAGAGAATGGTGAATATGTGTGTGTGTGTGTGTGTCTGTGTGTATCATTATTAGTAAAGCTAAAAGTAATGAACATATGGTTACAATGCTCATGTTTAAGTGGTGAAAATGTTAAAAGTAATTTATAAATGGTTGAAATAAAAGGCTAAATTGTCAAAAGATTTGACTAAAAGTTATAATGGATTAAAGGTTGAAAGATTTTCTGTCACTCTGAGTGTTAGAAATACAAATGCAAACTTGACAAAACCAACGTACACACTGACAGTATAACTGTATGAAGAAAATATTGTAAAGATATCCACTTTTATCTGATTACTAGTGTTGAATAACATCCAGTTAAACAGATCAAATGAAAACACTTGGAGGATGGTGTTAATGAAGGGGTGCTTGAGCTTTCAAACTTGAGTTTTAGAGCCACTGGATTAGATTACCCCACAGTATATAAAACAGTTCAAATTACCTCCACCTGGAACAACTCCAACAGTAAAATGCTACTGACACATTAATGCATTAGTGTTAATAATCCAACAATGTAACATAATATAATACATTACTTTTAGTTTTCATGAAGGAGTTGTAATGGATCAGGATACTTCCTGCTGCACTGTCTGAATGCATGTAGTAATGCTAACTCACTCTCACACTCAAAAACACACACTTTTTTACAAAAGCACTCACACCACTAAAAAAAAGAAAGAAAGAAAGAAAGAAAGAAAAAAAAAAGAAAGGTAAAGAAATAACAAGCAACAGCCGTGATAATATTTCATCATTCAGTTTTTTTCACATTCCTGACTTTGGCACCTGTCATGTGTGTGGTTTTTATTTTTTCTCTTTACAAGCTCAGGCTGCCATTACAGAGAACACAGCACACGGGAGGGAAGTTTACAGAGCGTGTCCTCCCCAGGCCGGGCAGTGTTCACAGGGATCAAATACTCCCAAGGTGTAGTGTGTGTGTGTATATAACTCTATATTCCTCTCCACCGCCGCTACCGCCACCAGAGCTGCGGCCGCAGCCTTTTTTTACAGAGCCCAGGACCTCAGTGTGCCCTCTGAGTTTTCTCTTTATGAGCTCTAGCTCATCCCTTGACTTGCAGAGAAAACAAGAGCAGAGTAGGCTTTTATAGGACTCCTGGGGAAAACACAAAGAAGGAGGCGGGAAAAAAAAAATAACAGAGCAAAGTTTTTAGCAGTCAGTTTAAGGCTTCTGCTCTCTGAAGGATGGCAGGAGAGAAGAGACTGATAGAAGAAGTTAAAGTGTTGGCTGAAGGATTAGACAGAATGTTGCCCCATTTACTGCAGCCTCTGACCTCCAGCTGCCTGGAAGATGTTAGAAAAATGTTCGAAAGAAGTGAAGCAGATGAAGAGATGAAGAGAAATAGAGAGCAGGCCCGAGGAGGGTGTGAACTTTCCCCCACCGACACGAGCTCACTTATGTGGGCTCCCTCCTCCACAGGAGTCCTGAAGATAAACACGGCTGTTCGTTTAACATCTCTCACCTCTCCTCCTGACCTCGATTCATCCCTCCTTTTTTCACCCTCACGTCCACCCTTCTCTCTCTCTCTCAAAACTTTCTCTCTTCCACTCCTCTTTGTTACTTCCTCTCTCTCCCTCTGTCCAGATGTTTGGCCCAGCAGCAGCAGCAGACGCAGTGAGAGAGAGGACCTGGGGCTACGCGGTGGGGATCTTCAGCGTGGACTGGAATGCTGACCCTCGATCCATCTCCATCAGGGGAGACACATTTGTTTGACTTGAGATGTGATTGTGTTTTCTCTTCCCCACACCTGCAGCTTCCTCTGAACCATGCTCCCCCCCTCCTCCACCTTCGCCTCCTCCTCCTCAGGACTCTCTGGACTCTCACTGATCAATTGCTTTAACTTGGAAAAACACTCGTCCAGCTGCTACTGCTTTTCCTCATGTTTTATATTTTCTGCTGGTGCTCCCTCAGGGCCGACCTGCAGAGGAAGAGCTGCAGTTGTGTCTCAGCAAACACAGTTTTGGGAAGTATTTTAAGCCAATGAAGTCATGAAATGAAGCAGGCGTGCTCAGTCCATTGACAGCTCCTGTCTCTTTCTGCTGTTTGTTGTCACTTCTGCTTTGATTGACTGCTGTGAAAGCAGGCCCTCTGGGGGAGTAGTGTCGTTATCAGAGGCAGCTCATGTGGGATCTGCATAAAATAATAAACCTCCTCTGTGTTATGATGGTGTTCTCTCCACCCGGAGCTGAGCAGGCATTGTGACTTTCAACAAACTGTGGTTTGGTGCAGATCAAACGTTCCTCTCGTTTTTGAATTTATCATGCAGCAAAGCCCGCCCTCATTAGTCAATGGCACTCAGCAAGTTGTAGCGTCTAATTCTGTGGGGCCGCCCAAACTTATCACCCTTCATTTCAACATGGTGGGCCGCCCTGACTCTGAATCCCTCTCAAGCTGTTCCAGACATCTGACAACAGCCACATTTATTTATTGACTTCATTTCGCTTACAGGGCAGCCTTTACAGCTCCCTTGAGTGATACAGAGTTAATGTAGAACTGTTCATTGCTCGCGAGTGTTTTTTCACTCCTCCTCCTCCTCTACCACCACCTCCTCTCCCTCCTTTTAAACTGTTCTTAAGTGTTTAAACACTCGGGTAATGACGTGCTGTTGTGGAAGCGAAAAACCATGTGGGATAAAAAAAGGAAAACATCCATGTGGGCTTTTCCCCCGAGGAGAGAGTGAACCACCAAGGATGGGATGAGAGTGAGGAAGGCCCTGTTAATCAAAATGAATGAGCACCTCTCAGGGCCCGTGTGTCGACGAGCCCTCAGAGGATCCCTCAGCCCCCTTTGCTCCGGGAACATGGAGCTCTGGGTGTAAAGAGAGATCCAGACGCTCTCCTAGCAGCGGCTGCCTCGGCTGCAGATATTCCATCAGTTATTTCCCGTTTGTGCGTTCCAGCATCATGTAGACAGCAGCTCAGAATAACTGAAACCATTATTACGTTTTCATTTTATACATTACATCATTTTAATTTCAGTCACTCTTTTGTGTTACTTTGTGAACTCAAGTACCTTCTCATCAACATCAGCTGTAATGTTCCAAGTTAAAATGTGTTCAAATGAACACATTTTAAACTGGATATTGTCATGAAAGTTATTTCACCCAATGGAAATGTCAAAGTTTAGGTCATTTTGCTGGTGGTGGTGTAGTTACTAATTTTTTTTTTTTTTTTTTTACTAATTTTTAACCATATACACTACTTTTATTTGTTTATTTTTTTAACCATCATCATACAGCCTATCTCTTTCAGTTGTCTATCCTTCTCTAGATACAGATTTTTTTTATTTGAATTTCTATTTTTTCAAATTGGTTGAGTTACTTCAGAGATATGATGGTAATTATCCCAGATAGGCTTTATAAATAAAATATACCATTGACTCAATCAACATATGGACAGAGATGACCACCAAACTCCTTTAGACACGATGGGTTCGGCTGTGCTGAAGAATTTATATACAACAAATCACTTTAATCAAGAAAAAATGGCAACAACAAGCCCTCTTAGCTTCAAAAGAGAAACAGGGCTTGTATCTAGATTTGTATTTTCAACATAGTACTCACAGAGTTTGATATTTTGGGAAAAACTCCTGTTCCATTTCTTGCCAAAGGTTCGTGTCTGTGCAATAAATTCGAAGCTACCAGTAGCAGCCTGCTAACTTTGCATCAAGACCGAAAACAAGTGCGAAACTGCTAGCCTGCCTTTGTCCAATGCTAACAAAATCCTTCTGCCAGCACATCTAAAGCACTAAATGATATAATTTAACTTTTGTTGAATCTGTCCAAGGTTAAAAACTAGTTCTGGCTAGCTGTTTCCAGTCGTCCCAGTCTTTATGACAATATTTAAGTTTGCTGTCTGCTGGTAGTAGTTTCAGTGGTGAGTTGTCTACAGTGTCCCTGTGCTACCAGATAACTTTGGAAAACAACAGAAACTAACATGACTTGAATGAGCCGAGGCTGCCAAATAGTAAAGGTGGACTGTGGTTTGTGAAGTGCTTCTTTGAGAGAAGACTGACAGCTATACAAAACTGTATCACCTGCATAACTCGTGTGTAAGTAGTTCCATATGCATTAGATAATTTATGTCAAGAGAAAACACAAGTGGACCAAGCACAGAACCTTGAGGCACTCCATTAGCCAGTTTGTACTTTGCCCATTAACTTTAACACACTGAGTCTTACCTGAGAGATAATTGTTAAACCAGCTGACTGCTTGTCATTAAATGGCCTTTAGGAATATCCAGCTGTTTTTTTCTTTTACAGATGGCTTTTTTTTTTTTTGCAACAGAGAGTCAGCTGGAGAGAGTTTTTATCTCAGAGAATTCAAGACAACAAGACAAACTAAACACAGATGAAATATGAGCTACAGTATTTTGGCCAAGATTATCTGATTAGAACACAAGTGTTTTCACAGGCTAAACAGAAATCACATTAACTCGGGATAGAAGAGGAGACATTATCGCCATCATTTCATTAAAAGAGCCATAATTATTGGTGGCTACGGCTTACATTACCCAACAGTTATTATTGCATTGCAATCTTCTGCCTTTTGAGGCTTATCATGTTTTGCTATTTTTCCTCTTCAACTGATTGAATTTAGGCCCTCTCTCTCTCCCTCTCCTCTCCCTACTGTTGCTCCTACTGCCTTTCACAGAACGCCTTCAACTCAGCAGCTTTTTCAAATTTGGGGCTTGCGACACTCAGCCAAAAGCCGCAAATTACCCCCCTCTAGCAGCAGCGAATTAGGAACAATTTTGTGTTAGCTATAAAAAAAGAGAGAGAGAGAGAGAAGTGAGGGGAAAATATAGCTTACACCAGGGACCACCAACAGAGGCAACATGGGATGAACGGCTCGTTGGCCGACAGTTTGGGTGGCAGGGCGGTGCTAGAAAGCAGCCTCAGTGTTCTTCAGAGCAATCAATCCTATCATATCACATCTACATAGTACAGCACAACATCCATTACCAAACACAAAGGCCTGAATTAGTGGATTTATGTTGCTGTTACAGGATGTTTGCAGGCCTATGAATTGGCTTTACAGTTCCCTGAGCACACAGAGACCTGCAGCAATGATAAAAAAAAAAAAAAAGCAGGCCTGTCCTCTGACACTGACAGCCTAACAGCACCCAGTCGTATTCACTCTGGTGACACTGAAGGGAAAAGAGAGCGATTTCTTTCGTATGAGGTGACAATTCACCGCCTGGAATTTTCATTCTCTGTCGAAGAGGGTGGGATTTTTTGATTTCCCCCCACTATGCGGTTGGTCCTTAACTCCAAGCATTAATGTAAAAAGGGGTCTTTTTCTTGTTTCTTACAAAGCGTGAGGTTTGGCATGCCCACTTAATCTGCCTCCATTGAGCCAATCCATGTTTTTCCCATTCTGGCACCCTTTTCTACTCCCTTTTAAAATCCATTTCCAAGTTGTAATATGCCACTGCAGACGTTATTGAGGGGAGAAAACCAAATGTAATGGGGGAGAGAGGTGGAGAGAGAAAGTGCAGACGGAGAGAGAGAGACGTCGAGAGTGAATGGAGCGAGATAGAGAGGGAGAGGTTTCCAGCTATTAACTGGCTGGTTTTCAAACATCCCCTGCTCCTCATGGCGATGCCTGGTGTGGAAGGCAGACCACTTTGTCTTCCTCAGAGATCAGTGGGAGCGGGCGAGCCGCAGCCAGGTTGGGGTTACTGACTCTCATTAGGCTGTACACCGACCGCCAGGTCTCGGACTCTACAACTGTAATAAGAGCCTGCACAGTTACAGCCTGACCCCTCTCTGACACATCTTGGCCCAGATGTTAATTATACTTCCTGCTCCCCTTTTGATTAAATGACAGAGAGTTTTAAGTCTTTGTTTGTGCGGCTAATGGCTCTCATTTAGTGCAATAAGTGGTTTAGGGGCTGCTGTGGGTGACATCACACTACCGCTGCCTTTCATCTCTGGCCTGATGGAGGGTGAGCACTTTTCTTGCTGTTTGGAGGCCTTCTACCTGCAGCGGATACCGCACACGCCGTCGACCGTGTGGACACGTGCTGGTACACAAAAACCTGGAGAAGGAATGCTGCAGCAATGCCAAGCATCACGGGCAGGGCGAGGGCATGAAGTCTCCAGCTGGGGAGCAGTAGGACACCAGGAAGACTGAAAATAGAGTGAAACAAGGGGGGGTCAAAACCGAGTGCCACTCCAGTCGCATACAGATTGGCTGCTTCACAGGTTTTTTGAGAAACACATGTGGTATAGAGGATAATCTATCTGCTATAAAGCGTTGAAAACAACTGTGGATTCTCCTATGATGCCTAATGGGGCAGTGCATTTCCTCCAGACCTTGGCTGGCAAAATGAGTCTGAGGGTAAGAATAGAATATCTAAGAGGTTTAACATAGCTTGGTTTATTTGGAAATTATTAAAACATAATGTTCAAGTTTAGCAAGTAACCTAAAGTATTTAAAGAAGTCACAGACATATTTTTGGTTCAGCGTCATTAGATCATTTACTTGCTTTCCAGTGTTTGCTTTCAGATGCTGGTGTTTGTTTTTTTCTTTCCACCTTTTCGTTCCTCCATCCTTGCCTCTTTTCATCTTGATTTTATTGTCCCCTCTACCCCCAGCTGCAAATCTCTCCTCTCTCTCTCTCTATTTTCTCCCACCCCACTCTGAGCGCGTGGCTGAGGTGTGAGATCATTCTCCTTCTGGGTGGCTTTCCTGCTATATGTCACTGTCATCTGTTGGCACTGAGGCTTGAGGGGGGGTCCCTTTTCCAAAAACACACCACACTCCGCTCTACCACCCTGAGCATAATAAATTCTTGGGCACGAGACTGGAGAGGGGTGCACCAACGGAGCAGCGTGTTTTACTGGGCTTGGCAGGGTAACACATAGGCCGGTGAGAGGGAAAGCAGGGGGGTGGGGGAGGTTAGGGGGTCGGGGGGTGCTGCAAAAGAAGGGTGGAAGATTTATAATTGAATAACTCCCTGAAGCAGGGCAGCGGGGATTGGCCCTGCCAGGAAAAGCAAACGCCAAGGAGCGAGTGAGGCCTGTGGAAGTCAGCCATTAAAGTGAGAGGAGAGAAAACCTCAGCTGTGATCCGCCTCAGCAGAAAGGTGCAAGATTTACTAATAATAACTGAAAAACCACAACACCTAAGCCTTTATATTCACCAAACTCTTGATTCTATAGCACCGCACTCTTGAAAGAAAGCAAACACAAATGAGTCTCTGGCGAGCAGCTGTTCAGTTTAAAAAAAAAAAAAAAAAGTCACTGGGTCAAAATGAACCAGCACCAGTGTTGTTTTTTTTGACCCTGTTATTTTTTGTATTACTTTTGGGTTTTCCCCCCATCTGAAATGTGATTATTCTGACCCAGTGTTAAACACAACAAACTCAGCTTTTACCTTACAACTGGCACACAATTTCCTGTCAGTTGGAAAAGCCTGTGCATGTGACATTCAAAACTGCAAAGGAAAAAAACATGTTATTAACAATCATATTCTGTAAGCTAAGGCAGATAATAACAGTTTGTAACTGTAGTGTATTTAGTAATGACAGTAATATAAAAGGTAATGTGAACACTGGTGCAATATTGATCCAAATTGGGTCAGTTTTGACCAGGTGATTTTTGGATGACTAAACACACTAAAAATACTGAGTTAAAAACCCGACCCAGTGCCCACAGGTGGAAAACCACCTAGGACAAAGGGTTATTTTGATCCAGTAGCCCAATAGAAATAAAAAGCAAACACTAACACTGATCAACCCACTGTCTTAGGTTTTTTCACCCATGGGTACAAAATATTACTTTGGGGCTCAATTTTTACTCAGTGAATTTTAATATATAAACTAAAAAAAAAAGTGGGTTAAAAAAGTGCCCATGAGTAGAAAACAAACCAGACACAGGCTTGTTTTGATCCAATAATTCAACAGTCATATAAAACACTGACACTTAGCATCTGTGCTATATTGCCCCAGATTGGGTAACTTTTTAACCCATGTGATTTGCAGGCTGCCTCTAAACTCATATTTAAAAAAACATCAGGCTATAAGACAGGAAAAATATTTGAGGGAAATTTATTTCAAATTATGCATTTCAGACTCCCTGGAACAACATACCCGCATTGTTTTTCCTGTCCTGACTGAACTTGCAGGGGTTATCCCAGAATGCACCGCTCTCCCTCCCTGGACTATGGGTCTCTGCTGTGGAAGCAGAAGGAGTGAAGGCAGCGAGGCGGGGTGCTCTACCAATGAGTTTATCTTGCCTGTTTGGCTTGGCGTTTGTCAGTGGAGAATGAAAGCATGGTGGAGCAGCACTGTTAGGCATGAATGGAGTTCTGACCAAATCGACTCACTTTTCCCAGAGAAACGACCTCAAACATCAGAGGGGGAGACGTGAGTTATGATAACTCAGAACTGATAATCCACGTGGAACTGAGCAGAAACACTGCGGCAGTGTAACATGGCATGCAACACTGACAGGTTGTCACATAAATGTACATTCATCACGTCCACTTATGTGATGAATCATCTTAATATGACACTGAGTAAAGTTCTCTGGTGACATATTCAATTTGAAACACAATGCCTTCGTTTCAAAGTCTGAGTGACTTTGCAGATTACATTAAATTTGAAAGTGTGAGACGTCTCACAAATTAAAGAGGCTATAAAGCGAAAAAAGTAGCGTTAAAAACAGGAAAATCTCGCTGCTAATCATTAAAAAGAGGCTTTTCCTCGTAATACAAGTGAAGATTTAATAAACCATGTCACACTCAATGACGCACAAAGGAAAAAGGAAAGTAAAAAGACTTAAAGGAGTGTACTGGCAACTTTCACCTCCTTCAGGATGGAAAACTGATGTGCAGTCACAGTCGCACACACATACACACACACACACACACACACACACTCACATACATAAGCCTGGAGTATCTGACTTGCTTATTTTATCAGGTGCACCGGGTTCCCCCCCCCCCCACAAAAAAAAGAACCTTCTGACTTCTCCCCCTGTCTGCCTGCCAATCAGTCACTGCAACAGTGTTTGTCTGCTTCAGTTTTGGCCTCCCACTGGCAGAGCAAGCTCTTTGTAATGAAAAAGATTTCCTTAGTCATACCTGATCATGATGTTCAACCAGTTAAACTGCACCAAAGTCAAACATCCTGTGTGTGTAATTGTGCAGAAGGTGCATCATTACTTACGGAAGACATGCACGCACATACATGACTTAAGTTATTCAAATCTTTCATGACTCTCTATACAGCAACGGTATACGGCGGCTCTATACAGTGACTTCATGTTCAGTTTTGATTAAAGGACTACGAGCAAAGCACTGAAACTCAAAAGAAAAAAAAATGTATGTTCAACTGTATATTTGCCCTTTTCAATCAGATAAGTTCTAATAGCAGAAATACTGTGGTGTATGATATGAATCTCATGTTGGATCAGTTTAACCACAGCTCGTGCCGCACTGTTTAAGATTAGCAGTACAAATATTAGACATTTGGTTACGGCAAAAAAAGAGAAAACCTCAAAACAGATTGAATTAAATCTAAGCATCAAAAATTGGGCAACTCTGTAAAATTTCCTGAATGGAGCAAAGAAAAAAAACAGAAGAAGAGGCTCAGTGAGAAAGAGTGCTCTTCTTTCTCTCAGGAGTGGGCAACTTAACAGCTCACCATCAGGTAACAATCTTTTTATTTGGTTCAGTCCCTCTCTGGGTGCCAAAGTCTGCAAAGGGACTGAGTGTGCGGTGCGATCCATCAGCCCTGTCCAAGAGCTTCAGCATGGTAATCCATCTAAACCAGACTCAGAATAGAATTAAATAAATACTTCCATGCTCTGAAACATAGAATTATTTTACTACTGTCATTCTCACTGTAAAGCAGCGCTGCCTTCACTTAAGTGAAAAAGAAAGGAAAAATAAATCAGATAATGTGAATTACTTGTATGGAGAAATGGGTGGAAAGTTTTAGGAAAGATTTACTAATCACACTCAATTTACTAATGCATCCTGCATGTCTCCTAATCACACTGTGTCTGCACGAGCAAAAAGATTAACTTATTAGTTCTAGGTTTAGTTTATAGATTATGGTGTTGATTTAATCATGTTGAGGTTGATTCAGCCAAAGCAGCAGCTTTTGCATTAATACAGCACCTGTAAACAGAAGAAACAAGAAAATCTAACCTCTCAGACTAAAATGTGACCTCCACTCATGTTGGCAATTTCTGAACAGGAAACATATTTTTTATGATTGTGATACTCAACCGTTGGATTATTTTTGAAAAAAGAATAAATTGAAATTCTAACTGTTGCCTAATCTAACCTAACCACACAAGACAAAAGTTGTTTTTTTTTAGGTTATTATATATTATTTAAATTGGGAAGTTATCTCTTTAGAATTCATGGCTCAAATAGGACTTTTAGGACAAACGCCCATAAAATAAAACGACAAAAACATAATTAGGAAAAACAGTGTATCAACATATTTTGGACTTAACTTCCTTTACAACAACAACAATAATAAATATGAATAATAAGTGATGCACCCAGATGGCTCGTTTGTGAGGTAAAGGAACTGAACTTATCTGACATGGAAATGTGTTGTACAGATTTTCTCGCGGGAACAGGCAGACAAGATGCGTGTGTGTGTGTGTGTGTGTGTGTGTGTGGCCCTACAAAATAAGGCAATTATAGACATATATATATTTTCAGTGTTATAGCCACAAACAACACACACACACACACACACAGAGAGAGAGAGAGAAAGAGATAGACACACACAGTTTGATAAGTGTGTGAGCTTTAGAGCTGAACGACCTCTTTGGTTCTTCTGGTCTAAACTTAATCAGCTGCTGACAGGTTGCGATCATGGAAACTGTTGTTATCCCTGTTTGATTATTGGTGCAGACATTAACACAAGTGTTAATCCTGGCTCGTCCACACTGACTTTGACCTTGACGCACCGGGACTCATCCAACTTTTTGCATCATTAAAAAAACACATTCAATATTTTACAAGCCACTGTTTAACATTTTTCTTTTAGTGTTACAATATATAAATGATATCCTAATGATCTATAATTACGCAAATAACAGACTATGATAAAAAAAAAAAATCCGACAACCATGTATTTTTCACTGTGTGTAATATTATTTAGATTTTCGGCAGAGCTGAGGCACATCTTTACACTGATACACACTATTAGGCCTGCAGCTTATTTAATGGCAGATTTCTAATTCATTTTCTTTGGCTGTTTCAATGCAGCACTTGTTAACACTTGGATTAAAAAAAATATATGTTTTTATAATATTACGAGTGAAAGCCTGATGTTAAATCAGCGCAGAAATAATCAAAACCCAGAAAGGGAATTTTAAAGCAAGACAACACGAGACATATAAAAACAGAGAGTAGCTTTAAACCTAAACTACTATCTATTTTTAAAAATAAAAACCATGACATTACCACAGGGGTCTGTACAAAATACAACTGAACGCAAAGTTTAAATATTCACTTTTATTTCTTTCCAGAAAAAAAGGATAGGAAACTCGTCATTTAAATATTTAAACAAAAGATGATAATTCAAGATTTTTTTTTTTTTAAAAAGGCGCCTGCTAAAAGATTTTTTGCCATAAAGGGAAAGAAGGAGAAGAGTCTCTAACATATCTACAACATTCTTTAAAACAGATCTATCCAATTTCCATCCGTGGAGAAATTGTGAGCTTCTGCTTTTATATTGTCTCTGTTACCTGAGAAAACACGAGTTCAGAGTCCGCTTTAACGTGATTACTCATTGTTAGCAGTGTTGATGTGTTTGGCCAGGTCAACGGTGCCACGCTGAGTCTGTAGTTTTTGATACTCCTGGTGTAAACTGAGGAAGTGCGGAGCTGCCGCCGGGTGGAAGAGCGCGGGGGAGGCGTAGGCGGCGCTGGAGGTCAGGGGAGAGGAGTAAGCGGTGCACTGGGCCGGGGAGAAGCCGTCGATGCCGGGCTGCGACTGGAGGAAAGCTTTGGCCGTGAGGGCGCTGCGGGAGAAGAAGCTGGACAGGGCCGGCAGGATGCTGCTGACAGGTGGGATGGTGGCGGGGCCGCACGGCGAAGGCGCGTGGTGATGGAGGTAGGGGTAGAGCTCCAGGCTGGGCAGCTGCAGAGCCGCCGCGCCGAGCCCGTACGCGCCGTGCGGGAAGCCGTGCAGCCCGCTGGGCTCCAGGTGCTGCTCCTTGAGCGGGTCGAAGCGAAAATGCTGCCGCTTGAAGCGCTTCCTCCGCCGCAGAAAACTCCCGTTCTCAAACATGTCCGAGGAGTTGGGATCCAGGGTCCAGTAGTTGCCCTTCCCAGGGTTTCCGGGTTCTCTGGGCATCTTTACAAAGCAGTCATTAAGCGACAGATTGTGTCTGATAGAGTTCTGCCACGCGGGGAATTTCTCCCGGTAATAAACGAAGCGATGGCTGATAAAGTCACAGATCTCGCTGAGGGTGAGCCGTTTCTTTGGACTCTGCAGTATGGCCATCGTTATCAGAGCGATGTATGAGTATGGAGGCTTCACCGACGCTGGACCTTTGGTTTTAGCAGGGGGGGCACACGCCGGTGCTGGGCTATAGGTGTCCCGGTCTTTAGTCTGGCCGCTGGAAGTTTCCGTGCCGCGGTCCTGCTCGCTCCGCGACTCATCCAAAGGTAAAAGCTGCTCCTCTCCGCTATCTTTGAGTCCTTCCCCTACAACGTCGATAACAATATCCTCCATGATTTCCAAACCCAATGTCATAGTAGACGTCTGCAGGCAAAGCCAACACCACCTGCCAACAGGTGGGAGAGTGACAGCTCTTCTCTCAAAAGCGACGACCAGACTTTTACGCACGACTCATCTCCATTCACAAAAAAAAAGGTAAAAATCCGAGCGCAGTCCTCCTCTTACTTCTCAGCAAACACACTCTCCGAACCGCAAAGCATCAGCGCCGATATCCTTTATTTCGGTGCCTTAAAGCGGAAAAAGAGCGGCCAGCGAGCGACTGCGCGTAAAAGCGTAAAAAAAAGTGTGCGCGTCCTCCGAGATGTCCAGCATCATCTGTAATCTCCGTTGCTTTCCTGTGGGTCGGGTGGATGTGATGTCACGCTGAGGCACGAGGAAAAGGATCCTGACCAATGGAAACGACGCAAAGGGTACCACGAAGGCCTATACCAGCCTCCCAGTGCACTCTCATCATCAGCACATCAGCGCTAAGTGGACGCGGACATTAGACATTCATTCACTAAAAACATCCTCATGAATAAAAAAACAAAGGAAGACTTTTTTTTTCCTTTGGAGGGGGAGCAAACATTCTTCCCCATTAAGTTAATGTCAGAGTCGCGTTAAGTTTGAACGAATAAAATAAATAAGCAAGAGGACGGTTTAATAAAGTTGGAATATACGTCAAAATAGCGTCATATTCATTTGGAAAATGTGGTCCACGGCGTTTGTGGAGGCTGCTCCTGAGCTCTAACTTATTTTTATTAATTTTGTTGTATTTTTTTATTTTCAAAAAATGCACAATGAAGAGTAAGACGCAAGAAGAAATTATATAGGTCAATAAAACCTGTCGAAATTTTGCTGAAAACCCAAAGAAAATTTGAAATGCATAACCCAACAACCAAGATGGAGAAACCTAAAGAAACGAATGTCATCTAATGTGCAGCAGCGATGAAAAGTTCCCTGAATACGCTGACAGACTCTTTAGGGACATCAGATCACCATCCTCACTTTAAACACTCAGGGGGGGAAACACTTCTCTACGTGAGGTGGGGACTTAAGCCTTAATCCCCCCTGGAAGCCTCCTGCAGCCGCACTTTACTCACACACTTGACGCACAATTACATGTTTTCAGACGTACAACAGAGGATAAAACTGGAATGACTGATTTTGTGCTGCTGCTGCGAAAATAATAATTTGTTGCCTGCTCTGCGTTTGGGGCTTCTCTGAATAAAACCGTTCAGAGGTACGACTGTGTGCCCTTTCTGCAAAACTTCCAGAAGTTGCGCTCATACTTTCTTTTCCCTGAGAGACGTATTGATAAATATCACCATGTGAGAAATGGAGGAGGAATAATATTTAATCTGCAGTCTGCATAACCCGAGATTTCTGAGGCAGAAACTCTACACTCTCTGTTCTCCATTTCAGCTCAGACCTATCAAAGTCCGCCATAACCCCCTGTCAGATTATCTTCTTTAATAATGGGCAACTGAAGGCAGGATGGCGATATTGGGATGAAAGTAATAGATTTTCACTTGCTCAGACATAAAAGAGAAGTGAGGAGAGGAGGGCGCTTTTGGTATTGTTGGGAGGCCTCTGGTTGTTTGTGTTTAATGATGGAGCCCTTTGTTGGGGATTCCCACATTTCCTGCCTCTAATCGTATTGATACCTCGGGGCAGAGGGGGACTGGGTCCGGACTGGGTGGGCTATACGGTACCAGCAAAGCTGCAGATGATTTCCCAAATTCATCACGCATGTCTTCAGATTGGAAACAGGCCCGTGCACGTTGTGTGGTTTCAATAAGGCCTGAGCAGGAGCGTCAAATCCCCACAAAAGCTGAAGGTATGGCACCATAAGGCTCGATCATCTGACACCAAAACTTAGGAAGCCACGTGCTGGGAGTCACATCTGGGGACAAACGGCTCCGACGACGATGATGGACAAGACGTTTCCAGAGCTGACAGAGGGAGATCATGTACCAGACTGTCCTGCGCACACACAGCTGGTGCTGACTGTTTCCCGATGTTACATTTGTAGATATAGCCTCCAATTTTTTATTCCTGGTAATTTTATAGGACCTCCCGTCATAAAAGATATGCAACATTAAATCTGGGCCTCAGTCTAAGGTGTTTTTCTTCTTTTCATAAAACAGGCGAAACATGGAATCGTTCAAATCAATAAAGGCCTTTTTATCCAGAGGACGCATTACGCACACATTTGAACAATAATAAATCTGCTATCTAACAAAACCGGCCATTGTAGAGATGTTATTTGTTTTGTATCGCAGATGAATAAGTGGGAGACAGAGCAGCCACCAAGGGCCTGGTGTAATAACATCATTTGGCAGGAACTAAACAGGCCTGGGGGATCTCACTGGATCATTCTGGATAAATGAACCTACATCCGTGCAGGTCAGAAACAGAGTTAGTTACGGGCTACTTCAGTTGAAATGTTTTCTTATCTCAGTGAAAACTTGAAGCCGTTCGCATGATTCAGAGAGTGATAAAAAACCCGAGCGTGTTTTTCATTGGGAGAGGCTGAAACTGCTTCAAAGCGCCGAGGTTGTTTTCGCATCATGCCCCCCTCTCTCATCTTGATTCCCTTAAAATCTTGGCAGCGCGGTGGACAATAATATAACGTGTAATTTAAGGTATCATGAATCATAACTGCATGAAGCAAAGTCAGACAACGCGGAGGTGCCGAGCCAAACACACATCTGAAACAGACGCACTCGCAGAGTTTAGGGGAGGATATGTGTAAATTTCATGAGCTGAACTGGTCATTAACACAATATTTATGAGCTGACAAACGGCTCCGTAACATACAAACTGATGCAACCTGTTCTCTGTGTCTCATCACCTCACTGTGCTCTTGTCTGTTTGGACTTTTTCTCAATCATTACTGTGCTGCGTGGAGCCATTTATGAGACATGACACATCTGTATCTGAGGTCCTATCAATCACAGGACAGTGGCTGTCTGACCATGTGGCGACATCTTGTGGTGTAAAAGTGAAACGCTCCTTCTGTTTCAACGAGGGTAGACAGTAATAGAGCCATCTCTCTGTATAAAAAGTACTATTCAATTGATAAAAAAATAATAAAAAAAACAACATTTAAACAGTTTCAACTGAAATAGAACATTAACATTTCATGAAAGTAGAGTTTATTGTAGGGCTGTTGTATTAGCCTATCTTAGCTGCACGACTTGTAGCTCATAAACTGGCTAACTGACTAGCTTATATTTTGGTTGTTTTAAAGACAAACTTGATGTGAATGTTTCACCCAGTGTTAGCATCATGTAATCACTGAAATGATGCGTTCAAACAAGCACACTCAGAATATATATGTCATTTCTATTTATATATCTTTTTTAAGGTGACTTGTACCTGGGTCAACATAAAAAATAGACGTTTGCCCAACTGTTCCTCTTACATGAAACAATAAATAAACAAAATAATGTCACAAAGTCTTGATTTTTAGTCAAACTTTAAAGTTTAGGTGGAATTTAAGGGTGAATTAAAGAATTTAAGAAGTATGCATGAATAAAAATGGCTAGCAGTTTAGCCTGGTTTGGACTCATTTTAACCAGGCTGGTTAATGTCTGACCAACTATGTTCAGCTGAAAACTGTGAACTGCCAAGTGCACTGAATGAAGCAGCAGTTCATAGTTACTGTTGCAGAGAATTCACCTGAATACAGTGTATGCTGGGACACAACATTTTTCAATTGGATTAGCTGACTGGACATAATTCATTAAAAAACACGTAGAAATAAACCAATAAACAAAGAAACTAATGTTATCAAGTTTTCAATTTTGTCAAAAACTTCACAGTTTAGGTGGAATTTAAGGGTGAATTCAAGAGTTCGTCAAGATAAAAGAAAGAATAAAAATAACTAGCTGTTTAGCTTGATATGGGCTCATTTTATCTGGTAAAACTTAGTTCAACTGAAAACTCTAACCTGCCTTGTGCATTGAATGAAACAGGACCTCTGCAGAGTCCATCTGAATACAATGCATACTGGGGTATATGCTGGCAACATTTCTCATCAAACTTAATTGGATTAATTGATTGATTACAATTTATTACACTTGAAAGTCATCAAGGTATATGCAGTCTAGTATAGCTGAAGTAGTCCTCAAACAAAGACCTGAGGCAGAGTTGCTATTTCACAGGGTAAAAGCCAATATATTAGTGTGGCTAAAAAAAGGCCTTCTGTAACAGCAGACATTTGAACAGGTCAAACTGGGAAAAGCTCAGGTGTAATTAACAGCATTAGATGTGTGAGTTTCAGGACTCTGGTAAAGGACATGCTGGCTCACTGTTCATGGCTTGCTGGGACACCTAAATGGAAGTGAACCATTGTTAATGTTATTCCCCGCTATGATAAGTCAAAATGTCTGCTGTGAAAAAGGTCTACTGTTTAGGCCATCATCAACTAACTAAACTGATCACCATATGAGATGCACCATGATTCGGGTGGCTTACCACTCAGCTGAACAGTTCACAGAGGGAAACCTCTCAGTTTAAATCACAAGGCATGATCTACTGATAATTAAAGGTGATGAGCAATTCGGGGTTTAAACTAGCAAACATACTCTCTTTCATTGAAGCAGTGATTAATGATCAGATTATTTAATTTAAGTGACTTCTAAAATTTTACAGGGAAACTGTACCTGTGTTCATCTCTTGTAACTTTTAGCCCCTGGTTTGTTAGCATTCAGTCTCTGACACTTTAAAGTGTTCATTGCACTTTAAGGAAAATGCAGGCCAAGATCAAATAATACCTGAAATTCAGTTCGACTAATGAGTATATTGATAAGATGAATGATGAGCTGATAATTATGAATAATCAAAATTACAATACAATTGATAAAGTAAGTGAGAAAACTTTTAATGTAAGGTAACAAATAACTGACAGTAAAATGATGGTTAATTGGCAATTATGGCCACTATAGTTAACCAGTTAAAGATGCAGTTGGAGTGTAATTATTATAATCATAAATAATACCAGTTATAATTCAAAAGTATTGTGTGCTCAGAGTTTAACTAAATACTCTCCAGCCTCTGGTCAATGTTGAGTTTTACTTATACAGAGATATAAAGAAGTCCCTGACTTTTCCAACAGAGGGAGCTCTTACACCAGTAATGATTTTCTGGTTTTCAAAGAAACTTTTAATTCCACTCATTTCTAAGCTTTAGAAAATTTGGGCTGGCACAAGACTTTGACAGAAACACTCATCTGCCTTGATACTTTTAGGGTCCAGCTTGGTATTTGCATCATGTTTCCTGGTGTGGCAGTCCTCTCACACATTATCACGCTGTCGAGTAAACTGAATGCCAACTAAGACACAGGGACACCCTGCACTTTGGTCAGAGTGTCAGAATGCATCAGTGCTCTGCTGACCTCAGTAAGCATTCTTCTGTATGCATTTACACCGAAAACTACAGCATCCTGCCAAATGCCTGTGGAACACACAGCAGAAATTTCCAGCATTATTTTGTATTGGGACTGACAGCAGTGGTTTGTCTGCAGTGTCGTTTTCAACCCTGAGGTGCTGTCAGATGAGGCCTGAGGATGGAAGGAATGCAGATGTAGTGTTTTAAAAGTCAGTGAGTACCATGTTGACTGATTGTTGGGGGTCAGGGTGCTGGCTGGAGCAACAAGAAAGCTATTAAACCAAAGGGTGTAATGAGAAAGTTACAGGGGAGAGTTTAATGGTTTTCTCCTGCCTGCCTGGCTTCACAGTCCCCTGTGGTTGATGGAGATAGATAATATAACACAATTTTAGACTGACTGCAGCAATGCATGAATGTGAATCACGTATCAGAGCTCTGTTCAAACCCTTTGCACTTCCTGTTTTCTCCATCCTTCAGCCTCAGATTAGATGCCAATCTTCTCTTGTCATCATGTTGATCGGGCAGTGCTTTGACAGCATGTTACATCTTGTCGAAAAGGGACACAGTGGCATTTCACAGAAGAAAGCATTCCCTTCAAAATATGAAGAGAGTTTGTTTGGACAAGAATCTCCAGAGAAATTAAATTAAAAAAACAAGATCTGAGTGGAAGGGTTGTATGACACAAGCGGGCAGATGGTCATGAGTCTGGGCAGTGGTACTCCTGAATCCAGCATATAAACACACCCAGCAGAGCTACAGCCAAACGCTTTCTTTCATGAGGCTTTCCCAAAGTCTGGATGTACGAAATCTCAGAGGTTAGTGGGAACAGACCACCTGCTTTTGGTAATCCTTAAAAAACATGACTGTGAGATGGTTTGCTTAGATTGAAACTTTGGACAGCCAAACTTCTCCACTTACCCACTGTGCAAAAAACAGCTGCAAAATTTTCCAAATTTACATACTGAGCAAGATTTTCACACGCACCATCTTTCTTAGTAAGGAGGTATAACATTTGTCAGAACTGTTGGTGTGGCACAGAAGGACCACAGTAAATTATTTTCTGACATTTGAAGCAAGTGGTTTGGTCACATGCTTTGACCCCACTGCTCTCCCATTAGTAGAGAGGGCCCACGCAACAACTGGTCCCTGGACACCCTTGGGCCATGACCCCTGGGTAATCGGGTGTGTATTTAGAGGTCAGGCTGTTACATTGAGGGCCTGGTGTTCTCCCAACATGGGCCCCTTCATAATCCATCAAAACCCCTCTGACAGAGGGGCACATATTCACAGAATGAGCTGCTTTATTTGATCTTGTTTTATTTCTATTTTACATGTGATGTTTTTTGTACATTTTGTATTGAACTACATAAACTAAACTAATAAAAAATCTTTTAAAATAATGATGATAATAGGGTCTAAAGGCAATGTTTCATATCAACCAAACTGACCCATTTTAATCATATTTACATCCTCGTATCTAAAATCAGCGCCAAAATTCTTATAAATGCTTAGTGTGCATGTACTCGCAGACTGACACATGATGCATGCTGCAAGATAAACCATGCAGGCACAGTTTCATACATGCATTTGCATAAGCGTCACACACCCACAGACACACAAAGACACACCTGATCCCAACACACTCAGCTGTGATACTAAACACATTCCAGGGGTGATTCCCACCGGACAAGTTCAACGCTGACAGATACATTCCTCTACTGGCATGCCGTCAGCAAACCCACCTGGTCTCTCTTTCAGCTTCCACATGTTTTGGAAGCCCACTGTCCCAAACGCTGCTGCAACCCCCATGACCTCTCTGACGTCCTCAGACAGCAGCGGCACAGCCACTAAAACACAGGTGGAGAGAGGATGGATTTAGACCCAGAATATTTGGATTTGTTTCATTTGTGGTTGAAGTTGTGCCCTTTATACTGGTTTTTCACAGCTAACGTCTTGAGCATGTATTTTTGTTGGCATGAGACTATTTTCTCTGGAAATGTGTGGGCAGTGCAGGATGATAGATGGTATTTGGTTCCAGTTTTTCATTCTGCTTCTTTGGCACATTCATGCAAAACCCAGATGTACAGCACTGCACCAAAGTTATCTTCCATGGCAGGATGTGTACATTACATGGACAATGTAAGATGTAACTCATGCAGATGGTCCCATATTATTTATCCAGAACAATTGTTGAGTCTAATGACATCTTGTTGAAAGACTAATGGAAGTGAGTGTACAGTCTTCTCACAGAAGGGAAACAGCTCTTCTGGAAGAATTCCTTCACTCTGACTCAATAGCAAAAACTTCAATTAAAGGCCCTGCATTTTACACTATCCAGCGTTTAATTTGACATTTTGATATCCATAAGAAGAATTTGTGGTTTTAAGTACCAAAAACCATCTTGATACACGTTTACATCTCCTCTCTTATGCTTATCTCTGGAGCTCTAGCAAGAACAGGGTGCTTTGTGTCTGTTTCTGAGCCTCTCCTCTGATTGTCTGACTTCTGAGTGACACACATCTAGACCAAACACAGGTAATGGATTGTAGCCAAGTGAAGCTTGGTAAAACTCACTGGTAATCCAAATGGCCACTGCTGGAGGAAATGTTAACAAGTCAACACTCAAATGAGATGAACTGACTAAAATTTAGTCACTGGACAATTAAAAATTACTATCCTTGGGAATGCCGTGCAATAATATATTGGCTTCCTGACATCTAACAGTAATCTTGGTATTGTGCTATTAATAAAGTTAAAACAACAACAATAAAAAGGTTGGTTGGTGGGTCTAAGTGGGCAGTACTGGGGGTATGGCAGAGGGCGGTGACTGTATGATTGTGACATCACAACTGATGACTTGTTTAAGCTGGGCTGAGGCTACAGGTGCTTTGGGCCATTTTATCTCCAACACATCTCTCCTGATGATCAGAGGAGTGATAGTCTTAGAGGGCAAAGCCTATATGAAATAGAAGTGGTCTACGAACTCGGCCGGTACTGATGTTCAGACCAGATTATCTGATAATGTGAGGAGTTTACAGATCCAGTCTTAAACCTTTGACATTTGCTCACAAACTCAATTTGGCCTGATATCAAACATGTTTGATAATTGAGGAGTTAAAATCTGAACAGCTACATCAGTATTTTCACAATAGACAATAGTCAATGAGAGAGACAATTGTGACAAAGCGAACATTAGTCCTGGAGCAGCTGTAAACATCCTAGCCCCTGAGGCTAATGTTAGCTAGCATACTTCTGTTGACAAATTGACAGTTAAAATCTCACTCCCAGTTCTCGCTGAAGAATAGACAACCCATGAGTCTCCACAACCATTTTCTTATCCAGTATGTTATCCTCCTTTGGCCCTCCGGTTTTGTTTACTCTATTTTGTGAAGTATTACTAATGTTACAGTGAGTTGTTGCACCACAGTCTCCATTTTGTTTACATCTGATTCCCCATGAGATCACGAGAGGTAGTGCATTGCTCCCTGACTGCTCCCTCAGGCACGATAATCACATCTTGTAGGGTGTGCATAGTTGAGATTAGAGAGAAAAATCTTTGTGGAAATTTCTCCTTATGTGCGTGATGCAACCCAATTTCAACATCAGTTAGGATTTTTAAATTCCTGTAGTCTGAGCCTGGCCTTACAGGCACAGTTTCTGAGTGATGCTCTGTTCATTTCTCTGTGGATAGTGCATTTGGATACTTTCACAGTATTTATACCTGCTTAAGAATTAAACAAGACAAATCTCACTTTCTACAATATGGGTCCTTTAAAGTCACTTTGGTTTAAACATGAAAAATGTAATATCAGGACCATAGAGCAAACTTCTTTTGAAGCGTTGGTGCAGGCTGAATTTTTTGTCCACTTGTTAGCTAGACCAGATCAGCACATACAGTACACACAGTCAACATGGCCTCCGTGTATACACACACACACAAAGTGCTGCAATGCCTGCCTCTCAGTCCCAGCCCTGGGAACTGGGCTGGTTTTGGGGCTGGTTATGATTGGCCATTGTGCTGGCTTTGTCGCACACCCTGGCTTGGTTGCTACTGTAGCTAGTAAGCTTGTAAGTTGACATGCTAATATTTACTGCTTGATAAACACACTGTTTAATCCATTTCTTTAACTTTTGCCCTATTTTTGATTTTAGAGAGGGTGAAAGATCAACACGCCCGACGTGTCTAGTTATTGCAAAAGCTATGATTGGACAATTGGTGTTGAATGGAAACATTTAGCAAATGGTCAGTTCTGCTGACATGGACTTTTCTTTAACTTTCCAACTTTTCATTGTTTTGTTTTTTTTATTGTTTGGAGACATTATTTTTGACAGTGGAAAACTGTGCTCTCCAAATAGCTTTTGAACTTTCACCACAGGTGGCCAGAGTGGTGTGTTTGCCAACAAATCACTTGATGTGTGTTAGAGGTGGTTACAATGTGTCACTGCTGATGATCAGTAACGGGTATCTATGCTGACGAACTCACAGCAGCTTCCCTTTCTCCTTCCTGGGGATGAGTGCACTATGATGGGAAATCCAGGTCACCTGCCCACTCAGCCCCTACACAAACCAGAATGTAAGCATGTATCCACTCACGTAGGCACACATAAACATACACATGAATTCGCACAAACAGCTGAAAGCTGGAGTCATGACAATTTCAAAGCACCAAAGCGATAGGTGTATCCACCCTTTATTCGATTGTGATCTCAAAAAGTAATGCTAACAAAGGGCAAACAGGTTGTGACAAGCAGTGCAGATTGGTATAATGACTTAACATTGTTTACAGGAAACCTCAGGAACGTTTCCAACTGTCTTCAGCTAAAAAAATGATTTATGACGAGCTATGGCAGTTTATTGATTGCAGGCTTTAGAGATGGAATGTCTTTTATTTGTGTGTGTGTGTGTGTGTGTGTGTGTGTGTGTGTATGTGGGAAAAATTGTGAACTTGGCTATGAAAATGACCAAAGATATGCCAATTATGAAGAGTGCATTTCCCAAAGGCTCTGGTGTCCAAGCTTGTTGTTGCCTGTCCAACTGACTGAAGAGCCAAGAAAAACAGGAATGAAAGAGAAGACCTCTTATCTTTTTGCTGTTGTCGTCCAAGCTGTGAAAACATCTGCCAGTCAAACAGATTTCTATTTTTAAGTAATAAAATCTTTATTGCTTTTGGCGTTATGGTACAGTTTCATAGTAAAGTGCCAATAAAGACAGACAGGGTGACATGTAATGTAAGTCAACATTTATATTGCAAGAGTCAACAGCCATGCTAGCAGCTCTGTGAGGCACAGCAGTGCTTTGAGCTTGATGTTAACATTCTCACATGCACATGCATATGCTCAGTGCTAACATAACCATCTTTTGTGGGTAATATTTATCATGTTTAGCATCTTTGTTTAGCATGTTAGCATTCTAACTGACTAACACTAAATTAAACAGTCCAGTAGTTTTTGAGACCAATGTGGTGCACGGACAGACTGACATTACCATCCATCCTGATAGCATAACTAAATAACCTGTAGATCTTGAACATTTATTAAAAAATATGATCTTGACTTATGTCACACTCTGTTTCCTGTACACTGTCTTTCTCTAAACATCTCATCTGATGATAGAAATATGTAGCAAATGTCTCATAAATGTAGTCCTGTTTGGTTTGCGGCAGTGCATTTTTCACGTAATCCAGTGGATGTTTAAATGGTGTATTTAGCTTATGCAGCAGGATATTTTTTTCAACCATAAATACTTAAGTCTTCAGGTTACTCAGTTTAGAATAATTGTATTAGATTTGTACAATTGTAGATACATGGTTTTCACTGGACAGTTGGTTCTAGCTTATCTCACTTTTAAATTATCTCAGCACTTTAGTTGGTTCCATGACTGCAATGTTACATCGATCTTAGAAAGGCAAAGACGGCCAATCATTTCACCAATACTGGATGGACTATGGTGAAATTCTGCATGCATGAAATACTGTGTCATCCACTGAACTGATTGACTTTTTGAATTTGGCTTATGACCTCATACCTGAAAAACTAATGAAAAACATTCTCATCAGCTTCAGTTGTGCTTTGTGCTAACCAAGATGGTGAGCAAAGAGTTGAGTCTTCTCTGACAAGGTGTTAATAAAAATTGAAGTTAGTGTTCATTGCACTGCCATTGCACCAATCTGTGTCACGTGTCCAGTACTGATACATTGTGTTTGCCTGTTTACATGCTCTCAGGCCTATGTGTGCATGTGCGTGTTTCAGCCTTTTAATCCCTTTAGAGAGGGGATTGAGTATTGCCCCATATACCTCCTTCACCCCATACCACAGCACACGTGTTCACAGCACAATGAAGACATTGAGTGGAGCCATCATCCCCCTGCACCCCTGGTACCCATAAATCTTCCTCGTGGTTCAGAAGAGAATTCCTGCAGACAATCTGGACCTCACTCTCGTCTGATTTGATCATGTTGGGCTTAAACACTGACGCACACACATTCATGCACACACACACCAACACAACACTGATGTATTTTTAACACTGACTTCATGATGATATCTTTGGAAGTTTGAGTCCTGAGAGCAAAAAAAGAAAATGTTCATGTTAACAGCTGGACCAAATGTTGACAATAAAGATGTCAGACAGGACCTGGGCTGAAATAAATCATTTTAAAGGAGATGATGATGCACACAATGTGTGAAGCTGTCCAGCCTGTTCAAGTGGTCATGGACTAAAATGGATTTTACCAAGCCGCTCTTAGCTGTAAGCAGGGAAAGTCACAAATCAATCCATGCTATGCTGTTCAAACAAAACCAACTCTATTTCATCTGTCCTCAAGACACACACTCTTTTAAACGCACACACACCAAACACATGTAACCATACACACAGTGCTTGGCAGAAAAGCCTCAATCACACGATACAAAAATCCCTCACACACTGCAGCAGCTATATGGGATCTTTTCTACTGAATTCTTTCTTTTGTGCAACTCAAGCTTTGTGGAAAGCCAGAAGGTCTTTTTTTTCCGTCTTTTTAAGCTCCTGACTTTATGAGAGGAGTCATGTGAAATGGAAGTAAAACAGGCTACAAGTTCAAATAAACCAAATCTGTTTGAAGTCTGAGTAGCTATAAATCACCTATGTCAATGTAAGATATTTTCTCTGACCACAGTTCAGTGACATGTAAGTGATGTTTCAATCCCAATGGTCTATTTAAAGGTCTGCACTCTGTCTCTCCTCAGTTTTGAAGGACAAATTGTTAAAATGGTGTGCCTGTGAATGTGTATGTGCATGGACAGCCATGCCACAGAAAGGACCAGAAAAAGTGGCAGAGGTAAATTCATCCACGCATCTTTGCCATATGTTTGATGTATAACACTCAGTATGTATTGATGCACTGTAGCTGCTGCGGCTGCTGTGCAAACTGCTAACACTGTAGCCAGTCAAAAAAACATTAGTCAGACAAAATAGTTTCCTGAGCGTCTTTGTATTTTCTCTGTACTGTGCGGCTCACTACTCCTTAGCGTTTGTTCACAGGACTGTACATCATGTCATCTAATAAAGAGCATTACTGAAGAAGGGGAAAACCTCTCTGCATAATGAGTTGGCACGTTAGCCAGGAGAGGAAAATCAAGTTTGCTAACTGCTTGCAAGCTTGGTCACTAACTGTCAGCAGGCTTGTTCGCTTGGTTGCTTAAAAAAAGAACTTCACATTTAAAAAACGTATTTGTTACATCATTTTACTACTTATCTGTTTCATGACTGTCTGCAAACCATTCCTCTTTTGTCGAGCTGATAGAGGTTGAATAAAAGTTGATGGTGCAACTTAGCTGATAAGCAACAGTAGCTTCCTTCATTTTGGGCACTCAAAATATTTCACCCCGAGAGCGAACCTACTAATTGTGTCAGTTCTGCTGGAATGAACTGATTTTGCCACCTAATCTCACTGTGTGTGTAAAACACATACTTTGTGTTGTCGCTGATGTGTTTTAACCATACAAGCATGTGTTCTCGGGGTATATGTGTGTGTACGTGCTGCTGTGAGTGTGTTTCATTCCATGAGTCTGTACAGTATATACTTCTTTTGTCCATATGTGAGTGAGGTGACTGTGATTAGAGGGTGGCACTGCAGTATTCCCTTCGGGCCAGTTCACCCTGTTATTTTCCCCTCGTCAGCCCGTGCTCTCAATAGGGAGGGTGGGTCCGTGACCTCCCTCCCACGCACAACCACAGGAGAGGGAGGCACCCGCTTCACACAGCCCCCTTAAGTGCTCGCAGAGGAACTTTTGAGTTCACAGGACCCCTCAGGCTTCCACAGCCCCCCAGCAGAGCTCCACATATCTCATAAAGAAAAGCTTATCGAAGCCCTGGGCCTCCAAGCTGAATCCTCCACTCTCTCCTCCTCACTGTGACACAGACAGTTAACATGTACTCGTCACTGTCCTCCATATGGACTCACGGAAGTCATCAAAAGCAATGAACTGGTGTCACTGAGGCAGGGTTGAGGCAAACTTCTAGGGATTTGGGCTCTCTCCCCCTTAACTTTCCAAACTGCAACAGATAAATTAAAGAGACAAAGAGAGGCCAAGTGGTGACACAAGTAATATGTTATGCGAGCTTTCTTTGGCAACCTCACTTCCTCTTGCTCCCACTTTTTTATACCCTGTTTTTTTCTCTTCCTTTGGCTCTTTTTCCCACTGTCTCTCCATCCCTGCTTCCCACCCACAGCATTCAGAAACCCTGAAAGGAAGGCACCACTGTAAAACAAACAGCCCAGGGCCCTGTTTAGCCAGGGCACCCTGTGAAGGAAGGGAACCATCTAAAGGAGGGAGAAAAAGAAAAAAAAAAACAACTACAATAAAATCGCCATTGGAATGCACACAGTGAACTCCACTGTGCTGAAAGTTTGAGGTTTGGGTTCATTAAGCTTTGAAGAGAGTTAAAACAATAGTGGACAGTAGAGAGACTACGCTCAGCAGCAGCACAATGACTGGCAACCAGCACTGTGGTCCTGCTGTCTGCACTTGGTGGTCTGACGCTTCCAGCAGAACAAACAGTTCAGACTACCAGAGTTTCCGGTTCTTTTAGATTTTAAGACAGACATTCAGAGCCTTTTGGTAGGCGGGAACTAGAAACCACAGAGTCAGGACTGGCAGTATACCAGAATGGCTTTAAACAGAACCAAACAATGCATGTGGCAGAACTGACGGTGCTGATCTTACTTTTCTGCTTCTGCTTTACCTCGTTATTTCCCCTCATGAAAAAAATAAACAGTAGTTTACCATCATAGTAGTTTAATGTTGTTTGTTGTATTCATTGTATTTTGTTTTAATGAATATCAATGACACCAGCCAAAAATAAACACAATCTGAGGATTGATATTATAAAACAAAAGACTTATCACTGTCATGTTATCACTGATAAACCATACTCCATCAAGGATTTCAAATGTGCCCAGTGAGGCACTGGTTCTCATCAACTGATCAATGCCACAGGGTTTCTATTTAGCTCAGAGGTACTGATTCACCCCCCACAGTTAGAGTACATTACCATAGTAAATGTAAGGGTTTTCACCTTTAGGCATGAGAGCAACACCACAGGACACTAGGTATATGCTCTTAACAGAGGCCATCTAGATGTACCTAGATAAATATCACAGTTAAAGAATATTTGGGCTTAGTTATTTAAAAAACGTTAAAGCTGCACCACTCAATATTCTTAAATTAGCAATGGATCACATGACTACGTGTAATGTGAGAGTGGTAAGTTGTATTGACAAACTCAACTGATGGGAATCAGTTCCAATCAGTTCTGCTGTGATTCAGAGTCTTTCAGCTCACTGCTGTTGTTTACAGCTGCAACTTTACTGTTTTGAGTATCACTGCTCTCATCAACCTAGTTTCTTTGACAAACCCACCGCACACTACCCGCTGAGCAACAAACAGGAGGCAGACAGAGTTAGTAATTAGTTGGTGAGTATATGGAGACTAACAAAACAGAGCTAAAAGATCTAGAGAGCTAAAACAGAATGAATATTAGATGAATGCTAATGTTGCTCAATATTTGCTGGATGTGTCAACAGTTTGCTAACACATTAGCCACAAGAACTTTAATAATAGGTCAGTGTTGTGTTTTATTCTTGTTCCACTCTTTACTAATGACACATGTATCATTCTGTACACCCTGCTATAGTATGAAGCTAATTATTTCAACTATATAACCACCATTTAAAAGAAGCACTCACTCATGAAATTATTATCAGCATTAAAATAATCTTTGTCATCATATTGACTTCTCTGAGTCCACAAGGTTCATCTAAGAAATACAATTGTGTGGTTTAACAGAGAGGAGGATTTCTAAAGGTTTTTTGTTCAGAAAAATTAAGTATGTGTTTTGGAGAAATATTAGCCACTTTCCCTGAAAGTGATGAAACCAAGTCAGCTCTGGTTAATCCAGCATCAGACCAAAAATTCCTGCCACAGCAGTTCCCAGACTCCCACTGCTCCCAAACTGTAAAACATCATAGGAAACACTAAAATACTCTTCAGAAACACCACTAAAACACTTAAAAAAAAACACTCTGCCCACTTGGCTGTCTTGGAAAGACAGTAAATAAGCTGAGGAGGGAAATGAGGATGACACATACTGTAACAAGGTTGTTTTATGAGAATGAAATTTTACCCTTTCAAAGAGATAGAAGCTTATATGAAGCCGACGTTTTAGCATTTTAGATATCTGGCATGTGGGCACAGTTCTGAGGAAACTGTGTTTACTCACTGTTCAGTCACACACACAAACACACACACAGCGCACAACAGCAGGTTCCCATGCAGACAAAGAGAAAGGAAAGACTGAAACAAAAAAAAGAGAGATGTAACACACATACACATGTATAAAAGGAAAAACAAGACTGGGTGTCAGTCTTGCCACCTTCAGATACAAACCACAGAGCAAAATGGCACACTGTCTGTATACTGACTGAGAATTGCGGCTGAAAGTTGGTATGTGACTGAATCTGAAACATTAATCTGGGTCAAACCTCACCCTGTGCTGCTCGTGCCCCACAGTCTCTGCAAACCAGTTCCGAATTTGAGGAGGTTTTCATGCTATTATTAATGTTACTGTGGAATAATTTTAGCTAAAATTATTTTTACTCTCAGTTTTATAAAGCGGGTTCTGGTGCTGGTAGTTTTCACAGGAAATACAGACTGCTGCAGTCCAGCCTGTCACTTCTGAGCCTGTCAGCAATCAGTCAGTTCTGGATTTACAATGTCATGATGCTGAGGATCTTACACACAGAGCTTCGCACAGTATATTAAGCATAACGACCTCCAGGTATCAGATCATAATACAGTTTGTTGAGGTTGATTTGTAGGTATTTATGAGCAGTTTATTAAGGAGGAAATTCTGGGCCTGTTAACAAAACAAACACAGAGCAAGGCGAAGGGTTATATCACTTCTGAAAGAGAAAACTACACAGAGCCAGTAAAAGCACAGATTTCATGTTTTGACACCATTCAGACCAATGATCTGTTTCTTGTTCTGTGTGTGCTGATACCTCATTGTTTCCCCATACACAGAGGCCCCGGTAATCTCTGACTGTTTGAGTCAGTATTAATCAAGTACAGTTTATATAAGAATGTTATCCCCATATTTACCAAACTGAGAGTGTGAGGGTAGTTTCTCCTGTCATGTTATATGAGCTGTGATTAACTATGACATAAAACAGAAGAAGTGATAGTGAGGAGGCAGAGGCCCTGTTTCTGAGGAGAAACATGACCTGTTTGTAGTTGGCTGACTTATCTTATCAGGAATCATACGCTCTGTTTAGTATCTCCACCAAGAGATGCAGCAAACAGGTTCACAGTATATTTTGGAACCCTACAGCTCTGCATGCTCATACCTGTTAGATCCAATGTGATCTTAATACTCTGTCACAGTGATCCCCAATTAAAGGTATACATATACCCTCAGGGGCATTTCTGCTGGTGCAAAGGAAAGATTGCTGAGTAGCTCAGTTTGAGTTATAAATAAACTGTTGAAACAGCTATCTTAAAGCATTGGATATAAACAGTTGAAATAGTTAGCCAAAAGTAATAGGTAAATGATTGAAATGTGTAGTTTCTGTCACTCCAAGTGGCAGTAGTACAAATGCAAATTTGCACACACTTGAAATATGGCTGGATGGTGTTGACACATTTTGTTTGATTTTATTCACTAACATTGTGTATGTCACAAGCAAATTGTATATCACCAATAAAAGTTTGAATAAATCTCACGAAGTATCAAAATTTAAAAAAAAAAAAAAAAAAACATTTAATTTGTATTTTTGCTGGCATATTATTGCCTATATTTACATGCATATCATGATTTGTATCTCCAGAATATCAGCTTCTAAAAAGTGAAGAAAATCAATCTTGCTAATTAATACTTTAATACAATAATTTTCTCACATTATAAAACAGCAAACTGCTGCAAGCTACTGATCATTTGAGGGGTTTCATGCCATAACAATGGTATGACACACATCTGTGGCAGATAGATCAGCTGTTGACAAGAAATAATGTCATTAAGGCACAGCTATAAGAGAAATGACGCTTGTGTGGCACTGCTGGCAGCTGACCTGATAACCCACAGGTACCACAGGCCTCTGCAGAGTTTGCAGGGCAAAGGGTGTATTTTAGCATATATTTAAATGGTGAAACTGCATGACCTCACAGGCTTAGAAAGGTAAGGAGAGGTAACAACAAATGTGGTCTCCAGTTAAGGTGTAGAAACATCTTAACAATGATTAAGAGAAATGCAAAATGTGACATTTCAGTTTTTCCTCTTTAATAAATTTGCAAAAGATTTTAAAATCAATTTTGGCTTTGTCATTATGGCATATTGAGTGTAGACTGATGAGGGAATTTTATTTTATTTTTTTAATTTTAGGATGAGGCTACAATGTGAAAAAATCAAAGGGGTCTTTCCGAATGCACTGAACATCAGCTGTTGACAAGAAATGACCTCATTCTGGCACTGACAGCTTCCACAGAAAGATGCATGTGTGACACGGTGACAGCTGACCTGATACCCACAGCCACCGCAGGCCTCTGCAGAGTTTGCAGGGCATAAAATATGTATCTATGTTTTGGCATATCTTTAAATAAGAAGACTAAATGTCCTCACAAGGATAGAAAGGTTAAGAGAGGTAAAAACACTCAGCCCCCACACCACCCCACCCCCACCCCTTCCTGACACACACACACGCACACACTTTTTTTAAGGCTCAGCCATCAGGAATGTGAATGTGCCGTCACCTCAGCCACAGCAATAAAAAGCTATGTAGTAAAGTAACACATGCTGCACTGGAAAAAAAAAAAAATAAATCTTAGCCCTCCGATCTTATGTAACTGAGATAATTAAATTTGCTCAGTGTTTTTAATCTGATCTCTTCAGATGAGGTTCATATTTAATACAACAAAAATGAATGACAATGGCACTTTTTTGGAGCCCATGAGTGAACAATAAGAGCAGTGATGAGGGATTTCACAGGGCTCAGAGTCCAGAGGTGAACAGGGACACGTTTTTTAATTTCCTTGTAAGTTGTAAGTTGAACCAGAGACACTCACAGGACAAAGGAAGGACAGACAGAGCAAGTGAAAGTGCACAGTTAGTCAAAGAAAAGAGCTGCGTTGTCTCATGTTCCATCTCCATGGTACTGAAGAGCATTTTCTCCAGACCTGGCCCTGTGCCTATCCAAACACCCCGTCTGTCCCTTTCCCTGACCCCACAACCCTTCCACTAACCCCCAGATGTCACACACAGGCCACAGCTGCATCCCAAATCTGAGGAGAAAGAGTGTGTAAAGGCTGAGGAGGGTATTTTTTCCCCTTTTAGATATTTGGGAGGATCTTCATGTCCACTTGTTGCAGGCCAAAAAATAAGTTTTGCCTCAGAGTTCAGTGTCTTTGTTTCTGCCCTGTCACCCCATGGCCCTTTTTTCTTAGAGAAGGAGGGAAACATGAGGGTTGGATCGAGTTTATATCTACAGCTGGGACGTCAGCTTTCCTCTGGGACAATGTGAGGATATGAGTGTTTGATGACAAGTTATGATAAGGGACTCCATGTGTGTATGTGTGAGGGGGACGTGTAGGGTAATGGGTACAAGGGCAGCCAATCTTTTTTCCTTACCCTTTTCTGAAGACTGCTGCCACAGTCTTTACAGCCTTTCTATTTTATTTAAATTGTGAGAGTGTGAAGAGATCTCTTTCTCATGTGTCATGTGTTTTTAATGATCAACTGATGGTGTGATGGTATGACTAAATGCCTGCATGAAAAAGATTTTTAAAAAAAGACCGCTGATGTCACTATTTTGCTGTATACCTCTCCTGTCCTAACAAATATATAGACAACAATAATGTTACAGTACTTCTGTAAACAATTAAAACAACACAACATAGAAAAATGTAACTTAAAACATGACAACTGCATCACATGAGTATATTTTTCTATTAGTCCATAAAATACCAGAAGATAATGAATTATTTAATGCTCTTTTGGACTAAAAAAGCTCCATGGTTGTTACGTCTTGGCCACTTCCTGCATATCACTATTCGTGATGTGCTTAAATACTGGAGGGGTGATACTGTGAGTCACAGTTGAATCAGGAAGTCAGTCTGTACGATGTGGTCTATAATTACAATGAGACAGCAAGCTTAGTGTTGCCTGTGTTTCCTTTTACAAATAAATTTCACTAACTTCGGAGTTTGTTTGCAACCTGTTCCTCCACAGGACCTGTTTAGCTATGTTGCTGGTATGTTTTGAGATTTCAGCAATTAATTTGGTGAGAACGATGTTACTAAAAACAACAGCGCTGAAGGCTGAAGCTCTGAAAATAATAAGGCTAAGATTCAGCAGTCATGCTAGCAACTCTGTGAGGCTTTACTTAGGTAGTGCAGTGCCTTGGGCTGAACACTTAAGTTAGCATACTACCCTATCTGCCATCTTGGTTTTGTTGTGTTAACATGATAATACTTGCTAATTAGCACTAAACACAAAGTACACCAGAAGCTGATGGGAATTCTCAATAGGTTTGTAGGTATTTGGCCTTAGAAGTGTATTTGGGACAAATTAAATTTTTGACCTGATGATGGCATTAGAGGAAAAGTCAGGGGATCACAAAAGTCATTAAGAGTTGTCCTCTGAGGACCATGAATGTACAAAATATAGTTGCTAGTCCAGTCAATAGTTGCTGAGATATTTCAGTCTGGACAAAACAGTTGTTCAGCCAACTAAACTGTCATCCAGAGAGACATATTGCCAAGGTGGCTAAAAACTCAAGTTGTAGTAAACCATTAAACTGCTGGTGATCACCTAATTTAAATGGAGTCTGGTTAACCCCCAGAAAGTGTCATCAGTTGTTAATGACTAACAAGTAGTAGGACCAGCTCAGATTTTATAGTTGTTGGCCACACTGACCTTTAGAGGCAGAGACAACAGAGTGACAGAAATAGTCTAGGTCACACAGCTGAAGGTGAAGGAATAAAGTGTTTCCTGTTTTGTTAAGCCCATATAGTCTCTCTCACACTGAAAATAACATCTTTCTCTGTGATGACGAAGATCAAGTTTATTCAACGGTTTTCAAAGTTGACTTGTCAGAGCTGGGCTGCGTCATACCAATGAGCAATCTAAGCCATTTTCCCAGTCACGCTGTAATCTGTTGTTTCAACATAAACTGAAAATAAAATGGTATACAGACTGTTTAAGAGTTTTTTAAGGACTGCTCTTGCTCCTGGTTGACCTCAGGCCACAGATTTGCAAACTGTTTATACTTACTGGCTATGTGGCTTTTCTACATGTACACCAAAACTCCATGAATCAAATTACAAAACAGTTCTCATGAATTTTGAAGTTATGTGCATTACTGCCACAAGTATAATTCAGTCTGTAGTGATGGTGGGCAGTTTACAGTATGTACCTGCCCTGTTTCCTCTGTAATCAGAGGAAATGAAGAGGGCTCATCTGTGGTCAGCAAAACCATGTGTTTCCTGAGCTGCTCTCAGTAATGAGCAAACACATATCCTTCTGCAGGCATTTATCTGTTCCCAGAGCCCACATCAAGGCCTTGACTGTCCTGCAAACAAAGGGCTCAGGAATCCCACTCTCTGCTCTACAAGAAATCAGGCAGTAATTTAGATAACTGTATCTCTCTGTCTAGACACACAAGGCATGTCAGTGGTATCACTTGTTGAAACAATGCAGTGTTAATTGCTGTTAGAGTGACTCTGGGCAAAACAACAAACACTAAGCAGAGACAAGGAATTTTAACATTGTTAAAGAGAATTTGCAGATTAAACCTTTGATTGCTGACGTTTGCTCTCTACTCTGAGATCTGAATCCAGCTGCCCTCGTAGAAGGTAAAACGTTTACATATTATAAAGAAAAGAACAAACAAGAGAAAGAGAAACTGAAAAAAAGGTAACTATTCTGGATGTCAGCTTTCATCATAGGGGGATTTTTGGGATCAAATGTATCAGCAGTAGCATCTAGCAGGTCAAGAGACACCCACGACATTCCAGACCTTCACAGTCAGAAGGAAAGTAGTAAATAATGACTTCCTGTGAAAACGCATTGCAAGAGTTGTTAACCACTTCCTTTCATTTCCCATCTCATCTTTCATGTAGACTTGAAAAAATCCCAGTGGACAATGTGTAAAATCCCAAGTCAATGAGTGTTTTTGGTCATAATTGGTTGAACACTTTGGAGGAGCCCCAAAACAGCAGAGGAGTTAAAGGAGCAAAGGTAAAGGCAGGAAAAAGAGGCATGGGTGGAGAAAGTTAAAAGTCGGTCCTCTGTGAAGAATGGTTATTTTTGAGTCCTGTTGTGCAGGGTGGGTAATTCTTAGGTCCAGTGCTTTACTGTAATCTTTTGCAAAGTGAGAACCCTTATGTGGTTAACCACCCATTACCATCTACTGCTGCTGCTTTTCACACAAACCAGCTGATGGAAAAAAAACGAAAAAGTCTGGCCTTTATGCAAAAGTTCATATTATTCATCTGAGGACTTTTTATAATTTGTATTAAAACTGGAAGAGACAAGGACAACTTAAAGGACAACTTAAATAATTGAGGTATATATATATATATATATATACATACAATGATTCTCAGAATGAAGTGAACAAGTGTGAGGTTCCTCATGTGCAAGAATAGACTGGTGCTAAGAGGATGTACATACAGGAATAAGATTTGCATTAACAGGGGAAATTAGCTAGCAGTAACAGCTCCATAAATGACGCAGTATGCCTCTACAGCCTATTTTTCACTTAGTTTTATGCCTCCTGCATTGTAAATTTTATGTAAGTAAACAACACATGAAGATATCTATCAATAATCCGCATGCTATATATAATCCTGGAGTACAGCCAAATTTCCCTTGTGATGCAACTCGCTGTCCAGCAGTGGACAGCCCTTCAAAACAATACAACATCAACCGAAAACAGTGCAGTCATGGGAAAAACAACAGGCACACCCACCTCAGATTGAGGCACAGTGACGGCAGAGTGATGCTATTAACATCTCCATTCCTTCAGAAGACAGGCATGCAGAACCAGGAAAACCTCTCAATTCTCCCACAGTGAAAACAGACCTGATGGCTCCTGCTGTGAAAATGACAGAGAATGTGACAAGAGGCAGAGGTGTTTACTAACCTCTTATTTTTTATAGTGTTTATGCTTCATTAGCAAATAAAAGGAAAGATGGGAGAGAGAGAAAGAGTCACATAAGAATGGTCATGCACCCTGCTCTCTTGTCTGTCCTGTAAGTTTATTAAATCTCATGTTGTGCAAAGGAAAAAATTAAAAGGTTGACATATCCCCCCTTTTCTGTCAAACTGGGAGATTGGTTGGACTGCAAGGTCATGACCTACGTCAGTTACCAGGCAGAAAAAAGAGAAGAAAAGAAAAGCATGTTTTGCTTGTGATGGCCAAAAATGGCCAGAATCACACAGTGTGTGAGAGCTTTTAAATAGTTTTTATAACAACCTGACAAAACATGAAGGGGGTACAGTTCTCCCAGCAGGTTTGGGATATGGCCTGCCAAATTAAAGTAATCAATACTTTCCAGATGTAAGAACTAATAATTCTAGTGCATTCAAGGTTGTTGCACAGGTTAGTGTGTTATCTTTGCTTTGTGATGTCAGTTCCTTGTTGAGATAGTAGTTTACAGTAAGAACTGAACTGTCACTGTCTTCCTCTACATTGATCACCACTATGCCATGCAAATTTCTCCCTTTTTGTGGTTTTTACTGTAGGAACAAATACCTTTGTGCCAAGTATCAGTGTCTGTGTGCAATATAAGGTTTGAAATGACCTAAAACCAACCTAGCACATCACCCCACTGCTCACTGACCTCCCGTGAGGAAGCCTGCACATACATGAGACTTTGTCAGTGAGCAGTTTTCTTGCAGTACCCACTTCTCCTGTCCTGTGTTGTTTTTAAGCAGGCTAGTTAGGTAGCTAATCAGTTAGCAATTTTCAACACAGTCTTTGTGCAGCACAGTACTTCCACTGTTCAGTCAGGTTTAAATGGAGGAGAGAGGATAATATTTTAGTATTTTAAACTTTGTCGAGTGTTAGCTTTGTTCACTTTTCCTCCATTGTTGTTAGCTACCTAACTGCCCGATTTATGACATAATCACACCCAATTAAAAATCCACATTTTTGCTGGTTTTAATTTGTGGCTTAAGATGGGATTTCACTTACTGTTCTTTCTGACATCCACACATTACAACTGCAACATATCAACTGCTCTTTTTAGGTGATTTTACCACACCTGAAATGTTATACTTTTTCAGATACTAAGTAGATTTTGTGGAAAACAAGATCAGTGATGGAGTCTGTGCTTTGGAGACAAAACAGCTCAGTTAAGAACATGGAGTACATTTACTGCTGACTGCAGGAAACTTTTTCATGTGAAAAAGTCAAAACATGATGGACATAGAGGAAATGCACCAGATGGGAGAACAAACAGGAAACTTAAACTAGATAATGCTGAGTGTTTAGTGATGCCTACACGTTAAGATTCATAGGTCAGGAAAGATATGTATCCTCACATTCACACTGATATTGGCTTCTCTTTTACATGATAGGGATCCTGAAGGAAAAGCGGTTGTCTTTCACCTTTTAAAAATTTCTCACAGTTTACAGTTCACATGTGCTTGTCTGAGCTCCCATTCACACAAAGTAATAAACAGAGGCATTATTTAGCTTCTGAAATGAAACCTTTCTGAATACCAGTTCCTCAGAATGCAAGCTGTGTTATCAGCCTTGTGTTTCTTTTTCAGATGTCCTGAGTGCTGCAGGCAAAAGACATTCACACATTTTAAGCACAAGTGAGAAAACAAGAGCAGGCTTAAGTATTGTGTTGTGGTATGCAAAATCAAACACCTGCTCCACCCAGAAAGTCTCATAAGGTCTCGGTTATTTTATTGAACTACTAACTTGTAAGTGCCACTAACGTCTGCAATTTTCAGACGTTAGTGGCACTTACAACCAAAAAAAAAGAGAAATCCTGAAGGATACCCCTGCATTAAAGCATGGGAGGGTATTGGGGAAAGATTAAAAAATGTACTTGTTACTTACTTTATCTTTAGCTTTAGACTTATAGAGCTAATGCATAGATAAAGCTTCTGCTCTGTGTGTATTGCTGTAGCTGTTGGCTTAAAAATAATTTCTTGATCTCTTCAGTTATTATGACTCACCCAGTAAGAGCTTGGCAAACCTGCGTTTTTTCATCTGTGATACTACTGACTACTGCCGTTCTACCTGCTTTTTGGTTTACCCTGCACGTGGTAACTATAAAGTGAAACCATTGTTTAGTGCTACGAGGGCTTGACCTTTGTAAATGACCAGGAGTCCCACGCCAGAGGGAGGAGATCTGACAGAGATCTGTGGTTAGGTGGAAACAGAGCATTACTGCAGTGAGAAGTGCTGTCTGCCGGCCTGGTCTGGTCTGCACAGTGTAGCGCAGCTAGTCACAGCTGTACAGTGTAAATATTTTACCCGTCATCGAAATACTCTCCCTTTATTTATTACTGGCACAAAGACAAGCTGGACGTCTGAAAAAACAAATCCTCTCTTTGTTTGCTGTCAGTGGCCTGGTTCACATTGCTCTCAGCCTTTTCATTTCACAGGTGTGGCCACCATTAGACATGTCAGTCCAATCTTTGTCACTACGCTATTGCTCACTGCACTGACAGGGACACCAGTTTGTGACTCACTGGCAATTAATGGAGTTGGTCTGAGGCTAAAAAGTATGTGTATTTGTGTGTGTGTGTGCGTGCCTGTGTCTACTATAAGTAGACATGTAAAAGAAGGGAACAAAAGGGAAAATCATAATATGTGGTGATCATATGTGGTGTGTGTGAAGAAGGTGTGGAAAAAAAAGGTGTTTGGATTTTTTCAGAGGTAAAGTTTCAAAGAAGTTTCATGGGAGGACTTCAAATGTGTGAAAGTGATTAAATATTCAGTACGGGAAGACACCCTTTTTTCTGAAAAGCTTTTGGGAAACCTGTAGTGTACATGTGCTTTCTTTCCTTCTATTTACAGAAATACAGGTGTAAAACCACAAATAACATAAGCAGGCCGCCCTCATACTCTCTCTGCCACAGTTTCCTGAGGAAATACCCACGTCACAATACACCAACTTCCCAGTATGTCTCATAGTATCTGAGACCAGAGGGTTCACTGCTTCCTCACAGCAAGCATCCCTCCCTGTCTCTAACTCTGTTTCTATGTGTGTGTTTTGTAGTAGGATTTAGAGGAGGGTAGGTGGACGTGATACCTTAGAATAGAGCCAGATGACTTTCTCCCAGTTTCCAGTCTTCACGCCAAGCTAAGCTAACCGGCTGCTGGCTGTAGCTCCATATTGAGCTTACAGTCATGAAACTAATAAGAAAAATGGAGCATTATATTTACATCAGAGTCTCAGGCAGAACTTGCTATTAGCAGAAAATTGTGTTCACCTGTAAATATTGGGTGCATTTAAAAGACATCAGCCTCTGTATATCAAGACTGGCCTGACATCCACAGGAGCAGCAGTGAAGCAACCCTTTATACACTGCTTCACCTACAGTCACTCAGTCACACTGATTTATGGATTTAATGACTCCTTTGACAAGCCACAGTGTACAACATTAATTACCAAGCTGCTCGTTTCCTACCACATATACCAAGTAATGTGACAGGGATATATAATCTTAAGAGCGTGCAAAGTTATTGGGTCAAATATTTATAGAGCTGGACAAGAGAGGAAGAGCTCACTGGTGAACAACATCTGTGTGTGGGACACAGATATGGGAGCATCATGACCACTGATCTATGCACTTTGCAAGGTTTCCTATCACGCCTCGGTTTGCATTGCCTAAATAGAAAAGGGTCTGTTTTCTCCAGAAGAAGCAACATGTGCAGTCCAGACGCTTTCTGTTGTCAACCAGAATACTTAAATCCTAACAACACACACATGGCAGCAGGGCCGCTGACTGACTGAGCTCGCTGGGAGCAGAATCATCTCATTAAAACCGCTGGTATCCAAACAGAACTAAAATCCAGCTCCCCATCCCTCCTGCTCTGCTCAATCATCTCCCTCATAGGCTTTCCAATAAAACCTTGTATTTAAACAAAACCCATCCCATCTGATCTGAAAACCTCACCAAATTTGAACGCTGCAGTGATCTGTTTATAGTGATTAAGGGCGGCATCTGCCTTAAACTGGTGAGAGAATCATGGATAAACATGTGACTCAAAGCGAGGACAGTGGGAAAGAGATTGGGGGATAATTGGCTTGAATTGATACAAGACGAGGATAGCGGAGTTGTTTCCAAAGAAGATCAGACTAAAGAACACTGAATCTCAAAGGCTAATCATGATAATAGTAACAGCAACCATGTGTTTAAATAAATTACCTTCTCCAGTGATGACACAGCTCTTCTTTCACATCGGACAACTCATCAAAATAAACAGTAAAGTAGGATGAGACTTTTCAGAAAGCTGTCAGTTTCCAAGGAATGTCAACAAATATCATACAATGTGATAGCTTGGAGCTGCGACTCTTTTCTGTGAACATGTCCAGATGAGGGAGATTTTGGAGAGTCTTGGCTCTCTGGGAACAGAAAGGTGCACATAGCCGTAAGTGTTCTCATGAACGGCTACAGTTACTCAGCCCCAAGCCTCAGACATTAGGCTGGAGAGAATATACTCTCTGTCTCCTGGTAAGGTTTTACAGTGGAATACCTCACATAACTTCACAGCTCACAGTAACACAGCCAGTAGTCAAGACAGCAGGGTGCTGGGGTCCCCTGGTTACCATGTGCAAGGCCCCGTCACCATTACAGCCCAGAGTCACAGAGCATGTCATCATTCACAGTAACTGGGGTCCCACAACTGGTCCATAACTCTATTTGATACATAGCAATGATCAATCATGCAAGAGTGAAGGTCAGTCTGATGATAAAGTTGTTGTTTTTTTTTTTTTAAATCATAGAAAGTCTGACAGGAGTTGATGTACAGGAGCTTGTTACTCGATCATTAGCAACCCTGTTAGCTCTGAGAGCATCATCCCTCTTCAATAACTAAAAGAAATTATATAGAATACCAACAACCAACACCCAAAAAATAGTGAGAAGTTCAGAGAGCTACCAAGTCTAGCCTGTTACCAGCTATACCAGGTCACCAGCTAGCCCACAAGTAGTCACTACATCACCAAGCCTCTAGGACTAGGACTAGAACTGACTGAAGATTTCATTGATAGCAATGCCATGATGACGTGACACTTGTTCACTCTCTTTTCCCTCATCAATTACTGTGCAGCAAGCACAAGAAGAAGGAGGTTTCACTGGCTGGGGCTAATGGGTAAGTCAAACTGGCTGTAGCCTGAGAGCTAGCTATAGAAACAGTCTGTCATCATCTAAAATGGATGAAATGAGAGAATATTTGTACAGCATTTGTTTTTATTTGGCTTTCTAAGTCAAAGGGGAAGTGTGGCACTCAAGCACACAGTGTCATGGCATTCCTGGGATTTCAACCATGTTGAGTAGAAAGATGTTTCAGTATATTGCTGGTGTTTCCAATGATCATTATAAAAAAAATCATAAATACACAGTTCCATGTTTAAGAAGGCTCAGTAATTTCCTGAAATACGCAAACAGGAGTAAATTATACATTAATGACTAATTAATTAATTAATTAATGCCATTTGATGCTCTAATGATATTTACAGGATGGTGTAGTTTTTGGTACTTTATTGTAAAGAGAGATGTTCCCTTTATTTAGCCTACCTCTATTGATATAAATGGAGCTGAATCAACACCTCTCTACATCAGTTTCAATACAAACTGAGTGTATGGTGCAGAGGAATAAGAGATATCAGGCTTTGGCGAACAGATTCTGATTTGGGGTTATGTTTGTAAGGTTCTGAGTCATGGTTTCGCTTATAAAATCAGTCATATCTGCATAGTTGAGTTCACATAGTTTGTATCTGTGTCATATTTACCATGAGCATAATGGGTATTTTCCTTTTTATATGTATCAGTAGGCATTAGTCCTGAGATCAGCCTAGTCTGTGTGTCAAGATGTGAGTGTGTGGGTGTGTGATTTGAGTTGGGTGCTGTGTAGATAAATGTGAAGTTCGGAGTGCAGCTGTACAGGTGTTTCTATAAGTAAATCACACTGGAGTATGAATCAAGTGTGCAGCCTGCAGACAAGTTCAATAACTCAGCTTTCACACTGTGACACATGGTGTGTTTTGTTAACGTGTATACAGTACGTGGGTTTGTGTGAGCATTTACGCTTTCTGATTATGTGTGAGCGTGTACTTGTGTGCACCAGACTAAGCTGGTTTTAATAGGTTCCAGAGGTTGAAATGTGTCAGCCAATAAAAACACAAGGACCTACAAAATGTTGAGCAATTCACTTCCTGTAGCAATGAGTTTATCAGCGCTATGAGTGCCAAAGACAGATGACCTGTTCTGCTGGTTGTGTGCACCAGTTTATTGTATTGCAGTTATACTTTCACACACATTTCTTGCTCCAGCCACAAGAAATGACGGAGAGGGAGAGTCAGAGCAACAAAACACACACCACTAAAAATGATCCCTGATCCAAAACCTGGCAACCAGAGAGAAAGCAGCCCAACCATGAACCAGTAATTTAAAAAATCAGTCTTATCTTTTCTTTATTATAGTGATTAGTCTGATGAAACACACTTCACATGCTTCAAAGTTAAAGTCTGAAGCACACAGAAATTTTAAATCCATCCAAAGTGCCTCCCAATCAGCCAGAGCTCCCTTTCCCTCTCTTCTTTTTATGACAGACACACATGAAACCAGAGAGGGAATAACAATACTTTTGGTGTCAGTTAAGTACAGGATCAGTGAAACATACCCAGTCTGGCCTCTGTGATGGTCTGGGTGAGCCAAACAGCCTGCTGGTTTCCCCTGCATGGGCCCACACCACACTCACAGAGCACGCTCATAATTGAAGGGTTTCTACTCAGCTTTTTTTGGAACCACTATGGAACAATGTACAGATTATATTTACTTCAAAAATGTCTCAAATGTAAACATAGAGACATGGACAAGGGGAGGAGGTCTGGTGTCTGTATGAATTCATACCAGTACAGGTTTTTGCTCTTGTTACATTATAGAATGTCTTCCTGGGAGGTCTTTTTTATGTTGGTCAAAATAACAATTTACAAAGGAATGTCATGCAGCAATAAAAATTGTTTATCTGTCTGCACTGTAATAGAATAAATGTGTAAAGAGGCCAATACTAATCCAATCATGCATGCAGCAATAAATAAGGATTTGAATAGCTTTCACTGCAGCATTATTCAATTGGCACCAAGTGAACAGAAACAATGCAATGCAATAACTAAGAATAGTGCTATTTTGTGGCTTCCAATATCTATCTTTATTTACATAGTGTAGAGCTATGAGGAATCTCAAGTCACATTATAAATGGCCACAGGAACTGACCTCACTACCGTTTCAGGCAAATAGAGTCTGATCTAACACAAGCTCTTGTAAGATACATTCCAATACAAAGGAGCCAGTAGTCTGAGCCAGGAACAGCTTGGCAAATCCATTCACTGTCACACCAGGATGAAGGAAGCTTAACTGGCCGTTGGCTAAGCCTTGTTGTCCTTAGTTGTTCGTTGCTCTGCCTGTCAAACTGTCTGCATATAACGCAGATAACAGTGATAACTGTGGCAGATTTACTGATCAAAATTACTAGTAATTTTACAAGCAGTGGTCCTTTGTTTCAGACAGTGGTAGACACGAAAGCAGCTTTTTCATTTCTAACCACCAATTCAGTTCACAGAAGTAATAGCTGTTGGCAGATTTTATCTAGCTATTTAAGATAACATTAGCTCTGTGGGTTGGTTAAAAGTATGATAAGAAAAAATGCCCAACCCTGTTTGGTGCCTAGCTTACATGCATGCTCAGTGTTTTGTTTTTGTGTTTTTTTGTTTTGTTTTCGTTTTAATGATATATGAAAATCAGCTTTCAGGATGGGAAGTGTAACACCATCTCGGGTAATACTGGATGGGGCTGCTGAAGTGTAAACCTCCCCAAATTCAGTAAAGAGCAGGATGGAGGTGCTAATGTTAGCCTAAATTCTGATAGCTTACAGGACTGACCTCCACACTACAGGGAAATACTAAAGAGTGGATGTGCTAGTCATGATTGCATCTTTTTGTTGACAACCTGTAAAGCCACAAACCACTGTAGTTAGTTAATGATGATTTCCTAGGCCTTGAGAGTAACAGTTGGTTATTACTGTAAGATAGTAAGCTAGACATGCTAATGATTCCAGCTAGATTCCTCACATTTGTGTTTTTGGCCTTGGAGAAATAAGATACTACCCTGCAAACTCTTTAAATCTCTCTCCCCCACACCACTACAACATGTGGGGAAATAAACATGACAGACTTAACATGCCTAGTGACCTGTGGGTCGGGAACCACCCAGGGGTCACAAGATAAATCAGCAGGGTTGCAAGAAAATTAACAAGACAGGAAACCAAAAATTATGTTATACGAAATACGACAAAATAGTCTTGCCTCAAGGTCCATTTAATGGCTGTTCTGGAACTTTTGATAGTATCAAATGATCTTTATCAGCAGATGGAGTTTGCTCAGTTGTCATGGAAATGTTGTACATTTCCAGGAAGGCTACTAAATGAACCTTGAGGTAAGCCTATTGCCATTTCCAAGAGCAAGAAATAACTGTGAAACTGTAAAATTTTTGCTTTTTAATTGCATAGTATGGAATAATTTCAAAACCTGTAGGCATATGCAACCTTGTGACAAGAGCTGGTGCATGGACAAGGCACCGTTTGGAGAGGTCATGCCAAAAAGGTTGGGAATCACTGTGGAGAAAATAAGAGAGTGTAATCAGTCTGCTCAGGACAAGCCACCCAATGGCTTTCACCTTATCAACCTCTTTGAATTTCACTGAATTTTTCATAGAAAAGCCTTCCTGACGGGAAGTCGGCCTCCTGACTCCAGCCGGTGAAATTTACAGCCTTATTTTCATTGGAAGTAAAATGCTTATACAATAGTTTGGTGAACATAAATGTGTGTGTGGGAGTGCATGCTGAAAGGTACAGCTATTGACTGTAGACAATGGAGTGTTGTAATAGGGTATTTTTAACCATCATGCTAAGTACCCTAAGTTTGCCTTTACCTCATTTGCTATGGAAGTGATAGACTCCATTTATAATACTTCCGTCTGGCTAATATCTGTGACATTTCCTGAATACATATCAGATTGGCTATTGTATTACTAATGTGACCCTACCTGTTTGCCGCCTAGCTTCCTTTATATACAGCCATGCAGGCTTTCATTCATTGACTAACACCCTGGTGGAAGTAATTCATCACTTTCCTGAGAACTGCAGCAAATAAAACCCAGAGAATGAGGTTTTAGTGGCCTAATAAGCAACACACTACACCACTACACTACAGACAAACACAGGACATCTTCAGCATGTTAAGTCACATTTGATTGTTTCAAATTTGAATCGGTAGGTACCTGAAACCCAGACAAATGTCAAGGATTGTGGAGTTTCCCAACATCATCATCATACAAAAGAAACTGTTTATGACTTTATTCCCCTGTGCTACATGCCTACGCTCCCTGTCTGTGGAAGTGAAAAGAGCTCTTCCCAGAATCTGACCCCCGACCGAGAGTGCTGGTGGGCTGTTGGAGTGTCGGTAATTGAAGAAGTTTGAATAAATCTCACAGAGGCCGGTTACTAATTCTCATGACTCACCCCCACCATGTAGCTCGTCATACATCCCACCCCTGCAAACACCCACCCTTTTCCCCCCCTTCCCTGATGTGGGAATGCTCCTTTGCTCTTTCTTCCACTCTGTCCTCCAAGATGAACTCATCCTAAACCACGCTTTATGAACAAAACAAGCTTTCATGAAACTGCCCATTCACCCCCCCCCAAACAGATGATGTGGAAAAAAATACATATGTATTATAGTATGAGTGACCACTGCATGAGATCCAATGAATTGTAAATGACAGTCTCTGTGGAGGATATAGTTACTGTGAAAACCTCTCAAATGTCAAACTTTTAGGAATAAGGAAATGTTTTCAGATTAATCATACATTTGTGGATTTACCAGTTTAGTTCTGAACTGATCCTCTGGAGCAAGTTAAAACATGGAGTAAACTGGAGTTAGAAAGCTTCTACTCTCACAAAGAAACCTTATTAGGAAAGAATGCTTCTTTATCAAGGTTGACCCTGCGCCTTTTTGGGGCTTATCAGAGAATGTTGGACAGGGAGAGTGTAATGGTTGGAAGGTTAAATGTTAAAATGTGGGGATGTGGAGACAGAGAAGGAAAAACGGATCCCATCATTAAGTCAAACAAAGCCTCCATGGTTTGTAGAAGAAAAGTGGAGAATGGTTGAAAGAATGAAGACGCCTAAAGAAATGATGGTTGGCTGGTGCCAGTCTCCATGGACAACTTCACAGTACACATTAGCTACATGGTGGCAATGCTGACGCTACATATTCGTTTCACTTTTTAAGAAAGACAAGACTCTCTTTCTTGTCAAGTTGAAAACGTCAATACCACTCTTCTGTCTGTATTCCAAAGAAGAAGTGATCACCAGTTAGCTTACCTTAGCATTAAGTCTGGAAGCAGGGAGAGACAGCTAGCCCTGCTCCGTCCAAAAGTGTTAGGGCAGCTATTGGAGATTTTGAGGAGGTTACTGCATCTGGCCAAGATACAGCACAGTAGATAATCCCTTAAAACCACAAGCTGTCATTTTTACACTCCCTGTTCTTGTACAAATTAGCAAACAAGATGCAACATGTTAATTACTGAACACCAGAGCTGTTGGTAGGTGGATATCATTAACTTTGGATAGAACTAGCTAGCTGTTTCTCCCTTGTTTCCGATCTTACCTAAGCAAAACTAACTAGCTGGTGCTTTATAGTTTTACCGTATACAGACATGAGAGTGGTATCAATCTTCTCAACTAACTCTTAGAAAGAAAGAGAATAAGCATATTTCCAAAAAAATTGAACTAGCCCTTCAAAAGAGAAAAGCTCCTGAGGGCCTTACAAAAAGTAACATAGCATAACAGTAACATAATACAAAGAAGTATCAACATGTCATGCCAGTGACTCATGTGACTGAAGCAATTAAGTGAAATTTCAAACAGCAGAACCAGTGGCTTTTTGACTAATGAGGTACAACACTTGGTGTCAACACTGCTGACTGAGCTATCTTCCTTTAATAATAAATACAAAGTTGATTTCCTCTGTTTGCTGGCCAAGAAATCTTGGTGGTCAACCTAAAACACAGCTCTGCATAGCTCTTGGGATTCAGTTTCAGTGATGCCATCGTGAATTTTAATAAACACAGCTGTAAGTGAGCTAAGACAAATTCATGAATAAGCAGAAAATGACTAAACAATCATTTATCTGCAGTATGGAAACTGCATGGCTGGAGCCCAGCAACTTGCCAGTTTGAGGGTGAGAACTGGTGAAGGTTTACATAGGAAATGAGGATGTTTGTGTTTGCATATAGACACAACTGACATTCACATATGCTGGGTTTATGTCTAATCAAAATGGTCCCGAATGGCAGCCTCTTCCTGTGTTTATTTGTATCAGAAAATCCCTACTGACTTTAGCAACTTCAACCAACAAAAGCATTTTCTGCCTCCTGACTCCTATGAAAAATATCTACTATGGGAATAGATTTTTTTTAGAAAAACAACTTTGTTTAAATCTGGGAAATAAATGGGTGTATTTTACTGTGCCCAGGCTCTGTGTAACGGCTATCTGGCTTCAACACAAACAAAAAACTTCAAGTGTGTTTTCCTTGTAAAAACACGAGGCCTGGATCAGAACAAAACACTGTGAGATGGTCAGATCTGGTGAAAGAACTGACACATTCCACAAACCCACTACATAAAGCACACTGTATGTAAATGTCACGTTTTACAACAGTCAGACGCCAGTGTCAAAGATTTACATTTGTTTGCATGATAGAGAAAACAGAATTAAATGAGAAGCAGAAGAAATGGTCGAGTAAACTGTACTGTGGCCACACTTGGGTTTGAGTTTAAGGCTGTAGGCTGCAATCTGATCTGAATTCAAATGCTTTGAGTGTGAGGCATTAAGTGGTGCTGGATAAGAAAAGAAGGGACAACAAACATTCAGACAGAGCAGCTGGAGACTGGAGACAGGAGGGGAGAAGTCAGGTACAGTAGCCTGCCTGACAGAAATACACTGGACAGCATAGAAGCAATGGAAAGGAAACATTTCCAACATTTACATATGTTCCTCCCATTTCCGCTTATTAGGAGCTCAAAGTGAGGTCACTGCCCTGCACAGCTGCACATGAGGCAGAAAAGCTGGACTTTGACAAAGGCAAGCTATTTCTAGGATTCCCATAAATCTCTGGCAGCCGCGATAGTACTGGTCACTACATTAGAGTTTAAATACAGTATAAGTTTGTGCTTTTCTCTTTTTTTACTCAGGTCTGCTTTTTTTTTTTTTTTTTACTATGGATCCCTTCCCTAAACAAACAGACACAAAGGAGGAGCAAAAAATTCATGACCTCAACTTTACTGTCAATGTTTACAATCAAGAAAGACATCTTACTCAACAATTCACAATGCAAATTGACTAAGACTGTGTCCACTGTGATTACTAACTTATGGTTAAAGGAACAGTTCGACATTTTGGGGAATACACCGATTCACTTTCTTACTGAGGGATGAGAAACTTGATACCACTCCCATGCCTGTTGCTAAAGGTGTAGCTGGTGCTAGCATGAAGAGTGAGTTACATCACACCCAGAGTTCAGATAAGCTGATAAACTGATTAAAAACATTATTTTTAACTTCACCTCAGTCCCATAAATTTTACTTTTTATAAATCTTTTCATCAAAATGTAGACAAATTTTCTCTCTTTTACACAATGTAACTGAAAACAAACTATGAGCGTCAAAGTGACAGGAGGACCATTCAGCTGCCCCATCACCTCCAATATTAACAAGACCTGAACTTTTCTGACTCACATTATTTCTCACTCGGCCAACACATATTTTACATCAGTGTGTTCAGCAGGATCCACGCTCCCTCACAATATAAAAACTTGGGTGATAAGCACTACAATTTTTGAGGTACAAGCCAGAGTTTAGCCAAATACCATTTCATCTCCTCTCAGAGCTGGAGTCCTGCCTCCCATGTTAATCTCTATTATGTGACCAGTCCGAGCAAGAAGTCATTTGACAGTTTAGAGGCAAGCTTTTCAAAATAAAAGCTTTAGACTGTAACAGCAACAAGAGCTTAGGGGGGGATCCTGAGGTTGGTTGGACTTTCATAATAAAAGCCCAAAAGATAGCAGAGCTAACAGCAGGCTTCATGAACATTAATGATGTTCAAAATAAAAATGTAGCTCCCAGCTCTTTAGCCCCCATCTATTCACATCTATTTCCAGCTGTTCAGCTCAGCTTCCACTTTTTAGCCACCAGCAACACAGTTTAGTGTCAGCTTTCCAGGAGTCAGCAATCCCACTGCAACTGCATTAATCTGACACATAACCCCCATAAAACAGCACACTGGTGTTTCTACATCTTGATTCAGATCAGATAAAATATGTTATTTAGGAAGCTATAGAGGTGCTGGTGGGCAGATTTTGCGACTTTGTTTCAGCTTTTAGACTGTATCAATCATCAAACTCTATTTCCTTATACTTCATCCTAAATCTTCCTCATAAAAACATGATCTGCTCTGCTAAGAAACTAGCAAAGAAGCTGATTTAAAGCACACCCTGGTTCTACATTCTACATACAAAGTTAAAAAAAAAACAAACATTAACAACTGATTGTTTGAATTGAGGAGGTGTGAATGCTTTCTATTGTCATTGTGAAATAACTTAACACAGTGAGGCTGTGTGTTTTCAACTGTTAGATCACATTTTGAGGTGTTATTTAGCATCATATGGGCCACCAGTAACACCAAAGAACAGAGAAATGCAACAGGTTTGCAAGGCTTTCAATAGAGGTGCTTTCAGGGTGTGAATTAAACCCACATAAGGTCATATTTACACACACACACACACACACACACACACACACACATATATATATATATATATATATATATATATATATATAAGAGAAACATAGAAAAGAGCAAAATAGGAACAAGAAGTACATGGCCTGTCACCCCAATCTTAAAAAAGAGGACTATTTACTCAAACATCTCATCAGTCACTGACAAACAGCAGCCAGACAAGTAAAGCAGACAACACTACACTCCACACAAACAGCAGTAAATCTAAAGCGGGCTATCATGACAAAAGCAGGGCCAACTGACTTCCTTTCTGCAAGCGCATTAACGTCACAGGAAAAAATCGCCCAGAGCCAGGAGTGCTGGACAGAACATACTGAATACAGACCCCCCCCCCAGCAGTGAGACGACTGGGTGGATCCAGTCCAGGTTCAAATTTTCTAAAGGTTTGCTTATAGCCTGAGGGGGAAGAGGCAGTGACAGAGCAGATCCCTACTGTGGGAAAAAAAAAGGCAGAGCAGAGAGTCCTGCTGTCATGTCTTTGTGTGTTAACTAATCAGAGGCAGCACACTGAGAGCTTGTCACTGTGTCACTGCAGGGGGTTAACTGCCACTTGGCTGACATGGCCTGTGAAGAGAGGAGCAGTTCAGACCTGGTTATCACTTGGGTGGGCTTCAGGGGAAGAGAGGAAAGACAGAACAAGATGAGTCAGGGAACACCACCGCTCAGGCACCAACTGGAAATCACTTACTTAAACAGGACGAAGACAGAAACACTGATCCCAGACAAGCAGGTGTGGGGAGAAGAGCTGTCGAAACTAAAATAAGACCAGTTCTGTTGATTTGCGGAGGAAGAAAATAACTATTTATAGAGCTTGAAATTTCAGCCTACAGGCCACAAAAGCCAAGACCACCAGGCAAGAATTTGTCTCTCAGTAAAAAATGACGAACTGCATTTTCTGCTGTAAATAATTTTTGTAAAATCTTCCATTAACACCGGGTGTGGAAATGAGTAAGTTGCCAATTATGTGCACTAATTGTTGGTTGCACGTCACTCTGTAGTCACAGATCCTCCACTCTGTGTGTCAATTCCGACCAGTGACTTCATCTGTGTTTTTCTCAAGGATATCCCTCCTTTCTAGGCACAATGAGGAAGCTTCCTGTTTAGAGAAGGCCCAGTCCAGCCTTCACTCACCCACCCTCAACCTTACGTAATTTCCCTGTTGTTCTGCCAGTGTCCCAGCCGTGGTTTGAGATGATTCTTGTTGTTGTGACATTTATGATTGTTTAGTGAAACAGCATGACAATATTCCAACTTAGCAAATAAATAAAACTGAAGAAAAGAATTTGTGTCATTTATCCACGTGGATATGAATAATGACACATCCTGTGGAATTTATAAAACCTCTGTTTTAACTTGGGGCTGAGTAGCACCATTCAAACAAAAAGTAAGTGCTTTCACTTTCAGTGGCTGCAATGTGGAATTAAATGCATCACAGTGTAAGAAGCTATGTTTTCACAAGTATTGTTGTGACCTAAAGATTTATAGTAATTTGAAACAGAAACTTTGTCTCTCCAGATTTCAGAGCTGGAATCTGAAAATGTCTTACTGGAAACTGGATATTTACTTTAAAAATTTACTGAAATGATTCATTAATTATTAATTAACAAACAAACTGTCAGAGAAAATGGTCATGAAAGGTAGCTGACAGGTAATGAAGTAATGAGTTTCATGATAAGTCTTCTGCTGTGATCAGGATCTCTCCAGCTGTGAGAGTGAGTCTGCAGTGAGTGAGAGGGTCATTAAACTAATTTAATCCCAGTCAGGAAAAACATTAGTAATCTTAATTTCTTTAGCACTTTCACAACACACTTGCAAAACAATTTAGAAGGAAGACAAATCATATCAATCTAGAACATTTAAGTCCCACTCTACTCAAAAAGTGTGATTTGGTTTATGTAACTTTATTCAGAATTAAGTGTGTCTGACACCAGGAAGCTGTTTTTCATCTGCTGAAGGGTGAATGTTTCTCTGTGCTCACATTAAATCTTAGTTTAACACCTGAATGCAACATTAGGACTTTATGACATTACAACTAGTTAAGTAGCCAATCTAAACATCCTGTTTACAGCTGTTAAACGTGAAATAACAATATTTGCATATTCATAGATTCTGGATTTTACGAGGAGGGAGAAGTAGATGTAATTTGAATCATTTTAATTGAACTTTTGTGAGCAACTTATCTTTCAAAGCACAGATTGTTCATCTTAAACATGTATAAAGGGAACCCTCAAAGAAAAAAAACTCTATGAATTGCACGTTGGCCAGAAAAAGTGATTTTTTTGATGTGTGATCTTAAAGATAATTACAGATGAAGCATATGAGAGTCAGCTATTTTCTGAAATCTGGGGTTTCTAGTCTGTGAAACAGGCCTGGCCACACCGCACTCACAAATTACTATTTTTCCAATGACAAATTAACTTGTGGCTTTTAGTTTTAAGTTTACATATGAGTGAGATGTTTCTCTTTTATTAACTGTGTGTGGGAGAGAGTGAGTGAGAGAGTGAGATTTCCATGTAATCTGACAAACCTGAAGAGCAACATAGAGCTGTACTGCCAGAGTAGCCCGTCAGAGCAGACTGAAAACAAACGGATTGAGAGGGAAAATGCACTTGGCACCGTTTTAGAATACCAGGTAACTACCTGAGGGCAAATTGATAAGAAGAAAATCTCACTTTCTTCCTCAATGGCAGAAGCACAAAATGTGTCATCGAGCTCCAATTCTTCCCGGGGCCAAATCTGGCAAAAAGAAAACACCCCAACCCTGAAGAGGTCAGGCGAAGGAGGGAGCAAAATCGTTGAAGGGCACAAACACCATGGCCCAACCTTCTTGCATGTTCAGTCCTGCCCTACTCTATTCCCACACCACATTCACTCGCATGTTGCTGTGGTGCTGATCGACAGAGCCCACGTCCTCTCCTCCTCCGGCCGTGGGATCGCCTCTGCTGCTACAAAGTTTCACTGGATATTTTCACTCTTTTACAGGTGCGTGGTAAAGATTTTAAACTTCTCTTTTTATCGTGCTGATTCGATAATGTGCGCTCGGGAACGTGAAGTGAGTCTGTGCTGCTCGGTGATCCATTTAGAGGTGAATTTACTGTATGCAACTGGTCATTTAAACCCGTGTAAAATCTCTAATATATGGATAATTCTGGCGTTATACTGAATGCAGGCACATATGAATTTTACTGCATGTTTGCCTATCAAAACTGAATAAATATGTAAAGAAACTAATCAGTAAACTCCGTCTTATTATCTGGAATTAGATTTGCCGGTCTGCATACTCCATGCGTATTTACGCATATGTGTGCGTAATTACGAATAAATGATACATAAATATAAAGATAAGCTCCGAGTTAGTGTCTTGTTTTTCTGCTCCATACGTTTAATACTGTAAAACATATGGCTTTAAATCTTGTGAGCCAGGAAAACACAACTACTGAGGTGAGTAGAAGCAGAACTTTGGTTGAGACTTTTCAAGTGTTCTCTCATTTTACTTTACTTGTAGCTTGAACCTTTTTCCCCGTTAAAAACACTGCTATTACTGCAAGTGGTCATTTTCTGTAACGGAGGCTTTCCCTCTATTATTCATACTGATATTATCGTTATTATATCTTAATTATCTCTTTGTATTGTGGGTATTGGAGGGGTTTTTTAAATCTATTTTATACTCCATTTCCCGACGTTGATTATCGTGTTCATTTCTTGTCACTAATACAAACTTTTCCTTTCCACTTGTTTTGTGCAGACTGTGTGCCTCCTAGTGCGCAGCCCAGGCATTGAAAAATTTGATTTCTTTAGAGGCGGAAAAATTCTCAAACCACAGGAAATCCTATTTGATAGCTTCAAAAGGAACACTTTTTCCCCTGTGCGCAACAGCTGTCTGCATCTGTCTTCAGGAAGAAGAAAGAATGCACAGCCAGAGGACTATCTGACAACTTCTCTGTGGATCTCAAAAACACAGCAGAGAAGAAAAGAAAAAAGCACCTACTAGTGGGACACAACGAGAATGGCCACTGAGTCTTTCCATGCTGCCTACGCTGCTGTAGCCCCATCTGCGATCCCCTCATCCCCCTCTACAGGAAACCTCCTGAGGATGTTTCATGAGTACCAGAGCAATGCTGTCATCATCGAGCACTACAACTACACAGGCAAGCTGAAGGAGAACAAGTACAAAGAAGGACTCAAACCAGAGGCCATAGCGTTTCTGCTGGTCTGCCTGCTGATAGTTGTGGAAAATGCTGTGGTGCTGCTGGCCATCTGGAAGAACAAGAAATTCCATGTGCCCATGTACTATTTACTGGGTAACTTGACTCTCTCTGATCTGCTCGCAGGTTTCACCTACATGGTAAACCTCATAACATCAGGTGCCAACACATTAAACATGACCCCTGTGCTGTGGTTCCTGAGGGAAGGGGGCGTGTTCATCATGCTGGCTGCCTCAGTCATCAGTCTGCTGGCCATCGCCATAGAGCGCCATGTCACCATGGTGAGGATGAAGCCATACCAGGGGGACAAACAGGGGCGGATGTTTGCTCTGATCGGAGCGAGCTGGGTGCTGTCTGTGTTCCTGGGGGTCTTGCCTGTCCTGGGCTGGAACTGTATGGGACAGCTGGACCAGTGCTCCACAGTCCTGCCGCTCTACGCCAAGAGCTACATCCTCTTCTGCATCACCATCTTCAGTGCCATCCTCATGTCCATTGTGGTGCTGTATGTGCGCATCTTCCGAATTGTCAAGTCCAACACCCAGAGACTCGCTTCAGTTCCACAGCGTAAAGGCCTTTACCGCAAGTCCCAGAAGTACATGGCCCTGCTGAAGACGGTCACCATAGTCCTGGGAGTCTTCATTGCATGTTGGCTGCCCCTCTTCGTTTTCCTGCTGCTGGATTTCTGCTGTCCAGCCAAAAGCTGTGAGGTGCTCTTTAAGGCAGACTATTTCCTGGGCATCGCCATGTTCAACTCCCTCCTCAACCCCATCATCTACACCCTGACCAGCAAGGACATGAGGAAGGCCATCATCAGGCTGCTCTGCCGACCCTGCCTCTTAACAAAAGACGGACAGGTGAAGAAGATCGGGATACCCTTCCTGGAGTGCAGCACCAGCAAGACCGACGCAGCCTCTCACAGACTGGAGGGACTGGAGACAACAGTGTCTTCCGGTAACTTTACACCCTCTACTATCAAAGCCATTTACCCCAGGATGTATAAGACATGACAGAGTGGCTCATATTGACTTTGCCCTGAGAGCAAGAATTCAGACTGAGAACTGGACCACTAATACAACCAGGCCACTTCACTCTAAACTGGGTTTCATGCTGTATGTGCTCTAGTCAAGCAGACGTGAGAGGAGTTTTATGTTGCACTCTACCACAGTTTCGGTATTATTAATTTTAACGAGCAGTACAAGCTCATATTTAACACAAGTTTATGTGTTAAATATCCAAAATTGGGAGAAAGACATGAACTTTTTAAACATTCTGTGCAAATTTTTATTATAGTGTGATTGTGATTAACATTAATGTCCATGCCTTAACAGTAGCTACAGGTTTCTTGTGAAAAACTAGCATTACATTTGTCTGTTAGACAAAACAGGGCCAGTATTTGTCAGAGGATATTCCCTCTGATAAAGTGTTATTTCATTCTATGAAATCAAAGACTGTGTGGGGACGTGTGACATAAATACAGCCAGTTATGCCATACACCAGATAGACCAGGGCTAAAGCCCAAACATGAGATTTATCCTTATCTCCCCTGCCTGTGCAGCGTATAATGATATGTTGTTACAAACACAGAGCATCCACACCCAAACTCTGCTGCCAAAACCATGTAATTTCTGCCATGTGAGTTTTGGTCAGCAGCAATGCTGGGTAGAGGTCCTCCTCGACCAACATCAGAGGCTCAGTGGCCGTGAGACGCACTGAAGACGTCATATGGAGAGCTGTGCTGGGTGGTTTGCAGCTTTGGAGGTCCCTTCGACATATGTAGCAACACATGATGAATGACTAAAAGCAATAAAAGCTGACAGTGGAGGTTTGTTGACGCCTTCTTGGTTTAACGGACTAGAATATTGCAGTTATTTGCTCAAGCCTGCGGACAAAAAAGAGAATCTTCAGAGCTTTCTTGTTGGGATAAACGTCATCTTACCATGGGAGACTGTTAATGTACTTCCTTACAGAATTACAGATGTAATCTTATCCCACGAGAAAGAAATCAATTAAAACCCAGATAACAGTGTGTGGGCTTCAAAGTACTGGGGAATTTCCTTTTTGTAACAGTGACATAAATGTGGACATTTTTCTAACTGTAATATTGTACATTAATGTAAAGAGAAAAAATATATTTACTGTTTTTATATACTTTGTAAATATCTATAGCCTTTTTCTGAGCTGCATTTTTGTATTGTAAAAACCTCATTTAAATTATGCCAGTTTTATATGTGCACTGAATAAACATGTGAATGATGTTTACAGAGAGCTTTGTATATATTTCTTACTCCTGAAGATGAGCCACCTGATGCAGTCTAATGCAGGTTAATGCCTGATCTCACTGATCGACATCCTTCCCATTTCTAGCCACCAAACAAAATTAGAATATAAGCACAACACTGATTGTTGATTTTGTATCAGGGAGAGTCAGTGTTAATATATTAGAAATTAGAGTTAATATATTAAAAATATATTAACTCTTTGAAAATATGTCACATATTTTCCATATATTGAGACAAAAAAGAATGAATTTCATTCCATACTGATATTAACTAATATTACAAAAATTTGTAAATCGACTTTTTTTTTTTTTTTGCTTTGCACCAATTTTTATCCAATTTATTAATGTATATGTATGATGTAGATAAATAAAGTGTAACCAGAAAATAGAAACCACTATAAATCCACTGCAGTTCAATGGCTTTGCAATAAATTACATCCTTGTGGAGCTTAATATAATTTTTTGACACAGTATTACAGATGCTTTGATTCAACACAACTTTAAGAGTGATGTACTGAATTAAAATCAAACACCAACACTTAGTGAAGCCGTCCTTAAGTAACACCACAAGTTAACAATTCTAAGTTCATTGATGTTAAGTATTAAATGGTTGATATCAAATTAAGCATTAACAGTGAATCCAGTAACACCCACATAATTATGTTCAGTACTAATGACAAACAGTCCAAACTGAAACTTTAGTTGCCCGAACAAACCTGAGGAAAAACAATAAAAGGAGCGATGAAGACAAACAGATAGGCCTTCAATGCATACCAAACCCCCACCTCCATGCTAACCACCTGTTAAAACCACTTCATTTCATATGCTGAAGAATAGATGAAGTTGCAGAAACAAACCTGTGTACTAAAGGCTCTGTTTATCGTAAGGAAACCACATGTGGGTGCGTGGTTCTTACAAGTTATGGTATATGTGAGTATATAAGCCTCCGCCCGCTGTGCTACAGTGGTACGTTGTCGTGGCTCCTTTTCAAAGGAGAAAGTTTCAGTTCTCAGTAGAACAGGCCTAGGGGTAAATAATAACATGCCTTGCAAAGCAGAAACAGTACGTCGGGCATCTGTGTTTCCTGGATAAAAGTTTATTTTTCATCATCTTAGTGTCATTGCCTAGATGTCATTTGCCATGACGCTTTTTTTTTTTCTTTGCCAATTCCGGACTATCATTTCTAAATTCTGATTAATTAAAGATAGGGTGATGTTTCGTATGGTACAGTTACACTTACAGATGTCTGTGGTCTATGGTAGTGATGTACAGGTACAAGCTTTCTAAATACATTAGCAACAGACAATAATGCCAAACAGAAGTTGTTTACCTCTAATTGATTATAACATTAATACATAATAATTTAATATTACAATATTACTTTTCAAAAGAGTAAAATGTCCTCAGTCTCCTCTGCCAGTGTGAACCAAGCTTGCATGGCCTACACCAGTGATTTGGTGACCCAGGGATACATGGAAATCTCAACTAATGACCAAAAAATAGCTATTATGATTCGACTGAAAATATATATCTACATAATTATGTTAGGGTCAAAAAATAAACACATAAAACAGACTTACAGAATAACAAAATGGTATGTTGATCTTAAGTCAATTTAGTATAACCAGTATGCTGGCAACAGTCTGAGCCAGCTGTCACCACAAGTCGTGACTGTCAGTGGAAACTAGTTAGCATCCAAGAAAGGAAATTGAGTGGTTAGCTAAAGGTAATGGAGAAATGACTGGAATAGATGGTTAACAGTAAGGATGAACAGCTAATAAAAATTATGATTAAACAGATGAGTTAGCTAAAAATAATGGATACACTGCTGAAATATTTAGTTCAAGTAATAGATAAACATTTGAAATAGTTGGATAAAAAATTATGGAAAAATAAACTTTTAAAAAGTTGTTCAAGTAAATATTCAGCTGAACTAGCTAGCTAAATGTGTGGATAAAAAGTTGAAATAGTTAACTTCTGCCTCTAGTAGCATGAATGTAAAAAGCAAAGCAACCTAAACACTGATAGTTCAACTATATGAATAAATATTGTAAAGATACCCACATTTATATAATTAATAGTTTTTAAAAAATCACCCAGTTTATAATCCATTCATGGGAACACGACTGGAGGTGTTGATGGTGTGTCACTTTACCTTATATGATTGTTCTGTAACAGTACATCAGACAGAAAAGGCTGGGAACCACTGGTCTTAGCAGTTTGACTCATCCACCTACAAGCCTCTTCTAAAGCTTTCAACAGCATCTGTCCGCCTACCCCTGCAAACAGAGTTTGCTCATTTGTCATGGAGATGGCTGAAATATGGAACTGTTAACAAACTATTGATATAAATGGTTAAAAGAGGCTGTTCCTCTGTAATGTCTCATTTAAGTTTGTGTTGCTCCAAGGAAACTGTGCAGGCATTTACAAAACACACTTCACCACTTAACAGCCCTGCAGTGACATCTAGTGACCGACCCACCACCTCACCTTGTCTCACACCACAAATGCTCTGATGGATTTACGATGCTGAGATACATTAGAGAATAAACACTAAAGTGTTGGTCTGAGTCATTTAATTTTTTAAAACAATATCAGTGTTATATAGAACATAATAAAACAACAAACACATTAACAGGAAAACAGATACATAATGTACACAAAATCTCTGGCTACACCACACCACCGTCCCTCATCTACCATTCAGTGTTGACAAAGCCCCACAGCCGGTCGCTTACATCACTCCGTGATCGCATAGAGGTGTCAATGTTGATGGGAGTTGCAAGGTCTGCACCATAGTGCACTGCAAGAGGAGGAAACAAAGTGCCAAACGGAAGCTGCATTATTAAACACATTCACTGACACAACACACTGATACTGTACACACAGCAATAACTACAAAAAGCAAAATCGTACCTCCTTTTAAGATGTTGGGTGGTGCATCATACTCCCACTTGATCTTGGTTATTAAGTAGAACAACTGAGCCACATACCTACAGAGGGAAGATTAAGAAATCAAATTAAAAACATCACACTACTTCTAAGTCCTAAATGCAGCTGTACACAAAGTAAACAGGATTGACGTTTTTCTTGCCAACTTATTTCCTGTGTCAACGTCTGCCTGTGAAAGAGCAGAATGTGTGATTTCAACAAAGCAGACAGAGATGCCTTCTTGATTTGACAGTAGAAGCTGTAGGGCTGCACCCAGCAGTTACGTTTAATTTTGAGTAATCTATAGGTTATTTTCTTCTCTAATTTATCAATCATTTAGTCTAAAAAATCTCAGAAAATGGGGAGAAATGTCCACTATAATTTTGCCAGAACCCAAGGTGAAGTCAAATGTTTTGTTTTGTCTTGATTGTTTGGTGACCAACAGTCCAAAACACAAAGATATTCAGTTTACAAATATATAAAAACAAACAAAAGCATTAAATTTGCATATTTAAAAAGCCTAAACCAACAAATGCTTAGCATATTTAGTGAAACCATTCATCAATTATCAAAATACATTGTATGTTGCATTATCAAATGCCAGACATCCCATTCACTGGAAGGATGTGTCACTGTATTCATTTTTCTTTGTGACTTCTGCAATAATGCAGATCTCTAGAATTAGAACAGAAATGTTAAAAAAAAAAAACTGTCAAATGTGGAGCTGCTCAAAACCTCAATATTAGTGTTCATGCTTTCTATTGTTACATAAGGAAAGGGGACACAGTAATCTGTAAAATACTAGGGCTGGGTCATAAAACAATAATGATAATTACTGCAACATATTTTTAAATTGAGATATAAAATTAGATTGCAGTATAAAATGACTGATTTTTTCTCAATAGAAATACAACAAATGGTTGATAAATGTTCGTAATGATGAATTTCCATGCTTATATAGCATTTATGGAAATTTATCACAAACTGTCACAGAAATAGCAGGTATGCATTGTCCAAGCTATGTTTTAAATAAGTTGAGTTATCATTGTAATTGTCTTTCTACCACTGATGCAAAATGTTTTATTGTTTGGCAAGTGTTTGTCATGTTCTTACCATAATGAACAGGTGTAAAAATCAACCTTTAAACTTGAAAGACATATTGATTTGACATTTATGATAATTATTGCCCAGCCCTATTATATACTCATGTTGAAACAACAGGTCTCCAAAGTACTTCATACACACTGAAACCTTCAGAAGGCCAATATCTACTAGAGGACTACTGAATAGGTCACACTATTATTATACTTCGTTCATTTTATATACAGCACCATCCACCCCTGTGTGCACATCTTCCAGCAGAAAAAAATATTAATATGAGTCAGATCCCCACTAAAATGTGGATTTTCTCAGAAAGTAATGGAAAGTTTTATTAGTAAATATGTGATACTCACACTGCTGAAGGGATAACCTCTGTGGTGTCTTCATCCACCTCACTCTGAAGGGTCTCAAGCTCGTGTTCAGTGTTTTTCAGACTCTCTAACTCTCCCTTCAGGAACCTGGAGGTGAGTTAAAGATGCTAACAAAGAAAAAGGTGAATACAGCAGGACAGGATTTAAATATCACACCAAAGAGATTTGACTCTTTTCATTGCAAACACACACACACACACACACACTCACACATATAAAAAGATACTGTAATTCTGAGTCAGTGATCTGGCTCTTGGCTATGCACTGCCTCAGCTGCTCCTCCAGACTCTCCAGCTCCCTCTCCCTTTGCTTCTTCTCCTCCTCCATGTCCAGCAGCCTCTGGCCAACACTCTCCGCAATCTGAGCCTCTTCTGCAGGTGGACAGTGATAGGATGTCAAAGGGGAAAAGAAAATAGAGAAATCTGGACATGACTCATGTCACAACCTTATACACTGTAATACAGTGTAGATGAGACATACTATTCAACATAAATACAGAAAAACAGAACGGTGGAGAACAATGACTGCTGAAAAGAAACAAGAGATCATTTAATGTCTGATTACTTGCCCTTTAAAATCTGTGTCACAATCTTTTTTGTCTCCATGTGCTGGTCAGAAAAGGTCTGCAGTTCATCTTTAATCAGCTTCAGTTTCTCAGCTTTGCTGCTGTTGATGAAGGCCAATATCGCCTCCCCCGTCTCCTCCAGGTCTTGAAATTTATGACCCTGAGCCATTGTGGTGGCACTGACAGCTACGATAAAAAGATTAAACAGAAAATATCATGCATTTTTCCATGCTAGAGGCAATGACTAAGAACTCATCAAGGCTATACTACAAAACTGTATACCTCCTTGATAGATATATTCACATCTTTCGTTTTAGTATATTTTGATGCTAACACTTTGGTATTTAAATATGATGTTGCTGAAAGCAGGAAATTGTTAACTGTTACTTCACTTAAGAAAAAGATCAAAATACTTTCTTGTACCACTGTTAAATCATACTGAACTTGGGTAGCGCTAACTTATTGTAGGAAATGTGTATTACTTTCCAACACGGACCCTCTCGCTGAATGTTTTAATGTGACAGTCAAAGCAACAGCCTGGTAACACATTAGCTAAAGTGCAGGAAAACATCGCTGCTTTGTTTACCTTGTTTACAACGTTAACTACGTGCAGTGTGAACGTTAGTTACGTGGCTAGCTAAAATGTGATATAAATGATACCGTAACACATTACAGTTTACGATAATATTATAGACTAAGTAGTAAGAACAATGTTTATGAGAGAGATAAACCAGTTATCGGTAAAATTCAAGCCAAAAACACCATACCGGAGAAGTCCTTTCCGTGATTCAAATTCAGACTCTGAGCGCGCCTCTTCTTTACTTCTTCTCTGGTCATTGGACTTCCACCAGCCTCTCACGGCATAGCGCCACCTACTGTACAAGAGAAAGCTGTCACACTATGACGGTTCATGTTGTACTACTACCATACCATACACTGTAAAACCATCCACTGTAAACTGTATACCAAGTATAAAATGTTTTTAGTTCCTGGAGTATTTAAATCTAAAACACTTCCTCTCTCATTGTTTCCCACTGTTTTTCATCCACATTCAGTCTCTCAGTTTTGTTTTGACATTCCTCGTTTGATACATTTAGGGTAAGATGAGAAAAATGGTCCCTTAGACGACTGACTGTATAGAGGGGAAAAAAAGAAATAAAAATAGTTGACTATCAGATTTTAATGGAAATATGGTTTAAGTATTTTGCTTGTACTGGGTCAAGATAAATAAGTGGAAATCAAAACATCTTTTATCATTTCTTCTACATCTTCATCTCACTATACTTACACACTTATGCATATCAGTATTATCACTATATTTCTGCTAACAAATAAATGAAAGCATGAGAAGAATCACAGAGGAGCTCTAAACTGAAGTGTTACTATATAACTACAGTAAGTCCACACATTATAAGGATGTTTCTTTAACTTACCCGGTTCAGACCATGTAGCACATAGTTATTGACGATTGAAACATTTGGTTCAGTCAGCTTTGAAAGGATACAGGAGGCAGATGGAAGTATGATTACAAATTTGGGTAAAAGTAGGAAATACTACTAATAATACTCTATAGAGGGAAAGTGATTAAAGACATAACATTCTCTGAATAACAAGCATTAAGCATTTTTTTACTTCACCAGTAAACTTTATTACACCACCATGTCTAAAAACACACAGATCAAAGTTTAACTGCATGTTTATTACAGTTTGAAATATTAATGTACAACAATATAAACACAGCAAGAGAAAATGGGTTCAGCTCCATACTGGCCTCACACTGGGCTTTTGGTGAGGAGCTAACTGTATACTCAATTGTAAATGTTACAGGTTTTTTTTTTTTTTTTTTTTTTTTTTTAAAACAACCTTTTAAGTTTTTTTTGTAGAAATCTAAAGGTCAATGTGAGACCATAAAACAACAGAAAAGTTAACCGATTCTTCATATTGCATTTAATTCTTGGACCATTAAAAATCAACAGATTTTGCTAAGATAGTAGCTTAATCACTCCTTGTTTTTCTGCTTTTCTTTCTTCTCCTGTGCTTTTCGTTTCTGTCTGCCGATCTGTCTGAAGTACAGTCTCTTCGGGTTCAGACCGTACGCCTTCAGTCTCTGTCGACTGAAATCCCGGCCGCCTATTCTCACCCCGAGGCTTCCTGATATGAGGCGTCCACCTGAACGCTTGTGTTTCTTCTTGGCCCATTTTGGCCTCTCAGTCCTGTTCTCTACCTCATCATCTTTATCTGCCACTTCATCAGCAGTAATCTGGGGTTCCTCTTCGTGTTTCATCTTCTTTTTCTTGGGTATCAAAACCTCTTCCTCCTCCTCTTCCCCTGCCTCTCTAAGAGCTTGGGCAAGTGTCTCGCCTGTAGAGTCCACGATGGCGGCTGTGTCACCGTCCTCGGCTTCTCTGCTTTGCTTCTCTGCGTTCTTCAGACGATCTCTCCTCTTCTTCCCCACCTTGGTTTTAGCCTCTGCCAACTCTTTATCTTCTCTGTAGATTAATTTCAGATAAATATTGTTACGCAATGCTACAGTAAAGAGGACTTTATTATCAGGATCCAAATGGTTTGTGCATTGTGTTATACTCACTCAGAATATACAGAGCAGAGGATTTCTTTCTTCTTCCTTTCATTTTGGGCCTTGATTTTATAATTTTTCAAATCGCTCATTTCTTCTTTCTCAGACCTGAGAGAATAGGGGAAAAACAAAGTCTAAGTGTAGTAAATGGCCTGAGACAACAGAACAGGTATAACATTTCAAGGACAGAGCCAGTACCTGAACATGCAGGTCTTCTTCAGAGAGCACCATCGGTTAAGCTCCTTGTCGTCAGCATTCAAAATCTGAGAAAAGAACCAAAGTCATTCATTAGTTCAAATCAATAAATTATGTCTTTCTGCAACAAACTGTCATTGTTTGGACCATCAGGCAGACACCTTAGAGATCATGTCTGCTGCTTTAATCACTGTGTGGTCTGCTCAGAGAGAAGATTAAATTGAGATCATTCCCTGGTCAGAGCTTTCCCCAGAGGGAAACAATACCAGATCAGTCACATCAAGGCTCATCACTGCAGCATCATTCACCAACACCCAGTCAGCCCACATTATATTCATGCTTCTCACTTTATTTTCTGTATCACAACTGACTGTTCACAAAACCCCTCTCCCATCCAATCAAAGCTGGAACAAGGCACAGCAGGCCTAAACATGTTGTATGGGGCTATAGTAAGAGATATGATGTGGTTTACTTTTTCTTCACTATCCCATCCCATTCCTGCACTCTGTCTGCCCTAACACACACCTCAGATGTTAGCATGGCTCTGGATGTTAGTGTTTATGCTAACATTAGCAGCTCTGTCTTGTCCTTGACTGGATTTGGGGGAAAACACACAGTTTTGTTGAAAATACAAACAAGTATTAATTAAGCAGCCACACACACTAATTAGAATAATAACAGCCACCTTGCCTTATGCTTATAATGCTAGTACTAACTATCTTACACTGCAAAACAACAACAGTGCTGCTTATTTGAATGTCTTCTACATAAATCATTAACTGTGTGGATGCTGACTTTTTGCTTGGGACATGCAGCTTTAGCTTTTTTTTTTGGTCATCAAGTCATATTAGCTTAATTCTTTAGCTTGTGCTGTGTTAGCTTGAATTAAGCCTGCGGGGCTTAGTGAACAGTCAGTTATTTGAGGTTGAAAATGCTGCTGTTCTCACCTCATCAGTGCTCAGGCCAAAGTCGTTGGGCAGAACCTGCCTGTAGCGAAACCTGCATGGGAGGTCGTCTATGATGTCCTCATAGTCCAGCTTATAGTACTCATCCAAATACTTCTCAAAGCTTTTCTCCTCTGAAATACAAACAGCAGTGAGTCAGACAACCACAGAAGATCCAGGATAGTTGCTTCTCAGTGGCACGTTTACTGACACTTACGAGGATCAAACACAGGCTTGTTCTTGGTGATGACCTCTGCAAAGTAAGACTTCTTTCTCTTTTTGCCCATCTGTGGTATATCCTCTTTCTTCATCTTCTTCCTCTCCTTTTTCTTCTTCTTCTTGGAGGCAGTCTGCTGGTTGGGGTCGTAGTCTGCATCCATCTATCTCAACAGGACAAACTCTGGTGAGTGGGATTCAATAAAAGAAGTTGTCCGGCCGATCTCAACACCTTACAGGTGACCAGCTGAGGGGAGGGCAAAATAATGCCTTCAGCATAAACAAGTGAACTTACAATGAAGTTTTCATCTTCACAGTGTGGCCCAGAGGCTTCATATTCCTCTCCATTGTAGTCATCTTCCTCTTCTCTATAGTCATCCTCTTGTCCCTCTCCCGTCCACGTGTCCCAGTTCCAGTGCTCTGTTGGACACACAGGAAGCCATGGGTTACATCTTCAGACATTACAATATTTTCATTAACTAGCTAATCACACTATTCAAGCTACTACTAAGAATGGAAACACGGACATATAATTAGCAACACATTGTTCTTATAGCTACATAAATATCCAAGTCATTTTCTCTACATAAGTCAATCCCACATCTTTGCAAATGTCAAGACAAAGCTTTAAATCTTGAGCTACATCTTGGAAGTAATTTCAGTAATTAGTCAGTGTTAACTGCAGCAAAGGGGCAGAAACAGGTTTAATGTGATGGAATTACTAGTACATGCAAATAAAATGTGCATAGCTCAAAAAGAGAGAAAAAGAGAAAACACAGGCCTACCCTCAAGTTCATCATCATCATCAAACTGAGGCTTTTCATCTTCTTCCTCTCCATAGTATTCATCTCCAAAGAATTTCTGCAAATAGAACAAAAAAAAAATTCACTGACAATGACTTTCAATGTACTTGGAAAGGGAAAAATTGAGCGTGCTCTCTTGGTAAAGGGCAGTAGATGTAGTATCGTTACCAGCCGACATGCGAACTGGCTGGAGTCAGGTTTTAACACACTGCTGCACACTGACCCTCCGGAGGATAAGCCTCATTAGCCAAACACAGTACAGCTGTGTGAGCTGGGTAGCATCACAGCAGGTAGCTGTTTAATCAACTGCTTTCAATTATTAGCCGTGGTGAAAGGTGCCACCAGGAGCATCTGTGTCAGCCAACAGGAACACTGGCTGTGTGAGGACCTCATTCTGACGGGTGTTTGAGTCCAGCTGTGCTTTGCCTGGAAAGTGGATCAGAGTCGGACAGTTTCCAGCTGGCTGCTTGTGGTTTAATAAATCAATCAATAAATCTGTTCAGCTTAAAGTCAGTCTCCAATAATTACTGTTTTAATTATGCTCCTCTGTGTGGCAGAGTAGTCCTGTTTATTAGTTCACAGTTTACCTCCATATAAATGATTTGACACGAAAATTTGAATCTGCTAGAATCCTCATGTAACATATGTTTTCAGGTTTCGCAAGATGTTTAAATCAGCAGCCCAGAATTAACTGCTGGACAGTTCCCTCTACAACCACATAAATAAGTCAACAATATTTATCATTGAACAAAATGCACAGGTAGAGGAGAGCAGAAATACAAGACAACAGTTTTCTGTCAGAGATGAACATCTGTACGGAAATATTGTAGACTAGAACTACCATACATTGTATACAGTCTGTATCTGTAATACACATTCTCACCTTCTATGACTAATAAAAGTCACAACATTTATCCAGTTAACAGAGTAAACTTTCACAATGCAAAATCGAACCAGTAAAATAAAATTCTCTCCAAAAAGATTTAAAAAAAACATTTAAAACATTTAAAATCAGGTCAGAATTTATTTAATGTGAAAATGGAAATTCTTGTACGTTTTGAAACAATAGGTTTTTTTCATTTCAGACAAAAGCAGTTCTCTCATTACTAGCTGGTGAACATTTATTTTGCTGATTGAAAAAACAACTGTTGCTAGCAGATTTTATCAGCTGTAGTTAGCTAGCTGGCTAATTTTTTCATATTTTCAAACTTCACATGTTCACTTCTTTGGCAGACTTAACGCCATATCAGGTAGTTCACGCTGGCTGTGTCTGCTGGAGTGTTAACTTCTCCAAATCCAATAAAGAACAGAGGAACAGATCTGCTAGCATCAGCTTAACTCTGCAGAGCATCAGAACTACATATTGGTGTATGGTTTTTTTTTGTAGGAATGTGTGTATACACCCACCTGCATGAGCTGGTCATGCTGCTGTGGATCAAAGTCTCCCTCCAGGTCTACCTGACTGAAGGCGAGCTGCTCGTTGCCGGTCAGCTCCTGAAGCTTCTTCAGCTTTTCCACGATCTCATTGCGTTTTAAGTTCTTTAGCTGCTTCAGCTGCTCCCGCTTCTGCTCTTTCTCCTGAAATAGTTGTAGGACAGAGGTTTATGTTAGCTAATGATTGAAAGCGTACAATGAAGTAGAGAGAGCAAAGGTTTATATTTCAGGATCAAGAACTTCATTAGACAATATATATTTTGTCAATACCTTTTGCTTCCTTTCTTTCACCTCCTCCCTTTTGCGTTTTCTGCGGTCGTCTTTGGAGCGCACAGAGGTGGCGATGTTGCGGGGGTAGGTCTTGATCTGCTGAGCGTCAGGCTCTTCAAAGCGGAAGTTGTAGCTTCTCTCGAAGTCTTCCTGCCGCTCCAAGAAAGTCTCCCCTTCCTCTTCAGAGTCCTCCACATCATCCTGGACCACCTCGTCGTAGGTTGGGATTCTGAATGCATCAGGAGAATTTACTGTACACACACACCTTCATGTCACAGCCCTGGAAAGCGAACCTAACATCTAGGCAGGCAGCGACGTACCGTTCATCATCATCGTCGTCATCATCTAGGTAACCCTTGTTAAGGACGTAATCTCTGAGGAAGCGCTCCTTCTCATCCAGCTCTGGGTCATTCCAGTAGTCCCTCAGGTATTTCTGTCTCATCACAAACCAGCAATAAAATTAATGTTCTTTTCTTACGTGCCTTCTTACACTCTCTCCTGTCTAAATACACACACTCACCATGTCCTTCACCTCCTCCGGACCTTCCAACTCAGCCTGGCCCTTCAGCCATTCCACATAGTCTGCTTCTTCTTTATCCTACAAACAGAGACAGACCAGTTTATCCTAGTTCATACACATCTAGTTCATACACATCTACATCAAGAGGAGGAGGAGCTGCCAGGTACCAGCTTCTCACCTTCTCCTCCTGTGTCTTGATCCTCCTGGTCAGCAGCTGGGATCCTCCCCCGTCCTTGCTGCCCTCGTCCTCGTCATCGCTGTCCTGGACGAACTTTCGGAAACTGACAAGAAGTTTTGGTTTCCGTAAATGGTCTGTGAATGTTACTGCTGCACACCTTCATATGGACTGAGCCTTACCTTTCCTTTAGCTCCCTCTGCTCTTGAATGTAGCTGGGAGAGGCTGCTCTCTTTAAAGGAAAACAATGACAGTTATTAACACATCTGACATACAGTGGGTAAGGATCTCCAAATTCCAGAAGGGAGCAAAATTATCATATAACTTCACCTACCTCTCTCCTCTTAGCAGCTTCTTCATCATCGCTGTCATCATCATCTTCATATTTACTGTAAAACATAAACAGGATTTTTGTTTCAGAACCACCGCTATGAATCACACTAAAAGTTAACCATGGATTAAAAACACTTCCACCTCGGAGGAGAGCACTACTTTTATAACACTTTCTTTTTCCCTGGTTACAGTTTAAAATAAAATTTGAAAAATGAAAAAGTTGCACAAAAACTTTTGCATGTAAAGGCAAATAATATAGGTGGCTACATATGGATAAAACCACTAATTCATAATGACACCTACCAATGAGCAATTAGCAAAAGGTTGCTTAAGTCAAAACTGACATGCCTCTCACGCAACAAGTAGAATATAATTTTAAACAATATATACAAATACAAATATAAACAATATCAGCTGTGTGCCATATCTAAGTCAGCACTACCCAATCACATTGTTTTCAATATCTCCTCTGCCACTGTCCACAGGTGGAAGGAATGGGAAGGTGCTGGGAAATAAATGGTAACTGGTAATTTTTGCATAAATGAATGACTTGTAATCTATTTCCACAGTTAAATGTAGTAAGGGAATGAATGAAATACAGTTACAACTACCTACTATTTCCATTCTCAATTATTCTGCTGAACAGTTTCTCAACCAAACAACTTGTCAGATAACATTCTAAATTTGACAAATAAGACCCAGAAGTCTGATTGTGGTGCAGCCAAACACTGTAAATGATGGAGATCACTCACCCTTCTTTTTCCAGGATGACTTTTCGTTCATAGTCCTTGAGATACATGGGCTTCACTGCTTTCTTTGAGGTTGATGGTTTCTCGTCACTGGTGGATGCACCTGAAAGCAAGAGATTTAGATGATTTCTTAACCAGAGAAGAAGTTGTCCTACAGACTGTGAAAGCAACACCAGTGATTTTACATACCATCACCTTCTGAGTAAAACTTTGCATCTTTCTCATAGATCTTCGGGTCTTTCTTCTTCAGCAATGACAATGTTCTGTAAAAATCCCTTTCAACCTCGGGGTCGAGCTCCTGGGAGGCAAATAAAAGTCATGACAACCTCACTGAGATGCAAAGTATAGATGTCTCCAACTAATGACAGAATGGTAATAAAGGAAGCAGCGATGCTAACCACTTCACTGTCATCAGAGCTGGACTCAGACGACTCAGAGTCACTGTTATCGGCTTGGTCTCCGTATCGGTCCTTCACTGCACAACAACACAGGACAAAGAAAAATCACAAACAAATATCACAGCGCCGAAAAAAACAACTTAAAGCCAGCTCCACTTCCCCACGTTGGCTCGTTAGCATGATAGTTAGCTAGCAGTGACACACTTACGCCTCTGTAATTCTTCTCTCTGTCGGTATTTGTCATATTTCTGTGCGAACTGAGGGTTGATCTTTAATTCCGATTTGCCTGACATGTTTCAACTGAACGAGATAGCTTTACGCTAAAATACAAAACTACAGACTAGTGCAGAGAAATCATGCCAGCTGCTACACACGCATGTGAAAAGCTGAATCACGTGGTTTCCGGTGCACAGGTCAGAGGTTACACAGGTTGTCCTGCAGGGGGCGCGATAATTACAGTTTTCTCGAATCAAACGTTTCAGCACATTTCAGTATGTTTAGTTTATTTTATTGCGGAAATTATTCATTTACAAAATTAATAACATTCTGGATTCTTCTTTCATCTCTTTGTAATTGCGTGAGTTCACTCTGATTTTCATTTCTTTTTCTCTCGAGACAGTAAATAAAGAAGTTCTTTAAACATAGACAGAAGAAATCCCCGAGAACAAATGAACTGCCAGGTTTTTTCATATGATCTGCATTATTTTTTTTATTTATGGATATTTATAAATATTTAAAAACTTACTTAAATGTTAATATATTGTCATTTAACAGTTATATTTTTTACACTTTTATCCCATACTGTTAAACATGTTATCAGTACTTTTGTATGTCTGTGTCTTATATTGTTCACTTGTTTTGGTGCATTTAGTTTTGCAAACCAATAAATACACAAAAACAACAACAAAAAAGAAAAAACAAAAGTGTTTTTACAAGTTAAAAAAACATTTTAGGATTAGGATTATTAGCTATTAAATGCTCTTTGTATGGTTTGAAATATTCAGGTACCCTCTGAAATTCCATCCATCCATTATCTATACTGCTTATTCCTAAGGAGTAGAGGTGGGGTACACCCTGGACAAATTGCCAGTCTATCACAGCCCTCCAAAATTCAACTACAGACTTTATGATTATAACAGAAGTAAAATTTGGTGAAGTAATCTTTGAAGATATAAATCTACATACAGCTCACAGGCTACACTGACCTGCAAGAGTTTTGTAACTCCCAGCACTACTACACTACCCATAAACTGGAAATTTTCATTAAGTCAGCTGTGAAATGTTAGCCTACTGTTGCTGATGTTGTTTCTTTCAGTCAGCAGCCAACATGTTATACTACTGCATTTTCCCATCTTGACCTTTCAGGTCACTTCATAAAGGACTAATTAAGAACCTAACTAGAATCTGGGGACCTGCCAAATGAATATAGATGTCAGTTCACAAAAGAGAAATGGCAAACTGACTGACGAATGAGAATTAGGTTGCTATGGTTCAGGGTTAAGTTTCCAAACAGATGTCTACTTATGTGGAACTCCATTTACCTCAAATAAAAATCAGTCAGTATCAGCCAGTGCTGACACAGAGTGATGGAAATCAGAGTGTTTAGCAGTGAACCCCTGACAGTAAGTGTGAATAACAAGTCCCACTAAAGGTAAATCATATTACTGATGAGTAAAGTCAGTGCGTTTGCACAATCACTAATCTGACAGAGTATGGGAAAGGATGTTTACACAACATGGGAACACCAGAGGGGGCGAGGCTGGCTGACGTATGAAACAAAACATTATGTGACGTCAAGTGCCATCAGAGCAGGTTGATCTATTGGAGGAGCTCCCAGAACTAATGTGACTTGTCTGTGACTCATGGCAGCATTAATATGGGCCAAAAACACAGAGTATGTCCACTGCAGTAGAATAACATAACTCATACATAATCACCTCAGCTGAAAAAAACAAAGCTTTGACCTGATTCAGGGACATCAGTCTGGTAAAGCTGATCTCTTACACTGAATATTGATAGTGATCTATAATGACACAACAGGTGCAAAACACAATTGTCTTATATCATTTGTGGTGTCCCTGTGTTTCCTGTTAAGGGAAAAGGCTGTTTTGTTGACATACTGACACTGTTCCCTACTGACACTGCCACACAGTCAGTAACATTTGACCCATGAGCATCAGTACTCTATAAAGTTGCGGATAAAGTTAGTTAACTTGACCAATAGTTTGTCATTCAGTCATTCTGCCAATGACACTGTTGAATACACACTTGGAAAAAACCCACCTGAACTAACATCTATAAAGCCAACTGTAAAGAAAACAACAATGTCTTAGTTTCAGCACTAGCAAAACAAAAGGTATGGTAGGTATTTTTTCCAAAACCAATATGCAGCACCCTAATGTTGACATTCTCATCAAGGTTGATATAGCTACTGACTTTACATATCCCTTTAATAATGGGTCCAGGAATTAATTTCAAATAACATGTCAGAAAACAGTCATACATGGCAAGTTGTAGACAAATTAAAAATGGTCTTTACAATCCTTCCCCATATGTCCTACTGTATTGTGGTCAGACTGGAAAATTTAAACCAAACGCTCTTTTTTAAAAATGAATGAAAAGCCAACTCATTGTCATTATTGTAGAATATTGAAGAATCATACTCATATGAGCTCTAAGAGTTTTTTAAATTCAAATTACTGTATAAAGTGTTATAATTTGTTGCATATTGTTTCCCATCTCTCTCCTCTTATGTCCCATCAAAGACATAAAAGGCCCAGAAATCATAAAGAATAAGTCAACCATAGTTCTTATCCTCTCTGAACACCTTTGATTGAAATATTACTAGCTGTTGTCTGGTGAGTGGTGTGTGCATCCAAAGTGTGGCTTGGCTTCTTTCCAGCAAAACATAGTCTGAGCAAAGGTCAGTGATGGTCCAGGGACTGGGCACCTGGCTGGTTAGCTTTGTTTATGTAGGATCAGGTGAGCAATAGTGTCATCATCACCCACTGGGTGATCACGTGTCTGAAAACATCAGGTTAAATTTATTAGAACCTGCTCATAAATGTCCTCAGAGGGTATAATGTCTACATATGTTAGGAATAAATAATGAATTTATGTGATTAAACAAAACAGGAGTTTAAACTAAACAATTTTAAAATCTAAATGCAATCACATAGAAATACCAAATTAGGTTTTTAAAAAACTGTTTGTAAAGCTCCTGAACTGAAAATGTGCTGCACTCAGACAGAACTGACTCCAGTAACATAGATGTTTAGGCCTGTCTCTCAAACAGAAAAACATGTGTAGCAGGTAGAAAACATTCCATGACCTGAGCAATATTTATTCCATTCATCTGTCGCAGCAACTGGAACGATCCAGCCACTTGCGCTCGACCTTATGTGGTTGAATTAATGATTAATGATGTCAAAGGATTCAGATGAATCCTTTCTTTGAAAAACAAACATTTTCTGCTGTCTGTGCACACAAACACAAATCGTACCACTGGACTGGGAGTCTGAGTGCTGAGAATCAGGAAAGCTTCACACTTCATATATATATATACATATCTGTACTAATAATCATCTACAGTGTTACCCTACATTTTCCCAATAGAGATTGGTCTGAAAGTCTGCAGGAACTGCTTGTTTGTTCTTATGTGTATGTTTTGCACATATGTCTATAGATGTGTCATACATCTTTTCCCTGACTAGTGTTATCAGCTCAACACTTCTGTCCATCTTCAGCCTTGAGCAGATCTTTAGGGTCACAGAGCTGTTTGTTTCCCTCTCTTCTCTGGTGGCGGTTGTTGTGGAGTCCTCTTAAAGCTGCCACAAAACATGGATTTGGAGTTTTAAAAAATCTTGTTTTTTGTGTGTTTTGTGTGTGTAAACATGAATAAACACATTATAAACTGAATATGTCTACCAAGCTGAGTCTGGAGTCATGGGAACCTCTCTCTGCTTCTACTTGTACAAATACAAATCAGTTTAATATATTGGACCATACTGTTGGCTTATAAAAAGCTACTACGTTACTAAAGTTGATGGGGCTCCATCAAAATAACAAATTGATGATGAAATTATATGTGTAAAATGTGAACAAAAAAGTTAAATATTACCAAACTATTTAGTATGTTTGTTTTTTTTTTAATTATGTTCAAATAGATGAAGATAAAGAAGAGACTAGAGCAGACACACACAGACAGATGTTATTTTTCTTTGTGATAACACACAGTTTTGGAGAAGTTCTAAGAAACTGTGGTTTTACCTTTCACTGTGACGTCTGGACTTTCCACGAAAAAGGTCTTGCATTCCACAGAGGAACAGCAAAAGCACAACCAGCCCCCCCAGAAAGAAGAGGGGGAAAAAAGGAAAAGAAAAGAAAAAACCTCTTGCTCACGTTTTCAGCCATGTCTGCATACCAGAGTCGTTTAACCCTTTATTGGGCACTCATTGAAATACTTGGAAATTCAAAATTTATTTGTTATTGTAATTATTTGTTGGAACATGGTGCCGTACATTTTCCAAAAACTTTGCCACAGACCTCAGCCAGAATTTCAGCCACCCATGATAACAACAAAGTAAGGCATAGTGTGGCTTAGAAAAAAGTTTTTTTTTTTTAAAGGAACAGAAAAACGGGTCAAAAATACCCAAATAATTTCTAATATAGTACTATAGTACAGGAAGAGATTACCAACTGAGAGCAGTCTAGGTGGAAAGGTAAAAAAAATAACTGAACTTAAACACAACAAAAAAATAATAACTGTGAGTTTATTTTAAAAATGTCAATTCACATTTATGTGTAAAGTTGCAATAATAGTGAATTCATTGGCCAGCTGTGGCTCAGGAGGTAGAGCGGAAGGTCAGTGGTTCGAATCCCCGGCTCCTCCAGTCTGCATGCCGAAGTATCTTTGGGCAAGATACTGAACCCTAATTTGCCCCCAATGTGTGTGTCATGGGTGTGTGAATGTGTAAGAATGTGTTAGAAAGCACTTTGTATGTATAGAACAAGTGCTGTATGAATGTGTGTGTATGGATAAATGTGACCTGTAGTGTGAAGCGCTTTGAGTGGGTTGATATTAGAAAAGCTCTATGTAAGTGCAGCCCATTTAGTCTAACCCATGGATAACCAGTTGAAACAGTTAGCTGAGAGATATAGTTCTAGTAAAGGTCATGATGGTTTGCTGCTAGTAAAGGACAAATGACCAATTTTTGTTGGTTTCTAATCATTTTGTCTCCATCCAGTTACTATTTGCTGCAGCATCACTTGAAGCAACAGATGGAGAACATGAGGAACAACTATTAAGAGTCTAATATGACTTTTATCAAGTTATGCATCAAAATGAATTCAGACATATTTCCTCAAAAACTGAACACAGAGAGATTCTATAATAAATAAAAGCATTTATTTATATACAGCAAATGTTTAAAAGTTTACAACAAACAAAGGCTAAAACTGTGATATTATTACCAAAAAAGTAAAGAACAAATATTTACATTTATGAACATTATATGTACACGCTTAATCTGCATGTTAGTTGGTAAATTTGAATTTATGTACAGCTTCACTAGCACTTCTGAGTAGTGTCATGACGGTCATCGATCCATATCACAATAACATCTTTGTTAGGTGTAACCTCACCTGCATGTAACGCTGCCACAGCCCTCAAACAACTCAATGTAAACAGGCAGACACATTGACTTTGTACAAATCCACTGAGTTCAATAGCACCAACATGTCAATAAAAAGGCACACATTTATCAGTAATACAAATGAATAAGCTCAAACAGCCACAGAGAACTGTGTTTTTAAAACCGTAAGGGGGGCACATGGCTTTGTTTTGTCGGGAATGCTGGTATATGGCAAGTTAAAGTTCTGGTCCTGAGGGAGGACGTAAATATATACACGTGTACAGAGCATTAGACAAGGCCCCACTGGTCACACGTGGCTGCATCAAAGCCTTTCTGACTTTGAGGAATGCGCTGGTCCTCCTGAGAGGGGCATAGGGAGGGAAAATTTAAAGATGGTTCTCCTTTGCACAGACAGCCGATCGCAAATCAGGAGAATGGAGCAGAAAAAGTGTTCAGAGAAACCATGAAAGTACAGTCAGCTGCTGACGGACACTGATGAGTAACTGGCCAATTCGAAAGACATATGGTGATAAATGAAATCTGAAGGCTATCAGAGGATGCAGGATTCAAGGCACAGTGTGCAGTGTGTTTCTCTTCCTTTCTTTTTTTTTCAAGGTTACCTACAGCAGTGACTTTAGGTCCCTTTCGGATATTTTAGCTCTACTACTGAGGCAACTGGTGGTGTAAACATGCAGAATTCTAGTATTACACCTGCTGTAATACTAATAAGTATACCACTACAGTATTCACTTACTGAATACTCAACTTTAAATCAGCCCTAGTATTAGTGTTTGTCTTGTCATAAAACCAGCCCAGACTTTCTTGTTTCCAGTGAACAAAAAGAGGAATAGTTTGACATTATAGGAAAAAACACTTTCTTGCTGAGAAGATTAGTTCCACTCTCATGTCTGGGCATTAACAAGATACTTAAAACTGTAAAGCTGTTTGCTTAGCTTAGCATAAAGACTCGAAACAGGGACACAGCTAACGTAGCTCTGTCCAATGATTAAAACATTTGCCTTCCAGTATGTCAAAAGCTCACTAATATATCATTTGTTTAATCTATACAAAAACAAACATTTAAATAACAGATGTTATACTGTGGTCCTATGTCTCCACAAGGCTCATTTCTGGTTGTGTAGGGATTAAACAAACAAGATATATCTTTTAAATGAGCTTCAGAGCCTTAGAGGATGAGAGTTGGTGGCTTTTTAAACTGTGGACAGAGCCCTGCTAGCAGTCTCCCTGTTTCCAGTCTTTGTGCTAAGCTAAGCTAACTGCTGCTGTGGAATCATTCTAAGCCACGACAGCAACTCTGCATATTTCCCAAAATGTCTACTAAAACCAAATGTAAACTATAAATTGTTAAAGATATGATAATGTCTGATGAACAGCTTGACACTTACCACTGGAAAACAAAAATAATAAACAGTGATATTTACAACACTCATTTGTGAACTCTATGTAACATGAGTTAGAGGGAATTCCCAATTATAAATTGCATCAAATAAGTTCAGATAAACTGATGCATGCAGCAGACATGATGCAGCTTTAACAATGACACCAGTTCTCCACTAGGATAACAGTTAAGATAACAAAAAATGTAATATTGAGGAATCCACTGTCGGATGATTTGGTGTGATTTGATGGATGGAAAAAAAAGACAACCTGAAAAAACACCCTGGTTTTTCCACTGTATACCACTTGTTCGGCTCTGAGGATATAGTGGTTCAAGCTTTTCTGATACTGGCTTCGACTTCCATATCTTTGTGCTGAGTGAGGTAAGAAAGGACGTTCAAGGTAGCTTATCATCGAGGCTCTTCTTTCTATTGTATGTGACACTTTTCAGTTTTCTATGAAGGCTGGATTGTCTGCCTCTTCATCCAAGCTCACAACTTGTCTCTGATAAAACAGCAAATAAAAAAGATGTCAGACATAACATACACTGTAACCTGTTGATGAAATATCAAAGAGCCAAATTTTCAATCAGATTTCATTAGGAAGAGAAGAGATGAAACACATAGCGTTGATCATGTCTGCTATCTCAGGTTAGTTGAAGTGACACCTCTTAGACTCACTTTTGGGTAGGAGTAACCATCAGGACTATTGCTCCTCCAAATGTGCACTTGGTCCTCAGTGGTTTTCTGGTAGACTGGGTTGTCAAAGTGAATCGTGTTGGTGTTTTTTAGTCTGTAGTTCCTCCATAGCAGCACGCCACCAACAGCCACAAGACAAATAATCGCTGCATGAGAAGAAGAGATCCAGAGGGAGATGAGACATGATATTGTGGCTGTTATTTTTTAAAATAATCTGCATTTTCTGCAAAGATGCTGCCTTCATAGCAGCTGCCAAAGCTACTCACCCAGAGGTAAGACGATGTACAGAGCTATAGGGGTGGGAGAGGCAGTCTTAGGTATGGCTGCAGCAAATTCATGTTGAATATCTAAAGGAAAAGTAAACACAGTTAATGTTACATGAAACTAGTTTCACACCAGGCCTGTGCTGTATGAAAATCAACTTGCAGAGACATAAATCATGTTATAAATATTTTTCACAATTGTGTAGTTTCCAGTTGTTTTGTGATTACTTCTTTAGTGTTGCCTTCAAGTTCTCCAAAACTTTGTGAAATTGTGAACAGGAACATAATTTGACATCAACCATCTAAAATACATAAAAACCACTGTGATGATTCTTGCCTGGAGAGGTGACTGGAACCTCAGTGGTGGTCTGGGAAATTTTAGGCTTCACCGGCTGGGGCGAGGGGGTCCTTGGTTGAGATGTGGTGGTCCTGAGCGGAGGCTTGGTGGTGCGTGGTACTGGCTTGGCTGCAGAAGCTGGTGATTACAATAGGCACAGTGGTGGTGGTATGGACTTGGGGTTTGGGTGTGGTCTTTGGTGTAGTCCTGGGTGTGGTCCTGGGTGTGGTCCTAGGTGGCACTGGTGGCAGATGAGGGGGGTCGGTGGGTGGAACTTCAGGCTGCACAGGAGCTGCAGGTGTTGGCACAGCTGGTGGAGAACAAAAACAGGGGGAGGGGTGAGAGTTAGCAAAAGGACTGTTTAAGCTAATGACAATATTCTAGACAGGAATAATTTCATCATGATTCATAATTTTCTTCTCAATATTAGACAACATATTCTGTTGATCATTTACACACCAGGTACACATGTCCTCATATCTCTGGCAAGCATCATGTTATCTGGACAGACGCAGGTATATTTGGGAGGGTGTCTGCCCACTTGAGGAGCTGCCAGGCACAAGAATTCACAGCCACCATTGGAAACCTGGCACCAGTCTCTCCCTGTAATGAAAAAGGGGATAAAAATTTTGTTTAGTTCAACTATTTTTCACATTTGGAAGCCATTATCAATGTAATCATATTAATACAATATTTGGGAAATAAACTTAATCGACCACTTTCTTGCAGAGAGACAAGACAATTGATACCACTCTCATTTATTTGCTTGTTGCTGTTTAAAAGGGCAAATATTAATCTGATATGCAAATGAATAACCCTAGTTACCATGGTGCTGATGTCAATATGAGCGTATTTCATCTCAATCTTTCTTAGTTTTTAATGACAGTGTAATACTGGTGTAAGACCGCTCTTACCAGCAGGTTGTTTGAGGTTATGGTAGAGAATAATGTCTTCCGGTGATGATAAGTGCTCTGCCACTGGTGCAATGTTGTCACCAGTCAGCCTGTTTGCACTGAGGATGGCATTGTTACTAACATCTGTCCAGAACACTCGCTCCTAGAAGCACAAAAAATAACAAAGCTTGAACATTTAAGAGAAGAGTAGTGGCAGTAAAGAGTACTACTGCTGGCACCTGCAATGTAATAGAGTTTATCAGATGGTAAATATCTACCTCAAACACAGTGAGTCCCAGTGGGTGAGCCAGCCTGTGTTCGTCAATGATGAGGGTGCGTCGACCACCGCCCTGCACGTCGATACTGGAGAGGGTGTGCAGCTTAGAGTCCACCCAGTAGAGCCGCTGGTTCAACAGGTCTGTGGAGGAAGCAGGTGGAGGAGGTCAACAGGTCAGACCAGAGTGGCCACTGGCATTCACATGAATAGCAAGCAAAACAACTTGAAACCAGAGAGACATGAATACTAGAGTTTACCGAGTGTAACGCCATTGGGCCACACAATGTTGTCAGTGACCAGAGCGGTGCGGTCTCCTCCATTCAGCCCTGCCTTCTCAATCTTGGCAGGATTTCCCCAGTCTGTCCAGTAAATGAAGCTGAGAGATGTAGAAATATTGTAAATCAAAGTAATCAAAAACACTGATTTCTCTGAGTTTAACACACATGAAGAACATGAACAGAGTGTCTAAGAAATATTTATGCATACTTTCATTAGTGTTATTAGACTTACTTGCTATGAGGGTCAACCACAATAGCACGAGGTTTCGATAAGTCTTGGTGGATGAGAGTTTTACGACGGCTGCCATCAGCAGTTACCACTGAGATGGTGCTGCGGATGCTGTCAGTCCAGTACAGGTTACCGTGGATCCAGTCAAAGGCGATGCCTTCAGGAGCATCGATGTCGCTGCCGATCACTATGCTGTGATGACTGGAGTCTTCAGCCGAGTCCATCTGAGCTCTAGATTGAAAAAGAAAACAAGCGTCAAACAGGAGTAAAGGAAACAATGACTATATTTAATTCTGATTGTCTGTCTTACTCACTTGTAGATTTTCTTCTGGGAGATGTCTGACCAGTAGATCTCTTTGGTGGCCATGTTCATGTCCAGAGCCACAACATTCTTTAGACGAGGGATTACTCTGGTGTACTCACTTTTGTCCAAAGTCATCTTTCTGACCTCATGACGGTTGGTAAAGAAGAGGTAGGCTATTGTACCTATAAAACAAGATTTGGCAAGTTAGTTAGTTAGTTAATTTAGTTGAATGTTTGTCTAAATTTGCACTGAAATTAAAACTAATTTTTTTCTAAGTAATAGCATATATATTCTCGATTTTTGTTTTGTCTTTTTGTACTTCACTAACTGTGTCACTACTGTTAATTTGACTGATCCAGTATCTTTGTTGGCAAGCACCAAAAATAGTTTGTCATATCATTACAGTTCCAACAGCCACACAGACAGTTAGCTAGCTGTGGGGATGACGTTGTTAGCTGTTACTTTTGCCGTTAGTCCATCTGTAATTTGAGTACTCTTCAAATTTCTGTTTGACCTTGTACCCAGTTACACAACCTTGTTCAGGTCGATTCACACATATGAGGCAGTCAAATTCTTCATAAACATCTAAACTGAAAAATAACATTCAACAAGCCTATTCAGCGCCTAACTTTTACATAATAATACAACAACCACACCAGAAAGAACACAGAGAGCTCGTACTTACCAATGGCCTTGCAGGCTTTGGTTGCCGGGTCAACTTGGTAACCTTCCTCACATTCGCATTTGTAACTGCCCATCTGGTTGATGCAGATCTGACTGCAGGTGTCCGGGTTGGCACACTCATCGATATCTGATTCAATGAGGAGAAAAGAAGAATGAAATAAAAGTGAAACAAAACCTCTTTACATGGAACTCATTCACACTGAGGGGGTTGCGTCAGAGTAAACAGACTGCTTGGCATCATTTGCTCATGTTAGCATGAAAAAACATGCAAGTATTTGACTATTTCTGATTGTAACTATGTGGGAAGCTGTTACCTTCACAGCGTTTTTGGTCAACCAGGCTATATCCAGCAGGACACAGGCACTCATAGCCAATTTTAAGGTCTTTGCAGATATGAGAGCAGCCTCCGTTGTTGTACAGGCACTCATTGGAGCCTGCAATAGGAAGGAGAAAAGTTTTTTTTTTGAGGATATAATTAGCATTCCTGAGCTACACACTCATTAAATGCACAAAGGTAGTAATTAACCTGACAGTTATTCATGAGGGCCTTCTCTACTCACCACATTCCCTCAGAGGCTCATCTGACCAATCCCTGCAATCACGATGCTTGTCACACACCTTCACCATGCTAATGCACTCCCCGCTGCGGCACTTAAACCTGGTCGGGCCATCACAGTGGGTCGCTGTGCACGAGACACAGAAATAAAACATGGGATCAGGTAACAGAGGCACAGACCAGAGATTTAGTGTTTCATCTGGTTGCAAGTGACCGGAGTAGGGGAACTGATTCATACCATTGACACAGCCCATTTCATCACTCATGTCCCTGCAGTCATATTGATGGTTGCACTGACGGCTGCCATGGATGCAAGTGCCATCGCCGCATTCAAACTCATCAGGACGGCAGGTGGGGCGAGCTGGAGAGACCCAACAGGCGGAAAATCGGAGTGAGTACAAGAGACGCTGACTTGAAACTAATAATTGTGTAATCAGTGCTGCACTCATACTTACCACAGTCAGCCTCATCTGATCGGTCAAGACAGTCAGCTCCTCCATCGCACTTCCAGCTACCATGGATGCACTCTCCACTGCCACAGCGGAACTCCAGGGAGGAGCACTGATGAATGGGAGCAGCGGCGGGTCTCTTTGTGCCGCAGTTCTGGGGCCACTCATCCGAGCCGTCGGTGCAGTCCACGTCACCGTCGCAGGCCCACAGGCGCGGTACGCAAACACTGTTGTTGCACTGGAAGGCTGTAGAGGTGCAGGTGGCGGGCGGGCAGGAGGCCTCGTCACTGCCATCGTCACAGTCCGCCTCATCGTCACACACAAAGGAGGTGGACACGCACTGGCCGTTCCTGCAGCGGAATTCATTGTCTGTGCACTGCCTGGCCACTGGGAGGGTAGATGTGACAGGGTGATCAGAGTAATGAATGACTGGAGTGAGGAGATGGTGAGATGGATGTGTGACCTTCTGTAGTTAATTCAGACTCACCACAGGACTCTTCATCAGCTCCATTCTCACAGTCTGCTTTTCCATCACAGCGCCAGGTGCTGGGTATGCACTGGTTAAGACGGTCGTGGCAGCTGAACTCTGTCGGTCTACACGTTTTAGCCACTGAAAGTGAAATACACGGAAAACTAGTAACTGAGACTGCATAAACATGAGACTGAGGGATTGTGGGACTGGTATTTATGCAAAGCACAAACGAGTCCATTCTCATGTTAAGTATCACCCGATACTCACAGCAGGTACCAGGAAGTTCATCAGTGCCGTCTCCACAGTCATCTGTGCCGTCACACACCCATCTGACCGTGATGCATTTCCCATTCCCACACTGGAACTGCTTGGTTCCACATGTTGTCAATGCATCTGTGACAGACAGATATAAACATGCACGGTTCAGCTGAAAGGTCCATTGTTTTAGTTATCATCTATCAAGAGCCAATACAGGAAGACTCCCCATAAACACAGACATGGCTGCAAATGACAAGAAGTCAAGTCACACTGAATAATCATTCTACAGTTAAGAGTCTACAGCCACACCAACATCCCCACGAGGACAGCAGTGTTTTTTAGCTGAATGCCAATGCTAACATGGCAAATGGCTAACAAGGACAATGCTAACATGCTGACATTTAGCATAATGTATAATGTAAATTAGGATTCGTCCTCTGGGGAACAGGAATGTCTGTACGAAATTTCCTGGCAGTCCATCTAATAGTTGTTACAATATTTTGTATTTTACACAGTACAGAGCAGATACAACATTGCATCATGTCAAAAATTCACAGCTTGTGATGTTACTTTGTTGTTAATTTTTGGCGTTCAGAGTTGGGTTTCACTACAGAATGGGAGGGAGTGTGTCTTCTGCAAAGGCAGAGATGGTGATAAATAGGCTGCCGATGGAACAAGGGGCTGGGAGGTATATACTCACATGACATGACACACACATGAACAAACATGCACATGTATGTTTCTACATGTTTAAATAGGGCAGATAAATGGTTAAACTACAAGTCAAACAGAGATACTATGTAAACAGCCCAACCTGCATTTATCACTATCAACAGAGAGCTGCTGATACTGACAAGTTCAAGTCCACAATCACAATAGAAATCTCATTTTCCAGCATTTATGGTTCCTGCCAGTGAAAATACTGAGGAGACAGAGTCGCCCTCCCAACCCCCATCTTTAACAGACCCAATGAAGCCACTGAACTGGAAGAACCAATTAGACTGTACATCAGAGAGACAGCACTTTATGAAATGGTACTAGAGGCAATTCCTTCCTCTGGTCCTGGAGGCTCAAAACCTTGGATGGCCACCTGTTTCTGACGGGGGCCAGAGGGAGGTGTTTCACAGTAACACCACCAGAAACTTGGGGCATTTAGTATCTACAGTGAGTAAAAAATGTGTGATTTGCCACAATTCTAAAATTAAATATTTATGTTTAAATATTGTTTCCCAAGTCTGTGCCCCACACAAACAGATGGAAAAAAAGATAAATCATACATGATGTATCCCTACACGTGTTACAGCACAGTGGCTTCTGGGTAAAGTCAAACATCTGGTGCTGTCGGTCATGGTTGATGCTTTAGCAGTAGTTAAACATGGGCGGATTTTATTTCTTTAAGCTTCTGCAGGTTGAGTAAATGTTCTCTGCCACTGTTGTAGTATTTTATATGACTCTATAATCACAAACAGTCATTTCAGTGAACATTAAACTAATCATTTCTTTATGACCTCATGTGAAATCGTGTGCATTACTGCCCTTGCCATAAAGATAAGGATCGGTCTCATGTTGACAAATGTGGTCTTATCAAAAGGATATCCTTGTGAGTAATCCAAAAGAAAAAAATACAGAACAAAACTCAGTGGTTTAACTCAGGTAGATTTCAAACCTTCTCTTTTACCACATGGTGCAATTTTTCAACTTTATAGGTCAGCTCTCAATCCCTGAACCTGATAACACATTACCCTAAATCCAAGTTCATGCTGGTGTATTTACTTAATGGGCTTAAAGTTCAGACCTTGAAAGTCAAACTGGACTGAATGGCAGTGTTATTGATCAGATCTGTGCTGGGAAACTAACAGAAGTGCTCACGCTCGTGTTTGTTGCTCTCTGATGTCTGGTGTGTTTAATTGATTGGCCATGAGGTGATCAGACAGAACAACAGGAAACTCTGCAAATCTCCTATATTACCATTTTAAAAGAACACTTTAGGACGATGGATTTCTCCTCAAGACGGCATACTTAAAAATTCTGTTCAAACTATTTCACAACATCGGGGACAGATGACACATATTTGTGTGACTGGTGTGGAAATGTGGATAGATGACAACCAGTTCCAACAAGTTTCACCACCACACACCGTTTCCCAGAACCAACATGCTGGGAACAGGTCTGACTGTCCTCACATCCAACCGTGTGTTCAAGAAAAACCAAAGGAATGCTGCTTCAAGACAATGTCAGTGTTTGTATTGGAGGATGAGTTGGAGGGTGTCCATTCATTTCCACACTACAGAGCGTTTCAGGTAAGAGGGACCCACGATGGGGAAAAAAGCCTCCTGCAAACAGACTGGATATTGCATCATGTGGGAAGAATACTGGGGAAACCCAAATTCATCCAGATGCACTGTGATAGATTTTCTATGCAAGTGGCGCCTATTCCCACATTATGAATGGCGACAGCTTAAAAAGAAAAAAAAAAACCCCGGCTTTTCAGAAACCCCGCTTGACATCTTTTACACACAGACTGTATTCACCCTGCTCGAACCTCATTGGCTGCTGAACACCGCTGAGAGCTGAGCGCCAGTAAATGAAAAGCACAAAACATGCAGCTTCATTCAAAAGCCGGTAAGAATAAGAAGGATAAAATGTCGATCTGCTGCTGCCGTTACAACAAATTACGACACGATGACTGATTATAACAGTTGGTTGATAATTATGGCAAAGTTTGGAAGTCAGAGACGATGTGCGAAAAAAAAAAAAATTCCTCGAAATTTCATTGTGAGAGAAGGGGAGAGTGGGAGAGAGCAGATTTGACCTACATTCTGTGAATAACTGCGCCCTCCCCCCATCACCTTGCATCCGGTGCTGTCAGAGGAGTGGGCAATTTAAACCCACACAGACTGAACACTTGGCTCAAATCATAATTATACTGTTATTTTATATTCCTATCAACATTATTCTACATGTGTTTAACGCAGATGCCAAGTTAAAAATAGAAGGAAATAATGACATAATTGCTCGAATTAAAATGCAGGAAATTTGAACTTACTTGTCTGAACAATGAAGCAGATGAGAAGCAGCAGAGACGCGTAACACGGCTGTCCCATGTTTTTCACCCGAACTGGAAGATGAATCTACACTGGAGCCTGTTAGGTCTCTGATGTGTGTTATTATAACACTGACAGTAATGGGACAGCTACACCTGTACTGACAAAGGCTGTTGGTGTTGCCTCCTTGCGTTCTGCTGGAGGGTCTGAGGAGGGATGCTCTACACACTGTAATGTTTGGCAACAACATCAGACCCATTTCAATGTGGTCCAGAGGTGGGTGGGGCCGAGAGGGGCCCAGGAGGGGGAGGGCGGGGCCAGGAGTGGGGTGATTTCTGAGGCACACAGCCTCAACAATTGGGAGGCGGAGCTCCGTGGAAATGGATTTTTTTTTACTATGAGTTTAACCCTTTCAGAGGGACACGAGAGACGCGCACACATGCACATGAAGTATTTGGATACATTGGTTTAGTTTCATTCCCTGCAGGCAAACTCTGACCTTACTGTAATACATGCCTAACAGGGGCGTAGCCACGAATTTGGGCGACCTGGATGAAATTTTCTCAAGGGCCCCACAGTGGAGCATTAGGGTCTCTGTCAGGGAGATAAAGATAAATAAATAAAGAGAGTAAAGTATAAATATGAGAAAAAAGCAAAAACATTTCGAGAATAAAATCAAATTTGCAAGAAAAAAGTCAGAATATTTCAGCTTTTTTGTGCAAAACAAAAACAAAACGCAGGCTGTGTCTGCATTTTTTACAAAATGCTACGACTGTATTCTTGAAATGTTACATTAAAATTACAACTCTGCAAATTATCAGTTTTAAAAATTAGATTTAATCTAATTTTGCTAACAGTGGTCATGCAGCCACACCTTTTTAAAATTTAAAGGATAAGTCTGGTGATTTTGCAGATTTTGTATTATTGCCAAGATATCCCACAAAAAGATCAAAACTATTACTCACTAGCTCACCATCTGATTAGAGGATTTAGAGTGAAGAGCTGCAGACTGAGGAAGCTGGGGGGAGGAGAGATGATCTAGCAAGTTTCGGTCTTTTCGGGGAGTGTTGACAATAATGCACACATAGAATACTGGTGGCCTTTTCCATCAATACTAGTAATTTGTGGGTCCTGTTTGGGCCGTGGCCACCCGATCATCACCCCGTCACACGCCTCTTGTGATGGCTCTAATGCCATAACTAACCTCAACATAACCCCTAGTTAAGACCGTCATCAGAAGAGCTCATGTTGAATTTAACCGTTATAAAACCCACAAATAAACACCATGTCCCCAGTTAGCTGGTTTGAAGTCCAGAATTTGTCCTGATCTGGCCTGTGACAGTCTATAAGACTGGCACCTAGCCGGCTCTGGCAGATGTTCAATATTTAAATATACCAAATAACCTGGTCATCAAAAAGCAGAGGTCCTGTTCATATGGTTCACACGATGTTTCATAAGATGACAACACCAGTGGTTTTGTAAGGATGGGAGATAATTCACTTATATGCACGTTGTCACCTTCAACAAAGATATGTATTGATTTACTTCATTTTAATAAAAAAAAATACTGGTAAAAGGTAATAGAGCAATAACTTGACAGGTGAGTAACAATTCCTAATAAAATCTAAACATGGGCTGTAAAGTCATTAGCGTGGCTTTTATCTTCATATCTCCACTTCCTGAATTGAGGTTTGTCACCTCTCATAAAAACAGAAAACACGTTATTTCAGGTTCAAAGTCTCACCTCTCGTGAGTCCATAAGATAGATTTCCATCAGAGGAGGAGATAAAGCACATCTAGAGAGATAAAACTTAAAAACAACAACCTTGAACCAAGCAGAGAGCGTATGATGAGGAATACACCTCAGAGTCACTTTGTAATTGGAAACAGTTGAATAATCCAGATGTTTCTTTGAACATATTTCGTGGAAAACGCTGTGGAATGTTGACAGAAGTTTAAGAAAAACAAGAAACTAAAGCACTTTAGTGGAAATATCAAGTTGGTCAGTGATAAGTAAATACATTGACCCAGTTACTATCACAGGAAAGGCTATATGTTCAGATAACATGGAACCCAAGGGTATAGCCTTTATTGACTATGTCCATTTTATCATGTGTGACCTTCAGTGTTTCTCGTGAAAGATCCTCACAGTGAAAACAAAACACTGAACCTGTGTTGGTATCTCTATGATTCAGACAGTAATTACAGTCTGTTTGTCTGCACTTCAAAGCTGAAGCTCTGCTTTACAGAAGCGGACTAAATGTGCAGAAACAAGGCCAAGGCTGTCACACTGTTGCCAATGATAAAATATGTTCAGAGAGGTCAAGTGGTGTCCACTTCAAGAGGGAGCAACAAGATGGAAGAAGTAAAGAAAAAATGTATGTGATACAGATAAAGTTCTCCAACTTCTAGTAAAAGTATCAACACAACAAAGGAAGAATACTCATTCTACAGCCATAAATGTATATAGAAGCATTATCAGCAAGTAACCCATAAAAATCATAATGAAAAGTTTTTGTTCTTCAGGAAATTCCCCCCCGTGACTGAAATATGACTGTCTACGACACATTTTCTGTCCAGTACTGGCCTTTTTCAGAGAGTGAACCCACCCTACCTCTAACCCCACTGTACTGTACATCAGGGTGCATTTAATAAGAAGTGACATGGAATTTTCCGGCCTCTAGCTAAAAACTGGGTCTTTGCGGCTGTGAAACATGAAAAGTTTTCTAAACTGTGTCAGAGTGGTTGACCTCTGACCTCTCAGATGAGATGTCTGCTGATTACTGTGTGCCCCTGCATCCTCCTCCTCTCTTCCACCCTGTTATGAATTGCTGATTGAACAGATAGGTCACACTGCAGAGAGGTAGAAATTCCTGATGTATCCCTTGAAAGAGAAAGCAAGAACAGAAACAAGAGTGCAGGTGAGGTTAAGTTCCTCTAACTGTCTTTCATTCAGCAGAGAGTAGAACACACCCCTCTACTATAACTGACCGGATTTCTCTCTCTCTCATTATGCACAATCTCAGGCTCCCCACCTCAGCCTTGTGTAAACACTTTCTGGTTCTTCCAGTATGCCTTCCCCCCTCAGCCCTCATGCTTCCCCTGACAAAACAAACTGTGTGTTGGCTGCAACGGATTTACTGTCTCTCTGTTTTCCACTCAAGGTCAAATCAGGTTCTCCCAGATGCAGTTAAGCATGTTTTAGGCTTCTGTTCGGCCAGGTGGGAGAAACTGGTTCTTTAGGGGGTGAGAGCAGGGTGAGTCTTAATCTTGCAGTAGGATCATCAGAGGACAAAGAAAGAAAAAGATTTCTGGCATTAAATATTTCCGACATAACTCTGCGTGAGTTCAGCAGGGTTTCTGCATTGTCTGGCTGTCACTGTGCCGCGTGGATAGGGAGTGCAGCTCAGTAAATGACTTATTTCTTGGGAGAGCTACAATTGCAGTCATCACCTTGGCCCTGGAAAAAAAGATAAGACTGACACTGTGTTGAAAGAGGATGAAACAGTGAAAAAACTGCAGAGGGAACGTCCTCTGCTTCTTGGTTTTAATCATTACAGCGTAGATTTATTTCAGAGTCAGCTAAGATATGGGTGAGTAGTTCAAATAGATCTAAATAGAGAATATTTAGGGGTCAAACTGCCAGTGAATCCTGAAATAATGACAACCGCAACTGTACAAACACACACTTACACAGCAAAATATGTCTGCAGGGAGAATCACACAGCTCCAAAACTCAGCGGAGGCATGAGGAATCACCCACACAGCAGATTCATAGCAGATATAACCCCTCATGTTTGTTTAGGTGTTGGAGCATGTGCCCCTTGGTGCTAAGAAAATCACGTGAAGGAGAGCAGGATGTGGGTGTGTCAGGGTCAACGAGAGAGATCAGAGAGAGAGAGCAGAGCCTAAGCAAAAGTATTCAGTTCTTTAAAAACAAATCTTCTCTGAAGTGGCAGATTTCTTGCAGATGTTAAGTTTCTACCAGCATCTCTCTGTGTTCATTTTACACTCACAAGCGATCCAGGCCTGCCATAGCACAGCATTCCCACAGCATCATGCTGCCACCAGCATCCCTCACTCTGGGAGGGTGATGTGTTTATAATGATGTGCAGTGTAACACAATTACTAGTGTCATGGCCAAAAAGCTCAATGTTGTTCTCATTAGCCATTAGTTCCATAGAAGCCTCTTTCAGCTGACTTCAGCTGTGATATTAAAGTGTGGGGTTTGTCTTATTATTCTCCCATAAAGCTGAAACTGTTGATGCCTTCACTCTCTGAGCTTCTGAAGCTCTGCAACGCTTCAGAGTTGTCACTGATCTCTTTGTCCCCCACCCACACTCATCCTCCTCTTACACGCTCGCTCACATTTCTGACTCCTCCAGGCAGACTTCCAGCAGTGCCAATGCCTTTCTTAATGCCTCATTTAACTGGACTCTGAGGGACGCACAGCAACTTGGAAATGTGCTTGTACCTGTCATGACAGTCAGCTTTTCACAGAATTGACTGTTCCTTTGTTTTTAATAATCTTTTCTACAATACTGACTCACCAGAAACTGAACCTCGGAGGTGCAGGTGTATTTAAAGGCCTGCTACGGTCAATCCAAACCCCCTTGACTACACACAAGTAATCTCCATGTAACTATTTAAACTATGTAGATGAACAAGTGATGGAGTCCTTTTCAAGGTCATAAACAGTTATGCAAACATGTATTTTATATTTGTAACAATGCTAGTTGGAACTTTGTGGAGACGTTTCCACTTTGACACTAAATTGTCTTTGTATGTTGACCAGTGTCAAAAAAGCTGCATTAAAACCACTTTGACACATTGTTGCATGACAAAGAGGAACCAGCAAGAGGATCTGGTCAAAAGAAATAAAGCTACCTGTTCTCAGTGGGCCATCTAGAGTACAGATGTGATAGGTGCAGCTAATAATCACATCTTGGTGCACAAAGTGAAGACAGCAGGTTAATTATGAGATGCCTTTATTGTACTTTTTGGAATCCAGTGACACCGACACGAGAAAATGGTCCTATCCCTCCCTCCCCCTTTACATACACAACCTGAGAGGGAGGGGCTGCAGGGTGGGATGTACCGTAATCCCGCTTGTAGTCTTAAATTAAACACAGAGATAATAGCGAAGACACATCCAGGTGCATTTCCACAGACACGCACGACATGCATTCAAAAAAGGGGACTTCAGGGGGAACGCAGTGACTCCTGGTTCACATGTACGCCTTGTCTCAAAGTAAAAGACGACAAATACCACTTAAAAAAACAGTTAGCTGTCTTAATGGCCCACGATCAGTCTATAAGTCAGGCTCTGTCAATTTTCCACTTACAGGAGAAAACAAAAAGGCAAAGAGACACTACTACTCATAGAGGGAAAATGCTTTAAATATGGAAGTGGATGGTTCATATCTTTCATATTTTAGTTTTTTTTTAAATTGGTTTTTAATTAATGGTATACTTTAATGAGAATACAATTGTCCCACTAAAAATCAGCTCATCTAGGTAAAACTAGGCCTTCTCCACTGACTGTCTCCCTGCTGTATCTAAGTAAAATATATAAAGTCCAGTAAGGGGCTCAGTGGGCCGTTGGTCCAATCAGGAGTGGTTCTCTTCAGTCCTCCTCGCTGCCACTGGCTGAACGTTCCTGAAACAAACAACAGAAACACAGATTTATTTTTGTTATTCGACACAGGTACACAGCAACTACACATGAATACTGTACCACATTAAAGTTAAATCATGTAGAAGAAGGTGAACTGAGAACTATAATGAGAGTAACTGGATTACATTTTTAACCTCTGATCTCTAAAGTGAAAAACTTAATGAAGATGAATCAAGTCATTACTGTCACCAGAGAAAAGAGGCACCACAAATTAGGGCAGCAACTAACCATTACTTTTAATTATGGATTAAGTATTTTCACAACTAATTGTCTGGTCAATAAAATATTAAGCAGTACAATATCCTTCCAATTTCAAGTCCAAGTTTATTCATCTGTCAGTATTTTTTTTTTTTGGATTAATTTAGTTTATGTCAGAGAACAGTGAAAAATTCATTCTCCATTTCCTTGTTTTGATTTGAGCCAACAACTAAAAACAAAAAGATTTTCAGTTAACAAAAAGCACTAAGAGGTGAGGAGCTGGAAACAGTGAATGTTTGGGGTTTTTGCCTGATAAATGACTGAAATCAATGTCAATTAATATTCTGTTGATGAAAATTAATTAAAAAATGCCCACTCACCCTTAAAAAAAAACTGTACTGTCCCCATGCACTAAAAGTGACTTCATGTATTGACTGTGAGTTCCCTCCTGTAACGCCACTATGACAGCTCTATTTTATTTCTTGCATTTAACTATATATATATATATATATATATAGTTCTTGCTCTTCGCTCTTTTCCTTGTATGTGCAAACTTACGTGGCAATAAAGTCTGATTCTGATTCTGATTCTGAAGAGTGTGTCTCTGTAGTAGCATGCCACTGAGATTTTGTTCTAGTGGTTCTCACCTCTTCCTGTTCCTCCTCACTGTCATCGTCGCTCACCACAGGTTTAGCTCGGGAGCCGCGGCCCCTCCGTCGTTGTCCTTTTCCTCCCCTGTCCCCCTTTTCTTTCCGGCTCAGCTTAATTTTCACTTTCACTGAACGAGCTGATAGAGGATGAAGATCATAAACATTACATTGCTGATATTAAGGCTCGAGTATTCAGTGTAGTGTTTGTTTCTGATACTCACATTCAGACTCAGAGCCTTCGTCTACCTCCTCCTCCTCTTCCTCACTTTCCTCTCCTTCGCTCTCGTCATCCTTCTCGATCTTCTGTCTCACACTGGTGAAGACAGACTGCAGCACAATGGAGTCCTCGTAGATCTAAAACATTACAGACAAAGTAAAAAAGAGAAGATTGTACAGACTTTGCCTGAAACAGAGGCTCACTAATACTGACTTCATGTGAAGTATGGTGACTGTAACATAAATCCAAACATATACAACATTAGTGTGAGTGTGCTCCAGGCTGAACTCACCAAAGACCCTTCCAGGTTGAAAGTCTGGGCATTTTGACACAGCAGCATCACATCCTTCTCCAGGTCGTTCAGGCTGCGGTACTTATGGCTCCGGATCCTCTCCTGGTAGAGAGCGGGGACAACAGAAAACAGCAGTGAAACACACAGTAGATGATAAGAAAAACAAAAACAAAAGAACAACTGAAAAGTCCTTTTTCTTCACTGTACCTTGATCTTTCTGAAGTCCACTGGTTTGCGGATGAGTTCGTAGTACTCGGGCAGCTCCTTGCGAGAGGGCAGCTGGATGAAGACTTCACTCAGCTGTCGCCCGTTACTACAGATACAGGGAAGCTGTGGTCTTAGTATGCATCACCATGAGTTCTGCTAGATCTTAAATCACCACTCAGTAGATTAAAGATGTAGTAAGGTATATTATTTCTGGATATTTCTGTTAATGGTAAACGTGCAAAGACGCAGTAATGTTCTCACCCATCCTTATATTTGATGACAGCGTCAACAATCTTCTTCATCTTCTTAGTGAGTGAGGGTGGGTTGGGAGAGAGTTTCTCGGCAGGCGGGCGACCGCGTTTCTTTGCTTTCTTCACCTCCTCGTCCTTGTCCCGTCCCCGACCGCCGCTGGAGCTGGGTGTGGCCGGGCCACCGTCATGGTCGCGGTCTCTCTTGCGCTTTCTGGTCGTCTTTTTGTGACGAACTTCCTCTTCGATGTCCTCTAGATTACCCTCTTCTATGGCCTGTGGTAAAGAGGAATCAAGTCAAAAACTCTCGATAGATAATAAAGACAAAAACAACGTCGCCTCCTCAGATGCAAAGTCATATTTTCTAAGAGCTACATATAAGATAAGATAATCCTTTATTAGTCCCACAGTGGGGAAATTTACATATGATGACATCCCACCTTGAGCCACTGTTTCTCAGTGAGAGAGTCGCTGTAGTCCACCTCCTTCCGTTGGCGGGACCCTCTGCCAAACATCTTCTCCTCCTCCTCTTCACAAGTTAGCCTCTCAACCTCAGCGTCATCTTTCAAAATCCAGCCGGGTAGATCGTCTTCCTCCATCAGACGAGGTTTCCTCTTAGGGTTGCGGGCTTCCTCGCGGCGTCTGTCTAGATCCATGCGCTTTTATTTTAAAAAAACAAAATCAGCAGAATGTTGGTGGATTGAGTTTATAAAATGACAAACCATATAATAATTGCAATGGAACACGGACAAACCATGAACTGTTCAAACTCCTCTTCACTTCTGGCGATCATCTGATTGACAGTCTCATCATCTGGCACTTCGTCTTCCTCCTACGGACGAATGAGACAGTGTGAGTGAGAAGAGGCTAACGGCAGATTTATGTGGTACCTCAGAGCCAAGTCTCTGAACTAATGACTCTTTGAGACAAGGGGAACCAAAGTAACTCAAAATTACTTCTTACTTAATGTAGGCATTGCAAATATCACTTGTAGGTCTGTTAAAGCTTTGCAAATTCATCTGTTTCAGTTCATCACTAGAAATACATTTCAATAGTAAGTATAAAAAGTTAAAAAGCAAAAAAAGTTTTTGTACAAAAAAGTAAACAGCAGAAAAAGGAAAAACAAGCAATAAAAGGGAGAAGTTTTTATGTAAGTGTAAGAGATAAAGTATCATATTAACCATCAAAGGTTTGTGCAGAAGCAGAAATACATAAGGGAGAAAAGGAGAAGTCTGGATTGATGAAAGCTCACAAATCCTGAGAAAACAGGGAAGTAAGGAAAAAGAGACAGAGGAAGAGAAAAAAAAAGGAGAGAATGAAGAGGTGGGGCAGCGCACAGGCGGATGTGGGTGGGTGGGCGATGTGGGAACAGGTTCAGATCACACCCACCCACGCCCCCCTAGTGCGGCAGCCTCCTCGAGCCCCGACCTCGTCCTGCTCCTCGTGCTCCAGAATGGCCTGTAAGAAGGCCCGACGTTCATAGCCTGAGGACTTCTGGTCGAACATGCCGGCCTGGATGACCTTCTGGTCCACGTTCAGTTTGTACTTGGCCGCTGCCAGGATCTTTTCCTCCACGCTGTTGACGGTGCAGAGGCGGAGCACGCGCACTTCGTTCTGCTGACCAATACGATGGGCTCTGTCCTGGGCCTGCAAGTCCTGTAGGAGGAAAAACATATGATTAGTTTAGGTGCAGAGATTGTGTGTGGTGGCTATAGAAACTACTGTGACTTCAATTTTACACCTGATAGTATTAGATACTTCCAGTGTTGTTGATTATATTTTATACTGAATATATTCTTTGCCATAAATGAGATCTGTGTTGATGACAATATACAGTGTATTTGTATTTGAGTACCTGATGTGGGTTCCAGTCACTGTCAAAGATGATGACTGTATCAGCAGACTGCAGGTTGAGGCCCAGGCCTCCTGCCCTGGTACTGAGCAGGAACACAAAGTACTCAGAGGCCGGATCATTGAATGTCTTCAGCAGCAAGCCACGATCCTCTGCCTTGGTGGTTCCTATGGGAGGGGAAAAGGTGTTAGTGTTCAAAAAGTGAATTTCAACTGACAATTAAAAACCCCATAAAATACTTGGGAGTTTCTATTTATGTTGTGACACTGTGCAGTAAATTGCTGATGTATTTGCAGGAGAATGGTGGTGACAAATAGATAATAGCCCAAATGTTAGCCTTGGTCTGAGGTGTCTCACCATCCAGACGCAGGTACTTGAAGTTTCGGTATGCAAAGTAGTCCTCCATGATGGTCATGAGTGACGTCATTTGACAGAAGAGCAGCACTTTGTGGTTGGTGGCCCTCAGCTTGGGCAGGATACGATCCAGCAGCTCAAACTTCCCAGAGGAGCGGTACAGGTCAGCGCTGAACAAGCAGAGGAAGAATATCAGTGACAATAAGCCAGTGTGCAATGTATATCAACACCTACATGAGACACAAACATGAGCCGTATAACACAAAATCTCAAGCTTTACGTACCCAGTCACTATTCCACCGGAATAACCAAGATGCTCAGAGAAAGACTCCTGTACAACAAAAGAACAAGCAAAAATTTAAGTTAATTTTCTACATTCATGTAACCGTTCTACTCGTTTAGCATTCGTCAGAGAAAACTGTTTAGTTACGGCCTGGTTAAGTTCAAGTGTGTTTTTCGTACCTCAATGTGCTGGAACATGTAAGGGTGGTTGCAAATCTTTCTCAGCTGCATGATAGTGTTCATCAAGGTCTTCGTGCCTCCTTTACCCTGAAAGATTTAGAGGGAAAAAATTACAACAGAGAAATACATCTATTAGTGTCCAGTTTTATTCAGCTTTGAAATAACATTTATTGTGCTATATGTCACATCTATAAAACGAGGTTTCACCTTTGAAAAGCAAAGACATTATCTTCTCCTTCTTACCTTTTTGTCTTTTTCTGACCCATCTGTGAGCAGGACTCCCTTGGCCTGCATGTGTCTGTACAAAACCCTCTGTAGGGCCGACATGTCGCACTTTATCACATACTCCACCTAGAAACCAACAATCAGGGACAGACTTAGAAAAGCCATCAAACTGTATCAACTGTTTGATTTTAAAAATGCATCCATGTATATGTGTGAAGGAGTTGGTTGTCACAACATGTTGGAATGGTGGATGTGAAAATTTGTTAGCAAGTGAGCAGGAGAGTTGAAATAATTTGCACCAAGAAGGTGAAGGAGTCCACTGTCACATCATGTTGCAACTGTGTGAGTGGGTGCGTTAACTAGCAAGCAAGCAGAGAAAGGAATGAATCATTAAAAGTGCATGACAACCAAGTACAAGAAATTTGAATGTTGCCTGACCTTCTCAGGCAGCTGGGCCTCGACTTCTTTCTTGAGTCGGCGCAGCAGGAAAGGTCGGAGAACCTTGTGTAAACGTCGAATGATCAGGATGGTCTCTTCTTCATTCAGGTCAACCTTGAGTAAAAAACAGAGAAAGGAGAATGATGAGGAAATATTCATAAACCAAGAGCATTTTTTAACAAGGTCTATTTGAAAATACTATTTGGTATTTTTATCACCTTCTCGCCAGTCATGGCAAAGGGGGCGTTGAACCACTGTTCGAAGGTGCTGCAGCTCTTGAAAATGGTGGGCAGGAGGAAGTTGAGCAGGGCCCAGAGCTCAGGTAACTTGTTCTGCAGCGGAGTGCCGGTGAGCAGCAGACGGCGTGGGGCCAAGTAGTGCGTGTTCAAGACCTGTGTCAGTTTACAGTGGTGGTTCTTCATACGATGGCCCTCGTCCACAATCATGTACTTCCAACGGAGCTTTGGGAGGAAACAGAGTATGTTTAGGAATCATCATGACTGAGAGACTGACACATGGATTATACTTTTCATATATAACCTCAAAACTACATCTGAGGAGGCTTCCTTACCTTTGCTAGCACTTGTTTATCTTTGATAATGTACTCATATGTGGTGAGCAGCACGTTGAACTTGCCACTGCGTAAGATGGGAACGAATGAACGTCGAGCAGCTGGAGAACCCTGAAAGTGAACAGAATTGCATTTATTTTCAACAGAAATGTATAAATAAACTAAATCTTTCATAACTGACTGTGGGTTTTGAGTAATTTGGGTCATGACAACAAATAACAAACAGATTATCCAAGTAGGAGGCACTGACCTTGTAGGAGACCTTCACAACAGATGGTGCCCACTTATCAAACTCATAGACCCAGTTTGATAGAGTTCTGAAAACAAACAACATTGATTCAGAGAAGTTTCGACTCCACTCAACATATGAACACTTAAACATGGTCCATACAGCTTTCTTTATGAGCATTTATTACTCACGAGAGAGGTACAATGATGAGGAAGGGCCCGTTGAGGCGCTTGTACTCCATGAGGTAAGTGATGAGGGCGATGGTCTGGATAGTTTTTCCTAAACCCATCTCATCAGCCAGGATGCCATTCAAGTTGTTGTTGTAAAGTGACACCAGCCACTCCAGACCTTTGATCTGAGAAGAAAGGTGTCACAGTTAACTTCAGTTTATGAACAATCATTTAACCGTCCTGTGGATGTCACTAAATATGAGTTATTCTCTTCTCAGCAGGTGTTGGATGTGTACCTGGTATTGCTTGAGCTGTCCATTAACCAGCAGTGAGGACTGTTTGTCCACTTTCTCAGTGACAGCATGAGCCACAGCATAGTAGGACTGCAGGCCTCGATTGAAACTTGCGTTACCGTACTCATCGTCTACATCCTGCTTGGCGTGTCTGGTGGAAGCAGTGGGGGAGAGAGGTGGAAAAAATACAGTGAGACATTTTGTGTGGATGAAAAACAGCAATTAAAAACAAGAGACTGAGAGAATGAGGACAGAGAACAGGGATAAATACTGTATGCTTTAACTGTATCTTTGCATGACTTAATCATGACCTAACTTTTTAAATTGTACGTATATAATAACACCAGTGGTTCTTTCTTACTCAATGATGTGCCGGACATCCACTTCAGATACATCTTCACTGTCAGGGTCAGGAATCTTCTTCTTCTCGTCTGCTGGAGCAGCAGAGGGCTGAGGCTGCTCCTCTTCTTCCTCCTGACAAAGAACAAAAAAAACACAAAGAGGAGGTTAAAAAACTGTTGGCAAGAAAATTACAAGTGAGCATTTTGCTTAGATGTAGAGTTCACTGTGTTTCGTACCTCCTCCTCCTCCTCTTCTTCTGAACCACTGTCTTCACTGTCTGAACGTGGCGCTACTTCATATCTGCAGAGAACAAATGTCAGAGACATGTATACAGAGATATAATGTTCTGCTCTGCTGAAGGACAATCATTGTTCATTACAACAAGGCTTTGATGTAACTCAGTGCCATGAGTTGTAACTAAGAACCTTATTCCAGAACATTGATTTCCAGCATTATTTTTAGAATTAAAATCACTTCACGACTGTGACAGCATCAAAACAAAAACCTTTTCTTGGGGAGGAAGTGTCACTTTCTACATCAAACAATGTGATAATCCCCCACTTACCCTGGATTCATTTCAAGCCAGGCCTCCAGCTGGCCAGCCTTAGGTGCATCAACCCCAGTCAGGATCTTTCCACTGTCCACATGGATGACCTTCACTGGCAGGTCACTCATCTGACTGGTCTCATCTAAAGGCTGTGAGAACGGAGGAAGTGAGAGGAAAAACATTAATGCTGTAAACAAAAACACACTGCTGCACATTAAGATTATAAATCATGATGTCTTATTCAAATATAAACTCACCTCTCCATCAGGCCCCAGAGCAGCAGCACCACTCTCTGTAATCTCTGGCTTCTGCATACATAATAAAACATAATAAAATTTAAAGTATGTGTAAAAAAAAATGTAATTGAAATACACAGTCATATTATGAATGCTATGAACATTTACCTTCTTTTTCTTCTTCTTTTTCTTCTCTTTGAGAGCTTGTGCGGCTTTGTGGGCTCGCACCAGCTCAGTGAGGTTGGCCACATATTCGTCTGTCTGCTGCAGCAGGTAGGCCAGACGCTTGTCTTTCTTCTGGTCGATAAGTTTACGATAACCTTCCTCATCCTCAGCCTGGAAAATGATTCACAAAGAGGTCAAATCCTGGTGTGGAACTAAAACTATAACATCTCTGCCATGTACTTCTGTCACTGTCCACCTATCAGCAAATACAGACTAATATTGTATTTTGGTGTCTCCTTGGTAGATCTCAGTCTCACCATCAGCCTCCGCATTCTCTCCTTTTCAATGCGCTCATTCTCTTTCTTCTGCTCACGCTCAGTGTTGGCATGATAGGTGGCGACAGCTTTGGTGGCCTTCTGGATCTTTGCTGTGATGGAGCGGTGGTACTCCTTAAAGTCCTTGGCGTGCTGCAGGATGCTATTGAGGTATTCCTGTAATCAGAAGAATACATAATTACACCACTGATGATAAATCCAGTAAGTAATGTGAACTGAAATTAAACTCTTTTTAAAAGACATTTTTTCCTCGTGTTGTCACTATTTCCTCTGCTACACCAGAAGCAGAGCCGTTTTAACTTAAGTCACAACAAAAACAGAACATGGTTGTCATCAAATACAATAAAGAAATTATACAAAACAGCCAGCTGAATCCCTTTGCCCTGCTATAAACCCTTTCATCCACCCCCATTACTCCTTCCCCACTGTATACCTGGTGTTTCTGACGACGTTTCCGCTCCTGTTCGATCTTCTGCTGTTTCTCAAGTTTCTCAGTGATGCGGGCTTCACGTAGAGACTGGCGTTTGCTGCGCTTGTAGGCCTTGGCATTAAGTGCAGTTTCCAAAGCGGTATCACGCCGCATGCAAACCACCACTTCCTGACGCAGCTGTAGGCACAGAAAAGTCAACATATTTTTACATATTCCCACTGGGAACACAATGACATGCAAGTTTAACAGTAACAGTGGAGAATTGTATATAGGTCAACTGAGTGCTACAATTGCCTGTGCTTGCTACCTGTCTCTGGAAGTTAAGCAGCCTCAGGGCCTTGAGCTCAATGGTGGCCTTGGTGCGCAGGTCACCAGCTAGAGATCCAGGCAGGTTCTCCAGCTCCTGGATACGGTGAGCAATGCGGGCCTGTAGCCTGAAAAATACATGTGCAGGAAATTATACTGACTTAATACTTATAGGATTATTTCTCTCCCCTTCTAGCTGACCATCATGATGGTAAATGAACTATATGTCAAAGGTCTTAGGTTTTCTTCAGTTTTTGAACCATAATATTCAGATTGATAAACTTTCAGAATTGAATCTCACAGATGGTTCAAATCTTGTCTTGTGAGTCAGTGACAATGAGACAACATCTTTCTTGGGGAGTAAAACAGAAAATCAAGAGTTCAGTCTTTGGTCCACTTCTCTTCCCGTTATAAACTGTAAATCAATGATTTTTTTATGTGTTGCTTACCATGTGTTTTTCCTGTTGAGCAGTGTATATTTGTATAGGCTCATCTAAGGGTGAGTGCTGTTAACTAGCTTTCGGCTCTTTTAGCTCTGGTATGTGGCATCAGTCGATGCTACATGTAAATAATACACATGTAGCATCGACTTGCAAAAGTAAGCATTCAAACAAACAAAAATAAACATTTTTTATACATATAAAATACTAACAGGGTTCCATCCAAATAAGGAAAGCTAATGTGGTTCCAGTGTGTTTTTTCACAATATCCCCCCAACTCTGTCTCACCTGTATTCTCTCTCCTGTAGGATCTCCACTGGGTCCAGCCCGCGGGGTTTTTGAATGGGGGTTATGCGGCTCTGCTTCTGGTGTAGCATCATGGGAGGAGGCTGGGCGGGCTGTCCTGGGGACTGTGTCTGAGGAGGCATTACTGGGGAGGCAGCAGGGGGAACAGAGGGAGGAGCAGGGGAGGGTCTGCCAGTGGGTTGAGGTGGAATCAACTTCTGGGGAGGGTTGGATGGAGCAGCAGCATTCACCATTGGTCCTAGCAGACATGGATTTAGAAGAGATCAGTTCAGATCTACATGTGTGCATGAAAATACACAGTGCGGACTGAAATGAGCCTCAAGACTAAGTTTACCTTCAGGCCATGATTTTGGGGGTCCATTGGTAGGCTGGCCTTGCATACCTGGGGGAACTCCTGCAGGTCCAGGAGGTGCCATACTGGGGCCTACCATGCCTGAAAGAAAAATTAATGTTACAAATAATATGAAAAATTGTATAATTTTCCAGTAATTACTGAATATTTAGACAGCTTAAGATAAACAATCATGTTCAGCCACCAGGGGTCTCTGCTGAGCTATCAAATACTCTGCTTTCATTGCTTTTGTTACAAATATGCTTGGATAGAATCTTGGTGGGAAACAGATGATCAAAATACACTAAATAGGCTTCCTGAGGGCCTTTCTTATCTCACCATGTGGTCTGTTGTAGTTGGCCTGAGCTGGTCCCGGCCCAGCCCCAGGCCCACCTCCAGGTCCTGTAGAAGGTGGCATGTTAGGCATCGGCTGCTGCTGCATCCCCGGCATTGGCCTCTTCCCCTGCACAGCCATCTGCAGGTGTTCTGGAAGGGGCTGACTGCGGGCCAGCATCTTGTAAGCCATAATCTGGGCCCTGAGTTGGTGCAGCTGGTTCTGGATTGAAAGGAGTGGGTCCACCTGCACCACCGGGTCCACCTCCTGCACCGCCTGGTCCACCCGGACCCTGGGGACCACCACGGTTAGGTTGACCCATGCCCTGATTAGGGTCACCACTGCCCTCCATAGGTCCAGCCCCAGGGCCAGAGGGACCTCCAGGCATCATGGGGCCGGAGGGAGGGCCATTGGCTGGGACAGGGCTGGGTGCATGCTCTGATCCACCCAATGGAGAGGGGTAACCTGGGGAACACATAACAGATGCATGATGGGTATACCAAAAAATTATTCCTGCATTGTGCTGAACAGGTTTTTAACAACTAAGACAAATTTACTGGTTACTGATATTTAAGACACTGACTATGAGCTCAATGACAAACTGTTTTATTGTCTTTAGTTTAGTTTATCGCTACATTCTATGAGTCAACTCTATTATTACTGTCACTGTATGTCTCTCTCTCTCTAACCTCGTTTGCTTACTGACTGTGTGGTTTTGTAGATGCAGCTGCCTTTGTTGTTGTCTGAAAGGGAAAAGCCCTCAACTCCACCCCTCCCACTGTCCTGCCCACTGCTGTCTGCTCATGCTGCCATATGAGCAGCAACAAGAAGAGAAACCGGCTGGATGGGTTCACAAACACACTGTATGTGTTGCTCAGACTATGTGTCTATGCAGAGTTATTGGTTCATCCTGCATGGAGCTTTTCTAAGATCCTTAATTTCAATCTTTCGTAACCCATTCTGTGTTGATATTAATGCAACTTAAGTTATCTAAGAATTCAAATCTACCACAAATATATTTACACACAAATGTACGGTGTTTACTTGTGTTTAATCTTTCTAGTGAGAACAGGCTGTCTAAAATACAATACCTGAGTGATATGTTACCTTGGGAATGTTGGTCCATAGGGCTTGGAGGGGGTCCCATACCACTGTGCCCCCCTGGTCTCATACCCATGCCCTTCATCTGGCCATAGCGAGGGTCATCAGGCATTCCCTTCTCATGCATGGCTTCCATGGGCTGATTAAAAGACACAGAATAACCATGAATAAAACAAAGCTTGTTTACATTTGATTCAAACCTACAAATATTTTTATACAGTTCTAGTGTGTAAGTTGTATAGTAAAGATGTTAACTTTAAGGAAATATGTAGATTAAAACAGTCAATAATAGTTACCATCTCATGTACAGCCAATTATAAAATAATAAGCAAATAAGTGATTAGCTAGTTACTGATTTAATTCAGTGTAAATCTAACAGAAAAATAAGTTGAGGCAGAGTAAACAAAGGAATTCAAAGTTAGTACTTTGTGCATCTGGTGCATGTTGTCCTGAGGATATCCTGAGGGTCCCTGTGGAGGGTGGGGGTGTCCAGATCCAGGAGGCCCTGGGCTGGGCCCCATCATGCTGTGGGCTGAACCTGGCGAGGGACCCGGGCTTGGACCCATCATGCCTCCTGGAGATGGTCCTGGGCCTGGGGAGGGTCCAGGCCGAGGTGTCCCTCCCATCGGGGGGTCTGGGGTGGACATCTCTCAGGGGAAACTGGGAATGTGTGGCAGCAGCAAGGACCCCTGTAAGGTGAGATGACAGCAGATATTTAGGAAATTATCATAATATATGTGTGACCAAGTGCACCTGTTTGGAATATTTATAAAAATGTCTTTGACACTTTAGGAGTAGTACAAGTCCAAATCTTAGACTGATGTATGCAACATAGTCAGATTTGATTATTTCAAGATAAGTAATACAAGTGCGTTGACTAACTGAAATAAATAACAGAAAGAGGGGACAGCTCATCCAAAACAGTCAAGCAGCAGCAGTCAAGATTAGATGTGATCTGCTGAGGTCTGGATCTAACATTCAAAGCTTACTGCAACAAATCCGTGAGATCTGCTTTGTGATGCTCAAAAAATCTCATTACATCTGACAGACTGAACCCCAGTGTCTCTTTCAAACTAGAGTTACACTTTTAACTTGGCCATAAAACTAAATATTGATTGATTATTATTGATTATTTTTGAGTAAACAATAATTTATTTTAATAAAATAAAAGTATACATTGAAAAACACTCACACTGGAATCTTTGATCCAAACAATTAATCGGTTATTAAAACATGCAGATTAATCAAATCAATTTAGCCTGTGGTGCAGTCAACAGTTAAAACAGCTGGTGGTGTAACTCTCAGTGAGGTCAGTGGATTATAGTACATTTTAAGTAATTCCTCTACAAACGTGATGCTGCTGTTGTGCTTTTCAAATATAATGTTTGATGCTTTGCAGGCTGCAAACCATATGCCAAATGTCACCCAGCAGTGGGTGAACTACAGCCCACACCTCCAAACCTCAACTAATCACATTATCAAATGATGGGTGCATAAAAGGAAAATGTTTTTATGTTGTTGAGGGATGAAGTGTCCTTTTAAACATCCTAAACCTTTGTTAGTTCACATTGTGACAGATGGTCAGTTTCTGAGTGCAACAGGACTGATACCACATATCTTAGTTATTAGTCTCAAATCAGGCACTAAAGCGATGTAACGGTTTCTACTAAAGGTAAACTTCATAAACACAATGAGTCGCCAAGGGGTCAACTAAACTGTCACTTCATGGGTCAAAACTATAGTTTTAAAAAGCCTTTGTAGCTGGAGCTCTACTGTACAGGATACAACCCGTGATGATACAGACATAGACATGTGTGAACAATGATGAGAAAACACCTGACCAAAGTAAAAACTTTGTTTCAGTACAGTCGTTACAATGTTTACATTTACAAGTAAATAACAGTTGGGTTAGCAATTATTAGCACTCTTAGCTTAGCTAATGTTAGCTGGGCCTAGCCGGGTTTTATAGTTTACGTTACATTATATCAATTAAAACCGAACATTTTAATTTCCACTCTGTCGTAAAGTAGCGCGAGTATTCATTGGCCAAGTGGCTCGGCTGTAAAATGACTCTTAATTTGAGGTAAAGCCACAAAGAACACCGGCCCGACTCAGATTAGCCTGCTAGTTAAAAAACCTACAACAACATAAGCTGGTCGCGGACGGTAGCTAGCATGCTAGCGAGCTAGTTGACTTAGCCTAGCCGGCCATGCTCTCCCAGGCCAATTAGGCAGAAAAATGTGTTGTTTAGAGAGATGTTTGTCCAGATGAGGCGACATGTGAACGGTTAGAGCATCCCTCATCGCTGGAGCTGATTGATCCAACGCGCCTCCCGTACCCTTGGCTCAGTGCTCCGCTCTAAGTACATTTCCAAAAACAATTTTCATTCATTGCACACTGTCGCGCCACAGCAGCGGCACTGTAATGTCGGTCTCATCTTTTTCTCAAACAAAAAGCACCCCGTAAAAGCACATGTATCCCATCACAGCCGCGTAAAACACAGACAAAACTCTCTTTATTCGGTAACAAAATGATATTTTACTTACACAAGAGGTGAAAGGTGATGTTTGAATCCTCACCGGTTGCAACGTCTCTTGGTTTTCCTCCTAGCCAGAAACAAAGACCGACCTACCCAGTTGGTTTTTTTCCTTCACCCCCCTCTCTCGGTAGATTGTATCACAGGGACCGGCCTGTACGACTCTGCAGCGCCCCCATCCACCGTCTCGCTCACTTCCCGCATGCCCAGTAACGACTCTGTGTAACAGGGAGGAATGAAAGAGTGAGGAGCCGGTGTGGGGGATGGGTGCGCGAGTTCAACACAGTATTGTGTGGCGGAGACAGCGAGGATTATCACTAAACTGCGCGTATATTTAAATGTGAAAATACTCAAATACGATCATAGATTCAAGAAGTTAAACTTAATTAGGTCGAGACGTTAATAGTCGAGCAACGGAGGGAGAATAGAACAGTATTATATATCATTACTGCCAGTGTGTAGCTTTTGAACGTTTGTATACATACTTGAAAAGCACAAATATTTCAGCCTTAGAGCTGTATCTAACGATTATTTTTAAATATTGATCAATCTGACGGAACATTTTGAAGATTAATTGACAGCTGGTTCAATAAAAAATGGCAGAGATTTAGTGAAAATGTCTAAGTTCCCAAAACCCAGGATGACTCCTTCAAAATGCTTGTTTTATTCAAATAATAGTTCTATATGCAGTTATAGTTTATCACTTTAAAATAAAAGAGGGAAATCTTCACATTCAAAGGCTTAGGGCATTTTTGCTTTAAAAATTAGGCTAATCTATCAATTTTTTCAGTTGGCTAATTGATTAATTGACTAATTATTAAAGACCTATTCAATACTTAAGAGCTCTCCTGTAAACAAACCTTAAATGATTTATATTGTCAACAACAAAGGGCCACATTTTATGACTTGAATGTGGGATATACATTGTCACAATTTACTTTCACATACCAACAGAAATAAGCCAATAAGCTACTCATAGTATTTCTTCACCTTAATAGAAAGGTTAGATGATGTTTTTTTTGTTTGTTTTGTTTTGGTTTGGTTTGGGTTTTTTTAAGCCATATATGTAATTATGGATATATGTGCACATATATGCACAGCACACACACTAACAGCACATGCACAAAAGCATCAGTCATCATTAGAAATATCATGCAGCCTGTTTTTAAACCTATATGTAGTTTTGCATGATAAACAGTTATTTACTCCTGCATGTTGGAAGCTCTTTGACATGTGACTGATCAGCTTAAGGAAGGTGAGGTCGTGTCTGTGTCAGTGTCCTTAAGCCACAGAGTCCCACGTTGAAGAGCCCAAGAGTCACAGTACCAGCACAAGGCAAAGGCTGAGAAATGGCCTTCCACTGGTTGGCTGCCCAGCTTTGGAGACATCGTGTGGCAGGTCTCATGGTGATCATGGGGGTGACCTCTCTGCTCATACTTCTAGGTACTCATTTGTTGCAGCGTTCAAGGTAAGTAACGAGATGTAGTTTCCCTTTGTGTGCCTCAGTCTTCAGTTATTCTGCTGTGTCTTTTTGTCAGTCACACAATGACTGCATGGGAACAACTGAGATTAATCCACAAATTCCTATTATCATTTCACTGAGGAAAAAATTTTCAATTTCAAAATATTTGATTTTTTTTGCTAAATCCTTGTATTTCCTCTTCAAAGCCATCATGAATGGCCCAAAGGTTGGAGTAAGATACCAGCAAAGGATAAAAAGGGACTACCTGCCTATGCCAAGCAAAGACCTAATAAGCCATACCAAAACTACAGAAGAAGTGACACTCAGTCCACCAGTGCACAGACTCAAAAGGATGCCAATCTTCATAATATACTGAGGTCACGTGCTCCAGTTGTTTTCCTCAAAACACACAAGACAGGAGGCAGCACTGTCCAGAATCTGCTGTTCCGCATGGGAGAGAAGGACAGAGCCACATTCGCTTTCCCTTATTACACCTACCAGTTCAGCTACCCAGATAAGTATGCCGCTGTGACTGTTCTTTGCTAAATACACTCTGAATCTCTGTGCTGGTTTTGCTTTTATCTAGTTTGATGTGATTGTCACAAGGTCTTCCCTTTCCCTTCAGATTCAGGGCAGAATTTGTGGACGAATTACCCGACAGTTCCTCTCAGTTTGACATACTTTGTAGCCACATGCGTCTAGACGTGGAGCAAGTGAAACAGATAATGCCACCAAACACCACCTACATCACCATTCTGCGTGAACCTTTACAGACATTTGAATCTGTTTTTTCTTATTACACCTCCACCATTCCTGCTTTCACTTTAGCCAAAAAGGTGGCAGAGACAGCAGAGCACAAATCAGCACTGTCAGTTTTCCTGGAGTCACCAGAGTCATTCTGGGACCCCAAAGAGCCTGAGAATGGCCTAGCAAAGAACCCCATGAGCTTCGATTTAGGTCTCAACAGCCAGCAGTGGAACTCCTCCTGGCCGGCTGACCTGACTCTGCTGAAGGAGACCTTCCAGCTGGTTATGATCGCAGAGCACTTTGATGAGTCCCTGGTCCTCCTGGGGGCCCTGCTGAAGCTGGAGCTCGAGGAACTAGCCTACCTGCGTCTAAACACTCGCTCCCCAAAGTATGTCACTCTGCTGGACGACATAACCAAAGCCAGGCTACGAGCCTGGAACAGCCTGGATGTGTTGCTCTATGACTTCTTCCTCAAGTTGTTCTGGGAGAAGGCAGAGCAGTATGGGCTGGAGAGGCTGAACAGAGACGTGGCCCTTGCTGAAGGTCTCCACTGACAGAATCAGACAGAAATGTGTGGCCAGGAAGGGGGTGCCCCCTGAGGAACTGGAGGACTTCATAAGACCTTGGCAGACAGATTCAGTCACCATCTTGGGTTATCAGATACAGGGGAACCTGACCAAGCACGAGCAGGGATTCTGTATGCGCCTCGTGCTGCCTGAACTTCAGTACCACGCTCACCTGTATTTCCTGCAGTATGGTCGAGACATGAGGGCTGCACGTACAGAGTAAAATATGTAAGGAACTGAATGAAAATTATAAGGGGAAGACAGGAAGATTTTGACTTTTGACATTAACTTATAACACACAATAATGCAGTTGAAAGCAGATATCAGGTCATCTTAAAATGTTAATTACTGTTGTTGTCAATAACAGCTAGTATATAAACAAATAATGAATGACAATACAGTTGTGGTTATAATAATCTATCTTCATAGGAGGGGTTGTTATTTTTGAAAGAACTGACTGTACATTTTCCTCATAAATGCCCTTATATCTGTTTATAACATTACTGTAATGTGTTACCAACAATAAAGTAGTAGAGGTTAAGGTGTTACAGAGATATTTATAATGCTGTGGGAGGACAACATGACTTATGACCAACCCCAGCAATGTTTATACTGTCCCTAAAAACTCAGAATGCACCAGTTAAACACTGCATGTTTTTATAAAGGTGTACAGAATTACAGATGTCCTGTTGTTGTTCATCAACTGTTTATTCAGATAAAAGACAGCAAAATAATCCAGCTCATTAGGATATTTTCAGTAAATTTTGTCCTTTTCTTGTCAGGGTATGTTTGCAATAACTTGACTAATTCTCAAGCAGTCATCTTCTTTCAGTGTTATTCATGTGTGTCACATGTTTTCTAATCTATTCAAAAGGCAGCACATCCTGTCACATGACCTGAAATAGAGGCTGTTTATCCCATAGTGACACATGCCTAAAGTTTGTCTCTGGGAGACATGTGAATAGATTAAAAACAAACCTCATGGACTGTATGAATAAACAGCAACAGGCTGACAAACACGAGAAACCATCCTTCACCTTTCAAAGTCTTTCAACTGAATAAGTATCAATTTAAATGTTCTCCTCTTAAAACAATAAATAAAAGATACAAATGAGCACTAAACAGCAATAAAAATATAGTAGTGTCCCCAATGATACCTGACCACTTCATTTTACAAAACCTCTCAGGAGTCTCCTGAGGTTATTGCTAGCGGATGTTGACAATATTGTTCTTATGCTCAGTAGTTGCCACAGTGTAACTGTTTCATCTATGTGCGATCCCTGATCGTTGATCACTGAACACCCCTCAGGGCAGATTTTATCTTCTTCTGTTCATAATAGAACAAACTCATCCATGCTGTTGCTAGTGCCGACTCTTCGTTCGTTCTTCCTCTGGATATAAGTGATGTTGTTTGTGGGTGTACTGCTTCGTTCGTCTTCTTGACTATGCCCCTCTGCAAATATAAACATGGGGTACGTCTCTGCAGATGTGGAGAGAGCCTATTGGAGAGAGAAGAATGGAGATTAAGTCCTACAAATTAATGTTATGTCATTTTGTTAAGTGACATCACCTTCCAAACACTTGAGTATAGACCCAAACACCCCAGTTACGTACCTCATTAACAACTGTGCACAATGACTCAAAGTCTCTTTGGCCTTTAGCATAGAATCCTATGGTACAGCTGGGGTCCATGCGGGAGACAGCCATTTTCCTGGGATATTTACAGTGAAATGACTGCAAGTGGTTTAAGAGAGGAAGTAAAAGAACAGAAAACTGATCAGGAAAATGTCTCAGAGAAAATATTTCCATACTTTCAGGTCTGCTGTGGATGTCATTATTACATTTATAAAGTTCACATCAGTAATTCTCAACCTGTGGAACATGTACCAAGGGGGTACTTTTATGGGTGCTTTTAAAGACTGCAACAGAAAATACAATTAGATTTTTAAGAAAATCAACATGTTACCGGTTATTCTAATATTATCCACTTTCATATAGTTAATACTAGTAGTGTTAAATAACATGCATTTAAAAATCTGTTAAACTGAACACATTTGGAACATGACTGGTGGTGCTGATTAAGGGGTACCTGGTGTGGGGCTATGGGGAAATGTCTGAAAAAAAGGGTTGGGGAGCACTGGTTTACATGACTGAGCGCAGCTGTCACAGGAGGAAACAAAACAGAAAGCAAAAAGCAATGAGCAATGATACTTCCTCATACCTCCAAGGGAAAGTTCTCCTTTGTTATGGCCACTGTGGGCTGACAGTAGTGAGGGTCCAAGTACAGCAGATGGTCATCTTTCACACAGCAATGCCAGAGAAAAAAAAAAAAAGAAATGAAATGACTGACATCAAACAGCTGAGCACAATAATTATGATAGTACTGCACGTACCTTGGAAGCCGACGAAGAACAGAGAGTGCTTCGGTTTTCCCCCAATGATTCCAATGCAGCATTGTAACGTCAAGAGTTTCTAGGCAGAAAAATTATAAAAAACAAAGAATGGTTTGTTCTTTGTTCGTGTAACACAGTCATTACTGCTTGTTCTATGCTTTAGAGAAACAATTTCTCTCTTTTTTAATACCACAGACAAACCCACAACCACAGTGTATGCATGGAGAAGGAACCTGTAGTTAAAAGACTGATGAGTTATTTGAGGGGAAATCATAGTGAATACTTCAGCTGGAAACTCACTGGAATCCTTACAAGGAGTCAATTTTTAGAGTCACTTTTGTTCAACATTTTCCCCACAGACTACTCAATTTACCCGGAATGCAAATCAGGGTGAATGCATAAAGATACTGTTTGTATACTTTGACACAATTAACGTAGGCAGGATTGAGATCTTGTCCTCCAAGTCGCACAGGAACCAGGATGATAACAGACTTCCAGGACTGAGGAGGAGGCCGCTCACACAACCTCTTCACATCCTCCAAGTAAACTGAACACAGACAGAAAAAGAGACACACACAGACATGTCCACATGGTTCACTGAGCCCTCTCACCTCCATTTCAGGCTATTTAAGTTCAACATAACAAAATCAGAGCAAGTTAACCTCCATCTCTTCTTTGAAAGCATATTTCCCTCTGGTTTTTACTGTGTAATCCAGGATAACTACGCAACAATTTTCATTTTGTGCTGTGAGGCTGCGTGCACGCACTACCCCAGGCTCACAAACTCCTCTCTACTGTAAAAAAATACTAACAAGTGATTTAAATTGCACACACTCTTTAAATATACAGCATACAAGTGTAAAACACTGATACATTTCTCTATCTGCATAGCTAGTGGGTGCTAATGTCTGCTTCTGAGCACAGCTGCATTTGCTATGCCCTCAGAACAGAGAGCAAATCAAGTGATGAAAGAAATGACTCACTGGTGCAATCCTGTGCAACATACACGACTAGATTGGGGAGGTCTGCAGATGTTGCCACGGCTTTCCTGGAAACAAAATGTTGACCGTTACATCTTGATAAAAAGCTGGTTTGGATAATTGTGCTGGCATGTTATTGCTGCAGGTCTCACTGGAGGATGTGTGCCGCAATGGAGGGACCGTACCAGTCCCCGGCCTTCTTCCCTGAGCTTTTGCCCAATTCTACCAGCTGGTGTATTCCAAAAGGGGCAGTGGGGTGGTCTGCAAACCACGATACAACCCGTCTGTGAGTAGCCTCCATGGGTCTGTCCAAGAGGGAACCCAAGCTCAGTTTTCGACCCCTCTTATTAGTCCCTTCCTTGAAACTTTGTCCACTGTTTGCAGGGTGACTCTCCAGGTCCATGTCATCTTTGACCACATGGTGGCTCACAGACCAAGTCCAACCTCAAAGCAACAAAACGAAACATGAATACTGTAGAATGTAACTACAGGATTACAACAGATATCTTTTTGAAATGGGTTTATCATATGACAAGGACAGATTGATTTGTTTGTTGCTTCAGTGAAAATTGTTCTTAACTGAAAGAAAACTTTGTTATCACTCACAATATGTCACACAGGGGGTGGGATGGAACAAAATGTACTGTAACTGAGCACAGCTCTTGATATTCTAAGTCCATATGTATAACTGTTATTTAATTACTAGAAGGATATGTGTCTCTATTTTTTTTAAATCAGTAAATTCAACGGACCACATTATTTGACACTACAGTGAGCTGTTGTGTGTCATCACCTGGAGGCATCAGGTGTAGGAGGAGGCCTTGTGCTAGCAGCATCTGCCCTGTACGTAGAACACAACCCCAGCCGCTATCAGTGGTCAGAGAGCAGCCGGCCAGTGGAGGGAACCCCCGCCTGTACGTCAACCACAGGAGGGATACAAAGGCACGACGGAAACGCTCTCTCTCCCCTGACACAGTTACAGAGCTTTAATGAAAAATGTCCTGCTTGCTTTTAGAATCACACAAACGAGGTAATTTTAGGAAGTATGAGGGCCAAATGCTCAGGGCCTCACCTTGATCCTTGAGCTCATAGGATTTTCCAAGCATGATCACAGGAGAGCTCTTGCTGAATTTGGATTTCTGCTTCAAGGACCAGCCTGAAACATTAAAGGGAAAAGAGATACAGTTTAATCTCACTTGACAAAAGAGAACAAGCAGATCTGCTCTTATTGCACAGTAAAAATATAAAAGAGCTACATGACACAGAGATAAAACTGACCATATTTGACACTGTTCCATGCTGAGACCAACTTGGATCTGAGTTTGCCTCTGTCCTCTGCCTCCTGGTCATCCCTGCTCATGTCAAGGACCTGAGGCCTGACAGATTCAGTAGGAGAGAAAGAGCCAGTCGTCCATTAGATCGTCTGCAGGGGACTGGCCCTCACGGCCAGCCGAGGAAGTGCTGGGATTCATAACAACTGGAGGCGACAGAGACTGAGTGAGGAGAATTGCTCCTTATCTCCATGGCAGCCTGCACACACACAGCGGGAACATAAAACACCATAAAACAATACGAACCAATTCTCATTGTATACATGTGACACAAGCAGTGTCACAGATGATGTAGCTATGAACAGTCAATTATATTACTTTGTCTCGAAACAAACCAGCTCTGCCCTGAAACTGATGGATTAACAGTAAGCACAGCAAAGTCAATAATTCTCCATGACAGTAAGTAGAGAGTGAAGCCATGTGACTGCACCCTGTGACTTAAGGAATTTCAGATATGTCAGTTTAGCTGCCACAGGAGAGGTGCTGGTATCCTGTTCTCACCACATTTGGCTTACTCCCTCTAAAACATCACACTGGCAGCCATACAGAATGAGAACAGTCACATATTAAATGTCACAATGTGTACAGTTACACAGTTACAAGGGTCTATGTCAGTAATGTGATCAGTCGAGGTATTCAGATCCATAACTTAAGTAGAAGTTCTCCATTAAATACTCCATTATAAGTAATGCATTCAAAAATCCATTTAAGTGAAAGTACAGAAGTACTATCAGCAAAATGTGATAGCGTCAAAAATAGAAGAACTTATTCTGCAGAAAAATGGCCCTGTAAGTGAAATATACACACAATACATAGTATATATATTACACAATAGATTGTTAATCTGCACACAACAATGTGTCACCAGCATTTTACTGATGTAACTGGTGGAGGTAGAACTAGATTTAACTACTTTATGTACAGTTCAGTTGTTTAATAGAGTGGCTCTCAACCTCAGGGGTCATGAGATATTTCATATTCATCAAAAAGAGAAAAAAAAAAGTTCTGCAACATGAAGTTATATAATCAGTTAAGACATTTTGCTAATATTTTCATTTTTGTAAATTTTGATCATGTTACTTCTTTGAGTCCCAAATTGTTAACTGGAATAATTTCAGAGGCTCTGAGGAGAAACACACTTTTTTTGTCGATTGTAACGTGTCATGGGTTCACACTGTACCAAAGCGGATGTGAAAATAATATTAGACAGTTCTGTGACAATCATACTGTAAATGTAGTAAATTATTACACAATATTTGTGTAAGGCTTTTGTAATCACACATGCTTCTGTGTTTCACTCATAGAATATAACCCTTATTAAATTTCAGTGTTTTGTAGTTCTGGTAGAAAATACATCAGTGACAACTATCATAATAACCACTTCATTATATTTCGTTTAAAAACATTTTATCGGATAAAATAAGACAAAATGATGGCTTGTTTCCTTTTTTATCTAATAAATGAATCTAAATGAGAATTCTGCATTTATGCATCACGTTATGTATTTGATGTGTTTGTCATTTGAAACACTGCACTACGAACGCAGAAACTTAAACGTTCGTATATGGCGGAATTATTCGAGCAGTGACGTCGTACAAAAATACAAACATTTTCAAACTACAGACGTTGGATTGGATCAGCAGAATAAACTCAAGGTCTAAACGTACTGAACAAAACATTCATTCATGTGCAAATTCTCCTCTTTTCATTTTCAGCCACTAACTTTAGTAACTCCAGAGCTCGTCCACACACACATGCAGTCAAATTGACGGGGTTTATGAAACTATCAGAGTGAGACTTCGTTCTTTTACCTTCATTCAGGCATCGTCATTGTGCCTCCTTCACTCAGAGCGAGTCAATGAATGAATTTCACAGCAGATATCAGTCTGTTTTTCCTTAAACTAGCATCAAGCCACCTGAGCTCAAACCCCGAAAAGAGCAGGGTTATGAATTAGCTCACTTCCTGTTTATACTGGTCACGTGTTGGCGCTGCTGTGACTGGTCAATGGAGGACCAATGAGAGTCAGGCCCAGGTTCTTTTTCTGGATGATCGTTTTACTTTATCACCATGATGTTCTTGTTACCTCATCAAGATCTGTGTCAATTAGCCCCAATCAACGACATGGCTGGATACAGCAATGCTTCAGTAATCCTTTCAGAATCTGACGAATTAAACAATTACCAATAATACCGATAACCAATAATATAGAAAAGAAGTACCTCCAGTGGTTTGAAATATATATGGTTCGTCAGCTGCTCAGTTAGTACTAAATTAACAAATAGTTTTAGACACAGTCCTTTATGATGTACTAATGCTCCACAGGAAAATGTTGTTTTACCTCCAAACAGTCAGACAAAATGAGGGGTTTCATTGCATTTTATTACATTTCTGCACTGTAGGCTTTTTTGCATCAGTTTTTCACAACAGTGGCTAGTAAATACGTAGCAATGTAATGAACAACAACGGCCAGAGACAGTTGTTGTCGTAAAAAAGTCAAACACTTGGACAAAGATGGACATGACAGCAATATTACAACTTCAGACTTATAGAATGACAGAGTCAAAACTGCACAAAGTGGGGGCAGCCATACAGATTTGGTAGATTTCTCAGTCTAGATGAAAAATTCATAAATAACTAACCTCAGTAGTAGAGCAGAAATTCACTAACTGATAACTTGTAAAAACATTTGAATAAATTAAAAAGTTGAATAAATAGAACAAATAGAAAAATAACAAAATAAATATATAAGACAAGTAAATAAAAGTATCTGACACAAAATAAAGTGCAATTTTCTCACATCACACACAAAAACACTGGTGTTTAATGTCCAAACATTAGGTTACAGAATAATGGGTTAAAAAAAAAAACCTTTTAAGCTCAGACTGCAAAACTAATCTGAAACTGATCTAAATGTGTTCATCAACAGAATAATTATGCATCAGACATATAATGTATGAAATGGAAAGATCCACAGCCAGGAGGTATCAGACTTAGATATATACCTACAGTATCCTTTGTTGTATCTCAGGACTTTTGGTGTCGTGATGTTGTCCACAAGGTGGCAGTCTAACACCTCTCTGAGCCTTTTGATGTCTCAAAACTACGAGATGATTTATTTTTCTTTAATACACAAAAACAAACACGATCTCCGCACTATGATGCTCTTAACAAATCTACTTCTGGCTTTGTGTAGTCTACTACTGTATCACTGACTAGTGTGCTCAGTTTTTTGGAACTGGGCACTGGTGGATTGCATATTATTATACATTTAAGTGTAAACAAACAAACAAACAAACAGACAAAGACATTATCCCAAAATAAAAACACTGGCACTTTCCTTCACACATGATATTATACAATAAACTGTATGTCTGCATAAATAGAAAAGGGTGAGTGAAAGAGCGTTTCTAGCCTATTTTCCTGTAAGTGCTACTTTCATCATGGTTCTTCACACACTTTGTCTCCTTACCAGACTCTGAACACACTAAAGTATTCACATAGTCACCTAAAATACACAGTATAATTGCACATTTCACTATGATCAATTGAGATAACTTTAAAAACAAAATGTGTTTGCTTGGCTTATTGCAACCACTTCCTCTGTCTTCTCTTCTCTGTCTAGAGCACAATGTAAACTTAGTAACTGGGGACACCAAAAAAAATAAAAATAAAAATAATAATCAGCACATTGCATAGTGTCCCTGTGCAAGTTCATCTAATCGACCTCTTTCAAATCTCACTGAAATCCAGCCCTTAAACAGATCTGAAGCAAACCAGCTGATTCACCTTCTAATGCAATTTGGTATCTTGGTCCAGTTTCCAGTGTCTTTGTTGTATTCTTCACAACATGATAAAAGATTCGTCTTTCTGTACCTGATCCCTGTTTAGTAACTGAACATTAAGGAAACACAGTTTGAACTAAATGATGGCACTGGAGCTGATCTGAAATATGAGTAATGCCCATTTATAACAGAAACCTGCTTGTTTATATGTAGTTAACAGTTTGCCTCTTGTGGTCTGTCGAAATGTTGTTCACAGTGTTCACTACCTTAAGGTCTGCTTTATATTTTTCACCTTCTTTTTAAATATGCTTTCATTTTTCCATGTACAACATAAGACATGCATTAAGACATATGCTTTTTTTTAACTATATACAACACATTGTGATGAACATACAGTACATACACAGGCCTACATTATGATACCATGTGCACACATTTTCCAACATTAGCTGATGCATCTTTGTTCACATCTTCATCTACATGTCGCATGTCATCTATTTGGTGTTATTTCTTCAGGCATTTATGTCTCCCCTTCATTCAAAGTCATGTTAGCTCATGATATGTCAGTATGATGCTACAGTAAAAGGCATTACATGGGAGAGTCTGACTCTTTCTTATCACGAATGATGCTTAGAGCCCCGGCCGGTTCCTTTATCAGACTGGACTGTTCCAGCGCCGGCTGTGGTCGCTGCCTGAGCCCCCCGACGTCCACCCCCAGATGAAGCCTCGGCTTTTCCTGCTGCGCTTCCCCGTTTCTCCTCGCTTGACTTGGAGGCGTCTTTCGCCTTGGCTCCCTCTCCTCCCTTAATAGGCCCGAGCACTGTTTTGGCCACACTCGTGAGCTGGGTGACGAAGCTGGCTTTATCCCCCGGAGACATGGGGCGAGACTTGCTCGAGCTGGGCGAGGCTGCATTAGAGGATGGCGACATGGGATTCTCCTCCAGGACTTCCAAGTGCGCCCTCTCCTCCTTGGCCCCACGGTAACTGCTTGATACCTTCTCTGCTTTAGATCTGGCAGCAGCTGGCACGTGAGTTGCAGCGTGGGTTTGAACCTGGGTTGGAACTGGGGGTGCAGGACCTTTGACCTTGGTCGTCTCAGTTGATTTATCACTGCCACTGATGCCTCCTTTCTCTGCTGCCTCTGAGCCTTTGCGTGCTTTGGGCTGCTCTGATGACAATGCTTTCTGCACAACACCTTTGTCTGCACTCACCATCCCTTTCACTTTCTCCTCAGTCTTCTCCTGAGCTTTAGTTGCAGCTCCACTGTCTGTCTGTGTGCTCTGCTGCTTACTCACTTGTTGCTGGGCGTCTTTCGTTGTTCCTGGAGTTGACGTTTTCTCGCTTGACTTTACTCTTTGAGGCTGTGGCCTCAGAACTTGAAGCACTTGCAGTTAGAGGTTTGTCCGCAGGACTCTGCTTGGTCTCCGTAGCAGAAGAAATCCGCTGTTGGACTAGACTTGGTCTTCACTGCAGCTGTACCCATGCTACTCTTCAGAACCTCAGCGGTGGTTAATGTTTTACTTGTGTCAACAACACTGGGTTTGGACTCAGTTTTAGTAGCTACACTCTCAGTTTGCGAGGCGGTGGTCTCAGATGCTGTGGTTTGGGTATCTTTCTCTCTTGATGTGAGCAGTGTGTCACGGCTGAGCGGCGACTCCTGCCTTCCCAGCCTCCTCGCGGGCTTCAGGCCTCCAATCTCACCTCCCATGGGAGGAGAAGGGGAGGAAGATGATGAAGGAGATGGGGGAGCGGGTCCATTCTCTCCCTCCATCTCCAACAGACTTTGTAGGCTGTGCTCACAGTGGAAAGACTCTCTCCTGTAGTCCCCATGCGTCACCTCCAGGCTATGCTTGCGTAACGACACCCCGCCCGTCAGAGGAGAGGGCGACGACGACGATGAAGAGGAGGAAGGCAGAATCGGCGCTCCTAGCTTCTCTGCCGACTGCACCCGCTGCAGCAGGGGGGATCTGGGAGGCTCTGCGCTCTTGGGACGAGGGCGAGCGACAGGAGGCGAAGGAGTGCAGCTTGGCGGGGAACATCTGAGTGGTGTTGGAGCTCCCGACCGTGTGGCCGGTGAGAGGCGGAGGAGAGGAGGTGGTCGGGGAGGGAGTGTGAGCCAGAGGGGATAGAGGGATGTTGCCGGCGGATTTGCAGCGCGCGGAGCGGTACTGGCGGTGAAGCTTGGGAGACAGGCCATGCAGGGAGCTGGGCCTCATGTGGTGGGAGGCTGCTGGGGAGTTTGGGGTGCTGGATGCTGGGGAGCTGCTCTGGGAGGAGGTGCCTGAGGAGAGTAGAGAAAATCAACTTTAAACCTTTGAAATATTTTCTGAGCTGTCAGGAAGTGAATTTCTTACAGTTAAATTTGCATTTGTGTTTTGAGAGAGAGAGAATAAATAACTCTAATCAGGCCCAGGAAAACTCCAAGGCCTTTTATACTAACCCAGGTAAGGGGATTCGAGGGTGGCGCGGTAGGTCTGAGTGGGTGAGCGGGCGGTGAGGCCATGGGTGGGGGAGCCTGGGAGACTGTCTCCAGACGACAGCGAGCGATTTAAAGAGGAGAGGCTTCGGCTGGTGTGCAGCTAGGTTGGACTGCTTGGTGATTTTTCTGAACAGGGAGCTGCGCTTCTTACTGAGAGACGTGAACAAAATTACATAGTGAGGCGAATAAATGCATAGGAAACATTAAAAAAAAAGTATGTTGTCTTGTTATGAAATGCATCTGTTTTGCAGTAACTCACTCCTGTCCTTCCTTGGCCCCTGCCCTCTTGCTGCGCCGCGCCATCTTCGATTTATAGCTAGGATTTGCGGGCGGGACCCACTTTTATGGAGGTGTTCTCAAAGGGGGTAGTTGTAACTGTCACCTTATTTCCACTCTGTAGATTATATTTATGTGTGTGAACCATATTATTTTGTAGACACATTTTATCTGAACAATTTTATATGAAATTTTAAGTGTAATCATAAATGTGATAGACAGATGGATGAATAGATTATATCTCACCTTCAAGATGAGCTCCACCACCTCTGTATGGACCAGACCGTGGACTGACTCCCCGTTTACATGAGTGATGAGGTCACCAGCACTAAGTCCTGCCTCCTGGGCGGGACCTCCATCCTCCACATGCTGTGACCAGAGAAAAGTATTTAATGACATGGATTTAGCCATTTAGACAGAAAAGCTGTTTAGCTGTGTGTCAAACCTCTAACTGGGGCTGACCGGACAAAAACAAACATCATGATAGCTCTGGAATGTGTTTCTGGTATTTCTTAGTGTGCATCAAATACCCATCACACCTCATTATAACCCTTGTCTTCAGGCTGTCATTGTTCTACAGCTCCCTAGCATCTCACTGGACTCCAGCCATCCTGTCCCTGTGTTGTTCTTGTCTTCTGCACCTGTACACTGCTCGAATTACCTGTACCTGTGTTTTAGTACCAGACTCCCTTTAAGTTTGTGCAACAACTGTTTGAAATTAGGTGGAGACCAAGTTTTTATTATTTTATTATTAGTCATTAGTGTTGAATCTAAAAGAGATAAAAGAAGAAGAAGAAGGCGGCTTGAGCAAAAAAGAGAGACTATAGCAATGCTTTTTTTTAAAACTGGATCAATAAAAATGAATCAAAGATTTAAACAAAAACAAGGAAACGAGAGCATAACACATTTTCCCCTACACCCCTAACCTCTGCCTTAGGTCATCAAACCCTACAGTACTGACTGTACTGAGAAGTCTGGAGAGGAAGCCTTTTATTATTATGAACCGCAACTGTTGGACAACTTGACAAGTGAAACATCTGACATGCAACTTCTGTAAATGTCTATAAAAACACTATTTTAATCCTGAAACTGAAGCCCTGCTTCTAATGACTCTTGCTGAGAGCTGATTTTATTTCTTTATTCTTATTATTTACTACCTGGTTTTATTGGATTTCAGCTGGTGTTGAGATGTTTCTTGATTGTATTGTATGTATGAAAGATACCATACAAATAAAGTTTGTTATTATGATTATTATTAGTAGTAGTAAAGGTATTTTGCTGAGTAGAACTATCAGGAACTCATACAGTAAGCTCTGCTCTCTCACCCAGACCATGTGATGGACGCTGTAGACATCACTGTCTCCCATGTAGACTCTGATGGCTCGGAGAGTGAAGCCATACTTCTTCCCAGAGCGGTGGATGGTGATTGGAGAATGCAGGACGTTGACCATTGGGGAGTAGTCTCTGCTGGGAGAAGAGTCGCGAGAGGAGGGGTTGGACGAGAGAGAGCGAGGAGACATGGGGCTCGCCAGAGGGGAAGCACCGTGTTGCTCCACTGAGGAGAGAGAGATGGAGTTTTTAAGTTACATTACAGGATTAAATTCAGCCTAGGTTTTTGTATTTGTTTGCTAATGCAGTGAAATATACGTGCCTTTACCTGCAGGGATGATGACAGACAGAGCAGTAGCAGAGGCAGATTTGATAACTTTGGTTCCTGGTCGTGAGCTACGTTTTTCTCCCTCAGCTGAAAGCTGCTGGTGGCGGACCCTCCGCAGCACCAAGTCAGTGGTGGCCCCGCGGGGCCCCTGAGCCTCTGGAAGTCCCAGAACTGTGGCACTGCCTGGTAGAGGCAACGATGCATCAGCAGGTCTCAAAACCTTGTCTGTGACACAGAAGAGACCCAACAGTAAATAAATGATCTTTACATGTGTTGTCATCAAATACAGGTTTGGGGTCACAGATCAGATTGTTCAGTGATGTTGTGCCCTCTTACCTCCGCCTGTGATCCCGTTGCTGTCTTTAGGATGCATTCTCAGATCACCTTGAGAGGAGACTGCACCCATGGCGCCTTCCAGGGAAGTACCCCTTGCCTTCACTGGAGGCTGCCTGCTAGATGCGGGCAGCTCAGAGTCAACTTCCAGAGGTGAGGCCAGGCGGTGTGTATCCATGAGGGCGGAGAAGCGTCTTCGGGCCCCGGACGGTGGGCTGGAGTCACTCTCTGTGAAGGAGGACTCAGAGCAGGACAGGCGCTTCCTGAAAAAGAAAAAACAACACCAACAAAAAAGATTACAACCACACAGCCAGTGTGCATGTTATTTAAAAAGACAGTCTTTTGTATTCTCTATGGGCTGCACTCACATCTCAGGTGATCCAGTCCTCCAGCTCTTGTCCCTGAGGGTGACACTTCCCAGGCTTTCTCTTTTGGCCATTCGATCCTCCCTGGGGACCTTGTGCTCCCGTAGAGTCACAGCATGGGGTTTATGCTCGAGTTGGGACAGATGCTCCATAGCTGCTGTACACCTTCAAGTCCACACAATGAGTTAGTCAAACTTTCATGGCACTGATTGTGTTGTTATGTCGACTGATGAACAACCAATGCTTCAAACAAACAAAGAGGTGAGAGGCAGTTTTTCTGTGACTGTCAGGTCTCACCTTGCTAAAGCGAGGGGAGCAGGACGAGAAACGATGAATCTCCACAGGCTCATCATCGATTGGTATCGTCTTCATCATATGAATGCACGTGATGGTAGCGCTCAGAGCGAGCTGATGACAAAAGGTAATGAGATGGACACAAATTCAGAGAGCAGCAGTATTATATTATAGTTCATATTCAGTGAGACAAAGCAGTCACTGTGCACTGATGATGTTACAACATTTAGTGTTAGTGGTACTGTTATTGCTATTAATGTTTCACTGTTCTGTCATTATTATTCCTTTAGCTATTATTATTATTATTACTATTTACATTTTGACTTAGACTGTGTATTTGCAATGTTGTCTTTCTATTACCCCACCCCCCACCCCACTCTCTCTGTTTAAACGAGGCAGATGGCCGCCCACCCTGACTCCAGTTCTGCTCGAGGTTTCTGCCTCTTAAAAGGAAGTTTTTCCTTGCCACAGTCGCCTAGTGCTTGCTCATGGTGGGAAACTGTTAGGTCTCTCTCTGTAAATTTGAAAGCTCAGCTTCAAAAAGCTGCAAATTCAGACAGACCCCCGCTGCTCATGCTGAATTGACACATTCAAGTCTAAAAATGCACATTACACTAATAACTGCCTTTCTGCATTTACAGTGGTTATCATGGTAACATGGAAGATTCAGAAGAGCCTGTTTTGATGACTAAGAATTATCTTGACCTCAAAGGGATCTGTGGTCTGTGCCCAGACTCAAACTTTTCCATAGTGTCCTGCGTTCCTAGAAGTAGACTTACTGTCAAAATAACTGGTGTCTTCTTCTGACTCTAGGTGAGGGATGAACTCTGCCTTCTGTCTCAGCAGGCTGTTCCAGTCCACCTCTGCGAAGAATGAGTGCTGCTTCACTTCAAAGGCACCACCTAAAGGGCAGAGGAAGGAAGAGGAGAGAGGTATATATAGAGAAAGAGGGGGAGACAAAGACAGACAAGTAATATCTGCAGCCCTAAAGCAAATAGAGGCACAACAGAAGTCAACTTTTTGTGGATGAACTGAACCTCGGAGCCTACATGCAAGATGGCAGTTAGCGTTCCAGGTCAGTGATTCCCAACCAGGGGTATGTGCACCCCAGGGGGTATGTCAGCAGTTGCTAAGGGACATGGAAAGATTGTAAAGCAGCTCAGCTAATTTGAAAAAATAGTTGAGTTACTAGAAAAATATGATTTAACTGAATACAAATACATATCCACATTTTACATCAAGCTGTAACACTTGAATGTGTTGATGTTGAGAGTACATGAGAACTAGCTTGCAAGTGAGCAGAGAAGTCTTAACAGATAGTAATGGATAGTAATGGTGGTATAGAGAAAAAAGCTTGAACTGTTGCCTGACTGGCTGTCTGACCTGTGCCCAGTCGAACCAGTGGATTCGTCTGCAGGAGGGAGGAGATCAGGTGCTGGGCATCAACAGGGAGAGCCTCATCCCCTTCTGGCCACACTATGTCATCTACAAGACACAGCAGAGAGGGCGGGGGGCAATAAGATGATACACATTGTTGGTGAGGGGTTGAGGAAAATATGTGGAAGAGGGGAGGTGAAAGACAAGTTTGGTTTATCTGTTAGCAGTGTAGAGTGTGTTTACTGTTTCCACTTCAAAATACTGGTCCAGCTCAGACTCACCTGTGATGACCTGTCCAAACAGCTCCTCTGGAGTGTCTCCGAAGAAAGGCACACAGCCCACAAGGAACTCATACAGGATGATGCCCATAGCCCACCAGTCCACTGGCTTCCCATAACCTTGACAAAGAATAACCTCAGGGGCAATGTACTCTGGAGTTCCACACACCTACAAGTAAACAACTTGATTAGTTTATTTATTTATTAGATTTAGATTTATTAGATTTACAACTCAAAGAGGTAGGCCTGTCCAGATTGCAGTTTTTTGCATTTGTGCTACTAAAAATAAGTTAGAAATGATATAGCTGCTAAGTGGAAGACTGTTGACCCTGAGAGTGAGGCACATATGTATGAAGCATGCATATCTCTGCCTAGCCAAGTAGATCACCCCAGAGATGCCAAGACAAGATGAAAGCCCTGATGAACGTTTTCATGTGCAGATGGGTATGCACTGAATGCTAACAGATTTCTGGCTGGCATAATGCATACACAAGAAACAATGAGGCTTAGATTCAAAGCGTGAGCCCTGAATGAAAGGCTTGGGGGAAAAAAACTATCCTAAAAGGAAAATGATTATAATAACTGAGGAAATACTGGCCTATTGTTCTGCCAACTGTTAACTGGTCTCATTTTTTTCATGTTTCAGATATGCCTGGCACACAATGACAGGAAATATCTTTGCATAGGAATGAAGACATCAAAGGACGTTTCACATTTAAACTTTGCTTGGATCAAACTGTCTACACTGTAATACTACCAAAGAAGACACAGATTATAGTTACAATGTACATGTGATTATTTCATTTATTTGAATTCATTTAATTTGCTTAGCACTTAGTTTAATCAAAAGTGGTTTTGGTAGGTAATAACCTCAATAAAATGTCTATGTAGAATGTGGATCTGACTACTTGTAGATTTGAGTATATGTATATGATCTCCTATTATTTTCATCGTCTTTGTGATACCTGTTTATCCAGGAATTCCCGGGTATCCTTCTCTATGTGTCCTTCATACAAATTGGTCGTCAGACTCATCAGACCCATCTTAGACAGGCCAAAGTCTGTCAGCTTGATGTGACCCATTGAGGTAATTAAGAGGCTAAGGATAGAAACAGTAGTTATGTTACGTAAGCTTTATATAGAGTAAATCCTTTTGAAATAGCGGTGTAATGGCAATGAAATTGAGCAACGTATTGCCACATTTTACATCATCTCTTTGCAACAGTTTGATGAAAACTAACTCTGTCTTACTTGTCAGGCTTGAGGTCACGGTGTACAATGCCATAGTTGTGTAAGTACTCCAGAGCTAGGACTGTCTCTGCGAAGTACATGCGTGCCATTTCCACAGGCAGTGCCCCGATGTTCTTCAGCAGAGTGGCACAGTCTCCACCTACCAGCAGAATTAAGTATTTGATTAGTCTTGCTGCTGACATAAGCAATTACCATGAATGTCTCCTGGTACCTCTTGTCCCCAGAGCATTTTAGTTTCCATTTAGAAGAAAGCAACATGCACACCAAGATGATGACTATACTTTTAGTCATCCTGCATTCAAGGATATCTGGCACACGAGTAAGTGTTTCATTTTCACTGGGCATTCAGGAGTATATTCACCCAACTCACAAACTAGTCTTAAAACTGGAAAGGCTCAGATCACTTGGTTACCTAAGGGGCAGGCTAATATTGATGCTAACAGATTTCCAGCCATGCTACCTGACTGACTCCAGGAGTGATACTGTTGATCTGTTTGGACACCACTCCTGACTGAAATATCTCACCAATTAATGGGTTGATTACTATAAAATATCAAATAATCAAATATCTATTTGATACAGATATCTATTGTGTCAAAAGACTGAAACACACTGACTTTGCTGATCCTCTGACCTTTTCTCTAGCACCAACATGAGGTTCCTATTTGTGGTTTTAAGTGAAATATTGTAACTGTTGAATGGATTCCCATGAAATGTAGGAGAGACATCCATGCTGCACGCAGGAAAGAATATTTCCAACATCAGATATCAATCAAACTATAACTTTGAAGTGTCAGTGCCAGTTAAACTTCTCAGAGAGACAGAGACACATCTGTCACAACAAACATTTGTCTGTTTTTCAAGATCTGTAGCTTTCAAGATCTTTCAGCTCTGAGCAGCTCTTTAATGTCCTTAATGCATTGCATTGTTGGATAGTAGTAGCTACGTATTGACAACACACTCATAAATCCACTGCATTTAGTATGCATACTGTCTAGTCTGAGTAGACTTCTTTTTTCCACTGTGAACACACTGCACACTCCAAAACCTGCTTAGAATGAATATGCAGATGTGGGAGGTGGGACACACACTTAGTCTCATTTACAGCTGTTCTACTTATATTACTCTAAATCACAGCTAAATGCAGCTGTAACTTGAAAAGGTAATGGAATCACTCATTGACTGGAGGTGTAGTCGTGGCCAAAATATATTTAGCCAACAAACATTTTTCCCACCAGGAAGGCAGCTCCAGTAAAACCTGTATGCACCTACACATGCTCACCTTCTACATACTCCATCACCATGCAGAGGTGTCGACGGGTTTCGAAGGAACAGAACATGGAGACGACAAAAGGATTCTCTGCAAAGGTGAGGATGTCTCTTTCCACAAAGGCCTGCTGGATTTGGTTCCTCAGGATCAGGTTTTGCTTGTTGATCTTCTTCATGGCAAATCGCTGCCGCGTCTCGAGATGACGCACCAGGTACACAGCACTGAGACACATACAGGACACGTGTGTTGCATGTAAAAGTCATTTGTGTCTATGCCTGGCTTACAGATGTTAAAATTAGTCACATCCTCATTAACAGAGCGCTCTACCCACCCGTAAGCTCCATTACTGATCAGCTTGATAGTCTGGAAGTCGGCTTCTCCTGGCGGTTTCATTGCTCTGATCTTCCCCTGTGGATCAAAGATCACAGTGCTGCTTAAAAAGGTTGGTCTTACTCATTGAGAAATTATTAATATGATAAGTGTCAATGAAATCACTTCAAATTCACTTTCAAATCATTTCAAACTGCCTCAGTTCTGGTCTATACCTCCCTCCCTGTCCTCTATTTTTTCTGTGCGTAGATATATTTTGGCAGTTGGAGCTGCGCCTTATGCTAGAGGGATGGCCTGGAGATTCAAGGAGGGGGGTGTCCTGTTTTTTTTTACTTCATCATAAATCAGCTAAATTAGATGGATAAAAGCATGTATGCCAAGTCATTAGCAGATGAAGCAGACATTTTCAGTGAGAGCAACAAGGACCTTGGCAGGCCAGTCTGTAAAGGTAGGAAAAGGGTGGATGAGTGAGGAAAAGGGCTGAGTGCTGGGGAAATGACCAGGCTGAGGATTAATGTGTGTCTCACCTCTGTCGAGTCATCTGTTTCAGGAGTTAGCGGTCCCTCGCTGTCGTAACTATCAAGGTTTACCATCTCTGATGACAAACAGATGGCAGTTAGGTCAGCTCACAGTTAGTTCATTTTATTTATTTATTTTTTTAAGTGAAATCAGAGTTCCTGTCCCTCCTTCACCTTCAATAGGGTCTCTGGTCAGTCCCAGCTGACTGATGATGTAACGAGGAATGTCTGTCTTCATCAGATGACCTTCTTTGGCGTGGTCCTCTGCTGCTTCCAGCAGATGGTAAAACTCCTCAGGGTTAAACTCCTGGAAACCAGGGCATTGATATCATTAATGTAATCAGGTGGAAATCTTTGGAGCTCCTCCATTAATATTACATTTACATTTACTTGCTGTTGGCTGATTGAATTTTTGAGGCAAAAGTTGATTTAAATGTAAATCAGATTTTTTTCCCATTTCCAAGCAAAGCCACCATGGCTGCCTCTAGGAGGTGTTTCATGATTCACTGCCTCTGGAGCAGCTCCAGGATTTGTTTCTGGAAGACACCATCACTGCAGTCAGTGCTGTTCAGCCTTAGGAGAGACTTGAATATGTTCACAGACCAAAAATTCAGAATTCTGATTTAAGGCTGATTATGTTTAAAGCTATACTTAACAAGGTTTATGTTCAGTCCAAATCACTAGGTAAAAGCACAGGGTCAGCAATAAACAAACAACAAATGGTGGAAATACAGCATCTTCCTCAGGACAACAAGAGCAGGACACCAGGCTGCTTTCAAGGTCAAGAGGTGTGGGGTTATATTTGTGCCATAATTCTGAGCCTGTGATGACAGAGGTGACATTATGGCCATTTTCAGCACAGAAAATATGTTTGTACACATATAGGTTATTATAACACACACTCCCTGCTCTGTGCAATCTTATAGTCAAAGTGAAATTAAAATATAGTTTATAATGTTTGATGTCATATCTGCAACTACCAACATAGATTTATCCAGTCAAAGTGAGTTGGGCCAACTGGCTAACCCTGACAATCATAAACTGTAATGATATTATACAAGGTGGTGTGTGTTTGAATTAATTCATCTCCTCCTCCTGATCTAACATAGGTTATGGTGGTAGAGATGGAGGTGAGCAGTCAGCGCCGCGTAGCGCTGTATTGGCTAAGCCACGCCCACTTTTGTGTAATCCAATCAAACCTGAAGGATCTGATTTACATAAATCCCTCCCCTATTGAAACCATATGTCCACATATTCCTTTCTCACTCAGAAATACATCACAGCACTGGGTCATTGTGCTGCACCACAGACCTCATTTGACATGTTGTATTGCAGTAGAGGTTTTCATCCACTGTATCACTAATGCAGCTCCAGGCTGCTGATCCAAACCTGATTACTAACAATGCCAAAAACATGCAGTGGATCGCACACACACACACACTGTAATCCAAATGCAGTGATCTGCAGAAAATGAGGGTGGAATTAGGCCGATGAATCAATTCTCCATGTCCCTGTTTCAACTGTCGTTCATAATCAAGAACCACGTCAGTGTGGCATGACTCATCGAGGGGGACACAAGATTGATACTCTGTTATGAAACACAGCCACACTGGCTTGCACACAGACACAAACACACACACACACGCACATTGGCATCTGCCAACTTTAAATGACACCACGGTCATGGTCTGTCTGAGTCAGACTGGAAGGCAGCCGAGCAGCGGGGGGCCACTGCCTGGTATTAGTTGTACTGTGGCGGGGCAAATTTTAATCTAAATGCAAATGTCTTCGCCACCCAGACAGACTGGACCAACTCTTATACATCAGTATTTTCTTGTTTTGATTTCCCACTCCTGCTGTGTAATATGCCAGAGTGCTTAAATGTTTCTAATGGACTTACAAATGAGTATCTGTGCTCATGTTTATTTAAGGAAAATCAATTTGTCTTAAGTTACTAGAAGGAGATGAACTGTGAAATGTTCTGTGAGGAGGGATCGAGAACACTGCAGCATCATTTTGTCAGTGATGGTAAATACTGGCAAGTGTGTGTGTTACGTTACCAGACACTCTAGAAGCCTGGCAGGCCGCGAGATGATGATGAGAAGCTTCTTCACCAACTCTGTGACGAAGGCTACCTCAGTGCTCTCTGAACGCTCAAAGGCCTGACAGAGAGAAGCATGCAGACAGACAGAGAGGCAGGGAGAGAGAAAAGGTCTTTTAAAATACTTGAAGATACATCAACATTTAGTTAGACTGAGAAATTCTGTCAGTCCAAGAAGAGACAAAAGACACACAGAGGGACAAAGACAGAGCAGGTGTTATACATGAGAATATCTGAACATGAAAAACACAGCAGATACAATCAAACCCAAACCAGGCAACCTGTAGTAATCACAGCGATCTAATCAAGCTGTCAAAATGGGCCTTGTGATGAAATTCCGTGATACCTGTTATCTGCTCCAGCAAATCACAAGCACAATTAGTCCCCATTTACCGCTGCAATTTCAATCTCGTCTCTCACCAAAGGCATCACGTGTTTGAACAAAATGAAAAACTTTGAGCTGAATCCATCCATCAGTAATCCTCCATCATCCCAACTAACAGAGGATAGAGGTATTTTTATCTGTGTCTGTCCTGGTTATAACTCATTTCATAGATGCCACCTTTATGAACACTCTACAAATTGAATTAGAACTAATGTAGTTCAACTAAAGTTAAACTAATGTAGTTCAAACCAAGGTTTGTTACTTGAGTAGTTTTGTTGAAAAAAAATGCTGTGCAAATTAGGACTGAGTATAATTTAAAGTTTTTAAAAGTGATATTGGCTGTGTCTGAAATCAGTCACTCATTCACTACTCCCTACTCACTATCTTCTTTCTGAGTGCGAAGTATGGTGATATATGTTGCTTGGTTAGTGATCAGTTGTACACTACTTTTCATGATGTATTGTGGGATACTTTGTCCACTACATAGGGTATAATAATTCTCACTATACATTCTGACTGGTTTTATTTGTATCAGTGAGCCCTTTTATATTACTCTTAGTCATTTTCTCCAGTGTTAATATAGAAATATTGATTAGTGCGTCTTTAAGGAAAGTGCTGTGCAAAGTTGGTTTGTTGGTGTTACATCTTTCTAACTCACATCATGAAGCAGCTTCTCCAGATTCTGCTGCAGCTCAAAGAAGTAGACAGAGGTGATGAGGCCCTCACGGGCTTTGGCCAGGCAGTCTCTGGACAGCTCAGCTATCTGGTGGTGGATGAAGCTGAGGACTCCATCGGCCAGTGGAAGAACATTTTCGGGAGAGAAAGCTTGGATGAACTCGGCCAGCTTCCCCTCCATCTGTGCCGTGGCCTGGTGGACGACAAAAGGTGGGCGGCATGAGAGGAGAGGGGCAATATGTTAGGACAGAGAGAAGAGGAATTGACTGAGATTATATTTTTAAAAGAAGATTGAATTTCTTTAGAAGAACCAGAGGTATGTGACAAAAAGTTCAGAGAGCAATTTCATTTTGTGGCCCAGACAGTGTGGCTCTGCTGATTTACACTGACTTCAATACAATGTCATTTTTTCCATTTGAATTGTGTGAGAACAAGCCAAAAGAGCTTTTACCTTGAATGAACTCTAAACTATAATGCCCAATTTCCTAAGGCTCGATTTTTATCACTGAGGAAGCTTTCAGCCCATTTCCTTTTGATACCAACCTCAGTCCAGAGCTCAGAGAGTGAAAGGGAGAAAAATGAGGCAAAAGCGGAAATGTCGTTTTACTTAACTGCTCATAGCTGTGGCAGCTTTTATAAGCGTGGTGAATAAACTTAATATTCTCTCTGTCAGGGTGAAGATGTCGGGGCTGTGTCACATAATCTTGTTTGCTATGGTTTAGCAGCCCCCATAGCTCCTTTTTTTTTTTACTGTGCTGGGATGTATGATATCAAACATTCATACAAACAAATCTCTGAACACATTCAATCATAAATTATATCCCTTTTTATTTTTCTAATATTTGATTTCTGACTTTATGGGATTAGTCGTTGTTACTGAGGACTGAAAGATCAGTTTAATGCTCTGTAGGCTTAAGGATTTACTGTAGTGTGTGTGTTTTATAAAAACACAATTGCATGTCTCTGTCTTACCTTTGGAAAGCGTTCTTTGTACACATGGTTCATCATGACTATCTCATTATCATAGCAGGAGGAGGAGCGTCCAGGACTAAAAGGAAAAACAGAAAATAATGGTCAGAAAGATTTTGCTTTTCCATCCCAACTGGAACCAGTTATATTCTCTGTTCAGTGTAATAAACAACATGTCGGAACTATGCTTAAAATTTAGTTGACACTTAAAGCTGGAGTCCATGACTCTTATATATAAATGAACCTCTGATAAATTGGAGAATCATTTATATATATGAACTAATACTAGATAGTTAATATTAGTTAGCTAATATTAGCTAGTTCTAGTAAACTGAAGCTTGCAAACTTAAGATGCTCCTTTGTAACTGACATTACTGTGTTTGACTTTTTGACTCTTTTTTTCCTCTATGTAAAAGTCACTCATTCTCACTTTAACTAAAATAAAGTAACAGACCTATAATTAAGTATTATTAATTAACAGCTAATTGTACATTAAAAATAGGCATTAATACATTTGTTTACAAATTCTTTATTTATCTATAAATAATTAGATATTTATTTCATACTTTAAAGGCCAATAAAAAGAGGAATTATGAAAAGAATTTACAAATGAAATATTAATCCACCAATAAGTGGTTCAAATTAAAAGGGATTCACAAAAACTACTTAACATTGTTTTAACTCATTTTACCAGTGCAAGGCTCGAAGTGTCACCGAATGGCTAAAGGAGAGGCTAAAAAGAGAAACTAAATGACTAAATGAATAATTAATGAACTACTCTTGTGGTCATCCATACAAATAAATGAGCTACTGCTTTTATTGATAAATTTTACTTTTTATCTGTAGAAAGAAGGTCAACAATTACATAGACTCGCTTTAAAACAGGAAAATTCAAGAAGAGGTTATATAAAAGCAATAACAAGATCAACCAGGGGCCCCTCCTGCAAATCTGAGTTTAATCTCATGGGTGCTGCTGCTACTGACCTGAGACTGCGGGAGCGCACGCGCATGTGTGGGGAGCAGCGGCCCCCATCATCATCTGTGATGCTCTCAGTGCTGCCAAAGTGCTTGGATAAGAAGTGGAGCTCATCCATGGTGGGCTGGAAGGGCAGCTGGTGCAGCCGCTCCTGTGAGGAGCTGGAGGACTGGAGTGGTAGAAAAGGAAGAGGAAGAGGAGGGGAGGCAAGAGCAGAGAGGGTGGAGGAGGAAGAGGAAGCAGACGAGGATGGCGAGAGGATTAGGAGGACGGGGGAGAGGAGGGAAAAAATTGGCAGATGAGGAAGGGAAACAAAAATATTAGAGTGGGTGGAGAAAGAGTTGGAAGGATCAAAAGGAAAAAGTGCCAGAAAATTAATGAAACAAAACTCCAGCACATAATCCTAATTTATCTCCCTCTACCTGAGGGGTAATAAGTGAAGCACATCACGCTCTGAAAACTAAATTATTGCACATTACAGTTGTTGCTCCTTGTGGAGCTGAAATGTTAATGAAGTCGTCCAGTGAGCTTCAGGGTCTGACCCGTGAATCTGTCTCACAGACAAATCTCGTCTCACTGCCTCATTTGCCTTCATCAAAGCAATGAGAGCTGGACCTCCACTTACTTTGCTAACCCAAAGATCGATCGCTGATCAATCACAGGTGACAGACTAATTGAAGACAATCAGACTTGAAAGGGTGGCTGGAGTAGTGTGAAGACTTCTTACATGTTTGGTTCTGTACGTGTATTTCTTGATCCATCTTGATATATTTCTCATCACCAGAGCTGTGACATCTTTTTCCCTGAGTTTTCTGTTGAAATGTGAATGTCTGTGGGCATATCTTGTTTGTTGCTATTCCCTGAAGAAGTAGATAATCTGAAAGTGTTGTTAGCAAGTAAACAACACCAAGGTATCATTAAGCAATTTTCTGGATGAAAATGTTTGGATATTTTACTTCAAATGGGAATTTTGGAGCATTTAGACCTGAAAGAAGCACTAGCGCACAGCTCAGTCCTCCTCATAAAACTCTCCAAATGAATTTCCATGAAATATCTTTTTGTTTCTAATGATAGCATCTGGCTAAATTTAGCCTGTGGTTAAATTACTGTGGAACAGAATGTGCTTTATCTCATGCCAGCTTCTCCTCTCGAAGCCACATTTCTCATGACCCTCTCATCCCACCGTCCTGGCACTCATCACTTTCCCCTCCTCTTCTCCTCCCTCCATCCATCTAACCCTCCATCCACAGCCAGATGGAGAGTAGGAACCAGGCCTGTGACGTTGCTGTTACGCAACAAGACACACACCGAAAGACACGATGCAAAAAAAATGAAAGTGACAACACAATGAACATGGATTAAATTAAAATGTGTTGTGTGTGTGTGGAGTGTAAGATTTGAAATCAGATTGCTTTGTACTCTAAACAACAAAGCTAAAAATCATGGTGGAGTGAAATGAAGACTTAGCATGGAGAGAACATGATAAAGGATGAGAAAGCAGGCTCTAGAGATTACATCTGTGCCAATTACATTCATTTATGTCAGTGGTTCCAAACCTTGAGTTTAGCTGTTGGTCTCGATAGGAAACCCTCTGGAAATGGCCAAACTATCCCCAGGGAAAAATTTACACTGGTTGGTAATCACTAATTTAAGAGTTGGGAAGGGGGTGATGTCATTTACCGTTGAGCTGGGAGTGTTCGTGCCATATCCAGAAGACGGCAAAGACGCCAAAGACCATCGCCGCCCATCCGCTCTGCAGAGAACACAAACATCATTCAGTGTGATGCATGCATTTTGCCATAAAACCAGATCATATTTGCTTGTTAAATATGCAATATCAGCAATTTCATTAAGTGTCTTTAATATTCCAGACCCTGGAGAACAATTTGGTGAACTGAAATACCTATGGGGTTTTTTATTGCCTGTGAGATAATAAATGGGACTGTAAGACAAAACCCTGACAACCTATTTTCACATAGTGCGCCGAGACATCTCAATTTCAGCGGCACTAAAAAATTTCATTCACTAGACCAATGACTTATAACACATCAAGCTTGTCCCTGGAGCCTTCCTTATTGAGGAGAGCACAGAGGACTCATTCATTGCGCTTATGTATGCCTCCTATCACACAGTGACAGGCAGGCAGATGGATTTGATAAATGAGGACAGAGGATTTACAGGAGCACCAGGCTCCCAGAGTCTCCACTCCCAGCCCTGTGTCTGACTGAGGGGGGTCGAGGTAAATAACTGGCCCTCTTCACATTCATGACTAATAGGATGTCTAATAGCTAATGCATCCATTATACAGCCTCACCATTATTTTAGGAGCTCACACTATTGCAGTCAGTTTGGCTTTTCTTAAATACTGTATAAGAGCTTCAACACTGCCTTATGATTTTTGCCTCTTGTTATTTTCTTGACATTATTCAGGATTTTATTGTTTTCTGAGCATGATTCACAGACATAACCTGCATTAAATCATCCAGATTTAGATGATTTTCAAATAAGGACTGATAGGTAAGCAATAATAAAATACACAAATAAATGCCCCAGTGTGAGCTGCATCATTCTGATTACCATGGTCACTTCAGAAAGAAAATAAGATACTACATTTTTCATGGTCATGGTATAATATGAGTAACCACAATATAATAACAAGTCACTATTTATTATATTACAGATTGTGGTGTGCTGGGTCGGTTCAAATCTTTGATATCAAGATACACTGCATGCCAAAAGTATGTGGACGTCTGAACATTACACCAATATGTGATTGAATTAATCTGCTTTCCATAATATTTCTGAATCTGGCTGCAGCGATTTGCTCCCATTCAGCCACAAGCACATTAGCGAGGTCAGCCACTGATGGCAGTTGGCATTCCAGTTCATAACAAAGGTGCTGGAAGGGGGTTAGGTCAGGACTCAGGTCAGTCAAGTTCTTCCACACCAAACCATTTTGTTACATGGCTTTGTGCGTGGGAGCAGTGCCATGTTGAAAGAGAAAAATGGCCTTGTCCAAACTGTTGTAACAGAGGTGGAAGCACACTCTTGTCTATAACATCATTGTGAGCATTAAGATTTCCATTCACTGGAATAAGGGGTCTCAGCCTAAACAACATTAACAGTCCCTAACATTAGTACACAGTACTATGCTGACAGAGGTGTACACATACTGTACTATTTGTACTGAGCTACCAAAAATAAACGCAAATGTATGAGCCCTTTCATATGAACAGATGCACACGTTCATGGCCACCTGTCCACACACACAAACACACTCAACCTTCTTGCCTCCTCACCAGAGCAGCGTGAATAAACAGAGGCGCTGTGAATGTAATGGCTTGGCCCTGTCATACATGAGTCAGCCCGTTACAGTGTGAGTGCAGCGAGAGGCTCCCCGCTCCCCAGGATGTGTGAGACCTCGCACAACAACAGATCCACGCCTCCTCTTCTCTCTGATGCTCACTTGTTCTCTCTCCTCCCTTCCCTTTGTGTCATGCTGACTTGACTTCTGTCTGTCCCTCCCTCCCCACCTCCTCAGTCTCTCTTCCTGTCCCTTTCCCAGCTCCAACATACAACAACAACATAAATGAGAGTAAACATGTGTAATCACACTGTATGTACTGATATAAAGCAGTGACCTTCTGGAGGAGGCAAACGAGAAATGTGCCGGGTTGCTGGGAGAGAAGTTTCGTGGGCTGTCCAGAGGGCTGCTTCCTGAAGAGATAACGAGACATAAACAGAAGATGAGACACGAGACAGAGAGACACAAATATGAGAGAGGGTTATGTGACAAAAAGAAATCAAAGCATTTCGTTTTACAACCCAGTGACCAAATACTGTTAAATCTTCTTAACCATGGTTTCCTCCTCTCTCTGTGAGGTGTGGCACTGAAGGCTGACTCACCCTCGCCTGATTCTCTGGTTCAATACAACACTGTGACTATTCACAATTTAGAGGGTAAAATAGTGTGAAATTGATGTAGATTATTTCCAAACGTCAATCATTGATTTTTAGGCTGATGAATGCTTTGTTGCTGAAGGTTTTTTATTTGTCTTGCTTTATTCTGTGGACAAATGTGGGGGTTCTGAATAATGGACAAAAAGATGTGATGGGGGCTTTTTTGTAGATGAATGAATCAAACCAGCAAATTTAAGGGAGCAGCCCAAGTAAAAGGACCTGCAAGCACCTTAGTCAAATCTTAAAAGGGCAAGTTATAAGTTTTCTCTGCTGCAGAATGTGGTTTCTTGCCTGGAGCGGGTAGTGGTGATGGTTGCCTGCCAAGAGCTTCAGCCATCCTTAGTTTTACAAAATAAGAGGTTAGAGCTACCTCTTCAGAGAACAGTCTGGATGCTAAAGTGAGTTGCTATCGGAAAGTGAAAAGATGGGTCCGCCAGGTCAAGGTTAGCTGGTTAGCATGCTAACTTCAGTAGAAGAAAAGCTGTGATAGAACTAGAAGCAAAACATGGCCATTGCTTTCCACCACTGGAGACAGTTTTTGATATACATATAAAGGAGTGAAGTTTGATGCCGAACCCACAACATTTCCTCTAGACTGGTGAGTGAACAGCTGTTAATGCAAACATCAAATGACTCAGCTAAATACATTACATCAAGACAAGGCTTGTTATGGATAAACAAATGTGTAAACCTATCTGCAGAAGCTATGTTTTATATCAGACAGTAGTCAGTTAACAAAAGGAATAGTTCCACTATCTGGGCTTATTCGCTTTGTTGTAGCATTAGAAGACGAGATTGATACACTCGAAATGTTTACCTGCCTGCCACCAACAAATGAACAAGCTCATGGCTCAGGTGTGATGTGTTAGTATACGTACCTAGGTGTCCAGGGAGCGGCAGAGGGGAGTGTGGGCGAGGCAGCGTGGGCGAGGTGGTGGTCAGGATCAGACTCTTCCTGTTGCTTGTACGACAGCTACAAAGAGAAAAAGAGAGAGATAAATGTAAATGAAAAGATATAGTAAGTGCTGTGTTGAAGTTACCGCAGCAGAGTCGTATCTTAGGGCAGGATCTGTGCACAGCTGCATCTATAGGTGCAGGAGAAGCAGACACGTACAAATGCATGGCTCACTGCAGGAGCACAACAGCGATAAAGAGGATTCAATTTCCTCAGTCATCCATCCCTGTCTGCTTCCTCTCAGCAAAGATAAGATGTGAGGAGAGAGAGGAACAAGATGAGAGGGTGGCAAAGTTGGAGAGAATTGTGGGCAAAAAGCAAGAAAGAGGAGAGAGGAGAAAGATGAGAATCGTAAAATAAATAAATAAATAAATAAACATATTGCAAAAACATCAGCTTTTCCATGACTTCAGTTACTTGTGTTTGGGGTGCTTAATAGCAGTCACTACCACACTGAGTCACTTCTAATCTAACTGTGGACTCCACACACATTCGTACTGCACATGATATTACTGTACCAAATTCACACACAATTGGGCAGTGAATCAAGCAAGCTTTTTATAAATAAGAGCACTTATTCTGTTAAAATACACTGCAGCAGTGCAATTTGTTCAAAGGCTTGTGAGGCACAGTCTGCTCTGGTTTCCAAGGCGGTGTGAGTGGCATAAACAAATGCAAATAAAAACAACTGAGAACAAAGAGGAGAGAACAAACAAAATGCAAAGAGCACCATCTCATCTTCGCTGTCGGATGAAGAGAATGGCTGGTTTCCCCTCGGTCTCTTTTCAGCCTCTGTCACATGGGTTCACATGTGAGCGGGACGCACCAGCTTTATACACACACACACACACACACATTCACACCTTCATTGACAGTTGCAGTGCAGGAACGGAAGCTGACTGAGACGGTATCAACACATGAAGATGGCACAGAGGCAAAGACACTGTGTGAGATGGTTGGACAGGGAGACAGCAATACCTCTAGTATAGTCAACCACATTTATTAAAAAAACACACTGGGATATGATTCATTTATCCAATTAATCTCAAATTTAGATTTTAAATTTTGAATAATCATCAGCGAATTAATGAATGATCCTACCAGGAATTTATGTAATTACACAAAATTACTAAACAATAAATAAAGTTGCTAATATTACTCAAGGCATTACACAGGAATTTCGACTGAACGTAAAAACATTAAAAGCAGAACACAAGCTTCACTTATATAAACCCCTCTTCTGATCCCCATGTTGCAGTTACACACCTGCCATCTTGACTTAGTGGACAGGACTAGGGCCACCTTGACAAGCTGTCAACCAGGGGGTCTAGGAAATCATACATTTTCTTTCCCATTGTAAGGGTGCAATGCAAAGCTACTATTTGCATCTGTTTACTTCACAAAAATATCTGAATACAGGACAAATGTGGATGCTGTTGGTAATTGTTCAGAGAATATTATTTGTTTATATCCATATGATGTATTTGTCTCTGTTTTCACACTTACTGCTCTGTTAAGTCTTAGTCTAAATGTTTAAAAATAAGGTCTTTTCTGTTAAAGGGGCAACATGTAAGTCTTCCATGCCAGCGACAATGGTTTCTTGCTGGGAGCAGGTGGTGGTGGTGGTCATTTACCAAGAGCCACAGCCATTGTTGCATTTATGCAGCAGTGCTGGACGCTACATTGAGTCGCAGTTGGAGAGTGATGAGACAGGCTGGCTGGAATGGGGCTAGCTGGTTAGCCTGCTAACTTCAGTGGAAGAAACAAAGTGACAGAAACAGAAGCGAAGCAAGAATTAAATCTTGCTGTCTGCCACGGGTGGCAGCTCTCAGCAAGTGAAGGAATGAAGTTCTTCTAATCTGATAAGTAAACAGTTGTTAATGCTAACATTGGTTGTATAGCAGTGGCTCACATATAGCTCCTTTACAGTGACCAGAGACAAGATAAAGACTCAGAGCTCCCAGCCCACCAGGAGACACAGTTGATTGGCTGTTGGAGTATTGCCAGCAGCCAATCACATTTTTTCATTCCTGTGAGCTAATACTAGTAATTGTGATTCTGATCCCCAAGGACAGACATAAATTCAGTTTCATATTCTAATCTAGAATGGAGTCACAAAAAAGAGCCAGCACTATCTCATCTATCTGTTTTCATTATTCTAACAGCACACAGGATGTCCTGATCGATCAGGTCTATAACTAGTAATATAGATATTGATCATACATGCCAATAGGGTAGATTTAACATGCACATCCAATAACTGCAATTGTGCCATTTCACACTTTCTAAACTGGATCAATTACATCCTGGCATTATTCTATAACCTTAAACCTTTGTGTCTGAAGCTGCAATAATCTCACTGTTACACACACCTTGGCCTACAGCTAATCCTACTGATACCTACCATTCAGCATGTATATGTTTGTGTGTAAAGTTTAACATAGTTTCACTGGCTTTCATTACTTCAATAACTGCTTACTCATAAGTAAGACAGGGAGAGAGTAAAACAAAGACAAACCGAGCAGCAGGACTATTCTCGGTTAATAGATTCTCAGTGCTGCAGGAAATCAATGGAGGCTGGCTGTAAACACACTAAAACACACAGCGCTTGGCCTTGAATTTCCCCCTGTACAGTTCATGAAGACAACGCTGTCAGTATTCAGAGCTATGTGTTAATATGAGGACACTAACTGACAGGTATTTACGCATCCAGCTGCTGATTATCCAGAGTGCAAATTTAAGAGAAAAGCCTGAAGGCCTGTTTCTTGCTCGACTGGTCATTCAGGATCAAGAGAGGAGTGGAAGGGGGAAGGAGATCTGCACTCTTCTGCACTGAGCTTTACTGGCTGCTGCAGACGCCTGGAGATTGTGGGGGGGGGGGTTTAGGAAGAGGAAGGAGATGTACAGAGAGATTGGGGTGTTAGCTGCTACAAGCATGACATGAAAGCGAGATGAGGGAAAGTAAATGCTCAGGGAAACTGGATGACTGAGAACTCAGAGGAAAGAAAAATGAGAAAAACAAGAATTAGAGATGCAGGTTCAAAGCGCTCCCAGCGGTGCTCCATCACCCCCACATGTGCAAGGTAAACATGACCCAGTTTTTTTTGCCATGACACTCACACACACACACATACAGTATATATTCACGCTGCATAAACATGACAGAATGCATGAACAAAGCACACATTGTTCACTGTAAGTGTGAGCAGATGACACAAAGCGTGGCTCTAACAAAACCAGACAAACAGGAGCCTTCATCCTGTGCATGTTCATACTGATCCCTCTACTTAACAGCAGGGGGACCATTAATATTGATCAGAACCAAACTGCCCATTCATATGAGACTGCACAAATGTAGCAGAGGTACATAAAGTCAAACAGAAGTAGATCTGAGGCATGGAGGAGTAGGGGTTGGTGCAAAATGCAGAAGGAGATGAGAGAGAGAAAGTAAAGCTAAAAGCGAGAATGCTTCAAAGAGAAGAAAGGGAGAGGCGGAGGCAGAGACGAAGGAAAAAACTGCTGATGAGCAGTCAGGGAAGACTGGTTTGTTTACCTCCACAGCATGAGGAGAGCAGAGACTGAATGAGAGATGACCACAGATATGATGACGGTGAATAAATCACTGATACATGTTGATGGAAAAGAAGCAAGGGAAAGGGGAAAGGTGAAAGGGTGAAGGCGGAGAAAAAATATCAAATATTCTGTTTCTAATTTGGTAAAAATCTACATTCATGGAGAGTGAATCAGCCCCCTTTTCTTTTAGTGTGTACACATCTGTGTAAAGTTTTGTAATTAAAAGACTGGAGCACTTTTTTTCCAAGAACAAAAACCGGAGGAAATTTAGTTGGTGTCTACAACCCTGCGGGGAGAGGAGGGAGCTGTGGTCACATGACGGCTTGTTGCTACGCAGCATGCGGCAGGGAGGCTTCTGATAACGGCGACCAGGGACCAAAGAGAAGGAGAGAGAGAGGAGAAACGCTGCTCATTATAGAAAGCACTCAAGTTCACTGTTGGAGGGTGGAGGGAGGGAGAGACAGAGAAAGAGGGCGGACACGCACTAACTGATATTTAATGGTGGCACAACATGAAATGTCAAACAAATCACCGGTCATCAGGTAAAAGTAGTAAAAGAAGTGACTGGGCCATTGGCAGAGTGACATTAAGCAGCCAAAATGTCACAGCAGTAAACTATATCCTTCCCTATAATCACTAAAATGATTTTTTTAAATGAAAAAAAGAGCTACAATATGAGAGAGAGAAAAGATCAATAGGTGTTTTTAAGAGTGGAGGAGGCGGCAGTGGAGGGGAAGTGAACCATAAACACACCACCAAAACAATAAACATCAAGTAAAAAATAAGCAAACCAACATGGCATACAAACAAACAACTGAACCAAATGACAGATTCTGACAAAAGAACTCCTCATTTCTAGCCAACAACTGTTAGATTTGTCAGCTGTCATGGAAACTTTTGGTGGAAAATTGGATCAGCTAGCTGGCTAGCTAATGAAGCTATGGTTAGCTCCATGAGTTATAACTAGAGTTGACTGTTTCCAGCTGATCATTTTCAAAGGAGAATCATGTAACGGGCCTAAATCATTTTGCCATGCAAAGCTAGTTATGATGAGAGCAAATGTAAGATTGTTATTTTGTTCTAATATAACTAATATAGCTTATTGTTTGTTTTCACTTTTAACTTTATAACAAGAGTACAGACTTTTAGGATGAGGACTAACAAATACGTCTGGCAAAAGTAATGCTATCTCATGTAACGTACTTCCCCATATCCAATCAGGCAGGACACAGCTGCTAACATTAGCCTAAACTCTGCTAACATCCAGGACTGACTTACATATAGTTGAGTTATGATTTATTTTTTATTTTTTTTAGGCATCCCAAATTGATGTAGAGGATTATCGATAAGCTCCTTGGCTTTGGAAGTAATGTTTGATTTTACTGTTGTAGGTATAAGCTATTGTGCTAACAGTTGTGGCTTATGATAGCAGACAAACACACTGTTTCACTTTATAATGAACTGAACAATTTAAATAAGTTATTTAAGCTGTTAAATGTTCTCTCAATCAATTAGGTGATCAACGATCAATGAACAATAAGTTCAGCTTTAATTTATTACAATGAATACAGTGTGCTATGTACAGTATAAAGACAGTATTGATTCCTACTGGCCCATCCAAGTCTCTTTAAGTAAGTAAATGTAACAATAACATCCACTGGGTTACATGAGCAGCAGTAAAAGGCAAGGACAGAAGCCAAAGTGGTCATGGAGAGGGCCTGAGGCAGGACACTGTCCTCACTCAGCTCCATCAGATCTCCACTCAGCTGCACCAAGCATTGTGTTAGATGTCAAAATCATCACCTGGCCTAATACACAACAGCCAGAAAAGTCAGACAGGCACCATGACCCTCTCTTTGCCTCTTTCATTTGTTTCAATTCCTCAGCTCTCTGGGGTCTCAAGCATCCCTGACAGCATTTCAAAACCCCTCCGCCTGGATGGAACACTCTTAATTTCTTCTTCTTGTTTTTTTTAGTAATAGTCTCAAATCTACTGTCTCAGTCTGGAGAACTACACAGCAGCTGACAGTAGCAATATCTATCAAGCATGGGTAAATTTAGTGCCGTCGAGAAGTCTGTGTCCTCAAAAGTGTTTTCCTGTAAGAGAGGCCTTAAGAGGGAGACATTGGAGGAGAATGAGGATCAAAGAGAATAAGAGTCCCATTACTCTAACAGGAGAGGATGGTGCCCTTTACTGAAACCAGGAGCTAATGGGAGATCTAGCACCTTCTGTGTGAGCTCGTGTGTATTGAACCCTGGGCTCCTCTTGGGGAAAGCTGCAGCACTTAGAAGGACAGACTCCACAGTCTGACTCAGGTGCTTCAGCCTCCCACTGACCTCTTTTGGTTTCCACATAATTGGTTAAGTGAAGGGTAATGGCTTATTTAGTTACAGAGGAGGAGTGTTTATGAGCAGAGGACAAAGATGCGATTGTGTGCGCTGAGAGGATGGACATGTGTAAGAATTGTGTGACTCTGTGTGTGCGTGCAAACACATAGATGGGTGTGATGTGCCTGTGTGTGCACTGTTTGCCTCACAGCACAGTGCACCTGAGCCAGAGCACCTGAGGGACACACACACACGCATATACACACACAAAATATTTTCTCTCTCCAATTATTGCATCTATAATCCAGTGACTCCCCACTTTCCTTTAGCATCCCACCAACTAACCATTCTCTAAACCCCACTCCCATTAGCTGCTGTTGCTATACCCAATGCTGTTTACAGTGATAATGTAATGTAATGTAACATTAAAAAATGAGCCATTCCCTGACTTTCTCCATTATCTAAAACACCCTGTAGACTGATTTTGGCCCCCCTTCCAACACAAACTCTACACATGAACAAAAAAACAGAAAACCTTATGATCCCCATGAATGAATTGGAGCAGTGTCAGGGGGTCAACACTGGCAGGGCTATTGATACATAGAGGGACCTTTGTTCAGCTGAGCTGGCTCTCCTATTGGACAGGTGAGCCAACATTACTGCAAAAATGTATTGTGATTCTGTGGTTTTAGCTGGCTAATGCTTTCCATCATTAGCTTGCCTGATAACGTTGACAAATCAGTAGCAAACTGCTGTGTTGCAGTGCTAACCACTGCACCACTGTGCCACCCTACAAAATAATGAACTTCAGTTAAATATATACTCCTTGCCTTTGGAAGCTTAGGCAATATGTTAGTTAGCCAGTTATGCTAATACATACAGCTTTAAAATGCTTTTTAATCTGTTCCTTATACTGTATACTTGTTCTTGTTCTTCTGTTTTTGAAAACACAAAAAACACTGCAGTCCAAACCCTGTATCTCTCTCATTACAGCCCATGTTAAATGCTTTAGCATGTGGAGAAATCTGCAACTTGAATGACCTGCCACACCTAGTTATGGTTGCTAAGCTATGATAACTATGTTATTACAGTGTATCAATTGCTGTTCAGGGAAGGAGTTAGCGAACTGAACACGTAGGGAACACATACACAAACAAGAGTACACACACAGAGACATGAATCAGGAACAACGCTCGCTTATGTACTCAACCTATTGATTAAATGAACAGTAATGATCTGATCTTTTCTCATGTTATTCTGATGTGCAGAAGAATACAGGGAAAGAAAGAAAGAATGAAGGGCGAATGATGGAAAAAAGAGAAAGCAAGGGGCCAAAAAGAAAGACAGAGTGAGAGAGAGGCAGTCAAAGCTAGTATGCGTGTCTTACTTGCTCACGTAACCTTAGTGAGCTGGTCCCTAATGGAAGAGCAGACACAGATATTACCCCGGGGCCCTGCGCTCTATCCCAGTCTCTCCTCCTTTCACCTCTTGCGCAACCTCTCCCTCTTTTTCCACCTCCTTTGCTTTCATCATCTTAACCTTATTCCCTTGCTCTTCACTCTTTCCTAGCTGTGACTTTACTTCCTGATCTTGTCATAGGAGCTGAGAAATAAACTTTACAGCAACTGGGGGGAAATCACTCCCCATACAATAAACCCATCCTGCATTTGATACGCATTGCAGGATTTTTGAAACAATTCCTCTTGGGTCTGAGCACCTCTGCAGGAGGGTAACAGGCATTAAAAAAGGTGAGACTTCTGCATTAATTCCATCTGTTTGTCTGTACGTCTGGGCTCAGGTGTGCCATGGCCAGTGTCTCTGCTGTAATAGAAGCTGGTTTAATCCCTGATCAGCAGGGGAGAATGAAGTCACCCTGAGAGACTCAGCATGACATCCACTACTGCTGCTGCCAAGCAGGAAACCCCCGGTGCTTGAATGTCAGCTCAAATTTTCAGACTGTCGACATCTGAGTGATTGAAAGTATCAATTATAAACACAAAGGAAAAAATACTGCTCATATAATTCATTTGAAAAATGTGATAATGTAATTTTTATTGACCCCTGTAGAATAATTCTCCTTCCACTTGTGGTGTTTCACAGTGAAATCAAAATGCACTTGCAGCTACAGCTGGTAGGGATTCAATATGTTGTACAAGAAAACTACAGAAGGCTAAAAACTTCCCCTAAATAACCCACTCGATCTTCTGACTCCAGAACAACATCCCTCAGTGTCAGTGAATCAGACTGCAGAAAAATCCACCTAAAACTTGTGACTCTGTCTGACTCATCTTTGGCTCATATAATCATTGATCGATCACCTCAGACGGTGAATCAGTCTACCCGCAGGTCTGCTGGAAATGTCACTATGATGAGTCACTGATGCATTTTTTCAATAACACCAAGGTCAACAAAACCATGACCAGGGCCAAAGATATAGTTATAAATCAACCATACAGCTCTCAAGGTTCTTACTACGCTTCCATCTCAAACATCCATACATTGCTTAGTTTATTGATTGGACATATTTACAGATCTGCTGTTAAATGTAATGTATGATGATAGTTCCTGTAACACTAACTGCATCCTATTCCATGAGATGAGGGTCGTCCATCAAAACGAGAAATACTACAGTATGTGACTGTCATATAACATGAGGCTGTGCTTAGGCACAGTGGTGCTTTGAGCTAAATGCTAATGCTACAGAGATAATGCTAACATACTGATGTTAAGCAGGTATAACGTTTACCATGTTTATTATCTTACTTTAGCATATTAGCATGCGAGAGCATGCACATTAGCATTAATACAAGGCTGATGAGGCTGATGGGAATGTCATTAGTTTTGCAGGTAGTTGGTCATGACGTATTAGACAAAGTGACATTTTGAATTTTAATAACACCAGATGGAAAAACAAAGGCTTCTACAGCCCTTTGTATCTCCAGAGGGAGCTGCATTAAGTCTGATAAACTGAGGCTGAAGACCACAAGTTTGAAATGAAAACAATCCTGAGGTGTGGAATTTGAAAGCAGAGAGCTCACCAAACCTCTGCGGCCTGCTCCTCATCTCTGCTTGAGGCTAGAGGCTCAAGGCTACACTAGTCGCCACTAACATAACACACCCTAAAACTGCTGGACCAAAGTAGTGGACTGACACTTTCATCCATAGAACCGTGCTACTAGTACAATTAAAAAGTGATCCAGTATTTGTCTGTATGCATGTTAAGGCCTTTCTTGAAACTGATATCGGTCAGTTGGATGTATACCACATAGAAAACAGTCTATAATTCATATCATACAACTTTAAATTTTCACATTATTCAAATAATAATGTTTACAGACTGGCTGCCATATAAGCTGCCAGACCTACTATGACAATAACAATGTTCTGTCATGACCTAAAAATCACTAAGACTCTCAACATGCACAGTCAGCAGAACAGAGCCGAAATCTAAAACCAACTTAGACACAGACACACATACGAGTATGACTTTACACACTAGTCACACTATCAGCACGAGCCTCTGTAATGTATCCTGCAGACACTGTAGACTAACAGAGAGAGAGTGAACAAAGAGCGAGTCCTACCGCGCCCCACGTCACACAGAAGCCAAATCATCACTACTGTCTCTTTCTGTACCTTTTAGTGCGTCGGAACATGTTGCTGGTTTGGTATCTAGGCGTAGCTCCGAGCAACAGCAGTGGCAGCGGCAGCAACAGCTGAGCGGTGAGGCAGAGCAGTCAGAAAGCAGCAGGTCTCTGGGAAAATGTCATTGCAATGCAACGCACAGTGTAGCTCCCACTACCTTTAGATGTGCACTGCTGTCTGGGCAAGTGTGGCTGAGAACCAAAGGGGAGAGAGAGAGAGAGAGAGAGAGAGAGAGAGAGGGAGTGTGACAGAGAGGGAGGGAAGGAGGGAGGTAGGGTGGGTCTATCTTTTTAGAGAGGAACAACAAAAGGCGGCAGGGGATTGTAGGTCATTTTCTCAAGGCTAAGGCTAAGGCTGGTACACAGTGTAATATTGTGACTTAGTTGTGCAAAAATGTGTGTTTTCCTCTGTGTCTGTGCTTTCATTGTCTGTGCATTGATGGGGAGTTAAAAGCTTTCTCTGCAGGCTATGGACACCATGAATGAATGAAGGAGAGAGTAACGGGAGGTTAATTTATCTCAGCAGAAAGTGAAGGAATCACTAAGGGCCAAGGTCATGTGAACTGTTACATAACTGTAGAACAGATGTTGAATGGAATCAAAGACTTAAAAAAAAAGAAAACATGTCTAATCTGAATGGGTACACTGTGTTTACCCATAAATGGATGCAGTAGGCAGATTGAATGTGAAGCCAAATCCACTGAACTCCTGTATAATGGATGGTGGGCTGATAGCAGCCTACAGAGCAGGGGACAGAGACAGACTGATTCCAAATGTGAGCTGTTAACAGAGAGAGGGAAATGACGGTAAAGTTAGGAAGTAGCGGCAGAAAGCGAAAGACAACAGTGAGATGGATCAGGAGAACTCAGCCCGTACACAAACAGAGTTGGTCTGCTGCTCCATTTCATGTTTGATTACCCATGATGACTCGGGATGAGGGGACAGTGTGGAAGATGGATAAGGCAGTGAGATCGGAATGGGAGACAAGAGAGGTGGGCGGAGATGGAAGTAATGGGCTGTGACCACTCACACACACAAAAACATAGATTTAGACTTACTACTCAGTGGATCAAAGAGATTATAATAATAGCCTTTATTAACATGCTGTTGATTGTATTCAGTACTCTCCTCGTGATAATCTATACACTTTGCAGTGATGGAAGAAGTATTCAGATGATGTAATAAAGCAAAAGTAGCTGTATTAACTAATTTAACTGAAACAAATATTTGCCTGTTTACACATCCAGCAAATACAGAGCAATAATATCATTCATTTGACGTCATGTTTCTATCCAACTGATGACTGTAACTCCAGTATCAACCCTCCTTTTAGCTCTAGTTTTGGTCTCCACACAGTCCTGCAGCAAAAACGTTCCCCTTGTTTGGCGCTGGGCAGGCAGGTTTTTAGAGCCTCTTCACTGAAAACATACCTGCTCAGCTGATGAGAGCGGTGCGAGCAGGGAACTGCAGAGTAGGGTGATAATTCTGTCAGTTCATCACTGTGAACGACCGCTTTCACGTCATATCATCCATTGTTCAGATAAAAATATGTATTAGAGCAGCTTTAAGTAAAAGCACTCTTTAGCAGAAAGGCCCAGAAAGTTATTATTGATGATGGATTATTGTGTAAGGAGCACTTTTACAATGTACTGTTAAATGGTTGAATCTATAAAAACGGGTCATATTTCATTAGCTAATATGTTTTGGTTTAAAACCTTAATATACAAAGAAAAATATTTCCTTTTGAAATGTAGTAGAGTAGGCTATAATTTATCATAAAATCCAAATACTTCAGGAACGTACTGGGACATTTAACTCTACAGAAGAACAGTACTTGAGCATCACTATATTATCTTTCTTCAAGAAAAAGCTATTTATAAAAAAGAAATGAACATTTGTCATTTTGATCATTTGTTTAATTTTTGAATTTATTTACTGTGTCAACATTGAGTTCTTTGTTGTTTTATTATTTCTTTTGTTTTGCAGGTAATTTCATTCTGCTGTGTGTTTTACTGCGTGTGTGTGTGATTTTCTGTATTTCAATCACAGTGTGTCTGGTTTTGCAGTGAATTCTCTTTAATTCTGTTGCCTGCGGGTTGACTGAGGCAGACTGTTAATATACTTATGACCTAACAGCCAGACAAACTCTGAGTGTGTAAGAGGGAGATAGAAAGAGGAGCAAGAGAGGGGATTTAGAAAAGAGGGATAGGTAGAGGGCATCTGAAAGGAGTGAGAGGTGGAAACAGAAAGCATAACAGAAACAGATTAATAACTGAGCAATGGGAAGAGGAGAGGGGGAGATAAAGAGCGAGAGAACGAGTGACTGGAAAAGGCAGAAAAGGCTTTCAGGACCATGGACAGCATCCAGAGCTCCCGGCTGGCCTTAATCTGACTCCGACAGACTCCCCAGCCGATCTCCTCCTCCTTCACTCAAGGAGTACACACTCAACACCACAAGCACCACTGAAGCATCCTCAGAGCTTTCAAACACAAAGTGCAAATCATGCTCATCCAAGAAAGCCTGCCAGTCTTGATATAGGCTCAGGAGGAGAGACCTTGTTGATGAATGTGCAGATGCAGCTTCACTCTGTGTGATTGTTTTTCTTCATGGAGGGACCCAGTCTCTCCCCAGAGAGGAGAGGAAAGACAGAGGGAGGGAAGAAGAGAGGGATGAACGAAGGTAACACTCACCTGCTGTTTTTGCGAGGCAGTGGCAAATCCTTCTGGAAGAAAGACAAAGAAAACAAGAAAAAGAGAGAGATCAGGTACAGAAAAATACTAGTATTGAAAAACACGACACTGACATGACAAAGCTTTTTTAGAGCAGATGAAGACATTTTGATGAATGTCAGAGGCCAGATTGTACTCTCCATGACTAGAGAATGTATTTGCAAAATATGTGGAGTTCCCCTTTAAGGTCACTATAAACCTTTTGAGAGCATCTTCCCTCTTATACTGGATGTTTTTCCATTTGACAAAGCAACAAAAAAGCCCTGAATGCTTAAAGTAGAATGGAAAATAGACATTCACTTTGTGAAGGGGCAGTAATGCTGAAAAATGGTTTTAATGGTTAGTAGGTTTATCTCTGACTACTGCTGAATTATGTAACCATAAAAATACAGTTTTTCCAAGAAGTAAATACTATGTATTTTAATTTGTATGTATTTATTGTTAACTATCTGTATGGTATGACATGAAAGATCCATAAAAGATCCCAAGTTCACCAGCTAACTACAGCTGGTAAACTCTGCTAGTGACAGTTGTCATTTCAGTGAACACAATCAATAGTCTCTGTCTGGAATAGAGAGTTTGGAGTGGTCAATCTGTTATGGTTAGCAATGCAAACTGCTTATATACCATGTGAAAACAGAAAGCTCGACAGGAACAGCAACAACAGCTAAGCAGGGTGGTGCAAAGGTAACAATTAATTGCTACAGTAGGGGGCCTGGGGCACAGGGGTCTGGGGTCTGGGTAGGTTTCCCAGATGGTTATTCAGACTAACATGGTAACAAACATGACTTGAATTTATCCTGGTTATCTTTGCACACACACCATGTATTTGGATCTATGTTTGTTTTTAAATCAGTTGGTTTATTAATTTTTGACACTGCTTTGAGCCAGGGCACATCTCCCTCTCTCTCTCTCTCTCTCTCTCTCTCTCTCTCTCTCTCTCTCCTTATATCCTCCCATATCCTGAGTCCAGATGGACAGGGAACATTGAGCTGAAACAGCAGCAGACACTCAGTGCACCAAATGAAAACAGTAAGAGTGGAGCCAGATCTCATGCCAGCACAGCCTGGCTCTTTACAAAACCCTGCACGCTGAGATAGAGAGAGAGGGAAGAGATGGAGGGTGTAAACAAGGGTGGAGTAGAGAGCAAGAGAGAGATGGGGGGGGTAGGGGGCCTGGAGCTTTATCCTTGTGCCTGAGTCTTCTGGCCTTCAGCATCACGTGTGTGTGTGTGATGTGTGTGTGTGTGTGTGTCATACATGGTAAATGGTAAAAGCTGCTTGAGATGTGAGCTGTTTCTCAGCAGATGCAATTAATGCATTAGCCGCTTCACACCCTCTCCTGTCACACGCAGGGTAACGTTGTTAAGGTGCTGTTAGCATCGCATCGACCGCCTGCTAACCACAGGCAATGTAATTATTAGGTTAACCTTCAGATAAAGATTTTGTGTGTGTGTGTGTGGTGTGTGTGTGTGAGCATGTGTGGACCTGCTGCTACTGATCTCCTCTGAAGCACAAAATATGTATCATACTGTGGCTGCCTGAAAGCTCTGTAATACAAGGACAAATCTCCAACACAGCAGAGTGTTTTTATGTTGTCAGTCACCATCCACGAGGTTAAGTCTACGTTACAGATAACAGTTACCACAAGAGGAGAAAGCTGAGTAGCGAGGCGCCACAACACCAAGGAGAGCCGAAAACACTCAGCTGACAAAAAGAAGAAAATAATAATCTCGACCTCCTCTCACCTCAGGATCATAAGCCAGTTACAGGTTACACAGGTATCTGACTGCATGTCCTGAGGGTTTACATGTTAACAGAGACAAATCCCTCTTTACAAGGACGACTGAAAATTCAACCCATTGATCCCTCTTCACTTTGTCCTTCATTGATCGGGCTAATTGACCCTGAGCTGTCAGAGCAGAGGAGAAGATGACTTACAAGAGCACAAGGCGTCAAGAAAGGCTCCTCGATGATGAGGACGGTTAACTATGCAAACAAGCACAGACTCTGCCTGACAGCCAACGCTTTTACAGAGAACTTATACAGTCCAGTGTAAACACAACCACATGAGATAAAAACTGTATCCAGAGGGAAGTACCAGGGTTTTAGAGATACTGAAAGTATTATATGTATATTTTTTCAAATAATATGTGCCATCATGAACAGCTCTACACTGCAAGGACTAAGTTCTGGTCGGGTAACGTGATCTCATGGGATTACCTTTAAATAACATGCCACTTTCAGTCACACGTTTTGGTCATGATTGGGGGGAGGGGGAGGATTGAGGGTTAGGAGGTAGAGAAATGACAAAGTGTGAAATAGGGTTAGGGTTAGCGACAAAATGCACAGAGATAACATGTGAAATGACTTAAGGAAATTTGCATGTAGTTACGCCATTTGCTGGTACCTGACTGGGTGGGGAAATAATAGTAAATCTTTGGCTTTAAAAGTAAAACACAAACATGCTGAATCTAAAATATATATATATATTTTTTAGCCACAGTACAGACTACCATTACATTTTTACTATTTACTATTACATTCATGTCATTCATGTGCCCCCAGGAGGAACTGTAATAACTTTTGTGATCCCCTAACTTTTTATCCAGCACCATCATCAGGTCTGAATTTTAATTTGTCCAATACTTTGGTTTAAGTCTGCATCACTAGTGACATTCTCATTAGCCTCAGCTGAGCAATTTAGAGGTAATTAGCAGATGTTAGCATGTTAACACATACAAACTTATCAGTAAAAGCCACATATTACTTTACTTGTTAATGTGTTTTGTTTAAGCTTACATTCTGGAAGCTCTGTGTTGCAGCCAGATAAAAACAGGACTGTCTTACATTTAAAAATCAATGTAGAAATAAGCACAAAAAGAAAATCTAAATGCACTGCAGAACAGACTGCTATACCTCGTTTGTATCTGAATCCAGACCTGTGCACATCTGCTCACTGTCTGTCTGATGTCCCTCTATAGGGCTCTTTATGGTTCAGGCATGTCTAGACAACAAAAAGAACCAGTTGGCACATTAAACAAAGCGCAGCTGTCTATCAGTAACTGAAAGAATAAATAGGAGCCATGAATGTGATGCTTCCACACAGTAAAAAAGAAAAGTGACTGCAAATACAGACATATATTGTGCAGTTAATCTACAGGACTGTAGATTATATCCCTGTGCTGCAGTGGCTCAATTATTGAATCCTCAAGTGACATGGCCTTTATTAACCTAGTAGAAAAACCACTGTCACATAATATCTGCCTGAATTTCTCCCCTAATCCTCAATTCCACTTTAATTTGTAGAAAGGTCAGAAAGAGACAAGTCATTTCCCAGTTCCAATCTAGATTTCGTCAGTGGTCTCACTAGAGCGGTCTGCATCTAAATCTGCCTGTTGTGACCCACAGTCTTGGAATTTCCACACAGTGAAAAATAAGCAGAAAATATATCATTAGGAAAATACAATCCTTGCTCCATATCCAGATCCTACAAACACATTCTGACTTAATTCTCCTGTGGTATAATTACTCTGTCAGAATGCCAGGATTATTGTTCATTGCATGGTTGCATTTCCCACTGCATGTAAAAAAAGACACGCACACACACACACACACACACACACACACACAGACATCGTCTGCTGCCTGATATGTCGCCGGGTTCACAGCTAAATGCTCTCCGGGTTCCACTGATGAAGTCTGGCGGTGGTGAGGGGTGACTGACAACAGATGGGAGGCTCTGTCACAAACATGACATGCCCACTGATCAGAGATTAGAAAGCAACACAGTTCCACACTATATTTGCTCCCTTTCCTGACAGCGGCGGCTGCTCTTTTTTTATCCAGGTTTAGCTGCGTCCTGTGGGGGGAGCGAGCTGAGGTTGGTGCTTACAAACGATTGTGTGATCCCCTTTAGTCCCAGGCTGTCACACTGACAGGAGCGAACAGCAATGTGTGTTTATGTGTTTGTGCTACAGAATGGGAGGCTGTGCAAACTATGAATATTCACATGCTCTCACTGGAGGGTGATTGTGCTACTGTCTTGTAATGGCAGCAGTTTATACATGAGCATTTTGCCTTAAGATCAGTTCAAGCACTTAGAGATACAGATTAATTCTGGGATTTTTAGTATCTAACCTGCAGATGGCCTATTTCTGTCAATGCGTGTTCACTTTGACAACCAATAACCTTGCTTATGGTTCAACTGCAGCACACAATGTCTGCATACGTCCTATGTGTCTGTGCATGTGCATACTCCAGGGGCTTGTTTTTACGGTCGCCTCATGTTTTGAGTCACTGTCATCCTCAATGCATCATTTGTTAATTTGCTCAACCTGAGGCGAAACATGCAGAGATGGAGAGCATGTTGAAATTCAAGTTACGTCCACAAACCTTATCTACATCATTTAAATAAACTCATGTCTTCTTATCTTCTTGTACTGGTGTCCAAATGTTAGTTTAACCTTTTAAAAATGACTTTCTGTCTAACATGTCTGGGATGCTGCTCTTTGTTGTAAAAGTCAGTCAGGGGCAAACAGTTTAATGCAGGCGGTAAACCATAACTGAGACTTGAAAGGCTGGTGAATTCTTGTACATGTTTCCCTGCCATATGAATAACCCCATAAAAGGTCCCCCTTTGCTGTCTGTGTCCTTCAAGTCATCTCCCCTGCACTAAGGGAATAAAAAATTCCCCTGCAATAATGAAATGGCACTAGCTGAGCTGCAGTGCCTATAAAGTACACTGCAGCTCGGTCGGGATGAGCCGGACAGTCCAATCATTTTGTGGGCACGCTGCAAAAAGAAAAATTGGTGGGGGGCAGACCTGGAGACCAACAACAGGAGGATCAATCAAGGAAGTGTCAACACTGCCAAGAGACAGTGAGGGGACCAGTCATTATCTGCAGCAGTGACTGACTAACAGATCTGGGTCTGACAGATGGAAAAGGCAGAGGGGCTGACGAGCGGGATGAAGCATGAGAGTCACGCACACTAGAGGGTCTGGTGCTTCTCGTTTTTGTGCATCCATACATTTTATTTCTGATATCTGAACATCATGCCTGTGATAACAATGACTGCATAAGAAAACTGAAAATGAATACTAAGCTTAAATACAGCATAGGGGAAATCACAGGGACAAATAGGGATTCACAAAGCATTTGCACCTAATGGCCAGAAACAAGAAATTTAAAAATGTTTATTTCTAGCTATTTTATGCAGTGTTTAATTGTTTAAAAATATATTACTTCTAAATATTACACTACAATACATTATAATGTGGTGTACGCTATTAATAGCAGTGTATATATGTCAGCAAGCCAAACAGAGGGCTGCAGTGTCACAGAGTGCAGCAGGCACAAAGAATGGCAAAGATGTTCATTTCTTGTTAGTCATGTTGAAGCAATGCATCATGGGTGTGACCCCTGACCCCAACTGCAGGGGAGTTGGGGTGTGTCACCATATGGTGCTGAGAGAAAGATTGTGTGCGTGCATGTGTGTACGAGTGTGTGTGTATGTGTGAGAGAGAGAGACAGAGTGACGGTTGGGATGATGAGACCCAGGGGAGTGACAGGGCAATTGAATAGGACATGGTCAGCCAATCACCTGTCAACACATAATTTCAGGGAAACTCACACACATATACACACACACACACACACACACACACACACACATATAATAATAACACGTGGGAATAAAATGCAGATAAGGTAAATGCCCACATCCTTTAAACTGTGAGTCTACTCTCTCTCTCTCACACACACACAGACATACACTAAATCATTTAGCTGGCCAGCCTATATCTATAAAATGCCAGTGACTTTGTAAGTCTGACTCTATGATGATTAATGCCCTTGCAGCTCCTGTCATACATCACAGCAGCAGAGCAGTGAGCTCAGCGGTGAGGATGATGATACATGGAACCATCAGCGTACCTCACTACTAATCTTCCCCTGATTCCTTTGTAACCTCTCCCTTCCTCTTTTTTCACAGTAATAGGGGTCAATTTGCCTCTGAGCAACTCGGAGGTGCAATTCAGAGCACTCTCTGGAAATTCCTCTTTTGTAGCAAACACAACTGCCATAATATGATAAAAATGAATAAATTAATGTAAATAAAACACTCACACAATACACACACACTCACGTGCACACAAGCCCACAGGAGCCTGCACTCCACCCGGCCTGCAGGCTGCTCATCTCTGCTCAGTTCACTTGACTGAATCACACAAAGATGGAGGGAGGGGGGGTATGACCCGTGGTTAAGCAGGCTGCTTCATAATGGATGAACACAGTCATTTGAACATGTCATATAAGTATGCATGAGTGGCTATTCATTACCGGTGTTTCGTCAAAGAGAGCCCACTGTATAACCTCATTACAAAATAAATACCGTAATGATCCTAAAAGGAGCTTTATAGAGATTATATGTGATCATCACAGCGAAGCAGGTCTAAATATTACATGTATAGGGCGTGGATTTACAAAAAATAGCTAGTATAAGCACAGTGAGGTCACTTTGTAGCAAAACACTCACCACCTGATGGACTGTCAGACCCCAAAAGGAAACACACAGAAATACAAACGCCTTTGTGTGTGTGTGTGTGTGTGTGTGTGTGTGTGTGTGTGTGAGAGAGAGAGAGAGAGAGAGAGAGAGAGAGTGGGGGGGTTTACAGAAATACTACTATTAGAGCTGAAACAATTATTCAGGTTAATCGATTAGTCCACTAACTGAAAAACATCTGAAGGTTCCAGTTTCTCTAATGTGGTGATTTGATGCTTTATCCAGCCTCATGTAGCAGTAAACTGGATATCTTTGGCTTTTAGACTGTTGGTTGAACAAAAGAAAAGCTATTTGAGGACATCACCTCACACTGATGTTCATTTCCCATATATTTCATGATGTTTTACAGACCAAGGAACAAGCTGGTTATTCAAGAAAATGATGGGAAGATAAATTGTTAGTAACACACCTAACTACAATATGGTTTAGTTTATATGCTGTATAAAGCAGAGTGTAGTATTTCCATATTTTCTATAGACTCGACTGATTCAATTGATTTTAAGTGACAGTATATGAGATGAAATACCCTGAGGTAGGCCATACAACAACTATTGTTATAAATGTTATAAACTGAGGCCTGTGGGTACATTAATTATATAGATTCCACTCAGTACCATAACAGGATCTCCTATTGTATTGTTGAAGCTGTAAAATTCAAACTGAAAATCACAGTCACTTGTCACTACAAAGACATAAATAAGCCTATAAACACTGCGTGTGATGACATGTGTGACAGTGTGGCCTAAATCTGGAAACAATAAGAGAGGTGTTCCGGTAGAGCAGGGAACACATGATGCTCAGGCAGCTGTGCGACCAATCTCACCTGCAGCCTCCGGCGCCGTATTATCCCCGAGTCATCCATGTCGTAATGAAGAGCGGCGGGGCTCCTGGCGGGGATTTCCCCTCACTAAAACAATCTCTTGACCCTTCACTGATCTGTGTTTTGACCCAGCGGGACTGCGGCATCCACCGGCGCTCCAGTTCACACCCGAACTGCACAACAGCGGCGGCGGCGGCGTCCTGGCACACTCGGAGCCAAAGGGGCGCACACACACACAGAGAGAGAGAGAGAGAGAGAGGGAGGGAGGGAGTCCGGTGTCACGTCGAAGAAGCCCACGAAAACACACACATGACAAGCTGTCCCATTCTGTCTGATAAAAGCTATGTCTCTGGAAAAGGGGCTCGCTCTCAGTCCCGCTTCTGACCCGCGTCCTGTGCCTCGGTGTTGACAGTCATGCTGCTGTCTCTGCGGTCTGCGCTCCCTCTCGGAGCATCCTTGACATTCTGCCAGAGGTCTGTGCGCTTTGATGCTGTCCAGCCGAGCGACTGCAGGCCTGAGCAATCACTGCAAACACAATGTCCATGTAGGATCAGCCGATCAGACGCTGAACCCCAACTTCTTCTCCTGTTTCACAACAACCTCTCGAAGAAAACGTGAGCTCCTCCCACACATTTGGTTACAAAGAACAACGCGTTCAAAGCTCAGCGCGGGCGAAAACAACCAGACGATTATTTTACACACTACTGCACCGTAGTTGAGCAGCGCTGCTCCGAGACGCGCTTCATCCTTCAGCACCTCGGTCGGGCTGACATTGCCGCCGCTTCGCCGCGGAGGAGCCTGTCCGGTCCCGTAAACATCATCCGTGAGTGCGGAGAGCACGCTGTTAAGTCCCGTCCTCCTTCAGAGCCACATAAAGTTTCAACTCCTATTCGTTTCATTCATCCAGCCGTCGCTCCTACACCTTCAAATCCTGTGAATCTGGAGACTTGACGGGGCGACAGCAGCAACGCGATATTTGTAACCCCTTCCTGGGTTTCCCTCTCGCCCCTCCTCCTACTCTCTCGGCGGAGTGCCTCTGATCAGATGAATGAAGGAGCATCCAGCCCTGGTCCTGGTGATACAACCCATCCAGCTGAACATAGAGCTGGGCTATACGTTTTTTCTCTTTATGTGAAATTGTGGGAAGAGGCCCAGTCAGATCCTAATTCACCTCAGCACCTCAGAGAGTGACACAGGCTTCAGGAAACAGCGTTGTTATTTGCATTTATACTGTAGATGTGATTGCTTCATTTAGTCACCTTCCTGAAAAATGAACCAGGTCTAGTTAAAACTCACACCTCATTTTCATCATATGTTCATACTAAGGCTGTATTGTCAAACTAGCAAAGAGGGTCCTGGTAATTTGATCAATTGCAAACACATTAAGAATTTGCATAACCTAAAAACAAAATGATTCACAGCAATAATTTGACATATTGGTGAATGTGATTATTCACTGTTTGTGGAAGAGTGATATCAATTGTCTCATATCATTAAGAAAACTAACAAGAGTATTTCCCAAAATCAATCTCTCATGCCACAATACAATCCTGAATATAGGATTATTGTGTGTGGAGAATAAATGGATCTGTGTCAACAATCAAGACTGTAACAAAAGCAGACAAGACTCTGCAACACATCACACAACCTGAGGCCAAAACAAAACAAACACTCTTTGGCTTTGGCCTTTGCTTGGTCACACTGAGCAACACGATGTTTCCACCCGTGATATTACTTCCGTGATTGACAGGCGGGTGGCCCTTTGGCAAAGTCATTGCATTAAAGCCTTGTAGGGGATTAGGACTTTCACACTGTTTTTATGTAACATATGGTCCAAGCTGCCCACACAGCTATGACCTCATCAGTGCCAGACGCAGCAGGGGAGCTGCAACAGAGCGTCCAAACTCAGCCCACACTGACCCATCTGAGTGGAGATGGCCAGGAAGGCTGCAGGGAGGCTGTTGGTCTGTGTTCAAATCACTGACAAATATTTTTTTGTCTGTAAAAGCTGTCTGCAAGCAACACATGGCTTGACTGACTAACAAAGTGGCCTGTATGACTTCATATTTACCACCAGCAGGCCAAAGCTTTCACTCATCCAAGAATATTTCAGATTTGGTACAGACATTCATCTTTCCTCTGGATGACTTTTATTAACTTTGATTACCCCTAAGGATTTCATCTAGCACCACCAACTGGCCAACATTTTAATTTTTTGATTATTTATTTATTTTTTCTTTTTTAAACAAAGAGAGAGAGAGAACAAATACCTGCAAAACTGATAACATTCCCATCAGCCTCAGCTATACTTTGTATTTAGTGCTTATGGTCAAGTTTTAGTATGCTAACCCAACTTAACTAAAATGCTGAACATGATAAACATTTTACCTGCATGTTAGCATTGTCACTGTGAGCATGTTAGCATGCTGAGTCTTAATAATATCAGCATTGTTTCTAGATTTGTAAATGTTAGCCATGTGACATGCTAAATTCTGACACGGTAAACACCATACCTGCCAAATATCAGCATTTCTGAGTTTTGAAAATATAATCCTGACGATGGTTTTGGCTTGAAACTTCAATTTCATAAAAGTCTGCATTACAAACTGGGGATCTGAACTTTGATAGATGTCGGCATTTATTAGGGAGGGAAGGTATGGTGAGATAATTAGCATTATCACTGTGCATGTTAGCATGCTGACCTTAGCATAGCTCAAAACACTGCTATGTTTAAGTACAACCATGCAGATCGGCTGTGGACGTCTAGTCTTCTTAAGATGCACCAAGCAAGACACAAGCTCAGATACATGCAAAGGTTGTAGAGCAGCCTCAGACAGGTAATAGTAGACATTCATATAAAAATATATATCACAACATAAATGGCAAAGGTGCTGCCAAAATTCTCAACAAATGTGGTGAGGCAAATTCATTTGAAGCATATTTGTAATTATTTGTGGGTTACGAATTGAAAACCATATCAACATAAATTACCTTTTTTTTTAAAAAAAAAAAAGATAGATAGATAGATAGATAGATAGATAGATAGATAGATAGATAGATAGATAGAGCTAACAAAGCAAACAAGACTCTGTATCATAAATGTCTAAGCAGTGACATCTGAAAACCTTTCCCCTGCTGTGGCAGAATGTGTTCACAGACGCACAAATCTAGTCAGAAAAAAGCTCCAGTAAGCAGGCTGTTATTTGTTAGATTAAATGGAGCTGTCAGGGCCGTCTGGCTGGCAGTGAGAGAGCCAGATCGTCTCAGTGCTGATGGCAGTGCTTTGTTCCGTCGTCTGTGTGCTGTGTAAACCCTAACAAACAGACAAAACTCTCACAGCACTGTCAACTCCCTCTCATGCACACAAAGCCTCTCCTTTCCTACCAGCTCTGTCACAATCTTGAACGCTGCTTGTGCCGCAGTGGACACATAGCAGGAATGGCTATTGATTTCTGCTCCAGCGCCGGCTGAACTGAGCTTACTGTAGAAAGCCATGCGCAGGTGGAAGTCTGGACAGGGGAGACACACTTCATTGAGTTTGACAATGTCGTCATTACAGTCTGTGTGGGATGACCTGCTGGTGCTCAGCGACTCCTGAATACAGAAACGATGCTGCTTTCATATCCACTTATGTAATGATTTTGTAATCCCTTTCAGTTTGGAGAGTAACAGCTGCTCAGTTTTGTTTGGAACAGGAGCTGATGCTTCTGATCATGGCAACAAATCTCAAGGACAAACCATCCTAATTACCCCAGTTGTTATATTAAATGATAACAAGAACCTTTAAAGCTGTTCAGCATCATTATGAAATTAAAGATCTGTAGATGTCTGCTGCACTTCTATTAATTCCTTCTCCTGCTCATTTTCAACAACAAAATGCCTCCTAAATATAGGGATTAGTGCTCAGGCAGACTAACTTATATTTTCTCTTTCCTGTTACACAACTGAAACACTAAACAGCACACACTTACGCTATATCACATTTGTCAAAAAAAAAAAAAAAAGAAATCTCTCCCCTGCTGTCACATGAAAAAAACAAATGTTTTGCTATAATTTTTTTTGGATGATAAAATCTTTCTGAAATGTATCAATTGAACAGAATCGCCAAGTTGAAAACAAGTGTCCTTGATTCTGGTGAAGATGACACTGTAGAGATACACAGGAGATACATGACATACATTGGCAATATTGATTCAGTTCTGTGAGTTATGACAGAATTTTTCCATTCCCATGACCCTGAGGATGGAAAAACACACATGTTGTTGGTATATGTTTCACTACACACACACACACACACACACACACACACACACACACACACACAGGATATGACCAGATGGGAGCAGTGATACTTTCCGGATCACGGCCTCCTCTCCCATCCAGCTGCAGCGTCAATGAAAAACATCTGTACAGCTGCCAATTGTCAGTGCACCAAGCTCCAGCACAGAACAACATGACAACATGAAACTAATTATGTGTTATGTGTATGTATTGTATATATTTATGAAAGTATTTTATCATTGCTGAGTCGGTATACAAAAGAAAAAGGAGGTGTCGCATTCAGTCAGTACTGTTTAACCATACATTTCTCTTCTTAACTACAGGGAATGACAACACAATAAACCAAACTGCAGTAAACAGCAGTATTTTTAAGCTCACATCTGTCAACTGTAAGTTTACTCACTGTTTATTGAAAGTATAACCCTGATGACGTCACAGTGATGTCATCAGGGTTATCTCAGTTTCGGCTTCAGTTTCATAATGAAAAGTCTGCGTTACAAGCTGGTGGTGTGGAGTTTGAAAGATGTAGGTGTTTATTAGGCAGGGAATGGAAGACGGAAGATGCTAGCAAGCTGCATTATGGGAAGTGTAGGATCCAGGGTTTGGGGAGCTTATCTGTCACTTATATGGCCTTGCTGTGTGGTTCTTTATTCAGTTTGGATTTAAGTTGCAGTTCATATACATAATAACTCTTAATATAAACCTTAAATTTAATAATTCAGTAAGTGTACACATCCTTATCTTAACAATGAAAAGCACCATTAGCAACAGCAAAGATGAGTAATATAGACTCTGGACAGTAAAATCACTCCAAGGTTAATGTGTGATGTTAAAAGCAGGTGCGATCCTCAAACATTATGAGTCGTGAAATGGGTTCAACGTGAATTGATTTGGCTTTTCAAGCCTCAGTCAGTTCATTGAGGCCCAGTGGTCACTGACTGAGACCATTCTCAATATCCTAAGGCTCATCAAAGTTTCTATTATTTTACAGCATCAATAACACCAGCAACCACTTTTTACAGCAACTGAGTCATCCATGTCTTGCCTGGAATCAGGGCTGTAATAATATAAAACACGTGTGTGTGTGTGTGTGTGTGTGTGTGTGTGTGTTATTATGGCTATAATGGTGGATTTCTTCTTCTTCTTTTGGTTTATTGTCTCACCTGCACACTATGAATTTGACTGCTGTTACACTCATCAGTAATGTTGAGCGGCGTGATTTCCTCTCTGGTTATTCCACAATAAATCACCACTGTGACTCCTTGTGGTGAGACATGGCAGTACAGCAGAGACAGTGCATGATTGCTGCACCATATTGTATGTTTCTGTGGGAGCCCATAAAGATCAGGTTGAATTAATTAAGGTATGTCATATTGTTTATTTTGTCCTCAACTATGACAATTAATCATTCACCTAGCAGAAAATGTCAGCCTTCTGCTGAATTGCACAAGGGAATAATCTAGAATTACAAAAATGCAGGACAATGTTGTTTCCTGGTTGATTTAATTTGTACTTGACTGATCCCTCAGGGGAAACATCCTCATCTAAGTCAAGAGGATGTCAGAGCAGTGTTTTGGTCTATTTTCGCACTCAATCAAAAGTACACGTCACTCCCTGCATCAGATAAATTAGAGTGACCACAGGGGGCACCACTTAATCTGTAAGACGATCACAGGGTCATGGTAAGGTCGGAATTAAACACACACACTACTAGTGCCAAAAGACACTGAGGTAAATAGTGTTATGTCAGGAGTGTGTGTCTTGATAAGAGAGGAGAGACTCTCATTGTTTTTTCCTTTCCACCTCTATTTCTCTTCTCTACATTATATGTGGAACAACTGTGGATAAAATGTTTCCATCTCATTCCTGTTTTTCCCTCCGTATCACTCTTTCCATTCCTGCTTCCTGTCTTTGTGACCTAGTCTTTAATTACACACACCCACGGACTGACGTCACCAATTAGAAGGCTAGACAGCGGCAGCAGGCATTGTGGGTAATCCTGATGGCCACCCATGTCTCATTCAGACAGCCCAGAGGCCTGGCCCAGCAGGACGTCCATAAAACCTCCTTAGCTCTGCATCACACTCTGTTGCTCCTGACGAACGGACACCATAAGAGGATCGGTCCATTCATCCCAGTCAAAACACACAATGGAACGAATGCACATCAACAGAAAGAAAGTCACAAAACCATTCACATAATAACAACACATCCATACATGTAATGAGCAAATAATGTTAGAAAAAGTGCATCACTCAATGCCACAAGTCTGAACCTCACAGTGGTGCAGATGGGTCACCAAAGTCATTAGGATTCATTGTCTGGGAACCATGATCTGCACAAAACGTTGTGCCAATTCATTGTAAAGAAACTGGAATACTTCACAGAATAAGTATATTTCCTAAGTCAGGAGATCATCAAAATCATAAGAATTCATCTTCAGCTTATTTTTGTTGTTGTTTGATGTTAAAGTGTTAAGAACATTAATATGGTTGCTAAAGTTAAAGTCTATGACTATATACTAGAGTCTCTACCTGACTTAAAGTTTTCATTAACATTCTTAGCATGATTTCAGTTCATTGAGATAGAGAACACTCTGGGAAGTTTGGTCGTTAATCTGGTCAATGAACTCATCAGTTTTTTAACAGGATGTAAGCCACTGGGAGAATGTGATATGTAAAGCTGAGTATCGTTCACATATTCATGACCAAGAACTGAATCCTGTGGAACCCCATATGAAGTCATAAATTGTTTAGACCTGAACTCTCCACCAAAAACAAAAAAAGTTCCTGGTCCGTAACTTTGATTTGTTAATTTTTAACCTGATAGAAAACATTCTTTTCTAAGGATCTTAGAGTTAAAGAAACTTCATTTCATATGAATAGGCTGTGCAGCCTCCCTTTGAGGTCTGATTGGAAAGTGGGTCTTTTTGGTTTAGGGCAATGTAAACAGCACTGACGCTGAGAGAGCTTCAGCTGTCTCCTTTGTACAGTATCAGTAGATCTGTGGAGGGAGAGAGAGATAAACTGGGGAGAGAAGAAAGGAGAGAGATGAAATGACAGCAACTTTGTTGTATTATTCATTATTACTTAGCTAAAGCAACAAGGAGCCAGAGCAGTCAACAAAAGAGACAGTGAGAAGAACAAAGGCAGATTTTATCAGAGTAAAGTGCTTTTAGAGAGCGAGCTGATGAATTGGTGAGAGTCAAGACATTTTTTTTCATATATGCGTGCATGTTTTTGTGTTTGAATTGAATTGTAATTTGGGTGCGGCTTCAAAGCAGCATTGGTAAAGACCCAACCAGTGTTTTTAGTCCCTCAGACAGCTGATGAAAAGACCTACCTACACAGACACACACGCAGCTAAGCCTATTACAATGACGCAGAGTCCTGCAAGAGCACACAACCACATCCAAAAAGTAGAACACAGCTGCAGCTCTGAGCTCAGACTGATGCAACCTTCACTGACCTCTTACATGTGGACAAGTGCCCATGCAGTTTGTTAAATTTGAGTCTTTAAACCAAATAGCCAGTCTCACATGATTTGAATAAGCACTATGTGGAATATGAATAATTTAGAAACATGGCATGGAGCGACTCAGTGCTGCAGACAGACCTGATAACAGTTGCAGAGAAAGTGAAGAGGAGAACAAGGTTTGTCTTCTTTATTGATCTGCTCCCACTGAGGTGTCATTTCAGATGTAGAGTTATGGGACAAACACAACTGTTTGTCTGGACTTTCGTCTGCCATCCATCTACAGCTGCAGAGCTTGTGCTTGTAATACAAACATGAATCTGTCCGAGCGGCTGTCATGTAATATATCTTCCCAAAGGTGCACCCACACAGCTCAAGCATTAAGATTCGTCTCTTGTTTGTGTCTCTTAATCCCCTCCTTAAGGTCAAAATTTCAGTCTGATCATGACTCAGAGATTCTTCCTCTATATATACTGCTTCATTCTTCTAGCAAGTGATTTCCTTTAGCAGCGGAAATGAGATATGATAAACAGCACCCTCCATCCAGAAAGCAATAATATGGATATGAGAGAGATGATGAAGAAAGACAAAGAAGCAGTGGTGAAGTACATTTTCCTCTGCAAGCTGATTTTCACCTGAAAATGATCACAGTTTGCATAGATATTATGAAATATGATCTTCAGCTGACCATGTTTTTTTTATCATGAACCTTTTAGTTCATAATAATGTGTCAAAGCAAATGAATTTAGCGTGTTACATGAAAATGAAAGAGTTTTCAAAGACAACTAATAAAACAAAAATATCAACTATAGGTCAAATAAAATTAGTTAACAGTCATAAAACATGCAGTTAAGTCTTTTTGACCTTCTTATGTGCACAGCAGTTTTCTTGGGGGTGGATCTTCAACTTGTGCTTTTCTACAAAACCAGCACTGACTTATTGAGACAACTAAGTATTTGGTTGTATCGGTGTTTCAGCAGTAGTGTCATCGCTCCCAGTTATCACAGCAAATTTATTATGCTTAAATTTATCTTTGATGAGTCAGTACCACCAGTATGAGCACTATCACTCTCAACATTATTTCTATAGAAAACAATAACAAAAAAGTTCAGACATCATGTGTGATGTAATATTAGCTATTGTATTTATATCAATTTATAATAATAAAAAAAAGGGCTGAGGCTGAATTTTTCTGATTTTATTAAAAAAAAATGATTATTTATAATTACCTGGCTTCTTTTAATAATAAGTTGAATATATATTTATTTTTCAAAGGAAGTAGGCATGTTGTGAAATCTACATAACTACAAGGAGTTTCACCACAGGATTCCAAACAGCTACATCCTGTACATTATACATACAGTCAATATATATATATATATAAAAGGAAGAATTTGTGATCACTGTATGCAGTTTGCCTTTGAACGGCTGCAGAACAGACATATGTAAATACATGGGGCACAGTTGGAATATGGTTCATGCACAGCACGATGTCATGGTTGGGATGAAAATGGTGCTGCATTTTTAATATAGACTGAACCATAATGCATTCAATTTTAATTTGTTATTACAGCATATGTTGAGTTTTTACATTTCTTATGCAAAAGTTGCAACAAAACTCATTATTATCAGTAGCCACAGAAAGTTATGCTGCCATTTTGGCGTGTGTCCCTGTTGTCAGCATTATGCCATTTGCTTGCCATGTTTATGACATTAAAGTAAGATTATTAGACTGTAAGTTTTTATTCCATTTTAGATTTACATTATGCGCAGATATAATATATGAGTTTCTACAAGTCCTGGTTCTGCAGTGAAGCAAACGTAGAGCACTCTGGGTATTTTGGAGGAGCCTGACGTGCTTCAACAGAAAGATGACTCAATAAGGTTGAGTACAACAGGGTTAAAAGATAGCAGGATAGATGATGGACTGTAGGTAACTTTGGTGGGATTAGGTAGTGCTGATAGTTTTGTCCATGTATAGTCTTTATTCAGGAGTTTAGACTCTGCTTGGTGCTAACCTTGGTCCTGAAATACAAGTCAGGTCAGACTGAGTGACTTCTGTTCCTTCTATTATTGAGTCCTATCTGGACAGTTTGCACTGCAGACAGGGGACTTTGTTCATTCTGGCAGCCTCCCGCAGGTGTTGTTGACGTATTCTGGCACCCAGCTAAGTCTGAGGATTTGACGTGTGCAAACAAGGCTGAGTAGATAAAGAAGCATGTTTGGAAAAAGGTAAGCAGGTGTTCTGAGCTGCAATAAGAGGGACATAGTCCATCCTGAGGGACAGGTAGACAAGACTGACATTTAAATTCATCAGCACTTCCAGGAGTTAAAGGAGCTGTCTGTCCGAGTGGGAGATATGGAGCCCATTGCTCAGACAGTGGAGGCAGCGGATGCTCACATACACAGGCAAGGGTGGAGGTATGTGCCAAAGCGGGGAGCCTCGTCGCAGTTTGTGGGGAGCACCATCATGATTTTGTCCACTTATGCTGTTGCTACGTTAACCATGAACATTGGGAAAAACATCCAGGAGCGAAGATTAAGACCAAATGGCAGCTAGCAACAATGACTGGACTCAAACTCTTCTCTGTACCAATGGTACAAATGACAGAAAGAGATGATATGAACTGCCTCCATTCAAATCTGTCACTTCAACTTTATGCTGCAAGGATGTGGAAACAAACCAACTAATGTCAGTCAAGACTTGCATAGAGACTCATTTCTAATCTGGTTTCAAAGTAAGTGTTCTACATTAAATGGGGGTTCTGGCCATGAATGAACAATGATGAATGGCCATAAATACCCTGCATGCAGTGCTACCATGTGACCACATGGTGGAGAACTGGGACTACTTGTCTACTTTCATGATTTCCGACAATAAATCACAATCTCACTGAAGAGTGGACGTGTCTGCCAGCTCAACAGCTAACTAATGAACCAGGACAGTGACGTTATTAAAGACAACCTTTAAATGCATTAGACAGAGTGGAAACTAATGATATTCAGGTGCTCTGTGACTAACAACCAGAACTTTGGATATTTATCTGTGTACTTGAATGTTGTTGTACTTGTACTTGTACTTGTGGCAGTAGATTGGATATGTGTATTGAATATGTATGTAAATATAATTGCTTGAGTGTGTGTGTGAGCTGATTGTACAGAAAATGACTTTTAGAAAAAAAGATCATGTTGACTCAAAAAACTATCTTGAATAAATGATGAAATATATTTTAGTGCGCAGATTTCTCTTCTGAATTTGTATTTATTTGTCATCTAACCTCTGTGTTGACAACATTTAGACAAAAGGGTCCAGAAGGAGAGTGGTAGTCAAGTCCAGGTAGACATTCTAGACATGTACATAGCTAACTTTGGCTGTAGCTGGTGTAATGGCATAAATCTGAGTCATTTTGTTCCCATTTATCCAACTGCAAACCTGAAACTCATGGTGACATTTGAAACATTTCTTCCTAGCAAAAACCCTTAATTAGCAACACCAACAATTTGGTATTTGACCAGTGACATTTCTGTCAACTGAAAGGTCACTGGATTCGACCTTTCTTTGAGAGTCTCCTCTACTCTCACAGGAGTGGTCCCTTTTACTATTAAATGTTACAAAGCAATGTAAACTGCAGCTAACTGAGATCAAATGCCGGATCATTTTCTAAACAACAAGACAGTGTTTAATGAGCTTAGGGGTGGTTTCTACATTTCCACGCTTAGGATAATCTCAGATATCCTCTGCATTGGATTTCCTTAAGATGAAGAAACAAGCAGATCCTGAAGTTTCATGTTCAACATGCAGAACAGTGGTTCACAACCTTTTTGTCTGATGAACCCTGACAGCACTATCAGAGCTTAAGTACGATCAACACCACCAGCCTTCCTGATATGTTTTTATTAGTGGATTATAAACTGGATGTCATTTAACACCATTAATTATATGAGAGTGGAAAGTTATACTTAGTTTATACTTTAGTTTCAATATTTTAGTTAATTTGGTCAAGTTTAACGACAGCTAACATTTCAACTGTTCATATCTTTATTTATATATCTTAACAACATCCATTGCTTTTGGCTAACTACTTAAGGTTTTCTTTTAGCTAAAAGCTTTTTAGTCAACTGCTTATCAGTTAACTTAATATGCCAACCATTTATCTATTACTATTAGTTGATTATTTCCACTTGTTTACTTGCTAACTTTGTGTACCCAGGTTGATGAGCAGTTTCCTGGTTATTGTAAATTTAGATGTTGATCAGATCAGCATCACAACAACTTGTAATCCTATTTGGCTTCCTGTTTTCCTCCCAACAACCTGGCAACTGCTAGAGTAGCCCCTGACGGATAAGTACTCTTGGTTGGAATCACTGCAGTACATGACGCACTGTATTCCTGCTGTCATGAAGAGTTTTCAGACAGGTTCCCCACTTCCAAACTTCTATTTCCAAACTTCATGTGGATGGTTAAAGTTCTCTTCTATCCTGTAGAAATAGGTCAGTGGCACAAATCAAAGACACTCTAAATGGCGGAAATGAATGTCTGTCAGTTAGTGAGTCAACAAGGATGGGTGATACTGGTTGCCAGCTGAGGGCCAGCCTAAGGCTCAAATGCAGGCAGTGACCCAACCCTGTTAAATGAGAACGACAACAAGGGTACACAGAGAGCAGTGATGGCCTGCTTTGTCCTCCCTCTCTCTGTTCCCTGAATAGCACTTGCACAAAGGATATCGTTATTCCTCCTCTAATTACCAGATGGAGAGCTGTTTGTCTGCTTCTCGCTCCTCTGCTCTCACCCCCAGAAATAAAGTGCTCTGTGGTGACGACCCTCAGCAGTTATGAAACAGTCTGCTGGACAACGGGGCTCAGGCGAGCCCTCATTTCCTCCTTCGGCTCGTACAGCGCGAATCTGAGCTGAGTCTCCACCGAGACCATTTCATCTGCACTCAATCTGCGTGCTTATTTGATGGCCAATCTGTCCGCTCCCTTCCTGTCCCTGCACGGTTTTGTTGCCAAAACCAATCATGTCAAAGGCATGTCACCAATTTCACAGTCTTGGTTTTAGGCGGACGTATCTAGGCCACAAGACACTCTCCATCTGCTCTTCTGTGGCCAAAAGCCTTGGGAGGGCACTTGGGGGGAGTGAGAGAGAGAGAGGGAGAGAGAGAGAGAGAAATACACCCAGCCAGGGATTAGGTTGGCACACCAGGTCCAAGGGGAGGTGAGATTAAAAGCCAGGAGCAATAATACACACATGGTGGAAAAACACACTGGCCTGCCACACTCGTTTGTCCATATAACCCCATTCAGACCATGTACTTCACATCTGTCATCAAACATCTGAGAATATCAGAATATTCGCCACAAAATAGAAAGAGTTCATAACACGCTTTTAGGGATTACACCTTTCTGTAGCATTACTGGGAAGATTATAGCTCCTATAGTTTGCACACAGATGATGATTTTTGCAAGGCTCAGCAGCTTGCCGGTGAGTTCGGGGTGTTTTGTTCCACAGAGATGTGTGTTCCCTGTTCTCAGCATATCACACAGTATTAAATCTCAGCTATACCCTCCTCTAACCCTGTCATCTGGAAAAAGCCCTGACCTCAGTGTGTGGACAAAGAGTACTGGGGGGAGGACAGGTGTGACTCAGCACCACCTGTGAATGATCCTCTCAAAATCAAGGGCAACACATCCCTTATGAGATCTGATTCTGCCTTTAAATCAGTTTGAGAGATGTTTTTTTTTCTTCTTCTTCAATGTTTCCATCTACAACATTACTTGGACGGGTGGAAGGAAAAGCTGTCAACAACGAGGATTTGGTAAACATCTCATTGGGAGATTAACAAGGAGGGAGCCCGGTCTCTTCTGTGTGCGTATGTGTGTGTGTGCGCAAGAGAGAGAGAGGAGGAGAGAGAGAGAGAGAGAGAGAGAGAGAGAGAGAGAGAGAGAGAGAGAGAGGACTTCCCAGCATGGGGCAGAGGGAGGGGTGAGCTGCCTGGTGGAAAGGACTGAAATGTCCTTCATATAAACCGGTGACAAAGTGGCGAGCAGCGGCCCCCGGGCAGCAGAGATCACAGCCAGCACAGAGAGAGGCAGAGACAAGAGAGAGAGAAAAACAGAGAGAGAGGAAGAGAGGGAGAGAGAGAGAGAGAGAGAGAGAGAGAGAGAGAGGAGGAGGAGGAGACCGGAGCTCCGAGCACCGCGCACAGCCGCTGGATCCACAGCAACACACCGGGGAGACGCAGAGAAAACACTCACCAACAGAAAAACTATTCGGAGCATCTTTTTCCCCGCCGACAGGTAAAAACACAGACGACGATCTGAACTGTTTCACCAGACAGACTGAGCAACACCTGAATCGACAGGTCGTCGTGAGTACATTTTACAAGGATGATCCATCATTATCACAACCACATTACAGGTCAATGTGAGGATATTACATGAACAACACCAGAAAAATGACCAGAAAGTGCCTTAAGGTCACTGTAAACTCTAGGGCGCAGCGACGGACTCCAGAGGAAAAACTGGCAATTTTGGGATCATTCTTATTCAGACAAACTGTGTGATTTTTACCTGTTGAAGTTGCATTTTATGTTAAGTTATGTTATAGATTTTATAGGTTACTGCCTGAACCTCACTTTAATTATGTTTTCACAGCCTAGAGCTGGCGTCGACTGATACATTTGGATGATACGGATTAAGTTGCAATAAGTTTTTTTCTTCTCCAACTCTGACCACTTAACACATAATTTAAGTGGCAGAACAATATGGAAAAATAACTGAATTTGTACAGCCTACGCTCATATCTATGTTTTTGTTGTTTATAAATTAGTAGCCTATCAGATACACGTAAAACAGGCAACGAGAGTAAACTAATGCGCTGAAGTTGAACCTGTTTTCAGTCTTTTCACTGTCAGGCCACACTGGACCTGCCCGAGGCCCATGCGGTCGTGTCTAACAGATTTGTTTAATTCGTGTTATGTAGGCTACACATCGACCAGCCGCTTGTCAGATTAAACAACTACGCATGTCATCCATCTCAGCATGGTGCCTCAGTCCCACCTAATTAGGCTCACCCTGTCTACTAGGTCACCACATGCAGAGCACACACTGAGCTAAACAGTCTGCGCTGGATGTCTCACTCAGTCACTCACTGCGCGGCATGATGCTTAAAACTAGGAGGAGTTAAAGCAACTTTGATCGTGGCTTTTACATCCAAGGTGTTTGATTTTGTGTGCACAAGCTGCTGAGTTCTTTCTCTTGTGGACGTAATTTATACTGATTTATTTGTATTATTGTTGCATTAGACTGTTTGTGAACTATCTTGCTCAGTGTCTTTGATTTTTCTTGGTAATTCAGTTAAAGCACGTGTTAAATCTCTGCCGCTGTCCAATGTGCTGAACTCTTTTCCAGACCTGTTCGTGGCTGTAGAGATGGGTGTCACCTTTCGCCCTCTGCTATTGGTTTGCGCATATTTGGCGGCTGCGCTGATTGGTGGAGCCCGCTCGGAGGGGATGTGTCTTCAGGATGGCAAGCACAAAGCCACGCCCAGCCCGGAGCCACACCTGAAGGACTGCGCGCTTTATGCGGACAGTGAGTGACTGTGTGTTTACTCTGAAGCACTGTACGTTCAATGGTGTCATGACAACTCGTGATAGAAATATCAAACTGAATTTCCTGGTTCAAAGGTTTTCCTGTCTCTGCTGCTGACAGATAGCTGCTGCACAGAGGATGACATCCAGGACATCTCCCATGTTCCCGCTGCCAACAATAAGAATGAACCCTGGGACAAATGTGGGCCTCTGAGCTCTGAGTAAGTCTCAACCTGTAGATCTACATTAATAAATAGTTTTGTTTTGTTTTTTTTTCATTAGAAAAGGGCCACATTTTTCCAATGCTACTTTCAGTGAAAGAGGTCACTCAATGACAAACCCATTTGCCACCTGACTCTACAGTCCCACACAGGTATACAGAGCTCTTTTAGCACATTGTTTTGGTTTCATGTCCAGAGCTTTACTGACTCATCACTCTGGTAGAGTTTTTGGCTGCAGCAATTTTCAGCAAAAAAGCTCTAAGAATCCACTCCCCTATCTGTCTAACACCAAACTCCAGAGAAACAAAGTTAACAATGAAAATACTGGAGCATTTAGCTGCTCCCCAAGTCGGTGGTGACCAAAACCAGAGCTAAAACCAGAGTGAATATCGGCCAGAAAAGCTGCTAACGATGGTAAGGTTGTTCTGTATATGCTAGATGCGTAAATAGGCAGCTGTTTGCTGAAAGAAAAAAAACATATCAACTTAAAAGGTGAAAATGCAATATGTTACTGTTGTGTTTACAGCTTAAGTCCCTTGCTCCCAAGTGGAGACAAGGCAAGTCTGACTGTACTTGTTCCAAGGCTTTAATGAAGTTGTAATAGAAAATTACCTTGAGATCATGTAGGTTTGTGATATGTGGAACAATGCAATATGCCAGTGGGTCAGTGGGTCTGATGAAGACAGTTAATCATTCAACCAGGACAGTCTTAATTAAATAACCCAGTGCAGTGGCAAGAGGTGCCTTGGTAGTGGATTAGGGGAAAGCTGTAAGAAAAACAGAGATAAGACAAAAAGACAATCTACAGAGAACAAATACGACACAGGAAGTCAGACTGAAAGTGATACTACAAGCTGGACACTCACACTAAACTATTAGATTTATTAAACAGCATGAGAATACTAACATCAACTTCTAGGTCACTTCATTGTTACTTTTATGACTGGCCTTGTTGACTGTTGTTGCCTTCCCAGGGTCAATAAAGATTTAAATGCAAACATCACTAACTGCTGCCCTCTCTCCCCTCAGGTGCGAAGGTTTCCTGAAGCGTGTGTCATGTTTTTACCGCTGCTCCCCCGATGCTGCGCGCTGGCCTCACCCCCATCGCCGCTCGTACATCCAGGCTGTGCCGCTCTGCCATAGCTTCTGTCGTGATTGGTGAGGCTGCCAAACACATTACCAAGCAAACCTAAATCAAAATCAGTATCTGTCCCTCTTCGCCTATAAGGCTGTCAAGAGAGAGATTACCAGCCTTTCTAACAACAGCATACAGTGTTATTCATGCTGAGACAGAGTGTCCAATAAACAGCATAAAAGTGTATGACACAGATAAGACCAAGGTTGCATATGTCAGAGTCTTTTCTTATGAAGAGGGCTACAAATATGTGTAACAGTGGCTCCCCCAAGCTGGGATTCATAGACAGTCAGGGGATGTCCAGCAGAGTGAGAAACTGCTCATTTCATCTTCGCATTTTTAAAAAAATGTGACATAAAAATGTAATGGAAGGACTGATTGAAATGGCTGTTGTCACAACTGTTGTCAACAGCACATGTACATAGTGATCTTCACATTGCTGAGACAATGTGTTTACTGATGGTGGGGGATATAAAGATCATGTATTTATGCTTACAATATGGTGTGTATATATCAGGGACCAGTTCAACATTTTGGCAAATATGCTTATTAGCTTTCCTGCTGGAGTTAGATGATAAGTTCAATGCCCCTCTCATGTCTGTATGGGAAATATGAAGCTACTTAGCATACAGACTGGAAACAGGGGGAAACAGCTAATCTGGCTTTGTCCCAAACTAGCCAAATCAGCCCACCAGAACCTCTAAAGCTCACTAATTAACATGTTATATCACATCTGTTTAAAGCCTACAAAAATCAAAGTGTAAAAATGATACGTTGTGGTTTTACAACATTGACAAGACTAATTGACTGATATTGACCTTACTGTTCCCAGCCAAGACACAATGACACAAACTCCACATAAAACCACAAAATGATGTTTTCACACTTCTGTTTTTGTACGGACTGAATAAACAAGCTGGAAAATGATGAGTAGCCAGACTAGCTGTTTGCCCATGTCATTATGCTAAGCTAAGCTAACCAGCTGCTGGCTGTAGCTCTATATCTAGCGCACAGATATGAGAGTGGAACGAATCTAACTCTAGGTTTTAAAAAAAAATCTAATATGCATATGGCTTACGAAAGACACAGTGTACCTAAAATGAAAATTTGCAATAATTCCTACCAGTGAATCTCAGGAGAAAGTATTCAGATGAGAGAATTGTATTTATTTTTTTTATTATTTTTTTATTTTTTGAGAATTTACATTACCTTACTTTTCTTCAGGTTTGATGCCTGCAGGATGGATTTGACATGTGCTCGTAACTGGGCCAGAGACCCCAGGGGACAGAACTGCACTGGAACCTGTGTTCAGTACCAGCAGGTAGGCTGTGATATGGCTCATCTGTGATTGAATGTTTATATAACCTGGGATATTGTGGAGTTTTTTGTTAGTTTGCTTGTTCCTGATTTCTCCTCTAGAGCCAGTGAAATGTGAGCTTCCAATATGCTGCAGTACTAAATTAACCAGCTGTCTTAGTATTAGCATTAAGGTAACAAAGTGGTGCGCTATGTCAACGGAATTCAGTCACACTTTAGCAGACAAGGTGTTAGAGGTTAGAATCCCACTGATCGACCTCTAAGCTTGTGATTTCAGCCGCATGTTGCAGGTAGACAGGTCAGATAGTGTGTCACAGCAGAGTCTGTGTGTTGGCGGTCGCGAAAGTGTGTGGTAAGTGAAGGGTTAACAGTGCAGGGGCTGAAGCATGAAAAGGTTCGGTCCTGCTTCAGTGGGCAGGGGCCAGCTGGGTGATTTAAAAAGAGGCAGAGTGACCGAGGGGCTGGTGTGCAGCTGAGGCCAACAGCACACTAACTGTCAAACGACACAACACATCTATCTATCTATCTATCTATCTATCTATCTATCTATCTATCTATCTAATCTGTGTCTTTCTGCTCTCTCTTTCTCCCTTTCTTTCACAATGTTTTCCCTCTTTCTCTCCCCTTTTATCTCTCTCTCTCTTTATCTGTTGTGACTCACACACACACTCCTAAGGACAGACACACACACACACACACACACACATCAACAAATGAACACGCAACCCCAGACACCTATTAAATCTGAGGAGGATATTAGGTGATTACTAAAATGACAGATTTGTAGTGAGAGAGAAAATGAAAAAAGAGAATATCTGAGTGTTTGAGTGTGTGTGCTTGTGTGTTGTGTGTACTGTATATGTGTGTGTGTGCCTCTGTGCCTGTGTGTTTTTGTGCTTTGTGTGTGCTTATATTGGCCCATTTTCATGTAGGACGCCACTAATGACACAAAATAGGCCCCAATAACTTGAAGCAGCTCTTGAACAGAGCGTTTTCAACAGACAGGATTTGTAAATGCTGACTGCAGTACATATCAATTTGCATAGAAACAAGCTAATACATTTAAAGGCACACATAAACTGACGCATAGACACACATCCACTGCATGCAAAAATCCCTCTGGCACACTGTGTCTCACTCTCTCTTTATACTCATTGGCAACATTATTTGCCAGCCAAGGTCTGATTTATCTCAGCATTAGACACTCTTTCTGCTCCTGGTTTTTTGTGGGAATGAGGCTACATCTGCAAAGAGAGGCCATGTCTGTGCTGGATGCTGGCACTGAACACAGATAAAGCGGCATCTGTGGATCAGATATAGTGAATTAATGGTTTGAGGAAGGAGAAAATAGTCATACAAGGTTACTGAACCGTGTGGTTTTTCAGAGAACACTTTATTTTACAGCTTGCGTGTCCCCTGGACTCACATTATAAAAACATCACTTCCCTGTACATTTTCAATGCTTTGACTCGACCATACCGAAAGAAAAAGAAAAGGTCATTACTTCAGGTGAAATTCCTCATGCAAGGTCTGACATCAGTTTTCATTGTAACGTGATGTGACATTTGATCTTAAAGGTACATTACTGTTCCCTAGTATTTAACATCATTTTTTAAACATACATGGACCTTTTCTATAGGTACAGTGAGGGGGTACATCCTATATTTCCATGCTTAGCCTTATGTTTTGTTCCCCAGCAACAATTATGTACATTGTGTTAATTATAACAATTTATTATTTAAGTACCTTTGTTCCCCAGTCTCTTGTCTTCCATCCTATTACTTACATATTTGTCCTTCTACAGGTGTAGTATTCCTGCACTGTATTTTATTATGTCTGTTTATACAAAATAATATCACTGTAATTTTGGGTCTGTAACCTAAAGCATTATTCTAGCATTATACTCAGCTCTACTAATTGCATCTTGTTGAGGATGATCATAAATCTGTTAAATGTTGTCGTGACTTCAATAGATCCAGACATCTCAAAGAAGATTTAGAGTTTTCTGATGGTTGTGGTGGTTCAGTAGATTATTGCTGTAGCCAGACACAAAGTGGGCTACATATTCTCAAATCAGGATCATTTTTATTCTGTTACATAAAAAATAAAATTGACCCGTTTCCTAATCCTTATCTTGACCCCCAGGCCAAGAGAATCATTGCAATAGATGACTGCTATAAGAAAGAGTTTATCCTTCCATTCCCTGTCCTGCTTCCCTTTTCACACCAGGTGTAATGTCATATTACTGGGACAGAGAAGGGCAGAATTGAATAAGATGAGGATGTGAAGGACAGGCTGTTGCCCCGGGAAATTTCTGTATCTCACTTATTCGATCACACCATGTCGTCTAAAGCCACTTGTGCTTGTACTGAATTAGCTTTGGCAGCAAACCATGTCTGCCTGGGGAAGGACAGAAATGTTTGCGTGAGTGTGTCTGTGTGTGTGCGTGCGTGTGCGCGTGCGCACCCCCGTGTGTATTACGGGGTCGTTGCGATAAGACCTAAGCGTCAGACAGACAGTATATGTAGTGGAGAGAAATTGCAGTCATCCTCTTTGTCCTTCGAATGCGGTAAATATATTACAGCTTTTTCTTCTCTGAGCACCCTGTGTGACTCAGTCTTAATCCCCCAACAGACAGGAGGATGAAAGGAAGCAGACGTTTGGGTGGGGGTGTGCTACGGAGAAACAGAGAGTAAGAGAGATATACAAACAGCAAGTGCGACAATAAGCAGGAGAGGGGGAAAGAAAAATGTGGTGTGGAGATATAGTGGAAGTTAAGTAGGGGATGAAATGAGCTATAGTAGGAGACAGAGACAGTGACTTGGCAGCACATCTTAGTGGCTGGTTGTGAGGCAGTCACTGGAGAGAGAATGGGAGCTTAAACACAGAGAAGTACAGAGTGTGTGTCACTGAAACTTCACTAATTAGCATCCCCAACTATTTCTGAGTATGTAGGTCTACGCCATTTACAGTTAAAAAGCTTAAATGTTGAATTCTGATTTGTTTTTGCAGCGTAATGTAATATCCCTTCTAATCCGCATACGTGTCTTATTAGAGAGGAGTGTAATTTTTCATGCTCCAGAAACCATAAAGCTAATGTCAGCAGTAATTGGAGTTTTTCTTCAAAGTCTAACTTTATAAAGACTGAGCGCTGTAATGAATTTCACGTCAGATAGCAACACAAAAGGTGCTGGGAATGACCTTTTCGATTAGTTTAGATCTGTCTGTCTATCCCGTGAAGCTTGACAGAATCGTCATTCTACAGTAAAGACAGCGCCGAGATGAAATCTTTCAGATACCAGTGTGAGCTTTTCAGGGTCACATCTTATAATTTGCTCTCAAGGTTAGTGGAGATGAGGTGAGGCGAGCGAGAGAGGCAGACAAAAGCCGCCTGCGAGAGCAGCTGCCAGGTGCCTGCAGCCTCCTCTAACACCTGGCAGAGGGTGCTTGTTTTCAAGGCCGGCGCTGCCCTGGGAGGAACAAATCAATTATTTCAATGAATATTCAAAAGCAAAGGAAGACCACACTTTATGATTATTGACAATATTGTGAATTTATGCAATACAAGTGTAGACAATTGTACTCTTCAAATTTGATCAATCATTACCTGTTACTTAAGAACTCTTATAATTACCACTGATGTAAAGTAACTAAGTACAGGGTCAGGTGTATTTCCAATTTCTGCTACCTTATATTTCTACGGTATGAGGGAAATATTGTACATTTTCTTTTTTAGTTACTTTGATTATACACTTGATATGATGAACTAAAAAAACATGATGCATAACTACAGATTAAAGGCCCTTCATACTCTGTCAGGTGTTTTCAGGTTGGACATGAGATCACCATTTACTTGTCCTAATGACAAAGTTGCAACTTGATCCACTAGAAAACTAGGAGGGCCCTGATATCCTGATATTTTCTTTTTTAATCTTCATGATAATAATAATTATAATAATCAACTTGTATGCACAAATTATTATCTTGTGCAAATAAGATAAAAGGCTCTCACCTTTCATTGCCTTTGGGGTTCCATAAATGTACACACTGAAAGGGGACATCCTGTGCAATGAATACTCTTTAATACTTTTGATACTTTTTTGGGTACATTTTGCTGGTTATACTAATACACAAGTGGAATTTTGAAGTCAGGACTTTTACTAGTATTTTTAAACTGTGGTATTAATATTACAACTAACTTTCACCATCTTTTGGTTGTTTTGTGTTGTCAGACAGGGTGTTTTCAGACAGAGAATGTCTTTTCATCTACCTAAAAATATTTTGCGTGTGTGCGTCTCTGTGTGGTATATGTGCCTGTAGATGTACCAGCACGGCAGGGATCTCTGCGAGAGCCTGTGGGGCGACGCTTTCATGACAGTGGAGGATGAGCCAGAGGATGTGGGCGAGGCTGGAGAGATTGGAGTGGAGGGCGATGGCAGTCGCCCCTGGCTGCCTGACCCTCAGCCCGTCCGACAAGGACGTGATCGCAGCCCTCAGGGCCCAACAAGACGACCCGGAGGAGCTGGATACCACCAAGACGGGCCTACCTCAGTACCGGGCCCCGTGCCAGACCAAGCTGCCACTGCAGGCCAGGAGCGGCAGGAAGGGGAACTCCGTGCTGCGTAAACGCTCAGTCATGGTGGATGACGGGGAGGGGAGTGGCAGCGGCTTGTAGAGAGGAGTGATAGATGACAATAAATTTAGAATTAATTGTCTAGATCCTAACATACAAAATCTATCTCTTGAAATGGAGTTGTAACCTTGCTCCTCTAAGTAACCTTACCACACAAACCTAAGCTCTCATTATCATTATCATCACATTTCAGATATAATCTCTATGGTTTTAAATAGTACTATATCTGGCATAAGAGAGACTGACAAGCTTGTAACACTTACTGATCAATTATTTGATAGACCAACCTAAACAGCTGGGATTTAAAAAACAATTGAAGATGCCACAACTGAATGAATATTGTATTGAGTATTTAAAGGCGAAATTCTCAGTTCTGCAAGGGCTCTGACTTCAGTGATTAGACTGCCTTTCCCAATATGGTTGATAATATCACACAATGGTTGCACAAATGTTTTATTGCCAGCTAACAAGGATTTTTTCACCAGGTCTTTATCAAAGTCGGGTATCTTATTTGCTTTGTATGGCTCAGTAAAACACATCACTCTACATATGAGGTGTGTGAAGTCTTGAACATGAGAAATGTAAAGTGCTACAGATGAAGCGTCTCTGCATGAATCAAACATGTTGTCATTAACCAGAGGACTGTTGATGACAGTGCTGTAAACATAATGTACCTGCACCAGAACTTCACTACCCTGCTATTCTTTTCAATCATCTAGGTGACTTTAATCTGTGCATTAGTCAGTTGTTAAATGCAGATCTTACTGTTGTGATGCTGTACTGTGCAGTCTACATGTCATGAGGTATATGATAGTGGAGAGAGTCATGATAATAATGAATGTAACTTAGGCTTTCTAACAGAGACTGACCTGAAAGCATAGGATCTGGTATTGTAATGACAGTGGAGAGGTATGCTTACCTGAGGGAGGGTTTAATATTCAGAAACAAAATCTGCTCGCCAGAGTAAATCCGCAGAGGCAGTATTCTTACCAGATAGGTTTGTTCTGGTAGTTTGATCACGTATCATCAATGTACTGTGGATGTTTCTTTTATAATCATGTCATGTATTTCTAGCGTGAGGCACTGTTAGATGTAAATGTTTTGTAAAAAAAAAAAAATGGAGGAAACTGATTTGTCTGATTTATGGTAAGCTCGCTGAAAGTGGGTGTTTCTGTGCTTTTCTTTACATTCTCAATAAAGACAACATTTCTAAATGTCATCCTGAGCATGTCAGAGTTCTTTAGGCTGCACTTTGCAGTCAAGCCCGACTCTCAACTGAATGTTATTTAACACTATTAATTGCATAAAAGTGGATATTGTTCATAAAATGACATCTTCTTGTTGGTAAAGTTTTCATTCACACTGCTACCTAGAGCTAACTATTTCAACCATCTACCATGTAACAGTTTATCCATACTATTTTTTATCTATTTCAACTTTTTATTTTAGATAACTATTTAAAACATTCATTAACTATTTCAGATGTGTATCCATTACTTGGAGCTATTTAGACTGTTTAGCCATATATTACAATAATAATAATAATAATAATAATAATAATACACTGCAAATATTCAACTGTTTTACTAGAAAAGTTTGGAAATGTATAACTTTACACAGAGAAGGTTTCTGATTGTTGTTCTTTAAGATGGAAGATGAATTTAGCAAAACAGCAGGTTTGTTCAGAAATGCTACTGCACAATTCTTTCCTCGAATACTGAAACCCCTACTGAGCAGAGCTACGTAGAGTTTCTCTGCACCATGCGTCAAAAACCTCAAAGCTCTTGAAATAGACACAACATACTGCAGAAAGTTTCACTTCCTCCTGTGTTCTTTCTGCTGTTATGCACACCACTTAAGCTACATGGCTGAAATGTAACTCTCTTATGTGTTACGAATTGTATCTCCACATGCCCATTCTTCATGAACTAAGAAAAGCCTTGAAACATGAATATATTTTTGACATTCTCCTTGTCCAAAACTCATTAAATCAAACCTGGCAACCCTACACACCCCTCCAGGCCGAGCATTGCATGTTAGCGCGCTGAGAAACATTTAACCACAGTGCTGGTGTTTGAAAACATGGCCTCCACCTCTGGTTATAGGAGCAGGCAGTGTCTATGCAATGTCTTCTCACTGCTGTCAGCCCCTAATTTACTGATACATCATGACAAGTGTGTTTACCCTCCTGTTCAGACAGCTGTCACTCAGTCTCGCCCTCTCCTAACCATTGCTTTAAGGGAAGAATTCAAATGCTCTAATATTTAAATAGGTATCAGGACAATTTATTTTAACACTGTCAAAGTCTGCTTTTATTATACAGCCTTCATTCAAAATGAATGCCTCTTGGGCTTGTGAGGATTTAAGTCCTTCCAGTGATTTAGCTTTGCAGCAATTGAACTGACAGCAAGACTGATCATCATCTGAATCCAGCAAATAGACCTTCCCATTAAATCAGGACACATGAATAACATGTAAATTAACCGATGGTAAACAGATCACAATGTGGGATATCTCTCGTTAAAACAGCCTCATTAAATGACTAATACACAGACTTTACTCCTTAATCATCTTTGGAGTGGTGATTCTCAGTGAAACAGTGTGTGCCCTCTGCAGGTGAAAACGCAGTGAACACAAGCTGTGCGTCATGTTGATAATGCCACACACCACTTGACATTTTATTGTTAAATAAAAGGACAGACAATGAGGCACAGTGTGTGTGTGTGTGTGTGTGTGTGTGTGTGTGTGTGTGTGTGTGTGTGTGTGTGTGTGTGTGTGTGTGTGTGAGGCTGTTTGAATCCACTGCAGCTATTTCTGTAGTGAACTGGTGCTGCTTGATGATGTTAGCTAATAGGGTGTCCTTTGTGAAAGTCATCATCTCAGCAAATGACAGAGCTGGACAGAGGGGGTCAAAAATGAGTGTCATTACACACACACTTAAGCTCATGACTGTGAGTGTGCAAACACTTTGATGATAAGGCAAATTGTAACACAGATGAGACGAGGTTATCTTTTAAATTTGTTTCGGCATAGTTTTTAGAAGGCCAGTGCCTGAAACAAATTGTAACAAAGATGAGATATCTTTGTAATTTGTCTCAGCAAGGCCAAAATCTGACCTTCAAAGCCCAGCCTCAGTCTTTGTTTTTCTCCCTTTCACTCGCTCACTTATTCTCACACAAAGACACACACACACACACACACACAGTATATCTAAGTGGTGACTCTTTGTCGAGCTTCATTCACATCGTCTATCTGCAGATTACCCTCACATCAAAGAGGAAACAGTCTTCTGGACGGCCTAGGGGATAATACAGTCAATACAATATCATATACACAATACAATAGTACAGTATGGAAGATATAACACAGTCTTTAGGGACTGAATAAAAAATTTTGAAATGGGAAGGCAGGTTGGAACTCATGTTTGTTGATATGACAGGTTAAGGGTCATAGTGGCTGCAAAACTGAGCAGGCCTCTCTCTCAGGTGATGTTGGGCCAACAGTTAAATCTGAGCAAATACAATACAGATATTGCTAAGTATCTGCTCTTTGCTTGAGTGAGGACATGATTCAAGAAAAGTTTAAAGGTGCCCTAGTTTGGAGAGTGGTCAATTTTTCATATAAGTGCTAACCACAAGTAAGACTGGTGGAGTTAGATAAGTAGAGATGACTGCTGGACTACTGAGCAGGCCATGGTATTCAGCTAGAGAATGGCATCATCCACTGAGGAGCTGACTGATAAGTCTGAACATCAATTAAACATGAATGCTAAGAATGGCACAAACTCCTCGAACTTTCTTTTTGTCTTGTTTTCTTTTTAACAATTGATCTGCAAGGAATGGCTTAAAACATTTTATAAATCTGAGGGAAGAAAAGTCAGACTACTCTCTCTACTATTTGAATCAGCAAAAGTAAAAATAAATAAATGTATAACTATGCCGTTTTTGACCCCCTCTCACTGAACATTTTCATACAGTCCCTTACTGAAATGAATCTAGTCTGTATTGTAATCCTAGAGGCTGTGCAGACAGGCAGGTTTGCAGTTATAAATATAAATGATGAATGCACTCTCTCTGCTTTAACGATGACAATAGAGATGTGGTTAAATATATTATCCCACCTCTGCACAGTAAATCCAAACTTAAAATCTGCACGTCCACATTGTGTCTTGCTGAAGAGGAATGTGATGTTGAATATTCAAGCCAATGGAACAATATTTTGAACTTGAATCATTCCATATATAACTAAAATTATAATAACACTATCATGCACCTGCTGCAGATGAAGTTTTGATTGAGTTGTTCATTCAAACATCAGGTTACATCTGAAAAATACACAACAACTGTCCTGGAAGACCAGTGGTTTGACCTGCAATAGGAATAATGTAAAAGATTCATCAAACAATTCAGAAACTGTATGAATTCTGTGAGAGTTAAACATATATTACCACAGACACAATACATGTCATCAACCCCTCTGCTTGGAGAGTCCTCTTGTAATAACTAAGTGTCCAAATACTCCCTTTTCTAACTGTCAGATGTCCCCTAAGCCAAGACACCTTCCCCAATGTAACTGTACTCAACAAATGCCTGTAAGGTCAGTGTCTGTGTGTAGTAAGGCTGTGATTTGTAAATGTCCGTCTTGCTTGCCTCTGTTTTGGAATCATACACAACAACAGATTTGTATTTATCATTTATCCTCATTGTAAAAATGAATGTGGAAAAAACTTGATAAATTGTGATAAAGACATACACAGAAAAACATTTTGGTAGTTTGGTAATTCAGAGATTTATGTGAGGAATGATCGATTCATTTGGAGCGAAATAAAAAATAGATTTTGCTAACATCTATAAAACTGTGAATGGTATGAATGGAAAATCAACAGAAAACAAACGCTCTTAGACAGATATATGTACAGATGGGCAACAAATTAAAGGAAAAAACAACACAAAGTGTCTTAGTAAGGCGTTGGACCACCACATGCTGCCAGAACAGCTTCAGTGTGCCTTGACACTGGAAACTCTCTGGAAATCTACAAGAGGGCTGGAACAACATTCTTCCAAAAGATATTTCCTTTCACTGTCTAACACATCGGCCTAAAATCTTCCATAAGTGCTCAGCTGGGATAAGACCTGATGACTGCGAGGGACATAGCATATGATTTACACCATTTGTGGCTCATGGGTGGGGCCATAGTCATCCTGTTTCTCCACTCATTTTTCAGGTTTCAAGTAAGAAATAGAAATACAGAAACAGAAATAATACACACTTTTAAATTAGCAACAAATAAGAAAGTGATCATCATGATAGAAAAGACAGTCTTTGAAAGTAGAGCAGCTGTTGTTGGTGCTAAACCTCTCTTGTTAGCGGTTAATGATTTTAGCTGCTGTTTTAGTACAATTCCACTAGATGGCGATGTGTACCTATAAAAACTATACCGTTCATCTGCCTGGCATACAGTACACTGTATCTGTGACCTGGTTTCTGGGCCACTGCTCTGCTGTAGTGTTAATACACCAGCATACATTAGAGTGTAACCATATTTCAACAAATGCAGTTTAAACGCCAACACTGAGTTTCCTGTATAATCAGTCACAATGTACAGTACAGGTTATGTCACAGCTTATGTTACCGTAATGACCTCCTCCGTGAGGCCCCGATGCATCATGCTGTTACTGGCAGCACTGCGACTGACTGACATTTGGGTAATGAGTATGTAACTGTATTCAATAAATGGGACAGATGATAAATTAATCATTAATATTTGTCAACAAGAAACATTTCATATTGCTTACTTCACTATAGGCGTTTACACATTTGTCACATTCATTAAAAGTATAAACACATACATATTACATAACTTTAATACACATAAGAAAATGTAGATAAGATTATATTTTTTTGGTAGAAATTGTTTGACTGCAGCTATCTTCTCTCAAACTAGGTCTCATGAAAATAAGATAAAGCACCCTCCCTCCCTCCTCAGCTCTATTAGCCGTCTGAAACTACTGATGTAACTTGTGATCCAACTTCTGTAAGAACCTCAGATGGCCGCGGCAAGGTGGGAGGAATATTCATGGTTCTCGAGAAGATAACAGGAGCTCGGAGGGAGAGGGAGAGAATGAGTGAGAGAGCCAGGCCTGTGGGAGGGGAAGGGGGCTCGTGGAGAGGAAATTTCAAACCCACCCAGAGCTCTTCATACGTCACTGTTCACATCACAGATGTTCCCACAGACACTCAGTGTGGGTTGTGGGCCGAGGCGTGTGGAGAGCCAGTATGGCTTCAATTGGCTTGTCTCTGGAGCGTGTGTGTGTGTGTGTTTATGTATGTATGTGTATATGTAACATAATATGTAGGCCTGTTGGGTGCGTAAATGGAGACGTGAACACTGCGGTATTCCTTTAGCAGTAAAGAAAATAGCTTTGTTATGCTTGTGAGGTCTTATTGGTTTTGATTTTCATGAATGATTTATAGGAACTTTTTTTTTTAAAGCTACTTCAGGGCCACGGCAGAGTGTGTGATTTTTGTGACACACTAAGCGAGTCCCTGCTGATTCTTATCATAAACATGTAGGTTATTTGAAACTGTCGAATAAAGCAAAAACAGACGAAAAAACGTACATCCCCTGAAATGAAATATAGGTTTCTTGATAAAAAAGTCACAGAAAGGGAGAAATCGTGTGGGTGTATACCCGCTTTTGTTTCCACGTTCATGGCAAAAATAGGGGAGTTGTTATTGATGGAAATTAGACTATTTAAATACGTGTCAGATGAAAAGGAGGTTAAAAAGCCTTCCTCTCCAAAACAGCTTGAGGTGAGAGTGCGCTCAAACCGCAGCCTCCACTCACACAGTCTTTTGAAGTGGTTTTCGTGAGTATTGACAGAGAGAATTTTTTTTTCAGTCCAAACTGGCTGTCTTGTTTACTTGTACGTCACAGTCTGCTTTTACAGGACAGAAACCCCCCTCCGGTTTTCCTGAGACCAGCTTGTGGACAACTTCTCTCTCGGTCAACGGTCACCAGAGCTTAGACTGTTCTTAACGCACTTGTTTTAGCTCCAAATGTTCTCCTAAGTCAGTATGATGAGCAATTAGTCTCCTCACCTCAAATTATCATCATTATCATCATTTCGTGCATCAGGGGCCCGTGAAACTGTTTGGTGACCCCCTGGTTAATAGCGCGACTGCTTAATGACTCATTCACATCATTTAACGCGGGACTTTCCCCCTCCCTCTGCATCCATCTTTTGAGCCCCTGGTGCCTCGCATATTTGGCCAGTGATGCGTCCCACCAGAATGTTGTCCTTGGCAGCGCGCGCGCCTCCATCTAGCCACACAGATGCTCCCGCGCGCTCCTGACGCCCACTCTTGCCTACCGCTTCTTGCCAAGCGGCGTGGCATCTTGAGACGCCCCCGACATTCCTGAAGCCACTGTCACTTCCCCCTCGTGTGCGATCCGTTCTATTATACTGACACCTCAAATATGTCTAAATGGGTCTGACGCGTGAGTGGCACCGGCAGGTTGACGGACAGAAGAATGTGAGTGCGGCTTTATACTGAGCCTCAAATATCGCAAGTTGTGTTTCATCACGAAAAAATGCGTATTAAATGATCCTAAACACGACATATTTTATGTTAACTGTGGCCTATCTACTTCCTGTTATGCTCCAGCGAGTGAGACCAACGTTTATCCATCTGCCTGATAATACGGTTGCACTTTGCTCCATTCGCGTGCGTGTGTGTGTGTGTGTGTGTGTGCGACAATTTTAATTCTAAAGTTGCACAATAAGGAAAAGGAAATTCCGCCACCCTCACGAAGCTCGTAGTGCTTATCGATACAATAGAAGGAGTGATTGAGATGAAAGCAGTTTGCGTTACCTGGGCGGGGGTTCCCAGAAATCCTCCCCTGTGACGAAGTATCCACCAACATGCCCATATATGGACAAGCCCGTGCGTAATTAGGAAAGGCCTACGTACGCGGGCTACGCTCTGAGCGTGAAAAACACTGAAACCAGAATGTGCTTATAAGAGTTTCTCACAGGGAGTAATAATAACTCTTATGATTACAATATGGAAAGAAAGAAAGCTTGTTTGTCTTCCCCACTCTTTCCTGTTGTTTATGTATGTTCTATGTTTTCGAATGTGTGCTGTCTTAAGTGATATATATAGCCTGTATACACACACACAGATTTATATAAAAACAAACACTCGAGATCACCTTTTCACTTTCATTTGAAGACACTTTACTTAAATACACAAGACAAATAAAAAAAGACATTGTAAACATTGGACATCATAAGTTTGTCTGGGTCAACCGGACAAACAAAATAATTTACACAATGAATAAATGCAGCATTGCATGACAATATCAGTTGCAATAGTACAAAGAATCATTCCCATTTTCTACCATTAGTAAACCCAACTTATGGGCCAGTGCCCGGTATGTTGCTCAGTGTCTGCTCAGTCTGGATGCTGCCCTGGTTTCTAGGGGTTGAATGGTCCTTTGAGCGGTGTCCAGCATCCGGAAGTACCATTTCATTCAGTCTTTTTTTTCACCCTAAATAGCCTACAGAGTTGTCTACACATAGCCCTCGGCCCTGTGCTGCTGCCAACGCTGACAACACATCAGCCGGCATTCCAGTGCTGCGCATGCAGAACATGACTCCAGTGTTATTACTTTTCAGTCAATTTAGTAAGTCTCTGTTGTTTAAAACGCCTCCATCTTGCTCGTAAGCATCAGCTGACAGCCGCTGCTCACATGCGTCAGAACCTTCTGTTTGAGCTGGGCGACCTGGTCCCGGAGCACCGACGCTGTGTTGGAGAGTCCCGCGTTGTCGTTCTTCAAAACTTTCACCTTCTCCTCCAGCCGGGCGATGCGCTCCAGCTTGCGCCTCCGGCATTTGGTGGCTGCTAGCCGGTTCCTCAGCCTCTTGCGCTCCGCCTTGATCCTCTCCTGGGTCTCCAAGTCGATGGGAGACATCGGAGGCGAGCCGTCGCTGCTCAGGAGGTCGGGAACTGTCTGAGGTTCCTCTTTCAGGGCGACGAGCCGCTGCGGATGGAGCCCGGAACCGGGGAGAGTGTGCTGGAACGGGTGCGTGCCGTGCGTCGAGGTCTGCGGGTGGCTCTGCTGGTGTGGCGGCAGGTAGCTGATGGTGGCTGTGGGGTAGCTGGATGCGGAAGAGAGACTTGTGTTCGGGCAGTAGGCGTTCAGTGTTGTGTAGATGGGAGGCTCCGGCTGCAAGGCGGAGCCGAAGACACTAGAGGCCGCCGGTGAACACGTCGTAACTCCACCGGCTCCGATGGACACATTAGGAGGGGGCATCTGGTTCATCTTGTGCAGCTCGTCCAGGGCTTTCACAAACCCCTCGGCGAACCCCTCCTGTTCATCGGTGATGCCCCGGTTGTAGAAATACTGGCCGGGGGTGGGAGTGGTGATCACACCGTTACTGTTTTGGATGATGAGCCTCTCTAGCTCTGGGGAAGCGAGCTTCAGGGACCCCACGTCTTGCTGCCCCCCCTGGTACGGGTCTGTCTCGGCTCTCAGCTGGGATTTCAGGTTGCGATAGGGCTCTGTCAAGTTCAAATTCATATTCTGCTTTAGCAGTTTGTAGTCGTGCATTGCTGCATCTGAGTGGCCGTAAGCCGACAGAAAAGAGTCGTCATGATAAAAAGGCTGTTCCATCTTTGTAGACATAAAGTCGTAGGAAAAAGTAAGCTTACCGGCCGCTTATAGAACACACAGTCTCTGGGTAATCAACAAATGTCAGTGTCAGCAGAGAGCATGCATCAATTCAGGCACTGGTCGTCTGTCTCTCTGTTTCAACAGTGTCCCAGAATCAAAATGGAATTCAAAATCACTCCAGAAAAAGAAAGAGTGAAAGTCCAAGGTCCAACAAAAGCTGTTTTCAGTTCAGTGTCAGCACGTAAAAGTCTCTTCCAGTGTCCGGTTGCTGTTTGTCTTCGCAACCCTGTGAAGGAAAAAGTTGTAAACTCGGAATTCCTGTTAGTCGATGTGGTGGATCTCGCTGCTTGTTGAGGTGTGTTCAGGCGGGTCAATACGTGCCTTATATATACGCATACAGAGACGAGGGGCCAGCGCCGCGCTGTGATTGGCTCGCTCTCCACGCCCAGAGAGTACGACGTCAAGTGACGCTAATGCCGGGAAGAGGCGACTGTAAACAAGCCTGTAGGCAAGAAGAGAGCGCAGCGAGGAGGGATCGCAGCGGAGACCAGAGTCAGAAATAGAAAAAGCCCACTGTTTTTATGCAAGGCTGTGCGCGTTTCTAGGTTGAATAAGTGGTGGTTGGATAAGCGAAGAGGTGAGATTACTCTGTAAGATCACATCACTGTTCTTAATACAGATATCCACGTGTTGTTATATTGTAATAAATGAGCCATCGTTCGTCTAATATGACAAGAGTGACATTAAACATGGATCCGTTCATCTGCAATCCGTTGTTCAGATTCAGTAGATTTGATTTATATACTCTAGTCTTTATAAAACGCCGGGCCACTCTGTTTATTGTGATCCAACATGTAGAGGAAGTCCTATGGCCTTATATGGGCAGGGTGACGTAGCAGTTCCTCTTCGGGAGAACCGGGAAGCCATGCCCACCCGGGCCTCATTCCAGCAGCATTCCTGCTCCTGTATAAACCCCATCCATGTGCTAGTTAGTTAGGGACTTTCTGCCTCAGCTGGGAGAATTGAGCTCAGACATCTCAGTTACATCCATCTGTGTTCACTGATCGGGACAGATAGCTTTCAGGAGTCAGTGTCAGAGTATAACCTATCCTGGCCTAAGTCATCTTTTTTTATTTTTTTGTCTTTGATATTGACATTAAAATATGATTTATTGATATGACTGGCAGAGTTGATTTAGGTGGCACACACCACTGGAGCAGAAAACTGTGATCAGTTACAGAACAAACTCCCACAGTAACCTGGCAGGTTTGTGAGGTGTTGCTGATGCTGGGCATGTCACCTGAAGTAACCCCGCTTTGATCATGAATGATGAAAAAGTAGAGCACACTTTGTCCAACAAGAACCAAACCCAGTCAATTATCTCAAGCATTAAGATTCATGTTCAGCAATTCATCCTTTTGATCTATAAGGCCTGTTTTACCTTTCATTTGCTTCACAAGTAGAAGAATTGAGGTCCAATCTCAGAGTGCAGAGGAGAGAAATGTGATTCCTCAATAGTGCACCTGTTTTCAGTCGTGGAGAAGGGAACCTTTGTCTCCTGTTTGTAATTCTTCAAACACCCACACAAACAGACAAATGCCTCCACCAATATATCCCGTATTCCTGCACAGACAGAACGAGTCGGGTAGGATGCTTTGCCTCGGCAGGCGCTAAATCCTCCGGCTGCACCTGAGGGACAAATGGACGATCATGTTCAGCCATACAGCCAATTATACCAGGGAACACATCAATAGCAACACTCTTGTTTACAGATGACAAACAGAGACAAGGCCAGGGTATAACCGAACAATGAAATATGGAAATGCAACTCTCTTCATTAAAATTAGCACATCTGTGGTTACCAAACATTTTTGTCTAATGTGCCCCTACAGCCTTATCAGATGAGTTCAAGTACCCCTTCGTCAGTAGCACCCATCATCCTCCAAATATGTTCTTAAGAATGGATTTTAAACTAGATGTTAATTACTATTAATTATGTAAAAATGTATCAGCATTACAGTTATTTTTAACTGAACTGAATTAGTGCCCAGGTTGGTTTGATTAAGCTTGTACAACCACCAAGGTTAATGGGCAGCTTTATGTTTATCTATTTATGTTTGTCCTTACTCACCTATTAGGATGTATTTTGAATCTAATTACAGTTTCCATTGTTAATTAATAGGGAATCAGGGGTCTAGATAACAAAAATAAAACACAGCAAACTGCCAAATAATCATCATCATATTCAAATATTTCAAAACATGCGTAACCCCACCTTTGATTACTTAACCTTTGCCAATTTAATCCATTAAATGTCAGTCTGTGTAACCAGCCTGTTCAGGAGAAGGGGGATGGATCAAGCTTTCAACATGTTTTCCTGTTGGCAGGGAACAGTCACAACTACCCTGTAACAACATGCACATGTTGTAAAAAGCATATAAAGAGATATGTGCTCAGGCAGACCCTGTTATCATATTCAGGCCTAAAGGGAATACTGCTGTCAGGGCACAAGTTACTCAACATCTTTTAAATCTGTCACAATTGTACTCGGAAAGCTGGCTGAAATCACCACTTTTTAGGGTCTCCATGCCTGATCACAATTACCTCATCTCAGGTAATTCTCTGGTATTTCGGAGCGACTATTTTAACTCTATGCCTTTTTGTCAGTATCCATGGGAATATGGACAAACAGAGGAAAACAACAGTTCCTGGCAGTGTTATGCCTCCACTTTGCCACCTCCCTTATAAATTCTATTCTCTGTGCAGCTGCCTGTTTCTCCTGCTGCCCCTGCTCTGCTCTGCTCTGCTCCACTTGGGTTTAGGTTTTATTCAGCATTGCGGTGGAGGTTGACCACAGTCCTAGTGACATTTTGGCAAAGCACAACAGTATAGGATCCAGAGTGGTGAGTGTTTACGGGAACACTCGTGAGGTGGCATTGTGCCATGCTGCCAAATGTTAGTCAAAAACACTCATGTTACCCAACCAGTGGGAGAGACAAATGTGTGAACGTTGAGGCAGCTGTACAGTGTGTTATACATTAATTTGTGATATTGTTTTTTGTCATGAACAATCCTTATTAATCACTGCATCAATTATAAACAGTAGTGCTGTGAATTTTGGGCGGATTCAGCTCCAAACAATGACATGTGGTGATTAGTTGAACACTTCAGTTATCAGGTTTCTGCTTTGCAAAAAAAAAAAAAAATGTTGCCGACATCTTAGTCACATCTTGATTAGTCACATCTCTGTTTAGTCTGTTTAGATTTAGCGTTGTTCTGTGTACTCAAGTACAGAAATTCCTGATATTGAGTTCTGCTTTTTTTTCTGTCTACTAAAGTCCTTGTTATGGCCAGGAACTGCTCTAGGATTCTTGTGTTGATATTTTTTTATGCATATTTTTGGGCAAACTTTCAAAGAGTTCCAGGGCAGGACAAGCTGCTTGGCAACACACTCAGTTTTACCAGTCTGGATCACATGGATGAGTGCCAAAACCAACTGAGTGTTACCTGCTCATGTTCCTGGGTGAGTTTGGGAAAGGCAAGGCCTGAGGGTGGAAGGAAGCTGTTTACCGTAAGATTAAGCAAAGCATGTGTGTGTGTGTGTGTGTGTCTGTTTGTGTATGTGTGTGAATAAGCACGTATGTCTTTGAGGGTGGAGTATTCATGGGTGTAGATTTTTTTTTTTTTGACCATAGTTTGAACATCTGCATGAAGGGAGGAGATAACAAAGATGACATTTTTTCAAATTTTTATCTCCCACATCATTTAGTTGTCACTAAAGTCACATCTCTCTGATTCCCATATTAGATAATGTAGGCTGAGCTTGTGAAAATATATACCTTTATTTCCAAAACAAGTAAGAAATAGCTCATGATGCGTGTGTGAGTATATGTTAGTGCACAACCAAAAGGTATGAAGTGCATTTTTTCCCTCCTCTCACACACAGTGTCACCAATTCCTACACACAGGAAAATCCCCTTAATTTCTTTACCCTATGGATTCAGTCTTTTAACAAAGCAGGCTTTCACAATAAGGTGCTTATGGTGAGGATTGAGCTCTCCTCACCTCCTCGTCTCAAACTGTCCCATTGTGTCTCGCCACCTCTGCACAACCCTCCTTTTGTCAGGGCCCGGCCGGCAGCCCACTTGGTCGTCTGCTTCTCTACAACGCAGGGCCCTTTTTGGCTGGGCGAGGACTGGTCCATCTCTGTGACTCAGAGCAGCTAGGGCAGCCGAGGCCAATCAGAGGTCAAAGCCCCGAGCTCCCTCCTCACATCTTTCCCCTGAGTCTTTCCCCTGACCTTCGCAACTCCTCCAAACACCCACTCAGCAGAAAAGAGTCGCGGTTAGCGCAGGGAGAGCGGGTGGGCAAGGGGAAAGAGAAAGACAGGCTCAGTCAGATGAGGTTTGTTTGTGAAGTGCCCTCTTGACAGAGAGGCTGACTCCCTCAGTTGGACATAATGGGGCCTCTCATCCATAGCGTTGTTATTCTCCTTTGTGACTGTGGTCACTTTATTAGCCAGGTCTATTAATAGAGTGATCCATCATCATTTACATCATCATCATCATCCTCGTCAACATCACATGACGGCCTGATGGTGTTTTCCTCGGCTCCACTCCGTTAATACCAGACAACCAATGTTGATGTGATGTGTGTGATTTGAACAAATCAGCTTCAACCTCTTTCAACCTTTATTTGCCACAAATTTGAAGGCTAAAGTTCATGAGCTTTCTAATCAGAGATGCTTGAGTGACTCCAAGCCTGACGCACATCAGTGCATCTAATATTGCATGACAGCATCAATAGATGATGATCTTTGAGGTCATGCAATCTCATTTAATTTTTTTAGAGGAACTGAAATTGTGTGCAGTAATGGACCAACGCCCTAATCGTACTGGGACATTTTGAAAAGACTGGTATAATAAGTACAGAAGTAATCATGTTTCATGGGAAGTATTTTGTTTATCTTAATCTTTGATTATTAGTGTGCTTGATAGGATTTATTTTTAACTACATCAACAGCATGGTTCTGGGGATGACAATGCCAGTCCACCACTTTAGTCCCGAATGAAATGTGACTCCAACTATTAGATAAAATGTACATATAGACATTCAGGGACCCAGGAGGATCAATCCCACCGTCTTTGGTGATTCTCTGACTTTTCTTTTAGTGCCACCACAAGGTTGACATTTCTGTTTTAGTGTGAATTCTATTAAATTGATTGCCATGAAGTTTAGTACAGTACCAGCATGGTGGCCAGAGGATGAACCCAAATTACTCTGGTGATCCCTTAAGTTTTCATCTAGTGCCACCAGCCAGTCAAAATTTGAGTTTGCACAAAACTGTAGATTCTTGACCAAATACCTGCAAAACTAGTGGCATTCCCATTAGCCCAAAGTTTAGCACCAGTGTTTAGTTTAACGTTAGCAGGCCCACAAGCTAAACTAAGATGGTGAACATGGTAAACATGATACAAGCTAACATTTATCATTGTGATCATGTTAGCATGCTGAAGTTAGTATTTAGCATGACGCACTGCTGTACTTATCAACAGAGGTGTTAGCTTGGCTGTAAGACCCTTGTGCCTAAATTGGACTGGATTTATGTCTGTAGGTGAGGTGATTTTAAAAGTGCCTGGGCTCATGAGTGGTTTTTATCCCATACAGATTTTCACCACCCCAGTACTAATTACAGTCACACTCACCTACTTTTTTTTTTTTTTTTTTAGCACAGACCTTGGTCCTCCTGTGATTAAAATCCTGTCCAGAGTTACATCCTTCTTTTTTAAAGTCAGTCACTGAGTTTTTTCTTCAGTAAGAGCTGCTTCTCCTTCTATTGCATTTTAACAGCTCAGTATTAAATTTGACCTTTGGAGTACGTAGTAAGGAGTAAGTCAGTAATGCTAATCTGATAGATGGCAATATGTTAACATATGTAGAGCAAGAGCTCATCAAATATTCTGCAGCCATAGGTATTTGGCTAGTGCTGCAAAATGTACGTCTGTTACTGTAATTTCACCATTTTATTTCCAACCTGCCCCTGCAATGATAATCCCGTTCAAATGGTGCTTCAGTTGTGTTTCATTTAGTTTTTACTATTTAAAAAGGGATTTATTGACACAGCTTTGATACAAGTTTGACAAATTGCTGGACTGAAATCATTAACAACACCAGGCTTCACAGAAGAAGTATATCAGACACAGTGATAGACACACAAAACTCAAATCTGTGCCAAAGAAGAATAAATGATGATCTCACTAATTTTATGTGAAGGGATAGTTGGAGGGAAAAAGACTGCGCCTACGTCCATGGCAGTGCACTGAGGGAGAACACAACACAGTGAAATCCAAATGAGATGTAGTGGAAAATCTGCACATCTATCATCTGGAGAGACATTTTACGTCAGTGAAATTTCTGAATTCTTAATCTTTGCTCTCAACTGTTATGTTGCGTGAAATCCATGCTGACACCAAACTACTTTTCATTCTTTTCAATTTTCCAAGTAAAGTCAAAACCTTTGATCATTTTAGAGTCAAAAAAGGGACAATTTGTCTCTTGCTTCCCCTGCAGTAAGAGACAAGTGTGTGCATCAGCCTATTCTGGGCTGGTCACAACCTCTTGCTCAGTTCTTTATGATAAAAAAGAGGGGGGTAAAAAGCCTGTTGGGCAGCCACATGGTCTCACGCACAGTGCTGTTCATGACCATGCTAACTAAAAGGACTCTGAGATCTTCTTGGCAAGGTCCCACATCCATCCTACTCAGTGAACCTGAAACTGCCTGTGGGAGCCGTGAGTCAGGTAGCTGACCGGAGCTTCAGGGGGGCAGCTTCGCTCACAGGCAGCCGGCCTTTCTCCACAGAAAGAGAGAGAGAGGGAAGAAGTGATAGAAAAGCTGTTAGTCAGTCAAAAGCGTGGGTCACTGATGTTAGCGCCAGAGGTCAACATGTTTGGCTGTGTCCAATGGCTCCATTCAAGCCTTTCTGCTACATCGTCTGTCCTGTCCTCCTCCTCCTTCTTTCCCCCGTTCACTGTTCATTAATCTGCAGCGCAGGAACATGTAATCATGGTAATGAATGCTGAATGTGCTCTTAATGATCTTGCCCTATTCTGAGTTATAAGTTAAAAGCTAGGCAGCCTGTAGCGCAAAAGGACATTTAGTTTAACAGAGGGGAATGCGGGGGTGAGGGTGTTGTGGCATGAGAGAACAATTGGCTCCAGATCTTTCTTCAGTGTGTATGTGTGTGTGTGAGTGTGTGCATCTCAGGGGAGGAGGGCAGGGATTTGAGATAGCTGACATTTTATCCTCGCAGTCTTGAAGTGGCAAATAAAATACTGCATGAATTCCTCCGCTCCACCAAAGTCTACACACATTTGATCCCAGTGTGTTTGGCGTCTGCCAAACTGCTTTGAGATTTCCTTTGAGTGGGTCTTCTTAGTTATGGTTTGGCTCAGGCAGACAGCCACAGCCACTCCGCGATTTGTGTGTGTGTGTGTGTGTGTGTGTGTGTGTATTTCCTTTTGGTACTTTATCTGCCACATGGTCTAAACATGGCTTTGGCTTTTATTAAAACAAAATGCCTCCAGAGTATTGCCATGTCAGCGTCAGTGGAGCTCATGATCTGGGGTTTTTAGAATAACATAAATCATCAGCCCGAGCAGTTATTTCCCTCTGTGGAGGTTTCTGCCAACACAAGCGGATTTGAAAGCAGCTGCTCCATCATTTTCTGCTCTCACTGCAGCCCACATCACTTTGATAACCAATAAAATCTTCTTTATCAGAAATCAGTGTTTGTGTGTCAGTGTGTATGTGTGTGTGTGTGTGTGTGTGTGTGTGTGTGAACAATCACATATGCTCTGTAAAACTCCCTTTTCCTCTTTGCCTGTCAGCAGTTGTTTTTTTTGTCTGTGTTGAGTCTCTTCTTCAGTGTCTGGTCCACTTCCTGGTTTCCCTCCGAGGCAGTGTCCAAAAAAATACGGCGGAAACTTTGCCAGGCTAGACACCAGGACGTCACACCGAAGGCAAAGTCAGTCCAGGGAATCCCTTTGGGTGGGGTGGGTGGGGAGGTGGGGTATGAATGATGGGAAGGTCACGACCTTGATGGGTGTGACGTCACTGGTCGGTAAAGACTCAGAGGTACAGAGTTCAAAGCGATGACAGCGGAGTGAGTAAGTTTTAATTGGCACACACACACACACCCATACCTCATAAAGTAATATAAACAAACAGCAACACAATCAGTACTATAGCACACATGTGCCATTACTCATTTTATTATTGTGCAAGTGCTTAGGTCTGTGTCACAAAAATCCACTAGGATTTTCTCAGGTTAGAGATAGTTCAGAGATCTGCAACGCCAGCAGTTTCTGGGGGCCAAACACTCGCATGCAGGTTTTACTGTCAACATAAAAAGACCACAGATTTTTTTGACTTTGTCTGCGTCTGCAACTCCTGTTGAGCCTCAGGGAGTGTTTGCGTGATCCTGTAACTGAGAGCCATTCCCAGCGCCCGGGACCTGGCACGTCTTAAACAAGCCTGGACACAGACGCCCTCGAGTGAATCAGTGCCTGTAAAAATCATCCAACTCCCCCACAAACACCCACATATTTCATCCACTCACACATACACACACACACACACACACACACACAGAGAGAGACCACTGCACTCCACTCTCGCTCACACTCACACTCTTACTCACATATGTAAATGCACTTTTGCTGGTGCATCACCTTGTACACAGCTTGTACTGAACACCTCATAGCACCCCGTGCCTCGGCTCAGTCTGCCATGAGACGTGTTTTTGTATCTCACCTCAGCTGACAATTATTGTTTGTGTGTCTGCGCCGGGGCGATGATCTCGTGCAGAATAGATGCTGGGGTTAGCATTAAGAGCAGTCTGCAGGTTCTTCTGGGTGGAGGCAAGTAGAGACGACCACAGGCAGTACAATTAGCAGTTTGTGGTCTGTTATGTGGCCCGCTAATTACCTCACATTTAATGTAGTTTACCTTAAGTAGTGCGTTTAGGAAGCCCTGCTCCAAATATAGACTCTCACTGGGCAATTTAAGAGTCTTGTTTGGTCACAAATTACTGCTTAATTGTGCTCATGGCAGAGTTGTTTACTAGTGTTTCAAACAGAGTACCTATCTGGCTAGATTTGAGAAGTTCGGAAGCAGTCACAGCTTTAAGAAAACACTGGGAATTTGTATGATGTAAAAGAACATTGTGACATTTCCTTCTTAAGTATTAAAACATGTGGTCGACAGTAAACCAGCTGCAAGCAGCCACCAAAACACGGGAAATAACTTAATGTGGCATCAGAAGCCTTCTAATAGTTTTCCCTGAAGTTAAGAACAAACAACATCTTCCCCTCTACATATCTCACTCTGAAAGTTTGGACTTAGTCATCTTCACAGTGCCTGTCAAACAGTTCACTGCTTTGTCATTCCTCATCACCGTGTCAGTCTGGGCAAAGTCAGAGGTGTCTCCATTTATTATCACATTTACCTCCATGTTAAAGACAAGTTTGTTATGCTGCATTTTGGCAGAGCTGCATGCTCTTTTTATCCATATTGATAAAAAAAAAAAAGAAAAGAAACACATTTGGCAGCAGAGCAATCTTAAAGATTATGTAGTTCAGAGTTCAGATGTTGCCTCAAAAAGCACTGTTGAGGATTTTATGCTTCACACAAGAAAAAGGAAGCTCTGATGTGCAGGACCTGATGTTTCCTGTCGTGGCTGTTCATGTTTTCGAAGCGCAGCTTTTAATGGGGCTTTTGCTCGATGTTTCACTGTAAAGTGCGAGGACAGAAATAGCTAAACAATGCCTGGCGGCTAGAGGCTCGCATCTATAATGACCCCAGCCTTGTGATTGAAGAGGCCCCTCTAAAAGAGCAGAGCAGGTGGAAGTGTAGGTGGTCTCCCCCCAGCTCTCTCCTCACGCTGCATATGCACACACAGCTGCCCCGCAACCTGCACAACACACACACACACACACACACACACACACAGCCACACAGTTGGTATATGTGCTGCTGCTGCTGTTTTCACTTTACTCCCTCACTCTCAAACACTCATAGATACACACATATAGCAGAGAGTCATCTCACAAGGTTTAGCTACTGGACCCCCTACACACACTAAGTGCCTAAAATTGCTGTTTCACATGGGGAAAATTTTGAGGCCATTGCTGCTCTTACCTTGTTCTATTTCTGGTGACACTGGTGCTTTTGGGGCACTTCAGAGTGATTAAAACTCCTCTGATCCCTTCTTCAGAGACTGATGCTAATCACCAACTCTAACTGCCCCTGTATCCAAGCTCCACACATTTTGTGCAACATTTTACAAGCATGCAGTGTTCATGCATCTCAGTTTGAAGTCGCATTCATTTACAAGATTCGCTCATAAAAAACAAAGCAGCTGTAGGGAGTCGTCAACTTTCTCTTCTGCTGTGAGTAATAACCAGAGTTGTACTCTCATCCCATTGACGTTCTGAGACGACATTGCGGTGCAATTGACTGTTTGAGAGTATCTCCATTCATCTGTTTAAGACGCTACAACGCCCCATGACTGTAAAGAGTTAAACGAGTTTCAGTGTCAGATGTAAAAGAAACCTTAAGTGCAAACTTGGCTGGTATATGCACAGTCAGTTGGCTTCATCTTCATCCCCTACCACAAAAACGCGATAACTGACATCTCAGCTCAGCTTTTGCAGCTACACACACATAGACCACTGTTCCAACTGTGTGTGTGTGTGTGTGTGTGTGTGTGTGTGTGTGTGTCCAACTTTCATTTGATGTTATCTGGCTGTAACCTCTGCCAAGATCACAAGCATTCAAAAATCTGTGACTCATAAGCGCTCTTGCCATCTGATCCTGAATATATGGACATGTGTATAGTGGATTGGGATTGAAATACAAAAGTCATCTTGGTGTTTAAGTGTGGTATTGTATAAGTAGATTGGTTTCTTTGTGTTTACCTACAGATAAGTGCAGATGTTGTGTGTAGATGATTGCGTGCAGGTGGATTCACACACAGATGATACACCTATACACTATACTATCCAAATGACAGTGGACAGTGATTTCCATTGTATTGAATATCCATATCATTAACTACTATCAAGTAATTGTGACTTAAGCAGTTTATGAAACCTCATAGGCCTACATATACCGTTGTTTTTGCAGGAAAAAATCCCCTAGTGCACAGGAAGTGATGCTTACTTATGTTTTTCCACTGCTGGCATTTCAACACATGAAATCTAAGGAAAAAGACGTCACAGGATGACACAGTGTGGCTCAGACACAGGGCAGTAATGACCGCTAAAGATCTTTTATCAGTGACACGCACAGACTCTGTAAAGGTCAGAGGACAGGTTGAAAAAGGGGCACCACCACAATGCACAAGGTTACCGTTATGATTAGTTAGTTTGCGATCACACTGGACTGGCACTTAAGCCAACCAGAGGGGGTAAAGAGACACCTGTACTGAACAGTGGTGTCATGTCTTGAGTTAAGACTCTTGAAGGTTACCACTTTAAAGTAATAGTTCAACATTTTTGGAAATATGCCTCTGTGCTTTCTTCTTTCTCTCATATATATATATATACAGTAAATATGGCAATCATGGTAACATAGCTATAGCAGGACATTGTTAATATTATATTTTCATATTCACAAAGGGGGCGGCACGGTGGTGCAATCACCTCACAGCAAAAAGGTTCTTGGTTTGAAACCCTGGTTCGCCTGGAGCTCTTCTGTGTGGAGTTTGCATGTTCTCCCTGTGCCTGTGTGGGTTCTCTCCAGGTTCTCCAGCTTCCTCCCACAGTCCAAAGACATGCAGGTTGACTGGTGACTCTACATTGCCCATAGGTGTGAATGTGAGTGTGAATGTGGTTGTTTGTCTCTATATGTCACCCCTGCTACAGACTGCTGTCATGGTGTCTAGGGTGTACCCTGCCTCTCACCCAGTGTCATCTGGGATTGGCTCCAGCCCCCCTACAACCCTAAAGGTTAAACCATATAGATAATGGATGGATATTAGTAATGGATCACATGACTGCTCGCATGTGAAAGACATCTTTTGTAGTGATGAACTGATAGAGAATCATCAACTGACTCTGTAGTTCCCCTCAGCTCTACAGAGCCGTGTGGTGTCTTTCAGCTTGCTGTTTTGGTTTTATACCAGCCAACATTACTGTTTTGATTCACTTTCACAGCTCTGATCATTTTTTAAAATCATAACTGGCAACTGTTTTCACTGAAAAAGCTCTAAAAAACATTCTGTACACTTCCTGCCCAACACCAAAACAACATACAGACAGAGTTAGCGACCGGTTGGTGAATGTAGGGCAGCATTTAGCAGCTAAACAGCCAAATGTACAGGACGACAATATGCCAGTGATCTGCGTTGCCTCTGCTGCTTCAAAAGTCACTAAAAATCAGCTATTTCAGGTTCAAGCAGATGTTAATTTGCTTAACCTTAACCATACAATACTTGCCATGCACATTTAAGAAAGCAAGATTTTTGTAAATGCTGGCACTGGCACCTGTTTGTGCTCCCCTTTCTGTTGTTTGATGTACTTGTTTTTACCTTCCCCAACTTCCTTGTATTTACTTGTTTCTTTCTTCTCTATCCCCATTTCACCCTTAACTATCCTTCTTTACAACATGCACCTGTGCTTCAACTCCCACAAAATAAAAAAACCTTGCCCACTATCTCTGGTCCGCCCCTCAGTTAACACGAACCACCTTGCCAATAGCCTTGATCAGAGGCACCATGTGCTCAAAACCACATTTGCTCACAGCAGGGGCAGCGCTTCAGACTGATGCATGCGTGAGTGCAGCCACTTAAACTGGGCCACTCAAAGCCATGTGGAGCCAGCAGGTGCCTCTTCAGCCCTCTTCTCTGCATAAACAACCCCCCCCCCTTCCTCCACTTCTTCATCTTCCTCCCTCTCCCGTTGCTCGCTAGCCTTAGCCATCCACCCACATCCGTGTATCAATTAAGAAGGATCCAAAGGCAAAACAATGTCCTGAAGCAAATCATCTGGAGCATCAAACCTAATCACATTAGTACTGAGTCTGTCACACAGGTTGCTACGCCCGCTCAGCTGGCTGAGCGTCTCATGTGGTAATGAATGGATGTTATCTAATGCCTGTCAGACACTTTTCAACTCTCAGCTCGCATATAGCAGCGAGAAGGAAGCTGTATTGAACCTAAGCTCTATTAGTATTGATTGCAATATTTGCGTCACTTTTTCATTCAGCTCAGCTCATGTCCCAACTAACCCCTGTGTCCTTCCTCGCAGACACGACTTCCTGTGCTGCTGCGGTAGCAAGGTTTTCACACAGGATGTTGAGGGGGCAGAGAGGATGTTCGAATTCTGATCACATCCTGTGGTCGTGTGTATTCGCGTTTGTGTCTGTTTTGTTTTTTTTTAGTGAAAGACGTAAATGATAAATGACAAACGCAAACCCTGATGTGTGAACACACCGTGCCTGCGATAGGTTCCACCATCCATCTCTGCCATCAAAGGGCAGCTGATTATTAACGGCTCATTTTCCACAGGTCAACCTTTCCAACACCTACCAGTTTATCACAACTCTACAACGCTGCAACTTGAGGACAGAAATTTAAAGCATTTCATTAACAGGTTAATGCATCAGTAATTGTAATAAAAATATGTACTGATACTGAAATAATGGGTCTGAATACTTCTTCCACCAAGGCACCTGAGTGGTCTACTTGCCACCATGTTGGTGTGACATTTATGCAAAAATAAAACATGGACTACTCCATTAGGACTAATATGTTAGTATTTTTATCTTTATTCTCAATAAGAAATGGTTTGCCCAAAATTTGATTAACCAGCATCATGATTTCATTCCAGAGAATTCTTCTCAGTATATGTTATCATGTTCTTGGGCACCCACTTCTAGGGAGATTACCCACAGTACTGTCTAACTGTGGACTGATCAATATCTAAATTAAGCCTTCCCAGTTTTACGTAAATAACCATTTGTGATCGGAAGTCTTGTGAGATCTATTTTTTACAAGCCATGAGTTACATCATCAGATGTTTCTTGTGAATAGGAAGAGTGTTTTTATATCTCAAACTAACTATAACCCACACCTCTGATATTGTCTCAGTGAATTTTCAGTTCTCTTGACTCCAGTTAGTTTTTATTGATTGCCACATACTTTTTTTAGCCTACACTGCAAATTAATGATTTGTGTGTTATTAGTTAATATTGATTGTTTTTGTTCATAATTGTTACTAAGATGAAAATCTGATCATATTTTAAGACAAGTTTATACATAAATTCAGGTATTTCCAAAGTGTAACTGTAAATGTGTCCTGATTTATAGCCAGGCTAGCAGCATGGCTCTAGGGACTGACTGAAATATCTCAACAGCTGGATGAACGGATGGCCATTAAATTTTGTACAGAGATTCATGTTCCCCAGAGGATGAATCATAATGACTTCGGTGATCCCCCTGATTTTTCCTTTAAGAACATGATGACGTGAAAATCATCTTGTCAGCTGAAGTAAGCCCACAGCTGTGTAAGCACTTTGGATAAAGTAGGTGGAGACATCACCATTATCACTGTAGATTATCAGAGAGCAGGAAGAAACAAACACAATGAAAGACAGACAGGCAGAAATGGACACAGACAGGCAGACGGGCAGGGACAGGCAGGGACCCAGTGAGAGAAGGCCGACAGGAAGGATACAGGCCCACAATGTCTCGTCTGCCAGAGAGTCAGAATAACGGAGAAATAGGAAGAACACCATGAAAAGAAAGGAAGGACAGGAGCCACGGGTTCAGACAGTAGACAGACCTTAGACTGGAATACTTTACACAGTTTCCATTAGTAGCTGTTATTTTTCCACCAGTGCCACTGTTACTGAGTGAGGCCTGAAACACTGGGTCTGAAACACCACAGACAGCCAAAAAACAGGAGAAAGGTCAAGGTTTTTCTCTGACAAAGGGCCATTGAGTCAGAGGTGATTGTGTAGTGTTGCCTGCAGATGATACTAGAGGGTTTTACAGGAATGTCAAGTATGTCTGACTTAATGTATTGCTGTGTGTTTGTGCATTTCTGTGTGTGCGCTCGTATTGCTTTTGTGTGTGCATCATGGGGGAAAACGTGTGTGGGTGTACTCTAAGCCCTAGGAATAGCATTTGCGTCGTAAATGCTCTGTTTAAAACGATCAATATCCACTCCAGTTTATACACAATAAAAGAGCATGAAGTGTGTGTTTTGATGTGTATGTGTGTGTGTGCACTTACATGATGGGAGCCCTGATGCGGCAGGGTGAGTATGCGTGAGCGTGTGTGTGGGCTGCAGGGCCACCCTCTGATCGTCTCCTTGGCAGCCGCTGCGCTGAAGAGCTCTCTGGGTGCTGAAGAGGCCTCCCAGAACGAGAAGAAACGCACACACACTCCAAACTCTTTATCAGAGCTGACAGCCTCTTTTTCTTTCTTCTCCACACTTGGGTTGGAGCAGCATAGCCTAGATGCATCTCTCCAACTCTGCGCCATGTTATGATGCACACACACACACACACACAAACACACACATACATCCATCTACATGCATACACATGAACCCAACCCAGCTCCCTCCCTCCCCCCTTCGCCTCCCCTTGTATTTGATGTGGTCTTTAGAGAACCATGTTTAAAGAAATTCTTCTCCAGCTTTGAAGTCGCTCTGTGTTTCCCACTCTCTTTCTGCTGTGTTTCCTCTTTTATCTTCTGACTGTGTGCCAGTTGGGAGGGAAACAAGCTGGTGTGGAACAAGATACTTGCCCCATATATGCTGTTTACCATGTGTTGTACCTGTGAACTTGAGAAGTGTCTCGAATGGAAGCTATTGTTTCTCATAAGATACGGGTATACCACCCACCTCTTGCCAAAACAGTGTGGTTGCTTTCGACAAAGAGCTCCTCTTTAAACAAATGCCTCAGGAGCAAAGTTTTGATGTCATTCCAGGCATTTATCAAACACTGTTTGTGAGAGAGGCGGCACTCAGCTACGTCTGGTATGCTTAGACAAATATGCCAGGTGTCATTATGGCGTCTTGCTCCACAAAGACACAATTACTTCAAAGCATTCACCTGTAGCTAAAGACATTTAGTTCCACTTACTCACACATATAAAGGTGGGGATGTCAACACAGAATGGAAAACTTTCCCTTCAAATACGCAAGAACAAACAATCCACTAATGCTGACGAGCTCATTTTCAGGGCTGAAAATTACAACACATGCATTGCTTGGATAGGTTAATGAGAAATTAAATACACCATGTGATGCAGATGTTGCAACTCTAGGATGACTGTTTCCACAGAATCGGGCTGTTAGGCAAAATCCCAGCTGGCTAATGACAACACAGCTGCAATAACTGAGTAAACTGTTCAGCTCTAAAGCTGATTTCAGACTGAAAAATCTGCATTGATTTAGTCTCTGTCAGTGAGGCATAAAATTTAAGTACATGCATATTCACATGGAGACTCAAACCATGATTGACGAGTAATGTGCAGTGTTCGTACATCGTGCTTCATTATACAAGTCTGTATCATTTAATTCGCTCCTTTAGTCTAAAACACAGCAGACCAGTAATTACAGAAATGGCCTGTGTTCTTTACAGGGACTCTGGGGTCTAATTTGCTCCAGCTGACCTGCGCTGACCTCCCTCACCGCAATGAGCTAGTTCATCCCACAGGTTGGCGGTGCCCACATCAATGTTTACAGAGCACACATGCCACAAATTATTAATAATGCTGGTTATTTGTATGGGCTACATGAAACCAAACAATGTTTGTACATCATAACCAGTGGGATATTATTTACAAAGGAAAGGAAACATCTCAAAACACTACCTTGTAATTAGTCATCAGTTACAGAGCAACATTTTACAACTGTGGGGTCAGGGAAGGTCAGGCGATTTCAAATCCGGTGGATACATGAAACAAGGCATCCATTTACTAGGCTGTAGGGACAGTCACCAGGTTTGTAAAAGCAGAATATGAAAGTATGTCATACTCAAGTTCACATGACAGTTGACAGTTCACTAAACCCCCTGCAGAAACTGTCCAATCATAGCTTAGCCACCATAACTAGGCATGGCAGGTCTATCAAGCTTTGAGTTTCTCCACATGTTAACGTGCATGGGGCTGTAGGATATCACCTTTCCAAAACCAAAACACCAGGGCAAGCAGTGTGTCTATCTGCTCTACTTCAAGCTGCTAAATGTTAGCATGCATGGCTAACTAGCTTACTACCTAGAGCAGTAAAGGCAGGTGGCATGTTTTGTGACAGGTCACATTAGAAAGCTTTCAAACCACCTAAGGGCTATGTTACAAGGAATAACATTTGAATTACATTTTTATTTAAAATAATGTTACCTCTAATATCAGTAATACTGATATATCTACTATAGCTACAGTTATACCTTTCACCCAGTGAGGATGCTAAGTTTTTGCCTGACACATGAAACTTTAGCCTCGCTGTTAGCCTCACATACTCAGCCATCAAGAGCACATATGATTCATCAACATTCAAAAGTCAACCTGAGACCATAGACCGTATATTACATTTTTTTTAATAAACAGTCTATGCCTGAGACAAAGTTTTCAACCTATCCAGAGTTATAGTGTTTTCTCTACCAGCGACAGATCTCATTTCTGCCTACAAAATCCAACTAGAAATCCTGCTTTTTTAAGCTTGTGTGATACTGGGGACCCATTACTTCAAACATTAGTGACAATTTTGAGTGGCAAATCAGCCCCCCTGTAAGCTGCATATGCACAGAATAGAATTATATGTGCAGAATAGAAAGCTTGTCAGACATAGCAACAGTAACTCAGTGGGGCAGGGCTAGCATACAGTCGATTTACAGTAATGTAAAGCAAGAGTAGAGCTGCTGCATCAAGCAGTTCACAGGGTACCTTAAACAACATAAGGTAATGAATGTGAGGATATTACTGCTCTCTCCTGAATGTGTTAATTGCTCCTCAGAATGGATGATAATAGTGTTTACAGAGGCCTGAGTGCTGCTCCTGTATGCTGCTTCTATTCTGAGAAATGTTTACCAACTGTAATATCATGGAGGTCAGACAAGTGAGTCTGATGTCCACTTCAGGGCCACTTTATTGTCATTAGCGAGCTGCCCGTCGCCGCAGCCATCACCTCTACCCTTCCTCCATGGCAACACAGACAGACAAACAGGAAGCAGCTGTTGCCAGGGAAACAGCCAGAAGGTCTGCAGTTCTACAGTGTGGCAGAGAGTGTGAGTGAGGTAAGAAAAGAGAGAAAAATGTGGAGGGAAAAGGATTGCTGTGGTGGTGGAATCTAATTAGACTGTGACAGGGGATAAAAAGGATATTTCCAGCTTCCAGCTTGCGTTGATAGAGTGAGAAAATGTGTGTTTCCGTGTGTGTGTGTGTGTGTGTGTGTGTGTGTATACTCTCATTTGCGCAGATACTGTACCTGCGTCTGAGCCTGGGAATAGGCTGACTGACGCACAGAATGACAGACAAGCTTTGGAGTCCTGGCAACCCTGCTATTTCTTTCTCCCATCGCCCTCCTCTCCCTCTCCATCTCCCTCCTCCTCCTCGCACACCCCCACACCTCCTTCTCATCTCTCATCCCTCTGTCTCCTCTCTGCCATCTCTCCTCCACGTCTGTCTTCTCCCTTGGCATAAAGTGATTGCATATGGATCGTCACATAATCCGATTCTGTCACTGAGAATAGCTTTGCCTCCACAGGCCTCTCATTTCCTCCAGAATGTGAATTTGGATCACTTATCCATATAAATTAACAGGATGAAGCCAGAATCATTACATTAGTATTCACCGTGCTACTGCAAAGGCTCACTGTGGGAATTAGTTTCATGGAGGCTGACACGGCTCTCACCTGTGAAATGGTGTTAAGAAGTGGAAAGTCTGGTTTTTGGATCAACATTAAAGAGCGCGCTGGCTCCTCTGGGTCTTTACTCAGCGCTGACATACAATGCAAACCACTCCAAGCTAATTTTAAGGCCACCTGACTTTGATCTTGTGCCGAGAAAACAAACAGTAATCTATCAAGAGCTACCCTCTTTAGAGCTTTTTCATGGTTGAGCATACACACACACATGTGCGCACACACACATTCAGGGGGAACAAACAATAGATGTGTGGAATCAGATAGCACACACTGGAATGCCAAGCACAATACATCATTTTTCATCTGATCTCGTATCTCATACCTCCATGACATGAATTATTCGCAGTCGTTTAACTGTATAAACGATCAGTGTTACAAAGAAAACTAACAGTTATTCTTCAGTCAAGTGTATTTGTTTTCTTGCCTGTGGGAGCTGAATACAGTACAACACTTCCAGCAGACACGGGCACGCAGCTCCTGGATTTTTCCCTTGTCTTGACAAATAGGCTTTTCCTGTCTTTGTATTTTTCCATCTTTCCCTGAAACGCCAGCCGACCATACTCTCATTTTCACTCTCCTTGTCCTGGTCAGCGCCCCAAAGCTTTCACAGTGAATTTACGAGAATGGCCCTGAAAGCAGCAGCTCCTGTGGCAGGATGCCGAGTCCGGTACACTCTCACTGCGCCTTTAGCAAAGGCAGATGCAGTGCACCCCGAGGCACAAGCAGTTTTTGTGTGAATAGATTTACATGATGTACTGTGTTTGGACAAATACATGAAACACCTCACAATATAATACAACCTAATGCAGTACCAGTGCAGACTATGGTTTCAGTAGGACTAAAGCTGCCAGTACACTCTGACTGCACTGCTTGTTGGATGGTCAGACAGCTTTGGAAACCCCCTGCCTCCACAACTTTCTGACGTCGGATTAAGGGGGGGCTGTGTTTGTGTCTGTCATTCACACCCACTTCACGCCAGTGGGTGGCCAGCTGTACAGAGGAGAGAAAGTACTATAAACTTGATATGAACTTTCTCTTTTCTCATTTGCCAACTGAAAGCAACATCATGAATACCATCCAGAGGCTATCTGAATATGTACACCAGTATCCCCATATTTAAACAATACTGCATCTCTTTTCACTGTACTTTCAAGTTTGGTGATCAGACAGCATGTTGTTCGAACTACTAGTTTAGGCAGCAGGTAAGTACTATATCTACTATACAGGTCAACCAGTGGCTCTAAATTGCCTGTACCTGTAGCTGGGATTGGCTCCAGCCTCCTGTGATCCTCAAAGGATGAGTGGTATACCAAATGGATGGATGGAACAACATAAGGTGATTTGCTCTGAATGCAAATTATAATTGAGGCTGGTGTTGCTAGAGGAACAGTGAGGGGCTCCTCAAAGTTGTCACAATTCAGTTTGAGGGACACATGAATGTCTGTAACAATTTTTAAAAATGTATTATTAATTTTTTAATTTATTTTTATTAGTTTAATTTCGTAGCAATCTGACAAATAGTTGCTGAGCTAATTCATTCTGGATCAAAGTGGTGGCCTGACCGAGTGACCAACTTTACCATTCCTGGAACGATGCCACTAAATATTAGCCTCTACACCTATCTGTCACTATATCGACAAAAGTCTTCACAAAGACAGTATTTATTGCAGGCCATTATAATGTGAAGCAGTTAACATGCACTTATTTTTTTAACTGTGTAGTTATCTGTCTGTGGTGTACAGCTGATGCAACTAGACCTACAACAGTGTTATGATTATCTGGAATTATTTTCCGTTCCAAGACACTAAAGGACTTGACACATACAGTATACAAGGAGTTTTCAGAAGTGGAGTCATCAAATTTAAGTTGTGTACGTCAATGAACAGTGTTGCTCAATCATCTCACAAACCACAAACCAAGGAAGCTGTGACATCACTAGCATTCAGGTTTGTACAAATTACTAAGGGAGGAGATCTATACAAGACAGAGCGCTCAGTTAAGAAGAACATTTTTCCATAAAGAAATAGAGTAATAATAAGAAGAATAGCTTCCTAATGTGACTCATGAGGCTGCTTCTGGTGGGGTTTTTTCCATTGGAAGAAGGTAGAGTGGTGAACATGTAGTCATATAGCTTTTACACTAAGCTTTGTGGCCCATTATTTAATCACGCTGTGTTCAACAGATAAATGACTAGTTTACCAGTTATAGTTTACACGTACATAGTATGCACTGTCGTAATTCCCTTTGACCAATATGAAAACAATCTCACTTAAAAAAAGACAGTGATGATCTAAATTGATGATAAACGACTCCATCATCTTATCGCACCACTTCTTTTGAACACACACTGCAACTCACACCTCCTCGACACGCGAAGATCATGGGTGGATCTGACCATAACAAAGTTATTTTTGGCTAAATTCCACGACTAAGCCTTCTAATAATAATCCCAAAAGGAAGTGATATCTTTCTGTTTTAAGCTCCAACGTCAGTGTGAAGAGAAGTTCACCCATGACACGAGATAGATGTCACGCACTGCCCCCCCCCCCTTCAACTTCTCTTAAGGGTCATATAGTGAATGTAGACATTCACTCTTATGATTGTGTGTATTTTGTATTTTATACAGATACCCTAGATTTGAACTGTACTTCAGCCCCTCTCCCATATCTGACACCCTTTCACAAACAGGACTGCAGCTGACTGTGTGTTTACATTTTCACACCCAATTCTTGGGTCTATACTCACTTATTTATACTCTTCTTCAGCGAGATGCTGCAATAAGTGGATCTGACTCCTACAATCAGTCCATGTTAACACAAACACACACACACATTCAGATGAACACGTGCACACACAGCGGCACACAGTGGCCTGGAGTCTGTGGTGTCTGTTTGTATCGCCATTGTTGATTTTTAGCACATTTATTATTGTTATTTTCATGTTTTTTTTTTTTGCCAGATACTCTGGTTGAAGTGCATTGGGTTTTTAACCTGGGTTCTGTTCAACTTCTATGTAACTAATCTCCTTTTGTGGGAAAATACAGTGACTGACTGATCAACTTACTCAAACTTTCAGTTCATGCCGGCGAGGTATATGCACATCAACTAGCGGAGAGTTAGCCACCTTTAAAAATTACATTTATATAAAACTAAACTGCAACAGTAAATTCAGTTTGTATGAGACATAATCACAACCTGTTTCCTATGGAAATAATGAGGAAATGTTGTTAACTTACCTATTTGGCAAGTCTCAAATATGTTGATACTCTGTGTATCTGTAAAATGTTTACAGACTGTGTATTTGTTTCTGCCAAAATGTCAGGTCTTGCTGTACAACATTCATTTGTAGCTACATCATTATTAAACTATTTTTGGTTATGGTTAGGTACTCACAGGACCTGGTTAAGGTTAGGGAAAGATGTGGGCTGGTTTAATACGGAAAAAGGTTAACGGTGCCTTCAGACGGAACATGTTTATTTGCATTTAACCAAAACCATGATCTTTTCCTAATCTTAGCCAAAGCTCTTTTGTTGCCCCCACCTAACCACAGACAGGATCCATGAAGTGCTGCCAAAAAGTAAGAAATTCTCAAGCTTTGCTGTCAAAAATAACTGATTTTCTGGCACTGCAACTACTGCTGTTCAGTAGCTGGCTCTCAAATCTGAATCAGAGGCCGAGTTTAGAGCAGTCACTTGGACGGACCAACGTGGAAGAGTTTTAAAGGGTTTTAATTCCCTGTTGATTTTAAAATGTATTACTGCAAGATTAATTACTTCAAGCAAGTTTCAAGTGTTTGCAATTAGTTCCTTACACTGCACTTGCATCAGCTAAAATCATGGCCTCAAACATGGCCTGTAGAGACTTATAGTTGTTAGCAGTCACGTTCAGCACACATGCATATGTCTCTGTACTATCACTATCACTATCCCTGTCTTTTGAACTGATTTGTTTTCAGTCTATGAGGGACCTTATAAGCAAGACTATTCTTAGCCAACAAGGTGAAAGCCCCTCTTTCTGTGTGTGTGTGTGTGTGTGTGTGTGTGTGTGTGTGTGTGTGTTCTCTGACCCAATCAATGTCTGTGTTCCCCTTGTTGACCTGGAGGACCACACCAGTGTAAGACCACCGCAGCGATGATGTCAGACCACCAGAGATGTAGCCGAGAAGGAGAACATCACATGAAAAAAAGAGGTAAGGAGAAGAACAGAGATGTTAGGAGGGTGTAACTGAAAATCAGTCATGCAGAGAGCGGTTTAGGAGTGAGCATATGAAATCTAGATACAGGCATAGGGACAGACCCAACTTTCATCATGTACCCACTGAACAATGCTGCTCACTGCTCACCTCTCTAACTACAAGACAATGGAGATTATTTCAAGCTCTTTAGTTCCCACTCTGACAGCAGGCACTGAGTTATAGAGGGTGTTAATGATATTCACCCCATATACAGGGTTACCATTATGGGTCAGTTGAGATGGTTATGAAGATAGCATTCTCAAATAGAGTTACTGTGTGTGAATGTGTGTTTGTATCTGTCTTGTATGTGTTTGTGTTGTCACAGGTTTATAAGGGCAGGCCTGTGACAGAGAAATCCCCCATGAAGCATCAGGGGAAGTAATATTTTCTCCCTCACATGGTTGTCAATCACTAGATGTCACTGCCCTGGATTCAAAATGCTCCCGTCACTCCAAACAAAACCCAAAATATTTACATCCTTATTGTGAGTGTGTATATTATTCTGTTTATTCACTTGTATGTGGCATAATATCAAGATGTTACACACATAATTTGCATATGTGAGATTGTGTGAGTCTTTCAGTGAGTCGCTTGGTCAACATCCTTGTGATTCGTTTGGATGAGTCACAGGTGAAAACCCAAAGACTGACTGTGGCCCCATCTCATATGAGGGGCCTCTCCGTGGACTTTTTGAACGGATATGGGAGAGTTGGAACTGTTCCTGTGGAGTGTGTCTGCTTTCTGTTTATGGCAAACCTGTCTCACTTCCTCCTCTGTCTGACACTACCCTGAAACTGGACTTAGATGAATGCACAAAAAGATACTTGTTACTTTGCCTTTAAGTGATATATCCAAATGTTATACTAAACTGTTGACAGCAGATTTACCTCCTAAAACTCTTAGTAGCAGATTTTATCAGCTGCAGCTAGCTAGCATAAGCTAATAGTAATGTTTAAATTCTGTTAGTCAGTTGAAAACACCAGCAAAAAAACACCACAAAAAAAAAAAAAAAAAAAACATAATGCAATGTAAAACTTAATGTGTGTTATTGGACACATGATTTAATGCGAAATGTCCAACGTAAAAATAAAGGATCAATATTGTTCATGTATTGGAGGGAAGAGTTAGCCCTAGCACCCTAACTAGAACTGATTATTATGTAATTCATTGATGTAATTTGTTTTAACATGACCTGTAGATGGCTTGAAAGCTTAGAAAAAGCTTAGCCACCATGTTGCCCATTCAAGCTGGTGACTAGCTTTAACCAAGCTAACCCCAACACACGTGTGCTACAGTCCCCAGACCAAATAGCAGGACAGAACTGCTGTTCTTACTCTGATGTACTCGCACCTTGGCTGTAACACAGGTAATGTTCCAGTCCTGAACAGATATTTCTTGTAACCTGTAACCCTAAATAATGCAAATAACATAGTCAGCTGATGGCATGCCCCTTGCCTCTAGAAGTAATGCTAGATTGGTACAGTAGTTACTAAGCTACTTAGCTAGTTAGAAATTGTTATATACACTTGCATGAGTAACACTCATTCTAGCACCCCACGCACACCAATTCAATATGTTAAGAAATACAAAGTCTTACAGCCCCGTCATCCATAGTTACAGTTGCTAAGCTATGATTGGGTAATCACTGTTTGGGGGAATTGTACCTATACCTACCTGTGCTCTCTAGAATTTTTGTATCAGTAGATTCAGGGTACAGGGGTGGGTGGTTGACAGAGACAGTATATGTGTGTGTGTGGTAGCAGCACACTCACCAAGAGAGGAAGGAAGCGAGTAAAATACAGATAACTGATTGCAGAGGATAGACAAACATCCAGATAAGACTTTATTACTCTCTGGAGGAAATGAAGGCAGAGCAGTAGTAAAAAGGAAAGACTTCTTTTGGAAATGACTTTTTTACATTCTCCATCTTCCCTGCTGTGAAATCACAAGGCTCTGCATTAATGACCTACACATGCACCGATATTAAATTCATTATGGCAATCATGTGTCGTACCCTCCCTCTCTCTTTCTGCCTCTCTCTCCTTTTCTGAATCAGCCACTCCAGGCTGCAGCTGCCAGATTCTAATGGCTTCCAGATCTCCATCTCTTCCTCCCTCCACTCCCCTTCCCCATCTCTCTGTTTTTCTGCAGCGTTTCAAATGAACGGGCCAAAGTGGAAGTGGAAATCCGCTGTACTTCAGCCAGTGAGTCAGCTAGCAAAGCACCCATTTGAAGGAAAACCACAACCAGGAGAAGTAATGGATTTTGTTTTTCATAAATCATTGGTAAAGGTTGTTGGGGTTTTTTATATATATTTCAAATGAAGGCCTTTGATGAGTGTATTAGTTAAATATGTGTGTTTATACACAAGGGAACACATTCAGAGAAATGCTGTTGAAGTTATTTACCTTTACTGGAAACTGAAAGAGGCTTGTGTATAACGGCTGTGGGACCAAATTCTGCTTTTAACTTAATACAGGCTACTGATGTGGGTATGACTGTGCATGTGTGTGTGTGTGTGCATATGAGTGTGTGTGTTAATGGGCCCGTCTTGAGTTGCGTGGTACACAGACATAGAGAAAGTTATTTTAAGCATTTTCCACTGAAATAAATTTCATTTTTCACTTTCAGTGATGAGAAAAGTGATGTGTTTTAGATTAGATTTGGGTATAAAGGGGATTTTTATAACTGTTTATTGTAACATCGCTGAAGCACATACACTGGAAGAAGATGTGTGGGGGGGTAAGGCAGGGGCACTATTCAAGCTATTGTTATGAATACAATGTGTGTTAATGACTGATGATGGACAAAACGCCTCCCGACAACAAGTGGCACGTCCACAAATGGAGCCTGACAGATGACACAGAGCCATTAAGGCCTATATGTCACATCCAAACTAGCTAATATGGCACACACACACACACACACACACACACACATATTTTTTCAGGCCCTATATTTTGACTGCGCATATGTACTGCTTTTAACCAACTGTGCGCAGACACAACACAACACAGACTGACCATCTACCACAGCTGATGAAGGCGATAGATGGTTGTCCACAAGAGCAAACACTGTCTTATATCAAGTGCTCGATGACATTTTAATGGTAACAACCGTCTTTGTGAAGCAGGCTGGTTTCTACGACTGTTTTGATTACTCACTCTTAGTCATCAGAAGCAGCAGCAGCAGCAGCAGCACCGGGGCCTCATGTGCCACATACCACGACGGCCGCGCTGGCACAAAGAGCCCAGTAAGACTGAGCCCTATCAATCAAGTGAGGTCACTGTGGTCACGCTGAGAGGAGAGTGGGCCGGCCGCCTTTTTGTTGTACGTTGTTGTGTTGTGGCCGGTGACATCATCTTTTGTGAAGTCTGTCATTAAAGCGTGATAAATATCCTGCGTGTGTGCGTGTGTGTGTGTGCAGCACTGAACAGAGGAGAGAGGAGCTCAGCCCCTGGAGCTAAATGGCCACTGATAGAAGGTTTGAGGGTGTTATTGTGTAGTGTGCGGGGGGTGGGGGGGGTGGGCACTGGGGAGAGTCCCTGACCACAAAATGATGTTGATGATCAGTTAGTGAAACAGAGTGCTTTAAGGACGAATGAGTGGTCACACAAAAGAGCTGACATAAAAATAGGAGAAGAAAGTAGAGCAATAAAATCTGTGGTTCTCTCTATGAGAATTTAAGCACTTTCCATTATGGCCTCCTAAAACTGCTGTAAAAGCTCCCATATTTGAGCACTGTCATCATTTTACAAGCATTCGTCAGCATGTTATTGTCACACAAGATGAAGTTAGTGAGTTATAAATTCTCAGCATGGTAGCAGATATCTACTGACTCATCTCACCCCATTGTATTTGACCCTGATCACTGGAAACTGTTTAACGCACTCACACATGCACGCTTGCAAGAACAAACCTGAGTGACAAACTGAGGGTTTGAGCCGGCAGCAGTTCAAGTCGTTGCTTGCTTATTTTTTTCTTATGCGATAAGTCTTAACTTGTTATCTCCTCAGGTTTCAAAGTGAAGGATCCGTCTGTGCCAGAAAAGGAGAGCTCACGATGCTGACAGCCGCACAGACAGCTGCGACTCTGGCATTAACGTTCAGTATGAGACACTTGTCAAAACTCAAAGGGGCTCATTGAAAGCATGACGGGGCAATCTGCCATGGAGGTATTCAAACTCCACGGTGCGATGCCAAAAGGGGGGGAGCGCCGGTAGAAAAGAAAAAGTGATGACTCACCAAACTTCCCAAAATCCCCCCTCCCTCCCCCTTCCTGGTTTACGGGAAATGGAATGCTGTTTTTTTTTTTCTCTCTCTCTCTCTCTCCTTCTCTTGCTCCAGTCTTAGACGTTCATCTTCTTGACAAGCTGCAGGGTCAGGGCTTGGGTTAATGTTTGTCTGTGGGATTGTTTCATCCCTCGCGGTGGGGGCCAATCCGGCAAACGGGTCTAATTATGAGGCGGACATTTGAAAGTTTGTTAGCAGTGTGGGGGAGGATGTGAATAGATGGAGTACTCGCTTGTGAAACAGATAAGCCTTTGTTCAGCATCATTACCAGGCTTTTTATACCAGTGATTTACACTGGTGAGGTTGGGATTTACCAACTGCCAAATTCATTTGCTGTTAATCTAAAAGGGATTACAGGATCAATTGAAATAAGCTGCTCAGTTTTATGTTTCCTAAAGAGATTTTAATAAACCACACTCTTTTAAGTCATTTGAAGGATTTCATAAGCTGCCCTGTTTGGCCTGGGTTCTATTTAAAGACATCCCTGGGGTCCTCGGGGCACAAACAAGCTGTTAACAAAGTAGTTAAATGGTGATTTTATGGAGCTTATGGTTCCATACATGGAGCCAATGTGTATGTTCTGTCAAGAGTGTGACACAATAAAACACCCCAGCAATTTAATGTAATCCAATAAAGCAACAGCCCTGTGTGAAACTTGTAACATTCACACACTATGTGACTAAATGATCTCAACTCAAGGTCTGCTTACTAGCTTTTTCAGAGCTTAGTCTTCATCAGTGATTTGAGTTTCATTGTGGGAACTAACTGGCTTGATAACAGGAAGCTGTATGAAGATGGATTCTGGTAGCAGATGTAGATGTGCTCTTTCATCATTCTTCAGTTGACCACTGACACTTTGTCAGTGACCTTTGACCTTCTTCCTGGTTGAAGCTGTGTTTGATGTTCACACACAGCTGATGTGGTCCCCTTCTGATGCTCACCCAGTCTCTTGTCCAGGGTCCTTTTTGTTCGCCACGGCTGATGTCACAAGTGATGTAATGATGATATCACCCACTACTCCATTCTTCATCTAAGGTGGGTACAAACGTAAAAGATGTACAAATGAGATCTTAAGGTGTTGAACAATTTGTGGTTATTGCTCTAATGGCATTTTTCCCAATGACACTGACGTGCATCAGAGCCTCCCCCACCGGGCTCTGCAGCAGCAGCATCTTCCCTCAGGATCCTCAACAGCTCCAAACCTCTCCTATCACTTTAACCCTATGTGCTTTACAATCTACTTTACATTGTGTGGAATAAGCTACCAGTCATGTGTTTACAGTAACGTTTACAACAAGCATCTTGTTGCACCGTATTTACAACTGAGTCAGCTCCTAACAATCCAAGCTGTTGCTGTTAATGTAAGAGCTCATTCTTAACCTTAAAACAGTGTGGTGTTTGTATCTGTTATGTTAATTTTTAGTTTTAGTCTACAGTTATTTTCTTCTTTGCACTTCTTTCTGTTGTGCACATGTTCTTAACGTCTGTCTTCTGTTGCGCTGTGGTCCACGAGGAGGGACTTTTCATTTCCCTCTATGTTTGACGTACAAATGTGTGGAAATGACAATAAAACTGAACTTGACCTCTTCACTATAATGTTGAGTAATAATCTGAGCACACAACCCAGCCTAGCTAATTAGTCAGCTAGTATGTGTAACCTTGTTTACATAATTAAATAAAATGGGTCAAATAAAAAGGAGAAAAAAATACATTTTAACATTACACTTTGAAATAGAAATTAACACTGATTCTGTTATTATGAAAAATAATGATGAAGTAACATTCAATGATAATATTGAATACATGACTAATTTCATAAATTATTGGTTCATTTACATTTTTTTACATAAATTGTTTAGTTCATGATGCCTTTCTACTTATTTTTAATATTGAACACTTTGGGACTCCATATTAAACTACAGTTATAACTAGAAACCAACAGTACACATTAATAATCACAATTTATCAAACCTCAGTGCAAAAATGCACTAAAATGCATTGAAATTGTGCAGCATAATATACTTTACAAAGTTGTTACAACTATGTGACGCAACACTTTTTTATTTTATTTTTTAACTATATGCACAAAATTATTATGGCTTCTCTGCACATTACAAACTGAAATAAATCTTTGGCTTTTATTTAATAGTAATCTTTTTCATTAATATTGCACTTTTGAACTTCTCATGTTTTTTGGCAACTTGATATTTCATCAGCAAAGGCAGTAAAAACCAGACTGATTACAGGCAAGTAATCCCACAGATAACAGTAACAGTGGCGTAACTGCAAGCTGGGAGTAGGAGTGAGAGCATCCGGCTCTCTGTGGTTAGGGAGAGCTGCTGCAGGCGTTCTGCTGGGAGGAATCCAGGCTGACCCTACAAAAGGGGTTGAAAGGTCATGGGAGTTATTGCTTCAACAAGGCTCTAATCCCACATGACAACTCCCTTTTCAAACACCTTTCAAACTGAACCTTTATTCACTCTCCTGTAATTATTGCCCACACCACAGGTGCTATCACTTCTTTTTTATGTACATATCTCTTTGTAGCAGAGACGTGTGACAACTACATGCTTTCACAGTGTGTTTGCCTTGTGATAGCCATCGCCACTTCAAAGGGCTTTGAGTTTGTGTTCAGGTACTGACGCAGCTTCTCACTCATCGGCAGTATTTTACAAAACAGAGATCAGAGACATGACAAGTTCAACACAGGTTTACGCTGGATGATGGATCCTTAAGAAATGAGACAACATGTGGGGTCAGCAGCTTTCACTCTTTCAGGCCATCAGCCTGCTGTGTCTCATCCAAGTGGCCCTTCCATCACTTGTGTGTGTGAGCTGAGGGGACAGTTAGTTCAACTACGTCCAGATCAGATCAGGAACTATAGGTGGCTGTCTGAGTGGATCAGTCTCAGTTTGACAGTACTCACTAGATTTGTGCTGATGGTGCTGAAGACAGACGGGTTAGCAACAAGTGGGCAACCAGCACAATGCATGTGTATACACCAACACAGTCCAGTGCAATCCAGTATAACAGCTCTGCCACATATTTTTCACACATTTGTAAATGGGAAAAACAGTAGAAACACCTCTTACTGTAATGTGGTCAGTACACCACCCTCAATAATAAATATGTTGCTAAATTACCGCCTCTCTGACAGTGTCCATCAAAAGTGGCCATTATTATGTTTGTAAAGGTAGAATTCGTGGCTGAGCTGTTGTATTGGATCACTTCAGATTCATGCTCCACTGAGTCTACTATACATAAACATATACAAAACCAAATGAGAAAGAAAAACATAATATATCAGACATTAAGTGAAACATATAGAATGTCAACACAGTACAAAAAAAATGCAAAATGCAAATGTGATTGCTCCATTTTATTGTGCTGCAGGGTTATGCTTTGCAATATGGTAAAATATGTGGAAGGCTAAATGCAGATTTCATTTTCATTTTAACTTTGCCTGTAATTGGAATATTGAATTTTAATTTCATTTATTGTGCATTATATGCAGGCGCTGTGTGCAGCAAATGAAACTGCAATTCAATTTAACATTTTCTCTGGAATAATTTATGCAGATGCTTTCACTGTGAGTGCCCTGTGTGTTTGTGGGGAGAAGTGTTTGCCCTGTGCGTGTGAGCCTAATTTGTTGCCATGCGTGCCAAACTGGATGATGAGAATGAGGAAGGACAGAGAGGAGGGGGGGAAATAAGCCTCCCCTCCTCCAAGTCTCCCCACTCTCCCAGCACTGATGAGGTTAACGGTGGAAGTCAGGCCAGATGCAGGCGTGTTGATTGCGGTGGACAGGTCCAGTAAACAGTGCCTGTGCACTGCTGAGTCAGGTGAAGTGTCACTCTGGGTGAAGGGCCGCGGCTTCACTCAGGCCACACTTGTTGACAACCCGCTCTCTGCCCTCAAAGCCCAGCTGTGTAATTTAGGCTGTTAGAGAAGGGCATCAATTAAGCTAGGCCGGCTGCAGAACACTAAGTGAAGGACTGAAGGGTGAAGAAGGGATCGTTTGGGTGTGTTTGCAGAGAGTGTGCGGACCAAAAGAATAGGGAAGTTGTGCAAGGCTGAAGGTGTGGTTGGCGTTTTTTTGGCTTGTGTTGACAACTCATTAGAATCTGGTCTCACACCCAGCAAACTGTCAGGAATGGTGGCTTTGAGGTCAGTGGCAGCTATTAAAGGATAGTTTTGCATTTTTTCAACCCATCTTACTCTCACAATGAGGACTGTGGATTTTGTCCCTCATCATTTCAACTGGAATTACATTAGAAAAGGGCATTTTTCAGGGCCAGTGTGGAGAGAGGGAACAATTGCAGCAAAAAATAACCCTTGACATGTGGGCATATGAGTGTTTTTTTTTAAAGATCTCTCCTTTAATAACTGCCACTAACCTCAAAAACCACCATACCTGACAGTTACATTCACTAATTTTCTGCAGAATTAACACTGATTACTTGTTTTACTGGGATAACAGGCCTTCCAGCACACCTAGTCATCTTAAAACACACCCCTCCAGTGGAAATCCAGCTAACCAGGCTGCATGCATGATCAGCATGACCAGGCTACCAAGTTACACATGCAACACCCCAGTAGGACACACTATTCTGGTACTGGGTGTGTGGAGTGTATCTGAAAAGGCAAACAGGGTGGAGGAAAGATACACCTGGCTTCTTCTTATGAGGTGGAGTGTAGTGCATGCTCCTCTATTGTTATTCCGTATTTGATCGTGGGTGTTTGAGGTGTGTTCTGGTTTATGAACATGTGCTGGGAGGAGCAGGCTTAAGTACTGGGCCTCTAACCTGTTATTAGTCCTGCACAGTAATTATTGTATTCATGACCACTAAATAACACCATATTCAGACTCCTTCAATAGGTGATTTTTTTTCATGTCATTTAATGCTCGCACTTGATGACAGCTATATGATTTGCTCGCATTATGCCAATAAAATAAACAAACACACACTAGCAGTATAGCACAAGCAACTGCTGTATAAACATGAGCAAAACAGCCGTTAAATGGTAAATGAACTGTACTTATATGGCACTTTTCTAGTCAGATTGACCACTCAAAGCGTTTCACACTACAGATCACATTCAGACCCATTCATACAGCACTTGTTCTATGTGTAAGTGCTCCTTAACACATTCACACACCGATGTACACACATCTGGGGCGATTTGGGGTTCAGTATCTTGCCCAAGGATACTTCAGCATGTGGACTGGACTGGGGATTGGTGGACGACCATTCAACCTCCTGAGCCATAGCTGTCCCCAGCTGTTCTCCTACAGTGAAAAATGCTACATAGATTTTGACAAATATTTTCATGTGTCAGTCATTATATGAATCTCATAATACTTCATAGTGAATTCTTCCCAGTAACCCCCCTATGTTAAACGAAAAAATGTATCATCACGGTATGTGACACACTCATGTCATTTATTTTTAGCCACACTAGCAGTTAGCTCTATGGATGGCATTCTGTCACCCAATTTGTCAGTCCACATGAGACCGATATTTCAACAGCTATTGGCTGGACTGCCATGAAATTTTGTCCAGACACTGATGTTCCCTTTGTATTCTACCTAACAATTCATCAAAAAAATGTAACGTGTCCAATGCTTGGTTTATGAAAAAACACCTTCAAAACTAATGACATTCTCACCAGCCTTAGCACATGTTGAGTTTACTGCTAATTAGCAAATGTTAGCATGCAAACACACTAAACTAAGGGTTTTAAAAGGGTAAACATTACACCTGATAAACATTATCATGTTAGCATTGTCACTGAGACCATTTGAGCATGCTGACCTTGGCATTTAGTTCAAAGCACTGCTATGCCTCATAGAGGCTGTTTTGCTCAGTCTTGTTGTAAAATGGTCATTATCATGGTTGGTATTCTCTGCTTTATGTATAAAATATGTCTTACAATTATAAGTAATTCATGCAGGAATCCACCTTAACTCTTTTTGATAGTTTTGAAAAAGTATTTTTCTGTAGAAACCTCTTAATCTCATCTTACTGTAATCATACTGCGTGTAGCAGACACAGTGCTTATCGCTTCTGGGCAGGTCATCCCTCTCTGCATACCCTACTGTCCATGAGCCCAGTCAGCTAGCTATCCAAGTAGCTGCATCCTCTGGAGTCCCAGTGTCTCATGGAATATGCTTCAATATTTCTATTTTTGGAGGCACAAGTGTTATGTCAAATCTGTATCAAAACAACAACAAGCAACAAAACTACCTCGCTGTCACAGTCTGTTGGTTTTCTAGTTCAAGTTAATATATGGGGGAGTATGTATCATGTGTTGGGTGCGTTGTTGCATGAGCCAATTTTTATTGTGAACTTGGAGACAATGGAACCAAGTCTCACGTTGCCCAGCAGAGTAGTGCACCTGATACACTCAGGGGGATTGGCCTTAATCACAAGGACACATGGAGGGACTCTCCCTGAGAGGAGGCACTTGTTACCAGTCCAGTGTGACTCACTTGCGCTGGCCATGTGCTGCCTGTTGTGTGTGTGTGTGTGTGTGTGTGTGTGTGTGTGTGTGTGTATGTGTGAGAGAGAGAGAAAGAAGGAGAGGCGTTGGAACAGATAGCGAGGCAGAGAGAAGTAGGCAGAGACAGAGAGATGGATCTATCAAAAGCACAAAGGAGAAAAAACTCAAAACTTAATTGTACACTGAGAGTAAAAGCAAGCAGAGCACACCTGTTTTACAGATACCCTGACAATGAGAGATAGTTTTGAGGGTGTCAGCTACCACATCACAGCTGATCCCTCCTCCTCCTCCTCCTCCTCAGCCTCTAGTTTGATGTTACAGTGGGTCAAGTCTGAAAAGAACAGAGTGGGGTTTTGACTGCTGCAGTTGTTGCTGTTGCCATGAGTCATGTTAAGATTTAGATCAATAAGTATGAGGGTCATTTAGTGCCTCTTACATAACATGAGTAAAACTTTTGCTGTCTTTAAGTGGCACAGACACAACAACCACTGAGTCACCAGAGAGGAGCTGAACTAACTGGCTGAATATTCTCTCGTGTTGAAGAAATGTGTTCAACACGTGCTTTATGCTACAATTCAACTGAGATTCCAGAACTGGTTTTTAAAGGCAGACACCCTTTCCATTGGTCAACAACCTGTCTATATTCATGAACATGTATTTCAAAAATGACCCCACCCTGCCAGGTGCCAGGTGAGTTTATTATTGACTACCAAAGACATAAATTTGTGGTTCAAGAGGGAGGAGACAGCTGATAAGACAGAGAGGGCTATGAATCTGTTTTTTTCCCCTGGTTTACATGTCTTGACAGCGTGCACCTCTATGGGTGACCTCATGTCTAGAACAGAGCTTTCTGATCAGACTCCTGGGTGTTTTTCACCTTACAGCCCCACGCCCTTTGTTTTATTCATAGCCTGTCCATCTCTGCTCCGTGGTTTTGTTGTTTTCCTTTCCCTGTAACACCTGGGAAAGCTGTAGGGGAAATAAACCGCTGCCAGCATTCCAACACATTCCTGCTCTAAATGCCTGGGCACAGCCGCACATCATTGGCATTCTTTCATTTAAAGGTGCAGTGTTTCTTTGTCCCTCTAAACCACATCATTCATTCAAACAATGGCATGTGGGAGCTGTTTTAGGGATTTGGTTTTCATAATCTGTTAGAGGGTTTCATGGCTGAACTTTGACCTGGATATGAAACAGAAAGGAACAAAAGGTGCAGATACTTAAAGATCTATTCCAGACACGTCATAAGACATATAAAACACTCAATTTGCAATAGTGTTTGTGTTTGATATGGCTTTTAAACAGAACGTTCAATTAAAAAAGGCCCTGAAAACTGTTTTTCTCAGTTAGCATCATACCATCAATGAATTGATCCTACAGTTTGTCATTTCAGTGTCAAATTAATTAATTTAAATAAATTAAATATATGTTTTAACTTTGATGTTTCTTATTTAGTCATAAATATTTAATGTTATTAGGAAATGCTCAAGGTTTGAAGCCAGTCTTTCAGGGGCTTTAAAGTAACAGCTACAAGACAAGATGTCTCCTACTTCACTAAAAGGTCCATTCTCAGTGTATGTGCACTGGAATTTTTCACTTGTACAAACTGAATATTTGTCCACAGTTGGCCTCCAGACTAGTTGGGACATCATAAAATCATGCTCATAACTAAGTACACAACTTAAACTGAGATTTAAAGTGAGCGGAGAAACTTTTCACCCACAGCAGATGAATGCAAAAACTGCCTTCTAGCATCAAGACTCTTTTTCTCACATTTTTCTGCACAGTGAAGGTCAATCCTCCAAGTGAAGTAACAATAAGTAAAACACATTTTCAAGTGTAGTGGGACTTTAATAAATAGAAGTAAAAATGTGAAACATTTGAAGTTTTCATCTAATAATCAGAAGAATATCACACAACTATGTGACCTTGTGTGAATGCAGATAGTTTGCACTTTGCACTCAAAAACGGAACTATCCCCGTTTTTTTTTCCAAACGAGAAAACCACAAGCTTCAAAAAAAGGAATAATTACTCAATCTTAGCTTCTGGCCCTCCCACCTCCACCCTTCCAGTTCCCCCCAGAGGGATGCGAGTGCGTCAATGTGGGCTTGGAAAAGAGGAGAAGTAAAGCCTTTTGACTTTCAGGAAGGAAACATCTGGGGAATAAGGAAAGAGAGAACGGGTGAAAAGAGGAATTAGAGTGGAGGAAGAGGAGCTGGCCAAAAATAGTCAGCCTCTGCTTGAGCCTTGCCTTGCCAGAGTCCCTTCACCACACCTCCTGCCACTCAAGCATTAGTCAGCGCTGACCCACCCCTCAGCGTGTGACTAACTTTTCCGCTGAACCCCCCCATGTCATGAACCTCACTTCCTCCCAGGTGTCTTGATCTAGTCCAGGGTTACTCAACTTGAGACACCCCCCCCCCCCAGCCAGTTTTTTTCACTTCTGAAGTAAAGATATATACAACTACCCTTTACAGGATCTCACTACAGGGACTGGAGATACAGATCACTTTGGGCCTGAGCCATGTACAAACAGATAAAACTAAATGGAATAATAAAAACATATAATTTTAGCCAAAGTTTACACAAAGTTTGGCCATAATCAACTGAGAGATAACAGGAGTAATTGAGATATGATTTATAATACAGTAACAGCCAGTGGAGGGGACTGAGTAAACATGTGCATTCCTCTGGCTAGAAAACCATCTAGAAAAACAGGAACTCCAGCCAGACAAATATGGTAAAGCCAGATGTACGCTGGTGTTGTGACCAGACTGGTTTTAGATGGGAAAGACCGGAAGTATAACAAATACTTCATCTTATGCAGGTGTTCAACAAGGACAGTGGACTTGGTACACAGCCAATGGTTGGGTTTGCCAGAGCAAACAGGAAGAAGTGGGCAGTGTTTTGCTATGTTTGATTTGTGACAGTGACAAAGAGCGCAGGAAGGAGACGTGTGGACAGGGAGATATGCAGATTACAGAGAAAAGCGAGTACGTGTGTGATAGCATGTTAATAATATGAGAGATGCTTCTGGCAGAAACCTGATTTAAATGACAAACCGATTTTATCAGTATACTCACACTCTGGAGGCCTTTTTGATAATATTTAAGGTGATCAGTGTACATTTGTATACACTCACAAATGGTGTGATACATAAAATTGAACACAAACCAATATAACATCTTAATATACAGTCAGAGGTTGGTTCATATGGTTCCCTCTAGTTTAATTCCACATCTCAGCTACTAAGAGAACATGTCTTATTAGAATCATTTCAAAGCACCTGTGATACAGTGGGCAGTGAAAGCCAGTTGTGCGCCAGGCTGTTTTCTATAGCTGTTTGTCAGCTAGAGCCATCCAGTGGTGCTTCAAGGAACTTTGAGTTCAGCCAAGAGAAAACAATGAGGCCTTCAATAGAGACACTGGCCACAATTCATTGTTGGGATTTTCCTCCTTAGAATTAAACAAAAACTGAATCGCAGCCTGGAACCACTGTTCTTTCAGTGAATGAGGTGACTATTGCTTGTAACATATTCCATTCATTGTATCTTGGATTTAGGGATTTTGTACATTTGGGCCACAGATGTTAGCAGGTTTTTAGTGGTATAAAATGACAGTTCTTTGCCAGGGCGCTCTGGAAAAAAAAAACAAAAACATATTCTTAATTACAGTTAGGTTTTTACTAGTTAACGATACATAAAAGTTTGACCAAATCAATTTTAAAAACATGAAAAAGGTGTATGACTTCGATTTAAACCTGCGTCATTACGAGAGCTTAATAAGACAGTAGGCAAATATTGTCATTATTATTGCTGTAATTATTTTATCCATGACCAGACAAGCTGACCCATAACATAATCCGTTTCCATGGGAACGCTCTTAATACGGAGGCTCGCTTGGATAATAGGAGCTGAAACGCGAATCGGCCAGGAGCAGCAGGAGGCCATGGCTGGATGACTGACGTGGAAAGTGTCAGGAGTGAGTAACAAACTTCGGGAGGGAAAAAGTCTTGAGAGAAACATCCACCGGTTCTGTGTAAGCTCCTGGAGGTTTCACTGGGCACAACAGAATGAGTCTCGACAAAGCAGAGCTGTGTGATTCACTGTTAACCTGGGTAAGTTTGATATTAGCGAGGTTTGGTAGCAAAGCTAACATCCGGCTAACAGGTGACAGCAGGTGGTGGCAAAGTAAGGAGGATAATAACGGCACTTTTGTAAATTAAGATCTCACATAATCGATACAGAGTTACTTTATTGACTGAGTGAGTTAACGTATAAGGAGTTTGCAGGTACTGGAAGTTGTGTGTTTTGAAGCTAACTATCGCTAGCCGGCCAAGCTAACCAGCTAGCCAGACAGCTTAGAAGTTTACCCTTTGTGATCTGTTAGCTTGTTATCTGTGTTGCCAAACTGACTACAGGGTCAGCAGGCTGATAGACGGAAAAACAAACCCAAATAGCTTAGTGTAGGCTTGGAGTCTTATGCAGTAATGTTAGGTTCTCCAAAATAGTTACTGCTCAAGCTCAAGGAAAATCCACCTGTTTGGCTCTTCTCCATACAGAGGCAAGTGTAGGACTAAACTAAGACACCTACCAATATTAATAGCTGTAATCCCCTATGACTGCTTAGTATCTGACACTTAGATAGTGTTTAGAAAGACTGATTGGGTTAAGACAAAATCCCTTTGATTTACCTTCATTACTTGACAGTTGCTGTAATATTCAGCTCACTATAATGTGATTTACTGCTGGTACCAAATCACACGTATTATTTATGCACATACATACATATAGGTGTGTGTGTGTGTGTGTGTGTGTGTGTGTGTGTGTGTGTGTGTAAGTAAACACCCATGAGTAGTACGCTACATTCTTCAACATTTAGATCCTGGTTCATTTGAGTTTAATAGAAATATGTCTGTGTATCAAATGTATATGTTGGTCAACGATGACTTGTTTAATAGCTAATTCTTAACCTCTTAATTTTCAGTTACAGACATTTCAGGTGCCGTCATGCAACAGCAAGTATGACCTAACAAGTGGAGTGGCCATTGCACATGTGCTGCACAGAATGTAAGGGCACACATATGTAGAAGTAGTTCATATAGTTTGATTATTCAAGTGTACAACATGAACTCAGAGGAAGTTGTTGGCTGTTCATCATCAATCATTCGGAACCTACTCACTAACATTTGCTTATCTATGTGATTTGCACTAAATTGCTTTTTGAATTGCACAAGGCTGTTATCTATGCAAATTTTTAAACCATTTAAATGAATAGAAGCCAGATTTGTGATGTCAGCTTTCTTCTTGCCCAGCTGTGGCCATTGAAGAGTAGATTTGATTTTAGTAAACCAATCTGCCCAGGCCTAATGACATGTTACCTATGGTGGAGTTTTGGTGTTTTCCTCTTATCAATACCTCTGTTGATACATAGACATCACAATTATTTTTGAATCAAGCAAAATGTTATGCTATTCTAAGGTCATTTTAACTGCTTCTTGAGCATTATTCCCATGTGTGTGACATGTGACTTTAATGAAATGTTCTACTCAAATGTCACTGTACTTAGCAGAACAGAAGCACAGGGTCTCATTGCCCTGTGGCCTCCTGTGAATCTTGATGTCCAGAGATGTGTCGTCCTTGTCACTGGAGTTCTCTTGTGCTCTTATTAACAGAGACCCCTCTTGGTTTAATGAGACATGGCTAGGCAGGATCAAGGAGGAGAGCGGGGCCAACTGGCGCCTCAAGGTAATTTGTGAAACAGCAGGATATGACACAATACCCTAAGGCAGCGAAGAATAATCAAACTGTCTGGGCTTCTTTTTTCCCAGATCCTTCCCAGAAGGATCAAGTTAGTAACTCTTGTTTTTTTTTCTTTCAGGTCAGCAACTTGAAAAAGATTCTTAAGAGCATGCTGGAATATTATCACGATGTAAGAAGATTTTTATCCTTTTACTTGATTAAATTTGAATTTGAGTGTGAATTTCTTGTACTTCTTTTGCTAGATTTTTCTCCCTCATTTCCTGTATATCTGACTCAATCCCGTCTAACCTTACTCTCCGTGAACAGGTGCTTGGTCATCAGGTATCAGATGAGCACTTGCCAGATGTTAACCTCATAGGAGAGATGGGAGACATCACTGAGCTTGGCAAGCTGGTACAGCTTGTACTGGGCTGTGCTGTCAGTTGTGAGAAAAAACAAGGTAAGCTGTGTGCTGTAAAAGAAAGGAAACCAAGCAGATGCAGCCATCTGTGAAAACAACACTCAGGATCAGATCAAAGTCAGCTCACATGATTCTTATTTAATGTCAGTCATGGCCTCACCATCACAAGATTTTAAACTGACCACATGCTGTTTTCCCCACAAAAGCCATTTTATAGATTATAATTCCAAAGTAAAGATAATAAGGTTGTTTGCTATTTAAACAGTAGCTTGATGATCACAGATTCTCTGAAAATAGATGCAGTTCTAGTTTGGATGTTTAGCAGATTATTTGTGTTAATCTGTATTTGGCTGCACTGTCACTGGTCTCTGTTGTTGTCTTCTCCTAAACACAGAGCAAATCCAGCAAATAATGACACTTGAGGAATCTGTCCAGCACGTTGTGATGACAGCCATTCAGGAGGTGAGTGAGCCTCTTGCTTATCCTTGGTTCTCTCTACTCTGCAATAATCCCAGCTCTTAGTCATGGTGAATTCACAATCAAAGAAATCCGGATAAGCATAAGACTGAACAGCATCCCAGAAAGAAACCCAACTCTGATATTTCAAAAATATGTTTAGCATTCCATTGACACTGATGGGAATGGAAAAACATTGAAAAGGGGGAAAATATGCCAGGTTTTATTAAACAGAGTTACCCAGAAAATCCAATAAACCTGCTTTTGGGAAATGCTGTTATATTTTCCCATAATTTGATCTTTTCAGTGACTTTCTCATGACTGTTTTGTCTCAGCTTCTATCAAAAGAACCTTCATCTGAACCAGGAAGCCCAGAAACCTATGGGGATTTTGACTACCAGGTGAAAACCACAACACTTTCATTCCCCCTCTGTGTAATTACTCTCCACTCAGTAGATTCATTTGATTCATCTTTATTTTGTGTTTTCCCTCACCCTCTCACTAATGTTTACTCCCTCCTTCTGTGACTTGTATGACATCTCTTCTGTCGCCATGTTCTTTCTTTGTAGTCCAGGAAGTATTATTTTCTGAGTGAAGAGGCAGATGAGAAGGAGGACCTGAGCCAGCGCTGTAAAGATCTGGAGCATCAGGTTAGTCCTATAAATGGGGCCTGTCAAATTTTGCAAGCATTTCCTGAGACCTTAAAGTTATAATCCTTAAGATTTTAGTCCTGGTTGATTTGGTAACAGACATGGTTACTGTGGTAACAGCAAATGCAGTTCAAAACCACAGGTCCAGAATTCTGTGAGTGGCAAACACTCTTTAAGCAGCTATTTTGTCAAAAATATGACAGGAGAGCAAGTGGTGTATGTGTTTTTACAGTGCAGTACAGTGTATTTGCTTCTTTTATACAGCCTGTTCAAGGTGAGAATGTTGCACCTTTATCTTGCCTTGCTGCTCTGTATAAATGGTACAAAAGCAGAATGAAGGGGCAATGTTGTAAGCCGGCAGCAGAGATCGTGACAAAGCCAAATCAACATCTGTGTAAAAGGGAGAGCGAGCATCACAGGTCAGATGCCGACACTGTTGCATTTAATATCACACAATAGCAGATTATCCTTGGGCAAGATACTGAACCCCAAGTTGCCCCCGATGTAGCATTGGTGTGCGAATGCATTTGTGAGTTAGAGCGCTGTGTATATGTAAAACCAAGCAAATGTGAACGTGTGTGTGAATGGGTGAATGTCACTTGTAGTGTAAAGCACTATAAATGCAGTCCATTGCTATTAACTCAGTAAAGGGAGTTTGTTAGCTTGTTGAGGATATGGAGGGGCACAGTCACTTGCAGATCTAACAGCTCACTGTGACTGCCGCTTCTTGTTCACTTACCGCCTGCAGTATTAAAAACCGATTGGCTTTCAAAGAATGCAGAAAATGACCATGTCATGTTGTGTAACAATGTATATTTGATGAACGATCGTTGTCAGTGCAAACCTTGGTGACAGAACAGTAAACAGTTACTGGCTGATATGAGTGAGATAAAGTTAGGAACAGTGACATTGGATTATACTGTGTGCTGCATTGTCTCTTGTGAATTCTTTGAGTATAAGTATGCAATTTCAATCCAGCACAGAAAGGGCAGACCCTACCGCTAACAGTGAAAACTACTATCTGTTACTACTATCATTATGTATATCTCAGACTGGTGAAGTTATTACTGAAAATAATTACATGTAATGGCTGTCACTGTAAAACTGAATAGCATTTTTTGATTCCCTGGAAATCTTAAGGATTAAAACTTTTAAGATGGTGTAATGGGTCTTTGGTTTGTTTTATCTTCCTTTTGCCTAACAGAGCTACATTATCTCAAAAGGCAAACCGTTCTGTGGTGTTTTAGTAATATAAAAACCATTTCAACTCCATATACATGACTTTCAGATACTTAAAGGGTCTGGTTTTGCTGTGGTGTGATTGCAGCATGTTGTTGAATGTGTACCTGCAGCTTTTGTTCTCTGGCTGTTATTGATTAGCCTGCCTGAGACTTTGTGTTCCCATGGCTTGTTTTTGCACCACTGACTGAGATGGGATTCATTTAGGTTTTTTTAAAGAAACATTCTAGTCAATAGTTGCATAACATCAAGATAAAACTGACACATTGCCTTGGGATGGAGCAGTAGCCAACAATAATTTGTACTGCTCTCAGCCCACCTGTTTGTTTACTTACTTAGCCCACGCATTAGGGATTAGTCATTTGTGTTGTTTTGAAAGCTATTTACTTTTACTGGTCCTGTGCTAAAGCATGCAATCTGTCCTTAAAGTTCAGTGTAGGGTTTTGCTGTATTCAAACTGGAAAGATGTCCAGCAGGTAAGTATACACTCCCCTTTTTTTATACTGGAATGCCAACTTGTCTAACTGTAACCTCAGTTCAGCCTGACTCAAACACAAACATCTTGTCAACGCAATCCAACTCTAAACTGCAGTCTCTCCCTTTCTCAGTTCAAACCAACTTCATCAGCCTGAAGTTAGAACATTTCCCCCCTCCAACTCCAACAGTATAACCAATCAAACTAATGGTCCTCAATGAGCTGTGCATATTCATCTATTTATATCATGAGGATCTGGTTTTGTCCCTAAGGCTAATGCTAACAACTCCGCTATTGAGAAAGTTCCATCTGCTTGAGACCATTGCACACCAGCTGACTAACTAGCTTTTGACGACTGAGCATGTGAAATTAGAACAAAGCATGTGTTCGAAGTTCTCTGTGCACCAAAGGTGGTGAGTTTGTCGCTGCACATCAGTGTTTTTCCTCCTATGGATCTATCGAGTGCTAGTTCATCTTTGGATTGTGAAGATTTTTGTTTTATGTCAGCTATCTTTATAATGTTATTCTCTGAGTCAACTTTCAGGACTTTGTTGAAACCTTTTTTTCATGTGCATCTTCTGTCTCTTCTGTTTTTTCCTCCCTTTGTACAACTGTATATTTGTTACTTTGTGTATCGTCATCACTTCTCTCTCAGCAGTCTAATACTGAATCTTTCACTCTTTACACCTCTTTTTGCAACATTTGTCCTCTTTTTCTCCCTCTTCCCCCCAACAGTTGTCAGTGGCACTGGAGGAGAAGTCGTCCCTTCAGGCAGAGACACGTGCTCTGAAGGAGAAGCTGAGCCGCTGCGACTCTCTGGACGCCTCCACCACTGCCATCACTGGCAAGAAGCTGCTGTTGCTGCAGAGTCAGATGGAGCAGCTTCAGGAGGAGAACTACAGGTACAGCCTCTGCACACACATAGAGTCGCATTTATTTGGGGAAAGACTCCAGGGATTCTACCTAGATTTTCAAATGAATGTATAAATAGTAACAGTCATCAGGCCTGTACATAGCAGACGTGTTGACAGTTACATAATTTGCTTAATGGTTCAGAAATGTAACATTCATAAGCAACATATGAGTTAACATCCTAAAGTTTCAACAGTCTCTGATTGAAATCAGAGACTATTGTTGACTCACCTTGCCCCGGTTTTGTATCTTACAATGCATATATCCAGTTTATGTTACACAAACCACTGTTCCTCTAATTGTGCGTTTCAGACTGGAGAACAGCAGAGATGACATGCGTGTGCGGGGAGAGATATTGGAGCGTGAGGTGGCCGACCTGCAGCAACGTAATGAAGAGCTGACCAGCCTGGCGCAGGAGGCCCAGGCCCTCAAAGACGAGATGGACATTCTCAGGTAAGACCTTTTAGCTTTTCAACAGCGTTTGTAATGGAAGAGTCAGTACACTGAGGACTTCTTAAAATGTAATTTATCCATGTGTTGTTGTCCAAAAACAATTAAAACACATCAGTGAGCCACACCCTTACACTGGGCGACATGTTCCTTTATTACAGTGAAAATGTATACAATGTATACATTGTTTTGGTGCTGGAAATGGTCAATTCCCCAAACCAATAATTTCCTCCTGTTTGAGTAATGTTTGCTAAAAACTACTTGAACCTGAGAGCCACAGATAGGCTAGGGAAGTTGAAAAGTGTTCAGAGATGAACTAACACATTGTTTGAACTGATCCTTTGAATGGATGTATTGACAATATCAAAAATGGAGAATATCACCAGCCTTTTCCTTTAAGCAATAGTTCGCCTATTATCATTTTACACTCACAGAAACAACTCCCACACTGCCCACACACAGACGTCCATTCAGCTCCTCATTCTGACATCTGTGTTGATGATAATATGAATTTCATGCATTGACACTGGCTTGCGTCAGAGTTGTTGGTTTTCAGTAGATAAGTACAAATCCACACGGATGTATCGTGTTTAACTAAAAGTCATATTCCTATGCCGGCACTCAACACTCCTCCCACACTCCTTCCCCCCAGGCATTCGTCTGACCGGGTGAACCAGCTTGAAGCAATGGTGGAGACGTATAAGAGGAAGCTGGAAGATCTGGGAGACCTTCGCAGACAGGTGCGCCTCCTGGAGGAGCGCAACACCGTGTACATGCAGCGCACCTGCGAGCTGGAGGAGGAGCTCCGCAGGGCCAACGCTGTCCGCAACCAGCTGGACACCTACAAGAGACAGGCAAGCTGTGGGCTGAAAGGAGGAGGGAGAGTGATACTTGCTCCCGTGTTGACGTCCAAGTGATGTTAAACACATCGCTTGGCTTCGGCACGTGTTTGGAAAACGTTGCAGTTTTTATAGAGCACTCTTGCCAGCACAGACTGTTGCTATGCTCTCTGACTTGCAGGCTCATGAGCTTCACACCAAGCACTCGGCAGAGGCCATGAAAGCTGAGAAGTGGCAGTTTGAGTACAAGAACCTTCACGACAAGTATGACGCACTGCTCAAAGAGAAAGAAGTGAGTTGGCTAGGTCAGGAAATAAAAGTTCAGTTGTGGTGGGGAAAAAATATGCTTATACCACTTTCATACTGTGGTGTTTTATCAGTGTCTGGCATCTGTTTGTAGTGGCTCTGTCTCATATCGTGGTCACACACTAAAGCTCTGTCATATCACTTTTACAAGGTGTTGAGATATAGTTTTTATTTCAGTAATGGCAGTCCTTGTGTGGATCACCATTTGTTGTGATGATTACAGGACTCGCACTGATGCAGAAGGAATTGTTGCCAGGCAAATATCGTACTATTCTTCAGTGGACTCCCACGTCCAGTGTCAGTTCTAGCACCTTCTGCAATCTGACAGGAGTGATTAATGTCCTCAGTGACTTGTGGGAGTAATTAAAAAATACATACTGTACTGACATGTAGTCTACATTTACATTCACTTCATCCATGTCATACTAATCTCACTAAAATAGCATGCAAGTTTAGATACAGGAAACCCCTTACTCCAGGGGGTTTAACGTCATGTTGTAATATGTTATGGTGTTAATCTAATTCCCTACTGTTACTGCTCTCAGCCTAAATGTAAAATGACTTTAGCTCTGTTACCTGTTTATACCATGGGTTGTCTGACATTAATAAATATCAGAAGAGTTCCCTCACTTTTATTTTACAGTGGATTGATTTTATAGATACCATTGGTGACCTAATAAGTCCTTTAATATACAAGCTAAAGCAGTCTGAATTGAAGCTGATGTCATTGTATGTTGTGCTTTGTTCCTTAGCGTCTGATCTCAGAGAGAGACACACTTCGAGAGACAAATGATGAGCTCAGGTGTGCACAAGTCCAACAGAGGTGTCTCAGTGGAGCGGGTGAGTTGTGATCACACTCACTAGAAATAAAGAAGTAAATTTCAATCTGGTAAAATGATCAAAACCAATATTCCACTTGTGGTAGAATAAATTTTTCTTTTATCATGCTGTAATTCAGCAGTAAATCTATCCCCTCTCGTGGCTGACTGTTAATCAAGTCAAATTTATTTCTTGAGTACATTTAGAAAACAGCAGATGCTTTACAGAGAAACATAAATGTCACTTATGTGAAATACAAATAATTACAAAATTGATTGGCTCAATATCTGTAACAGATGCAATTGAACAATTTTAGTCCTAATTACAATCAAGGAGACTCAGTAAAATTGTTTAAAAAAAAAATTATTAATCCATTAATCAAAATGTTGTGGGAATGTGAAATATTTCTAGGTTGATGAAGCTGTTTTATTAAATCTGACACTTAATCCCTCTCTCTCTCTACAGGAGGCTTGTGTGACAGTGGTGTCGCAGTGGGAAATCTTGCTGCAGAGATCATGCCTACTGAGCTCAAGTACATCTGTTGTTGTTGTTATTATTATTATTATTATTATTATTATACTGTATGTTTCTGTATAAGATGTGCTGTAGAGGGGTTAATGTGTGTGCAGCATCAACATCAAATTTGGGCGTAACAGATGAGATTTTCCCTCTAAACCCCTTAAAAAAAAGCAGGCATTGGTGTCATTATCAGTAGCCCACTCATACCCTATGTTCATCTTCTATAGCCTGCGATAAACTACTCAGACACACTCACACTAAGACAGCCACAAAAGTTTATTTTTAGAACTTGAATGCGCAGTTGGCCCCCGAGAAAGTGACACATGGCAGCGCTGCACATTTGGCCTGGGCGTTGTCGTATAGAAGGATCAGTCAACTCCACCACTCTCTGGTCCTCTTCATCTGTCCCCCACTTCATCTGTCCTCTGCTTTCTTCTACCCCCTTCACCTCATAAGCCCTCTCTCTCCTCACTCCTTCAACAGGGAGACAGTGGTGCGACTTCAGAGTGAAAACAAGATGCTGTGTGTCCAGGAGGAGACCTACAGGCAGAAACTGGTGGAGGTGCAGACTGAGCTGGAGGAGGCTCAGCGCAGCAAGAACACCCTGGAAACTCAGAACAGGTAGGGGGTGTGTGTGTGTGTGTGTGAACTCAACATATAGTCCAACTTCTTCTTTGGCAGTGTTAAATAATCATTCCCCCTCTAGGCCACCATATTGTGTGTTCCTGGACATTAAGCTGGTTGTTTGGCTGATAGTAGGAGTGATATCTGCCTAAATGTCAACTCACCCTCTGGACTGTGTGCTCAACTGAGCTGTGTGGGCTGGACTGGAGGACAGACAGCAGAAAGCCAGATTGTCCCTTGACTGTGTGTGTGTGTGTGTGTGTGTGTATATGTGTGTGTATGTGTGTGTTTACATGCCTGTGGGCATGTGGACATGTGGGTGGACTGTGTGTCTGTGTATGTGTCCATTGCAACACCAGGCCCAGGGTGTGGGAAGCATCCTCAGCAACAGTAACAGGAGGAGAGGAGTGGAGTGAGCATGCTCAGTAGAGCAGAGCAGTGAATGGCCAGGCAGCACACTTGGTGGAATGGATGAACGCTGCCTGCAGCAGATGTCCAAGGATCTACATGATACTTTGCAAACATCTTCCACCCACAGAACCACCTTATAACCTTGTGTTTCATCTTTCCTCTTATGTTTTCACATCCTCTTTTTGTTTGGGGCTCTCCACAATGCTCCTTAAATATGACTATTTTCTCTGTTTCTTGTATGTTTCTTTGCTCTTTCTATTCCTAACCTCTTTCCTCCTCCCTCTCTTGTCCTTGTCTTTTTCCAAGGTTGAATCAGCAGCAGATCTCAGACCTGCGTTCTCAGATCGAGGAGCTCCAGAAAGCGCTCCAGGAGCAGGACAGCAAGACTGAGGATGTGAGTGGAGAGAGAGCTGCTTCCTTCTCCTCTGCCTGCTTTTGTCACTTCACACTTAAAACTTACCTCATCACAAATCATAGTTTTCTACAATCTAGTTGACAGAATAAGTTGAGACTATATACTCACTGTAAAGTGTTTATATAGTGAAGTGAAAACTTTTGTTTCCTTTCGAAACTGATCAAGTAGGTGAATCAGATCAGCCCTGATCTTCTTTTGTCTTCATCTGACAATAATCATTATCATTATTATATCATTTCATTATTATGACTATCTATTAGTGTTAAATTAACAATACTGTGATATTATATCAGCAAATATATAACATGCATAGTGTTGCTTCAGAGTATTTTTCTGAAGCAATGATTTTTTAGCAAACACTCCCTATGTGTAAAAGCACTATGTTTGCATGGCACACAGTGTAGTGAGAGATTACTGTTGAACACACTTGGCTGTCAGGGACTGCCAGGTCTGTTCTCCTACGTTTGATACATGTTGTGTGGGAATTTAACCCAAGTCTGCTGTGGTGATTCAGTGTTAACGCCTGCCCCTCTCTGTCTGTCTCTCTCCGCCTGCCCCCATCGATCAACTCTGGCCAAAATCAGGCTATCGTAAGTACGGCCCACCCTCTGTCCAACTGGCCCATGATTTAACTCTTTGACAGCTTGACTTTCACAGCTTATACTGTGTGTGTTTCTCTGTGTGCGTGTGTGACTTAGAAAACCTTATGACTTTTGAGTTTAACATGTTTTTTTTTCCCTCCCTTTTTTAGTCCTCTTTATTGAAGAAAAAACTTGAGGAGCATTTGTAAGTACTCCACTGTTTCTTACATATCATTTATCACATGTGCTCCAAACATTAGCAAATTCACACACTCTTTGATGACACTCTTGATGTGATTATTGCAGAGAGAAGCTCCACGAAGCTCACTCAGATCTTCAAAAGAAAAGAGAGGTCATTGATGACCTAGAGCCCAAAGTGGACAGCAACAGTGAGTCATTTCTTGCTCTCTAATTCCTTCAGTTGCTGCCTCTTCGAGCGCCTGCCACCGTCCACCCTTTCTTCTCCTCTAAAAACTCTCTTCATCTCCATCTTAGTGGCTAAGAAGATAGATGAACTCCAGGAGATCCTGCGCAAGAAGGACGAGGACATGAAGCAGATGGAGGAGCGATACAAACGCTACGTGGAGAAGGCGAGAACGGTTGGTCCACCTAAACAGAACATGTTGTCCACAGCATGTGGCTCTAGCTGCAAAATGAGGGTTTGTGTTTTTTCCCTGTTTAAAGGGGAACTCCACTGATTTTTACACATCAAAGTCTGTTTGCAGGTGTTGGGGAGGACTACTGCACTTGTGGAAAAAAGTTGTATAAAGAGTAAAATCTTATAAATTACCTCCAGCGTTGGTCTCTGTGTCCCACTTCATATCTGCTGCTACAGCAGTAACACACCCAAACCTGCCAAAAGATGATATTTAGCATCAGTTTTGACCATTTCTTTTAAAGAACTGTTCATTGTGAGTGTTATAGGAGTATGACACTGAATCAGGAGAGTTCTCTCGTGTGCAGGTGATCAAAACCCTGGATCCCAAGCAGCAGCCGTTGACTGTTACTCCTGACATTCAGGCTCTGAAGAACCAGCTGACGGAGAAGGAGAGAAAAATCCACCACCTTGAGGTTTGAACGTTTAACGTAAAGACATAAATGAGGTCAGCCTAGCTCTGTTAAATGTCACTAATATGTGACAATCTGTTCCTCTGCACAGCATGACTATGAGAAGAGCAAAGCCAGACATGAACAAGAGGAGAAACTCATCATTAGTGCGTGGTACAACATGGTGAGTGAGTGAACAAATACATAAAAACATGTTGACGGACTAACAGCTGGTTTTAATGTGGAGAAACAGTTTTACCACCTTTGCTCTGATGAAACACTGAAGAGTCACACAAAGATTTTTATTGAACTCTCTCTCTCTCTCTCTCTCTCAGGGGATGGCGCTGCATCAGAAAGTGTCTGGCGAGCGGCTGGGACCCTCTAACCAGGCCATGTCCTTCCTTGCCCAGCAGCGGCAGTCCACTAATGCCAGGAGAGGCCTGACACGACACCACCCAAGATAAAAAAAAATCATCCTGGTGGGAGAACAAACACAAAGCAAAGAGAAGATGAAGTTTGATCTACAGCAAACTTCATCTGAACTCCCGATAACTTTGCCTTTATGCCCTTTACTGGATCGCTGCACCTCAGAGGGTATTTGTCATGCTGCTGCTGCCCCCTGCTGGCTCTTAACAATAGGAGAATTTTTTTATTTTCTCTGTGGAGCCCCAGAGGAGAATGATAACTACTGTGTTTACTCTGCTGTTTAAATTCAGAGTTAACCCATAGAAACAAATGGCTGGAATGGGAGTTGTAGATTGTACAAAGAGGCTGTCTCACCTTTTAAGGTGACTTTTAGTTTTTCTTTAGCCTCTTGGACTCACTCCTGTTTCTTCAAGGTCTCTTTTAAGTCTTTTTTTTTAATATGTATCTTTTATGTTATACACTAGGATGGGATGTGAACTAGTTTTGTTAAGGTTACAGTTTAAATATGGCAGATAAAGGAGGAGTTAGTAGGGGTGATACATTTACTATTGGAAATGCTAAAGAAGACATTAAGCTACACAGGTAACGGTTAATAGACTGAAAACAGATAATGACATTCAGCCGTTAGTACATCTCTCTGGTTTTGTTCATTTGTTTTGAATTTTCTTATAGCTTTTATTTTTGTCTTCTAGATTATGCGTTTTGTGGTGAGAGTTTTTGTTTTAATTTGAAGGACCTTGAAAAGATGAGGGCTGTTTAATGGCTTTAGTCCTGTTTTACCTTCTATTCACTTGAATCTTTTTCTCTTAACGCAATATTCTTAATAAGAATCTATTAGAATTTTCACAAGCTACACCAAAGCACTTTTTGTCTAGATGGGTGGGTTTGTTCAGTGCCTCACTAAAAACTCCCTCTGCAGATGAAATTCAAGTTTGAGACATTTGCAGTGTCCACCCCGTCTCCCTGTCTCAATTGTCAGAAATACATTAACTTAAAGGATGCTGCAGGTTCATTTTAATGTCTGGTGATAATGTGACTTCTGCATATGATTTTCTCAATAATGTTCTCATTTGTTGCCCATGATTTCGATTTTATTGCCTTTTTTTTTTTTTCTTATTCCCTTCCCTCTTCCCAAAGATTGAAGCAGGGTGTTGGTTGTGGGTAGGACCTAATGCACTCACCACTTTAGACTTATGTGAACATAGGCAACTGAAGGCCTCTTAGTTTATCACAAAGACTGGAAAACACTAATGTGATGGAGTTCCTAATTATAATAGCACTAAAAATAATGACTCAACTAATGGCCGTTTACTGGCGCCGACCTCATTTACAGTTCAACTGAACTGGAAGGAAATGTATTCATCAATACGCTGGAATTCTTTTGTTGTCTGTTGACAGGAAGTCGGAGGCAGATACAAAAGGTTGAGCCGGTAATAGATAGCTCATTGATCCACACTGCATCTGCCTTTAGTCACTGCTGGTTAATCTTCCTTTGCAGCAGATATAGTAACTTTAGTATGTCCCATATCAGAGCTGCTGTTTCGTGACTTGTACTCCGTCCCTGTAAATGTCTGTGCTATGATCTACACAGACCAGAATCCTGTTGTTGTGTGCACATGTTTTACTACTGATTTTTCATTATTTTGAGTTGATATTTATGGTGTTTAGTTAGTCATTATCTTTGCTGCACATTTGCATGGCTTGAAGGGTTTAACTTTTGACTTTTTGGTTGTCAGTGTTTGTATCATATAATGGTCTAGTAGATTATAGCATACTGTACTTCACACAGGGATCTGAAGCAAGTTAAAGATTTGTAGTCATTTATGTTCTACTTTTGCACTACAAATAAATGGGATCTAAGAACTGGTATCTGGTGTTGTCTTTATCAGTTTGGTTTAAGATAACCAAAGAAACACACTGTACTGAGAAAACCATTTCTAAACACTTCAGAAGGATCTGAGAAAAAAGACTGGCCCTGGTTTTATCACCTTGGTCCTTCCAGTTTAATTCTGTCATGATCTAAATGCCAAACTGATTAGTCAGACTTCTCACATCCTTTTGTGCAGCTGTCAAACAGTTGGGTTAAACGGTGAAAGCATTCTTTATCTATCACATCACTTTCATCAGCGTGTCTGAAAGACTTGATAACCACCATAACTCAATCCAACGGCACAACACTTAATCACTGAGCTAAATCATGTAAAACAGCATGCTCAGACAAAATGACAAATACAGTACTTATTATATGGACTTGTTCTGTTTGTTTAAAGATTGTAGTAGTTCTTTAGAAAGTAAGATGTATACAAGAATTAATGAAGCTAAAATACTTCAGCTTTACTTTTGATTACCTGAAATCCAATGCGATGAATAATATACACTCTGAATTACAATCCACCCATAAGTGATTACACTCGGAATCAGTAATGATAAAGACACAGGGGCAAATAAGGGAAAAATATATGATTTCAGTAATTGTACTAAAGAGGCCAAAAGCTTAGATAACAGCCACAGATTAATACAGCACATGCAGATCAGCACAGTGACCGCTTTGTGAAATAAATTCAGTCAGTATCAAGTCAGCAACATTGTTTTATTTATTTATTTATTTCAGTTTCAATTCCGGCGCAGCAGGGGGCGCAAGAGCCGCGACGTGACGTCATCAGAAGACGTTAAACATGGCCGACAGTGAGTGGTAGACGGTGAAAGTTAGCAAGAGGCGTTGGTAAAGTCTGGGAACTTCTAAGCGTTTGCTGCTGGTATTTGGAGTTTGTAGTGCTCTGCATCAGTATTTTTATATTTGGATACATCCCACACCTGAACTGGACATTCAAGTTCAGTTCAGTTCGTCCGCAAAGGCCTTACTAAACCGGGCACTAGCCCGCAGTGTTAGCCACGTTAGCAGCCGAACCAGCGCCTGCTTTTGTTTTTGTCAGGAGGTATGCGCTAGAAGGCTACTATTGTGAGGCCTTTTAGCCTTTTTTTTACGTCGCCTTATCTCTTAAAAACTACAGCTTTTCTGAACTGAACGGTGTATTTGTTTAGTCTAACCCCAGAGCTTTTTATATTGTACCGCGGGTGGGGTCCAACCCGTCTCGCAGCGTGTTGGCAGTGCTGTTCATTCAAGGCCAACTTCGCAACAAAGCCATAGTTCCCAGAAAACTGACGGACACATACTCGCTTTTGAGTTGCTGGACTGTGCCTGTGTATGAACATTACACCCAGGAAACATGGACCCAAAGCGTGCACACGGAAAACCTCAGTCGAGCGGCGGCGGCGATGGCAGCAGCGGCGACTCCAGCTGCGGCAGCCCCGCGTCCCCTTCCAGCAGCCCCGCGCCGACAGCCAGCAAAGCCCCGGTGCCCGGAGGCAACGTGTTCGCTAACGACGGCAGCTTCATGGAGATGTTCAAGAAGAAGATGGAGGAGGAGAAGAGGAAAAAGGAGACGCAGCAAACAGGTGGAGACGCGAGAGCCACCGAGCAAGGACAGACATCAGTGGAAAAGAAGCCCCCTCCCGTGACGAGCTTTGTAAGGGGTTTGGCAGTTGTAAGATGAGATAGCTGTAGTTCATCACACACCCAAATTAAAGCACCATGCTCTCATTGACAGTCTAACTGGCACTTGAGTTATTACATCCTGAAATAATGGCCAGTATTTCCGTATTAATTGACAGTAGCATTTCACACACATGCCAGTGCTAGTGTTGTACTTGCATTATTTTACACTGTGACGAAATGTAACAAATAATAGATCAGTCAAGTAAGTCTAGGGATGCTCCTCACTGATGATGGTTTCGCTGGTGGTGCGGCAGGAGACTAAATGTAGACCTTCTGCTCTGGTGTAGTCTCCTTCATTGGCAGTCCACCTGCAAGGGCTCCTATAACGGTTTCAGTCTTCTATCCCCTAACCCAGGTGGGGAAGCGCAGAGGCGGTGTGTTCCTAAAGACCGGCATGGTTGCGAAGAAGCAGAAACAGGACACAGACGTAAGTAGAGTTTGGGAGTGGCGTCAGCATCACCTGTGTGTACTCTCTGACCCTCCCTCAGCTGATCACCTGTGTCTTCCTCTCCTCCAGGTTGAGCCAGGCAAGAGCGATGCTTGGTCAAAGTACATGGCTGAGGTGAAAAAGTACAAAGCCCACCAGTGTGGCGACGACGATAAAACCAGGCCTCTGGTCAAGTAGGCTGCTAAAGGTGAACATGAAATGACAGCGTTTAAAGTGGGGGGGGAAAAAACCATCTGGGAGAAGTTCCAGCCAGTCCTGACCTTCTCATACTGCCAGTAACCAAGTTACCCTTCACATGAGTCTTTCACAAACTGCTTAGACTGACACACCTTTTCTCCCTTTTTTGTATTGGTTTTGTCTTTGCTTGTTATTTGGTGGACGTCAGTGATTTGATCTGGTGTCAAAAGGTGTTTCAGAAACTTGACATTCATCATTATTGTTAAATCTGTTCAAATTTGTCATGTCTGCTTTATGTTAGAGTTCAGTAATAATTTGATTTAATAGCCAAATCAAGGTTTCAATTAAATCTACACTGCCTATTTATGTATGGTGTTGTGCCTCAGTTTGTTACCTTGAGACTTAGGTGTAGGGAGAGGACACAGGCCCTGTTCTATTGCATCAAATGACTCCATTGTGAAGAGAAAGATTTTAATTAAAAGTAGGTTTAAGATCTGTACAGAAACGAATTCATTCAAGAATTCAAATACAATGAAAAAGTGTACATCTTTCATTGGAAAAAAAGCTGAAATTCATCAATTTGCAGATTACATTTCTTACAGGTATCAGTGATAATTACATTATGATAAAAACAGCACCAAATAGACACTGACCATGCATCAGAGAGGGAGACATACAAAGGCACACCACCCAAACACATTCAGACACTCGCGCACGCTCACACAAACACACTCACTCACCTAAAAAACCCATTCATTCCTTCTCCCTGTCCACAGTGATATAGGTCTATCTTGTAAACATTGACAAACAGTATTTGTCATTTAACAATTCTATGAAGGATAGTATTTAAAACTTATCAAATTGTTTTTAAAAAAGTTATATTTAACTGCTGTATTCATGAAAACTTGAGCTGATCTTCTCAGGTCAAGTATCCTAAATGTAGCCCAGTCTGTTTTTCAGACTCCTGTTATCAGTGATTTGTCCATCTGATACCCAAAGCCACGTTCCATCCTGATTTGTCCCAACATCCCGTCATGTGAACAGCATCCACTGGGTGGAGAAATCCAGCTGTATCATAGAGTCTTCCTCTTAGCATCTCCTCCCTGGCTTTGACTGACATCTGGACAGGAATAGTACAGTTCTTGAAATCAGTGAAAAGCAGTGATAGACAAAAAAAAACAACACGTATTACAGAGATTAGACGACAGCTGAAATGACTCCATAAAAGGCATGCTACCACCAACAGACAAGCAGGGAACAGAACAGGACCAGACAGAAAAAAGACAACCTGAGACAGAGAACACCAGACACTTGGAAAGAAAAAAAGAGGCAGGAGAGGGAGTAAATGGAGCAGGCTTTGAGGGTGGAGGAAGGGTCAGATTTTACCTGAGAAAGCGAGCTGCAAGTGAGGAGGCAGAGCAACCTGAGACCCTGACTGGAGACTCTTATACAGATCTGAGGAGACAGGACAGGGGAACAAGGAGGGAAAGGGAGGGAGGAACAGATACCAACAAAACAGGGAGGGGGAAGTGTGAAAAAGAGGGAAAGACAGATGGGGGATAGAAGCAAGATGGCACAGAGGTAAAGGACAGCCAAACAGAGGAGGTAAAGAAAGACAAGAAGTGTGAGGCCAAGTGAGTGACAGGTGGGGAAAGTAACCAATACAGGGTTGAGAGAAATTTTGGGAAATGAAGCAAACAAAATGGAATAATGTCAAACAGGAGAAAAATCACAAGCTTACATCTGACACACAGTATGGTGATAAAACAAATGATGCTCTGACATACAACACAAAACAAAGCCTACACAGGAACACCTGAAACAGACAACAGCAGCACAACATACTGATGGTCGCGTACACAGAGTAGCTGTTATTTACAAATATCTAAATATTTCAATCAAACCAACTGGACTATATTTTTCCATATTTTACTAGCGTATTAGATTTAGTGCCAGTCACCAATGTTAGATGTGTCTGTGGTGCATATTTAAATGCCATCTGTATAAAGTATGCATGTTTCTACCCTGTGTTCACCACTCACTCTGAGTCAGGGTAGAGAATGATGCATTGCTACTGGCTGCGGAGCCGCTGGCTGCCGTACTGGAGCCTGTTGTACCCAGAGGAGGCAGGTTTAGCAGCGGGGGGAACTGGAAGGACACGGGGACCAGGCCCCCCAGCATCCCAAACCCCAGGGGAAGAGAGGAAGCTGAGCCGAGCAGACTGCTGCTACCTGCTGTGGAGACCTGTGTGGTGGAAAAGGCAGAAAACTGTTTTGCAAAAGTTCTAGACATTCTGTCAGGAAACATAGCAACTTTTTTCCAGGCCCTCTCACATTTATGTGATTTTTACACTTCACCCAAATCACAATAGCATATTTCACCAGGAGTGGAGCAAGTACTCAGATCCTTTACTTCAATATAAACAACAATACCACAATGTAAATGTATTAAGTCCTCCATGAAAAACCCTACTGATTTTTTAGTATTATCAGCAAAAAGTATCAAAAGTAAGCCCTATCAGTATTATATGTATATATGCAGTATTTTAGAGGGAAGTCATTTTACCTTCTATGCAGTGTATTGCTACTGTCCGGTAGTTTAACCTATAATAATGTAGGATGTAGTATTTTTTTTCTCATAACTGATCATTTGCAGATTATATTCTTGATTAACTGATCAGTTCATGTATGATATGTCAAAAAATGTGAAAGAAACTGAAAAAAAAAAATCAAATAGCTTGTTTTGTCCAGCCAACATCCAAAGACATTTAGTCTACAATGATGTCACACAGAAAATAACCAAATCATTTAAATGGAAAAAGTGGGAACTTGTGAATTCTTGACATTTTTGTTGAACAATTAATCAATTATCAAAATAGTTGCTGATTAATTTTCTGTCAATCAACTAATGGATTCATTTCAGCTCTATAATTGTACTATCATAATAATAAGTGATCATAGGTTTTGTGTTTGAAACCTGACTCCACAAAGTAACTACAGCTGCCTTTGAAATGTAGAGGAAAGGTATCAAGTAAAATGGAGATACTCAAAGTGCAAGTATCTCAGATTTGTAATTAAACACAGCAGTTAAGTTAATGTAAGTAGGTACATTACACCACTGCTGCTCGTCTCTACTGGTCAATATTTAATTTTTGTTGTATTAGCCACAGTGTGGAGTGTTGTGGCCCACTGGATGTGTCAATATTGAACATAGAATATTTCAGGAAACAGAACTACCATGGTAACATTGGCTGTCTCTCTGTCTACTTGTTACACTTAATACTGTTCCAGAATGAATTGAATTTACAAAGAAAAATGATCTTGTTCAGTTCATGTTTAACTTCAGACTGAACTGTCTTGGACGGAATGCAAAACAATGAGTAGTTACCCAATTCATTTTCTATCACTAAACCTGAAACAGAAGCACTCTGTCCCTTCTCTGTCAGTTTTCTTCCTGGAGATTGATTATAGCAAACGTGAATGATCAAATGACTGTAAGTGTGCTGATTAATGACGCATTTGGACAATGAGAAGCACACACTGCAGGTGACTAATCTGGACATGCTGGCAGTACAAACCTGTGGCAACTGAGAAGAGACGGATGGTGATGAAACAGACGCGACAGACTTGGCCCCCTGAGGTGTCCCACTCCCTGGCCTCTGACGCTGGCCTGGGTTGGCAGAGGCCAATGTGGGGGAGGCACTGGATCCTGAATGCTTGCTTATGGATGAGGTGTTAATAAGGCTGGTGTTGGTGGTGCTGTTGTTGGTGGGGGTCTTCTGGCTGCCTGGAGGAGTGTAGCTGCCTTGCCCTGGCTTGGTTGCACCTCCTTGGGCACCTGAGAACTGCGGGCGGAACCCTGCCTGGGTTTTGGGAGAGTACTGATGTATGGTGGGGGTTGCCTGAGACCTGGGGCTTTGAGAGATGGAGGGTGATGCTGAGGTGGTGGTGGTGACAGCAGGGTTGGGCGTACGGGGAGTGAGTTTGACGATAGGCGGGATACTGCTGTGTGTGGACTTGGTGAGAGTGGCGTGCATAGGGGTGATGAAGTTAGACTGAGGCTGGGGCTGGGCCTGAACTCCAGAGAGCGTCTGGGAGAGGGAGGGAGAGGGGGAGGATTTACTCTGTGGGGTGTGGGGCAAGCGAGGCGCCTGGAAGATTTTGGGGGTCATGAGCGAGGGTGATGAAAGGGTGTGTGGCCGAGACTGAGGCGATGTGAGGATGAGAGCGTCACCACTGTTGGCTTTATTATTATTGCTGCCTTTGAGGAGGCCAGACGGGGGAGTGGAGATCCCCGTCTTTGATCCTGGGGGCACAAGTGGAGACGCGGTGGGTGGTGGGCGTGGTTTAGGTGGTGACGCTGAGGCAGGCATGTTGGCTTTTGCCACACCCAAAGGTCTCTGAGTGTTCAAAACTGAGTGTCTGTGCGCCTGCGGCGTGCCCTTGACAACCCCCATCCCATCCACCCTCACTGAGGGCAGAGAGGACGTGATGGAGGAAGGCCGAGACAGAGAGGTGGAGGAAGACGAAGAGGTAGAGATGTAGTGAGGTGCATTGGAACTGGGAGTGCTGACGGAGTTCTTTTTCTGCTGCTGAATGAGTGGCGAGGCGTGGAGGGAGGAGGGGTTGGTGGCTGCCTTGGGTCCATCTGGGGATGGGGGGCTGTCCCCCTGGGCCAGACCCTTGGCTGCATTGCCAAGGATGGCAAGGGCCTGGGAGATGGAGTCCAGGGAGGGAGCTGTCAGTTCCTCGTCAAGGGAATCGAGACATATAGGCTCAGACGGTGACTGAGGTGGTCGCTTGGCAACCTGGGCAGCAGGGGAGGGAGTGGCACCTGCTGAGGGTGTGGGCCGCTGAACCCAAACAGCCTCCTGGATATAGAGATTACACAAAAATAACATTTACACACGCTATTTCATAACCTGATTTTACTCCTTGTGGCACTGAAGGATAGGTTTTCAAGTATGTCTGAAAATTAGAATTATTATTTGTAGCTGCTCTTATCATTCCTCCTTTTTATATAAGCTAAAGAGAGATCCCTTTCTAACTGTCTTTCAGAGGAGATGGGGGCTAAATTCATTTATCCTGTCTATTCAGTTAAACTATTCTGTGCATTTTAAAGCTTAACTGAAGCTATTATGAGACATCAGCAGTCTGAGTTAGACAAGTCTGGTGGCTATCTTCCAAAGTCTTTTTATTTCCCCTGACAGTGTTTCCTTGCTGAGCTGTGGTGGTGGGATTTTAAAACAACAACAAGAACAAATTTTGGACTAGACTTGTTTAGTCTGACTCTGACTGAATATTAGAATGCATTTTTACACAAGGCTGTAGATACGGTCCCCCACCATGGCCAATATAGAAAAAAGGAATGATTTAAGTGAACAATAACTCTTAAAAACGTGAACCTATCCTTTATTGAGCTTGTATGGCAGCTTTTGACGTTTGTAATGTCTGAGATCAGTGTTGGGTTTCAGATTAGTGTCTGTGCTAAGCAGCCATATAATAAGCGCAATAACATACAAACAAAAAACACTAAACCATGTAGGAGCCCAGCTTCAGTGAATAACACTTTGAATGCATCGATTTTAAAGCACAAATAATTAAAAGTCTGACCTTTGGCTTGGCCTTAGGAGTAGGGACCATCTTTTTCTTTGCTCTGGGGTGAAACAACACAACAACAACAAGTGAGACAAAGCTTAAATATCAGTCAGTTATGAGAAAACTGGTGAACAATAAGTTAACATGACTCACGTGTAGCCTGTGAGGTGACCGTGAGCCATGATGCTTTCTTTGAACAGCATCCTGGAGACAAAAATTAACACGAAGATGTATTAAAACCAGAAATATTTGTGCAGTTAGCAAGTAAAAATTAGGTGGGCTGCAAAGTTCAGGCTACTGCTGAAGACCTACAATACGGCTTGGAATTATTATAAATACTCATAGCAAGTAGACACACACACCTGGCCTGCATCCAGCCCTTAGGCCAGAGAGGTTTAACTTCAGTCTCCATGAAGGCTTTGAGGTAGTCCTCTAGAGACAACGAGTTCTTGCCCTCCAGCTCGTAGCAGCCCAGCTTCACCCGCACCAGATTACACAGCAGTGACCTGGAAAACACATACTGTTATCCTAATGCTCATTCACTACAGTGGGAAAAGTGAATGTGACCATTTTGTATATTTAAGGCCACTTGCATAAGAAAAATGCGCCTCCTTCCTCAGTGAAACTGACCTGAGTTTGTCGTCCCAGACAAACTTCTTTCGAGGCCCCATCACCCTCTTCCCTGGTTTCTCCTCATCATCATCCTCTGACCCGTTTTTCTCTCCCTCCTCAGACTGTTGCCTGTGAACACAGAGAGAAATAATATGATGTGTCAAATCACCTTTATGTGCATGGAAATACGTTAAGAGGCAAACAGACACAATGACTGCGACAATCTGAGCTGCGTTCAAAATCACAGCCTCAGCTGACTCAAGACGTGTGCTTACTTTGCCACTTTAGCGATACAGTCCATGTTGTACCGAGCAATCTGCTCTGGCATCACACTGCACACTGCCAGTTTCAGCTTCAGCAGGGGTGTTCGAAGACGGTCATCCTGGGCGACATGGATAAACACAGTCAGAAATCTCACACACACATATGCTGGGCGGCACACTAACACGCTAAATATAGAATCAGATAACAGGCACACAGCCAGCAGACACAAGAGCTGCAAAAACAACGATTTAGCTTCTGCACAGCTACATTTAGACACACCTGCCAGCTCATAGGCTCTCACTACTGCTTATGGCTTGTGAAATACTAGAGAACATAAACCTACAAGCACCATTTGTTAATCAAATAAATTTGACAAAATAAAAATAGATCATTCTACGTTGGTTAAACTCTTCATGTTACCAGACAAACCAAACACACCCTCTACCCATTCAGTCCTGCAGAGGACAGATCAAATGTCCTTTCAAAACTGATAAGTGATGAGCAAACTGCAGCAAGCAGAATTCATGGTTTGACTTAAGAGTCGAAAGACGATTTTTGGCCTCATGTCTAATATAACATTAATTACTCCCACTCACCTGTATGTTGAGGCTGAGCTTCTTAAGGCGTTTGAGCAGAGCTTCTTTATTGCAGGGCACGAAGGCCTCTAGGTGAGAGTAGACGGCTGAACGCACCTCTGCAGGCTGCTCCTGAACCTGCAACTCAATACTGACACACACAAACAAATAGGCACAACAAAGGGAGATTTACATTGATTTACATTTGTTCACTTATACCAGTCTGGAAAAGTCAAAACCTGAAAGGTTACTCACTCCAGTAGGATGTTGTTCATATCCAATGTGAAGAACTTCTTTCTGCCTTCTTCATCAAACAGACGGGACGCCTGTGACAACAGACAACTGTTACTATCAGACAGACTTAAACAATGTCTCTGTTGAGCCTGTTCATATTTCTTAAAGAATGCATCACAGACAACAAACTGACGTGAAAAACAGGTGAGGTTATCAAAATCTCTCACCTGCCTTTCTCAACTTCCCGTAGACTAAAACACTGGTACACACTTGTCTATACAGCCATGTCTGTGTTAACAGCCACCTTATCTATGTGAATTTATTTAACAGAAATGTATCCACAGTGATGCTCGTCTTTCTGGGGGCTCATTTTTAGTTACATATTTTACATGACTATTATAAATGTTAGTCTTGATGGTTCAATCACATTTCTGTTTAATTCAGATTTTGAGGTATTTATCTGCAATATATTGCCTGTAACTCGTTATCACTATTATCTCGACTAGGACACACTTGAAACACAATGAGACTTTCCTGGTTAAATAAAAATGAAAATAAAAAATGTTTAACAAAATTTAAAGCCCCCCTTTGTGATTTCTATCATGAATATTCAAACTCAAATGTAATTTTAACTCTACAATATGTGATCCAGGGTAGTAGACCTACCGCTCTCAGGTCTTCGATGCGCTTTGTAAGCGGGCCTGGGAGTCCACTGGGCAGAGGAGGAGGGTTCATCACATTACCCTGTGACACTCTGCTACCACCAGCTTTATGTCCCATCCCAAAGGAGCCATTCTCTCCCTGTGCTGGACTGGAGGGCTGAGGGGAGTCCAGCATCCCAAAGTCCAGGTCACCCATCATGTCCTGCAGGATGTCGTTATTGGCTGAACCCAGCAGTGACATCACAGCCGGGTCAGCACTCAGGTCGGCCATGCTGCAGTCATTGTTGCCAGCAGCCTTGGGGTGAGTGTTGAGGAGCGCACTGTTGGCGTTGGGCACTTTGGCGTTGGGCCGCGGCAGACCGGCAGCAGCCAGATTCTTTTTGCGCATCTCCTCCTTCTCCCTGGTGAAGCGGCGCAGCATGTTGGCCAGGTGCAGAGAATCCTTCATCAGCTTCTTCCTCTTTTTCTTTTCTGGCCGATGAACATTCAGAGCTGAAACTCTGCCAGAACAGAACAGGCAAGAAGAAGAAAGACATTTAACCAACTAGCACAGGAATTAATCTGTCATGATTAACTCCTAAACTGACAAACTTGTGAGGGTGAGTGGTGCTGATGGGAAACCATCACACATCTGACTAATTACACATCAGAGAACTTCTTGTTTCAGTCCATACGATTGCAGTTTGAGAATTTTTAACTAATGTGCACCTTTAACAGCGTTACCACGGAGACTGCTGAAAAGAGACACATACAAAAACATACAAAAATATTTATAGAAAATAAAAAATACTGGAGAAATTCTTAACACTCACCCAGGCTTTGGTACTTTATTCTTCTTGGGTTTCTTCTCCTCCAGAATTCCACCATCTTGCTTTTTCCGCCGTTTCTTAATCACCCGCTCCTCACCATCTTTCATCTTCTACAAATGAGTGCAAAAATGTGGGCTAATTAGTGTGGTATAACACCAGCAGCCTTCGGTGCAGAACCTGTTCTACTGTTCTTCACTGACATAACTGACCATATAAGCGCTTCTATTTACAGTATGCATGTGCAGAGAAGCAAAAACCTACCTTGAAGTGATTATCTTCTTTGCCTGCATTCTCTCCCTCAGAGTCAGACGCGGGTCTGAACTGCAGAGTGCCTGTGTTGATGTAGAAGCCTCCATGTTTTGTGGTCAGAGACGCTGGTACCAGCTCATCATACTGAGGTCAGCAGAGAAGTAGAGTTACTGTTAGTTGACATTTTAAGCCAAAACAGAAAAATCGAGATCACCATAGATTTTGGGTAAAAATTTAAACTTGTAAGGTTTGCAGGGGCACACACTTTGGAAAATAATTCATTTTAAATAACAAAGTCCAAACTGACTAACTATTGGATGTATGTATGTGTATTTTGGGAAAAAAGAGAACTCACAGCTTCTGAATTGTCTATGAAGGGGTCAGTCTCATCATATCCATATCCAATGTCAATTGAGATCCTGCATCCTGTCCTTTTTCTTCTTCTTAGAGCTGCCACCCTACAAACAGAGAGAAAACACACGGATCAAACACCTTTCTGAAAAAATATCCAAAACATCCAAACAGTAGAAGCTGGAACAATATATTCAGATATCTTGAGATTACAACACTTACATATTTGTTCTCAAATTTCTTGGCCAGCTCTTCTACCTCCCGCCTCTCCCTCTCATCATCAGCAAAGGGGTCATTGGGGTCCAGGGGAGGAGTGAGTCCTTTAGGGACTGTTGAACCTGCAAGCTTTACCTGATGTAAACAAGGAAACTGGATCAGGAATGAAACAGAGGCAAGAGGCTTTTGATGTTTTTCTTCATAGAGTGCCCATTTTCACAAACAGCTGTGAACCTCATCAGTGAGATTTTCTTAGCAAGCTTGTCCCAAGTAGCACAGCTCAGCCTGAGAAAACAGTTGTATAATGCCTTCTGTGGCTCTGAAGCTATTTGAAATCTGAGAAAATAACTCTGACAATGTCATTAGGGGTTATATTTAGTTGCGCTTGAAACATGAAATTGAGAAAAGAAGTCTGCATTTAAAACTGAGGACATGAAGATTGAAACATGTGGGGTTTATGTTGAGTTCATATCATATTGGAGTAATTGTAAAAAAAAAAAAAAAAAAAAAAAAAAAAAAAAAAAAAAAAAAACCAGGATTCTGACTTGTAAATAGTGTTCACATCAACATTCAGGCCATAATTACAACTGAGAGGCTTGTGACTTTTCTGAAAGCTCTGATATATCCGACTCGGTGTTTTACAATACAAATATCAAACAAGTAGGGCCACCTCCCATCAGCCAAAGTCCAGCGTTCAAGGTGATTAGACTCTAATTTAAAGGTTATGGTCTTATATTATCAATACACAGCATCTTAAATCCTCACTCAACTAGCTCTGAAGTCACACAACTGTCTTGACTTGTAAACATCTGCAAGATGTTAAAATTGAGATATTTCTAATCTCTACTACCAAGTCCATGTGAAGTGAAAGCAGCATTAACCAGGAACAAAGAGTCAAACAGAAGAGGAAGATCTTGCCTTTCTGTAGTTTCTCTCATACTAGGGACTACAACGCAGGTTATTGCACACACAAGTCCCCCAATTTTAAGGAAATGCAAAACTACATCACTTGATTTCTACTTTAACATGCAACTTTCCATCTGCAGCACTAATTGTTTTAATTAACCTGTGCAAACTTTGGCCACGAGTCATAATAAATTAAACGAGTATGAAAAGAGCAGTCGTTGAGTGCCTTATTAACACTACATGTGCACAATTAACAGTCTTAAGTGACTAACAACATCTGCAAGTCTGACATCTCAGTCCCACAGCCCAAAAAGAGCTGAACTGATGCCAGGTTAGGCCCCTCCTGCTCATATCATGGTGCCTACTGTGTCTCTGCTCCCTCCTGACCTGAGTAAGAGTTGAGTGGACCAGTTCGCCGTAGTTGAACTCGGCGGACCCTCGGTCGTTCGGCTCGGTCAGCGGGAGGTTGAGGCGGACGGTTGGTTTCGTCTCCCCGGTCTCGGCGTCGCCTCCTTTCGTGTTACCGAACAGACCTCCGCAACCTCCTGACCCCACCGCCGCGACACTTCCACCTCCATCTTTCCCAAAAGTGATATCGACGGCCTCATCTTCGCGGCGGCGTTTCTTGCTGGACTCTGGGGTCGGCGGCGAGGTGTTGAAGGATGAGATGGTGACGAACGGCACTTTCCTCGGCTCTGCCATTTGACGCTCTCCGTCCGACGACCGGGCACGCAAAACGGGGAGCGCCACGCTCCTCTGCCGCTGGCTGGGGAGCTAAACCTGGAGATGGTCGACAAGTACAGCTAGCTAGTAGCTCTGCTAGCTAGCTTCCTCGGAATGACTGCTCCAGACAACACAATCACTTTTATCTCTTCTCAGTCCGTTTTAATCCATATAGTACGATCCCTGGTACGGCCCCCGTCACCTACGAGGGACTTAAACAGTAAGAAATCGCAGTTTTGAGAGCTTCCATGAAATTGGTGGTTAGCTACCGCAAGGAGGATTCTGTAGTAGCCATCTTGATCATTATTATCATTATTCAGTGGCTGGGCGTGCGTATGAAAAGAAAGCGGAAGCCGGGGAGAAAAGGAAACAGTGTTTGTCCAATGGCAAAGCAGAAACACGCCCACCTGACAGACTAGCGCGAATATGGAGGAGATGATTGTTCCACACAGGCGGGACGCAGCTCCACTATTTACTACCAGGAGATATTATATTTTTCGTGGGCTTTCTGCCTTGATTTCTCATAAAATCAGTAATAGATACATTTTATTATTCATACTCCCTAAAGTATAAAAGATGCACTTTTTTAAGAATGAAATGTAACCATCTGATGAATTCTAGGACTTAAATGTGTTAGCGTGACCGCAAATCGTGTCACTTTCGCTATGCACGTGTAGGCTATAGATCGGCGGTAGGCAAACCCGTATTTTGCATAAATCTACTGTAAATAATGTAAACACACGGCTCATGTGAATCCAGTACCTTGTAACGTCTGCTCATGATAATAAATGATTTGCATCGCACATAGACAGACATGCTGATTTTACACCCAAAGGCAAAACAATAGTTCTTTCATTCAATCATGAAAGAAGCAGACGTTATTTGTTGTTCGTGAATGTACACACACACACACACACACACACACACACAAATCACTTGTTCTTTTGTTGTACTATATTATCTAGTGATTTAGTCAAACTTAAATGTCTGAATTAACCCTTTGGTTGTACTGAGACAAAAATAGTCAGTTTAAAGGGAGGAGAAATGGAGTCCACTGTCACGGCAGGAGGAGTTTAAACTGTCTTGTATTGTATAGTGTCGGTAGAAGTTTTGGTCACAGCAGACCATTGTACAACTTTAATTTTTCCTGCTGAAAATGATGGTGCAATTCAGATATTTTGTCACCCTTAGTGGTTGCATTGATATTGTAATAAGAACATAGAGAACTGGACAATAGGTAGATTCAAAAACAGCAGCAGGTATGGATCAAGCTGCAGTTACAGGTAAAATCTCTTGGCTGGCCCAGCCATGATTAGCTGGTTGGTTATGATTCCCCTGACTCAACATTAGTTTAACATAAGTGTTAGTGTATTGTATTTCATATAACTTACACAATAAAATTATGGAACAGAAAAAATGATTCTAATTATGGTTATTCATATACATGTATCCCACAAATTAAGTGGGATAAGTGTCTTAACATTTTTTTTAAAGAAACCACACTGTACACACAACCACACTATACCATTTCAACCTGTCTCTTATCAAGTCATTCCTGCAATTGCAATTTGATAGTCATTTTAGTATTGTTATCAACACAAAAGCAAAGCCCCAACTTGCTATTTAGATACACATTTATGATACAATGGAATGGAATTATCTTGCTTTCAGCCCATTCTGTCATGTATACAAACCAGTGCTTGTGTTACATCTTAAAATTGATCAAGAAATAGTCTCCAGATCCCATTGTTCTGCAATGTGCTCTAATCTTGCCCCATTAAATTTTGAGCTTAGTGTTTTTTAAGGCCTATGCTACATTTGAGGTCAGATATTTTAAGGAAAATATGTCAGTTAGTAGGTCAAGTCCCCTGGATGTGATAGTAACCATATGGAAAGCACAGGAGCCCAGTCAGAATCGTGTCTTACCTGTGCTGTACTGTACATCTGATCACCCAACAAGATGTTGTATGACTCATTAAGCACCCTGCTGTATGATAGAGGTCCGCAGCACTGCTCCAGCAGTGATAGCTCAATTATTCTGATGATTATCACTACAATTATGATTTATGCATTGCACCCAAATGATTAGCTCTAACTCTTCAGATTGGTTTTTATCAGTTTTCCTTCCCATTACATCTTAACCAAAATTTACCACAAAATAAATTCTCCTGATGACAATGGTATTGAAGGATTTGTCTTCATGTAATATGCTAAACAAGGTAACAATGTGTGTCACAGTACAAGTATTCTTTATTGCAAGAGTCCCAGTTCCACTGGCTTTGACAATTAAGTTGCATTAGAACTATAATAGTGACCCTGAGGAAATATCAAATGAATCAACAAAGTCAAAGTGGAAAAAGGACTTTTATTGTTGCCAAAGTCACTGATTTAAGACCAGTCAGAAGTGGCACCACCCCAGTCAGATGCCTGGGCAGTAGGGGCAGTGGACCAGTCCTCTGTGGCAGGCTGAGTACTCCAGTCCTCTGCAGTGGGGAAAAAGCAAATTTAGAATTGAGAGGAAATTAACTTACATTGTATTAACTTTACAGTTCACATACACCCAGCCAAATATACTTTACCTGTCTTGACAGCTGCAGTTGCTGTAAAAAAAAAGAAAAAGAAAAAAAAAGAAAAGAAAAAAAAAAAGATCAATATAACAGTTAGTTCTGTGCAACAAAACAGTAGCAAACCAAATACAGTTATAAAAGGTCTGGGTAAATGTGAGAATTGATCAAAATAATCTTACATGCAGGGAACTGCTGGATGGGCACAGATGGCACAGCCACACCCTCAGACCAGTCAGCTACCTCAGGCTGAGCAAACTCAGCTGCAGGGGCGCTCCATTCACCCTGGAACTCCTCCTTTCCAACAGCCTTCTCAGCAGCAGCCTGCTCCTCCTTCTCAATCTGCAATGAAAACGTGTGCATCAAGTATGTAAGCTAATGTGCATACACTCCGGTAACCATTTTACACAACAACATCAAACCACTGTACATTTGGCAATATGCCCTGCATCTGTCTTACCTCTTCAGGGTCCCTGTAGAAGTACAGATCTGGCATGACCTCCCATGGGTGCTCCCTGGAGATGGTTCCCCTCATCCTGAGAACCTCCCTGGCCAACATCCACCACATCAGACCCACAGAGTGGTGACCCTGAAACACAGTTAGAGATCAGTCATGAACAGAGTAAAAGCCATCAGGTGCCATTGTGTTGCCCTGTTCATATCTACAATGACCTAAATAAGTTTTCCTTTTGTAGCAAGACCTCTACCTGTCTCCCTCTGCGTGGTTCAGAAAGAAGAGGTTAAAGGTCAGGCGCATTTTTTTAGCACACATCCTACACCCCGCACTGCACAGACAGGACAGTGCCGGGCTCTAACAGTGTGCAAAACACAGGGATTCGCTATGAAGAAAAAGGCAGAATTGGTGAGTGTTCTATTCAGCTGGTCTCACCTTGTTGTTACAGGGGATGGCAATGTCCACGTATCTCAGTGGGGAGTCAGTGTTGCACAGAGCAATGGTGGGGATGTTGACGTAGGAAGCCTCGGTCAGTGGCTGATGGTCAGCACGAGGGTCTGTCACAATCAGGAGGCGGGGCTCCCTGAAAGCTGCCTGGATCTGATTGGTGAAGGTACCAGGGGTGAAACGACCATGGAAGGTGGTGGCACCGGTGGCAGAGGCAAACTTCAGAACTGCTCTCTGAAATGGGCAGACCAAAATAAAAGTTATACTTCAAAACTCAGTTAAACCCTAATGACTATTTAACTTTAACAAATTGAACTGTGGCTCAGGTCACTATCAAACCCCAGTCATGGGACAGCCGTCCTCATGGTGTTAGCGAAAACCCGGCCCTCTTACTCTTGCACACTTCCGACACCTGAACACTGACATCAGTGCCCGGCTTTAACAGTGTGCGTAACATAGTGAATGTACTGATGTCCCACTGCACAGGCAGCAGTCACTACAGTCTAACAGGAAAATGATTCACAGTGTTTAACTTTACCTGTCCAGTGTTCCTGGAGGAGATGACACACACATCAGCTGGGTTCTCAATAGCAACAATGGCCCTGGCTGCCAGCAGCAGCTTCTCCCAGGTCTTCTTCAGGTTAATAATGTACACACCTGGAGATAGAGGAAGAAGCCAAAAGCATAATTATCAATATCCATTCTAACTCTGCGACTATTACTTTAACCCGAGTGACTAACACCAGTGAAGACACTCACCGTCGCTTTTTCTCTTGTAGACATACTGCTCCATCTGGAAGTCCAAGTTGGTGCCTCCCAGGTGGGTTCCTGCGGCCAGGAACTTCAGCACATCCTCCTCCTTCATTTGAAGGACATCCAGACCTCCGGACATCGTGACCGCTTTCCCTGCGTTACGAGTTTGATGGGAGAGCTGGGGGGAGGATGAAAAGCATTGGTCACATTGTCACAGCAGGTTTGTGTCAAAATATTATCTTACAGTGCGATTAGTGTTCAGTTGGGATTTCAGACCGGGATAAATTGCATTTCACTATGCATCAAACTCTTTGGGTGTCACAAATATAGAATTGCTTTTCCTTATTCTGTACAGGATTGCAACGGTACACTAGTTATAAAACTTTAAACTAGTGAGGCCTTGACGTCTTGCTAAAAGGCACTCCGGAAAGGGCAAGAGGTATTAAGATAACCGGGCTATAAGTAGCTTTTACAAACGTGAAAGTACGATGTACATCAAATGTACACCCACTTCGCTGTATTCTTACAAATAATAGATGAGAATTTTAATTTTATTTGTCTAAGATGCGACAACGGAGTCTGATCAGTGTAAAGCACGAGAGGAACAGCGAGATGAGCGCGTGTCAGCAGCTAGCACGTTAGCTACGGGCGTTAGCAGTGTCTATTCTGTGATGATTAGAGACGATAAAAACACTACAGCCGGGGTTTGTGTTGCCCTGCTGTGTGGTTATAAAGTAGTTTATCATTACTTCGCATCCCTGGCGGGTTTTAAAGAGTTTATTACTAAAATATAACAGGTTAAGACTCACCACGAAACAACGCCGTATGGAAATCTGACCACACGGTGAAAAAGAGAGAGCTGGAGGAAATGACGTAGTATTTATACCAAATTTCCAAGCGTGTGATTGGTTGATTATTGTGACTCGAGTTTGATGTAGTTCTATGATACGGCCACTAGGTGGAGTTGTGCCCCATACGCTGTAATGACAGGAGCAGACGGTAACCAGAGGTCGGACCACGGGTCGGATGAATATCCCATATTAAGACAATGGAGATGGAAAGACCATATTAAGACAATGCTGAGACGCTGGACTCCTCAGTGAAAGACTGACCTGTGTTGCAACTATATTTGCTAGAGATAAAGAGTTCCAGGCAAAGGTACACAATGACACATCAGGTTGAGAAATTATTTCAATAAAACGTGTCTTATGTGCAGAAAGTTGAGTATGATACTGTAATCCTGTGAGGACACTATAAGCCTTCAGAACATAGAATTGGTGGCGGGAGGCTGAACAGACAAAGGCAGGTATAAGTAGGTTAACTAGTTATGATGTGTTGTTTCAAAGCCTGGGGCTGGAGGAAAGTCAAGGACATCAGACGCGATGGATCTTACAAATATGGCTAAAAAGAAGGACAACGTGTCCTCACGACAGGAACAACATGTTTTGCAGTTGTTTTCTGGGAAAAGAGGAGGGTAAAGGACAGAATACACAGTAAATAAAAAATTCAGGGTTTTCAACACATTCTGTTGGTTTGGTTAGTCAACATAAGTATTTCATAATTCATTTATTATTTCCTCACTCAGAGGCATGGACACTCTGCAATTTGTATTCAGACTTTCAAACTGTGACAGATCTCATCTTAAATAACTGATTCCACAGTGGGCAGTGTAGAGACACTGAATATGACACAGGGGCACATAGTTTGATGAAACATGGCAGACAAGAAGCCTGCTGTCATATGAAGTGTAAAAGACAAATCAGAACTTCTTCTGTATATCCTGCACCTAAGACAACATACAGATGTCAAACTACGTACGTACAATAATTTGTTTAAAAAAAAGTTAAGTCTAAGTCTAATTTAAAAAGTCTTTCTAAAGTTTAGTAAACATATATTTTCTCTAAATAACTGGTCTTCAGTAAATGATTAACTTGTCTGTTTCAGCCAACAGGTCACCAGAAACAGCTTCTTTTCTTTCTGTAGCCTGACAGTCCTACACTCATTGTCCTTATTTCCTATTTCATCATGTCACCGCGCCCCTCTGCTGCTTATCTCTGTCTCACTGTGCTGTGATAAGTCTTTGGCCTTTACACTAATGGTCAAAAGTTTTAGAACGCCTCAGTTTGTCCAGCTGTTAAATTTACATAATTCAGTGTCTCAGTGTTTCTGAAATTAAAGCAGAGAACAAATAAACATCTGAACATATGATTGAATATTGTTTAGAAAGTTCATTTACTTCCATTGCTGCGGGAAAACTAATTACTTGATCTCTAAAAAAAGTTTTATTTTTACACTTTGCACCATTTAAGATTTTTAAGAGGTGAACTTATTAAATTTCAATAAAAACTGATTTAAAACTTTTAACTGGTACTGTATGTTCTGGTGCTGAGCAATATATCTTTCTTATCTCGTCAAGGTGCTTCTGATAGTTTTACAACACAGATGAACCAGTAAATCATCACACTGGCTGAGTCAACTGTTGTTTTATATCCTTTTCAATTAATGAGAGGAAAATGTCACGTGGCTCAGGTACTTTACTTTGACTTTTAAGGAAAGAACTTTTATTTGTAAGAGTGGTTGTCTATTCTAGTATCAGTGCTTGAAATACTCAAAAGGATTTATTACATTTTCACCTCTGCTATCTGATATATAAATCATGAAAACCAAATAAAGAAAATAGCAAAATGGTCGCTGTTAGTGATCTCTTCCCAGTCTGGGGCAGGTATTCAGTACGAGATAGCTGACATATCTGCATGACAGCATTTCAGAGATCAGCCAGGCTTGAGGCCTTAGTGTGAAGCTGTCAGCTTCCTGTTGAATCATTAACACTGAAAAAATGGGAGCACACAAGATTAACAAGAGTCATGTTTCACACAGATACACTGTACATCTGTCTGTTTTATTAAAAAGGTAAAATACTTGAACAATATATATAGGTCAAACAATTATCAAAACAAAAATCATTACATTTTAAGGTAGATGAATGTAAATGTGAGTAAATATTACAAGCACATACCATTTTATAAAAAACTACTAGAATATAAATAACAATGTATTATTAGAAAGATATTTCAGAGCCTTTCCAGGTTTTAACCTGTGCCATGACAGAGTTAAAGTGCATTACAGAAGTCTTTTTGAAATCACAGGCATACGTCACATAACTGTAGAAAAACAGACAAGGAATTCCAACCATGTGTCTAAAACAAGGAAAGTCTCAATAGGATTAAAAGTTGTAGTGCAATACAGAACATTACAGCATATCAGTATTATTTAAGTTAAATAGCAAAGGCCAAAAGTTGGATTTCTGAACTTCAGCCATAATCCAGTAAAACATTTCATCAAGCAAACTCTCCACATCTTTACTGTAGTGTGCCTGTCAGTGTGTGCTTCCTTTGCTCACCAGCATCTTAATGATGAAATATCTGAAGTCACTGACGCTCCTCTGAGCAGCTGCACTGTGGCAGTATCTTCCTCTTCACACATTACTGTCTTCATTCAGTGACTTGACTTTAATCTCTTTCTTTCACAAGCTTCTCATCAACGTTTCCCTTCAGGACTTGAGTCCGATGTGGGCCATCATCTGCTCATACACTGTCCACGCCATGGCAGCCATCATGGTCCTCCTTAGTGACCGAGGAACTGCCCCTCTGAAGAAGCCCTGGAGGCCATGTTCCTTAATGAGAGGACAAGAACAGGGGTCAGATATAATCATGTGTTGTACAGTTAAAACATCTGTCTGTTCTTGATATCCCAGAATAAAATGCAACTAAAAAACACAGCGATGCAGATGTTGACCTTCCATTTATGAATAGCACAATAATAAAAGCATCAAACATTTATGACCTGATAAACTGATTAAGTGAGGAGTGAGACAGTTACCATATAAATGTATCTGATAGCCTCTGCCGTCCTCAGCTGTGGATTCACCTGGACATGCGTTTTGACAACATCAGCAGGCTGAGTGATCAGTGAGGCCAACACCCCCGCCAGGATCCCACAGCTGAAGTTGGCCAGGGGGGCCGAGGGAGACGTGCTGATTTCTGGACGGAACATAGACAGTAGGTATTTAATTCAAATGGACGTTAAAGACAATTACATGTTTAGCTTGTGTTAGAATTTTAAAAGGTGCATCTTGTACACCAAGTCATTCTGCAACGCTCTGGGTCTAAACTTACCTTTTGGCAGCGTGGCCTTGGCCTGGCTGTAGAACATGACGTAGATACCAGAGAAGGGAACGTCTCTGAGGAGAGTGGCCATCAGGCCGGAGAACAGAGCTGCAGGACCCTCAGTCTGGCACACGCTGCGCAGAGCCCCGACCACACTCCTATAACTGTACCTGCCACACTGAAACACAGTGAGACAGGACATTTAGTTAAATTCAATACACACATAAAACACTGATCCAAATAAAGACAACAAATAAAACTAAAAACATATTGTGCAAGTCAAAAAATAACCTTAATGTAAGAGCAATAAAAACATGCTTTATGGCTGGCTCATACACTCTATACCAATTTATATTATGAAAAATGAAATATTGAGTCTGACTCATACTCATACTTTTATGTCTGTACATGCAGTTTAAAGTAGGAGCAGCTTATTTTGTGAAAATCAGCAGGATCAGTGATCTCTGCAGAAAGTAAACACATCTTTATATCTCCCCAAGTACAGATTTCTATTCTTATTGATCTACAGGAATGTAAAGTATTTGTTATAATTTTGTAAGAGTTTATAATAACTTATAATTTCATAACACAAAAATGAGATCACATCAAACCCAACATTCCAGTTTTTGGCTCAATTTGCTGGTAAATGCATGACGGTGGTATTTTGTTGTCGAAAAACTGATTTGTTTAACATAAACTACAAATTTTCCTGTTCATGTAGATAATATAACTACAAACAGTAGCTCTGTGGTCTGTTTTTAACCTCAAACCCCATTACTGGGTCCTAACCCATCCCACTGAACACACATCTAGTAGCAGAACTCAGTGCCCCATTAACCAACAGATGCACTGTGGCTGGTTGGTTTAAGTCTGTAATTTCCAACCAGGGGTACTTACATACTCTATGGGGTCCTCAGAGACCAGCAGGTAATGTGGGAAGACTATACATAAGCTTAACTAATTTGAAAAAGAAAATTTGCAAATTATTATTAAAAATATATCACATATTGAGTCAATAATGTCATCAACATCACGTGTTGTGATTCAGACGGAGTAAAAACTAATTAGAGAGTGAGCAGAGATGTCATGTTACAGAGAGGATCCCTTAGGAAACACACCTCCACACACCTCCACACACACACACACACACACACAAACACAACTGGCTGTCCTTACTTCAAAGCGTGTCTTGATGACAGTGACCGGCAGCATGAAAACCCCCGCCACTGTCCGGGCCCCGGCTCCCAGCAGCGCGGCCCCCATGGCCCCCGGCCTGTCATCCTGGAGGAAATGCTGCTTCAGAGAGTAGTAGGTGCTGAAGTAGATCCCCACACCTGGGATGGTCCGAACAAAGGACTGGAAGAGATGAGTGAGGAGGAGAGAGCAGAGTCAGAAAAGGGGAAATCTTATTCAGGGAATGTTGTTGGAATCTTATTTTGAATAAGACAGGGGAGTGGAGAAAATGTGTGGTTCTGAGGAGTAGAGAGTAGCATGGTGGTAGAATGGTGTGCTAACCGGTGAAACTCCTTTCCACAGTCCCAGCAGCTTCTCTGTCCGCACCACGCTCAGGAGCACTGTCACCATCCCCACTCTGCCTGAACTGAAAGAGGAACATTGAGATAAGCTGACAGGAGGGTGATCAATGCTAAATAATGAATACTGCTTTCATGTAGGACCCATGTGCTGCATGTGTGACACGAGGTTTAGCTGAGGCAAAACTTCTATTGTGTCCATTCTGTCAATAGAGCAGTTTGTGGAGGTCACAAAGCATGTGATCTAAGCTATTGATACTGGTAGCTGTGTGCGTATGTTCAGTGTACACAGACTCACCCAGGCTGCACGCCGCTCTGCAGCGTCTGCAGACGGGTCTTGATCAGGTCAAGGGGCTGGAAAAGCAGCGTGGAGCAGGTCCCACTGAGGGAGCCACACATGAAGGCTTTGATAGCTGGGTGAGCCTGGAGAGAGGAAAAGAGGGTAAAAAAAAAAAAGGCTTATCAGCATGTCAGAGTGATGTCAAGATGACCTGACCTCAAGTTGGTTAGAAAAGGCTGAATGACAAGAGTGTTCCCTCTGCTGAAACTAAAAAAAGGATGAAAAGAAAAACTCACCACTAACATTTAATATCAAGTAAACAAAACAAGTCACAATCGTTGTGATTGTAAAACTCACCAGTGACAGCTCCATAGTTCTTCAGGACACTGCTTAAGTTTTTTCAACACACTAAATCTGCTGTTTTTCTTCCCCTTGTCACTCTTTCACTCTGCTGGTGCTGCTGTCCACTCTGAAATGTTGCTAACGCAAATAACACCTAAAGAAAAGACAAGAAATGACAAGTCACAACCTGGCCTTTCAGTAATGGGGGTCAGTCCATTAAACTGATGGAGAATGTGCACACTCCTGCTGTCTGTGTCAGGCTGCTGATGACAGCACACACACCAGGCTAAATATACTGTCTGTCACCTGACTGACACTGTGCTCCTTATTTGCGAACACCCGACACAACACACAGCTATTCATTAACTAACCAGAGATCATCCTGCTACATATTAGGATGGATCTGGTGCATGACATCCCGCTGCATGTTCTTCATGTGAGTGTGAATGTGAACACATGAGGAACTAATGCAGTGTGTGTTTGTTGAAAGCATGATACACTGGGGTCTGGATGGGTTTGGGGTTTCAAAAGTCTGGTAACACAGTGCATCATCTTTTCTGTGTGATTATTTTTTGGTTTGTTGTCTCCTAACAGATGTTTCTGGGTTTGAATCCCACATATGTAGTTTTGGCTATAATCTAATAAAACTCCAGACTTTTTCAGACACCCTGCAGAGACACAGTGATAACACATGCATTCTGCTTCAACAAGTATGTAAAGGGTGTGAATAGTTCCGCAGACAAATTGCATTATGTTAACAACCTAATAGCTCCAATATAATTTGACAAAGATCAGGTGTGCCATATTATCTTGACGTGGTGTTCTTACTGGGCTACTGAACTGTTGCATAATGTAAAATCTACATGAGTTATTTTTAACTAACAAATCCAGATAAATAAACAGATAAATAAAACATTTGGTTTCTTCTGTAACTTACCCTCTATCACCCTCCCCTCTGCAGTGTGAGGAGACTGTTGCAGAGATTGATATCAAACGTCTGAATCCATTAAATGAATACACGGTAGGACACAGTAGAAGAAAACACAGAGGGATGCTTGACAGGCCGGTGGTTCTCTTCCTCCTACGACAGAGCAGCAGGTCCGCGCTTCACTCTTTTACTGCAGTGAAGTTCTCACTCTGTCGACATAAAACCCAGAATAAACCTCTATGAGGTCAAATATTTCCTCCAGACCGTAACAACCAGAGAACAGATAAACCCAGAGCCGCGCTGATAACCACACGACTGTGATGTACCATAAAAACTGATAAATGTCCTTTACACTGTTAACTTAAACCGGACCGGTTCCTGTTCGACGACGCGGCGTGTCGATAACTAGAAGTCCCGCCCACCCAGGAGCCGCTTGTTTCTGATTGGTTAACCAGCGCTATGACCGTGACGGGAACATTGAAAGCACTACCTAACTGACTACGTGACGGGTAACATACTGCAAGCTCATTTGGATCCAAAAATTAGTCCGCACCCTTTTAAAATCATAGTTTAGAGTTTACAATCAGTTTACTACACCCACAGATGGAAGGTATACTCAGGGTAACCTCTGTTTAAAATGTTTTCTCCGAAAAAACATGTAAATATCACAAACACCTTGAGCGTAAGGTTCACTTTAGGTGCACCTGAGCTCTCACAATAAAGACTAATAATGAAGACTGGATATAGTCCATTTCTAATGGATATCCAGTGATGTAGAGTATTAATAACCATATTCTCGCATGCAACAATTTACTTAAGTAATAGTAGTCAAGAGGTATAAATCAATGCACTTTTATCATAGATTATTGTTTTAATGTTACTGAAGACTTAATGTGTACGCAGCATTTTAGTGTTGTAACTGGTCGAGGTGGAGATCTTTTAAACCATCTAGTGTTGTACAGTTCATTTACACCATTTCTATCTATATTTGTAGTTCTACTGACAGAAAAATACTTTAGAGCTTTAAAAAAAGTTTCTGGTATGTCTACATCATCCTTGTTAGTCATTTTAGTCATGTGTTCAGTTTAAAGCTGCACTACAACAGAAACATAACATAAGGTACGGGAATACCAAAGACAGTTCTCACCCAAATCTCTCCATCCTTGTTTACTATATTTTACTCTACGGGAAACCGGTTCGGACCTGATTGATGGTCTACTAGTCCCCTCTGGAAAACCCCGACTGCCCTCTGCTGGTGACAAAGTATCATAAACAACAGGAGTCAGGGACTTCAAACCTGAGCCTCTCCAACCTGTAACCCCCGATATCTTGAGTTAAACCCTTGTAAATAAACATGCAGTATGAAATAAAGACACAGGTGTTCAACATGTAGCAGTTTAGAAAGCCTCTTTAATTGCAATAATACCAACATTTCACAACATGATTTCCATTCCAGAGGTGCAGACAGACAAACATTACAAAAGAATTGAGGAGATGCAGTTTTTTTTCTTTCTTTTTTGGATTTCCTTTGTTTTTAAGTGTGAAAGGTGTGATCCTTTTCATTGTGAACTATTATTCTTTAAGTAACACATTCCTCTCACTTCCCAGCAGTGTGAGCCAAAAGCCACCCCGAGCACAGCCTGTGAGGGGTTTGTATCTATAGAACTGTTTGTCCAAAACATCTACTCAACAGCTGGCAACATGTCAACTCTGCATGTCTATATGAAGCCCTATAGGCCCGTGAGAGCATGGTGTACATAGGTCAGAGTAACAAAGTACGTTCCTGCCTCCTGAATCTGCCTTTGGTTTGTTACAACCTCAGCTACTCCTCCCTCAACAAGCTGTGCCCTGAGAATACAGTGTGTGCTGTGAGTATTAAACTACCCCACCACCCCATTTATACTTTACCCTGAACATTAACAAAAACACTGATAGTGATAAAAATAAAAATCAATGCATGTCCAGAAAAAAGCCAACAACCCTGCCCAGTAGAATTCAGCTGCATTTAAGGCCTTAGTGTGTGTTGGCAGTCTGTGCGCTTGCTGAAATGAGCATGTGCATCAGTCTTTCCAAAACTTCCAAGCTTCTCTGTCATTGTGTCAACGACACACACAAATGCAGTTGTTTATGATGTTTAGGCTAAAGTGTTTTTTTTCCATGTCAGTGCAAAATTAAGATATTTCGGCACAGTCACAATAAAATGACTTCAATATGCATCAATAAGTTTCCAATTGTCGCTTGAAATCTGCCTCAAATTTTACTTTCCACATGAAATGTGTGTATCAAATTATTAAGCCCAAAAGCGTAGTCACAAGTGCTAACTGCAGCTAAATTGATAGAATACATTTCAGCATATAAACCTTCATTATAAACTGAGGCGAGAGCGCGAGCGTAATAAACATGAAGCATGTCCATTCTTAACCATTATAAAAACTTCTGCATAAAATACAATTCTATAGATTGAGATATTACTTTGGTCCCCTTCCAGTAATCGGTCTTCATTTTATGTATACTTCTTTCTTTGTTTTCTCTTTCTTCAATTAGAAAAATAGATCCTAAATCAGGACTATCATAACTGGAATGTTTCCTTATAAAAATATCATTTTATTTTTTTTATTTTTCCCAGAGAATGAAAAATGAAGCAAAAAGAAAAAATTTGGCCCAAAAAAATAAGGTGTGTGTTTGTCAGCATGGTGATTGTCCGAGTTTACTGGCTTCTGTGTGTGAAAATGTGTTAAGAATGCATAGATTGTCAATGTTAAAGAGATCAGACTGTCACAGGTTTGCGTTTGTCTGTTCAGCAGGTACAGTAATGTGTGCTCATGTGTATTTGGGTTTGTCTATTTGTGATGCAGTTCTACGTAGTCAAGTGGCACGGTGGCTGTTCATTCAGGCTTGGGCTCGGGGGTCTCGCTCTTGGGCTCGCCCTCCTCGTCGCTCTCGATGCCGGAGCGGGGAACAGTGCGGCGCACGGTGAAGGGGAGGTCACCACGCCTAAAGCAGAGCAGAGGAAAACAGTGAGTGAGCAGACAATGCTTAAGATAATATCATAGCACATTCAGGGAGCACTATCTTGCAATTAGTTATACTCATTCCAAACTGACCTGTACTCAGAACTGTACAACTTAAACAATCTGACAAGACTGAAAACAGCTGAATCTGTGCAGAAAACTGGATAAAATACATCTCTACAGTCCGTCTGCTCACCTGAGCTTGTTCTTGAGGGTGGTGACTTCACGGTTCATGGCGTCTGCCGACTCTGTGGCATCCTCCAGCTCTCTCTGCAGTTTCCTGCGGTTGGCATTGGCTCTCTGAGCCTCTTCCTCAGCCTCCTCCAGCTGACGCTTCAGCTGCTTCATGCGAGAGTTCAACTTGTCGACCTAAGAATTTAACACAGTTACGTTAGATTTTCAAAAAGGTGCTGATATCTGCTCTCATACAATTTTATATGATCGCGTTTAAATCACCACTTTGAGCTCCAAAGCTTATTGTGGCGCCTGAACAGTGTTTCACTTACATCATGCTTTCTACATAAACATTACACTGATAACACTCAGGAAAGCTGGAATACTCCTTCTCCTGTGACGATTACAAATTTGACTATGGTGATGGAAAATCTCTGACCTGGTCCTTGTACTGCTCTGTGTTGCGTCTCTCGTCATCCACCTGCAGGATGACCTCCTTCAGCTTCTTCTCTGTGCGTCTCACAAGCTTGGTGGCAGCCTGCCTCTCCCTGAGTCAACAGAACAACACTGATCAGGCAAAAGTCATAACAAAACATGTCATGTTGTAGGCCAGTGGTGATCGAAGTATTCAGATCCCACAGTGAAGTAAAAGTAGTTACAGTTCTTGAGTAAATGTACATAGATTCCACCACCAGTGAACAATCAGACTTTTTCAAGCGTTCATTAAACATCACCTCTTTGACTTATTTAAGTGTATATATCGTGAAGCAAATGTGCAATTTCTAGTCAGTTAGCTCTCATTTTTATGGATGGAGTTTTCACCTGGTCTCCATGTCCAGCTGCTCCTCCAGCTGAGCAATCTTGGCCTCCAGGGCAGCCATGTTGGCCTTGTACTTGGACTTGACTGTTCCCTCCAGCTCCTGCAGCTTCAGTTTCAGCTCCTTGTTCTGACGCTCCAGCTGGGCACGAGCTCCTTCCACACGCTGAGAGGAACTGCGCTCTGCTGTCAGCTCCACATTCATCTGGTCAGACTAAACAAACGGGGCAGGCACTCGGTCAGTTCGGACTGAGCACTCGGTTCAACGGATATGTTGAGTCAATATTTATTTGAGCCTACAAACCTGCAGCATTGCTTTCTTCAGCCTGTCGTTGGTCAGCTCAGTGTTGCACTGCTCCTCCTCCAGCTCTTCCTCCAGCTGAGCGATACGAGCCTCCAGTCGTCTCCTCTCCTCTGCAACCTGAGCACTGAGGGGTGGATAGAAGAAAGGTGGGAGGGAGAAGGGAGATGAAAAGACACAGGGTGGGATATGGAACACGTGTGGGTGAGCAAAAAGTACTGCACAGCTGACAGTTTTGTCATATTACTGAGAACAGAAGGATGTCTTACTTCTTGCTGGCCTGGTTATTAATCTCATCCTGCAGCTCGTCTCTCTCCTGCTGGGCCTGTCTCTTCACTCTCTCTGCAGCTGCCAGCTCCTGAACAGGGATGAATCAGCAAAGAGCAGTTAATTTACGTGTGCAAGACAGTTCATATCACGTTGATAAATTCAAGGATGCTTGTCTCAAGAAAGGGAGGGGTGTAGAAAAGAGCGTATGTGCATGCCGACCTCCTGCATCTGGATCATGTCGGCCTCCATGCCCTTCAGCTTCTTCTCAGTCTCCTTGCTCTGGGCGAGGATCTCCTCTCTGGACATGCGAGTGTCATCCAGCTCGCGGACAAGGTCCTTCATCTGGGCCTGAGCAGGGAAAAAAAAAACAACTGAGTTAGAGGAAACCCGGGAACAAAGAACACACTTAGCTGATGTAGACAGTGGATGATTTGTTTTCTTTAACATTTTACAACAACCAACTCACTTGGAGTTTCTTCAGCTGTTTCAGGGCCTCGTCGCGGTTCTTGTTGGCCATGTCAATGCCTGCCTCCAGCTCCTTCAGGTCCAGCTCCAGCTTCTTGCGTGCGGCCACGGCTGCAGAACGCTGCTTCCTCTCATCCTCCAGCTCCATCTCCATCTCCCGCACCTGAAGGACAAACAATGGATTTCAGCCTTATCCCATACAACAAATTGCACTTGTACACTTCCACCCAATTTCCCACAGGCAACAGTTAACATGTTTAAGAGTGGGTTCCATCAGTACCTGTTTGACCAGAGCTCTCTTCTTCTCCTCGCCCATCTCGTCACGCCCTGCCAGGTCTCTCTCATACTGGGCCTTCATGGCCTGCATGTTGACCTCCAGGCGCAGCTTGGCGTCCTCTGTGGCCTGGAGCTCATCCTCCAGCTCCTCCAGCTGAGTCTTCATCTCTTCTAGCTGTTGCTCCATTGCACGTTTGGCCTTCTCCAGCTCGTGGACCTGTACAACAGGGAAGAGGATTTGTGATGAGGACAAAGGTAGGAGCAGACCACGGAGGCACAAACACACCTCTGCAAACATGTTTTCCAGACTTACATTCTTTCCGACATCATCCTTAGAGGATACCAGGTCCTCCATTTCAGCCCGCAGCAGTTTGTTGTTGCGGTCCAGTTCTTCCTTTATGTCCATCAGAGACTCCAGCTCGCGGGTTAGAGCCAGTGCACGGGTTTCCTTCTCACGGGCCTCAGCCTCAGCTCGGTCGCGCTCCTCTGCATAGCGGGCGGAGATGTTCTTCTCCTCTGCCAGCATCTAGAGAAAGTCAGGGCAAAGTGTTTAATGTTGGCCAAATGAAGACACATATGTGATGGATCCACCCCCAAAATCTAATCCTAAAAAAACCCCATTGCACTGTATTTACATTATATACACTGTCTGACCTGGTCAAACTTCTTCTGCTTCTTCTCCAGGTTGGAGACGATCTGTCGGAGGTGGTCCTGGTCTACCAGCAGGTCATCCAACTCTTGCTGGAGACGAGTCTTGGTCTTGTCCATCTTATCATAGGCAGCACACTTCTCCTCCAGACGCTGGTTTACTGCCTCCAGGTCCCTTTGAAGCCTCTTCTTTCCCTCCTCAGCAGTCTCCAGACAGCCTGCGTCCTGCTCGACCTTCTTCCTCATCTCAGCAAGCTGTGCGGAAAAGAAGTGGTGTCGCTCAAACATTCAATGCTTTGAGGTAGATGTGAGCTTCATAAAATACCTTAGATAAAGTAGCAATACTTAAAATTAAGTCTTTAGGTAGAAGCCAGTGAAAGTTTCTATGCTGCTGATCTAAATGAGCATAAGGGTCATGTGTTTTACCTGAGCCTGCACTGTTTGAAGCTGCTTCTCTACGTTCCTCTTGCCTTCTTCTTCCTCCTCCAGCTGTTCTTTCAGGTTGTTCTGTTCATCCTCCAGCTGGCGCAGACGTGTGCCCAGTGACAGTTTCTGGCGTGTCTCTTCCTGAAGTAGCTCCTGTTGTTAACATGGAAATGTAAAGCTGAATTATAAGATGTAGGCCATTTGATTAAGTAACATGACATTTGTACACATCTTAAAACATGTCTTTACAATTTATAAAAGGAGAAAAAAAAAATTTTTGGATAAAAGAAAAAATAGCATGGCATAATTTTGCAGCAAAGATTTTGATCCTAAACAAAGTAAAGTGATGGCTCTGTAGACTACCACTGTTTTCTTTGATTTAAGAAAAGAGCTGCATGCTCATTCCAACTGACTAATCCAGCTACGGTACAATTGCCTCAAGCACATATAAATGGATCATATATTTTTGATCAATTTGCTTTTTTTTAATTGATAGTTGAAATTAGAGATATGAGCAAAAAAGACATTTGATAAAATGGTTAGAAACTGTTGTATAAACAGCATGTCTGGTCTGTGTACCTGAACATCCTGCAGCTGGGACTCCACAGCAGAGCAGTCTTTGGCTGCCTTGATGGATTTGCCCTCAACCTCACTGAGCACACCGCTTACATTATCCAGCTCAGCCTGTGGACAAAGCACAATAAATGAACCACTGAACAGAAAAACTAATCACACCTACTGCTTGATTTGTGTGAACATAATAACAGTCAGCTTTGATTCAGCACAGAATGCAGTAAACGAAAGTGTAACAGTTCCTAAAACATAAAGACGAAGAATCTTGCTAAGTCACATCAGACAAATGAGAGCTGTACCTGCACTTTGGAGAGTTTCTCGGCCAGCTCCGCCCTCTGGCGCTCGCTCTCTGAATGTTTGAGCTGCAGCTCCTGGACCTGTGCTTCAGCCTTCTTCCTGCGATGCTCGGATTCTCCTTTACCCTGCATCAGCGTCTGCAGCTCAATGGCCAGCTCGTTCCTCTCTGACTCTAGAGCCTGCTTTGCCTTCTCCATCGATACTTTGTTCTGCAGGGAAGGACACAAACATTAATGGTTGAAAAACCACTGTCCGTTAAGGTAAAATGAAAAAGAAAAATGTTAGGCGGATTAACGCTCCGATGTTATTTACCCTCTTCGCCTGCTCCAGCTGCTCATTGAGCTCATCGAAGGCCTGACTGTGTTTATGTCTCATCTCAACCAGCTGCTGTTCATGGACTTTGGCCTCTTCTTCCAGAGTCTTTTTAAGCTGTGCCACCTCAGTCTCACGCTTGGTCCTGAGAAAGCAAAGCAGAGGCTAATCTGCTTGTGTCAAGATGTGGGACCCAAATATCATGGAACACGACAGGTAAATACAGTATCTAACTGCTGCAGCTAAGAACCATATCTCTACCTGAGTTCTTGCTGGGCAGCGGTGGAGTCCAGAGTGTCCTCCAGCTCAGTCTTGAGGGCCTCCAGCTCTTCTCCCAGGTCCCTGCGGTGTTTTTCTGCCTTAGTGCGAGCCTGCCTCTCCAGCTCTAAATCCTCCTGTAGCTCAGAGAGCTGAGCCTCCATCTCACGGATCTTTTTCTGGGCCAGGTTCTTCTGCGCTGCCTCCTCCTCGATCCTTAAGAGAGAAACAGGTCAGCAAAAATGAGTAAATGGAGCAGAAGCTGAGGAATCTTTATAAATCTCTCACCCATCCTTCATCTGTTTGAATAAAATAATCTTGATACTACTACTGGCTGATAAACTGAGTACTGAGCCACAAAAGCAAACAGTAACTCAAAACAATGAGCTGTGAAGTCCACACAGACCTGGCCAGAGCTGCCTGGAGTTCCTCCTCCTTCTTGGCTAGTTGGGCACGGAGCTCAGCAATCTGGGCCTGCAGCTCGGCAATCTGGTCATGTATCTCGGTGAAGTCACCCTCAAGCTTGCGTCGGTTCTTTTCAAGCTCCTGTCGCTGCTTCTCCTCCCTGCGCAGGCGGTCTGACAGAGAAAAAGAACCAATGTCAAATTATGGGCAGAAAAAAAAAGATGTTAAAAGTTGTAAACTATGATAATATCTTGTTGTGTTTAGACTCAGTGTAGGGCCACTTCAGTTCTTACCCTCCAGGTCTGTGATCATGGCCTCGTGTTTGGTCTTGAGTTTCTGCAGGCTCTTGGATTTCTCCTCCTCTTCTGCCAGGTTGGTGGTGAACTCCGAGATCCTCTCCTCCAGCAGCTTCTTCTCCTGTATTCACAAACACAGTAAAGATGAGTTTAGTAAGAGAAGACACACTCATTTGTTATTTGGAGGAACAAATTAGAAGTGACCAATCACAATGATTCTAGTTCTTTCAATCCTGACCTTGTTCAGTTTGTTGTTCTGGTCATCTAGAACCATAACATCATCCTCGATCTTCTTCATCTTGGCCTCCAGGGTGACCTTCTCCAGCTGGAGCTTCTGTCTGGCTGCCTCCTCCTCATCCAGCTGCTGCTCCAGGTCCTGTTTACAGAGAAGTGGCACAAGGGTTGGCAAGTCAAATCAAACATGAAGTACTGTTGTTTACAGTACATATGTATCTAAATGAATAGGTGGAGAGTGAGTGAACTTTCTCTACTTACTGCAATATTTTGCTGCATCTTCTTTTTCTCTGTTGTCAGCTGAGAGGCACGCTCTTCCTCCTCCTCCACACGGGCCTCCAGGTCATGGAGGATCTCCTCCAGCTCCTGCTTCCTGGCAGCCAGGCGGGCTCTCATCTCCTCAGCCTCGGCACAGAGCTCGGTTTCTGCTTGAAGCTGCTCCTGCAGGGCCATTTTCTCAGCACTCAGCTGCAAGCAGAGCAAAAAGATGACTTTAATATTGGGCATGGTTAACTTAAACAAAGCATCCTCCTTTGTTATCTATCTATGAAAATGATATTGAGGTACAGTGTGCTTGTTGTATATTTCATGTTACCTGCTGTTGTTTCTCCTCCATCTCCTGGAGCTGCTGCTCAGCATACAGATGCTTCTCCTTCACTTTATTCAGTTCTTCATCCTTGGCCTGCATCTCCTCCTCCTGCCTGCTGACTTGCAGCAGAGGCTTCACCTGAGGACAAAATGGTGGATGTAGGGAGGAGTTAGAAAAAAAAACAATGAGGAAAAACAAGCAAGGATATGAAAAAATTCAGTAAGCAGAATGTTGGCTAAGATGTTAGCTGATGAGTTTCACCTTGGTGAAGAGCCTCCACCACTGCCAGTTCCTGAGTTTAAGATACGCGGCACAGTTCCTCTGGATCACCTTCATTGCAGTGAGCTGCTGCTGCCTCTTGGCAAAAGCCCTGCAAAGCAATATCAGTCAGTCACATTTTATATTACTGTGTAATTCAAACCAACAAATCTTAAGACAAGAAATACCCTTATATTTTATTATATCAATGAACAAATTATTTCATTTAAGTCAGCCGCACATTAACAAGGATTCTGATGTTGAGTATGCTTAAATTTTGTCACTCAATTTATGCCCCACACTGTTTTATCAGAGGCTACTGAACCGGATCCTGATACCAGTTCAGTCAAAGAATATGGTGATTCTTACTTGCGGGCCACGTAACCTCTGCACCAGGCCTGGAAACTGATGATGATGTCTGTGATCTTCATGTCTCTCTCCTCCTCCAGGTGAGCGAGGACACCTGCTCTGAAGAAAACTTTACTCTGGCCAATGCGGTAGAGGTTTGGATCCAGCTCCAGGCTTTTGATCTATCAGGACAGGAAATGCACTGATCAATCCCACTATAGAGTGATCGGTTTGTATTTTCATGAACTAGATATCGTGGAGTTTAGCTAGAATTTTGTAGATGCCTTACCATGAGCACACAGGCCTGCTTTCCATCCATAAAGCCCTTGGGGATGGCGTTGGGAGTGAGGATTTCATACCTGTGGAGGGGCAGATGAAAAGAATTAGTGTTTTCTTACACATTCCTGCATGACAATAATAAGATGCAATGGGAACACTGTTACTGTTCCGTCACCTCTGTCTGAACTCCTGGAAGACGATGCGGTTGGGGAAGCCCTGTCTGCAGATACGGATCCCCTCCAGCACACCATTACACCTCAGCTGGTCCAGAACCAGGTGGGGGTCCAGTTTACCAGCCTGGTGAGGAGGAACATTTGTTGATCAGTAATTTGACAAAACAGAGAAACAAATGGTTCTATTCTGCAGAGTGGATTTTGCAGCTGAAGCTCAAGGAACCACAGAATCAGAGAACTAAACTCAGGAACTAAAAGTCCCCTTTGCACGTTAAGGTTTGTGTTATCGACCACTTTTAAAGACATGTGAAGACTAGGCAACTTAGGCACTGCATTTAGTGCATGGGTCCTTTGTTTGAAACACAGGTTTAGTTTAGAGTTCCTCAAAAGGTTCTTGGTCCCCTGGGAAAGTTCCTGTGGTGGAAATGATGCAAATGAAATTTCTCTAGTACCTTTTTCTCGTGGTTGGGGATGATGCAGCGAACAAAGTTTGGGTTTGTGTTCCTCAAAGTGGCCATGAGCTTGGACAGCTGCTCCTTGTACAGCTGGCCCACTGTGCGGAACATGCCCTTACGGGTCTTAAAGGCACCGGGCATCTCGGACATGCCAGACACTTTATCCAGACCCACAATGCGGTCCACTGAAAGAGGGGGAGAAAAAAAAAAAAGAAAAAAGACAGAAACAGAGAGGGGAACGACATTATGTAAGCAGCAAGCGGAGTTTGATTCAAAAATTTAAATATCTAAACAGGCAAACTCAAACCAAATGCATGTCACAAGGAGCAATGAATATGACCATTGTCTCTCCACTTCCTCTTGGTAAACAGGCACCAGGAGAGAGTAGAGATGGGACCAGTGAAACACCACACAAACAGAGTAAATGTGAAGGGAGAAAGAAATCAGGAGGAGGATGACAGAGGGGAGTCACAAGAAGGCAGTGAAGTGTGGACAGATTACACACCATGATGAGAAAATACTCAATACTCAGTGCAATGAGTGAAGGGGGTTTGTCAACCAGTAACACCTACTGTTTGTAGTTCTGAGTGAAAACTATGTGTGATGGTTCACTTAAATATGTATATGTGTCAGAGTGGTGACAAACTGCTTGCAGTGGGCATGTATCTATGTTCGTGGTGACAAAAAAACCAAACCAAACCCATGCAGTATATACCCATCGCTGCAGTACCCATGACCAACACCAGGAGTCCCCAAACAACACTATTACACAGAGGGAGAGAAGGAGAGTTCAATGACAGAGCAACAAGTGGTAAGGTGACCAAAACGCTTTGTTACTGAACACAGAACGTGTTAAAGACAAAGAAGTAACCGATTAAATTTCCTGGCATCTTTGGAAAGATAATTTTAGGAGAAAAAGGAAGACAGAGAGGATTTCATGGTGTAAACAAGCATGTTTCAACAGACAACAGGAGAAAGAGGGAACAACTAAATACATGAAAAAGAAACCTCATCACCTGAGTCTGAGTGTAGAATAGGAAAACGCTGATAAAAATAGGCTCTCTGACAATTCTGTACCTCTGAGGCCCAGTAAAAGAAAAAGATGACAGACAAAACAGGGCCGCACAGAGGAAGAAATGGATGGAAACAACAAATTGGATTTGAGAAGGTGAAAACAAAGGTCCACACACCAGACAGTAAAAGAGAAAGAAAGCACGATGAAATGCAAAACAGCAACAGGAAGTCAACGTGAAATATATTCCCACATAAAACACCACCTCTGAGAGAAACAGTGATTCCTGCTACTGTAACATCTGCCTCAACTCACCGTCCTTCCAGAGCTCAGAGACAAACTTGTCGGTGGACTGGTTGAGCAGTGTAGCCACGTTGTCATTCAAGGGGTCCATGTTCTTCATCAGCCACTCGTCTGCCTTGTAGTCCACCTGAGGGGTGATATTAGGCAGGAATAAAGATGTTTGAGAACTAGACAAAAGCATGACCGAAAAGGCAAGTTCATGTCTAAACCAGGAGGAAAGTTATTACAAATTAGGTCTGAGAAATCCATTAATAAGAATGGATTATAATTAACTCTGCAGGTTTACCTTGCCGGCATAGTGGATGATACAGAAGTCAGCCTCATCCTTCAGTTTCTTTGGTTTAAAGAACTTGGGGTGTGTGCCCTGCTCCTGCAGCACCTTCTCCACAAAGCTCTTGTCTGTGGCCTTGGGGAACCAGCACTCCTCATCCAGAAGAGCCAGAATACCAGGGGGACTGGCCTGGAAACAGAGGGAGAGAGGAGATCTTAATGCATGAAACAGAAAATGCTTAATATGTAAGATGTAAAATCTTCAAGTACAGCAAGAACAGCAGTGTTGGATTAGACATAAAGAAGACATAATGCTTTGTCAAATAAAGAGACAAAATCTTGAAAGGCGAGTAAAATCAGCAAACTAACAGGTTTCTCAATGAGGTCGATGCAGGGCTGCAGGTCGAGGCCGAAGTCGATGAAGCTCCACTCGATGCCCTCCCTCTGGTACTCCTCCTGCTCCAGGATGAACATGGTGTGGTTGAAGAGCTGCTGCAGCTTCTCATTGGTGTAGTTGATACAAAGCTGCTCAAATGAGTTGCAGCTGGAAGGACAAGAAAAAAAAACATTTCAGAACACCACTGATCACCAGTACAAACACAAACATGAATAAGTTTTTGTATGATTTTAAATATATATAGAGTCACTGTGCTTTATACTACACTGTTGTGTGTGTGGCATGTCGTGTGCAGTTTACCTCAAAGATCTCAAAGCCAGCGATATCCAGGATGCCGATGAAGGAGGCTCCCTGCCTCTTGGTCTTGTCCAGGGCTTTGTTGATCCTCATGACGAGCCAGCGGAACATCCTCTCATATGTGGCCTTGGCCAGGGCCTCCACAGCAAACTCTGCCTGCTCCTGGGTCTGGGCCTTCTGGACATAGTCTCTGCCCACCTTGATCCTGGGTGATAAGATGGCTCTGGTGAAGTCTGTGACATTCATGCCCATGAGGTGGCACACCTTCTGGGCAGCTGTTGCAGAGGAAATAGGGAGAAAGAAAAGGAGCAGCACAGAAATGGTAAGAGTTGACATGGAAAGAGAGAAGGAGAGGAGAGGAGAAGGAAGACAATGAAATTTAAGATACAACTGCAAGATCATAATCTCCTTAAGACAAGGTGCAGAGTTAAGGTCACACTTGCCTGTGTTGTCAGGCATGGAGGCCTGGTCTGTGTGTCGTTCCTTCTTGAAGCTCATGTTCCCCAGCTGCAGCACAGAGGCCACCACCTTCAGCATGCCTGCACAACAGGAGAACAAACAAGAGCAGAAATATGGTTTTCTGCTTCACTGACAGTATGACAAAGTTCCACTTAATGACAAAAAATGTGTTAGTTTACTGTTTGCGTTACCTATCTGCTCCTCCTCTGGAATACTCATGATCCTCATGGCCTCCATGGTCTCTGTGAAGAGATCCTTGTCCTGCTGCCCAGGAATTGTGACGTTCCCAGTTGGAGAGGAAACGGTAGTTGTTGTAATTTTCAAGGAGAAGTTCATCTGAGAAAAAAATAAAAGGAATGAGATTAATAACAAAATAAATAAAAAATCCATACAAGGATCTCTGCAAGATCCAAGAATGAAACAAATTATCATTACTACTCTGCACAATCCTCAAGTGTAGCATGTTGCTTACTACGCAATTTGTCTCCAGCCCCTGTGAGCAAGTAGTAGAAGATATGAAAGGTCCTCTCATCTTTGGCCTGGCGAATGGCACGAGATTTCTCCAACAGGTCTAGTAGTCAATCAGTTAAGGACAGATTTTCTGATACTGCTATGATAAAGCTCTCCTAACCATTTTGTGCATTACAGGCAGACTGCAGTGAACCTAAAACATGACATTAAACAACAAATCAAGGCCAAAACAAGTACTATAATGTTTTCATTTCCAAAGGGAAGCGACAATCAGACAGTTTCAAGGATACAAGTTTCAATATTGGCACCAACGATGTAACCATTGACATCAAAGTTGATCCTGATGAATTTTCCCTAGAGGAAAAAAAAAAAAAAACAGCATTTAAGAAAAGTATCTGGAACAGTCCAGAAGGAGCACAGGCAGTTTATAAGAACAACAACAAGACGTAGCATTAAGTCTTACGAATCGGGAAGAGTTGTCGTTTTTGACAGTCTTGGCATTTCCAAAGGCTTCTAGGATGGGGTTAGCCTGCAACAGCTGCTTCTCCAGCTCCCCCTGATGGAGATGAAGAGAAAAGCAAAGCCCAAAGTAAACTTTGTATTTGCACTACGACCATTACATCTGGATATTTCTCAGCCATGGATTCAGATCTAACAAGATTATGTCACCAAAATGAATAATTCACTGTGCTGTATCATGAGAACCTCAAATTATGATCTGCTATTCATTTACTAGAATGTTTTTGTCATTGTAAGAAACTGATTAGTTAGCTTCTTTTTAAATAATAAATGCTGACATAGTGGTATGAGTTAATTGACTCATGATGTACTTACGTCTGAGGACAAGGGAGATCATGGAGTATACAAAACATTTAAAACGAAAAGTGATAAGAGGGATACCGTATACACACACCAGCAACGCACACAAACACACATCGCACCCAAGCATTTTACCCCCCCCACACACATAACATCAGGTTAGTGCCCAAATCTGCAAACACCCAGAGACCCTGTGACCCTCATAAGGAACCCATCACCTGTTACCCAAAGCAGAACAATCCAGTGAAACCCAAGCACAAAACAATGTCCTCTCAGCTTCAGTATGACATTTAACTTATTTCTTCAAGCTAAGTGAAGTCTCTGCACATAGACAGTGTGGTGCAATAAAAAATTACATTACTGTTAAGTTATTTTTACGTTTCAAAACTTTCCTTACATTCAATACAAAGAGGCAATATTGCCTGCTTGGCTGATGATCACTCACATCCATTCAGCAATAACATGGACTGACATTTAAAACCCAAAAGCTGACATTGCACCACTTTCACAGTTAAAGTTCAATTCAAAGCAATGACATTCTTCAATATAAATCTTTGTTAGAAGTCTGTATCAAGCTTTTCTAAGTGATAGTACAAGATCACTGACTGACTAAAGGATAATTAAATTAATTTTAAGCTGCTTATTCTGGACTACTGTTCCTTCAGTGAGCATTTTAATAAATAAAAAAGACTGTGATAACCAATCACTTAGGTGTAGGTTAAGGACACAAAAGCAGGCCATCACACAACATAAGATATCAGTGTGTCTGTTGAGCCGAGACATTGTACAAACATACACACACTGACCAAGCAAAATATTTTATGCAAAAAGAGAAAAGCAACTTTGGACACATAAAAATGATGAAAAATTCAACCAGACAAATAAGCAACTGCATCCATGAGACCAAAAAATGCTGTGTTTTTTTTTTTTTTTTTAGCAAAGGCACCCCACCCCTTATCCTACTATTGTCTGGCTGAATTTTTCACAACACATACGGCTGCCACTGATCTGCCAGCAAACTTCCTCCCTACTTCCTATTGGCTGGCAAGACATGTCACCTCTGCCCTTAATACAAAGTGACTCCCACAATAGTGCACTCCAGCGAAGGGAAAGAGGAGGGAGAATGAGGGGTAAGGGTGGGAGAGGAGGAGGAGGAGGAGGAGGAGGAGGAGGAAGGTGATGACAGAAGCAGGTGGGGAGGAAGGGAGAATGGAGGGAGAGAGTTAACTCACATGTGACAGGACCGAGCTGTTCTGTTGATGGGAAGAGAGAAATACAACAACCTCAAAAAAAGGGATGATAGATGTGTGTTTTTTTTGTTGTTGTTGTCGTTTTTTGATTTGTTTTGTTTTTGTTTGTTTACATCAAACCCTACTTTGTTGCTTTCAGTAGCATCTATCAAAAGGCTGGCAGGCCAGATAACAGTAGTGCAGGTTTTCTAGTGGAGATGGACGTAATGTTTGACTGCTACATGGCAGACTGAGTTTTACTTCTGATGAGTAATATCAGCAAAACAGAATATATCACAGATGACGTCAGGCCCCTGGTCTGTATAAAATGTCAGAAACCCAGGAGCCTTAAAATCTCCACTTCTGTTTTGCAGTGCTGTTATCTTGATTGCCACCACTTTTCCTTAGATGGAACCTCTATTCTGTACCACAGAAGAATGTGTCTACTGCTGAAAACAGGCGGTTTGAGTATAGCAATGTGATGATGGATTAACAACCATGAACACAGTGAAGTGAAAATACTGAATTAAAAAGTGGTTGAGGTGTTAATCCTGTAAAATAGAAGCAATGGAGGAATTAGGGATTGTGTCTCACTCGAAAATGCAGCACTCAAAAAACAGCATGGAGTGAAATGAGGGATGAAGACTGTAAGAGGAAATATGACCAGGGGGGTGTAAAAGAGTAATAGGAGGATGGTTTGAAGGATGAGCTGTGTAGATGAGAGGCAGGACTGACCTGGTCTTTCTTGGTCTTGTGAGAGGAGGCCACATGAGCCAGATACTGGATGACCTTCTTGGTGTTCTCGGTCTTTCCAGCACCAGACTCTCCTCTGTATGAGATAGAAAAATAAACAGTGAAAGGATTGAGAGAAGGACGGTCTAAAAGACTGACAGTAAAGAGTTGATCAAAATCAAAATAATGTTAATGCAACATTGGAAGAATGTGATGACTGTCTGTGTATCTGAAACTCACGTGCAAAGAATGGACTGGTCTTCACGATCTGCAAAATAAATGTGCAACAGTTGATTATGCAGCCTCTGCAGAACAACAATGCTGCATATTCTAAGTGAGCATACGTTATCACCACAGCACATACAGTTTGTATGACAGGATGTACATTGGCCACAGACAGGAAATCAATATCCGGCTTCCTGTGACTAGAAAGAGGTGGTGCCAGGTTTCAAACTAACCGGTTAATTACCCATCAGCTCCTATAATGTGGTCTCAACACTTTGGAGCCAAATATGGGGAAAAGGACCACAAATGGGATAGAGGGGAGTAGTGGAGGTGTTGTGCACAACAGATGACAGAGCTGAGCACGTACAGGCCTAACAAGGGCTGTTATCAAGCTAAAAACACATACAGGAAGTTGACTAAAGAGAGACATTACAATGAAATAAAATATGATATGAAATGAAATGAAAATACCTATTTGGTGCTCATAATGTTACGTTTTTGTTGTAACTGTTGATTTAAGTTACAAAACACTGTGTAATTATGTAATGAAGGAAGGGTTAATGTCTCAAAAAGCATGAAAATGGCAAAGACAGGAAATCTCCATTAGCAAAGTGATGGGAGCTCTCACAAATTCTAAATAAATGTAATATCCTAATCTTCTTCAATAAATGATATATGATAGAAATAATTGTACAGGAGATGCAAAGCCCCCCCCCTTTTTTAAGAAATACAACTTAGCTAGAGTTGAGTGTCTGGTATTTTCTGAGGCCAGTGGGGCAAGTAAATCATGTGAAATACACTTGTGAGGAGTTCACATTAACTGCAATGTGCTGCAGCAATTGGTCCCCAGCGTCTTCCATTTTAAGGTCCAAACTCAATATACAAGCTACTCTCGTGTGCTGCATTTGATTTTTTAGAGGACTGATGCAGATAGGCTGCCAATATTACAGCATGTATGTGGAAATTGTATTCTCTTAGGAGCCTTGCAGTTTATAGCTGAGTGTGGTACCGCTCAGGACACAGTAGCTTCATTGACAATGTAGTCTTAAAGGGAGCCATATTACAAGCTTTGGGATGCAAAAAAAGTACACCACATAAGCCAGCAGACTACAAATTCCACATCATTATTTTCCTCTTCCTTCCTAATGCTCTCATGCAATACTCAATGTAACAGTTTCACAGCAAGGATGGTGACTTACCCTGCATCATGCTTCTGTAAGATGTGTCAGTGATGGCGTAGATGTGAGGTGGCATTTCATGCCTCTTCTTGCCCTTGTACATGTCAACAATCTCCTCTGAGTAGATGGGAAGGTTCTTGTAGGGGTTTATGACGACACAGAAGAGACCAGAGTATGTCTGCAGAACAGATAGAGGTGAGACTTACAGAAGATGCACTTAAATGTGGAATACGAAAACAAAGAGAAGATACCAGTGGAAGAGGAGGGTGTTTGTGTTAAATGGGATTGTAAAAGTGTTTTTACTGGACATGTAAAGACACCACAAAGGAGACTGTTTAGTGTGCAGATCAGGATCATGAATTGATCATTTCATATGCTAACGTAGGCTAAAGAACAAGTGCTTCCCCAAAAATTAGTTTCTCCACAAAAAGGAGAAGTTGTATTTGATTCAACAGTAAGGTCCTCCTCCCCCCATCAACACCAAGCTCAAAGTTTCTCATGAACTCTGATTTGTTACCCTCCTATATTATGTAATCTCAACCCCACCCTGCTGCAAGTTTAAACTGATGAGTGACCTCGGCTTTGTCTAACTGCAGCTACTTGACTGGTTAGCCAAGTCATATCTCATATCAACCAGAATTATCTTTTCTGCTTCAAAGCCAAGTTTAAAAACCTCCCCCATTCCTTTCTATAAACTCCACTAAATCTTTTCTTTTGAGTATGTGCGCTCATTTTACCTCCACCCATAACTTATGATTTTTTTGCCACATTCCTGTGCTGCCCTCCCAACATCTCTGTACCAGGCATCTTTCCCTCTGTTGTACACCCGCTCTCTCCTGGGACACGGTCAATCTAAGAACTACAGAGCCTGGAGCCTCTCAAACCAACTGGAGCCTGGATCTCTGGAGGGAGTGAGGGAGGGGGACAACGGGCTGTGTTGATATGACCGGGTCACACCACAGCATTAAAGAGACCAAATCACTCCCAGCCCAGGGCATGGGGGATAAATAACATTAATTATGGGGGCAGTAATAGCAGTTAGAACACGTTTTACATTCCATGTCCATCTGTGCAAAAACTGACCCCCGCCCTCCTCCCCTAATGCCGTTCTTCACATCTCTCATACTCCAGCCTGCATTGTTTCCTTCAACTTCCTGTTTACAAGATAACTCCAAACACAGGGAGAAAGAAGAGGGAGAGAGCACACAAGAGAGACAGAGAGGAAGAGGGTGAAAAAAAGAATGCTTGCATACCATGAATATGTTAACAGTTTGCACACTTACTTAGCAGTGACAGTTTGCACACAATGGATGGTCTTAAACAATGGGGCTTAATGAGATAATTAGGAGTTTGGACGGGGATATAAACTGGTTTGGAGACTGGCCATAAGAGATTGTTTTCTATAATCCAGTGGGGATTTCATAACAAATAAAAGGAAAATGCATTTATGAGACCTAATGGTTGTCTTGTGGATAAGCATACAGAGAAAACAGTATTGAGTAAAATTAGCCTCCTGTATCAGTGCTACATCACATTTCAGCAAACATGAGCTATATGTATGAATTAATTCTTTGTTTGAGGCATTTTGTGTTAAAAGCTGTTCCATACTCACATATATGAGTCCAGAGTAGTATCTCTCCTTCAGGTTGTGCAGCACAGACGCCTCGTTCAGGCAGGTGAGCTCGGCCATGTCTTCCACCTTGCTGAACTTGGGTGGGTTCATCTTCTGGATGTCATCCTTGTTCACCTTGACCTTCTTACCAGAGTCTGCCAGCTCCACCACGCACTCATCGCCGCGCTCCTCCTTCACGGAGCCGGCCTCGAAGCCCAGGCGCTCCGAGGGTACCCATACCAGCTTCTTGGAGGCCCAGTCAGCCTGCGCCAGGGGGTTGTTGACCAGATTGCGGTCCACGTACAGGAATCTGTCTGCGTCTGACATGGTAGCTGTTTCAGGGAGACCAGAAAAAGAGTGCTTGTGGTCAGAGCAGAGAAAATAAAATCCATTGACAAAGGGCAGAAACCCAGACATCAAGCAAAAAAAGTATCATCATTTAAATGAAATAAATTACATTTGTGTACTGCTGCAAGCCTTTCATAATATCTGGTAGAAAAGGCTTGATGGTTTATAGGAGCAAACCTTTGCTATCCTTCCTATCTTCATATGCCATCTCTTAGGAATGCAAAGGTCACCACTAATGTGATGTACAACAGGAAAAGTCTGCTTGCTGAAGTCAAGTCAGGTCGACAAAACACACAACCATGTCAAACAACGCCCCATGTTGCTCTCTGGCTAACTGCTGTGAATACTTCATCAAATCTCCAGCTGCTGGACTTTCCGGGTGACAGGAGAAACATTTTCCCAGGATCACAGAGATCTAAGCTCATCTCCCAGCAGAGGTGCCTTCGGTTTGGCTGAGCACTCCGACAAACACAACTGTCTGTTTGCTGGTGGGAAGCCTGTGAGGGAGCATGTCTTTGTTGTCGTTCCTACTGGTTGAACAGGGTGCCTGTTGAAGCAGGGGGAGGTGAGTTGACCGTGGGTGATCTTGATGAGATAGCATAAACCTCTGTGTAAATGTTGGCCCTTATCAACCAAATAGTCCCAGGAACTAAACCCAGTTACTAAATTTGGAATCAAAAGTTCCTTTTGTGTATTCCTGTTTCAATTTTTCATTTCAGATGAACAGTAAGGATAAAGGGCAGAGGATAAAAGGAATAAAAAACAAATTTTGATTTAGACTGATTTTTTTTTAATTCAACACCAGAGATATGTTCTATGTAATTCATGGTTTCTGGTTATTTGGTTTCTTAGTTTTTTTTCTGATTTAGTACATATCCAAGTTAAAACAATTAGTAAATAAAGTTCTGTTTGTCTTGGTAACTCTCTTTCTCTTAGTAGGGTCTTTAGACTAGTTGTGATATCAGGTGAATGTTTGCATTAAATTCTTATCCCCAGATTTAATACTAGCTAAAATCAATGAGCAGCAGCAGAGGATTGTGTTTGACCAATCAGCAGCACTCAGTACTAAAATATTCCAGTGTCATTAGTAACTACTGTGTTGGGATGGTTACTTCTTTGGGCAGAAACAAAAACTGGAGCTTACTGCTGTCATGCAGATAAAGATTTTCATGTCCTAAAAGATTTTGCTGGTGGAAATGGGCCACGGGTGAAACTCCTGGCAGTCAATTTATGTAACGACTACACTGATTATGCACTTGGACAACTGTCCTCAAACAGTTTGTTCTCAGTGTGGTGTTGCAAGGGCCGATAAGCAGACCAAAGTCAGAGGGTAATAGTCAAACTAGATAAAACACACAAAGTTTGTAGCAAACCTAATCAAATGCTTTCCGTTAATGCTCACCTGATTTTGCTAACAAACACGAGCGCACTGCCTATTGTAAACAATTTCTTGTCCAGGCATATAGACAGCAAACTCAGCACAAGCTAATCTTGTTTCAATACACCTCTGAAAGCTCAAAAACAACATGTCGATGACAGGGAGTGCTGCGGTTTAACCCATATAGAAAGTGACTGGACAGGTTTAACCAGTATGGAGGAAAATGAGAGTGTTTGCACCAAACTGCCTAAGTTCAGCGAGCGCAGAGAGACTCTGGGCAATTCTCTGAACATGGTGTGCTCTCACTGACACTGGTTCCCCAGACTTTACCGTCTCAATTATCATTCCAACACAGCGGGGGCATGACAGCATTTTCCCAGCAGCGCCAGGGTCGTTAGCCTTTCTCAATGTTCCCTCACCTCTGAGGGAACACTAAGAGCAGCACTATACACACTTGTTTGCATATGCTGTGTGGTTAATATGCAAACACTTAGGGAAAAAAAAATCACTGCAGAGGTAAGGTTCAGCTCATACATTTATCATCTTGTCTGAAATAACATTAGCTGAAGTGTTTTATATGTCCATGAGAGTAATTTCACATTGCTATGTGGCCCAGTGGGAGATTGTGGAGCCAAATTCTCATGGTCAAAAATAAAACACTGCTTGTACATAACAGTGCAGAAACGAAAAACTTGTATTTCCCTGGCAGTTTTATCAACTTCTAGTTAATCTTGTATTCCTTTAGTTTATAACAGTAGGTCAACTATGATGCAACTACACTCATCACACGCCTCTCCAATATCCCAAGATTTGTTTCAATAAAGTTACTCCTATTTTACTGATGAATGCTTTAAACAACTATTTAAAAACCACTGCAAAATTCCATTAACGCGTCGATGCTTTTGACAACACTAAAACTCTGAAGCATTCCTGAACTGCACCAGTGGAAGGTGGCAGACCCTTGAGAACCTTTTCAAAGGAGAGAAAAGTAGACGTTGCAGCATTTAACAGGCTTGTGTCTGTCCTGTCTGTTCCAGCACATTAACCCTGATCTGTGAGAAAGAACGCAGAGGGAGAGCCATTCTTCTCATGACCCCTGCATCCCTCCATCCTCTATCAACACTGTCAGGCTGCGGTACAGCTGCCCAAGCTGTCCGCCCCGCCTCCCAACTCATCTCTGGTGTACCGACCCCATCCTGTACCAGAACGTGGGGCAAATTAGTCCTGCTATACCTCTCAGCTGGCTCCATGCTCCCTCCTCTGCCTTCAGTCACCCTGCTCTCCCTCTCCAGAGTCCCCCCCACCCATTCTCCCCCTCCCCTTCTGTTTATCCAGTCTTTTCAGGGTCGCATTCCTCCCATACTCACCCTTTATCAGGGAGAGACAGCAAGCAAAGGCATTCCACAAATTTCTGTCCTCTATCCTCTGTGCCTCCTCCCTTCCATCTTTTCTAGACTTATTCTCTGTCTTTCCTCCCTGTTTTTTCCCTCCTTCCCTTATTCCCATCACACCAGCGAGTCATGTGTGCCTTTAGATGTTTTGCCACTCAGGGGAGATCAGCATCACCTCACACTGGTAGCACACCCATGGCTACATAGATCAAGCAACACTAGCGCTCCTATTCACTGTGATTGTGAGGAGTATGTTCCAATGCTTCTTTAAAATTCACTTGACCATTGCTCGCTCCAGTACATTTGGATCAGTTGGCCCCATGCAGGGTTGAATACGAGCCATGACTGATTACAATCCCTGTAGCTCTGTTGTTTGGCAAAAACAAGTAGTGAAGTTGAACAGGCTGAACACACCCAAAGCTTGGATTTTGCTTTAGCTTGCTATGTTTCCATGTAGAGCAAGAAATGTTGGCCACTGTGAAGGTTATTGATCATTAGTAGGTCATTAATATCGAAAACAAGAGACTGCAGATCATGGATATTGAATGTTACAATATAGAAGCAAACTGTCTGATAACATACAGTACTGTGTGCCTCTGATTATTTTTATTTGACTGTTGTTTCACCTATAAATTATTTTCAAACTAGTGGGCTGCAACTAGAATTTTCAGGTAATCAGTCAGTTATTTCAGTTATCAGCTGATTTAATTGATTAACCATTTTGTGTTTGAAAGAAAATAGTAAAAATGGCCATTATAATTTCCCACAGTCCAACGTAACATTTTCACGTGTCTTGTTTTGGTCGACCAACTGCTTAAAACACAAAGATAATCAGTTTACTGTGATGTGTGACATAGAAAAGCATCAATGAGAAGCTAGAAACAGCAATTTTTTGCCATTAAAAAAATGACAAAATTAATTTGGACATTATTTGTAAAGAAGCAAAACCACAACTGAGTCAAGTCTGTTGATGTGTGCCACAGTCCGACACACATGCTTGACACAGATAACTCTGACACACTTCAAACTGCCTCTCCAGAGAAGTGGCACGAGGACTAAAAATTACTCCAACAGCTATTCTAGTTTGACAGGCGCTGATCCATATTAACAGTAGAAAGAAGAGGAGGGATAAAGAACTCCCATCACACATTTTAGACCTAGGCCTTCCCTTGGCTGGCTGATGGTCAGGCAGGGATGTTGACTTGACTTTGAGATAAAACAGTGTGCATTAACACTCATCACAACCAGCCACTTGAGGTTCATGGCTGAGATTCTTGCAGCCTCCCTGCCACGTCCTTTCTAATCCTGTAAGAATCAAGGTTTCCTTGATTCCTTGTTACTTTTCAACATCAGTCAGCTGTGAAAGCATTCACTATCTATTCTGCTGAAGCCCATTTACGATGAGATTAGCTGGTCTAGATATTCATGACAAGGATTACTCATTAATTGAATACATGGAACCTGACTGAGATACCATTAAAGGATTATATTCTAAAAATTCCTAAATGTCAACAGAGTTAGCAGTATCCTGTCAAAGCAGCAACAGCTTGCTTGAAAGAGGAAGAGGAACCATAAAAAAAATAACACTAGGAAGAGAACAGAGGCCAGTTTTAGAAACCGGCCTCATCACAGAGACCAGAATGTGGTTACAAACAGAGGAAGTACTGCAGTAGCCAGGACTTAGGAGAAAGACGTGGAGGAGGAACGAGGAGAGAAATGGAAAAGGGATGAGCTACAGAGCTGTCCTTTTCAGTCCCATTTGTCCCGTTTAGAAAGCAGGTCAACCTTAGTCTTTATAAAACTGAGGCCATCCATCCATCAGTCAGACTCCCTCTCATTCCTTTCCACCTCACTGACTCTCCCTGAGTTACTGTAAAAATCAGGAGTCGTGACAGCCTCAACCACAGCATGACCATGTACAGTCAAACTCTCCTGCTCCAGCTAAAGGGAACCCATAAACCAGCTGTGCTGTGTTGACTGCCCCATTGACAGGAATATTAATAGAACCACAGCAAAGTCAATAACAGTGTACTCCTACTAACTGCATCCTATCCCAACATCCCTGCTAGCTTAGCCTCAGCCAAATATGCTCGTCCTCAGCTGTCCTCCTCATGCTGGATACTGTTTTGCACTGTTGTCACCCTAGTCTGTTTGGCTTTGACTGTTTATATTTATCTCTCTAACAAATACCCCCATCTCCATTCCAAGGGCAACAATCCCTCTGTGTCTTGGCTTTATCACCTCATCTCCCTCACTGTCCGATGATCTACCGACTGTAAATTCACTGTCATGCAAGACAGACTGTGTGCCAGACAGACACTGGAGAGGTACTGAGTCAGTCAAAATTCATTATGGGCTCACACGTAGACTCTCTCTCTCTTTCTCTCTCTCCCCTTCGCCCTCCTTCTCAGAAAGTAGGAAGGGTGGGGCAAGGAGAAGAGAAGGGAGGAAAAGAGGAAATGACAAACTGAGAAAACTATTTTGCCATTTGTGGAACTTGTTGTGTGTGAGTCTCAAGGAGGAGGGAAGGTGGCGTTTTCTTGGGCACATGCAGAGCAGCTCTGAGGAGTGAGGAGTAAATTATCAAATAACCGCACTGCATGACAGATCTACATCACTTTCCACATTACTTTTCACATTCCTGACCCAAGCAGGATCCAATTTCACTTTCAACTGTAAGTGGGCCAGTGCCATCTACCATTTAGAACCCACGAGGCCCATACCAGGTCTTACTAAAGCCCTTAGCACATCAACTACACCACTGGTTCCTAACTGTTTCTGTCTGATACACCCCCCACAGCTCTGTCAGATGAAGCAGCGTTCGTTCAACACCACCAGTCATGTTCCAACTGCGCTCATCTGAATTGATTTTAAAATGAATGAATTTAACATTATTATATAAGTGGACATAATAGGGATGCCACCATAATCTTTTGTATGACTGAATGGTCAACGTATAGGAGGTGTATTCATAGTATTACAACCACCTCAAGTGGAAGAAGCTGAACATTCTTCCACTACTTTTAGGTACAAGTACCCTTGGCTGGGATTCCCTGACCTACACAACAATATCCGAACATCAGTTCAGTTCTGAAGACGCCTTTCGGATGAGAGGGGAACCGTCTTCAAGGAACCTAAAATAAGTCTAGCTGCCTTCAACTCTAGCACTTAAGACCACAGGGATGATAGATTATTACCAATACAGTGTTGGTTGGATAAGCACATCATTATCAGAGTCACAGAACAAATTCCATGTCTATCTTTCAAACAGCCGTCTGATTACACCATTGAATGCACAACTGACTGGTTATTTGTTAAAAACAGGGCAGATACTGCACAGCACCAGTCTGCCCTTTTACTTTTCACTCCAACAGTATTGACCATTAGATAAATAGACAGATAGTTACGTAAGCCTTTAACAGACAGCGAAAGAATGCAGAGGGGAGTTAAGATACACATTTCTGTTTGTCAGTGGTAATTTATCTTTGGAGGAACACTGCACTGGCCTTTATTTCTGACAGAACCAACTAAGAAAATCTGCTACCTCACTTCTGCCCCTGTGTTACTTACTATACTATTCACCCTATCACCAAACAGCCGTCACCCACTTTACTCCTGTGGATTATTATGTGGCTTTTTAAAAAATATATCACTTGTTATCTCTACCTGGGGCACTCCTTTTGAATTACTCAGACGATAACAAGGCTATCTTGTTTTAACAATCATCTCCTCAAACAATGTGTTCACAGACCTCAAAGAGCCACCATCATACTGGTTGGACATCTGGTGTGCAGTACAATTTGGAATGACACTGGAAAAACATGTCCAATGGGAGTCAGAAGAGAGACTCATTACACAGCATGTTTCAAAGTTCACAGTGCAAAAGAGAGTTTAAAGTGTCTGTGGTGAATGTGTTGTACAATTTCAAAAGTATTAACCACTTATCTGCACAGTCACATGCCAGGTGTGTAGCTCACACACACCCAACCATGGACAAAGTCTACTTTCTGTCATGTACAGTAACACAACTGTACCACAATCACCAATGATTAGATCTGCTTTCTGTTTTAGGATTATAATGTAGTGTCTCTCAGCTTCCATAAAAAAAACACAGCTTTATTTCATTTGCAAAAATGCTTTTCCACAAAGAAGTTATGTGGGGGAGTGGATAGTCAGGTGTTAACTTTCACCTTAAGTTAACTGAACAGGAAGTTGGATCAGTAAACTGGCACTCCAGAGAAGGCTGGACTGTAACACAGTAATGTCTTATCAAGCATTACCTCATAATTTATGCCACAAAACAGAAAGCAGTTTTATCCACTGAGCCACAAGCAATCACCACAATAGGAATGGTCAAGGTTCACCCTGTGAGATCAGCAAAGTCCTCTCTGTATGTAGTCCAAGTCAGAGCAAAGTCATTTCCTTGTATTGTAATCTTACAGGTGCATGCTATGAGGGGGAGGATGGAGGAAAGGCTGGGGTGGTGGCAAAAAAACACAAGCAGAGGAAAAGAGGCAGAGCACGGGGAAATGAAGGAGAACACAGACAGGGAACAGAGATCAATGACAAAAGTCTGATGAGGAGACTTAGACAACAAGGAAATGCAAAAAGTAAAGACCAGTGGAAAGGAAATAGGAAACCCACAGCAGACACGACTGCAGAATCATTCTGAGCCCAGACATTTCAACCAGTCTGACTGAGGCAACTTAATTATGCTGTTCATGTCAACCAGAAGAAATATGTTTGGGCAGAACTAAAATAGATGAGATATTCAAGCAAGAGTGGCTGTTTGAAAGACCTGAATTACAGGCCAACATTAGTGATATATGGTACAATGTAAAGACAGCACATACAGTATGTGTGCCAGGCTGAAATCTGCTGTGTTTGATGCTATCTGCATCAGAATCTGTCTAAAATAAACAGACAGAATGTTTTTTGCTGGATACAGAAGTGAATTTCACCCAGGGTTGACTATGAGCAACACGCTAACTACAAACTGAGAAATGGCATGACCAGCTCAGCCACGGTTAATTGAGAATCTTAACAGTCTCTGCTCTGACTGGAATGTTTTGCCCGCATGAATGAATCTCAGCTGACTATGTAGGAAATGCATGACACTTGACTTTGCTGCCCTATCAATCATTGACAATCATTAACACTGAGTATTACTAGAAAATGCCGGAATAACGTACTCAGAAAAAAAAACTGGCATAGTCCAACTGACAGCTTACTCTTCAGCTCTATAACCATGTTAACTCATGCATTACTCAAGAGGGATTTGGCTCAAACTAAGGTTGCAACTAAGGACTGTTTTTATTAGGAGTGTATTTGCTAATTCCTTTCTTGATTTCACCTTTGATAAGCTGGAACTGGTGAATTTTGGCATCTTAGTTTGACAAGATGACAAACAATTGATCAATAACAAAAATAGTCTCTGATTAATTCTCTTTTGATTGACTAAACAAGCAGTCACGTCAGCTCTAGCTGAGATACAGCCATTTTTGGAGTGTTTCCAGCCTGTGTTACCATGAATTTTTCTAATCTTAGCCGGTCAGTCTGAGGTAAAGGGATGATTGGGCCCACAAACACAGTTAGAAGGTCACAGATAAAAGATTAGAAACACCTCAGATTTGTTAAAAGAACCTTGAGGCTTCATAACAGAAGACAGCTGTGGGTTGCTGTGTGCCAAACTGTGTCACACTGCCCTCCCCGCCTGCACTCTCATTGGCAACAAAAGCAAGGGGCCTGCAAGTAATCTGGCTCAGCCCGGACAACAGTCCGTTCAATGAAATCTAAACATCCACAGGCATGTTCTCTCAGACTGTATCATTTTGTGAAGATTGAACAGCCTCGCGCAACCTCGTTCATATTTTAAGATGTCTGCATTTAATTTTGTCTGGCCTACAGTACATAACTCTCCTGGGGGTCTCGGGTATGGACATTGCTGACACACAAATGATGGAATGTAACAAACTCTGCAGGGGGCTCCATAACTGCACCGAAACTGGCAATAAGAAGAACTGGCCTCCGGAGACGCTATTGCACAATGCATTGCCAGGACTTGATTCAACCAAATGACTCAAATGCAATAACAGGATATGACATACCACATGTCACCTAATGTGCCCTGTTAAGGCTTGATATTCACAGATTTGTCTATGTCAAGCAACACAGCGAATGACTGCAGCTGCTCTAGGACAGAGTGTAGGTGTAACACAACCACAAGAAATGGCTTTGATAAAAAAAGATACACGCGCTACATTAGACTATATGCACACACAACAGCTACTGTTCGAGTATTTCAGCATGAATTAACACTAATGAATCGCACAATCATTTCTATGCATGATTATCAAAAAGTTATTAATGTGGTTAACTCACACTGTGGTGTAATAGTGTCTTGGCAGAAAACATCAGTTGAACACAAGTGTATGGTTCTGATTAGTAAAAGTCAGAGCAAAAAGGTGCTGCTCTCACATTCTCTGAGACCACTAACACTTTGTACAATGAGAAGCAGGTTCAGGTGGAGAAATGCCAGAGTTGTGAGCGCTACAATGCCCAGTCTGACTTGAGGTTGAAGTTCACACAATTTTTTTGCAAATACTGAGCCACACAGCTTGCCATACTCATACTAAGAAGGGCGTGCGAGCATACCAGAGTCTGTTTGCTTCCCATAGTGCAAGCACAATGATGTGCCATCTGGGAGAGCGAACACAAATTGTACTGACAAAAGCACAACACTTACGCAGATGCACCATGACACAGCATGGTTAGGCCTCATGAGGATGTGACACTTCAGATCTGAAAAAAGTCTGAGATTGTAAAAACCCCTGTCTGAGATTGGCCTGCAGGAAGAACTGCATCAAGTGTGTTGCTGTAACATGTCCATTTGTATTAGACTGAATGAATGTGGTCTTTTGTGTACTGACAGCAGAGCTAAAAAAAAATCATATCTGATAGGGAAAAAATGATAATAATCAGAGGACAATTTTCTACCTGGACACTGTTTGAAGCCTTCACTGATCCACATTTTTCAGTTCAAACCCTTTCACACGCTTTGCCTGAACACTTAAGCTCAATATGTCTTTAACTTTCTTGAAAATTAGAGGGGGAGCTTTACAGTTGATGAAGTTCTCTGAGGAAGATTTGTGACACTGGGCAAAAATAAATGAGATGTACTCAACATGGCTGGATATTGATATACCCCATAAAATCTCTTACGCCATGGAAAACTCAACTCATGTTCATCACAGTGGACCGCACTGTAAGTAGAAGACAAACCTGGTCATTTTCAGCTGGCATTCCTCTGCATTACAGCAGCTGTACTGGGTAAAATCTGGCTAACTGATAAAACAACCAATGCCTTTCTACTTCTGTAAAATGCTTTATACCGCTTCAAACTGTTATCAGACCTGATGTTCTATACAGATAATCTTCAGAGTCTGTTCTGAGATTGTAAAAACTCAGTTTTCATACTATGCACTCTGAGTTTGGAGTAATTAGGAGCCAAACTTCATTTGGAAACACTGCCTTCATGTCAGACATTCAAAAGCGACATCCAAAACATGTTTTATGAAGGATGCAACAGTCTTTAAAATGTCACACTCTCTTCTTTATTCCTCTTATGTATTGTGTGGTGTGTGAATGTTGAAATTGTATTGTATCCTGCCATTTTGGCCAGCTCTCTCAGAAGGAACAGGTTAACCTATGATGGATATATTACATAATGTTAACTTATGGTGACCTAAATCACAGACAGTTTCCCTTCTCCCTGGAGCCCATTGAAAACCCTTCAGGGGCCCCGGTATGAGAAAGAAAAGCAGTGCACACACAGAGAGAGAGAGAGAGAGAGAGAGAGAGAGATGACACGGTTCAGTGAGGGTGAGCCGGTCAACGACGGAAAAGCACAGCGCCGTTTTTTTTCTAGGTCCACCGGTGAACTGGTGACGTCATGCCGCCAGCCAGACAAACTACTTCGCCACACACGTCGTCTGTTTCGGACCGCTACAAACCGAAAAGTTCAACCATGAACTAATGATACACTTCCCGGCGTCCCCGACCGAGCCGGTGTTCATGTAACCTGAGCTCGCCTTTCTTTCATTTCCGTTCAACTTGAACTCAAACTCCTCACCGGCCTTTTTTTCTGCAACTCATTCAAGCGAATCACTTCCTGCCTCTACCGTTGTGGCTTTTAGCTTCTCGCCAGCAGCCACAGTGCTGATACTATATTTGACGGCCGCATTAGCACACACCGTTCACAGGTCCGTGTATTAAAAGTAATAAAATATAACACATATTCAAGCGCAGCACAGTTAAAGAAACCCTGGGTTAAATCAGTGAGGGAGGTCCCACTCCACCCAGCGCGGCTGCTGAAGTTGCAGCCGTGAACTAGCAACCGTGCTTCCTGGTTCACTGCACTTGCTGGAGTGACGGACAGATTGAATGAAAGAGCACACAGAGAGAAAGCATGGCAGACAGAAAAGTGTTAAAACCCAGAATATTACCTGCTTTTAGGGTGCAGGACGCCTTTTAGAGGGTGGCAAACAACAACCGAGTGGCTCAGTCAGCGTCGCCTCGTTGAGTCAAACTTCTTTTCCTGTCGACAGCAGCTTCGCAGAGACTTCAGGCTAAACTACAGTGCTCGCTTCCCCCTCTCTTTCTCTACTCCACTCACTCTTTCTATCTTTTTTTTTCAGCCTCTTCCTTCTGCCCTCCCTCTTCCACTGGCTGCTCACTGGGTCGCGTAATTTTACTCAGTACGTAGACAGCGGGCGCCGGGGTGCGGTCCAGGACGAGGCGGGCCCCGGCCCTCATGTATCCGCCCCTCTGGCCAATGTGCTTCGCGCTTTGATAATCCACACACTTTTGGCCAATCATGTTATCCTATAGGCGTGCATAAATTGAGGGGTGACGGCCGCTGGGCAGGGCAAAAATCGTAGAAAAAACTCAACTTGAAAGCACGGAGGGAGAGGGAGAGGGAGAGGGGTTACAGATAAAGCTGTGTTTAATGAGAGAGGTATGTGCATACTAAGGATTTTTATGACCATATAAGTACCAGTCACTCTCAGGATGGACTGCATCACCCAGGGTTTCCCTCGTGTCAACAGAGTCTAGTCTGACCACTGTCTACATTGAAAACAAGTAGCAGTGATGGCTCCAACTGTTTGATACTATTTCTGCTGTAAGGCTGCCAAATGTCAGACAAGTCCCACGCACACAGGTCTGTGTGGGCTCTTCTCTACTGCTACTCTTATCGCTGTTTGTGTTTGTGTCAAATACTTTCACTCCACAGACAAAAGACTGGAAAACTGACAAAAAACCATACACCTGCCTCTGCCCAATACTAGAATAAATATTATATATTCATAGGTACTAAGTTAACAGTACAGCACTTAATTCATCTTTGTATGTTGTTGCTTTCTCTCCTCCAAAATAAGGTCAGAGGTCAGCCGCAGAGTCGAACCAAATGGAGCTGACAAGGATTTAGCAGGACACTTTGACATGGTGGACATTGGCCTACAGGGCCTTGAGCTGCTGAACAGTTTAAAACAACAGCAGTCATGTCATTGTTAAAGATAAATAGCCTTAACTTTGGCCCCTGTTTCACACCTAGGGATTTAAAGTATTTTACATAATATAAGAAAAATAGTTTTTTCTTGCTTGCCTGAGTTCTTAGATGCAGTTGTGGTGAAAAATTTGATTTGAAAATAGAAAATGTGAAAGTTTCACATTTTCTTTTTTGTGTTGTCAGCTTTTATTTGATTTGTGTTGATGCTTTGCATTGATGTAAATGAACCAGTGCACCTCTCAGATAGAAGATTAGACCAAGAGAACCAACAAGATGTGAGATAAAGTGCATACAGTTATTGGATTTAATCTGACAGGTTCTCATCATTCAGTCAGGTAAGTCCAGGTTCATGACCAGGCATGTTAACACAGCCTGGGAACCGCTGCAGGTGATGTTGTAATTAATAAGAGGGAGTGAAGCACTTGTTTGGCTTTAAATCAGCCCTGACATTTTTTTTCACTTGCTCTTCAAAAAAGCCTAACTTGTCCTCAGTCAAAGTGAGCAATGAGGAAGATGAAATGAAGAGATGCAGAGAAAGAACACGTTTATGTAGATTAAATAAAAGGAATGGATATGTGTAAAGAGTTATTTAATTGGTAGAATTGAAGCATTGGTAGAAAAGAGGAAGGAATGGAATGACAGTGCAAGAAAACTGTGGATAAGTGGATGAATGGAATGATGGCTGTGGAGATGAACGCTCTGCGGTGCCACAGCCAAACTCTACACAGAAGAATGGAACAGTACAAAGTGAACCTGTTTACTTCAAATACTCCTCCAGGATTCAGATTGGGTAATGTAAGCCCAGTTTGTAGAGTGGAACTGAAGGCACAGAGCCAATGCACATGCCACAACCAGCAGGGGAACATTAGCTATGGAAAATAAATATTTTTCACTTTCTCAGTGTGAAACATATTTATAATTCAGAGCAGTGATTCCCAACCAGGGATACTTCTCCAGTTGCCAGGGGAAAAACTGTGGAGTAGCTCAATTATTATTTTTAATTTATTTTTATTTATTTGTTGTTGTTTTTTTTTTCTTTTTTTTTTCTTTTTTTTTTTTGGGGGGGGGGGGGGGGGTAAATGGGTAAAACAGTTAAAATAGCTAGCTAAATAGCTAAGTAACGCATAATCAGTTGAAATAGCAAAAAGCATTGAGTTCCTCCGATAGGGGTTTACAGGAAGGAAGACTAAAGGTAATTCTACTCAGACAAGTAAAATCTCTCTGTTTTATCTTCCCCTCTTCACTTAGGAGGTGATGCCAGGTAAGAGTCGGGAATATGAAACAGATGCTGCTGCTCTGGAGTCCAGGGATAACTTTCAAACAAGGCCTATTGCAAATATTGCTTCTATAGGTGACATCGACTATACATTCCACACATTACACAAAGACGACTCTCATGCCAATTTAGCCCAAGAAGTCACATTATATTGTAGCCTCCGGCATGCCTGCCATCCACTTCACAAACATAGGAAAAGCACATTTTCTGTAGGATGTGTGATTTATGTTTGCTATGTGTCATTATGAAAGGAATGTGTCTCTGTGTTTTCCTATATGTTTAGCAGCTGGGCATCACATGGATGTAGAGAAAAACATTGAACATTCAACATGCCTGCCTGGAAAAATCAATAAATCTCACACTCTCTCCCTCTCTGGGATGGATGGGAAATATCCGAAATTTCAGCTACGAGGTCAAAGGTCACCCTGTCACCCATTACTTGAGGCAGGACCAGATGCCGAGAGAGGGCCAAGTGGAGGAGAATGAGTGGGAGTAATAGAGAGGGAGAGACTGCTTACATAGAGAAAATAAACAAATTTGAATTCAATGCAAATTTCAAATTAACAAAGGGTTCACAAAGAAAAAGCCTTGCACCTAAAAAGTAAATAGTAGTTGCACAAGAAATGGCTCAAAGCATAAAACAAAAAGAACTGGGCACTGAAAGAGATGTAGGATTAAAACGCAGGCATAAATTACCAAATATGGACACTTCTGACCTCACTATCTCTCTCCCTCTCTCTAACTCCCGCTCTCCCTTTCACTGTGACCTAGTCTCTCTCTCTCTCTCTCTCTCTCTCTCTCTCTTTCTCTTTCCTTCAGTTGGTTGTAATAGCAGCAGGGTGTGTCTGTAATTCAGGGTGTGCAGAGCCATTATATCATCCAGTCAGAAAGAAAGGAACCCATTCAATGACAGCATCTTAAAAGGGTGGCATGTTAACTCACTGACCACTCTGGCTGTGTAATTACTTGTGTGAATTCATGTGTGTGGGCATTCACACTCGAGCATCTTAGTGAGAATGTGTCTGTGCTCTCATCCATGAAGGCAGAAGTATGTATATACTGTGGCTCAGATCTGTGTCAAATCTGGTAAATAGGCTGTTTAATGCTCATGTCTGACCCAGATCCTCCTAGCTGTAACCTCTTACCTGACAGATACTGAGAGACAAACCAACACACACACGCTTTGATATGATACCAGGGTAAACACATTGCTGCTCATTCCAACAACATGTGTTTTGTTCTAACATCATTCCCCAGCCATGTACAACACCCTGCCAAGATTATTTACGCCACCCACTTCAGTTCACACAGCCTTATGGACATGATAAAGCAAGGTGTTTGTGTGTACCTAAAAAGCCCAAACCGCAAAGAATAATTAAGAGCAACTCCAGCTTTTAAGATAATGCAGTAATGAGAGTATAGCAGAGTGACTGGCTGTTTACTCTGTCGTCTGTTCTTCAGTCTCACCCAGCTCCTCCATCCTCCTCCTTTCCGTAGTAATCAGTACACAGGAAGGAGTGATAAGACACATGTTGACTCACAAAACAAAGGAATGTGGAGTAAAGGGAAAATACGCAAAGCTTCCCCTCTTTTGTTGAGATGTCTCCTCGCTCATTCATCATCTGTGCTTGATCTGATGACATCTCTAATGCATGCTAAGTCAATATATTTATGTAAGCCATGTGTCTGTTGCATGGGAAAAAGATGGAGGGATATAAACAGCCACAGTGGCTGCTTTGTCTGTCTTGAGTTGGTATTTGTCTGGAACAGAATGGAGACCTAACAAGGTGGAGGGCAGCATGTGTTTCAAATACAAATACAGCTATATATTTACTATAAACACAGAATGCTCTCAGGCCGTGCCAGATCTGGGTGTTGTTACACAGTTGCTCTCTCTCTCTCTCTCTCTCTCTCTCTTTCTCTCCCACACACACATACACATACAGAAATTTCAACACAATCATGCATCTTGTACAAACACACACACACACACAGCAAAAGCACTTGGCCCGGCGACAGACACTTTAATTTCAAACAAACACACCAGCAAACATTAACAGTTTCAGGCTTTGAGAAAGGCAGTCGAACTGGGAGAGAGTCACTAGAAGAATTCTGCAACTCTGCCTCTCAGCTCCGTTTGTTCAGCAGCAGCCGCTGGCTTCCCCTGTCTTTTTTTGCCTTATATGGTCAAAAGAGTGGTTGAGTAAGAGAGAGAGACAGCGGGAGCGAGGGTGGAGGTGTGGTCTATTGTTTTTGACGGAAGAGGTGTAGGGTTACTTGCTGCTCTTGAACCTTTGGAGCTTGTCGTCATTTCTTCGGTCACCTCTTTCCTCCTTGTCTGAGCGTGGACAAAAGAGGATGAGCAGACAACAAGGGGAGACGTGTGTGTGTGTGAAGAGGGGGGAAGATTGATTCATGAGTGTGAATCCCGAGGTCTAGAGGCCAGTCAGTGATGACTGAGAAGCAGAGAGACACAGAGAAGAGGTGGGACATGGTTAAAATGGCAGATCATTAACAAAGGTTTTGTGATGCAGTCTCAGACATCTCTAAACTATGCTGGAATGTCTTTCATCCAGTGTACAACAGTTGCATTTGTACATCTGGATCACCCACTTCACTCACACCTGCTTATGTAATGCCAGTGGAATTCCCTCTATTTCTAAAACCCACTGGGTCTCTGCCTCTGGTTGCTACTGAGCAACTCTGCATGATTGTATCCCCTGGCTTCAGCAGCAATGATCTAATCCAGGCCAGGACCACTAAAAGTGCAGATGGAACATGTCAAATCATGTGCCCTTAATAAGTAGTCTAAAGGCCCCTGTCATGATTCTGTCAGCTGTGGGCTCTGTAATGACATGCCAGGATGGGAAGGCAGGCTGGGATGGTCATGTTTCTTGTTTAGCGAGTCATGAGAGAAGAGGGGATGATGAAATGACTGGAGGGACTCTCTGACTGCAGGTGATCTCTCTTTCAGCCCCATTTGACCTCATTTACACAAGTGAGTGTTTCTAGAGGGCGATGACACAGAAACACCTTAATCCTACACTCCACACACACACAGTCTTTATTGGAAAGAGTTCTGTATAGGTGCTCTTCCTACTAAAACAGGTAAGACACTGGACAAGTATTCTACTTTCTATTGTCTTATGTAAAACACTTGTTGTTTGAAGGTGCTATGAAAACTTGCCTTGCCCTGCTATTCCGCTGTTAAACATTTACAATGTCTAGTGATAACTGCAATTTATTATCTTTGTATAATCCACAGTGCAGAGGGATCAACATTGGTGTGGCGTTTAGTGTTCCAGGGACTGGAACACAAGCAGGTGGCTTGATATGTTACCAAGCAGGTGAAAATGAAAGGTGAAATGAGCCTGTCAGCTATGTGCTGGAGGGTCCAGAGTCTGTCAACTCCAGCATTTGTACGTTAACACCAATGCTGATAGAGGAGAGAAATGTGGTTTGGTGGAGAATGTTTGATCAGGTGCGAGACTCAAGACATTACAAAGATCAGAGAGACAGACAAGAAGGCAGACACTGGTGATTTAAGGGGATGACAGAAGGGAGGTGATTTAGGGAGAAGCGATAAGTAGTGGGTGGTGTGTAGGCGTAGCAGTTACACTGATGAGAGGGTTGGGAGGGCATGAGTAACACCTACATGTTCAGATAGAAGGTAGGAGAGAGAGGGGGGAACATACAACACTGACACTAGGAGTAATTGAGTGCTAGCCTCCTCCCAGCAAGTTATTTCCGCATCCTTCCAGTATCTTCAAAACCGCTGGGGCTAGGGAAAGTACATGGACTTACAGAGATATTGCATCAGAGTCCTTAGGGACAGTAACACTTGTCTTTTTTTCAACCACGGACAAAAACGCAAGCCAAACACAGATCATCTTTTGACTCTTTTATTACATCACTTGGTCATGATTCTGGTACATAGAGTTCATTTTAGTAATAAACTAAATCAAACTCATATTTTGCGATTCCTGCTTCACTTAAGTTTCACAGTCAGGACCCAACAACACACACACACACACACACACACACACACAAACACACAAGCAAACACCTCTACCATTCTCACAATTATTAGGCATATTGGTGTAAAATGACCAAGTGTGGCTCTGTGAGGTTAAAGAAATGCCACCCTCTTGTGGACAAAAGCAGGAACTACAGGTAACACTGTCACAAACCTCATTCAGTATCGTCAGGTTTAAAGTTAAATCTTCTAGACCATTAAACTGTAAAAGTTCTTCCCTCATGTCATAAAGTATAAGTGCATAACTGCAGTGTACTTTCCCCATTCTACAGACTTTTACAGCAAACTGGTAAACACCAGCTCAGCAGCTCCAGTGGTATGAATAGAGCTGCGGAGCTGTCACATTATTTAAGAGAAATGGAACTGCTGCAAAATGGAGCACAGCAGGAACTAAAAGCTTAATGGAGGCACACACCCAGCACTGGACAAAAAAACAAGAGGGACAGACAGAGAGACATAAGCAGTAATGCACAGCTGAAGCAGTGTGTCTAGGGATGGGTGTGAGCATTTGAGAGCTTGCCAACCGGGTTTTATGTATTTGTTGGCGGTTGCTAAACAGGCTCAAAATGGCGGCTAAGGGCTGCCGACCATGCCAGAATCATACTAAACAGCACCAGATTGGTGGTGAACGTCAGAGCAGGAACAGTTGGTTTATTGTCCAATGATTTTGCTGACAAATGAGTCCAGCTCATCATCATCTTTGATACCCACAAAATGGTCAACGACGTCACCCCCCCGCATGGCGATTACTGTCGGAACAGCAGACACCTGGAAACAGAAAGATATGTGTTAAAAGACAGTAGGTTCTCTATACAAACTACAAACCTCAAAGTTCAGATAACAAGATAAAGACAAAGATAAAAAAAAAAAGAAAAATGACAGTAATGCCCGAAAAATACTTGAAGTCTCACCCCATATTCAATAGCCAGGTCTGTGTGATCATCAATGTCAACTTTTGCCATGGCAACACGGCCTTTCTGTTTCGCAACAGCCTTCTCCAACCTTGGCCCCAGGATTTTACAGGGACCACACCACCTGGAAAAAAAAACATCAACATATGGAACCAGTGTCAAGTGGTCATTCTTTAAAACATGATAATAATCAGTATGACCATAGACCACAGTATATGACTCGAGACTACTGAGGGCTTTTCAAATGCATGTTACTATTTATTAAACTTTAAAACAGTAATTAAGTAATTAATTACTAATTATGATTATGCATATTTGTAAGGACCTTTTCAAAAGTAGAGGTTTACAAAGTGCTGAGCAAAAGGTGTAAGAACAAAGTAATGTTGAATAATGTAAACTGCAAAGCAACAGGTTGTTTTGGCAGCAGACATTTTGTCTTGTCAAAGCATGAAAAGAACACACAAAGACACACAAAGAACATTAACAAGTGCTCCATTTGATTCAAGTGTCTCCCACCCTTGCTCCTCTATCCTCCAGCCCATGACCCAGAATGGAATCGAGGTCCGCCATCACTGAGAGTGTTCCAGTCCCTTAAATGATTCTTGCAGGCAACAAGAGGCAAGGGGAGGCTCACAGAGCAGCTTCAAGCAATACCTAAATCACTATTTGTGTATTGCTCAGCTGATGTAATGGGACAAACTATTTGTGGGAACAGGAATAACAGCATCAACTAAGGCGCTAATGTAATTCAGGTTTATTCTATAAAAACGCAATACAATCCAAACATTTAAATCTCATGGCCCTTTTCAGATGTAGCAAAATGTTTACAGGTATCAAACTCTGTCTAGATCCAAATAACATACACTGAGGTGGACACCTGACATCAGAATGCAACTGGAGTAACATTACGTCAAATAATCAACAGGCTATAGAGATGAAGACTCTTCTATAGGACTCAGTATATCCAGTGGCTGTCATTTAGTAGATGTTGTGTAACCTCACAGGACTTGGAGTGGTATCTCCATGGCGATGTGTACATGTGTATATATTTTTAACAAGAAGACACAAACACATACACTGTACACGAATGTACCACATGTAGTCATTTGAAGAGACAGGACAGCTGTAAAACAGTCTCTGAATCCCTGAACCACAGTCACACATCAGTGCTCATGCTGCCATATTAATAATCTCTTGGACTAACGCTGATTAACCTGAACGTAATTACTTTTTTGAGGAAGAAGCTGCTCCCACACAGCAGTCTGAACTCCAAGGTTACCATGATTAAAACTAAAGAGAGCTGGGATTTGTCTTCCTCCCTGGTTCTTGAAGACAAATGCCTCAACTAGCTGATGGAATGCATTTAGGAACCATTTCCTAAATATAGCTTTAACCATTTTTGATTAGAAACCATAGGTTTAACACTATTCTTCTGAACAAAATCTGTGTCATCTTATTATTTACAAGACTACCCTTACTTAGGCATTTCTTTATCCTATCCATATAGTTTGTAGTTAGTCAATAAACCAGTTAATTTAATCAACAGATAGTTTGTAAGTCATTAATAGCTTTAGTAATTTTTCTGTTTTCATTACATTTTGGAAATGCAAAAATCATCAGTCTTCTATAACCATCCCTCCCTGGAGTACCCACTGTGCATGGAAGTCAACTAGCACGGGCAGTTTGCTGTTGATGACCCTCTCTGTGAAATCCTCATGGTCCTGGACATTGAAGGAGACCGCCCGGCAGGAGGTGTGAGGAAGGGAGCGAGGCAGAGTGCGTGAGGGAGAGAGGAAGGAGACCCGGGTTGTGGCGGACTGCAGTGAGGTGGAAAAAGACGATGAAGGGATGGTAGCGGTGGATGCTGGGAGGCAGCGGCTCTCTCTCACAGAGAGTGTCCAAATTCTACGTACTAGCAGCCTGTGAGCCATCTGTGCAAAAGAAGAAGATATTAATGTTGATTAATAGAGTTCATTGTGATTTTAGGCCAGTTTGACACTGTCTGAGGCACAAGCAGAAGGACTGCACAATGATTTTACTGTAACACATGAGAGGACACTTATGTAAGCCCAGCATGTTTACATCCATTTTCAACATGCAGAGTGTACTGAGGGTGGGTTTTTTTTTCCTGTATGATTTATGCTTATTTAGCTGAAGCACAAACATGGTTTAACATGGTTTCTCCCTGCCGCCAACATTATGGAAGTGTAAATAGCACTCACAAATCCACCAAGAACTGCGATAGGTGTTATCTGATTTAACATAAAAGGCAGGACAATGGCATCTGAATCCACTTTAAACCCTGCATGGATTTAAAAATTGCCACCAATTACTTGCCAGGACTAGTATTAGATCAGTCACTTAGTAAACAGGCATTCAGCAGAACTCTCATAAAGCAAAAATGCAAGATATTTAGTGCTTTCAGTTTGCTAAGCAAAAATATTTCCTGGTTTACTTATGTATTATTTTAAGTAATGTCCATTTGGCAATTATCCATGTCAAAGTAAGTGCACTAAATTGCTTATTTTTGCCACTGAGAGGCTCAGATTGTTATAATAAGCGTCTGGCAATATTATGGACATGATTCCTACAGAGAGAAACCTTTATATTTAAGAGTAAGATCCTTTTTGTTTAACTGGAAACATCACAATATATCTCTACCAGACAGTAATTTTACTGAGCAGGACAAGGGGGCTGTTGAAATACTGCTGCCTCAATTGGTTAATTTGTCTGTGTTATTGTGGGGTACTTTTACTTATGTAAAGGATCTGAATACTTTTTCTACCACTGAATGTCACACAATCAATTCACTGATTAATCATTTGACCTGTATGAATAAAATGACAGATAATTGTGAAAATCACCACTCACAATTTTACAGAACCTAAGTTGGGGTATTTAAACTGTTTGTTTGGTCAACAACAAAACCAATACACAAATATTTACAGCTGAGATTTAAAGACCAGTGTTATAGCAGTTTTGCTACAAAGAAGAAAAAGGACACAAATGACTATTTGATTATCTAACCTGTTGCAGATTAATATCCTGTAGACATAATAGATGATTAATTGACTACTCCTTTGAGTTCTCATAAAAACAACTTTTAAGTACCCTCCCTACTGAGATATGATCACTGCTTGGCGATTGAGTGGGATTAGTAATTCACCTCCCAGAACTACCTACCAGAGGAATCAATAAAAATCATCATAAGACTGACTGTATACTGTACAGTGAAACAGTTTCTTTGTACTCTCAAGCTGTAGTTGTGAAATGTTTGCTTGGGAAATCACAGTACCTACAGAGGCCATTTACTCATCAGATAATGTAGCAAAGCAGCTATTATCTAGTATTTCATTGAATTAGTTATGTTAGTAAAACTGTCCAGTGAGGTTAACTTCATTAACAGTGTATCTCTGGACACATGTACAGCCATGTTGTTCTGCTGTTACAACACGCTCACACACAAAGATGAAGAAACAATCGAGCTAGAAGCGTTCAAAACTTTCCCAAATGAGCATTCCCTTCATAACTGTTTATCAACTCCCCTCCAACTTGTTCAGAGGTGTTTTCTCACTGTCTTGTCTTTCCTGCTTATCTACCGGCAGCTCGCTTCCTCCATTAACCTCCGTTACGTGTGACTTTGCCCTCTTCGTCCTCCTCCTCCTTCTAACCGTGTCCGCCGCAGACTCTCGTTTTAAAACGTACAGACAAACAGACCAGATTGTTTCACTGACACAATCCTAAATGTAACACACAAACACAGATGAATTAAACTGATGCAAAGTATTTTCCGTATTTACCTTGCTGTTTAGCTAACGTTGATCTTGACCTCGCGGACCAATGAAGTGCTTCCGCTTTGGTGCCGCAAGTGAAAAAAGGGACCGAGCTGCTTCTTATCGCCTCGTCCTGGCTGCAGAACTGTGAGTAGCGCCACCAGCTGGCCAGGTCGGGACCACACAGCGGTACGTTTATTAGAAAGGATAGAAATGGGGGAGATTCAGCCTTGAAAACAACTCATGACCAACGGAGGAAGTATTCAGACCTTTACTTCAGGTTCAACTACCAACTGCGTAATTAAAAATGCTCAATTTTAAGTTGAAGTCTTGCATTTAAAGCTCTACTTCAGTCTTTAATCAACTCTACTCTACTCTACTGAAAGTCCTGTGGTAAAATGTCCTCTGTGGCTGGTTGTTCACACTGATGAATCAGTGTGAGAGTCAGCCCCCTCTAAAGGGTCACAAGATAAAGCTGATAAAAGGCAGTGGGATGATTCATGTGAGAGGAAAGATTTTGTGAAATTACATTTTTTTTTAATCTTTGCATTTTGTGAAATAGCTACTGATTACTGTGAACAACAGAAATGAAACCATGTGATATGTTTAGTGAGGAAAATGAAATGTGACGACTAGCCAGTGTTTGTTGAAAGTGATTACCTGTCAAAAAGGCTGGGGGCCACTGATTTAATCTTTAATAATGCAATGAATTTTGTAAGCTTTTGTTGTTTTGTGTAAGAGTTTAACTTGAAAAGTAACAAGTAAATAGCTGTGTAACAAATGCAATAGAGTTCTTTGAAATAGAGCATTTCCCTCTGAAAGGTATGGAGTAGAAGTACAGTATAGCATTGCAGAAATGGTAATACTCAAGAAAAGTACAAATACCTTAACACTGTGCCTAAGTAAATCCTTGAGTAAATGTACTTAGTTACATTCCACTACTTTGTATGGGGACCTTATCTGATTCACTGTAACTCAACATTGTGATGAAAATCATTTTGATGTACTATCTCTAAACAAAACCTCAGAGAAACCACGGAGTCTGCCACAAATGCAACATCACATAGTGACATCATCACTTCAAGTCTTAAGGTTGTGATTTCCAGCTTTACTGTTGTATGTATGTGTTGTTAGACACTGATTTCACTATACCAAGTCCTTGGAGCAGAACTTTTATGATTTAAGCAGGATTTTCCCTTTAACATGTAATGTGACAGGCCTGCTGAGCACATTTTAAATAGTGTTGCTCTGCTGTTAGGGACACCTAAATAAACAACATTTGAAATTCAGTGAATTTGTCTCTTCTACTAATGATTGCCCATGTACTGTAAGAATAATACACACACGACTTTGTTACACTTTATCGAGTCAGAAATTCAGTTAAATGTCAGTTCAGTAGACCTGTAAATGGGTGTTCTGTGTGTTATGAAGAAAATGTTAACTCATGGTGGGACACTTGTTGAATTATGGATAATATCCTGTGGAATAAAGAGTGTTATTAAATACATACAGTGCAGTGTACAGTACAAAAAAATCTCTATACAATGAATTCATAATTTATTGAGATTGAACAGCATGGTCGATGGACTGAGCCTTTCATGTCCAAGAGGGCAACAGGATGAAAGAGAGAGGGAGGGTGGGTGGGTTGTTTGCAATAGAGATGAGTGTCATCCAAGGCTCAGTGAAAAAAGTCAGACTAAAATAGACTGAACAAGACACTGGACAAAGAGGAACTGTCAGAAGGGGGAAAACAGTACATGAGAGAGGATTGAAAGTATAGAGTCGCTGTGGTAAATATTTCCAGGACCAGATGAGGAATGGTGGAGGAAAAGCCTTGTTTCTTTGAGTCATTTCTACTAAGAGGTATGGTGATTTGTCATGACAACCACAAGCACCCTCTTGTAAGGATGACGAATCAGACTCCCTCGGTGTTGTCTGGCTCTGCTATCACACCTCTGTTTCTCCTCTCCCGCCATTTTTATTTTTATCATATTTCATCACTGTGAAAACTAAACTACCTCCATTTGGATGTTTTTTTTTTCTCAGTTTTTAAAGAAGTGGAACTGTAAAGAAGATTTCTTTAGTAACTTCAGTAGAAGATTTTCGTCAGTGTCACTTTGGACTGTTGTGGATTTGTATCATCATTAGTTTTTTAACAGTTTTGAATGGTGAAATGAGCCATTTATTCCCACACAAGGGGACATCTTAGTGGCATTTGTGAAGCACGTCCCAAAATATTAAAATGGATAGAAGCATTCAGAGGAAAGTTGGAGTTTCAAGACCATCTTCCACTCTTCAACCTCCTCCACTGTTTCGCAGCATAGGACCACCTGGGCTGTCTGCCAGCTTGCCCCCACACCGACGACTCCGCTCTATTTTTTGCAGGTCTAGAGCTGTACTGCCTGCAGACACACACAACATAGAGGCTTCAGATATACACACTTTTACAAACATACTAACAGGCAACCATGCCCGTACAATGATGTGCCCACTGGGGTGCAATGAAGCACTTTCAGAGGATATTCAGCCCAGCACAGTGTTGAATGCACTTGAGCCTGAAGTGGACTCAGATCTACACAAGAGAGCTGTGTTTAGGTCAGGGGTTTTTGCAGACACATGGTCTCTAGTCTCAGTGAGTGCTCAGGCACAAAGAGGGCAACAAGACAGACAGCTGTTTTCTCACCTCTGTCCATCTGCAAGAGCCAGCGGCAGAAACATTGGCAGACAGGGCAGATTGGTGACTCCACTTCAGACATCAGAGGATCCTACAATCAAAGAAAAACAACAGCAAAAGAGGAGGAAGCGAAGCTATAAGGTGGACTGTGCAGGGAAACAGAAATATGTAGTGCCATCACTCACTGAGAAAGAGGAGGATGCCAGGCTCTGTGAATGGTTACAAAGTCTGGGCATTGCGGATAGGAGTGCAAAGAACCCCATCACCACAAACAACCAGCAGCGGCTATTTGTATCCAGATGCAGGGAGGTAACGAGCCACAGAGAGCCAGACACAGCGGCAAGCCACAGGAGAGACAGACGCCCCCATTTCCTACCTCCAATCTGTCAGTCGGACTCTCTCCTACATGTGCCCCTCTTGATTCCTGAAAACTCCCCGCCACCCTCTCCCCACACCTACCCAGATGCCCCCATTCATTTGCTACCTGTACCGCCACTGCAGCTACTCTCATCGAGGAGGAAATGAGAAGCAGTCGGTCAGTCAAAGAGAGCGACCACTGACCCTGACTCCTCGGGGCTAGCAGTTCTGGTTGTTGTATACTGTTTCTGACTTATGTGTTGGTATGTTATCACCACAAAAAAAACATAATGGATATAATAAAAAAAAAATCTGTGTATGTCAGTCTAATACATTAGATTCCAACTCATCTTGATTGTTCCCTTATACATGTCTGTTTTTTTATTAGATTAACCAAGCAGTCACAATAACACAAACACCTGTATAGTCCAGTGTATTTACAACAAAATAACCTCAGTGAAGATGTTATGATTTTCTTCAGTGGTTGGTGTAGCTGCTTTATCTGTTTGAATAATGTGTTTTTTGCTCTTAACATAGTCATACAGGGGGAAGAATTATACTCTCTCTCTCTCTCTCTCTACTTGAGTTAATCAGATATGGTTATGGTGGTAAAAAAAAAAAAAGTCAGGGAAATTCTGTAATGGATGTGTTAATTGTACTGCCTCCAATCCCTGTATTGACTATTATTATTATGGTGCATGAAATTACTAAAATTATTCCAGTGTCGAGAGAGATGTTTATTTCAGGCTCTTGGTTTATTTGTTCTTGACAGTTTTTTCATGTCATGCCCTAATTTCTCCAGGAGAGGGCGATGTCCATTGAACAGACAGGAAAGGGGGGGGGTGGTTGTTTATTAGACTGTGGCCGTTGGGGCCTGAACAGAGCTGCACTCTGTGTCCCTGCTGAGGTGGGATCTGTGTGTCAGGACCAGAACACACAAGCCTCAGTCCTCCTTACCGCTCGCCTCGCATACCCCTCCTGCACATGTTTACCCTCAAACGCAGCCCAAACTGTTTGTGAGTGAGGTTCTTTTTTCAAGGCAGCTCGCCCCCCAGCCCTCTTTCCGCCAAATAAACATTGCACCGGAAATTGCAGGGATATCTGGGATTTTTGAGGGGTCCCGGTGGAAAGGAGGAGAAAGCTAGAACAAGGGTGCTCTCTGTGACACCTTGGAGGTGAAGGGAGGGCGAAGACGCAAGGAGGGAGGGGGGGGTCCAGAGGGGAGGGCGTGACCTTGCCTTGGGTGGTTGGTGGGCACCATCAGTAAGATGCGTATTCACTGACGAACAGGTACAGGTGACCCAGTTTCCTTTGACCCCATCAGCAGCGCTCAGAGTGCGTGCTAAGGCTGACCTCTGTCGTCACTGAAGGAGCTGACCCGGGCTAAAGGTCAAAAGGAAATGATACTCTGTGACGCAGAGCAAACTGTACTGCACCTCTCCTAACAGATAGCAACTTCTTAGGAAGGTTATAACTGCTGCACCTGATCGTTCTCCTTCTGCGGCTGTTCATTCCCACTCCTTACTTGTTTCCTGGCTGCACAAGTCTGCAGTTGGGAATACAACAGCCATTGATGAAGCTGAAGTTTCATAACAGCCCCTGACAAAGCACACATGAATGACAGGGTGTGTGTTCTTTGCATACACAGAACGCTCCCTCCCGCCTTTGTGTGAGAGTTTTGACCCAACTCACTCCAAATAAACCCAGACGTCTTTATTTGCTAATAACAGCCTGGTGGCATACTTGGTGGAAAAGCACACAGAATAAAGCCTGTTGTTGAACAGATTGCACAAAGATGATGATTACAGTTGATGACCTTGTATTTATTTCAATTAGTGTGAAACTGTATCCTCAGTCATTTTTTAATCTCCTTACATGTCCTTCTGCTGGTCTGTCATCTTCTTCAAATGTTGTGCTTGGCATATCCTGACTGTCGGTTCCTTATGTAAACCGCATCTTGATTATAGTCAATCAGTCCAAATGCTGTATGCTATATGCTATATATATATATACTGCATATATATATATATATGAGAACAGTAATTGTCCAAATAGAAGTTTAGATGAAAGCCTTTCTCATTTTTCATTAAAGGTTTGAGCTATATACTTTGATATGAATCATAAATGACGACAATGCAGCCACACATCTTTATGAGTGTGACTTTGAGAGCACGTAATATAGCAAATGTTGACATGAATGTGTATAGAGGGATACATGTGAATGGATGTAGACACGTGTATGGGATGACACACCTGACAGCTGTATGAATCTGTGTGTGTGTGTGTGTGTGTGTGAGTGTGTGTGCGTGTGTGTGTACCCTCCCTGTCTCCTTTTCCCAGCTCTGGTCTTACCGATCTATGTTTCAGTGTTTGGGAAGTCAACAGTAGAGTTCCTGTTCTTGGTTTAAAAATAACTTTAGGACTAAAATTCCTTGCCCCCCTCTTCTCATCCTTTCTTATTGGCACTCTCCTAACCTCTCCCTTTGCTTGTTTTTCTTTTCCCTTTCTTCTGTTTTAAAACAAGCTGTGCACTCTTGGGTTTTTTTCTTCTCATGTCTTTGTCCTTACAACATACATACACACAACAGAACAAATTTACTAACAACCACAACTTCACTTTGCAAAAGAGGCTGTTTTTTTTCTTTCCTTTTCACAAAGAAGGGACAATAATGTAACGTGTATGTTCCTCCTTGATCCTTGAGATGAATAAAGAAAAGAAAAGAGAGTAAAAAACATAATGATAATATAAAAAGGCAGTCCATTTATAATATAAAAAGGGATAGGAGAAAACAAAACAAAACTTAGAGTCTACATACGTTAGCGACTATGTGAGGCCCCTCTTAACATTTAGCTCTAAGCACCACTGTGCCAACATGCTGGTCTTATCATGTTCACCATCTCAGTTTAGCATATTAGCAGGTGGACATTTGCTCATAAGCACTAAATGCCAAGAACAGCTGGGGCTGATGGGAATATCATTGGTTTTGCAGGTATTTAGTAATAAGTGGATATTTACTTGATGATGATGCTAGGAAAGCACCTCAGCCTAAACTTCAGTCAAAAAGCTCATCCAGTCCTGTGGGAAATATCATCCAATCTGCCCTACAATTTCATACAGTACATACAGATAGGTAAATTATTCTTCTCCAGAAAATTGTAGGAAGACTAGAAACCAAAACTTATCATGCTTATATAGCATGACAACATATCAGTGAAAGATTTAGACAATGTTTTGTTTCAGGTACATGTATGATTTTAAAACTTGTTTTACTCTTAGAGCAAAATATTGGACAAATTTACATTTTGACCTCTTGGTGGTGGTAATAATTTTAACACAGTCCCTCACAACATGTTTATGTAACAAAGACACCTGTTCCCTTGGATCTAAGAATTTCTATGGTCGACAGAAGAAGAAGCTTCAGGTTGTCTCATTGCTTTGACATCGTAAAACTTCCACTACTGATGATTTTTAAAAAATGATTTGTCAGAGTTACATATGCAGCTTTTATTCCCTCAAATGACATAAATCTACAGCAATTTGATGATAAAAACTGACACCTTTGATATACCTTGAGATCTCAAAACGTATAAGTACTTGTATGCATACTTGTATTTAAGTGTGTATTTGTATGCTGTATCATATAAAGAGTGGGACTTGTGGCAGCAGGTGTGGCAGAAGCTCTCCTAAACAAACACTCCACACCTGTCGTCCTCTCCCCCTCCTCTCCCCGTCCCTCCCCCTCACATATAAACACACTCTTTCACACAGATACACAAAGCCTTCCTTACGGTAAAACCACCATTTTTTTTGCTTGACTCACAGTGTTGTGCTCTTTGTGGCAAAGAATCAGAAATGAAAAATGAGCTTCTTTTGTTCCACTGACCTCACACTACTATCCTGTTCTATCTACTTACCGCCTAAAATTACCCTGGCTCCATGCATGTGCCTTACACCTCTCTCTCTGTCCCAAAACCCCAGTCTGTGTGTCTGTCTGTTATTTCCACTGACTTGTTTTTGAAGGTTTGATCTGTTTCTCACCTGCCATTGAGCGCCTTTTTCCCCCGTTACCCTCTCCCTCCTCCTGCACCTCCAACCTTTCCTCTGACTTTTTAATAGTAGTGACAGGGAGGTTTTCCAGTGAACTCCTAAAGCAGACTTGTGTCACTTTAACCATTACGAGCTGACGTTCGCTGTCAGCTCAGAATGTAAAGGTCGCCACACAGGGCAGGTTCCCAGTGGCAGTGTCTAGTATCTCTAAGAGCTAATGAATGCCTCTACTTTGGTGTGTTGGAAATTGCATGTTTGTTTATTATGTCTAGGATGGAAGCCACTGAGACCAAAGTGGAAAAGACACATTCCTTGATGAGTCAATGGAACTGAAATATGAAAACAACAACAAAAACATATTTCTCCCTCTGTGTGTGTGTGTGTGTGTGTGCTCTGAGAGTGGGTGCACCACACCACACACACACACACACACACACGCACACTCACAAGTTCCAGCGAATCCAGCGGTTTTTCTCCCTTCGTTTTCTCTCGATGTGTTGGGCTTGTTTACACGGGGCCTGTTACATCACCTCCGCGCACTGACAGAGAGAGATGGATTGTGTGGGAAGAGGATGGAGGTTTAGTAAATACATAATTTTGCTCTCTGTGTAGGCCTCTGTGCGTGTGAGGACATACTGTATATATGTGTGATGGTGTGTATGGGCTCTTCTATGTCTGTGTGAAGTGCTGATGGAGTGAGCTGCTGATATGGAAATGTGAGTATACTTGCAGTGGGGATGTATGCAGGTGCATGTACAGTAGTAGAAAGTGATTAAGTACATTTTTTCATCATGCATTTATTACTTACTATTTACATTTTATGCTCTTTTACAGTTATATCCTACACTACATTTCTGAGGAAATATTGTATGTTTTATATCGCCACATTTAATAACAGCTGCAGATAATTGTGGTATTTCAGATTAAGAAATTACATCAAATAAAACATGATACGATAACTTTATATAATGCAATACATTGTTAAAAAGTGAGCCAGTGGCCCCAAACGTTTTTGGCATGTGACCCCTTACAAGTTTTGTTGATATAAACCTAAGTATTTTTACTTGAGAGTGATTTTTAATGAACATTTTTTATTCATAATTGAGCATTTGTTGTATTGGTACTTTACTTTTTGTTAATATGTTACACAGTTTAATTACACGGTTTTACTACATTACATTTCTATTAACACAGACAAATGGTGTATGTTTGTATAGTAGATGGTATCATATTACTTACATATAGTATTTTGCTGACTGTGCTGCTACTCAACACACCACTGTCACTTCCTTTGCACTGATTAGTTTAAAAGACTGGATATTTCTATTGATTTCCATGTTTGTACGGTGTACTTTCTCTATTTATCTCTACTTTTTATTTCTGTCCTGTACTGCTGCAACACCTGAATTTCCCATCTGGAGATCAGTAAAGACTTATCAGGATGTAGGTATTTCTTCCACTAGTGTATATGTGCATTTCTGTGCAGCACAAGCCTACTCAACACACCACTCTAATTCCAACCATTTGGTTAAGTGCAGGGGGTGGTTTAAAGGATAAGGGGGGATGCTATCTCCCCTGTTGGCACAAATGACTGTAGCATCCCTCTACTTAATCATACATTTTAGGGAAACAGCATAGGAAAACAATAATTTTGCCACCCACAATCCCTCTCACTGAATATCAACAAACAACCCATTGCATGTGCCTGGTAACATTTGAGGGTGCATATATAGAATATGTATTTAACCCTCTCACACAGAATATGAGTGCGTATTAGTGTGTGTGTGTGTGTGTGTGTGTGTGTGTGTGTGTGTGTGTGTGTGAGCCACCAGCTCAGGTACTGAGATGGTCTGTTTCCTGTGTGCGTGTCTGCAGGGATGACAAGAAGATTATCCAGGCGGCTCTCACCTCCGCTCTGCACTCTTCAATGAAAACCTTAAACCGAAAAATAAATTCTTGTCTGTTTACATGCCGGTTGTGTGTATGTGTGTCTGTCTGTCTCTCTCTCTCTCTCTCTCTCTCTCTCTCTCTCTGTGTGTGTGTAGAAAGTGGTACCCTGGGAACCTCTGAGTAGGAAAAGGGGATGTGGGGGCTAAAGACAGGATGTGGAAGAAGGAAAAGAGAGTGATGAATTGCACAGGAGATTATCATAATCATTTTCAACATCACTATCACTCAATCATGTAGTTACAGTCAGCTCTGCTCTCCTTGTATATGTACTTTATCTGTCCAGCTCTTGTCCAAAATTATTTTTATAAAGTGGGGCGAAGGAAATTCCTAGCTGTTTTCCATGGCTGCCCCCTGTATTAATGTAGCACAGACTAGCAGCTGAGTATATTTATTTTACTTTTCACAAAGCAGCAGCCGGACAGAGGTATGCGTGTGAAAAGAACTTTAAAGCATCAAAAATATTATTTTCGCTCAAACATAAATAAATAAACACCCCAAAGCCAGGTCCTCTTTGGAATGTAGTAATTCTGAATTTTTATGAATGACTGCATTCATGCTTGGCCACGCCCCCGACCCCCCCTTTCAAACCTCAGCTTATCCGTGTTAGAGCTCCGAGCCCCGCCCCCCTGCATCCCTTTTGCGACACCTTGGCCTCGCGCCTGCGTCCTAATTGGTTAAAAGAGGTCTTGAGTGGGCGTGGCTGCCATAAAAAGCACGGGGCTGATATAAAAACAAGGCTCAAACTTTGATCGATGAGAATTTACAAATGATGGAGGGCGTTTGAGGATCGTCGTGCAAGTCGGATTTAACCTTTGTGGACAAAAGCTGTTGTTTCTGAGTCGGTGGGGGATTTATTTCTCTGTGATATAAACTTTTTTTAAAAACCTTTTTTCCGCTTCTTTGTGAATGAGCTGACAACATGGGGATACTGCTATTATTTGCTGTCTTGCAAGTGGTGACAGTGGGTTTGGTAAGTGTGTGTGATTCTCTCTGTCACTGTGTTGCTGCACGTAAACACTGAGGAATAAAGACTCACGTGCCTGTACTGTAACAGCAGCTCCAGCGGATTTGAGCTGCTGTCGTCCAATCCACATTTCCATATAACCTAATCTTAGTTAGTATTGCTGTAAAAAAATAATCATCAATCATCAGTAACTATTTAGGTTCTCATCCGTTATTTAAAAATCACTTTCAAAGTACACAGTGTGCTGAATTGACTGGTTTCTAGAGTGGGGATTGTGGATGACCAGGTTTCCTTCATGCTGTGTCAGGGGATCCAGCAAATTACCGTATTACCAGGTATTACCGTATTACGTACTCCCTCTATCTAGTAATGGGGGAAGTATTCATGTATTCAAGTATTCAATACCAATACTGCAATATGAAAATACTCTATTACAAGTCCTAAGTAAGTACATAAGTATTAGCCAAATATACTGAAAGTATTGATACTAAAATTGCTCATAATGCAGAGGAATGGCCACTATGAGTGTTATACTGTATTATACTGTATGCTAAATTACTGTAATGTATTACCTCCTTCTGAAGTTTGTAAATAAAGTAGCATGACTTGGAAATACTCAAGTACAAGTCCCTCAGATCTGTACTTCAGTACAGTACTTGAATAAATGTTCTTAGTTACATTTTACTGCTGCTTCTCTCTATCCTCTTATTCAAAGTTTAGACTCTCATTTACATCTAGTTAATCTGATAAAACAATAAAAGTACTCCCTAATGGAAAATGTGTGTCTCTCAAGGGTCTTTGTGAGAGTTTGTAAGTCTTCTATAAGTACACAAGCTCCTATCCTACTGTAGGTTCAAAATTACACAGTACTTTTACTCAACAGTTAAACCAATGGAGATAAAAATACTTCAATATGGACTCACTGCTCTATAAATATCTACAGCAACATTATGTGACTTTTACTTGGTAACAGGTTATACCCAAACACAATGCTAAAAATGGAAAGTTATTGTGTAATGTTATATCCAACCTTCATACCCACCCGAGACCCTCAACAGTCAGTGATACCAGTGAGGGGGCACAGCTCCCAGTATTTTTTTTCTTCTTAATCCACTGTGACACACGAAGACCTGGCTGGGGTTTAGAGAACAGCAGAGTCAGGAAGGGATCCCTTTGGATGATCAGACTGTGGACAGTCAGACTGGCAGCTCTGTGATCTCAATATGTGCTCTGAGTTGTTGGAGTGACTCTAGTGTTGTGTGTGTGTGTGTGTGTGTGTGTGTGTGTGTGTGTGTGTGTGTGTGTGTGTGTGTAGAGGGAGAGAGTGTGAGAAACAAAAGATGTAGGAGCAGGGAGGTGGGGGTGGTTTTGGGTCAGAGAAGGTCCCTTTCATCCCTGATCGCCCAGCGAATGCCAACGGAAGGCGACAGAGGGTTACAGATATCCCTGTGGGGCTTGGGACAGTGCTGGGTATTCAGCTGATGTTTAAGCCACACACACACTCTCAGGAATTTCTGTGATCTGTGTAACATGAGTCAAACTATTGTCCTGCTTTGGTTCCAGTGTGACTCCTCCTTACGGGGGAAATTTTTACTGTATGAAGTTTTTTCAACATTCAGGTTAATCGCAATGTACTCATAGCCGTGACTGTACTGTATGTCCCTGTCCTGTAGGTGACTGCAGGCTGTCCGGTGGTGTGTGAGTGTCCAGCAGGGCCCCCGTCCTGTCCCCCGGGGGTCAGCTCAGTCCCGGATGGCTGCGGCTGCTGCAAAGTGTGCGCTGCCCAGCTCAACCAGGACTGCCACGAAGGACGGCCCTGCGACCATCATAAGGGCCTGGAGTGCAACTACGGCAATGACGTGGGTCGCACCCATGGCATCTGCAGGGGTACGTACAACAAAGGTGGCGGGAAGGCCAATCAGGGACAGGAGGGGTTAATGAGTTTTTGGGGTTTTAGTTTGGGCGCAGAATTTGGGGGGGTTTAGCTCGGGGTTGAGTGAGGGAATGTGTAACTTCAGGGTGGGGAACCTGGCTTCTGAGCGAGCCGGGCTGGAGTTTCTCTTTGATAGGGGCTTGAGGTTTGAAGCCCGTGCCACGTTTCAAAAACAGAGCACCTTCATGAGCTGCGACTGAAACCTGGCCAACTCCAGGATTTATATAAGTAGTTCAATGTGTACACAAACAGCCCCATGAAACACACAAACACATACACACAGTGGTATTTTTATATGCATGTTTATTTGGGGGTGTTTCTATATAAAGGGGGGTATCCGGGGTGTTGTATGGGGAGTTCCACTAAGGGAGCGAAGGGGAAGGACATTGTAAACAAGTCAAAATTCCTCTGGTCTAAGAATAGAGCTTGCTTCATAAATCTGGAGATAGTGTGTCTCTCCCTCTCTCTTCTTATCTACCTTCTATTCATATTAAAGATGAATTTCCATATGAGGCTCTTCCTGTTTCTTCCTGTCTCTTAAGTTTCCATCAGCTTCAGAGTTTTCTTTGGATCAAGAAGGTTTGATTTCTGCAGACTATGTTTTTGTTCTTTTAAGTCTTTTAATCATCTTGTCTGTCTTTTTCCGTCCCCTCAGCAAAGGCAGAGGGCCGCTCCTGTGAATACAACGGGCGGATTTATCAAAACGGCGAGAATTTCCGTGCTGGTTGCAAACACCAGTGCACCTGCATCGACGGAGCAGTGGGCTGCGTGCCCCTGTGCCCCAGTCACGTGCCCCTGGCGTCCCCTTCCTGTCCTGCCCCACAGCTGGTCAAGGTGCCGGGCCAGTGCTGCCTCAGCATCGACTGCCACAAGGGAACCACCGTTGTCCCCCCAGTGCACCGGCGGCCGCAGCCTCCGGCTTACCCTCCTTACCCCTTCATTCCCTACCCGGCCTACCCCTACCCCAAGCCTTATCCAAAACCGTACCGGAAGCTGTACCCCTACAAACCCAAAAAGGAGAAGGACACCATGGGCAACGAGCTGGTGGAGGTGGGGCGCAAGTGGGACAAGCCACGTGGAAACAAGCACCTGGCGGGTAAGCGAGGGTGCTGCCGTGTCGCCTCAGAGTGCCGTCTGTTTCCTCTACGCAGTAAAGCATCATGTTTATGCTTTAACCATTTTAGTCTCCTGACGCACAAACGGCCTCACTGTGAGCCTTTCCCCTCTACATCTGTGCGTGTGTGTGTGTGTGTCAGCATTTATGTGAGGCTTGTTTTCCACTGGCTCCTTGTACACCAGAGGTGCTCTCTCTCTCTCTCTCTCTCTCTCTCTCTCTCTCTCTCACTGCTCTCACACAGCACATACCTCTGTCACCCAGCTTTCCCCTCTCTGTAATCACCCTCTCTATGCGTCAGTGTTGCCTGTTCAGTGAATGAGGCTAGTGTGCTTTGCATCTCTGTACCTCTCCTTTTCCCTCTCTCTCCCAGCAGCCCTTATCCCCCCCCCACACAGTTTTACTTTTGCTGATGTTGCTGCTCTTTCTCTGACTCCGCGTTTCATGTCGTCCATTGTTGCTCTCCCTCACACGTCCCCTCTTTCATCTCTCCTAGCCTGGAGGCAGGTGGGAGACCAGTGCGTGGTTCAGACTACTTCCTGGTCTCAATGTTCTCGGAGCTGTGGGATGGGCGTCTCCTCTCGTGTTACCAATGACAATGCCCGCTGTAAGCTGATCAAGGAGACGCGTCTGTGCAACATTCGGCCATGCAGCTCCATGTCTATCCCTGTCAAGGTGAGGAATGTGTTGGTGCTTTTAAGATTCTTATAAAGGGATAGATTACAGTGTTTCCTCTAATGGCCCACAACTATGCAGTCCAGCCACCATGCTAAATGGATTCAGGAAAGGATGTCTCTCAAGGGGTCAGATTGGTATTAATATCATGGCATGAATACAGCCCCCGCCCCTGAATCCCTCTGTAGCTGGATCCTTTTCTGGTTCATTCTGTCTATTCACGGTTCTGTTGCTGTGTCAACAGAGCTGATTTAGACCAGGTTTCCCGGTAATTTAAAGCTTAAATGATTAGTTCAACATTTTCAGAAATACTCTGTAATTCTGGTGTAAAGACAGACTGAGAAGATTGATACTACTCTCATATCTGTACACTAAATATGAAGATTTCACATTTTATGGGGTTATGTGCTGAACTGTGTCTTGGCTGGGGGCGGTAACTTCCTGGAGTCTCTGGGTGGTTTCCTGGAGCCAAGAAGTAGTGGTCAAGTAGTCTGGTACATACCCCCTCCCCCTCCCCCGAATGCAACATTAGTTATCATTTTAACACAGTTTTTTTTCTGGGCTTTTTTCAGAATGTCTGATAGCTTTGAAAACGAAATGTTCACCAAAAATATCACTGTCACAACTTGTGTCCCAGTTTTCATTTTAAATAGCTGAAAATCGTTGCACCTCACCTTTACAGATAACACAACACAAATTAGTTTCACACAGAACTTTTCTGAGACAGAGGACAAACTCTCTCCTCATTTGTCTGTGGGGGTTTGCAGCCCTCCCACACTGAACCTGCGACACTGTGGCTGTCAGCTGCACTCGCTGTCTCTGTGCTGTGTGATTTAAAGAGCACTCAATTCGCCCACTCCATTGCTCTCTCACATTTTGTACACAACACCCTCAGGAACATTCTGCCTCCCGCCATCAGCCACTCATGAGGCTGATGGGCTGTTATGCACCTGTTTTGCTGCGCTCTCCCAGTGTTTGCAGAGCTGCTGTGGGTGTTAATGTGCATCAGTGTCAATCCTCAACTATTGTTGGCATGTTCCTCTCTCTGGCACTCATCTGTTGTTCTAACCTTTATTTTGTTTCTCCCCGTCTCTGCACTTAACTGCATTAACTTTGATTTTCGTGTGTTAAAGTTTGAGTAATGAGTTATTTCATGTTGCTCTGCGGTATGCCAGTTCTGATTCCAAGCAAATGGCGATGTGATCCTATAAAGCTTTCACTGGAAGGCAGTATTCAACCTGCTCCACACTTCTGCAGTCTGTAGCATCACAGTTGTGCCTCCTATGCCAAAGAAAAGATTTTGCAAGCAGTGTGGCTCCAGCTCAGTTAGTCCACTGCAGTATCTCACAACTATTGAATAGGTTGCCATGACATTTTGAGATGACATTCCTGATTCCCAATGGAGTGCCACCATGAGGCTGACATTTATAGTTTTGAGTGAGATGAAGTATTAGATGGATTGCCATAAAATTTAGTTCAGACATTCATGTCCTCCTCACTGAACCCATGTGGTGAACATAGTGAACACCCTACACCTGCTAAACATTAGCATTGTGAGGCATTGTGAGTGTGTTAGCATGCTAATGTTAGCATGTATCCCAAAGTACAACTTCATAGATCCACTCTTATGTCTGTAGACTGTAACTCCTCTAACTGGAACACTAATTTCACTCCTTCTCTCTTCCTTCTCTCCCACAGAAAGGAAGGAAGTGCTCTCGTACCCATAAGGCCCCTGAGCCACACCGTCTGTCCTACGCCGGCTGCAGGAGCACCCGCCTGTACAGGCCCAACTACTGTGGTGTTTGCAGGGATGGCCGGTGCTGCTCGCCCCGTCGCACGCGCACCGCCAGCGTCACCTTCGCTTGCCCTGATGGCGAACGCTTCAACAGGTCTGTGATGTTCATCCAGTCCTGCAAGTGCAGCGATGAGTGCAACCACCTTAACGAGGCCGCCATGCCACCACAGCGATGGCTCTACGGAGACACACATAAGTTCATCGACTAGTGGTATTACCCCTCCCCCCCAACCTACATTCCTTCACAAAAAAAAAAGACTTTTAACTCCCCCCATAGAATAGAATAGCTGTCCTTAGTGTATCTTTGAGTAGACACAAGAAAGGTGCACACGTCAAAACATCTTTTCTGGAAAATGATTTGGGGAGGAATGGGGAGAAGAAAAATGAATCAGATGGGCGCATCTCCAACTTGGAAACAGTAAAGTGACCAGCCCCTGTTTTAGTGTAGATAAAATGTAGTCTCTGGCCTGGCCAGACTACTTAAAACTGTGACAAAATCTTTGTGGAAACATGGACGCAACCAGCTGCCATGTCGCTGCCATGAACCAAATGTCCTCTGAACTCTGAGACTTTTGTTCGGGACAGTGGAGCAAGAGCTGACACACACACAAGCATAATTGTTGGGATTTCCTCTGCTGATGGTGTGGATTCACATCACAGATACTGAGGAATAGATCAGACTAGCTAACAGAAAGCTGGCCTGATGGAGCCAAATATGAAACCAGCTGGAGTCATATGTCTGTGCACTCCTAAATCTGAGTATGGATAAACCAAATGAAGACTCACACTCAACAGAAAAGACTGGGACGGTGGTGGTAAAAGATGGAGGAGCATTTCAGATGTTCTGACAGAAGCATGGCTCGTGTCTCTTCTTGGTATTTATTCATTGGTATTTATTGTTGAGACAGATGTGATGACACAGTGGCCTGCCACCAGAGGAGGTGGCGCCGCTATGTTTGGAGCATCAGCACCGATGAACGGGGATCTGAGAGGGACAAAACAGCTGAGAGCTGTCAGCCCTTAGAGGGAGAGGAGGACTCCCACAGATCTGGGGATTGACCCCAGGGTTGCATCAGAGGTCAGAAAGCCATATCTAATGATGGATGATGAAGACTACAGGAGAAGAGGAGGCATGTACTGGAAAAAGACAGAGTTGAACCTGATGGTAGAGGCTTTGTACGCATTAGTGGGGAATATGTCAGAGGGTGTTTACACAGCTGGACTCTTCCCCTGCCTTGCCTCCACAAGAAACTGAGACATTTAGCAAGCACCAGAAGAACAAGCCTGGGATTCTGGCGTCAAGAAGTCGACTGCCTAATTCTGTGCAAATTACAATCCTGACTCTGAGGGGCAGTGAGAGAAAATCAGCCACTCTGGTTTGCTGTAAAAATAAAATTTGAAAACTGGGTGTACTGAGATAAACATGTAATTTGTGACTAGCGGGTGGAACCGCTCTGGTACTCAGCCTGGCCTGTAATCGAGCAACAAGCCAGCTCACTGAAACAAAACAATAACTCATGCGTCTTTGTGTTGAGTGGTGTCTATTTCTGAGAAGTGTTGGTGGGGGCTGTGTTGTCATTTTACGTCACTGTTAAGAAACAGAAAGGAGCTCTATGGCCATGCAGAGGACAGGGCCAGAGCTGCCTGACGTCAGTAAGAACCTATTGCTAAGGACACTTCTAAAAACAGGACTGAAGGAGAGAACTTCTGTATTATTCTCTCATTTTTGTGACTGAAACCCTTTATAAAGACTGAAGAACCTAAGCATCTTCCTTAACTGGTAGATGGGTTTAAGTCCACGCACCTTACAACAACCCTGAATCATGACCTAATCTTATGCAAATGTAATGCAGAGGGATTGGGAGGTCATTTCAAACTGATTTTTTACTGCATACATATTTCAAAGTGGTGATTCTAAATTATTTGAAACACCGTTTATCATTTCAAAGATTGTTTCTTTCAGTTGTGCCATAAGATAGTGGTTTAGATATTTTTGCAGTTCTCTGTGAAACTGGAAGATATTTGCATTTTCTACCATCTCTTGGCCACAGTAGGCTTTCTTAGTTAAGAGACTGCTGCCTCTAATATTTACAACTTTGTTAGGGGGTTTCTAACTTCACAGTTGATTAAAAAAATGTGTTTGATATGCGTTTGCCATTGCTATTTGCCTATGTAGATGCTGTGGTTTTGGTACTGTATGTCTAGATTTGTTAAAGGACACTATAGAGCAGCTATGTACAGATGCATTGTTACCTTTGTAGTTCTATCTGCTGTATAAGGGCCAATCCTTTTACCGAGTTATACTGAAGTAGTCCATGTATAGTTTAGCACTGAACGAGGCAGGGTTCAGATCCTTTATGAGCATTAAGTGCCAATTTAAAAGCATGATGATTGTATGTCTACTAGTGAACATTAATACCACCTGTAATAATAAAGTCATGCTTTTTAAGATTGTATATTAAAAGAAAAGATTCACAGAGGCAAAACACAATTCACCACGTTCCTCACAAACTCGTCTCTTGTTGTTTTACACACATTTGAATGAGTTCATCATTTTGCCTTTTTGAATAAAGACATTTTCACTCACTATATCTTGTGTTGAACACTGAACAAAATGATAATTCTCCTATCAAGTAGATACAATTGTCCAATGATGAGTGTCAGTTAATACTCAACAAGACTACAAGTCCACAGCCATGTTAACAGCAAGCATGTGTTTGGGCTAAATGCATCAGTATGCTAACATGTCACTTTTGAGGTATAACATTCATGATTGTTACATTAGATCAGTGTGTTAGCAGTAAGCATAGCTGATGACATTAGTCATAAAACCAAACTTTTGGGCAAATTTAAATTTTGACCTCATGGTGGCACTGGACAAAAAAATCAGCTGGACTAACAATTCATCCAAGACTTGACATATTTCTGTTTGGACCAACCAGTGAAGCCATTCATATCACCATGATACTAGCATGGCTAAAGACCATCATCACTCAGCTTTGCAGTAAAGTAATCATTGATTTTAGCTGAATCGTCACAAGGTTTTTGCTTCTACAGGCATACATACAATTGAGGACATTTTGTCATTGTAGTTTTGTGAGAGAAGTGTTTTTTAATACCTAAAAACAAGATAGCAACAGATACAAACAGTTATTTGATTATACAGTGTGCTGATGACATACTTGCATTAATAATAGCAAATTCACCACCATTACTCCACTTGGTGACTTCATTTATTGGAGGCATTCAGTTGGAAATTGAGAGAAACAGCTGCCATATGAACCAAAGGTGTGTCTTCATCAATTGTTACTACATGACTACTTTCTAAAGATCAACTGTGTTGCAGTGGGGGTAAAACCCCAAAAAACAAAAAGAAAAAACCTCATATGAACTAGTCTTAACATTAAAAACAGGGGCTAAAATTTGCTTTCACAGTCTTCAGGACTTCTCTGCATGTGTCTCTGCTTGACGCTGAAATTAATGAAAATGTGGTAGAGACAAGAATAGCCTCAGAAGAGACCACAATAGTAAAAATGGCATTTTATAAAAAGTTTTAATTTCATTGAGCAAAAACAAACAGTAAAAGACAAATTAAAATCGACCATACACTCGTCCCCCAAAACTGACAATAAAAATAAATGTTTGGTGAACACAGGAAACGCACAGAGCTTTCAAATCAACAGTGAAGTACGTCTACTTCCAAATACAAGACATAAGACCCATGGAGAGGAGACTTCTGCTTGGCTGGAGGACTCATCTGGACTGCTCGACTAAAGGAGGGACAGAGGAGGAGAGACATGAGTTGAGCATGTGAAAGATCAGAGTGACGAGCAACAGCTGAGCATACCAACTTTTCACCAACAGGTTAAACATGTAGGGGATTTGATGAGAGCACCACAGTAACATGGCAGCACCAACTGCTGTCTTTAGTTGCCAAAATGACTCTAAAGGTTTACTCCACCAGCTGATTATCTGTGTGGCAATCGTCAGTGCTTTGAACCCATTTAATCCACAAATTACAATTATTCCAACAGGTCAGCCAACTTCATTAAGGACATCAAGCATCAATGCATTTCAGCCATTTGGAAATGGAAAGACTTACTGTAAGAGGAGATGTCAATCTCATCAGGCAGCTCAGCCACGTTGACCTCAAAGCGGTCCTGCACATCGTTCAGAGTCTTGGCATCGGTCTCGTCAGACACAAAGGTTATAGCCAGGCCTTTGGTCCCAAACCTACCAGCACGGGCGACCTGGTGGGTGTAGAGATACAAGTGAGTGAAATCTCAAAACAAACACATTAAACGCATTTATCTTCCCTGAACATAGCACTGCTACAAAGAGTGAATATATAAAAGGGGAGACAAGTGGTGCTATTCCCCCCTGCAGTGCTCACCCTGTGCAGATAGGTGTCAGAATCTTCTGGCATGTCGTAGTTGAAGACGATATTGACTCGCTCAATGTCCATCCCCCTGCCAAAAAGGTTAGTCGCCACCAAGATCCGCCTTTGGAAGTCCTTGAATTGCTGATAGCGAGACAGTCTGGGGGGTTAAGAAGGGGGGGGGGCAGAGCCAGAGAGAGGATTATCAACACAGCTGCTGTAGGCATTACTGGACTGTATCCCCTTTGAAGGCAATGATGTGTTGAGTTAACTGATGAGGCCTCATGCTCCATACACATACTTAGCAATCAGAGCGCAACATGGCATGTTTATGAGAGTATGTTAGAGGGTGGTGTGTGTGTGTGTGTGTGTGTGTGTGTGTGTGAGCCTCACCTCTCCTCCTGAGCCATTCCCCTGTGGATGGCAATGGCAGGGAAATTTTGTTCCACCAGAAGCTGGGACAGAGCGATGCAGCGCTGGACTGACTTGACAAAGATCACCACCTAGAGGTGAAGCAAAGGCATTAAAACAAAGCTGCTCAGACTGCATGGCCAGCAACTGGATTTATTCAGATTATCTAATTGTGACTTTAAATTAGTTATCATTAATTATTTAGGAAATATGAGTTAACTTCAGTTAGTTAAATGACAAGAGCAATGCCCTTGAAGCTACAGTCAGCAGCTAGCTGGTTTGGATTAACAAAGACTGGAGTTAATGGGAATCTGCAGGATGTCTATATAGATTTTACATATGACACCTAACATAACTATTAAGAAATAGTTTAGTAAAATATAAAATTATCTAAGTCTTAAACTTATTTTACTGTTTTCATGGGAGGCAACTTCCCCAATTCTTCCGTCACAAAATACGTCCGTATAAAACCCTGTCCATATACTACAACTTGAGAAATTTTAAATACCTGCCTATATGCTTATCAGTTCTTAAAAGCAAAAAACAATCAGCCTACTGGGGCGGTCGCACACCACGCAACAGCTCCATCGGTTTTTACCTGGTTGAACTCCAAAACATCAAGGAGGTCAAAGAGCTTGCGGTTCTTCTCGCTGTCCTTCAGCTTGCAGTAGTACTGTTGCAGGCCGTGGAGTGTAAGTTTGGTCTCATCATCCACAAATACTTCCATGGGCTGCACAGGAGATGGCAGTGTGTTACTATTATACTTGTAACAGCAAATTATCAAACTAAAATAATGTGAAAGTTAAAACGAACCAAACAACCAGTCATCATTCACTTACATCCTGCATGAATTTGCGGCAGACTGGTCGGATCTCCTTGCTCAAAGTTGCACTGAACATCATGACCTGCTTCTCATGGGGTGTGATCCTGAAGATCTCCTGTACATCACGCCTCATGTCTTCCACACAAAAAGAAGGCAAGAGTCATACAAATGAATACTAATAAGATTCAGATTAAATATTGTGTTTACAAATACAATAATGTAAAAATCAATGAGAACTAAGAAGGAAAGTCCAAGACTAAGGAACACACCTAGCTGCTCCAACATTTTGTCACACTCATCCAGGACAAAATGCTTCACGTTCTTGAGACTGAGGGACTTGTTCCGGATGAGGGCGAGGATACGGCCCGGCGTTCCGACGACAATGTGAGGGCAGTTCTTTTTCAAGACCTCCTCGTCTTTCTTGATGGCCAGGCCACCAAAGAACACTGCTGCTTTTACTGTGGGCATGTACTTGGAGAAACGCTCATACTCTTTACTGATCTGGAAAGCCAGCTCTCGTGTGTGGCACATGACTAATACAGACACCTGAGGAGCAGACATACAGAAACAGACTCAGACACAAACATCTGTGCTAAAAAATCCAAAGCAAGATTTAGAAGCCCAGAGGTCTTAGTAACTAATTAAACAATACAATAATGCGCAGTTGTATTATAAGAATAACTGCAGTTTTAGCGCTATTTCTACAGTCTTCATTGCATGACTTCTCTGCACAACAAAGGAAGGCGATTTGGAAAAGCCTGTTTACATTACACTACTATTTATGAGAGCTGGTGCTGTGACTGAACAGTTACACATGTGGTTAATTACCCACACTAAACCCAATTTAACTTCTGGTCAATGCTTGCCATCATTAATTTAAATTATCCAAGGAGGCTGGAAAGATGCCAATAAGTACAAATGAACCGTTAAATCAAACATTATGATGAGACTAAATATGAGGACGTCAAAAAAATACATGTTAAAGGACAACTCCTTTTTTGCTGAAGACAATTTATGACAATGCTCTCCTTACCTAATTCAAAACATTGAAGTTGTGCATTGAATACACATACTAACCTGTCCGTCAACCGGTTCAATCTGTTGCAGTGTGGCCAGTACAAACACAGCTGTCTTCCCCATACCAGATTTGGCTTGGCACAGGATGTCCATACTCAGGATAGCTTGTGGGATGCATTCATGCTGGACTGCATGGAGGAAAAAACCCCAGAAGATTTAGGCCAGTGCACTCACATTATTATCAGTGCAGTAATTAATTCAAACTTGTGCAGAGCAACATGCAACATTCCCGTAAGTATCAGTGCATTTTGCATTTGAAACCACACAAAGCAGTACAGGTACAAAATAATTAATGTAGCTAACTACAGAGGTTACACTTACATCTTCATACAGCTTAATAGACTAGGTTGGTAACTTGTTAGTAACATGCATCTCAATGAAATAAGAGAGATTCTACTGTCTTCCATTCTCAAGGTACACATACCAAGACAACCCAGTGGCTCTTACCTTCAGACGGATGCTCAAAACCACAGTCAATGATGGCACGGAGCAGTTCTGGTTTGAGCAGGAAATCCCTGAAGCCAGAGCTGTGGATGGAAACGTAAGAACCCTTCACCTCCTTCTTGCCTGCAGGGGCTGCGCTCTCAGGGGCTCCTTGCGGCTCTTCATCTTCTTCGTAATCGAGCAGCTCGTTATCAACATCATTCTCGGCCATTATGTCTGTCTAAAACAAGGAAAACCGCAAGTTTGGTTTTCAGCCTGTTTCTGTTTGACCATTAGTTCCAGCCCCCATGGCTGAAACCCTTCGTGCTGGGGCTACAAAGGGGCCAACCTGTTGTTGCCATTCTTGGCAGGTTCAACCACACGTTAAACAATATTTAGAGAACGTGTTTGTGCGACGGGCGAAAAGTGTTCCCATTACCGGGAAAGTTGATTTTGTTTTATTCAAAAACAGACGGTAATGTAACCGGTAATGTTAACATTCCCCCGCAATCCCATTATAAAATGTGCGGCCAGCAGCTAATATATGCTAGATAATTTAGGAAGAAAAAACGAGCTAACGCACATTAGGCCATAAGTCTACATTTCAGTCGGTACGCTGTACGTAAACAACGCGTCTTCTACAAAACACACCTTAACACAGACAAAGCTGGTCAAACACAGCCTTGGGGTTTAGCCGACACTGCCGGATTAACAGAGCCGGCTAGCTTCTAAGCCATTCACTTCAATGAAAAGCTATTGTGTTGCATAACCATTGCTAACGTGGCAAGCTAAAGTGCTAATTGGTAACAGATACTCTGCTAACTGACCGGTTTAAGTATGCGAATAATAATATAAACAGAGGTCGTGCAAATAAATGTAAGGAACGCGTTACGAGGAGTGCAAAATGGCCACACATTTATTGAACACTAACATATATTTTGAAGATTGGTAGGTTGGCTAACTTATCTAATGCTAGGCTACAAAAACCTAGCTAGCTCAGTAGCACCCTCAAGCAAACAATGAAAGCACCTCTCTCATTGAGGACCGGTTATGTTGGGATTTAAGCAAAAATAAATCTCACCTGAGCCTTCATAGGCGTCAACTGAAGTTTTACAAACTATTTAGTTGCTACATTAAAATCAATATTGAGTTCTTACCTTTTCGGCGTTGGTTGCTGGTCCACCTACAGATCAAAACCGCATGGGCAGGCCTCAGTTGGTTTATACGAGTAACCGGAAGTTCCGCCTCTGCTAGAGCGCGTTGACATCATTGGTGAATTTAGGCGATCCTGGCAAACGCAGCGAGCGATTGGACAAAAAGTGTGCCGCAGTACACCGCAGTTTAAAAAAGCGGGATACAGCCCTGATAGACGCTATGTATGGAAGCTCGTGAGGGACACTTAAAATAAATCGATATTAAATAAATAAATATGCACAAAAATATTAATATCTTGTTAAAACAAACCCAATACACAATTGGAAACAAATAAAAAGAAAAATATAATTATTAATTATAATATAATTATTATACTCTGAAAAAATGTGAAGCTAAATGGCATTTGATTCTTGTAACTTTCTGTACCATGTATTATTCCCCTTGAGGCTTTCTCCTCAGACACACTTTTTTATTTTCTGTGATCTGGGACCTGCACCTGAACTACTAGGCAAATACAGTACATGTGTTACTGGTAAAATCAGCACCATAATTACGGTGCTATTATGGTACATATGACAAGAAAGCTTTCCCTTCCTTAATTTTTATATGTGTCTGTATATACATGTGCCAGCTTGCAAAAGTCACCATGTAAGCAAAACCATGGCCAATCAGAGGTCTAAGTATAGTATTGTGTCTGCCCTGATGCTAGATGAAGTTATGTTTGAGTGTTTTCAGAATCCTGGCCCTCCAGTTATAACAGGGAGAGGTTGCAACACAGAACTGGATTTGTAACTGAAGCAGCCAGTGAAAATATTTGTAAAAACACTAACAGTATGTGACACACAGAGTTATTATAAATAACACCAGAAACAGCAGAATTGATGAAAACTGTGTTCAGCTGGAGATAGTGTGAACTGCTGAAAACAGTTACATCATCAACATCTGGTCAGACTTAATAGAAAATAACTAATTTCCAGTGAGCATGTTCATGTTAAAATGACTGGAAACAATCAGAAACAAACACGTGAACAGAAATGAAAGAAGTAATTGTGTTTAATGTGCAAAATGTGTACTATCTCTGCTAAAATATACATACAGCAACACTGTTGTAGTAAAGTCTCACTTTGGGTGGGCCAACAGGAAAACTACATTCTAAAAGAACGCCTGACAAACTTAGCATTAAAAAAGCATTGCAAAAGCAAATCCCATTAAAAATATAAAATATATCAGTATACAAAGATGCCTGACAGAATACTGTTAGTATTAGGATACTGTTCACAATCAGATAGTCATTAGTCTTATATCTGTGATTCCAGAGCAGAAGAGAAGCTCCACTGTGTCGGAGAGAAGTATGGGAAACTGTCAGACTCTGGTCGAGAGGGACCATCTGTATATACACCAGAGGTGGGGCAAGACCGACTCAGGAAGTCTCTGACATGGGGAAGGCAAAGAAAGCAACAGACCAGTCCTCCACCAGGAGACCACCTCCATGTAGCCCTGAGCAGCAGCCCAGCTGAGCAGGCAGCTCCTCCAGACTGTTACTGCGTAAGTCCAACCTACACAACTGGCTTAGAGCTGCGATCCCCATGGGTAACGAGCTTAGAGAAGTTAGTGAGCCACATTCAGGATGCGCAGCTCCAAGCAGCCACTGAATAGCTCAGGGGGCAGGCTCTCCAGCCTGTTCCCACTGAGGTCTAGCTCTGTTAGGAGCTTCAGTGCCTTTATCTCTGCAGGCAGCTCTTCTAGCAGGTTGCCAGGCAGCAGGAGCCTACGAAGGCGGAGAAGGGTAAAGAGAGCTGGGGGAAGGTTCTGGAGGTGGTTGTTGGACAGATCCAGGAGCTCTAGGCCTCGAAGCACCCCAACACTGGCTGGCAGCGCCTAGAACACGGTTATAGGCAAGTCTGAGGCAAGAAAGACGCCGCAGATGAGCCAGACTAAGCAGCTCCTCCAGAGTTCTCAAGTTATTGTGCTGCAGGTCAAGTGTCCGCAGCTTGGTCAGAGCCAGCAGTGCAGAAGGCAGACGCTCCAGCTGGCAGTCCTGCAGCAGCAGCTCTGTCAAGGTCAACCATTCGCTTCAGTCCCGTCAGTACAAGCAGCCTGGTGCCCTCATTGTAGATCTCCAACCTCACCAAGCTGCCTGTCACCTCACACAGCTCCCCAGGGATTCGCTGTAACATGCCTCGAATCACCAGTACACGGAGGTGACGCAATTGGCGGAGGCTCCCCAGTGCCCAGCTGCGGCCCACTCCACCCTCACTGCTCAGGCGACCAGAAAGGTGGAGCTCATGTAGGCTGCGGAGAGAGAAGACCCAGCTGGGGATCTCTGATGCCTGAGTAAAGGTGAGGTGGAGGATCTCCAGACGTTCCTGGAGGACTCCAAGTGCACTGGGATCCACAGCTGCTGTGCAGTGGTAGAGGTGGAGCTCTCTGTTGCAGGAATAGCCAATAAAAGAGTGAATTAATTATACAGAAATATGTGTTTTTACTATGTACATCACACCATTCATACGGTGCGCAGAGTTAATACAAATCTATATTATATAAGAAACACACTGAAAATAACTTTTGATTTGATGTTTGCGTTGTTTAAAATGTGTGAAATGTGACTAGACCTTACCTGAGTGAGGTCATGTTGGCTACCTGTGCAGTAAACTTGGCATCTGTGATGAGCTCCAGTTTGAGGATCTGAAGCTGGCTGAGGGTGAAGAGGGCTGGAGGGAGGCGGGGCAGGGCCACCAGATGCAGTCTGGAGCAACCGTCTGCGTCCACACTGGTCATTGCACGTAGCTTCTCTTCCCCCCAGCGCCTCTCCAAGCTTTCCTCCAGCAGTCTGCTTTCACTGACTGGAGACAAAAACACGGACAGGCGCTGGGCCAGCAAAGGGTCATACTGGTCTGACATGTGTAGAAGAAAGGCCAGGTCATTGCTCAGGTCTGGAACATCTCTCAGGGAGCTCAAGTCCTTCAGTGAATGGAAGGAATACTGTCGTAAAGAGCTACATGGGGCACAAACAAAAAAACGTGATGAGAAATATATTGCACAGAACACTGTAGCCCCAAACACAGCATTAAACTCTAATCCTATTATTAGTCCTGATTATCAACTTCTATCAACATAATTTACTGATCCAACAGACATGGAGCAACATTAGCATTTATTTGAAGTCCTTTTTCTGCTCAATGCAAGTACAATATACACTCTCCGTAGAGCTTTGTTTTTGTCTCCACCAACTTCTTCAGGGAAATATCTGGATATGCGCCGCAGCAATTTGCTAACTGTGTGTCTGCTGTTTGTGCTAGAAAAGTATAGTGGATACTTCACTGTTTTACATACTGAAAACAGTTGCTTCTTGCTGAAAACAAGTTTGATGTGAGACTGAATCAAAACAGTGAAGTTGTGAGGGGTTAAACCAAAATAATGAGATGAGAGAAAAAAACTCCATAAATCTTGGGGGAACTGTAGAATCAGATGTTCTCTGTGGGTTTGTGACTACAAGCAAATTACACATAATAATTTTTTAGTGATAACACACACAAAAAAAATAGAGCAGCTTTAAAAAAAAAATCTAAACATACCATTTTAAGGTATTGTTACAACACAAACACATTTCTCCTTGCATACTACACACACCTGTGTAAAATCCAGCTGAGGGTGTAAAAGTTGAGCAGGCCATACAGCCCCAGCAGGCTCAGATAGGCTACCATCAGTTTGCGTAGAAGTGAGGAGAGCACATGGATACACTCAAAGGTAGTGTAGCCCAGCAGAGCCTGCTCCTCAGGGTGACAGGTGTGGGTGAAGGATAAGTTGCTGAGAAGAGGGATGGTGTAACTCACGATCAGCGTTACCATTAGCAATTTGAATATCGTCTGAGCCAAGTAGACCTGAATCAATGAAAGGGGGCATTATGAATAAATTAACAACATTTGACTTAGCTTGATCAAACATTAAGTCATGCCGTAAAATTAAACCACGCTGCTATGCTCTTAAAATACTGGATCATTTTTTATACACAATAGGATCATTTAACAGCAGGTTGCTACAAATACAAAGCCCTATGACAACACATCAAACATCATAGATGAGAGGACATCTCACCTTATAAATGACAGCTGAGCTTTCACAGTGGGACCGAAATTTCCTGACCCTTTCAAACAGCGCCCTGGCCTGTTCCCCATCACTTTTATCCAGACTGATTACCTGCCTGGGATTATCAGCCATGACTGTTGTGTTTGAACCAGGAAAGTGCACCCCGGAGCCGAGAGATACAGATGACATGGTGGAGTTACAGGAGAGTGTGGAAGGACATGGGGAGGGAGGTATGGCAGAGGACACGCTCTCTGACCTTTTTAAGAATGGGCTGTCTGTGCCTGAGTCTATGCTTGAACGTCTTGTACGAGTCACTGGGGGTGAAGATGAGGAGGTAGGAGGTTGTGGTGGTCGTCTCTCCACCTCTTCCTCTTGGATGTTCTCCTGCTGTGCAGCATGGGACAGAGCTTGAGATGTCCAGGGTGACTCGCAGCACTTTGCTAAGATGGCCAGGAAGTGCTCTATGCGGGCAGAGGTGTGGGGGAAGTGCAGCCAGAAGGAGCCGCTGGCTACCAGCACTAGAGACTGCAGCAAGGCCATGTAGGGAAAGAAACGGGAGCACAAAGGCAAAGCCTCATGGTAGCACACCTAGACAGGGGACAGATAGAAACTTGCAGTAATTTATGTTTTGGCCACTCAGGGGCAGCAGAAACAATGGACCATGAACACAATACTGACATAACCTGTTAAGCATCGTCTAAGCAAACAGTTGCCCTTTTACACATCCAGCAGGAACAGAGCAACATTAGCACTCATTTGGAGGTGTGTTTGTTTCAGCCTAATGAATTTAAGGCAAATATTTATTCTCTTTTAGCTCTGTATTTGGTTTCTGCCATCTCCTGAGGTAAACATCTGTCTCTTTAGCTGTTAAATGATCCACAAGCCAGCTGCAAACTTTAACTGCCTGTTGTTTAGTGCAGGGCAGGTAGTGTAGAGTGGCCCTTTGGAGCTTTTTTTCTGAAAACAGCTGCCCTCTGAAGGCCTGCGATAAGATCTGCAAGTGAACTGGAACAGTATAAATGCAGGCCAGAAAACCAAAACAATGAGAACTGATAGAAAGTTCTGCAGATATGAGGGCTACTGTAGAATCAGCTAATTAATTCCTTGTGCTTTCTCACTTTGTACAACTCCTTTGTGGTCATGGGACTACAGCCGCTTAAGTGTCTTTACAGCCAGTATTTGTTGCTTTTACCCACTGTGTTGCATCATTTTAAACTGTAAAGTCAGGTATACCAGTACCTGGCTAATGTAAATGTACTGCTGGTAGACCAGATGAGTACGTCGACCCCGGGGTGTAGAATGAAGATTTGGGCTGATGTCCCGTGGAATGTGTGTTTGGGGCTTTGACAATGGAGTCAATGCTACATTGCCACCAGCTGAGGAACTGTGATTGCTAGTATTTGCCTTGACAAGAGGATCCAAGGGAATGCACACCACTCGGTCCCTGGACAGCTGCTCAGTGCAAGCCAGAACGGACGTCATCAGCATCAGGACAACCAGGTAGTCCATGAAGACCTCCCACCAGGGCTTCAACAATTTAGACCTGTTCTGATGCTGGTTCAGAGGCGCCAGCTCTGACAGAGAAAACATGGTGACCTCTGGCTCCTACAAGTATGGCTGTAAAAATAATTGTGAGATGGTAAACATAAACTAGTGATATACAAAGATGAGTCTAAGATTGGCAGGGCTAGTATTTTGGATTTACAGGCAGATCTAGACACTACTGACCACCAGTTTCTGTGAAGGAAATTATTACAATATATATACTGTTTAATGTAAATACTATGGGGTCATCTATGTAAGTATTTTGGAGTACAACAGAACAAAAACCATACAAAACCATACAGTCGATGATAACAGAACAGACTAGCTGTGTTTTTGAGCATTAAACCCTCATTAATTAATTAATCAATGTATATTTATCCTCCATTACTTTAACTTGGACATTTACAGTTTAGTCATGGAAATGTAATATTCCATAACAATACTTAAGATTTGAAACCAAGTTTTCAGGGGCTTTAAACAAGAATTTAAAATGGATGTATTATAAGAAAAAGCTTTGTGTTTTCAAGGAAAGTCAGTAAAAGAGGAAATCAAAAATTGAAACATTTTTATCGATTATATCAAAGTCAGTTGGATCTCTGCACATAATGAGTAAACTAATTAAAATACTACAAACAACAACAACAACAAAACTTTCATTGTAGCAAACAAAGTGCAAATGCAAATCAGAACTGAAAAATTTAAAATTTATTTTTACAGGTGAGGATTAGCTTTCACCTACCTAAGGAAATAATGTTTCTCCTACTTTTCTCTCCTTCTCCGGATCACTTCACAGCGTCCTTTCAGTAACTTTACTCCGGCGCTGTCCGGTTCTGCTGTGAAAAACTCCTGAAACTTACAACAAACTCCTCCTCAGCTGGGCAACTCACAGCTTTTCAAGAGTTGCCATAGCAGCACAGGATGTGTGGCTGAAAAATCTAATTCAGCAGTAGTGGCCCCTTCAAGACCCACCAGGGTCATGCCTGCACCCTTAAACTCCCTCAGAACTGAATTACTCAGAGGGAAACATCAGAGAATTGTACTGTAAAAATGTCATTAAATAAGTAAATAAGGTAAAAAAAAAAAATACTTACAATGCAAATGTATGTTAACTTTATAATACCCAACAGATCTTCTTAGTTACTTTCCACCATTGCTATGCTTGTTTATATTGTGTTATAGCTTGTCAAGTTAATTACTTGGATAAAAGATTTTTTATTCAACATATCAGATTTCCAGTGTCACAGTCTTTTGCTGCTAAGTTTAGTTTGGATCCCACTACTTTCACTTGTTTCCCAACATGGTAAAATGTCTGTTGAAATAAAATAACAGCACCATATGCAGCAGTATCCAGCAGGGGCTGCTAAAGTTAAAGTACTATGAGTTAAACAGCAGCATTTGACTCCACAGCTCTAATTCAGCTCTCATCAGGCTTTTACTGTTTAACCCACACAAATAATCTGTCAGTGTATCTGATTCTATATTTCTGTATTTCTGTTTCATGTTGCTCTAATCTGCATCTTTATAAATGGATGTGTGTTTCTGTAGAGAAACCGAGTTTTTTTCCTAAGAGGCTATGGGTTACAGTGGTTACCCACTTTGATGACTGAGGAATCTTTTTAATGAACTGAGTTCTTGTGTATCAATGTGTGTGTATGTTCACCTGAGGGTCATATGTAAGTCAGTGCGTTGTTTCTTTTGTATGTGGGCCAAGAAGAATCTGGGGCAAAGACTCAAACTGACAGTGAACCACAATGTGATCTACTCCACACAGCTGGTGTGTGTTTTTACTGTGTATGCTGTGCTAAATGTATATGTGTGTGTGTGTGTGTGTGTGTGTGTGTGTGTGTGTGTGCATGTTTGGGCATGTGCATGTGTGTGTGCAGAGTGTGGTAGTTGCAGCAGTGGTGGCAAACAGTACGTGTGAGTGAGACTGGCATTTACTGTTGCCACAGAAAAAACTCCAGACAGAGTGTGAAGTTATAACTGTAAGGGACAAGGACAATTTCTAAGGAAACATATTATCACCAAAATTACTGTTGCGTACAAAGTTAAGCCCACTATATCCTGTGCCTGGGTTACTGTTTCTGAAACTTCTTAAATCTAAAATTAGCTATAGATGCCACCTGCTGATTGCTGTGAGAGCAGTCTTCAGTACCTGATAAACAGCGTGAAGAATGACAGTGCAGGGTCACACTGGCAGCCTGACTGCATTTAACTGAGAGGCTGTTTTACAGCCTTTACATGTGTATCTCTGAATCTGTAAATCTGAGTGAATGAAATAATCCACATGGCAAGTGTCTTGATAAAATGTACCAAAGTAGAGGATGAAATAAAACTTGACCTGATGATGGCACTGGAAGGGGTCATCAAAGCTATTACAATATATCCCATCCTTTCAAAAAAAATGTGGTGATGGTGGTGACAGGGGAAAAGTCAGTAGATAACCAAAGTCATTTGGGCGTATCATCTGGAGACCTTGAATGTCTGGACATAATTTCATAGCAATCCATCCAAAAGTTAGAAAAAGATATTTCAGTCTGAACCACATTGCTGGACAGATTGACTTACTCTGGCTAGAAACTGGTAATGGGACGACTGGAAAGGCCACACATCAAAATGGTGCTATTACAGTATATATATGAGGGCAGCAGATACACTATTTATCAAATCAGACATCAATAACTCCAAGGTTACTTTGGTTTAGCAAGGAAGATATTTTATTTCTAATAAAACCCGACTCTCAACTCCAGACCTCCTTCGATTATGCTATTGTCTCAAACCTGCATTTTTCCCCACTTGGGGTGCAAAGCAACAAGCTGTAGACACTCACTGATATATAAACAGCCTGTAAAGCTGTTATGGCTACAGTGTTAGCAAACCGTTGTCTTTTTAAACATCAGCCAGATATAGAGCATGCTAGCTAGCTTGGTTACAAATATGCTACTATCAAAAATAAACCTCAGTAATTAACACTGTATATCTCATTTATTTTACTGGTATACAAACATGTAAAAACATGATCAAGTTACAGTTAATAGGGAAAGTAAACATTTATTGGCAAATTTTATTCTAAACTATGCTAACTACCTCCTTAGACCTGGCACCCAAAGATAAGAGTGTTATCAATATTATTTTTTAACTCTCAGCAAGAAAGGTGAATAAGTGAATAAGCCAAAATAAATATCCATTTCTTTGAACTAAATGCTTCATTACATGCTGTATGAGTTAGCTGTAACAGTGGTAAACACAGTCCACAAGAGTGTAATGTCTAGTTTTTCTCAAGAGTACATTAAGGTTTCATGACCTCATGACAAACTCAATGAGCCTTTTGAATGGCTTTCAGGGAAATGTACTTTAAAATTAGACAGCGGGGCCGTGGTGTGGTAAGCTCAACGTTACAAGGGCCTGATATCCTATAGTCACCCACGGTTTCAAAGTTCTGCTGTGAAAAGGCCTGTGGCTTCACACCTTTACATATGCAATATACACACGCGCAGACCCACACACACAGACATGCTCACACAACCATCCCCATAGGCAGAGATGTTTTGGGTGGGGTTGTGTTATGTGACAGGATTCACACGTCCATGTTGTGAAAAAACATCACAAGCTTGCTACAGCCCTCAGCAAGTCAAATTTCTAATATCTGAGCAAACAGTTTAGACTTTACACAAACACAACGTTATTGCCTCTCTGGTTTATTTTAAAAAGACTGAAAAAGATTTTGAAGTAAGAAGTTAGATATAAAATTAGATATAGTTAAAATGGTCTGAATCTTTGTCTGAAGTTGCCTTTCATTCCAAATGATGACCACACACATGACCATGCACAGAAACGTAAGATGATAAGACAATGTAGTAACAAAGCAAAGACTGTCATTAGGTTGATCTGGTTTGACACATAACTCTCTGTAAAACCCCAATATGTTGTTTTTACACTTAAGATTTTGTACTGATTAAACAAACAAGTTGTTAGATAGTGACCTTTGGATAGACTGGTGTCCTCCCCTGTTGCCAGTCTTTGTACTAAGCTAAGCTAATAGTCTGCCAACTGTAGCTAAATGTTTAACATACAGTGGTAGCTATCTTCTTATCTAACATATAAGCATATTTTCGAAAACATCAAACTGCTGCTTCAAATGAGGTATGAGACAAACTTTTACAGCTATGGAAGACTATCGTTCACCAGTAGGTTAATTCTCTTCCATGAAGAGATAAAGTGTGGAATTAGTTGTTGCATAGCAATCTATCTCAAATGTGTTCTTAGATTGGTCAACATTATAAATTACCATTTTATCTACTTTTTTTATGTTTTATTTTTTAGCCGCGTGTATCAAAATCACCACTGTGACAACACAGTATTCTCATTGCACTGAATGAGGGGCCTGCATTTTTAGCCATGCTATAGCGGCATGGCTCTAAGCATAGTAAAGTCAGTCTCTTAGTCTGCTTGTTGGTCTACCAGACTGAAATATCACAACCACCACTGGACTAAGTTTGATGTTCTTCTTACTTTTCCTCTAGGACCATCATATTTTGGCATTTTTGTTTTTTTCAGTGAAATATCTCAACAACTATTACATTGATTGCCATGAAATTTAGTACAGACATTCATCTTTTGTTTCTCTCTGGATAAAACTTTTCATCATGTGCAATCACCAGTTCAAAATTTCACTTTTCACACAAATATGCAAAATTAATATGATGAACATGGTAAACATACATCAGCACATTAGCATTGTCATTGTGAGCATGTAAGCATTTTGATGTTAGCACTCAGCTCAAGGAACTGCTGCCTAGGCTTGTTCTTACATATTTAGGCTCTCTCATATACTGCTACCAATTTTGCCAATGTAGGCAGCAGCTGTCTTGGGTACCATGTCATTTTGGAGTTCTCACACCCCCTTACCTTTCTGTAACCCTGCATTGTCATAGTGATACAAATCTCAGAGAGCAGCATGTGTAGGAGTGGGGATGCCCATCTGTTGGCTGAATTTGAGAAGCTGTCATCATCATTACCATCACCAATATCACCACCATCATTTTCATTGTCATCCTTATATGGGGTCATGACAGTGTTTAGCTAGAGTGGAAAATATTTTCAGACACCTTTGTGGGGGTGCTTCGTCTGACTACAAAAATATCTTCCTCAGTAACTTTGATGGAAAATACAGAAATTTTGCTTTAATCTGAATCTCTGATGTTTTCAATCTGACAGAAATTGATTGCAGAGTAGGAGGATGTGATAAGCTAGAAAGAAAAATACCTCAGCAAAACACTTGTTTCCTGTTTAGTGGGAGGCAGAGCCCTAGTTGAGTGTTGTGGCTTTACTTTAGTACATGACCCTGTGACATAGTGTGATATTGAGAGCATGTAAAGTCCAAAGTTCCCATGGCTATGATAAAAATGTTTTTGTTTGTTTGCTTGTTTGTACATCATGTACTGTAAAGCAAGTCTCTTTTTTCTGCCAACATGGCCTCTGTGAGATCTAATTTCACAATTAGAAAGTCTAGACATTACTGACATCGACATCAAAATCTTACTAAGGTCTCAGACTTTTTTGAGTTCCTTTCTTTTGCCTAACAATGAAAAGAAAGTCCTGCACTGTCTGCAACCTTTGCTCTTTTGCCAACCAAAGTGAGAGAAAGTTAAGATGTGAGGAAGCAAGTGTAAAATGGGTGGGTGGGGATAAACTGGTGACAGAAAGATAGAGAAGCTGTCAGCCGTGAGAAAGTGGCACAGAACTTTATTTGTCAAGTCCCCCAACTGAAACCAATGTAAGCCACTAGCCACAGCAGCTACACAGATAAACACCAAAGAGCTGAGACTGCGGCCTAACCCCGAGACTGCCTGAATCTCTTCTTCTGAAGACTACGCATGACAAAAATTCATTTGATGTGATGATGTAATTTAATGTACCACGAAACACCTACATCGTTGTCACAAGAAATACACTGAGAAAGTACAACTAAATGGGTACATATTCGGGTTCTTATGTATGCAAATCTCAGTAACGTCACCTGGATATGTTTTATTGCTTACAAGATCTGAGTAATTCCTGTCAAACTGCAATTTGGACTGCAAGACCTGAGCTAGGACTGTTACTCAGCAAAGTTATCTTCTCTGATACATTTTTTTATTAAACATTATAGAATTTTAGGGACTACTGGTCTACTGTAAACCTGTATTCATGCATACAGTATATGTGAATCCCCATCTGGATGTGGCTCCATCTTTGTGGAGAGATCTGTGATGTGCTCGATTAGGCTGAGTCTTGCACAGCCTTTATCACAGTTTCTCTCTGAACAGCAAACAATCTGATCAATGCAAGTCAAATATTCACTCTCTTTTTGCTCCTTTTTTTGTAACAACCAACTATGTTCACCATATGGATTCTAATTTTGTCTTTCTGCTGTTTGGTGCTGAAAACAGCTGCCTGATGCTGCTAGAACAAGTGAACCAAAATGCTAAAGTTTTGGGGCAGAAAACCAAAACAACTTGTCTACAGTTATAATTACTGATATAAAAGCATACACAGGCTAGTATTTGTTCCAGAAGTAATAACTGAAAAAACCCTTACATTTCCACTGTATTGTGTTGAGGAATAAGAAGATTTATTTAACACCTCGGGTAACTCATATCCATTACCATAAAATAATACAATTTAAAGAGTTAAAGGAAATGAACATCTGAAACAAGGCAGTAGGAAAATGAACTTGACAACACTCGCTCTCTGTTCTCCCCCCTCCTCCTCCCCAAGTTTCAGGTTCCTAGAAAGGTAGTTTTCTATCACCATCAGGGGAACAAGAAGCCCCTGAACCCCCCAAAACAAGTGAGGCACAAAGCCACTGAACCCACCAGCCCGTCTCAGCTCCCTGCACTCCTCTCGTCTGCTCTCCTTGACAGCCCCTGGGAAAAGGTTGCAAGCCCCCCACCACATCAACCACAGTGCTGTGACATGCCTCTCTTCATGCACATCAAGGCAAACTCGGCTCCATTTTATGCTGCTCATGCCAGGAGTAAAATGAGATGTCTGCAAAAATACAGCCACACTGAGCGATGCTTTGGTTTCAGTTCATATGCGGCCCATGATGATTTGATTTCAATCTGAGGTCAGATTCAGACCTCATTACTGAACAAGTACTTGACAGCAGCTACATATTGTAAAACACTTTTTGCAAAGGCAAAGAAAGCTGCTTTTGCTCAGTGATTCTTGAAGCAATCATATTCATTTTTATGGTTATCAATACCTCCTATCAGGGAAAGAGTCAGTTATGCCAGCTGATAGGTTGCTGTGATTTTCAGCAATAGTCTGAAATTGAATGAAAAGCTTGGAAGAAAGCCTTTTCTGAGTGAATTCAGTGAACTGAGTGAAACAGCTCAAAAGGCTGTTTAAGCAAGCAGCCTATCACAACCCATAATTATATTTTATTGTTTGTATTTTATTGTATTGCCAAAAAGGACTTAAGGTGATATTGTAATACTGTATAAGGACAGACACCACATGAGGGTAGGGGGTGGTTGGGGGTGCTATTTTAGGAAATGCACCTATGGGTTGTATTAGATGTTAGGGATAAACAATATATTTGGTTGGAGGAAATGTTGTATTCCATTGTTTGACCAACTGACAAAGTAACCAGAGCAACCAGAGATACATCCTGTATCAGATCACAGTCTTAGCAAGCTTTCTGGATTTGCTAGGTAACAGAGTATGTCATCTGCATATGGAATGATTTTATATCTATATTATGTATTCAGCCACAACATTAAAACCACTGACAGGTGATGTGAATAACACTGATGATTTTGTTACTCCCACCACACCACAAAAACTACACAATGTCTCAAGGAACACAACGAAGAGCCCAAGGTGTTGACCTGGCCTCCAAACTCCCCAGATCCCAATCTGATCCAGCATCTGTGGGATTCAAGCAACCAGATCCACGGAGGCTCCACCCTGCAACCCACAGGACCCAAGGGATCTGCTGCCAATATCCCAGTACCAGACACCACAGAGGTCCTGTGTCCATGCCCTGACGGCTCAGACCTGTTTTGGTAGCACAAGGGGGACCTACACAATATTCGCCAGGTCCCACAGATGCTTGATGACTTTGGGATCTGGAGACTTTGGAGGCCAGGTCATGAGATGTTCTGTTGATGGTCCAGGGTGTTACCTTTCTGTTGTTAAATTTGGACTGAGAAAAGAGTAACAAGATTTCAGTTTTGCATTGTGTCCAGGTGTGTATGATTCAGAGTCAACTGGAAAGTTTGTTAATTCATGAACTGTCTTGAATTATGTTGTTCCCTCTGTCTGATGACTACTGATAAGCATTTAATGACTGGTCTTGGATGGATTCTGAGAGTAAAGTGCAGTTAGGTTTAAAGTCTTTCTGTAGTATTTCTGTGTCTTTATTTTCCTTCTCTTTCTGGGAGTAAAGGTTTATAATTATTTTAGCTTTGGATAAAAATATCATATTATTCCATCCCTATCACAAATTTAGTTTTAAGATTAAAATTGTTTCATGACCTTGATTAGGATATATAGATTATTTGTTAGAAGTGCAGAACTATGGAAATTACTTTGCGATTAGCTGATAAATTGTTAATTTATACATTTCCAGATAATTTGTAACTGGTAAGGAACACTGAAAATGATACACCACATTTAACAAATAATTTACAAATATTGTCAATACAATCCAATGACTCACCTACAAATCATTAATAAAGGTTTAAGAGGACCACTTACTTATCCATCTTACTTAACCATCTATATTGTATTACTGTGGTTGGCTGTGTTGTTTTCTGGGCATCTCTGGTCATCAGCCCATACCCTTCAGAGTGTGAGCTTGTGGCTTTGAAAGGCAATTCTTGTAAGGCAAACACTATGCAGATAAGGTGATGCAGAAACTTGCTTGTTTTTCTGTTGGGCTGGGCGCTGGCTTGCGAAGTTTGAGTAAACATGTTCAGGAGGCGGACGCTTCATATCTTGTTAGGAAGGAGGGACTTTGCAAGTTGTACTGATAAGCCATTCACGGCACAATGACTCACTATGTCTTTACCAAGTTTTTTTTATCATTTGGCAATTTATTCTTTTGTCATCAATGTTAAACTTAACACACACATTCCTAGCAAGTTAATGAGTATTTGCAGTTGCAACTTTTTCTAAAAATGTTTTCACCATATAATTAACTATGGATTCATAATTTTTCAGTGGTTTATTGTTTCAAATAAATAACAAATTACATAATAAATTTGAAACTATTCTCTTATATAAAAAAACATAAATGATTTGTTAATATTTAGTTTATCATTAATTAATTGACTATAAACGACTTGTATCTGATGATTATAAAACATTTCCCTCAAATCTAGATTCATATTTTCCTTCCTGCCAAGCTTTATTTTCAACAAAATATCTTTGATGTTCAACATCTTGCTGAGGAAAAACTTAGACAGGCTGTAATTCAGTGTTTGAGGTGAAGGAGGCGAAGAAAGAAAAAATGTCCCTCCACTCACAGATGGAACTGTGTGGGATGGCTGGGTACCACATAAGAACACACACACATACACACGCACACACAATGGCAGACAGGTAGACATATAATGTGTAACTGGCACCTCAGTAGTAAAGGTCCACATGTTCACATGAGAACGATGAGATATTCAAACTTTCCAAAGGATGCTCAGTGTATTTATGAGTCCACCCACATGAACAGTCATTATAGTGATGAATCCAGCAGTAACACAAGCATACTGGTCCCACAGTTCACAAGGTTTCATCTTATTGTATTGTGACACCTTTTTTCACAGTGGTTCAAACCTCAAGTGTAGTGTCGACCAAACAGACAGATGTTAGATGGTGTCATGTCCTAATAGGTTTTGCTTGTCAAAATGAGGGTAGTCACTGGGGTAAAAACTCACCACAAAACTAACTGAAACAAGTTATTCATTTTTGAATAACAGTAATTATTATTAGTATTTTTTTGTAAATCAGTTAACTTTCTGGGGCATTTTTCTCCTCCCATGCCCCTGTCCCACAATCCTCAGCAGCTTTTCAAAATCAAATCAAATCTCTTTGTGTCATGTCATCAGTTGATGGGTGTGAGAAAGAGAAAAAGAGGACGTTGTCAGAAGCAAGGACACAAGAAACACTCTCAACTTTCAGCTGCGCAACACAAAGGTAAGATCAGCAATGTAGCTGGAATCTCACTGTTACGGTATCATGGCTATCTTTAATTTATTAATTTTTTTCTACTTTCAATTTTTGTACGTAAAAATGTAAATTCAATTCTTGTGGTGCATGACAGCTTCTTCAGTGCAACTTCAAGTTGTGAAAGATATGATTGTAGAGGAACACCAGATTAGAAGATTAATAAATAAACCATCTTTGTTATAGAGGCTCATAGGAAAGCGTTATAAAAGTGTGAAACAAGTTTGGGAAAATTTGATTATTCATCTGCAGCGTAGCTCTCTCAAGTTGTCTCGTAGCTCTTCTTTCGGGCTTTCATCTTTCTTATTTACCTTACGATCTGATATAATGCCACAGTTAACTAATACCAAAGCAATTTAATTACTTGCCATATAACTCATGATAAAGTAAGAAATGCAGCACTTTGGAAAAATACTTGTAAATTGAAATTAAACTTTTAAATTTAAATTCATTATGTTGTTGCTCCTAATACAAATAATATGTAGTTCAAATGGATGTATAAAAAGCACTACAGCAGTGTCAGTTCAGGAGTTGTCTAACAACAGCAAAGCAGGATTATCCTCAGTGAAAGCCCAGAAAGTGCAGGTGGCAGGCTGCATTTTGTTAAGGAAACCTCAAGCTTCGGCATTGTAACTGAACATATACCAGCAGGTGTGTGACATCTGAGTGTGTGAGGCTCTAAAAGTGACATGAAAGAGCTGACTTTTCAGACTCCTGCAGGTTTATTACAGAGGATTTTTACTTTGTCTCCTATCACTCCCTCACCAGTCACCATTCTGCTATGCCGCGGTCATTCCTCGTCAAGAGTAAAAGGACTCATCTCCTGGGCCTATCTAAGTTCTCCTTTAGACAGCAGTCACAGTCCCAAACAGATGCTGAGCAGACTGTGCAGCGTGTGATTGGACAAGACATGAAGCAGGATGCTGTGCAGCCTTTGACCCCCACATTAGGGGTCAAAGACCTTCTGGCCAAAACCTGCTCACCGTGGGATGGGACGGAAGTCCGGTTTAACAGTGTTCCCATGGATGATCTTTGGACTTCAGGTAAACACTTTCTCTGGCACTTTACATTTTTATTTTTGTAACACAGTGAAATTGTTATAAAACAAGAGTGTATACATTTATGTTCTTTGGAGGGCATATAAGTATTGTTGATTTCTGTGATTACAGTAAATTTACTCAATCATAAAGTGGTGATGAAGATAACGAGAGGAGGGCTTGAGTTATTTGAAAAATTTGTTTTATAAATTATTTTTTGTAATTCAATATTCAGAATTAGCTTTTTTACACTTAATGCCACAAAAGGCGGAGAAAAAAAAGCAAAAAAAAAAAAGAAAAAAAGCTAGAAATCATTCTCATTCTTTGCCCTTCTTTATAAACTAAAGACATTGCTATCAGCATCAATCTTTCATATTCTAGCAAAAGTCCCGATGGAGACCAGAGACGCTCCTCTGTCTGTCTCACCATGGTCACCGGATAGACACCCGGCATCTGAAAGAGAGAGGGAACTGGAGAGACTTGTCTACATGCTACTCAACCACACATCGCACACTGACCTCAAATCTCCTAACAGCCAATGTCCACTCTGTGAGAAGGTAGGACATCTGTGGGTTGTGAGAAATGTCACATGTCCTCACTTATCAGCTGCTGTCATTAAAAAAGGAAAGCAGAGTCAATAACTAGAAAATTAACTTGCATGAATTGAGCCAACATGTCACAGGGTGAGACAACAGAGTGGTAATTCAAAAAAGATCACTAGTCTGAGTCACTTAATATCTGCCAGGGTAAATTGTAAAATAAATAAATAAATAAATAAAAATTAAAAATAACAGTAAAATTTATATCTAAAATCACAAATTGTTTGTTAACAGGAAAACTGTGATGGTTAGTAGTTATTTACAAGTACTTCTTTACATTGTGTACGTTTGTAATTTGTGAGAGGATGATTTTTACAGATTGTCTTGACACTTTTTTCAGTGTTCAATGAAACCTCTTTCCAATGAGTCTTCATTTTCACTCAAACCTGCCCTGTATTATTTAAAATCATACAATCAGCTAATTTAATTAAAAAAGCAAATAACAGTTATGATGAGGATCCCTTAAATGAGTTTATTATAGAACTGAGACCACACTATAGTAAAATTAAATACCTCTAGCCTTTGGTTGATAGGCAGATGGACTAGGTGCAGTGCGTGAGTGCTTTTTACTTCTTATACCATCCAGCCTCTAACCTCCACATCAAAACATAGCTTTTTTTTTTTCATTTTGCTAATTTTTCTCCAGACCGACCCTTGTCTTTGCAATGACTTTGAAAGCCATCAAGTTGGGCAAAAAAGAAGTTGCTATCTTAACACTGGAAGCTATCACTATGCTGCTTGAGTAACACCATGAGGCAGTAGATACTGAGTTCCAGATATCATTTAGGCTACTTGACTTAAAACTAGAGCAAACACAGCTCACAGTGGAGAACTACAGCCAATGTGTATCGTCCTTGGAGCTTCCTGCAGAGGACTTCAGGCAGCAACTTGTACCTCCCAGGCATGAAGACAATGCTAAGCCAAAGGCTAAAGTTATTGATCTGGAGGGCTGATGCATCAAAACATACTGACCCTGATCCTACCAGAATCCACTGAAAGCCAGCATCCCACTGAATTCTTCTCAAGTTTGCTGTGCCATGTGTTTGGGAACAAGAAACTGCCATGTGCCCTGGAAATTTACAGGGCCCATTGCTCTTTGCTAAACCTGCCCCTGGACAGCAACCACGCCTGGTTATCCTCTGATTGCACTGATACCAGATGGAAAATCTCCTCATCACAGAGGGATGCTGGAGAGGGAAACTTGAATTTCCAGCCAGAAAATTCATGTGTTTCCATATATAATTGGTTTTGTATCGGTTCTTTTATCACAGCTATCAACACATATGATGGCTTGGTTCTCTCTCGTCCTCCTTACAATTACATCCAAAGACTGACCCGGCTTTGTCAAAAGCAGACACTCAGACATACACTGACTATTTGATATCATCTACTTGGATTTGACTGTGTTGAATGGAAATACTTGTTTGCTGTTCTATACAAATTTAATTTCAGACCAAACTTTACCTCATGGATTAAGCTTCTATATTTGCATCCTTCAGCCTCAGTTCGTATTAACTCACAGCAGGGATGCCCCCTGAGCCCCTTGCTTTTCTATTTGGCCATCGAAACACAGCCACACCCTTCCATAGCTGCACTGACATATGCAGTATTTGGAGAGACGACACAGAGCGTAAAGTCTCACTCTATGCTCTACACTTTTTGCTTTTGGTTTGCCTGATACAAATTAAATCTTTACAACTAGCAGCTTAACTACATTACACACTATTCACTAATGCCCCATCTTTTCCTTTGTGTGCCAGGTAGATATGATCATGCCTAGCTTGTTGGCACTTCCTATCACTGTGGTTGACATATACATAAAGCTTGGTTGATATTTCAGCCAGGTCAATTAATATTAGTCTAGCTCTTCTGTTAGAGGAATAGTTTGACATTTTAAGAAATACCAGTAACTAGGAAGATATAGATTGTGGCTGGTTAGATACTGGAAACAGTGAGAAAACAGCCTGGCTTTGTTCTAAGGTAGCAGTTTTTAGATTTATGTAAGATATAATATGTTAATTAATGAGCTTAAGAAGTGTTTTTTTGCATAATTTCCTCATTTTCAGTCTTCCTGCCAAGCTAAACTAACTGGCTGTGACTATACATTTGACGCACAGTGGTCCTTCAGTGGTGACAATCTTCTCATTTAATTCTGCACCAGGAAGCAAATGAATGTATTTCCCAAAATGTTGAATTATTTCAACACATCTTAATGTTTTTCACTTGCTGCCACTCTCTCTGTCTCCCCCAGTCTCTTTCAGAAGTCCTACTATCAGGCGGCCTTCAGGCTCATATCCGCAACAACCTCTCTTTCCCACTGACAAGATCACCCATAGGTCCAGACTTGCCCTTTGGCTTCAGAGCAATTAGCAACTATAGTAGAGCTAAGGTACAGTTAACAGTGAGAATGTTTATATGAGCGATAGTTATCATTTTCAGTACAAACACATCATGAGCCCTGAAATGAATATTGTCTGTACGTATCTGAGTATATGAGTATATGCGTGTGTTCTTGTGTATGTTTATCAAGGAGCGTAGCTTTGGCTGCAAGGTGTGTGGAAAGGTATTCAAGCGTTCGTCCACCCTGTCCACACATCTCCTCATCCACTCAGACACACGACCCTACCCCTGCCAATACTGCGGCAAAAGGTTCCACCAGAAGTCAGACATGAAGAAACACACATTCATACACACAGGTGAGTCTATGCAACAGTAAATGAACTATTCTGTTAAATGCTCAAGCATCGAGCACTAATTCCGGTCCTCCCTCAGGTGAGAAACCACACGTGTGCAAGGTGTGCGGTAAAGGATTCAGCCAAAGCTCCAACCTCATCACCCACAGCCGAAAGCACAGCAGCTACAAGCCGTTCAGCTGCCCCCACTGTCAGAATACCTTCCAGCGTAGGGTTGACCTACAGCACCACCAAGAGACTCAGTGTGGCTATGGAAACTTGTACACTCCAAACTAAGGCCAACAAAGTGGTGGCAAAACTGGGTGAAATGGAATTTGTAAATAATCTTTCATAATTGTAAAAGTTAAAAAAAAAAGGCATTAAATAATGACATGCATGCTTAAAAATGTTGAATAAAGCTGGACTGGTTTGCTCAAGAAACATTTTATCCTGCTGGTTTGTTATTTTTCTGTTTGAAAAATTGAATGTACATCCCTCAGGAAACTCACCATCCAAACTCATTCACCAATGATAATAGGATTATTTTCCCAATATGTGCTGGACAACAGTGTTCTTAGAGTAACATCATTCAGTCACGTTGTGTCATTTTCAGAAACAATTTTCCCCAGAAGGTTGTGCTAGTGTGATTGCTGTGTGTGTGCATGTGTATCTGAGCGATTCTGCCATTACTGAGAAACTAATGAGAAAGGCATCCTTAATATAGGAGCAGCCGGGCTCCCAACCAGGATAAATGATGATGATCCATTCACATGATGTACTGGCACTGCTGGATATAACAGGAAGCGTATTTTGAAATGATTTTCTAAAAATAAAAGTTTCAAAACATTAGAGTACATGTGAAGTCTCAGTAGTGTTTCTCGTGTACATATGGCAGATGTAACATAAGAAAATTGAGATTTAAAGCCACATTAGTTAATATTTTTATATTAACAATGGATCAAATAAATAAAATGTGCAAGGGGTCATTCGTAGTTACAAATCCACAATGAACTCACCCAACTCAGTTCCCCTCAGACAAATTTTAGCATCATTCAGCATTCAGCACAGGACCTAAGTTCAGTTTACTCTTGCTGCTGTCATTAGGCTTGATTTGTGCAGATATTTAGCAAAAAATATCTGCAAAAACTCACTGAACACTACCTGCCCAGCAGCAAATAGCAGACATACACTTTAGCAACTGGCTGGTGGTGGTGAATACACCAGAGCATTTAGCTGCTAAAAAGCATATTTGTAAGGAGCTAAAAACAGAAGTGATTGTTGAACCTGCATTCATCAGGTGGATAGCAACATGACTCCAAATTAATGTTGCTCTGTTTCTGCTTGATGTGTAAACAGGCAACGGATCACTGATAACAACACGGTTGCCACATCAACTTTATTAGGTGAAAATTGCTGTGTTCACAGCTGCTGCCCTTGACAGGCCAAAAAGAATTTATCACTGCTTTGAACAAATAAATTAATATATTTTACAGTACTGTATATGTTTTACTCAAAACACATTAACTTCCTTTTTTATTTGGATCACGTGATTTGAGAGCAAAAGACTGAATTGATTTATAGCTCAGTTTTAAATGTGTTATTTGCCACATAAACACAAAAGAGTTCACATACAGATAGATGTAGTTTTGATATCTGGCTGATTCACAGTTAACAACACAAATAGCGAATGACTCTGAAAAACACAGACTCTTTTAACTGGCACAGACAGCGACTTCTTGAATCAAGAGTGACCTTGTGTTCTCTCTCTCTAAAGTCGATGTTGATGTGGTTTCTGTCTGAGTCACTCCAACCAAGTTTAGATCCTGTTGAATCCAGATAAACGTCTCTCCATGTGATGATTGGCTGCCAGTTCTGAAATGACTTGGTGTAGATAGCTTTCAGCATCAAACAAACAATGTTTCACTTTGAATCAAACACCTGACTTGTCACAATGTAGCGAATGAGTAAGTGCTACTGTATTCACATGGTTTCAGTCCTCTTGCATTTCTGCTGCACAGCAATGAACAGTACTCGCGAGGAGAACTGCACAAACATGGCTCTGCACATACGCAGGCAGGTGTCCTCGCTCACACACAAGCTGTTACAACCTCTGTCCCAGTTCTCCTCTCTCAGATTTGCAGGAGGAAATCCTGAGACAGAGATAAAAGAATACTGTTCAGACCTATCTGGTATATCAGAGTTGAAACCTGCAGGTGCTAGCCCAATGCTGATATATTTTCTAGAACTGTCGGTGCTTCTAACCACCACAGTTTATTTTAATATACAGTTTTAACATTAGGTTCACTCTGTGCCGCCCAGCTGGAGGATGCTGTACCGTTTCACTCTGTAACTTTATCCATATAGTTTAATTGGAACAAACGGCACAGCACAACTGGCAATGACACAACTGACAGTAACATTACATGCATTTTCTCATGTAGTATGTTTAGACGCACTGCCGGCATTTTGTTGAGTATTCTTTGATTTTATTTTGGGAGCCCAGTCAGCACCTGTATATTATATATAGCATGTACAAATACTTTTAAATACCTTATACTTATAAGGTACCTATACCTAATAAATACCCAAGGAAGCCACCTGAAAATGTCTCTCAATCACCAGTTTCATACATGAGGTTTTGTTTCAGCATAAGGTAAATAACAGGATCTGAAATATGTCCAAAAATTGGACACTGTCTCATAAACTGTGACTGTTCATATCTGTTCATATCCAAACTGAAAGACACAGTATCACAGCAGAATTACAAATGACTTTAAATGACCATAGACATAGATAAAACTGTGCAATGTGAGCTTTACAAAGGTAGTAAAGTATAAGGTTGGGCTCTGATGTATTAAACATGTCAATGGAAAATGTATGATATGACCTATTGTATCAGAAGCATATAATGTGGAGCTTTGAGCAATGGAAAAAAGTTAATAAAAGTCCAGATGAGGCATCTTGGATACGGATAAATGTATAAATAATGGCTGCCTCTGAAAATAACCATCCATCAGATCTTACCTCTACACTAAGCTGGTGGACTGATCAGACAGTGAAGGTGGAGTCCAGATGCTGTGGCCTCCATGAGTCTGGTCAGTTAAATGAGCTTCTCCTCCAAGTAATGTTGGACGTGCAGCTTTAATAAAAAAAATTAAAAATTTAGTCCCTTTATAATGAGTTCACAGAACTCCAGACTACATAAAATAGTGAATAATGTTTTATGTGGTAACAACGAGATCCTCATTTCTTTCATTTTTTAAATGTTGGTTCTATCTTTGATACTAAATGACGGTTGCTGTGATGTAAAACTTCAGTCAGTGAAGGCATGATGTATTTTGTCATGAATTTACTGTTGAAACAATACTTTACATTCGAAGGGATGCACCTCACTACAGGGTTTTGAAAAAAAAACTATTTTAACTACTACTAGAGTGGTCTCTATCACCAGATTGAAACAAATTCATTTCTGTGCTTACAAACTCAGTGAGACTCTGTGAGACCAGTAGCAGCTACACTTCAATATAGAAAAATACCTTTGCCTTTACAGCCATGCTAGCAGCTCTGTGAGGCTGTACTTAGGCACATTAAATCTCTATTGTGTTGCATTAATCAGTGATCAACAGCAGCGGAACAGCTACTCATGGATGTTTTGGGCTGACGAGATGATGTATTTCACACCATAACTCCTGATATGAAGCAGGAAGCTGATGTCATTACCTGTATAATTATAGATGCACCACAGCGCACCCATCAGGCTGACACCCATCACAAAGGATGCAAAAACAATTCCCATCACTGGTCCTGTCTGCAACACAGAGCCTAGACACAGTGTGTTTATGAGAGAGAGTGACAACTGGTTAAAAACAAAAAAAAACAACAAACAAAAAAAAAGAGGTCAAATGAATGATACTCACTGCTGTGCTTTGGGTCTGGACTGGTCAGTGGAGACACGCTCAGTCTCTTGGTTCTTTGACCAGCAGGGGGCCTCAGTGGTTTGGCTGCCAGTGAACTCATAGACTGCGTGACCACCATGGGCCTGGACAGGTTTCTAATCTCACACTGAGACGTGAATACAGGAGAAAGGCTAGATGTTAATGAATGCTGTTACCACCTTGCAGCACTGTAATAACAACAGATGAACATGACAATGTTACAAAGAACAAACTGTGTTTTAAAGACTCGCTGGGCAGGATAAATTCAAGGTTAGAGGTGGTGGCTTTTCACCAATTTAGCAACTACAAATCATATAATGTCTTCATACAGCTGAGCTGTTTTTTCTTTTTAACTTCCCACACAGTATAACATGAACTTGCAGATACATGAAACTTACCCAATGCTGGCTGTGCCCTTACATTTACCTTTCACATATGAGAGTAGTTTCAATCTTCTCATTTAACTCTTGACAAGAAAGCAGTGGGTTGTTTCCCAGTGTCTCCCAAAATGACTATTGCTTTAAACATTGCTTTAATGTTCCATATCGCATTTGATAGGATGCTTTATCCTGCATTAGTTTTGTGTTATGAAACATAGGCATGGTGTGCTGTTTGTTTCTGTACCTGATGTCTGGGTGACTTAGATATAAGTGGTGGAATACGTAGTCTGCCCTGACAATCAGTCTTTGCTGTTTCCTCCATGGGTTCCCCATGGGTAGAGTCAGAGACACACATGTGAAGGCTGCAGTGGAGGAACTGCATAGAGTCATTATGAACCGGCTGCAGGATGAAACTAAATCTCAAGGGTTGTATCTCCTGCTCTGTTCCCATGCTTGAGCGACTCCTTCCCATCCATACAGATGCCTCTCTCCTTTTTTCAGCTTTGTGTTGGAGAGAGACATCTCCGTCCCTGTCCATCTCTTCCTTTTCCCCTTCCAGTTCGCCGTCACCTTCAGCCTCTCCCTCCTCTACGTCTTTTGTCTTTGCGCTGAGGGTCAGAGAGGGGTCTGAGGAACAGCCGTCGCTTATGACAGTCCAGAAAGGAGATTTTTTGGGGTCTGACAGAGGAGAGACCACACATGACTTCACCTCCACAACATCTGTGAGGGGCCCTTTGGCTGAAATCTGTGCAACAGATAACGAAAACCGCAGTTACATTTTTGGAAGAAGAAGTCTGAAATGAACTGGATCAAGAAATGAATGATGCACAACAAATTTAATCTGTTATTTTTAGGACTTTAAGATATTTTGATAATAATAATAATAATAATCTGAAGCCTTGACTTTGAGGAGCTTAGTGTTGACAGAAACACAGACCTCAACATAGACACGGTGGCCTGCAGTGACGACACAGGGGCCAATCCGCTTCTGCTCGTAATTCTCGGTGACAAAAAGTCTTAAAGTAAGTACAGGCCCAGATCTGTGTCTGGGTGTCGGGAGGCGGCTCAGCCCCGGTTCGGGCCCTCCATCCCCTGGTGCCCAGGGGACGAGCCCATCCTGAGGAGGGGTGCCTGCAGCAGGGCCAGAGGGGCTGGGGACTGCAACCAAACAGCTGAACTGAGAGGAAAAACAGAATATTACATGGTGAGGTACTGAAACATACTGTATAGGGCATTTGTGAGATAGATGTACACTCAAACATACATGTATGCCAACTGGACTTTTGGACTTCCTCTCTGTCTCATTGAGTGCCAGAATGGTCTGAGGCTTGTCTCTCCATAGTAACATCTAGGCAGAGATGAGGGAAAAGAGTGAAGCAGAAGGGAGAGATTCTTCATTGCAACTATATAAGCCCAGTTTTCTACACAGGCTCTCACCCTGAACAGGAAAAGGTGTACTCAAAAATTATCAACAGGAGATTACAGTCTCTTTTTCCAGTGGTACTGCCTCACCTTCTTCTTCCCACCTAACTTGTAGTGTGCCACAAGGCTCAGTTAGAGGTCCCCTACTGTTTTCTGTTAGGGACACCATTCACAGATAATATTCATTTTATTTTTAACAATAACACCTGATGTTAAATCAGAGATCATATACTCTGCTCAGCTCACCTGTAATAACCTTATCTGTTGATAATCTTCATTAAACCTGTAGCCTGATATCTGGGAATCCTACTCATCTCTGACCTCAGCTGTGATGTTCAGTTCGAGTTGTACAGTTCTGTTCAGTAAGCTATCCATACCTTTATTTATTATATTTCTTTTTATTTTCTTTCTTTCTTTATTATTTTATCTTCATCACATAATATACTCTTGAAACATTCTTAATTCAATGTTTTCATCCCATAAACCAGCTGCCTCTCCTTTTCACTTCTCTGAAATCATTCAGCGTCATCCTTCCTACCAGTTTCCTGCCTCTGAAACTGAGATTTTCTCTCTCTTAATTTGCCTCTGTGCAGCATCCCATTTTTAGGCCCTAACTAAGTAGTGTGCTGGTCATGATGACCTGGGTCACGAGTCTTACCGAGGACAACTTCCACTTACCACAATTTCAAGTGTCCATCATGTGCAAGGTGTTTTTGTTTTTACCACTGTCTAATAGACTATTTTGAATTCAGATATTTTCCCCTCTGTGCTCTAAAAGCTTGTTGCCACCTCTCTAGTCCTCTCTGCCTCAGTCATATCCCCAATGATGACAAACTGAACTGATTTGAATGATAAAAAAGGAAGTAAATTCATAAAGTAATAAGGTATAGAAAGCAGAATTTGAGCGATGAAAGAATTTAAGATACTTTTTTTAAAAATCCTGCTACCCAGTCTGTCCAAATTTCTTATCTCACCATGTTTTTGTACTGCACCCCTCTGGGCTGTCCCAGCAGCAAACCCTCAGTCCCACAGGAAATGACTGGGAACACCAACAGGAAATGGCTCCCATTGGACTGAGCCTGGCATGTCGGGTCCTGCAGAGTCACAACAGCCACTGGGACAGACAAGCTCTGAAGCAGAGAACTAATGTGAGACAGCATAACCTCCAAAGGGAGTCACATTTCTGTGTCAACACACAGTTGGTCAATCAAAGTTATAAATATCATTAAAGAGTACAGTCTAGACCTGCTCTATATGACAAGTGCCTTGAGATAACTTCTGTTGTGACTCAGCACTATATAAATAAAACTGAACTGAAATTGAATTTAATAACTACTAGTAGTAAAAACTGTACATTGTCAAGTACAGCAGCCCATGTATCAAAATAGTACAACTGTATAACATATATAAAGATGCCAGATACACCCAAAAGGTTTTTTTCTGTGTCACTAATAGGAACACCTTTCTCATTACAGACAGAAATCTAATTGTTACCATAAAAACATGCATGTATGTAGCTTTAACTATTTTGATATAAAGATTTAACAGGACAACAAGAAAACAAATATGGACTTTGTTAAACCACTGGATACACCACCATAAAGTGGTGGCACCTAGCTTCTTTCTTTATGTCACTGTATCTAATACTGAGGTATGAAGACCTGCAGGATGTGTTGGTCCACGGTCACGCTGAGGCGTCCATCGTCACACTGCACTGTGAAACTCTCTTGGCCTCCTCCTGCTCTGTCTCCACCACTGAGCCACTGCCTCAGCCTGCGCTCCTCCGCCCAGGGAGGCCTCACAACCAGAGGACTCATCACTCCGAGCATGTCTGTGGTACAGACAGGGAGGAGACACAGAGACAGCCACGCAGAGACATTAAATACTCACACTTACTCTTTAATACCCTTCATTCAACATATATTGCATGCGCTGATGGAAATATTCTACTCTCATGTCTCATTCTCCATTTTAAAAGGGACACAGAGGACAAAGCAAATATAAAGGAGATTTAAAAATAACTGAAGTGGGTTAAAGAATAAGACAGAAATGATAAGTTCACTCACACTGTGATGGAAACAAGAGACACACAGGAGTCCTGACCTGTCCCGCCCCCAGCCAGCTGGATCACAAAGCGATTGGCCAGGTCAGCCTCAGTGTATGAGGTCACCTTGGTGTAGCCGCTGTCACTTGCCCAGGCGAGAAGGTCAGATATGGTGGACAGGTCAGAGTTGAGAGTAGTTGACAGGGTCAGGTCGGGCTCTGGAGGGTAGGGTGGGGACACACTGTTGGAGGACTGTGGAGAGACACACAAGACAGATACATACACGTAATAAGAAATATAAAATAAAAGTACAGTAGAGTAAAAAGCAAAAAATATGCAACATGTGAAAAACATTAATATGACATCTGTGCACAGCTGCATTAACATGCCTGCAAATCCCAGGGCAAAAATAAGTTGCTGGGCCCAAAACATTGCCTTGTGTATATTATGTATTATGTATATTACATAGTCTGGAAAAGACAAAATCCAACAATGTGTTAGCCTGTGTCTGTGGGCCTTAACCTGAAGACAGTTTATTCCCTGGAGCAAAATCTTTAAAAACAAGTCATGAATATATATTCTTTCATGTTTAGAAGTGCCATTTCCTAAAACAGCGGAACACTGTAGTTTTAGCACAAGTCTCTGAAACAGAAGCACATGGTGTATTTAAACTCCTGTTTCCTGTTTATTTTCAAATTTGGGAAGTGAGTCAAATAAAATTCAGTGCCCATGTTAACTGCACTGAAGGAACAATACCCCCTGTTTAGCCACTGCAAACAGTGTGGCTCATGATGTGTTTTAATAGTTTCTGGACAACAATGGAGTTTATGGCACAGAGGAAAAGACAAAAGAAAAATATGCATTAACAACGAGGAAGCAGTTGTTACACATATGAATCAGATGACACATTCTGATATTAATCTTTAAGGTGGTGTCTAAAAAAACACAGAAAACATGTGGCCCTTACATGAACAGCGATATGACCCCGGACACCATGAGCAACAATGGCCCAGTTGACTGGCACCGAGCTGCTGAGAATCAGTATGACCCTCGACGCCTTTGAGTTGCCCGCCGGAGGCACGAGAGAGACAATCACCTCTACCTGCAGAGAGCTAAAGGAGATGGAGAGAGAAAACAAGATTTAACTTTGCATGACTGTAAAACAGTCGTATGCTCTCGCCTAGGAGGCTGCATGTTCTCACCCACAGAGCCCTGATCCTGCTGAATGGAGCTTGATCACATGGACTTCAGGGCTGATCCCATCTGTCTGAGTGTGGACACAGCCCTGCACTTCCTGTGGCTGCAGGTCAGAGGTCAGGTAGTTGTGAGAGAGGAACATGGTCTGTAGCTGACACACAGCAGGCAGGGTTGGATCTGTCATATGGAGACAAAGTGAGAGCTTTCATTTTGAATGGGAAGTTAGTCTCACAGTCTTCTCCACTCTCTGACCTCAGTCCTAGTTATGTCTGGTGAGAACTGAGAAAGGAGATGAGTGATAAGATTTTATGACCTGAATTTTAAGCCACAGAGTGCCAGTTCAGTACATAGATGTTTAAACATTTGTACCTAGAAGTAAAGATAATATTTGTGTTTTCAAAAACTTAGTTATATTTATATGCAGAAACCTGTCTCTAAAGACTGTCTTTTGAAATGATACACATTATCTCTTTGACAAAAAAATTTTAAGTTATGTACATCTGTCAATATTTGTGAAGCAAAATTTGACATCACAGAGATGTCTGAGTCCTTGGTGGCTCACCCTCTCCCAGTCGGATGTAGACTCGGTTGCCATGTGTTGTGTGTGTTAGAGAGGACAGGTTGCCATGGTGTTTCAGAGCCCAGCGGTGCAGCACACGTGGACGGAAAGGTAACAAAGGCACCGTTTGGACATGCAGACGCAGCGTGTTGGACTGAACGCTGGAGTTTAAGGACACCTAGCAGGAAAATTTCATGTAATTTAAATGTTGATCACATGAGAACTAACGGTGAAGATGAGAATCAGCGATCCTCCTCTGTATACTCTGACTGACCTGCACCAGCACTGGGAGACTGGGGGGCAGTCTCTCAGCCTCCAGCCACCAGCTGACCGGAAGCTTGGAGCTGAGCAGCAGGTGGACAGGTCTGAGAGGTGACGGGGACAGAGACAAAGGCTTCAGCAACACCGACACCTATTGACAGAAGAGGACAGAGAGTTGCAATGTGGTGAAGCTGTGATGGCAGCCCTTTGTTGTTATGCAGTTTAGTTTAGTTTATTTTTATGAGAAAAGAATTAAGGCATTTAATAAAGTCTGAGATTTATTTCCATTGTGGTCTTGATGAAGACAAGCGACATGCACCTACAAATGAAGATAGTGTCATGACGACAGAAGCATGGTGCCTGTGAGCTTCCAAGGTCAAAGAAGCGATAGCTAACTAACATTAGCTTCCCGGCTAAAATACTTGTGGAAACTGATGAATTGAAAAATAAAATGGGCTCGGTAAGGATAAATATAAAAGTAAAATGAATTCAAATTTTCTATTAAGTTGATCAACTTAGAATGATAGAATGAAATTTAGTGTTTCTTTTTCATGAAACAATCCACTATACTTATTTAACTAACAATATTATTTATGACTATATTCTGTGATATTTTTTGACATCTGGTAAAACAACATTTTATTACATTTTGGCAGTTTTGTGGTTCCATACTCTTGCTTGAGTTCCTGTGATTTTCCCCAAACAAAGACCCACCTGACAATCAGATGGTTAGAGCAGCTAATGTTCAAGGCTTTTATAAAATGTCACAAACTTTGAGACACTGTTCACTCTGTTGCCTACAAGTCTGGGGTGTTGATCTTATGGAAATTAGCCCATTACCTTGTTTTCAGGGCTGTTAGTCACTCTCCCCACTGCAATAACATGAGTCTCCTTGTTCCCACGTTCTCTCGCTGCACAGCCTGGACCTGCCTCAAACGTCTCCAGCAGACCCTGAACAGGGTGTAGCGCCCCCACTGGACCAGCCACAGAGCACCGCACCTCTTTATCTTGACCTGAGGAGAGAAAGCAGATGTATGACTAAAGTCTGGTAAAAATGAAACCTGAAATACTGGAATGCGTAAAGATAACGTGAGAAGTCACAACAACTGTAGCATTCCTCTGTTTAAAATAACAAATAACATGAGTTATGTGTGCTCTGCTTCCACATGCAGACACACTGATCCAAAACCGACATGTCTACTGTTTGCTGAGCCAAATGTCATAACTCTCCTTCTGTTCTCTGCCGTCTCTCACTGTATTTCTCCTCCTCTCCACGATGTGTGGGTTACACAATAGACAGTCTGATGAGTGCACGACAAGCTTTGACTCCTGCCAGAGGGCACCTGAAAAAATTCCCCAAAAGAATCTATGTAACAATTTTCACTTTCGTTCTGACTCTTCAATTAACGACCTTTGGCTGTTTGAACAGAGGAAATGTCCCATTTGATACTTTTCCTCTCTTCACAGCACAGTCATCGCTTTTCTTGGTTTAAAGATAAAGGGGGGCAAGTTGACGAGTGCCTTACCCACAGTTCTCTTCCAGAGCAAAAGGAGACAGAAAACGGTCCTTCCAATCCCTGACAGTGAAGGCATCATGACCATCTCACCACTAGACTGACTTAATGTGATGGGCCTCTCTTGTACAGCCTGTTAAACAGAAACACAGTGTGAGTCTGTGAGAGCTATTCAGCATACAGCAAGATAATATGACTCAAGACAGTGCATTTGTTACATTCATCTCATTATTTGAGCAGCAACATTTACTTGATTAATCAATTAATTGACTGATAATCTCAATATAATATTTTGATAATCAGTAATACAGCTTCTAAAATGTGAGCATTTGATGCTTTTCCTCCTTTGTTATATTTGACAAAAACATTTTGCTTGTTTCATCGTTAATACATTACTTAATGTAAAATAAAAGGTAAAATAAAAGAAGTACTTGTACTGATGTTGTATTTTTCAGCCTACTTTTTGTAGCTTTAACTCAACAACACAGTAATTTCTACCCAATTTTGGGTAAAAACAAAACAACAACAACAACAACAACAAAAACATGACCCAACATGCTGGGTCAAAACAACCCAAATAGAGTTCTTTTTAACCAAGCAGTTTTTAATGTGTATATATTTAGGTTTTTGACTGATGGTCAGTCTAACTGATATATCTCCCTGAGCTGTGGGAGTTTGTATATAATAATCAGTGGAACAATGACAGTGAAAATAATTAATAAGTTAGTTGCAGCCTTACTCGTCATTTTTTAAGTAACCATACTTGCTGATGTAGGAGCCTGGGAAAATAATAACTTTAAAAAAAAAAAAAAAAGATGTAAAGCTAATAATAAACTGATGTACAAAGTCAAAATTATGAGATTAAAATCAAATCAGCTTTTGTTTTTCAAAAATATTTCAAGCTTGAAGTGTGTTTGATAAAAAACCAGTCTTAACCATGAGCAACAAGCAGTAGGTTTAACATCTGGCTCATGAACTATGAACTGATAAATGATTAATATATTTATTGCATTCAAGCAGACGGGAAATCAAGCAACATCATCAGACCTGCACAAATCGATGACACGTTTAAAAACAAATTTTACAGCCTGTTCAAATTAGATAGGCAACAAAAGGCAATTTTCAAATCAGGAATATTCTCCGATAAAGTTTTTATGCTCTGTAGTTTGTGGTAGTGTATATTTGTCTGTCTAAAGTTCATCGCAGGATTCCTGAAACTCTTTGCCTTCGCCAAACAGTTTCTGGTCTGAACATGAGAGGAGAAGTTGAACTCACCTGCGGCGCGACGCAGAGGGACAGGCGGACTGCTGATCCAGCTGTTGCTCTGGATTTCACTGTGAGGACTGCATTCACGACCCAACACACGCCCCCCTCATTTCCTAAACACACAACCACGCAGTCACACACACCCTCCACATCTTGAACCGGGCTAAATACTCCGCTCTCAGCTGCGTGTCGCGTCAGGAGTCTTTATCCAGCTGAGGTGCGACTTGTGAGAAATATTTCTCAGGGGAAATTCATTTTACACACCGAGTGGGACTGAAGGGGAGAGCGGTTGTAAAGAGACAATTAAAGGGGCAATGGGAGGGGCTGTGGGATGGTGTGACAGAGTGGAGAGAGAGATGGCGAGGAGAGGAATAAAAGGCTTTGGAAACGTCTCCAAACGTAGATGGCAACAAGAAGGAGGGCTACAGGGAGAGAAGGAGGGAAGGTGGGAGGGATGGAGGAGGAGGGTGGACCTCAGAAGTTTGATTGGCAGGTGAAATGTTTGGGAAGATACAGATACAGGGAGAGGGGGAGTAATCAGGGGCCAACACACACACACACACACACACACACACACTTATTATGTTCTCTCTGACCATCTGGGACATTCGTGACATTCATCATTTTTTCCATTTTTCTGTCTTTCAGTTCAGATGTTACATTTTTTTCCATTCCGCTCAAAATGCAACAGACATTCTGAATTGGACATACAGCAAATAAGGCCAGTAAAAAACTAAATGCACTGCAGCTTCATTTTCAGGAACCAGGATCAGCCTCGCACAGACTGGCTGTGCTTGCTTTTTTGTTTCTTTCATTTAAACTTTCTTGGATTTTACAACTGTGATTTTCAATAACGTTTTTAAGGGACGCATCACTAATTTTAAACCTGCCGTGACTTTTTGGCCACTTGAGGGCAGTGGACACGCAACAGACTTATCACCACCATTTATTTTAATGTGCGCACTTATTAGCAATACTTATTTACATTTTCATCAGTTACAGAGCAGCATCGTCGTTCACTTGGAGTGATGTCTCTGTCCAGTTACTCAATACAAGTCAAATATTCACTCTCTGTTTTTGGCCTCTACCTCCTGAGGAAAATATCTGGCATTTTAGCCATTCACTGCGGTGTAGCGACCTCAAAGATGTGTTTTTTAGTAGTTTGTGGGGCTCTGAACACTAATACTCAGACAATAGTTGTTAGTGGGATCAGTTCACTGTTGGTTTGAATGACATGAAAAGATAAAGACGAGATATGAGAATTTTAACCCAGCATTGACTGAGTATTTGGCCACTTGGGGGCAGCATATCCATCAGACAGGGAACAACATTGGCATTTATTTGCAGTTGTGTGTCTGGCCACCAGATGAATTCAAATCTAATACCAACTGTCCTTTTAGCTCTGTTCTTGCTCTCAAACAACTCCTGAGGGAAATATCTGTCACATCAGCTGCTAAATATTCCAATGTGTTCATTAGCTAGTCGCTAACCTCTTCTGTTAGCTGTTTGGTGCTGAAGAAGTTGTGCTGAGTGGGTTGAGAGCAGTGAACTGAAAACTCACTATAAAGCTTCGGAAAGCCAAGAAGAGCTGTAGATTCAGGTGACAGTTCTCTCAGGTTCATCACTACAAGCAACCACTTTCACATTGTTTCACATGTCATTTGATTCACTGTAATTGTAAAAAATATTGATTCTAAACATGCCAGTTCACTGGTTACAAGGAATAATACACATTTTAGAAAACAGTTGTTTTTGTTGTTATTCTGAAACAAACTTTCAGGAGGCTGACAAACAAACCATGATGGTGACATAGTTATATCATCAGGGTTATCAGACATGAGTGTGTATTGAATTAAATAGCTGTATACTGAAGGCTCTTGAAGATGTTTCACCTCATTAAAAAAGGTTTCTTCAGTTCAAAAAAGTAATCGTCAGTTATTCAGATACAACCAGCCATCTTTTAGTACACTGATGGAGTGAAAATTTTTGGCAGGGAGTTTGGGTTGGTGTTTTTTATCAAGGAAATGGACAGGGTGCATGAGTGACTTGGAACATTTAGCAAAATTACACTTCAAATTTTGGTGTGTTTTCAAGGGCTTTTTCAGTAACTTGTCTACAGAACACTTTTTGTTTTATAACTAAAAATAACCACTCAGATTGTACTGGTGGCTGACTTGTTAAAAGCCTTGTGCCACAGAACAGCAACGTACATGGTTTGAATCCAGCCAGACTTTTGTTGCGTGTTATACCCTCTCACTCAGTTCTGCCCCGTTTCCTGTCTGCCTCTTCACTGTTTACTTTAAAATAAAAGCAAAAATGCAGAAAATATAACCGTAGAAAAATTACCACTTATATGACTGTTGCACAATTTAACTTTCGTTGTTGATTTTTTGTGTGTTGTGTATTGTGTGTGCTTCACTTCTTGAATGTCCACATTACCTCTGTGTCCCGTTTCATTCCCACTAATAATTCCAAGAATCTTTTTAATGATGACCATTTCAAGACATCATTAATAATAACAGCTGGGACCCGGCCTGGCTCTGCATGAGTCTTCATTCACGAGCACTTTACTGTACTCATCTAACTATCCACCCACTGCTGCAAAACTAGTTAGAAATGTTAAGCTCTCATATTAATTTTTTGTCTGTTTGTCTGCCCTGCAAATCCATCGGAACATTTGAGAGTGCAGAGAAACGATGCGGACGTCAGCTGCTGCTCCTCTGGGCTGAGTTCACCAACCTGGTGTCAATGTGACCCTTAGACAAAATTACACGTACAGCTGCCTGCTGCTCTGTGCCAAGTCTCCTCGATAACCGTTTGAAAAAAGTTTAGAAACCCCTGTGCAACCTGTCATAAGTCAAAACTCTTGTTTTTCTGTGTTGGTAATATCCATGTTACTGTATCTGAACAGTATTTGTCATGACTAACCATGTGACAAAGACAACTACTATCTAAAGAACATGACTTTTCCAAGTTTTTACCTTTTCGTCATGAAAACCTTTCCATTAGTCTATCTGCCACACTCAGCATCAATAATACTTTCAATAACATATTATTAGTCTTGCTTGGAAGAAAAATCCCTCTTTCTTTTCTCAGCTGCTCTGTGATAAGATGCTGCTTTCCTGTTCCCTGGCACAGTCATCTTCGTCATCACTGATCCACTTATTTCAGTGAGTCTGACATTTTATGCTGTGCTTTGCTAACAACCCTTCCTCAAGAAGCTGCTAATTAGCTGCAGGCATACAGCATCAGAGAGCTCAATTTACTCACACACACACCACGCTTGTATATAAATCTACTACTTCTCCAATTTTCTCAAACAGGAACTCTATACAGCAGATGTGCTGCTAAATCTGCTAAATACATGCCGTATGCTAATTAAAAAAAGAAAAAAGGAATGAAAGACTTGACAGCCTGCTAGCAGCTCTGTGAGGCTGTACTTTGGTACATAAGGATACACAGTATGTGTATGCAAACAATCTGAATTACTGGTACAATCATTGTGAATTTGCAAATAAAGATTTGTTAAGAAAAAAAAAAAAGCAATGACAATAAATGATCAATGCGTCTGTGTTGGTTTCACATCTTTACTGAGTCACAGTTCCAACACATTTCACCAGCAAATGACAGAGGAGGAAACAGACGGAAAAAGAAAAACTATAAATCACACAAATAGAACAAAATTTGTAAAAGCTTTTTGTCATTGAAAAATGATTGTAGTTAAAAATCAGTGTTGTACTGAAAGACAGAAAGAGAGAAGACAATGAAGAGGTGTCCTATGTGAGATACAGACACATAAACAGCACCTAACTCCCACTTTCTCTGCCTTTCTTTGACACGATTCACAGGCAGCTCAGATCCAAAATAAGCAGAATTTTCTCTTTCCTCTGGCTCCCCCATGTGTTCATGTACAGGTGGTGCACGATTGCAGCTGACGTGGATACATTCGAGACTGAGGCAGGGACACCAAACACAGCGAAACACACACTTAGCAGCAACAAACAGCAGAGATAAAGGGACAAGAGAATAGCAAAAGTGCAGGAAGAAGAGAGACAAACTGCTTCCTGTCAGATTGATCACTTTTCACTCTCAGACTCTCAGTGATTTTGAGGCTCTTGGAGCATTTCAGTACAATGACTCCTCTTTTTTTACTGTGTTGCCAGGCAGGACAAACAGCAGAATCCATCACCTCATCTTTCATTTGTTACATAATCTAGATTAACTTCTGTCATCATCACGACTTCCTCCCCCTCTAAAAGCCATTCCAGATAGTCTAGAGATCAGCAGATTCGTGGCACTGCATATGTGTGTGACACACGATCAGACTCCACTGATCCCCATTCACACACGCTCGGCCCAGCCAGTCCTTCATCCCGTCGCAAAACACAGACACACAGAGAGAGAGAGAGAAAGAGGACAGAGTAAGAGCGATCCTCGCCTCTCATCACTGTCAAGTTCCTCTCTGCCTCTACAGGACAGAGTCAGCCTTTACTTCTCAGTGTCCTTTCAGAGTGTGGCTGGCAGTGGGCAGCTAATAACCCCCGTGACCCCTGACCCCTCACCCTAGCAGAGGTCGGAGACGTAGTCAAAATCCTTGAAGAAGTCCTGCTCCTTGCGGGAGAGGGTGCGGCGCTCGCGGGGCGGCGTGAGGGCAGGTGGCTCGGCTGTGAACTCTGTGTCGAAATTGCTGACGTCTTCTTTATTTACGATGGTCGGGACAAACGGCGGCAGGATTTTCCTCTGAAGAAGTGCCTCCCAGTCCATGCTCTAAATGATATATTTAGTTAAGTATTAACATTAGGTTCTTCTGTCCTCAACATGAGGGTCTCCTTGTTCAGAAGGAGTGATGAAAACAGGTTTAGAAAGCTGACACTCACCTTGAAGAAAGGCTGTTTTTTGACTTCTTCAGCGTCCTTTTCTCCAGAGCCAAGACGTCTTTCAGGATTCCTTCTCAACAACTAGCGACCGAGAAACAACAAAAAATAACAAAGAACACTAGTACTCTTAGCGATAAGAGGCTGAAAGAGTGTAGTCATATATAGAACTTAAAGGTCCCATATTTTACACTTTGTGATCTGTGTCTGTTTCTGAGCCTCTCTTCTCATTGGCTGTCACTGTTACAGCCATGGCCAACCACAGATAACAGATTATAGCCTACTGTAGCTTGGCAAAACTCACCAGTAAATGCAAATGGTGATGGCAGTCAATGAGACAGACAGACGGTATAATTCAGAGTAAAACGCCCTCGTATTTCAGAGGAAATTAACTTGGACTAATATTGCTGCTGGATTCTAATATTATTATCCTTGGGAAAGCTGTGCAATGATATATTGGCTTCCTGACGTCCAACGAAATGACCTGTTTTGTAATCAAGAAAATCATATTAAGCTCACTTAAGTAAGCCATGAGCAGAAAGTGAGTCTCACCCGTCTCATGATGCCGATGGCCTCGGTGGAGAGGAAGCGAGGGTAGCGCACTTCATCGTTCACTATGCTGTCAAAAACCTCCTCTTCATCATCACCTGGGAATGGAGACTGAAAGACAAAGACACACATTATATTGCACTGCATTACATATTCCAACTCCAGTCTGTCCCAAAAGCTCTCCAGATGTTTTTGGAAACATTACGAAAATACTGTGATATGGTTTTTCCACACTCATTAAAAAAAAACATAATTTACATGTAATTCTTTTCCCTCATTGAAAAATCCACAAACAATACATATATATTTCAGTTCCAAGTTTCCTCCTCACACTTTCTGAGCTGCATATTGAAGCAGGATTGGCTTCTAAACAACTTGATTTTATCTTGTACGACCACGTGTTAAACTGAGATTTAAGGTGAGCTCAGAGAAATTTTCCCCCTTCAGCAGATGAATGTGAAAACTGCCTTCTAGTGTCAAATTCTGCACAGTCAAACATCCAAGTAAAGTTACAACAAGCAAAAAACATTTCTGAGTGGATGGGGACTTTAATAATATATGTCAAATATTACAACTCTTTCAAATATTTATTCCACCCATCTGACACTCAGGTGGAGGCACACATCAACACTCTCCTGGCTGATACCCTGGAGTGGACATTACTACAAGAAGCTCAACCTGGACAGGAGGAGTTTGTGTCCTTTGGGGGAAAATGATGCCTGCAACAAGACCTGCCCATCGAGAACTATCTGCTTCCTCCTCACAAGTACCTCCCTATTCCCTTCCCTATATAAAATATGGCTTTTAAGCCTGAATAATGAATAATAAAATCTACACAGATGTTGCTAGATCATTTTAAATCTTTAACATAACCAGAGTATTTTAATGAATGAATAATTTCTATGCACTCTAACTCTGTATTCTCACCTCTCCGACTAACATCTCATAGATGAGTACCCCGAGTCCCCACCAGTCAACTGCTCTGGTGTACGATGTGTCTGTCAGCACCTCTGGGGCCAGAAACTCAGGAGTCCCACAGAAGGTACTGGTCCTGTCCCCGAAACCCATGCCTGAGGAAGAGAGAGAAGTTCAGAGACAAGAAAGGATGAGGGCAGGATTGATTCAAGGGGTAAAGACAGAGGATTATTGATGAGAGACATATCAATGCTGGAGAAACAAATTACTCAAAGTCAGAAAGTCAGTTTTCTTTAATATATGGAACTTTTTCTCATCTGGCGTTGTAGACTGCCAGCGTGCTAAATAAATAATGGATATTCACCTTCTTTACAGAGCCCGAAGTCTGCTATCTTCACAAAACCCTCTGTGTCGAGCAGCAGGTTGTCCAATTTAAGATCCCTGACGAAAAAAAGGAATAGGATTTATGCCAAATATTGAGTGTTGAGAGAAGAGAGGGACACAGTCCAACTACTCACCGATACACAATCTTCTGGTCGTGAAGGAACTGCAAACCCAACACTACACAGGCAGAGTAGAACCTGCCAGACAAACCATGAACAGAGAGATGGAGAGGTGAACATACAGACTACTATGTATTCATGCTTAATTCATTAATGGGTTTGAGAAACTGTGGGCATAGACAGAGAGCATGGAGCCTTCCAAGAAGGCACACACAACACGTTTCTTCTCTTTAACACACACACAGAACTCACACAGCACGTGGCTCAGAAAAGACGTCAGCATGTATGTGCATCATGAGGTCCCCTCCTGCCGTGTACTCCATGACAAAACACACATGTTCTGGTGTCTGGAAACATGCAAACAGGTTGACCAGGAAGGGGTGGTGGGAGCCGTTGACGGTCTCAAAGATCCGCTTCTCACACATCAGACTGGAGACAGAGGAGGAGGGAGGAGGGTGCGAATGACACAGTAATTACTGTATAGTACGAGGTGTAATTATGAGGTGACTGAACTCCTGTTGTGCCGTAGAGACTTGGTTGAAGTCAGAGAGAGCTGTGTCGTATATTAACAGTTACCTTTCCACTTCATCCCGCGCAACAATGTCTCCTTTCTTTAGGGCTTTGATGGCGTAAAGGCTGCCGGTCCTTTTGTACTCTGACAGCAGCACCTGAGGAGTCCAGAGACAACTTCATTAATCACTTCATGGTTTGGAATAAGAAAATGCAAATGGAATGAACATGAGAAAATATTTCATGGGTAAGCCTAGTGAAATTCTATATTTTTGTTACTGTCAATAAATCTCATGTGAAAACCAAAACCAACAGTGCATTAGTCCATCTCTCAGTAATTTTCTACTTCCCTACCCTGTCTGTGGCACTCAGCCACGTCCATTTATTCTTGTTCAAAACAAGTCACAAATGTTTCATTTTTTAAAAAGGCTCAGTAATTCCCTAAAAAAAAGTCAGGCACTGCAGTTTCTAGTAAACATTAATCAAACAGGAACAAATTGTGCATTTACTGGAACTATTTTCAGTGGCAGAATAATAAACATTGATAGTGAATATTTGCAAAAGGCAAAAGGAAACATGATTGTTAAGGGCAAACATGTGAACTCTGTTCACTGCGGACTGTCACCGTGTCAGTTGGTATTATATGATGGAGGAAGTGTTCAGCTGTCTGAGATGGTGTAATGACATGAAATGATAAACACGTCATTTCCAGGAGATAAAATTTACTTCTGCATTATTTGAGCATTTGGCCACTTGAGGGCAGCATATTCACCAGACAGGGAGCAACATGAGCATTTATCTTCAGAGGTGTTTCTGGCCACCAGGTGAATTCAAGTCCTACACTAACTGTCCTTTTAGCAACTGCTGCTGCTACTGCTGAAGGAAAGCCTGATGAGAACTGTGAGAGTGAATCAAGACATTAAAGTTGCAGCTGCAAGATGCTAAAACCCTCTGTATTGCTGCAGGGAACTACTTCATCACTCCTGCCACTCTTTTCACATTTACAGTCATTTGATCTGTTGTTAAAAGACACTGATTTGTGAATATTTCATTACAAAGATTTGAGAGAATAAAACTAAATTAACAGCGTAAGGATTTTGTTCTATCTTGAGAGGAAAAACAAAGCAGGAGTACCTTTCCAAAGTGGCCCCTGCCAAGCACTGCTATCAGCTTGAAGTCCTGCAGGCAAAGAGGGCCTCTGTTGGGTCTGAGATACAAATTAAAGACAGATTATAGGCAGTGCATGCAACATAACCTAACACAATGACATATTTAAATGCACCTCATATGCTCAACAACACCAGGAAAACACACATCCTATATACCAAACTTCCACAGATAAATGCAGTGTTTTGCAATGACAAGGCTTAATCGTTTCTATTGTGGGACTCTTTAGTGTTTATTCTGTGTTTATTCTGTGTTCCAGCATCCAGCACAGTCAAGTATTTCATGACATATGCTATAATCCACAATAATGATGACTTGGCTTCAGTACCAGGTGTTAATAAAGAGGTTACAACACAGGAGCATGTTGTGTGTGGGAGTGTGCTACTGGTGTCAAGCTGTGTTGGCCATATTGCAAAAAGATGCTCAGGTGTGGTTTCTATGTGTGTGTATGAGAGAGGGAGACAGGTCCTTGTGTGTTTCTGCACCTGCGTAAAGAGTTTTGCAACAGCGGTCTGGTTGGCTGCTCGTGAACAAGGACGGGTGGTGTGGACGGGGGCTCAATGACCAGTGTTTGTTCCTGTGGAGAGGGAGAAGAAAGAAGGGGGAAAGTGAGCACAGCAGTAAAATAAGGGGGAAATAACAACATGGGAGTGACAGAAAAAGAGGAGAAATGAGGACAAAGTGATTGCTGACATCTGTAACGACCTTCAGTAAAAGCAGACAAACAGACAGTTATTGAAGCTCATCATGCCCGGTTTGCCAGATCTCCTGCTGGCCAACAGCCTCGCTCCTCCCCTCTTCCTGTCCTCTCTACTCCTTCCTCACTGCTAATTAGTTCTCTAAAAAACATCAGAGTAATTAATCCCATAATACTTCAACCCCGTTGAACACACCATCTGCCACAGGCCCTCTCCCCCTCCGACTCACTCTGTGCTGGTCTAATTCTGTGTCTGTCTGCCTCTTCTGTCTCTAAAATTCAAATTTGCTTTATTGGCATGACCATAATTAAGCTGTGCTTTGCCAAAGCATGTTGCACAAGGTACACCATGGAAGTGTAATGATTTGGGGGAAAAAAATAAAAATAAATAAATAAAATATGATAAGATGGGATTTCATTAATTTCTATTTCTTCCATACAAAATTATTATAAGGACTAATGTAAAAATATCATTGTAAAAGTTGTATGGAGGAACTGAGAGTGCACAGTAAGCACACTGAATAGACAAATGTAAGAAGTATGATCAGAATTGCATGTTGGCATTTAGTATGGTGAGGATATTGTAAAAGTGTCTGATGGATATAAGCTGTGGCCTCACCCTGCACATTTGATGTGTAGAAATAAAAGCCTTTCCTCCAAGTTTCATTTTTTGTCTTTTCTTTTAGCCCAAATTTCTCTGTCAGTTTGAACTGTCTCTTGATCTCCTCCTCCCCTCGTCTTTCTCTCTCTCTAAAGTATTTCCTCTTTTCATGCAACCTCTCCATTCCTCTCTCCCACATTATTGCCCTCTGCAGATTGTATTCTTCACACTGGGAAACTCGCACGGATTTGGCCTTGATCATATTAAAGCTCCACTCCATCCAATTATGTCTCATTAAAGCTTACTCTCTGAGTTTTCAGTTCTCTGTTTCTCTAATTATTCATCCTCTCCTCTTTCTCCTGTCAGGCCCCTATTATGCCTGTCTTAGATTTCACTGAAGCTGACAGTGCAGTGGCCTATGACTAGAGCACTGTTTCCAAGCCAAAGGCTGTAGGTAGAAAGTGAACAAAGTAGTAACATGATAGTGTAAAGATGTCCATCTTTCCTCTGTCTGAAAATCCTCTGTCAGCTTCCCTTCCTCTTTGGCCTTCATCCCCCTCTTCCTGTCTCACTCACCAAGGGAGCGGGTGCATCCACCACATCTCTTCTGATCTCAGGTTTGGAAGGAGAGTCGGTTTCCAGATTCAGCTTCTCCACTGAGATTTCCCTGCAACGTAAACAAACACAGAACTAAGAAATAAATCGGATTTTGTGTTGCAGAGGCACTAAAAAAAGCTGAAAGTGAAAATCAATCTACACTGTGGAGGAAAATGATCAATGTGGGAAAAAAGGAATCATGTGTGAAAAAAGGAAATTACTGTCTCATGAATGATCACCTCTATTGATCAAATCCATACTCAACAAATATGTATTTATGATACATGGTGTCGTGACTTTAAAGGTTACAGCTATAGGCCTGAATGTGTTATTTTAAATACTTCAATGTGACTCAAATTCAAACACCAACACCACCAAACACCATTTCCAATCAACACATAGGCTACATACCCTGTGCTGTGTGTGAGCGTGTTGCTTGTGAAACTAGGTGTGTAGGCAGGTGTGTTGCTTCCACTGGGGATGGCGTTCCTCAGCAGGCGGACCCAGGTAGCAATGTCCACATTCATCTGACGAGCACGCAGGAAGGCTTTACCTGAAACACACACAGTGGAATATAACTGGATAAATGAAACAGTAATACAGAGACTACTGTAACTAAATCTCATTCTCTCTCTATAGGGGAAGAGGAAATACAGTAAAAACACATCCATTCATGCAAACTTCAGCAGCTGATGAAGTGCTCCTGTAGCTTTAATGACGTGGGACAGCTGAACTGTTGCATGACCTGGGTTTGCATTTCCTGTGAGTGTTTATAATCCCAGTTCCAGAAAGTACCAGAAGCCATTAACACTTTACACTCTGCAGCAGCGTCTCTCAACCGCTCTGACTATAACCACAAAAATCAGAGGAAAATCGAAAAACCAGTGCTGATGATACATCTGTATGGTAGAAACATGCTTTTACCTGATCACATGGTGGGGAATAACTTTCATAACATTCATATTGCACATCTAATACCACCAAATCCTCTGATTAATGGGCAATCTGCTCAAGCACCTAAGCAAAAGCCACACAATTATTCACACACTGATCTGTTTCTTTGTTGGCTAATTCATTTAAGTGTTGCTCCTTTCTCAAAAACACATGGTGTGGCAGAACAGTATGTGAAAGCCTAGTGATTCCCAGACTCACTAATGTCACTAATTTGATTTAATTAAAAAAAATATATAATCAAAATCTTTCTCAAATTTACCAACCATCTGAACTGAATGAGACCAGAGGGAACCCTGCAAGACACTCAAGGCCCAGGAAACAAATTAATCAGTGACTTTACACAAATGTTACACAGATTCAGTGTTTTAAAGTTTTCATTCTTTCATGACGGAGGGCAATATGTTCAGCGTGTGTGTGTGTGTGTGTGTGTGTGTGTGTGTGTGTATGCTTGAACATACCGTGCTGTTTAGAGAAGACTTTCCTCTGCCTCTGGAGTCGCCGGCCTCTCTCTATTACTGGGTTGAAGAAAGTCACCTGAAACAAAAACAATATGATAAAACAACAAATGTTAACTACAGTAAATGTATGTCTGAGGTCAAAGACAGGCTTTGTAGTAATCTGTGGATGTTGGTGTGCCTGCACGCAAATACAGGAGCTCATATCTCATGCTCATGCATCTCAGCTCATGTTAGGTTATATGTACTGTGAGTGAGTGTGTGTGTGTGTGTGTTACTGTTTTCGTGTGTGCGTTTTATACCTCAGCCAGCAGCAGCCCCTGTGGCTCCAGTTCCAGCTGGACTCTGTGTCTTTGGTTGTCCAGGAACTCTTCCAGCTTCAGGTACTTCAGAGCGCACAGGGAGCGGTAATCTCTCCAATACACAGCTATCTCCATCTCTCTGGACTGATCACATGCAAACACACCAGGGATGTTACATGAAGATCTTTGTTCTCTGGCTCTGCATCAATTTTTTTAACATATTGAAAACTGTCTGTGGTTCTGTTTCAGGATTAGAGAAACAGGATTTAAGTAAGAAGACCCTGCTCTGTCTTCAAAGAAAACTCTCTTTCAAGGGCTTATTATATGTCAGCTTTTATCTTTAGAAGTTTAGGAATTTATCCCAGTTTGTCTGACTATTACACAAGTGTTAATATCAGATACAATTTACAACTCAGTGTGTAGTTTTCATATTTCTTGTATATTTACTTATTTACAAGAACTTTGTGCAGAATCAACAGCTCATTCTCCATTTTTCTATTCTCTTTCCATAACAAAGCAGTGCTAGTTACAAGATCTTTAGACATTGATGATCACTGTCTTTTTGCGGCAGAAAACACAACTACCTTTTGGTGTGTGCGGACAGAAGTCTAGGTAAAAAAACTCTGCTTGGTTCGTTTAAAAAAGCTTGGTATTTTACTAATACTGAAACTGCACTGTCTATTGTATCTTACCCTCTCCAGTTCTACAGTGAAGGTCTGATCCCAGGCCTGCTCTCCAACTGTCCTCCAGACTGTCTGACCCACCACTGTGTTCTCCAGCTTCAGCACTGCGCTCACCTCCGCTGTAACAGACACACAGGCAGTGCTGTTCAAGTAAAAACACTGGCCAGGTTAACCCAGAGCTACAATCCTTTATTTGTTTGAACTAAAAATCATTTGAACCATCAAAGAAAGGAATTAAAACTTGCACTGCATATAGCGATGTGCATATATCTGATTAGTTCACATCACAACAAATGTAGTATATTTGAGGGTATGTGTTCAAAATAAGAGTGGAAACACTTACAGGAGAGCTCGTCGGCCTTGCCGGGGATCTTAAGGCTCATGCTGCTGGTGCTGCGGCTGTAGAGGCCACTCAGTTTGAAGGAGGAGCGTCCATCCCCTGGAGAGTGAGAGGGAAGAACCACCTGGGGTTCCTCTACTACGCCCTGGGATGGTCTCCAGCAGCCCGACACAGCCCAAAAGACGCACCTGAAGAGTACCTGGGATGGGAATAAAAGTCAAATTTAGTACTTGCGCAATATAAATATACTGACTACAGTCAAAACTGAAACGCGTGCGTGTGATTTCTGCCTCCACCTGTGAGAGGTGATGGTTTGCTCAGGGTGCTGTACTGGTTATGGACATAAGGAGTGCTGTGACGGGAGCTGAAAGCCGAGGACGATGCCAGCACCAGCTCCTCCTTGATGAGGCAGGCCTTGGGGTGATCCTCAGGGAGCTCGAGCAGCCTCTGCTCCAGAGAGCACTTGAGCAGGTCCAGACGCTGGGACGACTCGCTCAAACCACACTGAGCCTGCAGAGCACAAAGAGAGGATCATGGATAGTTTTTTGTGTTGTTTTCTTTCTGTCTTTCTGTTTTGTAGATAAAAATTCATTGATCTCATTGGAAAAATTAGGTTGTCGCAGCAGCAATACTAATAAAACGGATAATACAGGCACACAATTCAAATGTTGCATGCAACAAAAACTATGTGAGAGAGTATACATGAGTCAAAAAAATAATAATGTGAGTTATGTAAATATGGACGCACATTTTTTGTGTTTCTAAGAATTGTTTGAAAATTTGAACCAAGAAATTTTTTCTGTATTTTCTGTGCTTTTCAAATGATTATCAGCATTTTGGGAAGTATGCTTAATCACTTTCTCATTCAGTTTCACCCTGTTTCCAGTCTTGCCAAGCTAAGAGGTTGCTGGCGGTGTGTCCAGATTTTATAAGCATTCATAAGAGAATAACTGATGCTATGCTGGAACAGCTGACTGAACTTATTACGTTTTAAACCATGTAATTTCTTCTCTGTTCTCTGACCTCTGCCATGGCTTTCTTGTCTTGGACCTTTCCAGCACCCAGCAGTCGCAACATGTTTTTGGCTCCCTCGGCCATGGCGTGCTCCACGCGGTAGTGATGCCACAGCTCCTCCACACGTAGCTCCACCCCACACAGGTCTGGTTTACCTGGCACACAGTGTCAGCACATCACATATGAGTAACTATTTCACTAAGAACAGCCATTGGATTAAATATTAAGTCTTAATCCTGCAATAACTTTTTTTGGCCACTTCGGGGCAGCAGAAAGAAGCTGTGAGCACAACACTGATATTTTACCTTTAGTATTTGAAGTTGATATGGCGAGCATTTGCCCATTTAATAGATCCAGCAACACTGGAAGTCATCCACTGGAAGTCATATTGCTAGCCACCTGATGACTGATCTAAAGTCAATATTCATTCTCTTTTAGCCCTGTTTTTGGTCGCTACCAGCCCCTGAGGGAAATATCTAGCTCTGGAGCTGGTCCACTGATGCTCCACTATATTCAGCAGGTGGTTGCTGACTTTGTCTGTCAGACGTTTAGTGCAAAAAAAAAGCGTTGAATGTGTAATGAGCTGACAAATGTGTGATCTATGTTAATATAAAATACTTATTATACCAGCTTTAAAGCATAGGGCTGAAGAGATTGTATATGGAGTAAAATAAAGGAGAATGGACAGAAAACAGACTCTCAATAAATCATTCAGCTTGATGTCCTTTCCAGGATCATTGCTGCTCTTTCTGCTAGTTTGAGCTTTGTTTTCCCTCCCTGCTTATTCTCTCTTTCATCTCTGACTCCTTCCTTCCCTCCACTTCACTCTGTCGTCATCTCTGACTCAGTCCTTTCAGTCTCACTCCCTTCCTGGCTCCCTGCATCTGACCTGCCTCCTCTCTAACCTCTGTTAAATGAGGCATGGCTTTTAGTTGTTGGGCAACATCAAGGGGATGCAGGAACATCAATAAGGATCTAACCTGGGAGAGTGAGAGGGCTGTAATGGACAATACGTGTGTGTGTGTGTGTGTGTGTGGCTGGAAGACTGTACACTGTTAAGTTCTAAAGCAAGAATTGATCCATTACCCCCCGCATCATAAAATATGCAGTATTTATAAGCTGAAAGAGTAGCAGGTGGGATGAAAGAGGAATTGAGAGGAAGAGCATAAAAACAAAGGAATGATAGGTACTTTGGTTGTCCTCAGACTGCTCTGTGGCCTGCATGGCCTTTCGGATCTGCATGCGGATGATGTCAATCTTCGTCTTGCTGTCCTGCAGCATCTGCTGAGCCGACTGGAGAAGCTTCTTGTCCTGTGGAGGGATATAAAAAACAGGAGGAGATCAGGGAGAGAGTAAAGGAACACAGACATTGCAGAATGTGTAGTGGATAGTGAATTCAGAGCAGTAAATAAGAGTTAAAGCTGATGGCTGAGTACCTTGCTCCCTCCATTGACATAGATTGGAATCATGTTTTCTGCTCCCTGTTTGACCTTCAGCTCAATGTTTAGCTGCCGTTCCAAAGCTGCGATGCGGTGCTGATTGGCTGACGTCCGGCTAACCGACCCTGGAGACTTAGGGGTATCTGGATAAGAGGAATCATTGTTTGGTAAGAGGAAAGCTTACGGTTGTTGCAGTTTTTAATACATCATTATTGTCCTCACGTAGCACATAAATCTAAAGACCAGTGATTTGACTTGTTTCAGACCATTCACCACTAATCTTGTGTGCTGATAATAAACACAAGATTAAATTCCTGCATTTAAGGAAGTCATAGCTGTAGTTTCAACTTATGATGGTATGATATGAAAATCACTCTCTTGCAATTGGTAACTCATGACAGCAAACACAGCGTCTGTTTTTAGCCATACAATGTGCATTTTAGTGATTCCTTGACTTTTCCTTGTGCCAGCGTTAGGGTGGTTGTTTTGTGGTTTCACATGAAATATCTCAAAACCAACTGGATGAATTGCAAAGAAGTTCTGTGTTTTTGACCCCTTATGTGAATTCAGGTCAGTATTTTCCTTTATGACTAAGTTACCTGCCAAACTAATGACATTCCCATCAAATGTTTGCATGCTAACAAGCTAAACCAAGACGGTGAACATGGTAAACATTATACCTGCCGAACATCGGCATTGTTACTGTGAGCACATTAGCATTAAAGCTCTGATGTGCCTAAAAATTGAAAGTGCTGCAACCACAGTTGTAGACTTTTAGTCTTCTTATATCTTAGTCTCAGCATTTTCGGCAAAAATGAACACACTGTCAAACAAGAGTTTCAAGACAGTCCCTGTTGGTAGATGAAATGGCAAAATCTATTAATGTGACTATTGGTTCACTGAGATAGATTACCCATATAAAACAGGTTTTCAGCCTGCAGGTTTGTCTGTGAATTGAAACCAATGTCTGTCGAGAAGGTAACAAATAAATTCTAGATATCATATATACTTTGGAAATCTGTCATCACTGATGCAAAAAGTGTATCTGATGTGTAGTAATGAGATAAAACATGCAAAACTACTGGTACGATCTTTTGGTGTAAACTATGAACAGATTATTTCACATAACCTGGTACCGAAAAACATGTATGTAATGATGATGGTGTTATAAATGTGTTCTAACTGCCTCAAAGAGAACTGGTAAAGGAGCACAGTGGTCCAGTAGTTTGAAAACCACTTCTCCATGGTAGATACTCTACCTTTGTTGTCATCAGGGCCCTTGACCACAATGTGTGCGTCAAGCTCCTGCAGCTGAGCATGAAGGGACTCCAGCTTGCGCTTGGAGCTGCGGAGCTGCGAGTCCACCTGCTGGGCATTCCTCTTGTCGGTGGTGGCCCTGCGCAGATTCTCCGCACCCTCCTTGATCTTCAGCTCCTTGCGGATCTCCCTGCGGATCCTCTCACGGTGCTCGTCCAGGCGCTGCTGCACGCTGGAGTCTGAGAAGTCCGAATTTTGGTCCAGACCGAGCTGCTGGAGCACCGATAGCCCGCCTGGGTCACACTGAAAGAGAGGAGGATGAGACAGTTAAGGAGAAGCCACAAAAGGTTGGTGGCAGTATATGACCAAGGGTCAGTGGAGATGTTGTTACATTTGCAGAAAACAGTACAAATATGAAAAAAGAAAGTTAAACTATATTTAGCATGCTGTGTATGAGGGGGATTATTCAATTTGGATTGAAAGTGAAACTGATTCAAAGGGTGTCATCTTGAACTGACAGCTGCTGAGCTGAGGTTACGACAGACAAAGCTGGTAACAGTCACCCTACACAGCTCTGACAAAGTGAAGCATTGTGGGATAAAAGAGGGGGGAAAACAGCAACTCTGTGAGTGAATCAACAACATGTGAAACCTGCTGAGCTGTGAGGCAGCATCAAAGCAGAGGCAGTGCTTAAGTGTGTAAAGAGCTGAGTGCTCACATCAGCTCTCCTACTGATCAACACTAACCAGATTACAGCAGATTAGAACAGCATTAATACAGACTAAAATCAATCAGGGTCTCGTCTGCCTCTGGATGGGTCACAAGGAAACATACACCGTGTATATGTAGAAAAATGCAACACAGATGTGCAAAAATGATCACAAAATATTGTGTATACAGTGTAGTGCAGTAGTAGTGCAGAGACCCAAATTGTATCACCTGCAGTTTAAAGTAAACGACAAATACAGTTCAGAAGCAGTGAAGACAAAGACAGAGCTAATGCTATCAATTGCAATTACAAAAGAGAAGAAATTTGAATTTAATTATTTTTTTTATTGTGGTAGCACCCCCTACATTAGTATTTTCCAAGCTTAGCCTCCAGCTGTGATTTCAGCACTCCCTATCTACACTAGATACATTACTCCATGTTGTGATTCGGATCACAGAGTAACATATATAGTGCTGGGGTCAGAGAATTACTCATTGCTGTGAGTTTTGTCATCATCCCAATTGGACCAATAACACTGACACAGCGTGTGTGGAAGATGCCTATTCCTCAGCAGGTGCTGATATAATATAAATGAAAAGAAAAATCTAGTGGGAATCAGTACTCACTTTAGCAAGTTAGGCTAACTAGATCCCACCTTGTGTAATACAAAGATAACAGCTCAATGGGTCCCCACAAATGCTGAATGTTGTAAAGGGACAGATGTTCTTGAATCAGCGTTCGTAGGCTATAAAGACCTATGGTCCAGTCAGCAGCGCACCATGGAAGTTGACATTTCGTCTCCTGGCAACCCCCACCTCACGACAGTCAACCACTGCCATGGAAAACACCCACCCAGAGGCCCGAGGCTAAACATGATTAAAAAATGTTTTGATTTTAAACTTTGAAAACTGGAAAAAAAATGTCTGTGGTTCAATTCCTGGCCTGGGGACTTTGTTGCATGTTATGTACCATTTGTCTCTCTGCCCTTGTTTCCTGTCTCTCTATACTGTCCACTGTCAAACAGACAAAATGCCAAGAACTGATCTAAAAAATCCAGTTTTCATCCATTAAAAAAAATCTCAATAATTAGATCTAATATTCACAATAAAAATAACTCTCGGCAAAAGTGTGTTTCCTGATGTCCCAGACCTGAGGTCTTCATGCACAGGGGGGTTGAACACACACACAGGGGGATTAATGTGAACACCAACCCCAGCAGCATGCCCATGCTACAGGTCCCTAAACTCAACACCTCTCTGAAACTTTACAAAAGAATAAACTGTATCTTGCACAGTTGTTCATGTTAATACGTCCATGACCTATATATTTTCCATATACAGAGAACCACATATATTCTTTATTAACTTATTAAAAAGTGCTTGAAAGCCTGGAGATGTCATGCATTCATATAATTTAGTGACATTAGATTTCATCAGATCACACTCTTGGTCAGCGAGGACTGCTCCCTCCCCTCTGATAGAGTATAATGACGGGGTGCTCAGGGCCTTTCACTGCACCATGCAGCCAGCCATCCAGCTTAGCAGATCTGATTACAACTTCTTAGGTCTCTGTGTCCATCCAGCTACAAGCAGGCTGGGTCTACAGCTCTGCTCTCATTAAAGTCATAATCCATCTGCAACACAATACAGTACAACAGTCAGGCACGGCCCCAGCAGCCGGCCAATCCACATGGAACAGGCCAAGTGCTTGTAGGATTTTAACTGCTGCTTTAATGCAATGTTATGTCATTGCACAACCCTGAAGCAATGTAATTGAACATGTTTCTCAAACTGGTACTAGAACGAGGTCATATAGAGGAATAACACTGCAGATATGTGTTATTTTGTCAAGGAGTTTGATGTGGAAGAAACTCACCACATCTATCTTTTTTTTAAAGACGTAAACACCACTGACTAGCACAGTGACATGAACACGTATACATGCACACATATATGTGTGTGTACATATATATGTATATATATACATATATATGTATATATACACACACATATCAGCCTTGATGTGGCAGGGTGACACAGTGTGAGCAGCAGTGAGGGCCACAGCCATCCAAGACAGAGGAGAGAGCAGAGGCAATAGCACACCATGAACGACAGGAAGGGAGAGTTTGTACCGTGACGCACTCCTGTTCAACACAATACAATTTAATCCCTGGTGTTTTACAACAAAGAACCTCTGGAGCGAGGTATAAGACAGCTCACACAGCGGGGCAAAATCACAACAGCACAGGAATGAAAACTCACAAGTGATTCGCTGTCAGATAGGAGATGTTTTTACAGGAAGTGAACGAGGAAGCTGACAGAAAAGAGAAGGGCCATAGTAATGGATGGAAAGAAAAAAGGCGGCCATGTTGAGGCCTGCTCTGGCTGCAGTTGCCTACCGAAGACTCTGTGTCATTCTGCTCAGTGGGTACCAGGGAATCAACTGGTTGATCGCCCGGCAGGTCCTCCAGTGTGTCCTCACTGGCCATGTTTGGCCTCTCTCTGGCTTCACTCCCGGGCCCCCTCCCTCCCCTTTGTCCCCCGTCACACACACACACACGCACTATCACACACACACACTCAGCGCTGACAGCAGTGCCAATCAGGCAACACAGAGTGCTATTCCTGCCTCCTCAAAATCCAGGATGTCCTTCCCGCCAGGAATCAAAAGCCAGTCTAAATCCGGAGCGAGTGAACGAGGCGGAGGAGAGGAAGAGAAAACAGCATAGACTGAGCCCCACCTTGCTGCTTCCTGTTCTGCTCTTTGCCAGATAGAGACTGAGGCGTCATGCACTTTGTACAGACACACATGCACACATTCGGGTGGTTTAGTAAGTGAGAGAGCTCACAGCCACTCTGCTTCCTGCTACTGGGTCTCCAATGCTGAGAGACAGGCTGTTGTGATAGTTTGTGGTCATATTAAATGGACACATATACAGACCATGTACTGTATATTGCGTCTGTGTGTGTCTGTGGAAGTACAATTGATCTGCATACATGTGCAGTACTATTTCTATTACTGACCTGCAGGTCTGTGTTTGCATGTACATGAGAAAACACTGAAGAAGAAGTGGTGAATAAAGAAAATTAACCACACTGAGAAGAGAGGTCAAAGGGCAAAACACTCCCACTATGAAGCACTAGATAGATCTTCTACTGTAGGGGACTTGACATCTAAATGAGCTGTAAAAAGGACAGTTTCATAATAACTGAGCTAGAGGATTTTTCCTCACATCAACATAAATTCACAAATAACATACAATTGTATAAATGACAAAGATTATTACATTTTTAAGAGAATGCAAAAGATGCAGCATTCGTGGTTTGAGTTCTGTTACGTCCCCGTGATGTAACACCATGCCATATGGACACGAACCGCACACAGAGAGGAAGAGACGGACGTTAGCCTGCTGTGTGTAACTCAACTGGAGGCTGAACTGAATTTTTACAAGCTGGCATAAAAACCAAATTCACACAAAAAGCAGGACAACAAGCTGAGTCGTCACCTCTGAGACACGAACAAGTGGAGATCACACACAGGCAGCACACTGACTGATCCCCGATTCTCAGCCTTGTTCTGATGGATACAGACAGTCTCATTGCTGTCTGACTTCTGTCCTCTTCCTGTCAGTAAGACCCACATTGGGCCATGGGGTTTATCTGACTCAGACACTCAGCAGTGCGGGGTCACTGACCCTCCGAGCCCTCACTGTGTGGCAGATGGCCCTCTCTGGCTCCCTATCTGTATCTGTTGTACCACACACTTACACAAAAGTATACATGCTCATTGGCAGAGAAGGTGAGGGACAAACGCACACACACACACACACACGGTATGGCATTCAAAAAGGCACCAAAACATACCTAGTTCTTCTTATTTGCTCACATTACTACAGGGGAATAGGAAGTGAAATAACATGAAGTTAGGCCAATATATGCAAAGTTCAGGGAGTTGCTCTTGCTTGACACAGTTTTGATAAAAGACATAAACGCTCTGTGTCCCATATCTATGAGCAGATAGTGAAATATTTCCTTACCGTACAGCTGTGGCTCTCAATGCTTCCTGTGTAATGTGGACCGGCGGCTGCAGAGATAGCAGCCCCCATGCATCCATACTGTCTCTCACCTTCACAAATACAGCTCAGCTCTCATTATTGGCTGAAATCTTAAAGGTTTAAAGCTAAACACGAGCTGTAGTAAGGCCTGTCGTTCCAAACTGACTCGCTCATTGTGTCTGTTAAATAGATGCAGTCACTAAAACTGTGCTGACCACAGTATCAGGAACTAAGATCACACTGGTTTAAAGATACCAGCTCTTAAAGTTACAGTTTCATCCTGTTCAAACGTGTACTGTGTGATTTCACTATTAACACACATTTCCCACCATCTAACAGTATCATTACTATCCTCCATTCATTTGTTCCAACTCTCTATATCATGTTTACACTGAGTGAAATAGCATTGGGCTTTCATTTGGAGTCATGTTTCTGGTCACCTGTATGTCCAGTTGTCCAGAATCTAAGTCCAGTATTCACCCTTTTACACACACAGTTTTTTTTTTCTCCCCACCAATTCCTGAGGGAAACATCTGGCTGTTTAGCTGCTAAATGCTCCACTATGTTTACCAGCTAGTCACTAACTTTGTCTGCTATTTAGCCCTGGGCTGGTTGCTTACAGTGTATTTATTAGAGGTTTATTTTTGCAGAAAACCACTGCCTACAGCAGCTGAAGACAGTGCTAATGATAGCAGTGACAGTAAAGTTGTAGAACGGAAAATCAAACCAATGAACCAAAAGATACTAAAAAAGTAAAAGACATGAGAAGAATTGCAGAGTTGGGTGATAGCTGTATGCTGGTTCACCCCCATGAGTGACTCCTTCCCGTTAGTATTAATGTGACCCATAGTCAATATAAAAATATTGATATTGAATATAAAAATGGAATTAAAAGTAGTATTTGCCTCATTTTGTAATGAGGTGGTAAACCATATTAAAATGCTCAATAACAAAAGGAAATTTTGCAGTGCAGCACCCACTTTGGAAACCAGAGGTTTATACCTCACAAAGATGACAAAAAACAAGTCAACACAAAGTAAATGAGCAGTTACATTCTGTATTGTTCACCTTAGGGTGTCTGTATACTACATCAGGAGTGGCTGTCAGATGATCAGACACCCCCACACCTTTCTGAACTACTTCTGTCAACTTTTGTGACAGTGCAACATGACAAATGCCTTCCGGGAGAGACTGTTTGAATATCCGCGGTGTTATCCCCATATACAAACAATTATTGCTTGTCATCCATGTCTCTGTGACAGTACACTTTTCACTACGCCTATGACTGTGGCTGTGGCTGTGTTTGGAACGGCTATGAACACTATAAACACAGCAGGTCAGAAAAACTTGTTCTTCTCTAGCATAATCCAGCCCTCAGAGGTCATGGCATATTCAGTCATACTGCAAACATGCTGCAGTGTTATGATTTCATGAAACCATACACCCTTAGTGTCTATCACACAGGGTTGTGGTCTGCTGGTTTGCAATCAATTTATTTTCTGTTTTCAGGTGACAAGCTCCTGAGGAGAATGAAAACAAAATGGTTTCTGTCTGTTATGTTATTTGATTGCTATTCTCACATCTCCCTTACACTCTGCAACACCACCCACCTTCCCCTTCTTGTATTTTCCTCTCTTTACACCTTTATCCTTTCTCTCTCGCTCCTGTTTTTCTTCATCTTATTGCCAATCTGTCAAGCACTGTCCTCTGTCACACATTCTGGTTAGCAGACTTCTGCCCAGAGTTGCCGGTGGGTGACAGAAAGCCATCCCTTTGATTAAGTTTTAATGGCCCGTCAGCTCATCTTGCTGTGCCTGTGCCTATAAATAGAGATTAAGTCCATTTTGTTGGGGCAGAGGCAGCGGGGGAATGCTACAGTTGCCGGCCCTAACTCTGTCATTTTGTCATTTGCTTCCTCGCCGACAACTGCAATTCACACGCAGCAATAATAATGATGGGGCTTGGGGGTGGACTTTTAACCTAATTGTTAATATAGTGTTGCCAAAAATAAGCACAATTTAATAGATGTATCCTTAAGCCAGAAATTGCATGGAGGGGTGTTTTTGTAGGGGATTGGGATTTCCAGGAAATTACTGTTGATGAAAATATGTTCATTATGGGGAAAATGTGGATTACACAAGTTCATGGCCTGAGCCTTAGCGTCCGTGGATGTGGCCCTTTTTGCAATGTGTCGACTTAAAGATTCTGCAAGTGTCAGATATTGTTGGAAGCTGCGGGGGCAAATGTGACCTGTGGACTGTAGTTAGTTCAAGGAAGTGACAACCTCAGGAGTGCAGAAATAGACTGCACTTTATTAGGAAAGGCAGAGGAAAGGAAAACATAACTTTAGTGGTCCAAACTGAATGTCTGCTACAGTGTGAAAAGATGAGTAAAGACAGAGGGAGAGAGGAAAAAAAGAGTAACGTTAAGAGGTCAGATTTGTCTTAATAGTGCCATTCATCACTTTAATAGTGTGTGTGCCTGTCTGTATGTGTGCGTGTGTGTGCTACAGACTGAAACACAGCTTGTGAAAAAGAGAGTGAGACAGAATTTGGGAGAAGAAACACAAGTTTAAATTCTCCTCACATCCTGATGTCTGCACACAGTCTTATTCAGCATGGGATGTGGGTTAAGGGGTTGGGGGGAGGTTGTTCCAGTTAATCTCTCTAAACACATGCATGCACACACGCACGCACGCATGCACACGCACACACACACACACACACACACACACACACACACACACACGCTCCTGTCTTCATGCCACTGCACAGTAGATAAAATAAAGTGATGGATGCCAAATGAAAAACATAAATAAAACACTGATGGCTTGAGCATGAAGACACAGTAACACTCATACCACCCACCCACATACACATACACACACACACACACACACACACACGACTAATGTACTGTAACTGGTTGTAATGAATAAAACAGCGTGGTAAGGCAATGTCATCTGGATACTGTGTACTAAAGTACTAAAAGGAGGAAATGTTGCTCCTCATTATGTCAACACAGCAGATCAGAGGGAAGTCTGTGTACAACAGACTGCAGAGTTAACTTCAGGACACTGTTACACTGAGTGAGCAGACTTATGTGGGTAAGTGGGCCATTTTGACTGCAGAGCTGCACAGTTAAATAACATTCCTATGGGTGTTTCATATTTTGTGCTGTTTGACAACAGTAAATATATTTCTGCAGCCAGCTGCCAGTTAGCTTAGCATAAAGCCTGCAAACAGAGGGAAACAGCTTACCTCTGTCTGAAGGTAAAAAATAATCTAAACACCACTACCTCTACAGATCACTAATCCTTACAACAAAGTGTAGAAAGTTGTCAGCAAGCAACAAATATAAAGACAAAATCACTTAAAGTTACCAAATCCAAATCCCTAGCTGATATTACAAATTCAACTGTGGCCCTCTATGAATGAGTTAACAGCTTACGGAATGTACCTTGGACTATGTGTGTTTCCTGTTAATCCCTAAAATCCCTTATATTCCAGGAGAAATTCTGTTGCCAAATCTCCTTTTGCAGTTTTACAGTGCATCATGGCTGTATGTATATCCCCTGTACAAGCTTGATGAAGGTGTCATGTGCAACAGAGTAGACGATTCTTCCAGCCTGGGTAAACAGGAGAAAGACTGAGCTGAGGGTTAGGTGAGAAAGAGTGTTCTGAGTGCGTTTCAGTGCACATCTGTCTGCATGCCTACGTCTGAGGCAGTGCGTGTGTGTAAGTGTTCCAGCAGTGTCCGCTCCACAGCTGGGGAGGAGCAGATCAGCATGAATGGCATCTTTGTGAAAGGGTCGATCTTCTCAAGAGACTTCAGTAAACGCTTATGTGTTTGTGTTCCCAGCTTTGTCCATTGTGAACTCTGCTATAACAAACAGTCGCTGTGTGCAGGCTCGTGAGGAATAAGGCAGCATAAACCCAGTGAGAAAAGCTCTACAGTCCACACACTTAATCTGCTTCTGTCATGCATGTAGTGGAAGCTTGAGACAAATGGGACAGGTGAAGGACACTGAAACAAAATGGGGAAAAAAACAATTTTGCAGCAAAAAAAAATGTTACAACAGTTATCTTCACAAGCAAGCAATGAGGCTGGTATATTCACCTGTGTTAAAAAAAACAGGTCAAAAGGTCTTGAATCCAACAGACATAGCCCACTATACTCTGAATGCTCCAGTGAGCATCACCTGCATATAAAAAAGGCAGCAAACAAAGATGTTGACCTACAACAGTCAAACCTGGATAAGGGTGTTTGAGGAGAGCTAATGAGGCACTTCATGGCTTTACAGCCATGGCTACTTTAACCACTGTCACGCTCTGGGTTTTATGCTTCCAGACTGGGAGGGTAGGCGTTCCCACTTTCCCAATCCATCCATTTTCTCCCGCAGACTTGGGACACAGAGCCAGCAGGCTAAGCAAGGCAGTCCAGACATCCCTTTCCACAGACACAATTTCCACCTCCTCCTGTGGAATCCCGAGGAGTTCCCAGGCCAATGGCCGTCCAATGGAAGGTGTCCTCAACTCCATCCAATCTGAAGGAGCAGTGACTCTACTCAGAGTTAACCTCTGGAAACTCATTTTGGCTGCTTGTATTCTTGATCTCATTCGTTCGGTCACGACACAAAGCTCATGACCATAGGTCAGAGTTGGAACATACTCTGACTAGTAAATGCTTTGCCTTGTGGCTCAGCTCCCTCTTCACCACAACTGGCCCAGTACAATGCCTGCATTACTGCTGACGCTGCACCAATCTGTCTGTACCAGAGCCCCATCCTGGAGCCAGACCTGGGAGGGAGGCTCATTGGTGGGTGTCTGGATGGTGGGGCCTTGACCCATGGCCCAAATAATTCACACCGCATTGCCACCCTGTGAGCCCACCACCTGCGGAGATAGGACATGACAACCCCTGGCATCGTAGACTGCTTCTGAGAATGTGGAATATCACCTCTCTGATGGACGTGAAGATACATACAAAAACAATATATGTGGGAGAAGTGGGGCTTATGTATAGAGAGCAGAGACTAATTCATCACTATCAGACAGTGTAAGGTGAAAGCATGAGATGACAAATAGGGAATGTCATAATAAAGAAAAGGCATCTTATCTTGCAGTATAGTTGGAGGACGTGTGGCTGGAAAATGAAGTAATCAGAATGCAATCCTTGCAGTGTTAGCTGCATACAAACAGAAACCTGAATGGAGAGGACTGTAGTCTGAAAAAGTTGTTAAATGTTTGATGCCCAGTGTTTTCACATTTGGTTGTTACCAGCTTAAGCATGAGGCACAGTGCGCAGTGCTGTGTGACGGGGCCATGATGTCTGCTGAGGGCTGTCTGGACCTGCAGAGACTGACACTTTTCTGCAGTCATCCAGCCACCTAAGGCTCCATATTAACAGAATATCTTATACTCTCTCCAAGTGACACAAGCCCGCAGGGGGTTTAGAGTGTGTGTTAAAGATGGTGTGTGACTGAGAGCCATACTGCTGCTTCACTTTCTTACTTTTCCACTCTAAAGGCAAATAGGTGGTGAAAATTATCTTCCAGCCAAGACAAAAACTGCTGCACCGTGATTCCCTGAACATAGATATTCCAGTGTTGTGTTCCTTCGCTGATGTTCCATAATTCAGCATCTTATAGCCCTGAAATCTCTTAGGAATCTGACAGTCCAAAACATGAATGAGCTACAACTGCGGCAGGATTTGCTCCACTACCATATCCCCCTCTCCCTGGGACAAATCCAAACTCAGATGTTGCATAAATCATGCACTGATGTCCATGAGAGATTTCAAACACATGCGTTTAAATCTGCAGTTATTAAGATTTCCTCCTACTGTCTCTCTTTCTCCTGAATCAGATAACAGACAGCAGGTCAACTAACCTGCTTTATGGCTAGACACTTTATTCTACATGCAATATGCTCCTAAGTTACCTACAGCGGTCAGGAGGGGACAGAAGGAGGGGAGAGAGCCCCGCTATGTAATGGAATGGTTGAGCAGGCATAGTGGTAATGGACATGGAAAGCAGATTAAAAATGATTATGGCAGAAGGGCTGACGGGGATAAGAGGTCCATTCCATAATGCAGATGATTATCCCTCTTTACTGATGCCGTTGATTACGATAGCACAGGCACTCATAAACACAGGAGAAGAGGAGTAAAACACACAGGAGGCATAAATGTTTACAGATTTGTGTTATTTAATTACAGTTTAATGGCTAATGATAACAAGACCCCATTAGTAAAGGCAGTGTGCTTTAAGGTCACAGGAGTCCACAGACAGTGGTGTCTGATCTGCAAATAGCCAGGGGGGGTTTATGCTTTTGATTTGTTAAGCTACTCATTTATGTTTGTGCAACTGTGCCACATTCAGACATTGGTACATTACAGGACTGAGAAGAAAAAAGAACTGGGTTATTTTTATTGTCAACAAAACCCTTGAAAAGACCAAAACCAACAATGCAGTCTGTCAAATAGTTTGTGACTTTCCTGCAGCTGTCTTTGGCTCTGAACCCCAGGCCTATTTGCTTCTACTGAATATATAGATATTCTATTTTTGGAGGGACTATTTTCAGCCACAGAGTAATGTTCATTGCTCAAGTGACTAACAAGGACTAACACTGATGTGTCTTAATAGGTTTTGGATGGAGCAATGAAGCTCTATATCACAGAGGAATAAGATATATCAAGCTTCAGCTGCACAGACAATACATTTACATTTTACTCATCTAGCAGATGTTTTTATCCAAAGCAGCTTACAAGTGACAACACTGAAGCTTCAGTGCAGTAGGAGACCGTGAAGTAAACATGTGCTAAATCTATAAGGCAAAGTGCAAGGAGTTAGATTAAAGAAGTGCACCACAAGTGCATAGTAAGCACTATTTCAGCATGTTAGGGTTTTAGGGGTGTTAGGATAGGAGGTGCTCTCGGAAGTCTTCTGAAGATTCTTGAAGATAGGGAGGGATGCGCCTGCTCTGATATTATTTGGTAGCTCACTCCACTGGCAAGGAACCACAATTTGTTGTCACTAAGAAAAATACAGAAGCCTTCTTCAATAACAAGAAAAGAGTTAATATTTAAGAAACAGATATAACAGGCTACATTTTGTAATGAGCCTAATATTAGATTTGTAGGAAAGAAGAGTATCAAGACAGCATTCATAAAACTACCACACTGCCCACAACTAATCACATGGCAGCAGCTGCAAAGATGACATGTTATGCCAATTGGTCAAGTAGCAAAACCAGCTAATATCTCTGCAGAACTTCCTCTTTTCTGTCTCTTCTCTGGACTTTCCCTCTGTAGACTCTTCATCCTATTCGTTAGACTATTAATACTCCTCCAGTTACAACTCTCATAATCACTCACACATTGTTGACGGTGGGTAAAAAAAAAGTCACAATGGCACCTGGCTGCTATTTGTGTCTCAATATCTCACTGTTCGAGCAGTTCAGCCTCAGAGACTTTAATAAGAACAATGGCTGCAGTTTGGGTTACATTCTGAAGGGCAGGCTTGTTGTTGGGCTACCCCTGCTACTACCTCTGTCTCTCCCTCTCAAGCAGGTAATAATAGCTGTGTTTCTTCCCTGTCTGTCTCACTTTTATGGTCTCTGGGCTGACAGAACAGACAGTCCACTGTTGAGGGCCAAGCGCGCCACTGCTCCCAGAAAGCCTGAGGTCTGTGCTCCCCTTAAACCCAACACCACTCCCACAACACAACACACAGGCTATCACATGACCTCTTTACGGTGGCAGGATAACTCATCTCAAATGCCTCAGGTGTAACCACAATCAGGTCACACAGCCCAGGTTCCTCTGTTTCTCTCTACTTCAGTTTCTATTCACACAGCTTGTGTCAACCTCACCCTTTTTACTTTGCACATTATTTTGCTACACAAGATTAAAACACATGGCAGCCAACTATCAAGTGCTGCCACCTCTCTGTAGCTGCCTCCCCAAGTTAAGGCCTGGTAACACCAGGAAGTGTCAACAGCAAATTTAAAAATGGTGAACTACTGTAGCTGAGGAGCGAACTGCTAACATGCTAACCAGTAACAATAGCTCCCCTAGCTTTAAGTTTTCTCTCTCTTTCACACTAAATATTATAATATTGTTTTAATACTGCAATCCTGTCCATAAGGCTGCATTGCAATAAGCAGATATATCTTCTGTAACTCGTATTTGGCTAACTGAGGCTGATTTGCTAATGCCTCCACCTGTTTGATGATCATTACCACACTACTATTTTTTAATATAAGATTCATTCTTCAGTTTGGAAACAAATGAGAAAATACTCTACTCACAAGTCCTTAAAGTGCTCTCCTTAACACTGTGCCAAATGGTTAAACTCCATCTGCTGATGAAGATCATGTGATATGATGAAAAGCTACTAAATGGACCTCATAGTGAGATTAATTTCTTGTTTTTTTAAATGATGTAATAGTTTATTGCCTCATTTCTAATTCTCAAAAGCATCAATAGCCAACAAAATAATGTCACATTTTCAGTTTAAACTTCTAAATCAAAAATTTGATTTTGTTAGTATTGATCAACTTTACTTCTGTTCTGTTCTGCTGATTCAATATAAAACTTCTTCTTGTTTGTCCCTTTTACCTCAGGGTGCTCTCATAGTGACAAACTGAGGCTAAAAAACACAGCTGAAGCAATTTCACAAGCACCGCTGGGCCTCAGTGCTCACTAGCATTACAAAACTACTTTAGCAACCAATCAATGCTCGCTTCTCAGGCAAACACATGGCTCCTAAATGGCTCCCTTCCTTTGTGACCTTCCTATCCCCCAGTCATTCTGACAGAATTATCATTTCCAGATTGATTTTTCAATATGTTGCTCCCTCAATGTAACACCATTTCTCTAACTTGTCCTTCTTAGCAACACATTCTTCAATCCTGTAATACCAACAATCCCTTAAAGCCCTAAAAAACTCCTACAACCAGCTTAGAAAAAGCCAAAACGTAGCTGGACACAAGTAACCAGCATAACTAGCAGTTAGCCTGGCCTCCACCTCTTTCCCTGTATCTTTATTTTTTTCCTTCTCTGGCTTGGTATCAGTGATAATCCTCTGAAAGCCTAGTGGGTGATGGGCATAAAGCAACAACAGCTGGTGTTCAGACTGGTCAGCTGAATGGAAATGGGCCCTTAGATTGGCACAGAAACACAGGGAGTCACGGATCCTCACTTGAAGGGATACTAGAATTTTTTTTTTTTTTTTTTTTTGTCTGCCTTGGCACTTAGGATACCAGCATATCTCCCTGGCACTGACTGGGATTGCTTGATTACACCCTAATGAGTGAGCTTAGCTTATTGATGGATGCCATTAAGATGTAACATCAATAATGCAGCAGTTACATGTATGTCCATTGGTATCTGGGGAAGAGACAGATTTCTGCAGACACAGTGTAATCCTGGATTCAGGCAGGAGGGACTGGATGTTGGGGTGGTTACATATGTGCGTGTGAGCCTGTGTGGGTGACTGATGGCACTAATGCTACCCTCCAAGGGAGGTCAGAGACACAGTGAAGTCCACCATCTCCTAATCCTATTATCCATAGCAGTGACAGCTGGAGACACACATTATCGTGAACGCGATGCAAGACATCATTGTGTATCATAACACATCAGACCATCAACGGACCTCAGCCAGTAGCGCTCCTATACCAGTGAGCTCAAAAGTATTCAGATGCCATTAAAGAAATGGACCAAGCTGCTTCCACTCTCTTGGATGATCAATAAAAAAAGTAATCTGGAGTTGCCTCTGCTCCTGACCACCGACAGAGGAGGCAGCAGCTCATCTGACTTGCTCAACTCTTACTGATGATAATGACAGGAAACCAACAGACATAAAGAATTCATGAGAAGGCAGCCACACAGTGTATAGATACCTCAAAGTGTAGGTTATGTTATCAGCTCAGCGCAGAGCTCACATCCTCAGCAGGAGGCTTGATTTACATTCTTTAAAACCATCTGAAGGAGAAGGAGGGCCAACAGATAAACAGTCTGCAAATCGATGAATGTGCGTGAGGAACAGGATAGAGAGGACAGAAAAGCACATAATAGTTTTTATGCTGATGGCCTCCTTTCTGTGCATACAGGGCTGGATAATGTGGTTTTTTGAGGGAGGGGGCAAGAGAAAGAAAAGAGGGTCATTTCAGTTGTTTTCCTCAGTGAGTCCAGCTGTCGTGGCCTCCAATAGGATGAGTGTCTGCGACAGTACGGCCTTGATGAGCTACTCAGGAGAAATAAAGGGAAGGGAGTGATGAAGCGGGCTCAATCACCACACCGCCGAGCCTCGCTCCACTCTGACAGGTTCAGCCTATCATCATTAACAACATGGCCCCTTGATCTCAATCAGCCGTCGCTCACTGTACTGTCTGCTGGCCTGCAGTAATGATGACTGAGCCCCTGTCATCGCCACAGAGGGAGGCTGAATTCATCAGGCCAGGCAGAAACTGCTCAAGTGCAGCTCAGGCAATCATCTAGGAGTTATGGACTGAGTTATGACACCATAAACATGTTTAAATGTACCATCAACATGGAAGAGCGAGAGAAAACAATAGTTAATTGTATCGACTCATCATCTATTCTATGTGGTTCAGTGTGCGACTTTGGTAACTGCTCAGTCTGGGAGAACATTTTGTCTTCTGTGATTCTGATGGGAATATTTTGAAGGCTGAGAAAATAACCCTGATGATGCCATCTCTACAAATTTATAACAGAAAGCCTCCATTAAAAGCTGGGGCAAAGTTTTTGAAAGTCTTGAGCATTATGGGAAATGCAGCATACATAATTTTTGAGCTTGACCCAAACTAGAGATTGAAAATCAGGATAACTTCTCCTGTGCTGCTTCTAGTTTGGTTATTCTAGGTCTAAACTGAAGTAATATGTCCTCATGTGACAGGACTTTTGGACACATAAATAAAAACAAAATGTTATTTAATGATACATATTGACAAATTCAGTATCAAATTGCCATGTTACACCAGCAAACATTCCTCATGTTAACACTTGAATCTATCAACGCCAGAAATAATCATTACTGACTACATCAAGCATGTCAAGTTACCTAAAATATTTCCAGTTATTATAAGTTTAATTTGACACTGTTGAGGAGGGGCACTTTTAGAAAATGATTTTCAGGCTGGAACTGTGTTTGTGTAACAAACCCACTGGTGCTGTAGGACTTGATGGTGCACTATGACCCATATTAGCTGTTACTGTTGATCCTCATGCCCACACAACACAATGTAGCTTTCCAAGAAACATTGCAAGCTCCTTCCCTATTCAGGGAAACTGCTAAATGTCAAGGAAGAAGCCAGTTTTCACTCACACCCTGATTCAGCAGAGTCACGGTGTCAAATGGATTGTTTAAAGAACTGAGTGTGAGTGGTCTGATTTCTGGGAAAACATTTGACATTGCCTTGATGCTCACTGGCTGCAGGAATAACTTGTGTGAAACTGAACCCACACAGGTTGTAGATAGACACAGGAAATGTGGGTGGTTTGTGTTTATAATCACATGCTGTCACATGTCAATCACCAATCTTTTTTGTGACTATTTTAGCATCTAAAATTTACTAAATAAACAGCAACATCCAGTGCACACACACTCTGCAGAAGTTTAACCTTCTGACAGGGGGTTACCAACCACAGAGTGATGTGCTGGCTCCTGGCAGCAGCTGAGCACTCTGCCTTTAATTTTTAACATTTTCCTCTGCTGCGTCCTGGGCTGGACTGACACCAGCGTAACTGTAACCCAACCCCCCTAAATTAGACCTGAGGCTCTGACACCACAACACCCTCTGTGACTCACCCCTGACTACCTGAGGGCAACCGCTGTGTCACAAATGGGAAATCATTGAATGTAATTTGGGAAATCTACAGTAATGCCTTCTGTCCTGAAAATACCACCGACTTTGTTTTGTCTGCTGGCTGTTTGTACATGTTGATCACTGACAGGAGGTCACAGTCAGGGCACAAACATTTATAGAGGCAGCAGCAGAGGCAAACACAGTCTAATAGAGTTTTATCCATTGACTTCTGAACACTTTCTGCCTTTAATGTATCATACAGATTCTAATGTACAACTGCCTTTCTATTAGTTCCTAGAGTGGAAGGTCACTCAGGGGGCACTCCACCCATTTACACATGAAGAGCAGGTTACTCAGTCTGGGAGATACAACAGATACAATAAGTTCAATTGACAGCAAATTCATCTGCAAGTATTTTTATAATCTATAACACCGGTCCAGTGTCTCATATATATATATATATACACACACACACACACACACACACACACATACATATTTTAAACTAATAGTAGTTACAGCCCTAATGGGAAGTACTCCCCAGCCTGAGAAAACAATAGTATACTGTCTTCTGTGACTCCTGTGACTCCTGTGACTCTGAGATAACCCTGGCTTGGGCTTGTGCTGCATTCACTGTGTTTGGAAGTTTCAGTAATTACCAGACTCTGACTTGTAAATGCAACGTCATCATCCAAGTTGAAATTAAGACTGAAAAACAGTATTTTTTAAAAGCTCTAATATGTCCAGCTTCACAAGAAATCACACAGAAGTGCTTGGAAAAGCAAACGAATATTTCAGTCATAGTCTGTTCTTAAAAGTAATTAAACTGGCTTCAGTTGTAGAGTGTTGTTAATGCACACAAATTACAGAAGTGGGAATCTTTCCCATTTCTACTGTCTGTTCCATATGAGTGTGGCATTGGAGACTATAAATTTTAACAGATCTGTGTTAAAATCTGGCATGTGGATTGTAAAAAAAACTGGGCATCTACCAGGCATGGACAGCTTAATAAGAATAAATGCTACTTAGATCCATTATGTTGCAGGATCAAAAGTCAGGATATCTTGGCCTGTGCAGCTTCCATTTGGACCCTTCTTATTATTTTAAATCTGTCTTTTGCAAATCCCCCAACTTTAAGGGGAGAGGGAAAGACTAAAATGATAGAATACACGCGTAAGCAACAATATCCTTCATCAGACATCAAAGACAAGGTGGGTCTGTATGAGTATTTCCATCACAGACATCCTCCCATCACTACAGAGATCAACAAGAGTCAGTTTAAACATCTCCAGATGTTTACCCCGCTGCATCTTTACATGCACATGTCGAGCACTAATATGCACATTTTCACAGCAGCTTCAACACAATTATGAAAAAGTTGGGAAACTCACTTGTAGCTCGTTGTTAGCCATCATGTGCCTCGCGGACAGCCAGTTAGATGGCGACTCCGGTGGACTTGTGTAAATGTTTGTCTCACTTTATAGCCGCCGGTATCATTGTGGCTGAAGTCCTCCACTAGTTAAATACAAGCATGCATGTCCTGGAAAATAATTATTTAAAAAAAAAAAAAAAACATTCAACAGTCCCGGTGAAGGCGAAGTTTGATGTACCGAGTTGCGCGAGGAGCAAATGAAAAAGATGTTAACATCGTGGCGTTTGGAGACACGACAGAAGAGCAGGTGAGCGGAGGACAGAGGAGACCATCACCTCCTGGCAGAAGGATGTCAACTCTTGGACTCTGATCTGCATCACGCAGCGCAGTGTGTCCTGTAGTAGTGTGAGAGCGACCGCTGCTGCGGGCTGTTTTCTCATCGTCAGCGAGGAAAACACTGTGAGGAAACCCGAAACCCGCCAGGATTCACCACCAGACTCTGCCCTGTGTGTTAGGGGAAACTGAAGCCATCTTCCCCGTGGCGGTGCACTCCTGCTCGGCTCTGCGGAAGGCTGGGAGCCGGTGAGTGATGCTGCTGGGAGGAGGGAACAAGTGTTAAGTCAGGTTAAGAATAAAAAACGCGACTTCCGGCTCCAACCTTCAAAGTAAAGACTGATGCGTACGTGTGGATAAACCAGTTAGGCACAAAAGAGTCGTTTGTGTTGCTCACACGTTTTGCTCTAGTAGACGTGTAGTCTGTTAACATGAAAGTAACGCTATGAAGCTGAAAAACAAAGTAATTTTAACCCTAACATTTAGCTAATTGCTAGTTAGCATGCTTCGCCACTCAGAGTTAACAAGCTAACGTTAACGTGAGCCATGAAGCTCAAATGAGCAAAATCCTATGATATGCTGGGTGCTCATCAGATTACAACAAATACGGGGGTTCTTACTGAACACCCGAGCAATTTCTGTAGTGCACACACATATAACACACTTTTAACTTCAAAAACAAACATTGACTAGTTATAGTTCAACCTACCAGAGGCACAGGCTAACATCGGAGCAGACTGGTAATACAGGTGGGTCGCACCAGTCAAGTCTGCAGGGGCCCTACATGAGAGCGGACAAACCTCAGTGTAAACATTAATAAATTACATACATTTACATAAGTTGGAATGTTGGGCTGGTTCTGTTACAATCAAACTTAAATCACTCTTATTCACTGGGTTCAATCCCCACCTCCTCCAGTCAGGATCCTTAAACAAGACTTTGATGTGTGTGAATGGTTGAGTTAAGGTGAAACTGTAATTATATTCTGGATAAAAGTACTACGTACATACACTCACAATGCATTTGTTGTGTCTGAAGTATACTCCACGATGCCTCTCTGGTTCTTTTATAGGAAGTTGGCTACTATTCATCTACTGATGATCTTCTATTTGGCTGGTGAGATTAATGCTTTTATTTTGAAACCAATCTTCTTCTTCCTGTGCTGTGTTTGCGGTCTTCTGCAGGCAGCTTGATGCAGCTGTAAATGGGCGCAGATCTCTGCGGCAACCGAGCGCCCTCCTGCTTCAACCTGAGACCTGTTGATCACATTTGAACATGACACTCCAGTACACTGGCCTGTTGAGAAAGCTAACGACCAGAGCTAGCAAATCGGTTAGCTTTACTGCTACTGAAGAGGGGGTCAATTTAAGTAGCCTTTTTCTTACTATTTGTAGGCCGTAGAGACATATACTGTATTATATAGCTTACTCGTGTAGTCATTCTAGGGAACAGTTTCGGTGTTTTTAATGAATATGCAGATAATAGAGGACATGGCCTGTTGAACTCTCACAGGGGCCACGACGACCCCCTTCATGTGTAAAATTGATGAAGTGCCCCTTTAAGTTGTCACAAGGTGTTGCGTTCAAGACCACTTCAGCAGGGTGAACAGTGTCCCCCCGGGAATGGTGTTTCCTAATGTCAGATAAATCTTTCCCGTCTGCTGTTACAACATTTATACATCAGACTCTTGCATTTGTTCTCTTCTGCAGTGTCAGATGGTGCTCATCTGCTCTCAGTAAATCAGCACAGAGAGGCAGAGCCAACCAGCCTCCACTGCACATTACTATGGATGGATGAATGAAAGCCTTATTGCCACAAGAGGAATTTGCCATGCATAAGACGGCTGCAGCAACAATATGACCACTGTATCACCGGATTTTCTCACAGACGTAAGGGAAAACATATGCAGGGAGAGGAAATTTACTAACTCACCCACTAACACCCATTCATTACACTGTCAATGAAATAAACAGCAAAAAAGGCCTTTGCCATGACAGCTGAATTTAGGACAGTATTGGTCATTTAGGAGCAGCTTGATGATGCAGCATCTTTGACCCTTTAACACTATTAACTAAATCAGTTGGATTAAGTCTGATGTGGTTTCCTCTGTTTGCTATCTGCAAACCAAATTTCCCTTATCCAGCAACAAAGTATTCAGCAAACATGGGATCCTGAGTTTTGTTGACCTCTGACCCCATAATGTAGATACAACTAGATGCTGCCAAATTTATCATCTACCATCTTCAGTTTTTGTGTAGTGTGTGTCAGAGGCAGATGGTGTGTCAGAGGGTTAGTGAAACTTTCACCAAATGTCTGAATGTGAGCTAAACCACCTGCAGCTTCAACATCAGCAAATCAAAGGAGCTGGTGGTGGACTGCAGGATCTACTACTCCTCTAGCTACTTCTCTTTCCATTAGGGGGGAGATGGTACAGGAGCTGGGTGTCCACTTAGACAGCAAACTGAACTGGACCAGGGACTCTGCAGCTCTCTAAAGGAGGGGCCAGAGTCACCTCTTTATCCTTCAGAGGCTCTGGTCCTTCAGAGTCTGTGGCACCATGCTACAGATGCTTTATGAATCTGTGGTGGCCAGCTCCTTTTTCTACACTACAATCTGCTGGGGTGGTAGCCTGAGGGTGGCTGACTCCAGCAGACTCGACATACTGATTCAGAAGGCTGGCTCAGTCCTGGGGGTGGAGCTGGACCCTCTGCATGTAGTCACAGAGAGGAGGATGTTGTCTGAACTCCTCTCAGTTATTTAAACATCTCCCACCCTCTGCACAGTTTGCATTTGTATATTTATTGTGCATTTATTATATTACTATTTTATAGTAGTACTTTTTTTTTTTTTTTAACTTATTTACTTCTTGTTTCCCAAGTATGGAGGAATTGTAACAAAGCAGTTTCCATGTAGGGATTCAGAACTTTTTCTTGAAAAAACATATCAATACAACAATCAAAACATAGTCAATTATAAGTAAAAGTCCTGTATTGTGTTTTACATTATTAGATTGTTATCAATGATTCATCAGTGTGCATAATGTTACTGCTCAAGGTGGAGATACTGCTAATTATTTTATAAACAGGTAGCTTTGTTCAGTGGTTCCTAACCTAGAGATTGGGCCCCTCTAATGATCATGCTGTATTTTTTGTAAATAATATTGTCATCTGAAAAGTAAGCTAAACAGTAAGTAGCTTGTAAAGTAGCAGTACCTCAAAACTGTACTTAGTGAATAAGGTAAACAGACAGAGCTCTAATAGTGTAATTTTGGATACTGCTGAGGAAGGGTGTTCAAGGACCTGAAAACTGTAACTGAAGACTGCACTCAGAGGTGTATCAGGAGGACAGGCATGTGTCATTGGAGGAATACATGTACAGGTACTCAGCCACTCAGAAAGCAGAGAGCATCATCTGAGCCGCTCAACATCTGAGACACATCACTGCAGGAGAGCAGTTTCTAATTACCATGTACTTTACATGTCACTCAGAGCTACAGTCCACAATTCACCATCAACTGAGTGTGGATCCAATTTCCCTCCATATATTCAAAGCAAATTTCCATCATTAGTATAATTTTCCAAAGGCAGAGAGAATACACGTGTGCAGTTAGCTGAGGTTGCCATTTGGTGTTCCTCTAATACATGTCATGTCTCTATTACTATCTGTGTATGTAGAAGGACCAGTACTACTGATTACTTTCTGTGAACGCTTCCTATGTGAAGCACTTTATTAACACTTTTTGTCAGTGCTGTATAAGTAACAGTACTCACAATGAAGCAGAGTGGAAAATGCTTCAGGAGTTCTTCCTCTCTTATTTTTCCTGGTCAAGCGTGCAGTAAAAGTCTGACGTACTACAACACAAGCGCTGACAACAGATTTCAAACTGTTTTATTTCATATGCGGTGCAGTGATTTTTCACATTTCATGAAAATGATTTGGCAACTGGCACAACACCACCACACAAGCTGCTGCACTACAAAAGAAAATGATGGCAAACATTTACAAAACAAATATTAAATATTAACAATGTAAACACTTATATTTTATACTAATTGTATTGTATGAAAACTTACACAAAAATTTCAATGTAAAGGAAGTTGAGGCACTGTAAACCATATTAAAACAATACAGGTTAACATATAGGTCCACTCTCATAAATGCATGCATTATTAGTTGTGCTTGTTCACATAGAAGGTAATAGCTCTAATAAACTATTTTAAACTCTTAAAGCAGCATATGGCAATAGTGGCTACATTTACTGTTTTTACACAAACATAATTTGGTAGAGCATGCAGAGTGCAGCTGCAGTATAAATGATCTAGAAAACTATACTCTGTACATGCTGCTTTCAAATATTAATTTGGGATTCATGTAACTTCAGATTTATATAAAAAATGTGCATTTTACTGTTAGTAGCAGTACATTAAAGGGTATTAATTATAGATCAGAATATAAAACACAGATCTAATGATTTATTGTAAATCAACATTGTAGTGATATTGTAGAATGAACATTAGGTATCTCACTCATGCAGCCAACAGGTGGCAGTGTTGTTTTTTTTAATTCATATAATCTCAGACAGACCTCACCTACCTTGTACAGACACAAAGAGAAACACACAGGTGCTTTTTCTCAACGCACAAGACATCACAGTTATTGATATGAGATATCCTGATATGTTCTGATTACCTGATTATTCCTGTTTAGAAGTAGCAGACATTTTTCCGATATATTGCACAAATCACGAAACGCAGCAAAATATATGGACGGTGTGGAGAAACAGTCGTACATATTATAATGAACACATATTAAACATTAAGCATGGGCTGAGTGTTGGTACTTGACTACCCCCCTTCCACCCTCCACCCTCCACCTCCCCATCCCCTCACCCCCCACCAGCTGCCTTTCCAGAGTGGCACATTGTCTCATCTCAGACATCCTCCTTTCTCTCTCCCACCATGACATCATTGGTAACCTCGGAGACTCCCTGAATACTGGCCGACCCAGGAAATGAGGTTACAACTTTGGAATGTGAGAGGGAAGACCACAACTACACCCCCACCCCACACAACCACCCCCTCCTGACCAGCACCCTCTCATGTTCTCACCCCCCACCAGTCCAGCACCCTCCTACAGCCTTCACTCCGTTCTCCCTCTCTTTGCAGCAGAACAAGGAGGGCCTTCTTCTCCCTCATGCCTCCCCCCACTCTTGGTCCATGACTGACGGCTCTATTAAGTCCATCAAAACCTGGTTGTCCAATGAAGTCACAGTTACATTTACTGACCAGAGACTGGGTGATGTGAGGGGGAGATGGGTTATATCACTGCATCATCTTCCCACAGGCTTTATCACACTACACACACAATAGGTCGTTTCAAATAGATTTTTTTCACATACTTCACCATGAGGATTTTGGGTTGATGAGTCCACAAACAATATAAATCTATTAACAGTACTGCCACTTACCTGTATAAACACTTTGGCCCACACAATAAATAGAAGTAAAAACAAGTGCAATTTGTCATAGCTCAGTCCCTCATTTAAGAGGGTGACCAGTATCTGGTCTCAGTATCTGGTTGGGACACATAGAAAAGAGACAAAAAGTGGAGCGCTGCCCCACACAACACATGATAACAGTGTTTCTAAAGCAGTTACAGTGCATCTCAGAGTAAGACAGTCGAGGAGTGCTATTCAGTGCTATTAAGTGCCTCTGGTAAGGAAACATGCTCTAATGTGAGGTTACAGTGTGTGGTATGCATGTCTGGGTAACAGTAATCAGTGACACAGTGTATCTACAGTGCATTTGTTCTGATAATAAGGATGTTGGAGTGAAATCACTTGGAAGTTGAGTTTGTGTGGTCATATGATGATGTGACTCGTGATTGGATTAAAAACTTTATGAAGTGATCACTATTCTTATCTTTGAAATCCCTGTATGGCTTCAGATATGACTGCAATGTGTGATATGTTTTACAACAATGTTTTTTTTCTTTATTTCTTTTTAATTGTCTAAGTATAGATACAAATTTAGGGTGAAGTGCATATCCATGATTTAAGAAATAGTTAATATTTTTGATTTAAAAAAAACAAACAAAAAACTTACTGGCTTTCTGGTGGAGAGCTAGGTAAGAAAATCATATGTGTCTATTAGCTTTGCATAATGACTGGCAATAGAACCTGCACCACTAATCTTCATATATGAACATGTTTTATCTTGTTTCTTAATACATGAATGAATATGAAAACAGAAAGTGTTTTCTGAGGGGGTTATATGCCCAACTATGTCTTAGCCAATAAAACATCACATTGCCCCACAAAATGGGCAATTATATGTGTGTATGTGTTATATGTGTATGTATATGTGTTAATTAGTGAGCTTAAGAGGTGATAGTAGGTGGATTTTTAATTGTTTGAAGAGAACCAGACTAGCTGTCTCTCGGTTTCCAGTATTTATGCTAAGCTAAGCTAACTAGCCACCCCGGTAGCTTCATACTTGGTATCAATCTTCTCATCTAATTCTCCACCAGAAAGCAAAGAAATGTATTTTCCAAAATGTTAAACTTCCTTAGATTGATTTTTTGATTTATTTACTGGTTGATTGACCCATTGGTTGGTTGTCCTCAGTGCTGGGTCTCCACCTCCACCACAGTCCAGTCACCAGGTGGGGAGCTGCCGCGACTGTCGGGGGAGTAGCTGCTGACGGAGGTGACTGTAGCAGCAGGAGGGCTGAATTGTGGCAGCATGTTGGGCCACATGCTGCTCTCCAAGGGGCTTAGAGTGCCTCCAGTCCCAACAGGGAGTAGGAGGAGAGGTGGGCAGCCTCCATCTCCAGACAGCATCAGGGTCTGGTTGATGAGCTGCTGCACCATGTCCACCTTCTTGTTCCATTCCAGTTCCTGTGGCGGCACTGGACGCAGCTGCCTGTGGAAATCAGGTGGGACGGTTTGGGAGGACGGCATCCTCTTCCCTATCACCTGTCTGTTCCTGTTCTGCTCTCCTCTAGCCTCGTCCTCTTCGTCGCTGGTTTCCATGGCTTCATAGATGGTGCAGAGCCCTGAGGATGGGGAGAGCATGACTCCAGTCGGGCTCCTCCTCAGCTGCTGCTGCTGTTGGATCTGTTTCTGCTGCATGCGGTACTGTTGCTCCAGCTCCAGCTGCCACTGCATAACCTGCCTGCGCTGACGGTGCTCCTGCTGCTGCTGCTGAAGCTGCAGCTGGAGGAGCTCCTTACGCTGCTTCTCCAACTGCTTCTGCTGCTCCAGCCTTAACCGCTCCTCCTCCAGCCACTGCCTCTTCTGCTTCTCCTGTTCTTGACGGTGCTGCATCTCTCTCAGCTTCTGTTGGTGCTGCTCCAGCCTCCTCAACTGCTCTCCACCAGCATGACTATCAACACTGGTCTCTATCAAAGGAGGAGGGGGTGCGATCTTGGCAAAATGTGCCGCAAGAGTCGGATCAATGGGCCTCCTGTTGCCTGGAACCAGTGCCAAGTAGTGGCCATTGGCTATAGGAACAGTGGTGGTGTGGTTCTGGTTCTGGTTCTGGTTCCAGTTGTCTTCCTGTGAGTGTGTTTGCAGCTTGCGGCCTCCATCCGCTTCTTGTCTCTTCACGTCTCCTGTGAGACAGTCAAGATCACTTGGTGCATCCATTAGAGATGCATGCATCAAACAGAACGGGTGCAACAACAACAGGGGCCAGGAAGAAGAGGGTTCAGGAGAGATCTGACAAGAGGGTGAAAGGTGTAACGCAAAAAGAAAGGGGTTCTCAAAATAAAGTGACATCCATGACACAGGAACACTACACATAAGGTAGTTACTGCAAGATGTTTTCTCTCTGAAGTTGCATTTCCTTTAATATAACCATACAAAACTCATATTTGCTGCTTTGTCCTCTTAGAATATGTTGGTTACCATGCAAGACAGCAGCCATAAATACACAGTACACTACAGACAACAGGTATTTGAAGAGACAAATGAACACATGGGGAATAAAACTGACAACACATCACACAGAATTGACTGTACTATGTTAATGAAAATATGATAATGTACTTTACATCTGTTTGCATTAACTTGTCTTGTGCCATGCATAATCACCACGCCATAAAAATGATGGAGCTGATTCACCTTGGTTTTGGTACTCCTATGTAACTGTGTTTTCAAAAGGCAAGAAATGCTGTCCCAAAACACAAACCTGAAACAGGGCTTACATGGGCTCAAGAATATATTAACTATTTAGTAGAAAGATGCAGGTTCTGAGAGGTTTTAGACACAGGGGTGTGTGTGGATACAGGGATCTGGAGTGTTTCCATGTCAGGGTTTTGATGGACAGGAGCGGGTAGGTCAGAGGATAAAGGTAAGAAAAGGGAGAAAGGTCTTCTTGAACTTCAACATTCAAAACATTTGTGTGGCTTGTACAGAGAGGAGTTGTTCATGTATGTCTGTGTGCATGTTTGCCTCTGTGCCAAGTGTGTGAGTGGAGCATTCGGGAAGATGCAGACAGAACTGAGTAGGTTTCACCTTGTTTGAGTGTTTGAGGCACTTGTGCATACAGATCTTGATGAGAGAAAGTAAGGTGTATGATGCAATTTCCTGCCTATTTACTGTTAAAGGTACCCTGTGAAGTTTCTGACCACTAGAAGTGCTATGGAGCAATATTTTTACCAGTAGGTCTCTATTGTGTTTGTCCAAGTATGTGGGCTGCTGGTTTTACAGGATTGGAGCTGAAGGAGACACATAATGTGCTGTGCTCCCACTGACTGTAAACAATTGTTTGTTTACAAATAATCTCCACAGGGCACCTTTAAGTGAGCCTCATTACAAAATATGTGTTTCTGATGTGACGTTGTTCAACTAGTGTTTAATCTGAAAATGTCATGAGGGCACAAGCATGCTGGAGAACAGGGCACTGGGACACCATTTGGATTACCCCTTTGATTTCAACCAAAATTCCATTTTAGGTACAACATTGTACAATACTGCATTCACTTCCTGTTTACCAGTTATTCCCATGGTGGAAAAATAGAGGAGACACCATGGGAAATTAATTGTGCAAATATTCAAATACACAGCGATTCAAACACAAGGACAGTAAGTTCAGGCATGCTGGATCTGCAGGGAAAATAAGAAACAGGAACAAAATGCCTTGCAATGATGTTTTAATGGAATTTTGAAAGATAACCTAGTGTGAACCATCCATTTATGAACATGTCTAGTGTAGAATTGTTTCAAATTCAAGGTAGTACAGAGTCTTTCTGTTAGTTAAACATGCAATATACTGTTGAAATAGTAAACCAAACGCCCACTATGAAAATGTTTCAGCGAGTGTAAAGCTGTGATAGCAATGTAGGACAATGCAGGGTCTCATCACAAATAATAGGCTAGTTGTTAGTTTCTTCTGGAACACAAATGATCAGCTACTGTAACTGAGGCTTGAAGCTTAGCCACTTAAAACCAAACGCCTGAAACACATACTGTACGTGACTGCACGTTATACTGTATACCTTAACAACCTATGCAAAGAGCGCGGAACCTCTTGAAGCACACATTAAAAACTTCACCAACTGCAATCTAATACTCCCATACCTACCTCAACAAATCTGTAAGGGCCAAACAGCCATGTTAATATCTAGCCTTTATTTTGATAGCTATAAGTCTTGAAACAAGAACACAACCTTTTAAAAAGGAGCATGTGACTATCGCTATAGTGCTGCTGAACATGAAGCATGTGTACACAGGGTAGGGAGGACCAGGTTTCAACAGAAAAAAAAAACAAACAAAAAAACAACAAATAAGCAAATACAAAACAAAAAAAATCATTGACATTTGTTCGGTAAAAACAGTAGGATAAATACACAATGAGTCCATTTCATTCCATCTGTGTTTTTTTTTTCTTTTTTCTTTTTTCGGTTTAAAAGCTCAGTCACATTGGACCAATCAGTCAATACCCCATCAGGGGCTACAGAATATGCAGTGTTACTTAAAAAGAACATTCTACTAGAAAATGGTAGTAGCTATTGTACATAAAGGAGTTTAAGCCATACACTCATAACCATGACCATAACAGTATGAAAGTGGGAGGCTTCATTTAAAAATTGCTACAGTCATTTTTTTTCCCATCTCCTTTGTTCATTTTTTAAAAATCTTTTCCTACAATCTTGCTCTCCTTTTTTTTCTTCTAAGCCATCTAACCCAACTGGAGAGAAAACGAACAACAGGTAAAGGGGGAGGGTTGCGGGGAAAAGGTGCATTCCAGGGGTAATAGGAGGGACTTATACATTACCTGCCAGAAAACTATCAGTCTTATCACAAACGGTTGAGTAGTACGGTGGCTGGCTGTCGCCGGTGTCTCCAGATTCCTGGGCCCCAAGGTGGTGACTGGGCTCCAACGGGTCAACTTCCCCAAGGTGGTCTGCTGCAGCCTTTCCCCCCAGCATGTAGTGGTGCTCATCCAGACTGGGCTGGATGTCTCCCGGGAGGCCCAAAGGCATCAGGTCCACGGGTCTACCCAGCAGCTCCTCTGCCTGGGCAGCGGCAGCGGCTGATGGCAGGGTCAGCTCCTTGATGAGGGAGGGGTCCTTGGCCTCCTCGGGCAGCTGTTCCTCATTCTCCAGGGAGAAGATCCCTGGGCTCTTTCCACAGCTCTCAGCCATGGAGTGGGCGTTGGAATTGGATGTGGTGCAGTCGAAGCCATAAGATGCCACAGAGTTGGCTGACTGAGGGGTAGCCCCGCCCCCGTCCTCATCACCCTCTCCAGCGCCTGTGTCTGCTGCCTCCTCGTCCTCCTCAAGAGCAGGCAGATTACAGGTGGGGGTAGGGCTTTCAAATCCAGCACTCTCATCCATCATCATTGGTGCATCTGGATCATTTATTTGCATCTCGCCCTCTGTATCACTGGCCTCATCTCCTGAGGTGGAGGGGGAAGATGGGGCAGATGCTGGAGCAGTTGGGGGTCCTGTTCCCAGAACCTCGTCGGCAGGGAGTGTCTCAGCCTCCTCCTCTTCTCCATCACCTTTCTCCAAGTGGATACCCAGGTCCTGCTCCATGTCAGGCTGGACTGAAGCAGGCACTGGGGTCTGCTGCTTGTCCGAACGGGACTCCACCCCAGAGCTACTGTCATAGTCGCGGAGTTCCTCTGGCGTGCTTGTCTCGCTGCTGCTGCGGGCAGCCAGACCTGTGCCACTCAGAGTGCTGGACTGAGACATGCCTACAGCTGGGGCAGCAAGTAAGTTAGCCTCGTCATGGGCTGACTGGTGCTGCAGGGGTTCTTGCTCTGACTGAGGAGCAAAGGAAGGAGCACTGCTGTCTAAACACGCCTGGGCAGGAGACTGAGTTGGTGTTTCAGATTCAGCTGCACCATGGTCAGACACAGGACTGGGGGAGGAGACAGAGAGCAGCGAGGATGGTTGACCCCAGGTATCAGAGAAGGGGTTGGTCTGGCCCCAGGAGGAGGCTGGGGGCATGCAGGGTGGAGGAACAGAGCGATTGAGGTTGTCTAAACGCTCCTCCTCATTGAAGTCATCTTCATCTGCCACCCCACAGCTCTCTGTCACGCCTTCACTGCGCATCTCTACATCCTCATCCTCCTCCTCATCTTGCTCCTGCTGCTGGAACACCTTGTGATGCTCTACTTTCTCTGAACTCAGATCCATATCATCCACTCTCTCATCTTCCTCATCATCATCCTCTTCTTCATTGGCCAGGGTTTCCACGTTGGGAGAGCCCATGAGATTACCATCTCCCTCAGAACCACGGAGGCTTGAGTCAACCAGGGCGTCTGAGCTCTGGGTGCCCTCCAATATTGCAGGTGTGCTGGGTGCTGCTGAGGTCAGAGACTCCCTGCTGCCGACTGCTGGTGCAGCTGCTCAGGTCCTCAGAGTCCATCCCAGACAGCAGGTCATCACCGTGCCAGCCTGCTGAACCACCGAAGCCTGAGGACCGGACTTGGAACTCCTCAGAGGGCTGAGACATGCTCATGTCAGTGATCATAGATGAAGGCCTGATGGCCTAGTCTCCTCTGTTCCTCATCATCATCCTCCTCCTCATCATCATCCTCATTGATCTCTTCATCAGCCTTCTCCACTGCCTCCTCCTTTTCATTAGGGGAGATCAAGTCCCTGGAGGTGAAGTCATCCATGGGCGAGGTGCCCAACAAGTGAGGCTGTGCCATCATATTAAAGGCCTCTGCAGATGGAACTGTGGAGGTGGGCATAAAGAGGTTCTCCTTCTCCTCCTCCCCCTCTTCCTCCTCCTCCCTTGTCTTCTCTGCCTCAAAGTGTTCTTTATACTCCCTTTCCTCTTCTGTCTGGAAGTTCATCATATTGACTGCGCCCTGGGAAGCAAAGTCAGATGAGGTCAGGGACTCGTTCCTGTCCCATGGGTCAGACTGGATATCCATGTCCAGCAGAGAGGAGGCATTCTGTGGCTCTCTGACAGGAGACACTGGGCCTGGTGGAGAACAAGGAGGAGACATGACCGTAGTTCCCAGGGAAGGAACTGAATCATTGGCAGATTCATCGTATTTGAAAAGGTCCAGCTGCGCTGACAGCTGAACACTGGAGGGTGACTCTGCTGACGGCTGAGACAGTGGTTCTACAGGGGGTTCTGGAGATGCTTCTCGTGCTTGGACTGGACTTGGTTCTCGTACAGGCTCTGGTGTTGGTTCCCGTATGGGTTCTGGAGTTGGTTCGCGTACAGGTTCTGGCGTCGGTTCCGGCATGGGTTCTGGAGTTGGTTCGCGTACAGGTTCTGGTGTCGGTTCCCGCATGGGTTCTGGAGTTGGTTCACGGACAGGTTCTGGTGTCGGTTCCCGGCATGGGTTCTGGTGTCGGTTCCCGCATGGGTTCTGGCGTTGGTTCGCGTACAGGTTCTGGTGTCAGTTCCCGCATGGGTTCTGGCGTTGGTTCGCGTACAGGTTCTGGCGTTGGTTCACGCACAGGCTCTGGCGTTGGTTCATGTATGTGTTCTGGTGTAGGTTCTCGTACTGGTTCTGACACTGGTGCAGAGACCAGTTCTGGTGTGGGTTCTGAAAGTTTTTCCTGTACTGATTCAAGAGTTGCGGCAGGTGGTTCCACAGCAACTTCTGCAGGAGGTTCTGGTTCCTGTGGCCCGGCAATGACAGCTGCCGCAGTAGCGATAGCTGCCGCAGCAGCTACGGTGGCAGAAATTTCCTTTTCAGGTTCAGCAACTGTTGCAGCTTTGGGGCCACGTTTCACAGGAGTTGGGGTGCTGCTGCCCACAGTCTTCTTGGGGCTGGAGGTCTTGGCAGCCATTTTGGAGCCAGGTGCCTTGGAAACATCCTTGGAAGGTGTGGGCTTACTCTCTTGTGTTTTGGAGCGGCTGGGTGTCTTGGTGTCTGCAGCCTTAGTAGTGGTAGGCTTTTTGGCAGTGACGTCTGATTTTGAGGCTGATTTGGGGGTATCAGGTTTTGCTGACTTTGTTGTAGATGAAGGGCGTGGAGATTCTGCCGGCTTTTTGGCTGCTGGGGTGGCTGGTTTGGTAACATCTGGGAGACAACAGAACAGAAAGAATGGTAAAACAATGGTATAATTAAACAAAAAGATAGCATATTATGATCCAAACAACAGACCAAACCTTCTGTAGTGATATGTCATTCTTTTCAAGTTAGGGATGCAAAGGTAAAGGTGAAATGTTTTATATCCCGTATTTTTAAAACACCTTTACCTTTTTTCACAGGGGTTGAGTTTCTGGATGTTTGTGATGCTGGAGGTTTGCCACCAGAGGGGGTAGTGGAGGTTGGTTTGGAGGCAGCAGGCTTGGCAGTGGCGGAGGGGGTTTTAGGGGTGGCGGGTTTGGCTGTAGCTGTGGAGCTCTTGGTTGTGCTGGTAGAGGGTGGCCGGGTTGAGCCTGTGGCCGGACGAGATGATGCTGCTGTGCCAGTTGTGGGTCTAAAGAAACAAGACAAAAAAAGGTTAAGAAACGCACAATATCACATAGATCTGGGACAGAGAAACAAAGCTGACTACATGTGCGCATGTTCTCTCTAAATCATGACTTGCTCACTGCTGGTCCACTCTAGGCTTACTTGTACCATCATTAAAAAACCGTGACCCACGCACAAAGTGAGCTCAATAAAATGCTGATTTCCTTATTTACAAAACACAAGGAATGAAGATTCATTGAAGGTGACTCAAGCTTTTGAGTTGTCAAGCCACTCACAGCTAGGGGGAAACATCAGGTTTCACCCCAACCATGTGCTGGTCAGCCCTGTGCTGTAAGTGCACAGTCACTGCCAGAAGATTCCCTAAGAAAACAGCACAAACATTACCAAGGTTGTTTGCAAAGCTTGCAGGACAAGGACATGTAGGCTTACCACCTCAGAGAGAGAGAACAGATCGTTCTTAATGGGTGCATGAGCAGACAAGTCCTAAATAACCTTTCGTAGGTGGCATCGGCCCAAATCCAATGAGTTCTTGATGACTGCCCTCTCAAAGACAGGGCAGCAGATGCACAACCCTCATTATAGCAGACTGTGAACAAATAGGATTTTATGATGTGATGTGTGTTATTGTGTCTTGCTCCTCTCTTGCCTCTCCAGCGTGGCAGTTTGGAGCCGCTATGAACTTCAGACATCGCTGGACAACATGTTGCACAAACTAGTTCTTTTCTAGCTAACTTGGTTCCTTAGCGTATCAGCATCTGAAACACTGGTAACAACAGGCCCGGGCCCAGCTCACTCTTCCACAGCCCCATGACAAACTCCCCTGAGGGCCTATGAAGCGATGCAGTTTGGAAGGTGAGTCACAAAGGACCCCAGAGAGGCATCCCAACCCCAGTCCCTGATCTCCTGCCTATACCCCGTCCCTACAAGGGAATGACACTTGGGGCAGTTTGCATCAGCCTGCCTGCTCTGGCAGCCTGCCTGGCCCAGAAGCTGGCTTCTATGTCACGTCTCAGCGAAGTAACCTACATCTAGTAGTCCTGACAAGGCTGCGGTGTGCAATCTCCTGGGTCCACGCTAAACTAACTGCCTGTTTCTAAATAAAGAATTGAGTTAGTACTGGCAGAAAGAGAACAGGCAACGGGGGGGTGGAGTGGAGGGAGAGTGAAGATGGCTGGGACCATGTTAATCTTTAATACTGAAAGGAGAACAAAAATAACTTATCCAAATCCCCCAGTTGGAACCACGGGCTGTGTTAAAAGCACACTCATTGTGTAAGGGCAGTGAAGTAGTGCGTGCTATCCACAGCCTGGCAAATGTAATGGAATATGGTTCGGTAACATGAAATTAGATTAAAGCCAGGGAGCAACGGGTGGCAACACAATAAGGGTGTGGTCACATCAGAAGTTCAGACCAGCTTTTACAGTTGATCCACATCATTTATAATTGGCTTTGGGGGAGTGAAAGGAGTGTTACTGATATAGAGATTGTTGGATCATGTCTGTGCAGTTTTATTAATACGAAACCCCTCTGGCTATGCAAAACCACAGATAGACTCATCTGTGACACACTGACTTAATGTATTTGGAGGAGATTGTGTTTACTGGAAATTGCTGATGACAAAATTTGGGAATAAATGTCTTTATGTTCAACAACAACGTCCTCTTATAATGGTGTTTTAGACACAATGATTTCTTCTTTCTGCTTCACCAAAGCTCCATCTCCTAAGCCCAAATTGGGAAATGGTGAGGGAGATGTTAAGATTTTAAGCCTAAAATTGTGAACAAAATGTTAAAAGGTGAGATAAGAATAAGTTCTGTGATGCCTGAATTAGACAGTAGAAGATAAGACAAGAATTACAGAGAAAGGAGACTGAGGAGAATTAAAGGATACAGAGACTGGCATTAGAGATGAAGAATGCTGAGATATTCAGAGAGAATATTCACAATAATCTGTCTGATAAAAGGAATATGGATAATCCAAAAAGGCAGGGGCACGTTACAGAGCACTGGAAATTAACCAGGCCACTGAGAAAGAGACAGGAAAGAGGGAGATAGAGACCATGCAAGGGGGAGAGAGATGTGATGGGGGAGTTAGATAATATTCATCCGATTAAACATTATCTCATACCATTGTCTTATCATAGAAGGCAGTCTGCACAGCTGGAAAACTATTGCAGTATTTAAGAGACTAGGTCAAAGTAAAATGAGATCTTGTGTGTTCTGAGATGTTGTTTAACAACACTTGGCCATGGTGACAATGTCTGAATACAGTGATGCAAAGAATTATTTTAAGCTTCTATTCTTTCTGTAATTAATCTCACTGTCAGCTAAATGACAGGGAAGACTGTAGAGGTTATTGCTGTCTTTAAATGAAGCCACTTTGTGCCTACATTTAACTCAGTAGGCAGCTTGTATAGAAAAAGTGGTCATTGTTCCTATTTCACCACAGGCCTTGCTGAAAGAAACAACACTATAAATTGGGGTTAACACAAATGCTGAACAGAAAGCCCAGAAATGCACTGAAGCTGAAAAATCAGATGACTCTGACGTTGGTTGCTACAGGCGCACTGATGCACATGCACGTAGCGAAACACTAAAAGTTCGCCTTCACTTTAATGCAACTACACATTTCCTCAATCACTGCAGTTCAGAAAAGATTGCTGTGTGTAAAGACAGGGTTGCCTGCTGGTGCTGCTTTGTTAAGATACAACATGAGTTAGGCTATGATTTAAATAATAAGATGCACCATGAAAGGGGCAAATGAGTAAGCAGGAGCTAAGCAAGCATGCAGGCAGACATCTTGCCTGCAGCAAAGACGATGAGCTATGGTAGAAGGACCTCCCTCTTCTCAAGGCAAGCAGCAAATTAAAGATGATGCTGTGTTAATTAAGCAGCACAAATGTAGAGGCAGGATCTTTATCCTGGTTAAAGTGGCCTCAACCACCTCAGGAAGGATGCAGTCATGTGACCAGTGGCAGATTGGGAATTTTACTGTAAAATGAACCTGATCAGAAGTCTCTTCCCTAAATGTATTCATGATCGTTCCCAAGGTATGTTAATGGGACACAGGAGCAAAGCAGGAAGTGGGGACCATAAAATTCTAACTGTACAGAGCAGGTACTGAGTGTCAACCATACAATGCAGTGGGTTTTAATTTCACATCTCTCTGTCTATCATTTCAGACACTCCACTATTAAAGGAAAATGTATAAACAAACAATAAAATAAAAAAATACAAACAGGATCCAGTTTTTAGAAATGTTAAAAGCCCAACAATTAACAACAATTATCCCAATTAAAAATCATCATTTACAATGGCAGTGAAGTACATACTATGAACTAAATTAGATAGAGAAGGAGGAGTTGAGACATTTAAAATAGGGATTGTTCAAACGCAGTCACAACTCATATATTATATCATGAGAATTAATATTTTTATGCTTATCATTACATTTGAAAATAGAGCAGTTAATATGTGCCTCTGGTTTCCACAAAGCGTTAGCAACATGTCTGAGTGAACACACCCACGAACACACCCTTACACACTCAAACCTTTGTCTCACACTCAGACTTATACTTAACATCCCCCTCTCCTTCCCTCCCTCTGCCTCATTCCCACTAAATCCATTTGGTAATTGGCTCTGCGGCTTCACCCTTATAAAATCATGGCAACAGAAGACTGCATCACAGAGTCATCGACCACACCCATGGCAGGACAGAAGATTTACAGCCTGCGCAACATGTCGTCTGCTTCATGCTGGACAACTCAACATTATCTGGGACAAGAACCCTGGCTACTGCTTACCACACACACCACTGTTGAACCATTACATCAGCAGTAATTTGTTAGATCATGAAGAGGGTTGCATTCAACTGACTGCAATAAAAATTTATCATCCCTGAGGGACCATCAATGAGGAAAACAGCATGACTAATGTGGGAACATGAGAGGCTGAGTGGATGGCAGGAAAAATAGAAAGCCACCTGATCACCCAACAGTGAGTCTCTGAATTTGTACAAGAAAGGCCGAATACCCTTGCTCTGTCCTCTGATCTACAAAAGGGCAATATTTCGCCCTGTTTCACGCAGAGATACCCTCTGGTCCTCTCTGCCTTCTCTCTACCTCTGCCCCTCTATCTGTCTCACACACACATACACATGCATGCACACATACACACACATACACACACACACACACACACACACACACACACACACACACACACACCCCATGCAAACAACTCACACTCTCTGCAAGCACAGCCCTCACACTCTGTATGTATCTCTGGCAGCAGTGATGGGAGCTCTGCAGGGACACATGACTTATTCAGCCATGTAGCCTCCATACTCCACTGCCACCATTTTTGTTTTACTTCACTCCGCTGCATCCGCAGACAGCAGGGCCAGCAGGAGAAAGCGGCTCAGTGGCACGTGCACATGTACCACGTGTCCAGCAAGCAAGCATGTATGCCTCCCTTCCCCCTTTACCTCCACATCATACTGAGTAATATACCAGCAAATGAACACATGCTCTGCATCCTAATTACATGCTGCTCCTACTATGCAGGCATTCAAGAACAGCACATACACGCTCCAGCACCTATATAGCATGTGCACAGTTTGCTGTACAGTCCTGTTGGGCAGGTTGCATGCTGCATACCAGTCCAGAATTATCAATGCAAAGCTGGACACATCTTCAATCATCTTCATGGCTGCCAAGAGACAAAAACTGGTACATATTCACGCACACAAGCTGACACATTAACTGTTAGCATACACTGCAGCATGCACAGACATGATGTTAAAACAACCCATAATGATTTCTACTTTCTCCATTTGCACTCTAATCAGGCTCAAATGTTTCCTGTCACAGACTGCATGCTGTTGGCTATCACCTTCAAACAGCAGGTGCACAAAAGCACACACACACCTCATAAGAACACAAGAGTGCCAATGCAAGCAAAACAAACACAAAAACACAACACACCCATGAAAAAATATGGGTGAATAAAATGAACATTAAGGGAGGATGCATGTCCATGCATCCATACATCCATCCATTCACTTTAGCTGTGCACACACTTCACTTGCAGAATCTCAACCAACATATCACAATCGACTAAACAAATTAAATAAATTGACTTGACCCAGCTTCTGCACGCTCACTGACCCTTCGCTGCTTTTGTAAACAGGTAAAGTGCAGTGTGCAGGAAGCCTGCTTCTTGGGAAGTGAAATTCTGTGACAATCAGGAAAAGATATCTTTTTTTAACTTAAGAGGGTTTTTTTTATGTACGTGAGCTTTAAGACTTGACAAAAGTCTGTTTTCATAAAAAGGTTGGCTGTGCAGAATGTCATAAAAACAGCCACACAAAGAATGAGCTGTAACACCCACTGGCAACAACAACTAAAAAACCTAATTCAATTTTGCTAAAACCTCTGGCTGAATAAAAGAACACTTGTGAGTGGCCTTAAATTAGATTCATGTCACTTAGTGAACCTGCATTTCCTCTACACTTTTATTTGTCTGATAACTGGAACCTGCCGCAGATGGAATTAAATCAATTGAGCCACAGAGCAACATTGAGTAAACTGATATACCCACTGTGGGTGTGTGTGTGTGTGTGTGCGTGACAGCAACAGGGGAAGTAGGATGGTGTTTGATGTGGCAATGAATGTTTCTGTCGTGCTCTGCACCACTCTGCTGATAGCAGATCTGAATTAAGGATTGAGGTAGGAAAAGGGCAAAATCTAATTAAAGTAGAAATTTATGGCCCTGTCAAAGCAGATCACATATACAAATGCTGACATGCACGCACACACACTTAACAAAGTATGCCTACAAGGGTACATGGTGCTGTCAGATGAGCCTATTGTCAGTAATGGTTATACCTTTCTCATGGGGGTTTTTAAGTAGGTCTACTGCAGCAAAATCCTTCTCTGGGCTACACAGCCACTGCATGTAACACATTTTACTGACTCATACACTCGCAAAGAATACAGCAACTTAGGTGCACTTTGATACACACTAATAATCTGATCTTAACCTGATTACAATAATAGCTTCAGCTAAATTTCAGCTAAGTCTTCTGATAAATTTGACCTTGTTGCCTACATAGCTCAGAGGTGAGCAGGGAGTGGGAAGTGGGGCTTAAAATAAATTAATCAATTAATTAAATTAAAAAATAAAAATAAAAAAGGGAGTATTGTGTTTCTGGTTTTCTCCTCTTTTTCTTGTAAAAGTATATTCTCTACTGTTGGTGCTCAAAAAATTATATATACAGCCATTTAGTAAACACAATGAACAAAACAGCATGTGTAAAGATGTTCAGTGAACACATCATTAATGTTGACATACAGACACTAAGTAAGGTTCAACCCACCTGTTTGTATGCACATTTTTAATTTGTGCTTAAAAAACCTGAGTGGAAATATTTGGAAAAAAGTTGAAATATTGCAAAAGCAAAAAAAAGCAAAGAAATGTTTCATGCTCAGCTATGGTGGAAAAGTTACTATATCAATGAAAACTGGAATGTGGCAAGACTGTAATGTTCCTGAAATTAATACATGACACAAACATAAAGGCCATCCCATTCTTCACATCCATCATTTGAGGTCTTTCAACTACATCACCTCATTGCTCCCTCTTTTGCAGCGTGTTTGGTATCTGAATTAGCTCCACTCAACTCCTTATATTTGTATAGCAGTAATACATGGTATATAAGAGATATTTGTCTATTACCATATTTACACCTAAGAGTGTTACTATGAAGGACAGACTATTGACTATTGTTACTATGTGACAGACTTTACTTCCTACTGCACACTGGTGTAGAAAACAGCTGATACTGGTGAGTGTTGAGGAGTGTTAAATTTAAACTCAGCAGGGTCCATAATCACTCTTTTACAGTGTTACAGTAACAACATTTCAAACAGAGTTAAGAATGTGGACCCATGTAGACACTCTTGTGTGTTGTACTTAACTCTGATACCTTTAACTTGTACTTGACGTTCCACATAAACTGGGTGAACATGAGGGGGGCATAATTATTGTTAGTAATTATAATGAAATCGCAATGACAGTTCATTAAGGTGGCACAATAAGCGTACTGTACTGCAGTGGCGATTAACAGCATGCCCTTGTGTAATACTTTTTAATGAGATGTTTGCACATCAACCATTGTATAAAGCTGTAATCTGAGCGTAATCTCCACAGTCCAACTGCTACTTGTGACACGTGGAGTATAGAGGGGGGGGTGGGATCTAAAACACCTTGCTCTCAGGTGGAAGAAAGCAGCTTGCAACTTATAGTGCTAGTCACACATGCGCAGCAAACCTTATCTAGACATCACCCAGTGGAGCTGCAAATATCTGAACCAGTTGGACCAGACATTAAATGAACTTTTAAATGGACCCGCCAGATCAGTCCAGAGACTTCATAGTGAGCGAGTGGGCATTTTGATGATGTTTCTATCCCGGCTCCTGCACACTCTACCCAGCTGGGATCTGCTCTGATCTGCTCTAACCTATACCTGCTCTGCTCCAATATCAATCTTGATATTTGAGAATCTGGTAATGACATATTGGCATCATTTGGTTCTGGCTGGTCAGAGCTCTCAGATAGAAAAAATACGTAATGGAGGCATGGTTTACAAATTACCTCAAAGATCTTATATGTATATGCTGATACTGATATATCTGCCATATGCTAACAAACATCAGCCTAGCTCTACTGTGGATGGAGTGATGGGTTCTCCCTGCTTGGGTGTTTTCCATGCTCTGAACAGAGTCCTTGACTGAAAGTTCATCACTAAATATGGAAATTTGCAACAGGAAAACTGGGCAGGAACATTATTACATCATTTTTTTGCACTACTATGACCTTTAGATCTGTCTTGAAGAAAAAGTTTGACATTTTGGGAAAAATATTTAGTCGCTTAGAATGTATGATAATATTAATAATATAACAAATTCACCAGCGCATCTGAAGCTCACTAAGCTCATCAAGCACATTGTATCTCCTTTGAATTCTGCTTTTTACACTTTGTTTTTTTGTATGGATTAAGCAAGCAAGATAGAGCAAGTTAATCAATGTGCTTTAGAGGCACTGTTAGGTAGAATTTGTTACCTTTGGACAGAGACAGGCTTTCTGTTTCCCCGTTTACAGTTTTTAAGCTAAGCTAACCTCCCATACATGAGAGTATATCATTTTTCTCATCTTATCCTTTGGCAAGAAAGTGAATAGGCCTATTTCCCAAAATGTCAAACTATCCTTTAAAGAGCATCTTCCTGGGATATCCTGCCGTGTGTGGCTGTTCTCCTGGTTTCTATTTGGTATGACAACTTTGCTACAAATGATCCAAACTGTTTGACACAAGTGTTTCTGACTGAACAGTATGTCTACATTCAAACATGCCAGCATGGTGATGTAACACATCATACCATACACCACTGTAGTAAAACAGTAAAGAAAGAGACTGCTCTAACAAATAAACAAACAAGAGAGGGTGGCAGAATGATAATATTCTGACAATGAACAGTCAGACTCCCAAAGGCTCTATCAGATCATGATCTTCACTATTTTAGACAAAGGCCTCCTTCAGCCTCCTCTTCTGGTCTATTGCCAAGTAACCTCAGGACCCAACACCATGCACCCAGTGTGACTCAGGTGAGGAACACATGTTGTACTGATATCACACAAACAGACACTCCTTTCTGCTGGTGTACAGAAACAAGTACTCACTCTAAAGAAACAAAACATTAAGAGGATACTCTTGTTTCTCAGTTAATTCTTCTAACTGCCCTCTTCCCTTCCTTCCAAAACTTGTTTTATTAATAATGCTGTATAATGCTTGCTCTGGTGAAACCCCGCGAGGCATTCCTCTAAGGCTTGTTCTGACATTGGCTGGTTGTTGGCCTACTTATGCCCAGGCCCTCCAAGCCTCTATGTGGGGGATCATTGTCCCTCATTCCTCCAGGGTGTTTTTTTCTTAAACAGGGTCTTCTTTGAACCTGTAGCCAAGTAAAGCCTTTTGAACCAACTGCTTGTCACTTGGCACTGAGGAACTTTAGAATGCTGAACTCATTCCCCGCAATTCCAATCTATTTGCAATTCCAAGTTATTTGGATTCGCTGCCAATCTGGAGTAAATGTGCTGATTTGCTAGAAAATCACTGAAAAGGTTTTTAATAAAAGGAGCCCACTTAAAACATTTTTGCCTGGAGGTTGTCTAAGAAGAGGACCAGTTACAGACAACTGCCAGTGCTATCTACAGACACACAGAAAATCTCTCTCAGACTCACACCTACCTGGTTGTCTTGGAAACAGGGGGCTTATTGGGCTTAGGTGAGGCAGCAGAGCTAGGCTTGGTGGGAGTTGCAGAGGCAGGTTTTGGAGCTGGAGGAGAGGAGAGTGAGTGATTAAAAAGTTAAGAAATATGTGAGATGATAAGCACAGTATTATATAGTAGAATGTTACATAGTTTATAGTAACATACACTGTATCACAGATTAAGGTCAGGCACATATATACATACACATACAGTGTGCTGGATCTAGGGCAAATACATTTCTGGATCAGAAGCAGTCACTCTAGCATGTGTAATATGTGTGTTAAATCCATCCTATGTGCATTTATCCGCATGTCATCACATTACAATGAATACTCCTCATTAGAGTTAGAGCTGTGAAAATATTTCATGCTAGACTTACTATGGATGTGTCTGACTCAAACAGCCTACATTCTGGATTATACTTTCGCACTGATCTTAGATTTTTGTCTTGTGATGACATTTTCACCAACCTGGGGGCTTTTTAGCAGCAGCTGCAGTGGTGTTGGTTTTGACACCATTAGCAGTTGTGGATGGTGTCTTCTTGGCTGCTGTTGGTCCGGTCGTTGACTTTGCACCATTGGTGGCAGGGGCAGCCCCTGTGGTTTTCTTCTCACCCACTTTGCTCTTGGAGGCTGCAACGCTGGCCGTGCCTGTTGGTTTTTTGGCGGGAGCTGAGGTCGGAATGCTCTTTTTGTCTGGAGTAGGTGTGGATTTCTTAGCCACTCCATTGGTCTGAGGCTTAGACACACCGTTAGAGAGGCGGCTCTGGGATGTGTTGGACCGTGAGCCAGCTGTGGGCTTGGTTGGGCTGGTGGTGGTAGGTTTTGTCTTAGTTGTGGCCTTGTTGGTAGTCTTGGCTTTGGAGTCTCCTGAGGTCTTGTTGCTGGTCTTGGCAGCGGGGGTGTCCTTGGCCTGTTCTGGTTGGGGTTCCACCTGGCTCATCTCCCCTACAGGCTGCTGTGGCATCTCCTCCTCCATTGGACTGGCTGCCTGGTTGGGCTCCTGTCCCACGGCTGGTGCTCCCTCATTTCCTGGATTGGATTCCAGCGCTTCCATTGGCTCCAGTGCTGCCGTGGAAACCCCATCCGGCTTCATCTCCCCTAGAGTGGTAGTGGTCCGTCTCTGCAGGGCAGGGCTGATTGACTTAAATCTCACAGGTTGGCCACAGGTCTACAGGCTCTCTGGAGACAGCAAGGACTGATCTGGAGAGAGACAGAATAATATACAGTACAACACAGTACATCAACAGCAAGACCAGACATGAAAAGCATTTTGCTGTCTCTGCTATCAGTAGACAGAGCCCCAGGAATGTTGTTAGCCTTAGGAATCAGATAAACCAGTGGCTTCTATCTTCTTACAGTTTCAGCATCGCACGCACTTATTTTTATACAAGCACCTAACAATTCACAGACACATTGACTGTATGCAGAAATATAACATGATGTGCCATAATACTGAAGGGGACTGAGGCATATATAGGAAAATTTAACACACAGAGAAAGACATAAGCACGCTCACAAACACAGGTGCTAATAAAAAGGAGAACAGATCACAGCTTCATAAGTCATGCTCAAAGGGAAACCTCAGGATAAACAATTAGATCAACATGTTTTGTGATCAGTTGAAGTGTGTGATGTCTCAGGGGCCACAACAAGAAAAGCCATGGAGGAAAACATGTCTACTGCAAGAGCAACATTTTCTACAAATAGCCTTCATTAATTTCAATGCCAACTGCAGTGCAGTGGCAAATGGTCCCCTCTGTGACACCAAAAAGCTCAGTGACACACTTGGCCACTGTAACTGCTACGGGTTGGCTTCTTTTTTTTTCCTTGGTACAAAATGGCATCAGAGTCACTAGTGTGGAAGACTAGTTTTCTGGGATAGTACACTTAAGGGGGTGCAAAAAACTTTAGCACGCAAACTATACACACACACACACACACACACACACACACACACACATATGAATATGCCACCAGTAATAGTGTTAACACACGCAACTTCCAACCATTAGACTGAATCTAAAAAGAAAAGTGAGTTGAGGTAGGAAACAGGCTTGGATGTATTTTAAGTGGGTCAAGGCAGGAACAATAAACCCAAAGACAGGGAGACAGTTTGACTCATGGGTCATAAACAGAGCAGCCAAACTCAGCAACTGAGGACTAGAAATGGAGACATGAAGCATATGAGGTCTGATAAAGAGCAACCAACTATAAAACATAGTCATACAATCTTTTTTTTTTTTTTGAGAAGTAGGGTGGTGGGGGTGGGGGTGGCGGTGGGGGTAGCAGGAAACTATCCTGTCAAAGTTTACAAACAGAGCAAGGAGCTGGCTGTGCAGGAGGCTAAGTGGTGAGACAAACTCTGAGGCAAAGCAGGGGCCAGCCCAGAGGAAGAGGCTTGGCCTGCAGAGCATGGGAACAGAAAGAGGAGGTGGGAGAGAAGACGGACAGAGGGGGAGAAAAGAGACAGGGAAAAAACAAGACGTAAAATGAGCTCACTACTGGCTGATGGTTGCTGGTCCAACTGTAAAATCCAGACAACACTAGTCATCCTAGTTTCCACTGACCTAAACTTGTATGCACACACTCATTGTCCTATTTCTAGAGGAGGACAGACATCATCTTTATGCCGCTAGCTTCCTGGAAACAATTCCCGCACACTCTTCCTCGTCTTTCTTTCCCTCTTCGGTCATCCTTTACTCATCCTCCAAACTAAGCCTCACATGTCAAAGGGCCTTCTTTCATTTTCCAATGATCCTCCCTTCTCCCAACCATTTCCCCTCCTCGATTTCTTTCTTCCCCCACAGCTCCCGGTCTCCTTCCATCCCTCTGTTCTCTGTTTGCCTTTGCACAGATGGCCGGCGCAGCTGAGCAGAGCCAGAGGGGGAAAGAGAGAGAGTGAGACTGAGAAAAAAACATATCCGTGCATCCCAAACAACACATAAGAACAGATACAAACAGCCAGTGCAACAGGCCACCACCCAAAACAACCGAAGAGGCAGAGAGGGAGGTGGCGGGTAGCTGTGAGAAGCAACTCATGCCGCACCCATCAGTCACAGGAGGTTTTTAAATGCCAGTGAGGCTACAAAATGTGGACAGTTGGTTTAATCATGTTACAACCAGTCACAGCTTTTGGGAGAGGGACAGGATGGGCACTGGTGGGAGTAAGGAGAGAAAGTAAGATGGAAAGTAAAAGATTAGTTGCCACGCAGTTTTCATTTTTGTTTCAGAATAACCTGTGCACTCTTATTTCACTTACTAGAACAGTTCCACATTTTAGGAACTACACGGATTTACTTTTTTGCAGAGTGCTAAATGAGAACATATTTACTATACAGATAAGAGGGTGGTATCAATCTTCTCATCTAACTCTTGGCAAGAGAGCATTAAGCATATTTCCCACAATGTCCAACTATTGCTTTAAAAATTTTGAGTTCCCGAAAGAAAACCCAGAAATTATTCACTCTTTGCCTCCCACACTCCAACAGCCCATACAAGGTCAAACAGCACTTGTTAGTTTGTTTAAAATAACATTCAGCACTTGATGCGTGGAGCAAACTACTACCTAGCACCAGATGCTGTCTTTGTGACGAATGAATAACGGTTTCTAGGTTTTTACACATCAAACCCCACCCACTTGATACTCCAAAATCTCTAATAAAAGCACACCACTCTTTGACTGAGACCCGTTATAGCTATCAACACTGTGACCTAATTCGACCACGCAGTGAACCAGGAAATAAGACTGTGTCCAATCACCATTCCCTCCTCTATCATTCGGTCTCTGGTGTACTGCTCTTCCCACACTAGACTAAAGCATCTGGCTGGGCTGTTCATTTCATTGCTCCTTTCCAAACTACCCTACATTAGTGGTGTGTGTGTGTGTGTGTGTGTGTGTGTGTGTTAGAGGGAGTGATAAATCTTGATTGCACGCCCACTGCCAGAGGAACATTTCTCTCTCTCTCCTGCAAGTCTCCAGACAGCTGTGAGATTGCACTTCTCTCTCTGGTTCTATTGCTCATTCAGCCAGCCCTTACGTCACTGGGACCATCAGTCAGCAGTAAGCATAAACAAGCTGGAAACCAGGGCAGGGACATACTTTTTCATCTGCTCTCCACAGAAACTGAAGGTGAGGGGGATCTAAGCTGCATCAAGACACTTTTCACAGAAACATTTCAGCAGACAGAATGACCCAAACTTTCCATCTTTTCCTTACCAGTATCCTACTTACTAAACTTGGGCTTCGGTGTTTTGATAAAGAAATCTGAAGTCACCTGTGAGCTAAATGTGTATTTTCCCATATAAAAGGCTTTGGACTGACATGTAATTCTTTCTTTATTGCAGAGTAATCTTCAGTGTGTTGCAGCAGCTTTGTATTACCTTGAATTTCATCCGTAATTACTGTGGCACTCCCAACTGAAACATCTTCAACCCACTAGTGCTATTACAGGTTTTCATTAAACCTAATTAAATAAAAGGCAGTTATTTACTTTCAAACTGACTGACTGGGCTGTTGCTACAAGGAGACACCCTTTGTGAGAGTCTTAAGCCTATTTTGAGGCTGTAAAATGATTGCTTCAAGTGGTAAGGCTACTAAGAACTTCTAAGGATAGAAATTAGCTATTTTAATTCCTCAAAAATGGTTTCTTTCTACTTATTTATGGATGATTTAGCTGACAAATCCCCTTTTTTCTTTCCCCTGCTTCACATTCATACAATACACATACACATTTGGACCATAGAACGCACAATTGTGTGGCACAATTTCGCATAGGCAAAGCTCCAGCAAGTTTTCTGAAAATGCTCTGCTGGTTCATTGGCACCTCAAGCTGCAGCAGGTGGTTTTACATTACTCAAAGGGGGTTACAGTGGGATTACCTTACACTGGGGATACCTTTCTCACTCTCTCCAATAATATTTTTTTCAGCCAGACAAGGGGGAGATAATAGTCCATGCATTTCACCTGTAGTCACCAAGCGGAGATGAATAAACCTAAAATGTATAAGGCAGAATGAAGTGGGGCTATAGCATAAAGCTCACAGGTAAAATTCACCCTATATCCAACTGTCTTAACACTTAGGCTTTCCTCCAGGAACAAAGTGAAAACCCTATTTGGCTCCAGGAAATCTTCTCTAACACCATCCTTGGTCCTGCCAAGGCTACAACCCAGGCTGTAATACACAGACAGGCATTTTCAACCCTTAAGGGACAAAATGAATTCAATGACCTGAGACATAATGGTCTGTGTTAGTGCACATTTCCAGCAGCAGATTCCAGGCAGATGGCTATGTCAGCTACATTAGGTTCATTTCAAAACATGTTTAATTTTAGGCGCCCTGCACCATGTGAAATGTTTAAGAGCATAAAAGGGTTTAATCTGAAGAGAATTTCTGGTCAACCTACCTCAGAACAAGCAGCTGGACAGCATCTATCAACTGCCCTGACCTCCTGTGGCCTGAGCGACACACAGACACGCACACAAAGGATCTGTTGCAGAACAACTACTTCAACAGGCTGGGGTTGTTATCCACAGTATTTAGCTACAAACAATAGCTGGAGATACAACAGAGCTGCATGGTAGCGGAGTGGGAGTCTCGCACTGGTATCCTCTAGGTTTGCCAGATTTTTCACTGTAAATGTCTGAATGTAGTTGACTTTGCAAAAATGTGTTTATTGGCCTTCACAGTATGTCCAAGTCATGTGGTTACAGCTTCCAAGCAGCATCCCACTCCAAATTCCCTGCAAGCCTCAATGATGAGTTACACAGTAACTGAGAACAAAGGAAACCCACACGAATACTAAGTCATAGAAGAACCAAAGGCAGTGGTCAGAGCACAGAATCATTCTCACTCTCCACACACCACACACACACACACACACACACACACACACACACACACACCACACACACACACATTGACTGATAATTAACCGGTCAGATGTATCATCTGATTATGTTTAAACCTTAGCTAGATCTGGTCTATTATCTTAAAAGCTCTTTTTTGATTCTTATAGTTACAGTATACAGTTTACATGTTTTATTTTGTTTTATGTTTTTTATTTTATCTCAAATAAAGTAACTATTGTTTCTATATTTTATTGTTACAAGGATTCTGTATGTAGGACATTTTTTTAAGTTAACTTTCAGCAGAATGCTGTGTAGTTTGTTCCTGTTGTTGTCGTTGTCATTATTATTACACTTAATAAGCCTCAAGCCATGAGCTAATGATGGGCAAGCCAGCTCTGCAAGGTGAGATCATCCTCTTCGGCATCATCCCTTTCCTAATACCCACACCGGGACATAAACAAAATGTGTGTGTGCTAAAATGTTCCTGTGTATCCCAGGCACACAACAGTGTTTAAGCCAATACTGTCAATAACTGGAAGGCATCCAGCTCCGCTGAGGGATCTAGGCTTTTCTGACTGTCTAGACACAAACATGCCGTTCTTGAATAATCAGGTCATCAGCATATTTAAACAGAAAACTGTTACTTTGACCCCCTTTGTGCATCAAGTACAATCTGCTACTGTGTGTGTATATGTGTAGGGGGTGTACATGCAATAACCATGCCTGTTTTGAATACAGCAGGTTACTTTAAAGAACTGCTCAAGGGAAAATCTTTTTTTATAAAAAGAAACCATGCAAAGGGTAGCTGTGATTCATTATGCAGGTTAAAATTAAGAAACTGCAGTACTGGTTATTAAACTAAATGTTAATGTCAAATCTGCTCTTGGGCTGTGGTGTGTGTTTACATCTAATCACAACCACTGTCATTTGGACGAAGAAATTCTTTGCCTTCTCTACACAAAGGCCTGAATCAAAGTGCCCCCCGCTCACTCCCTCACATTAGCCAACCAACCGTCTACAAGCATGTATGAATCGCTGTGGTAGAAAGTCTCTGCTTTCACAGTACACAACTGTGCACACACATGCACACACATATGCATTCTGTGAGCCTTCTCCTATCCCCGGGGCCTACTCTAAATAGTAGTCAAAGAGAGAGATTGTGGGGGAAGGAAGCAGCAGTGATGGTGGTGGGGGTGGGGTAGGGGAGACGGCAGAAAAGATGCAAAAAGAAAGTGAGCTTTTGTGGCCGATGTAACCCTCAGCTAATGCTGACATGAACTCTCACAAGCTTGATAGAATTACTCAAGACATAACTAATGCCTCCGTAAGAGGACAGAAGGTTCGAGTAGAGATGCCGGCAGTGAGGGGAGAGGATGTTAGTTTGTCGGGTCTGGTTTTGAAGGCATTTTTAATGAGCATTCAGTGGCCTCTGACCCTGTAATTGACATGCTTTATCTCCACAAGCAGCAAACACAAGCTACTGAGCTGCTGTGTTTGCTCTTTGACACTGCTAATAAACTGTCCTCCTTCCTCTGACACAGCCACAGCTGGATTTCCAAGGTGCATTTCATATTGCATAGTAACAAATGTCAAAGCAGTAATAAACCGAGGCTTTTTTTTTTTTTTTTTTTTTTTTTAGAAACAACATCTTGATTCATATTCTTTTAAAAATGGCACAAACGGCTCCAAACTTGTCTCTCTGAGGAGCACAGCTCTGCGCAGCTGCTTCAATAATTTACTGCACCCTTGCTTACGGCGCCACTGCTCATGGGTAAGTGGGCTGATGCAAGTGGCCTCAGTTTTGACGCAGTTTTGCTTGTGACTGTGACCAAAAATGATCAAATAATTGGAATGTGTGTATGGGAGAGAATGTCATATTCAAGGCGCCACATGCTGGCACGGGGCATTAGATTGTCTATTCAACCTACTCTATATAACAACAGCCGTCTCAGTCCACTCTCTGGCCCATTTAGGGCTCAGTTTTATTAACTGAATCTAGTGCAAACCCAGATAAAAAAAATAAGCAAAAATTATATATTTAAAATATTCAAATATAGAAAAATACCCATCACAAAATCCCTAATCCCAAGGTGATATCATATGTCTTGCTTTGTCCAGCCAAAAGTTAAAACCACTAATATTTCATTTACTATAATGTAAGACCAAGAAAAGCAGCAAATTCTCATTTTGTAAACCCTGAAATATCAATTTTTTGGCATTTTTCATTAAATTTTACTTAAATGATAAGTCGATTATTAAAATATTTGCTCATCAATTTTCTGTTGATCAACTGATTCATTTACTAATCTACAAAACGAAACAACAAAAGTGCAACAAAAATCACTGCAGGTGTTGAGGAAGGTGGCGGGGAGAGGGGAATAAATATAAATACAAGAACAGGAGTGCTGCAGGGACTGGCAGGGAGAGAGATGCATCTTCTTCAAAAGTAAAGATGTACAGCTACCAATCCTCACTGGAGCATGTTTCATTTACCCATAGCCAAATCTTGGCAGGACACCAGCAGCAGACTAACAGCTGCAACAGCTCCCATCAGTCATAGGCACACACTGTTTAAACAGGCAGAGCACAAGAAATAAAAAGTTGCTGAAAGAAGTTGTTCCCACAGTCAATGAAGCCATTTGTAAAAATGTCAAATAAACCCATCCTGTCCATAAAGTAAGCTTTCTCATTAGGACTCTGTCATTATTGTTAAGGAGTTATGTAACAGCAGTTGCAGTATCACACAAACCCTTTCAAAGCTAACGCCAGCTCTGCCCACCATCACTGCAACCACTGACTCTCTCCCCATGACATTTAGTGGGAGGGTTTCACAGCATGTCACCGCCTCTTCCTCAGCCTCAACACACATCACCATGGCTCACTGCTGATCTCCGGAGGAAGCATCTAAGAGCCAACCACGAGACAAGAGATTGATTATTAAACACACCCCTGAAGCAGATGTGCATAGGGATGGAGGAATAGAAATGATGTGTGAATGTGTGGAAGTTGGATGGGGGGTGCTGAAGTTACACGACTCCCAGTTAAATGGAGCTTGGGGGGTAGTTGGGGGTGGGGGGATTACCAGCGCTGCCTCCATCAACTTGATGCTAATCGCAGCTCACACATTCCCCAAACACCCCCGACCCGAGGTCAGGAAACCGCCTCTGTCCTGCACACAAATAAACTCACAACAAAGCCTGTTGCTCTCCATGGCATTCCCTACAGACAGTGGGAGGGCTGAGCGGGCAGGGGAGAGAGAGTGAAGCAGCAACCAAGAGGGAGAGAGAGAGAGACAGAAGGTAGGCTTCCATCAAAATGCTGTGCAATGTTGTGAGCAAATGTCAAAAATCTGGTTAATACTGCAACACAGTGTCCCACAATGAGACTGTTTTAGTTTTAGCAGCTTTTGTTTTGTTGTAACTGTAACTAACTCTGTAATCTCAAGGTACATTATTCCTGCTTTATCTGTTTTCCTCAGCATGTTTTGGGATTATAATATCTATCATATAATCTGTATTTTTTATATCTAGCAAATGAGAAATTATTCCAAAAATTATTTTAATGGTGCTTTTAATGATCTTATTAAAAAATACAAATACTATATAAACCTCTGCTGTAATGTTAATGCACGAACATTATTTAAAATAATGATTAATTTCTTGTCACATTTCTTGTGATTTATGATACACAAAGTGCATTTGCATTTTACTAAAAAGTCTTTTGTTTTTCTGCCTTAGCTTGGATTTATGTTTTATTCTAACATCTTTTTTGAAGAATATTAACCATATCAATCAATCCCCAGTGGTAATTGTTACCAAAACACCAGGTTGTCTTTGTTCATATTAGTTTACACCTTAGCTAAGTGTAAAAATTGACATTTCAAAGCAAGTCTTCTTATGTGCCATTAGTTATCCAGACCTACCTCTTGAAGACACTGGGGTCACAACAAGAACACACCCCAGGCTCCTTCACCCCTGCAGATTGTTAAGTGAACTCCTTTATGCTATGCAGCGCAGTCATTCCTACTCATTGATTTCCAGTGGGTCAGTGGGCTGCTGGGATGCTCAATCAGACAAACTGAAGCAGAACAAAGGCCCCGCTGAGAGGAAGGAACAAGTCTTTTTCTGTCTCTGTCTTGTTTACTTGGCTGCTGGCGTGTGTGAGAGAGCAGCAGACTGTGTGACAGACACCTGGATCAGAGAAACATGTGATCAGAAAGGCTGGCACTAATCCTAAGGACTCTTTGGAGACCTCACACCAAGATTTTACAATGTCCTCAAGTGAAAACTTAACTGAAATTAAGGGATTACTTGACTATATAAAAAACAGTTTCCCATTGTAATGAAACAAACAAACAAACAAACAAACAAAAAAAAGAAATCAGGAGAGTCAGATCACCGCAGATGATGGAGAATTCCAATGCCCATCACAGTTTAGGCTTGTACATTGTGTGCATTTATGCCCCCCCAAAACTAACACCAGACGATCTGATGCAAACAACACACACATACAAACACTCGAACCCTGTCCTTCCCATAGTGCATCCAGGCTCGGAAAAACTCGGCCCCCTGGGGACGGGCAGATTAACACATGACAGAGCTTGTTAACCCTGGACAAAGAGAGATGCTAATCTTGTACAGTCGGCCTCGACTGTCCCCAAACAGTACACAGGACCAGCTACGGGGAGAGAGAGAAAGAGGAACAGAGAGAAGACCAAGAAAGACAAGAAAGAATGAGGCAGGGATATGCAGTAGTAACAGAGGCCTCAGTATGTCCCAGAAACCAGACAATACTGTGGGGAGGCAGGGCTAGAGGGTCCATCAGCCCCAAAACAATAAGAGCAGAGACAGAGCCCGGCTACCAACCAGGCCCCACCAGCGAGGGCCCTACTACTGCCTGGCTGAGCTCCACCGCCTGCAGGGACAACCAGCAGGGCAGCACAGAGCTAAACTGTGTGGATATTGATCGCATAGGAGAAAGTGGGGAGGCGGGCTAGCAGCTCCACAGATGGGCAGGACAGAGACAGAGACAGACAGACAGAGGAAGTGCATTAGTAAGGCTGGTTCCTCTGATGCTGTTAGCCCTGTCCCCTGGGAGATAAGAAAGATGGCAGTGACAAGGTTATAGGAGAGGGAAAAAAAGGGGGGGGGGGTAAAAAGGGACAGAGACAGGGGGAACAAGTAAGAAACAGCAAGAGGCGAGACAGAGGACGCTACAGAGAAACTAAGGCTAATTTGTAACTTGAAGAGCTGCTGGATCATCTCCATAATGGGCCGTCTGCCCACAAACAGGCTCCTCTCTGGGGGTAAATGAGATCAGGCCAGCCCGGGACCAGCTGGTGGCTTGGATCACTGACACCAGATAGAGCAGATACAGAGATGGAGGAAGAGGACAGAACCGAGGCATCTGGACAGGATGGCAGAAACACACCCGAGAGGCTCCGACACTCTCTTGAGATTTCACACGGGGGACAGCGGATGCACGCACACAAAGTACAAGTGGAACGACTGTGTCCATAAGAGGATTATGTCCTCCTGTTTGAAGTAGAACAAGGCACGTTCCAGATGGAATCTGATCCCTTGCAGGACGGCAGATAGGTTGGATGGTTGACCACACCAGCACCTACTAACTACAGCTTTCCAAACCACACAACTGACCTTAAAACACCACTCTTTGACCACATCCACAGCAACCAAAAGACATATATTTTGCACTTCTCAGAGAGTTGATGATGTATCTTTATGGCAAATCCAATGAGACAGGGCATAGCAAGATTTCAATGTCACCATCAGAAATGGATATGACAGAGAAACAAATTGGCCCCTGCATCTGCCTATGGTAAAGACAGTCAATCATTCTGTCAGCACCAGTGTCTGGCACAAATGCCTCTAATTCCACACGGCCATGGTGAGGGCAGGCTGCATAGCTATAAACAAAATCTTGACCACATCAGGCACCAGGGCACCCCAGCAAACAAACAGTGATGCCAATGTAAAGAGGGACCAACTCACATCAATATCTGCGTGCCACAGGTGGCAGAGCAAAGCTAATGACTGACACAGCAAATGTCGTTTTTGGCCCCATTTTTACCATCACCAAGGCTGCATTTCACCAAACAATCAGGCACTGCTAACACAGTGTGCCATGAAAAACTTGGTCTTGAAGCCTAGCAACAGGGCTGTGAACCACGTCCATTATCCATCCTCCCACCAGAGGAATTCAGAGCGTCCAAACACAGCAAATTACTGCAGCTGCTGGCAAATACTGCCTCAAAACCACACCGCCAGTTGCCAACTGCATGCCCTGACAACTGTGACACCACCAACCAAGGCTGCTATCATGACTGGGAGTGCAGACAACAGCAAAGTTTATCTGCTGCTTTATCTTCAATACAGTGCCCCTGGCAGTTTCCTCCAGCCTCAATCACCCAAAAAACAGAGGAGGAAATTCAACCAAACACAGTTTCTGTTGGTGTTTTGATAATCTCAAAACAAGAAACTATTGTGCAGTTGTTGCCATGGCTTAAAACGGGGTGAGGGATGATGGCGGTAATTTTTAATGACGCCAAAAAGTGCAAGGGTCACGGGTTTGGGGCTGAAAAAAGCCTGAGGATGACCAGAGGCACAGGCTTGCCCTTGTCACAGTTGAGAAGTTCAGAGCTGGGAGGGGGTTTTCATTCTGAGTCACACACCCACCCCAACACCAGTCCTTAGGCTAAGGGCAAGCTGACACACAAGTCTATTAATGCAACAATCATCGCCCCTCTCAGGATCGAGGCATGGGTCGAGCGGCCAGCTGGGGGCAAAATAGGTCATTAAAATTTAAATTGCCCTAAAATACAAGCTCATGAAAGACAATGTACATGAAAATATTCAGTGACAATTTTGAAGAATGTTTTGCACAGAGAAATTGAAACAGAAGAGGCAATTTGCTAGAGTGCGTTAAAAGGTACATCTCAAGTATTACAGCAGCTCTCAGTCTTGTGCAGCTGCTAGAACAGCAACTAAGGATTGTCATCATTATGAACATATTAAATCTAGGGCTCATTTTCATTATTCATTGATCTGCCAATCATTTTCTTGATAAATCAATCGTTTTGTCTATGAAATGTCAGAGAAACACACAAAAAATCAGTCTACTATCAAATTTTAGAATTTAGAATTTTTTCTTGAAAATGACTGACACGACTGACTGACAACTACAACAGTCATAGATCCATTCTCTGTTGATTAACCAATTGATTCATAAATCAATGGAAACATAAATGTCAGTGTCATAAATAATAAGTAACCAAAGTCCAAACTAAGGCTTTAACACAAAGTTTCAATCAAAAATTATAGAAATCAAAGAAAATCAAACAACTTTTGCATTTACGAGCCTATAAGCATAATGTATTTATTATTAGATATCATTACTCTGAATATCACCAATCAAAATCTGCTAAACAACAGATTATTAATCATAATCATAATCACAAAAGATTAATACATTGTCAAGCCATCAATTGGATTCATTTCATCACAATTTCAGAATAAGCAGCTTCAGATTTAAATGTATGGCCCCTCTGTGGCTGGACAATTGTTTCAGACACTGGCAGTGCGCTCTCATTCTTATTGCACTGGGCAGCCAACACTGTAGACACTCACACCCTTGGTTCTAGCTCTTCCAACAGAGCGCAAATAACAGAAGACAAAGTGATACATCTTGATAAAAACACACAGAAGCAAAGAAGTAACTCACTGTGGTCCACTCCACAATGGGAAGGAGATCACTGTACTCAATTTTTATATATTTTTCTCAATTACAATAATCAGCTTCTTTTATTCAAGCGTACAGTTTCAGACAAATCCTCTCCACACACACAGTGCCTGTGGCAGTAATCCTCATCCTCCATCTAATAATCTTTTTAAGACCGTCTTAAATAACTTCATAAAAACAGAGTGTGGTTTTTAATGGTGGCTAGATTTAATTTCACATGATTGCATTAGGCTGTTCGTCTGTCCTCCATTTCCCTGCCTCATCCACCAACACTGTGAGTCAGCCATTCTCTCATCCATGCACTAGGGGGGCGGGCTAGCTGATGGCTTAGCCCACCTCTGACTTAAGAGTCCTGGAGTGTCTCCAAGCCCTGCGTGGCAGAGCCTTAAAAGTGCTCATATTAGTCGCCCTGGGATGCCATTTACTCAGGATGACATCAATACCTCATGGCTCGATCACCACACTTTATTGACCGACCCATGCCACTGTGGCCACAAAGCTTGAGACAATTCACGTCGCCGTCTGCACCACCTCAGGGGAGGGGAATAGAGTTGTGGGCTAAGAATAAAGATTTTCAATGCTTGCATGTTTGCTGTTTATTAAATGCTCTTGGCCAGGCTTGGGAACTGGCAGTGTTCTCTCCTCCCCATTGTTCTACAGAGGGGAGCGTAATCTGTCTTGTTGCACTCACTCACCAAAAAGACTCAGTGAAGGAGCAGCTTCGGGCCCCTCCAGCTTTAACTCTCACACCACAATAGCTGATCACTTTTGGGGGTGACATTAATCACCTCTGATTACATGCCAGCTTGAGTCTGTGCACAACCCTCTCAGAGATATTACAGCTTTACACACTCCCTCTGAGCTCTGACTAAATTATTGCTTTAACATGCCACAAATGCCCCTAAGTTATATTCTGTTTAGCTGACAAGAAAACTGAGTGGGCATCTGCAAAATTATAAGGCGACTGAAACATTTCTCAGCACTCACACACACCACTTGGCCCATCGCAGAACAATGGGCATCCGCGATGGAGGATGGAGAGGGAGGGGAGGTAAGAATGAAAAGTTTAGGGAGGGAAAAAGCAGACAATGTGCTCACACAAAGAGAGAAAACGTGCTGAAAACGAAAAGGAGCGTTGATTAAAAACAAATCATCTGTCTTAGGTTGACTCCAACAGATCTGCTGAGCACTTCCAGATACCATGCAGTCTGCCACCGCCCCATCAACCCCTTTCCACAGGAATCAAAGTGAATCTCAAACAGCGTGGCTCACCGACAAAAAGATGAAGTGACACTAAAAGAAAACAGCTTCAGTTGCATATTTAGCAGAAATATTCATTCACACAAAGAGCCACCATAATTCCGATGCACTGTTTGGTACAGAAATTAGGAACTACAAGTAATAACGTGGTAAGCACAAGTGAGACCGTAACGTCTGTAACGGACGCCAGACAAAACGTTAATTTAAAAGACTCGGTTTTAATGAACGTTAATTAGCCAAACAGTACTTACAAACTGACGTTAGCATGCTAGCTACAGCTAAAACAATCTCGCCCTTACCAGTCAGTGCAGCGGCGAGCTAGCAAAATCCTCTCCAGCTACGCCCAGTGTTAGCCTGTACACCCCGACTGATTCCTCGAGTCAGAAGAAAAAAAAACAGAAAGTGAGGATGAGGATAAAAATGAAACCGGGAAGTACGGGAAGGAAATCGCGGGAGAGCGGAGCGAATCTAGCCGATCCGACGGACAAGAAACTTCTGGGTCTCGAGCGCCGTTTTTCACAAGTGATGCGCGTTCACTGAAAGGAAGAAAGGAGGAGAATGACGCTCCAGTCCACACTCTACATACACACACACACGATAGTAGACCGGTGAACGGATGGATGGACAGGCGGAGGAGAGGAGAGGGCTGCCGCTGCCTTCAGGTACTGCTAAAAAATGTCGGAAAAATGAGAGGACTACGCGTGAAAAACGAGCTGTAGCAACCGTACATTAATGAACCATCATAAAACCAGGTCCCTGCAGGAAAAGTGGAGCCCCAAACGCCCCAGTTTTTATTAATTATGTAAAGGAATAGCTCAATAATTTGGGAAATGTTTATTCTCTTTCTTGGGTAGAGAACACACTGTCATGTCTGTAATGTACAGAGACAGCCTGCAGCCAATTAATCTGTGCAAAAACTAAAGAGTCTAAACGGCTCTTATGTGCCAGACTATTTTTTATGGCTGTGAGCAGTTGACACAGGAGGATGAGAGGAGACTGAAGGAAGTTACTGGTTTTCACTATTCTCTAACATTATATTAACCAAAAAGTTAACTGAGAAAACAGTAAGCAACTGATAACACTGATAAAAAGCTGCAGCCCTAGTCAGTTTATGATATTATGATTAAAAGACTTAATACCTGCCATATACTGCTCAACCACAGTATTCAGTGATTGTTATGCCTCCTGGTGTCTGTAGCTTTAGGAAAAGTATAATTAACATGCCATGTACACTACAATAATGCACAGAGTGGAAGGATGAGGCGATAACAAGGGGGTGCCTGTTCATTGAGGATCCATAGCATGCTGATTCCAGCAACACCCACATGTATTGGCATACACACCTAAATAGAATGTAGCTGTTATTAAATAATGTTATTAGTTACACCTGTTTGACAAGTCTAATTCTCCACCATTAGAGATGTCTTTATAGCATCAGGATCCACCCTGCCAAGCTAGTCAGTCATGGGTGTGACAAAATCGAAAAGTAAATCAAGATCAATTTCAACAGAGGCATGACTGAGAACAAAGCAAATTTTGTTAGTTCAGCAAGATGGGCAAACACTGCAATAATTTGCATAATGTTAATTAAGGTTGTGTCCTACTCCCTTTATCCTCCCTACCAGTCTGTTTAAAGTAAATAAAGGGAGGGTGGAGTGGCGGTTTGGCTTATTATACCTGGCACATCCTCACACTACATATTCTGAGTGAAAATTAAGAAAAAATAATTCACTTTTATTTCTTGTTACAAATTCAATTTCAGAAATAGGAGCTTACTATGAGTCCATGAAGGCAGCATTCACTACCACAGCCCGCCACGCTGAAATTGAAAGGGGTGAATAGCGAATAGCAGGGGAACTCTGCTTTCTCTAAGAGCAGCCAATCGCCTCCCAGACTGAGGGATTATTCAAATTAAGGATGATGTCACCTCTTGCAAGTCACCCTACCCTCTTGCCCGAGTTCCTCTTGGTTGTCTGTTGCCCTCCCTCTTAGGCCCCAGCACCCCTTTTTCAATCCTCTTCAAACCCTTTTCTTCTTTTCGCCATGCATGACTGCACACACACACACACACACACACACACACACACACCCATATGCATCAAGTTGCCTGCATTGTCTGCTGTCAGCATGACTGTTGCATCCAGAATTCAAAATCGCTCAACACATTTCAGACCTGTTGATTGCAACTTTGTAATTAAGATCATCTCGATGGGATTTTGGACATCTCCATATTAAGCAGTAATAATGCCACTAATATGAAGATAAGATTGAAGACCTTGTTTCTTAGTCTTAACAGTCAAATTTCCTGCAAGTAAGAAACCTTAAAGGCTGTTTAGAATGGATGCACCTGCCTGTGAGTCCAGTCTGTCACAGACATGGGTAAACAAAACTGAAATTGGAAGAAATTGAAAAGCGTGAGCTCGCCAGCAAGGAGCGGCAGATACAGTATGTGAGCCTTTTCGGTTAAGTTGTGTGTTTTCTCTTCTCTCAGTCACAATTAGACACTGAGGGGCGTTGTTTCATGGCTTAAAAGCTTTTGTTTCTGTGTGCCATGCTCCTCACCAGAACAGGGCTTTTCATCAGAGACAGTCTGGGTGGGCATGCCGCCTGTCTGACTGTCTGTCTGCTGCGCTGCTGCTGCTCAGCTCCCAGCAGCCGCCTGCCCCTGTCTGCATGAGCCAGGCTTTTGTGTACTGGTCTGTTCTGGATGGGCTTCTTTTCATGTCGAGCCCATGGTACGCTCTTCTCTTTCCAAATGCTGGAATAGGAGAGATTTGGCCCTGCATCGCCTGTCTGAGCGCAGGGTGGAAGTGTACGGTACAACACTGAAAACATACACTTGCACCTGACTGGGAAAAAACAAGTTATCTCTTAGTCTCTCTTTATCTCTCTTGGTCAGGTTTCCAGAGGAAGTTTTGTTTGTGCTCTCCTGAAGTGGACTGACCTCAGACTACTCTGCCAGTCAGCTTAGAGGGCTGCACCTCCCATCAGTTAATTCCTCTTATTACTCAGTGTTATCTGCGGTTCAACAATGCCACTTGTCTTGCTGTTGAATCATATTTTAACCATAAGGTTAAGTCATACCCACAGAAATATCTGCAGGGTTAATCAAGTTATTCAAATAGCTGGTCAGATTGTACAGAGTTAAGAATGACACCCATGTACAGCACTGTACTGTTAGTGGATTTCATTGTGTGATTATGTGATCGTGCAGTATGCATGCAGGTGTGTGTGTGCAAGTATATGGAAGACATGGAAGGAGACCAGGAAGAGGGTGGGGACTCCGGGAGGGAGGAGGGGGTTTGATGCCTGCTGGCTTGATGCTGATGGACGTATTGGCATGGTCAACTGGGCGCAACAAAGAGAGGAAGGTGTTTTTTTTCACACAGGCGGTGGTGTGCAGCAGCGGAGACAGGAAGGGGCAGGGCTGTGTACCCCGCCGCACAGTTCCCGTGTTATTTATCTCATTGTTTTTTTCCCCCCGGCCCACAGTCCAGCTGGGGCAGCCACAGCACAAAAGGGCTGGCGCTCAGTCAAGCCCCAAAACCTGGCCTCCAGTCAGGGGTCTTCTACCTTTGACAAAGTTACACAACACATTAATTATTTAAGCAGTAGCAGATACAGGCATGCGTTCGTTATGTTTTGTGTGTATGTGCAGTGAGATTGTACAGAGGCCTGAATCTCCTGCTAGTCAGCCAAGCCGCACAAGAAAGCAGCTGGCACTGAGAGACACACCCATCACATCAGACACAGTCGCCATCTTTCTGTAGAGATACTCACAAATCAAACCCCTCTTAACACAAGTGGCTTCAAAACGCATGAGAGGTATTACCATGCATTACACTTCACATGCTAATAACACAAATATCATTATCTCACAAATTGTGTGTGTGTGTGTGTGTGTGTGTGTGTGTAAATGAATACCAGACGGGTACAGGTTAGCACATGCCAGTGAGACTGCTGCTCCCTTTGCACAGCGTGGACTCCCTGAAGAGTGCAACATGCCAGCACAGCATATCATTAACATGCAGGGTGTTACTGCACTCACTGACAGGCAACATGTGAAGAAGGATGCACAGGCAATGCAGAGGAACCTCATTAATGGACCGTTATCATATATCACACATGCTCCTCTGCAGTGTGTGGGCCACATACAGTCTACATATATCCTCCACATAATATGGTGATGATCTTAATGCACATGCAGATAAATTACTTTGGGATTCAGAGTCCTGATTTTTATTCTAGTCATTTAATGAAGGATTTGTGGTGAGTTGCTGTGTTAACTAGGCAAGTTGACAAGTTGCAAGGCCCTGCCCCACAGTATGAGACTGCTTAATCAGCTTTACCCTGAAACCTGATGATGTCCAGAGCAGGCTGTCCAGTTCCTGTCAGTTTGACTCTAAGTGCTTTGTCTCAGCCCTGGTAGCCACCTTGAGTAAATAATGCATGCAGGTACTAAGGATATTGGACAACCATACCACTCCACCGCACTAAGAGGACTGACTGTGCACATATCTGCCTTGATCTTGTCTGTCCCCTGTGCTCTCTCATTTTCATCCATTTGCGTCTTCAGTAATGTGTATTTTCTTTGGCTGGCACAGCCTTTCTCTGCTTCCACTTACCTTGTGTTGAGAAGAGAGGTAGTCTGCAGTAATGGTAGATTTGAATGTTAGGTACTTATTTAAATTATACTCTCAGCATTATTTATCTTTAATGAAGGCACCAGACCTCTTCCTTTCTTAATGTTTCACCCCTCCTCTGCTCCTCAGTGTGCCTGTGTTTTAGCTTCCTCTCATTTCCTCATTGCTTCTGGATTGTATTGATTTCCTGTGATTGGTTGACTGGTGGCTGCAGACAGAGCCTGCTCTCTCCCTCTAGTGGTGTCAGACTACCACAACATACTAGGCTCTCATTAGCTTCATGAGTTTGCTTTGTATACAGCTATCCATTTTCTTAACTAGGCCTATTAATATATACCCTGGACAGTTAATATGCAGGGTAATTCTCACACCTTATAAGTTTTCTGCCTTTCTGTAATCATGCTGATATAGAGCCATAAAGTATCTAACATTAAATGAATAAGTGATTTAAAAAAAGACATTATGAAGTATTATTTTATTTGTGTTTTTATTAATTTATTATTTAGTGCTTTTATTTTACACTATCGATTTTCATGGCAGTGTCAGTGCCCGCTGCTGCTGCTAAGCAAACGAACTCAGCAACCCCTATCAAATTTAGCCAGTTAGCAGGTTAATTCAGAGTTGCCTTGGCAGCATATTAACTCATGTTGCACATCTCACCCTGAGGTCACTCTAGCCAACAGGAGCTAGCTAACACTGTTCATTCATGTTGAAACTGAGTGCTACACTAAGATAAAATATTTGTTTACACTCTGGTTTAAGATGTGTTCATTGGACTGAACTACTAGTTTTTTCAGGGTATTTTGGTAGCATAAGTTTGACAAATAAACTTATTTCTATAAGAAAAGATCAGTGGATATAGATGGCATTTTTAACTTAATAATATTTAGATACATTGATAATATCAATAATTAAACTTTTCTTTTTACGCATTTGAGCAGCTGTTTATTAAAACTGGACACATTTGTGGAAAAAAACAACAACAACAAACAAAAAACAATCTTGACACAGTTTGAGTGTTTCCAGTTTATTTTGCTGATGTGTACTTTCATTCACAAGGCAGCATCTTCACAGAAAAGGTTCAGTACAAATGAGGGAGTAAAAACCTGTACAACTACATCCTATACATTAACAGATAAACACCCTGCTAGCTGTTACTTGCTTCTTCTTAGAATGAGGTAAAATAATTAAGACAGCATGCCAAATATAAGTAAACAAACCCAATGAGCAATAACACTGTTACCATTAAATCAAAACAGCATTATAGAACCTTCCCAGATGTATCTGGAGAACATTAACAGATGCATTACATACACAGTGCTTTGTTCCATTGTGCTATATGGCTCCCATGTGACACATAAAAAAATCAAATGAAGCTGTACATCTGTCTTCATGAAGTGCAAATAAGTAAGTGTATGTAAACTGTAAATAAACTCACGTTCTACTTGTTGTGATTGTAAACAATATTAATTGAAGTAAACAAAAAATACAAAAGCATCAAATATAAGTGTAACATCTTGAATCACCTTGTTCCCTTTTATCCTGATGCAAATTTTGTGCAGTGAACGTCCCTCTTGCACTGAGGAGTGCCCTTCATTTGACCTTACGCAGCATGCTGGAATGACATTACCACTTCAATAAGTTTCTATAGCAACAGTGATATTTCTTTAAAAAGCATCAATGAAGAACTGCTGGTTTGTAGAGATGCCCTTAGTCATTCATAAATAAAATGAATGAGTAATTAACTTTGTACACGTAATGACAGTGTCCAAGTCTGACACAAGTTTGTTCAAAACTGAGTCTCAGTCAGGAATCTGACTCTCTGACATCGTACCTTTCCATAAAAATTATTATCCCTTAGAAATGTGTGATTTTTCTGGATAAAATCAGCATGAAAAATTCACAAGAATTAGAAAACAGAAGTAAAAACCAAACTGCAAAGGTTAGTTAAGGCTAGCTGGTGAGACAGCCTTAAGTGAAAAATCTACTTTGAAACTCTAACATTAGTAATTGAGCTTGTTTATAAATAAGATGGTAGTTAAATCTTAAATCACAATGGAAAAAAAAGTTAAATTAGTCCTGCTAAATTAAAAAATAAAGCCTAGCTTAGCAGAGCAGCAGATACTGCTGTCTCTGCAGCCTCAGACTATAATGGAAATAACACGAGTCTAGTGAGAATTTTGATTTTAAATGTGTCTTCCCTGCGCCCTTTAGATTAAGTGCAGTATCGAAATGCAAAGTTTTACAACTCAAACTTAAACCTTTTTTTCCCTCAACATCCCTCTCTGCAGCTCTCTGTCTTTGTAAGTGCAAATCCTAAAATTTTCTACTATGACTCACTTTTCTTTAAACATCACTTGACATTGTTTGAATCCAGATTTTCTATAGGAATATTATTTTGGAGCCTAGCATGGGGCACTTTAAACCAAACGGTGAAAATGCCCTATCTTGCAGTGCATTAGCGTGCAGTCACCTGGCTCTTAACAGCAGAAACAGCTCATACATATTGATGACTAACTGGTTGGCTGCAGGGCTTGTCCTTCCTCATGCAGCCATCATCTCCTTCCCGTCACAGAAGGACATGAACAAAGGGAGGCTGACAATGTTGCAGAGGCTAATGCATACAAACAGCAGTTAATGATAGCACTTTTTTCTGCTGTGTCTTGTGTCCATTCTACCTCTTCTGTGAAGATCCAGATGACATAAATATATTTACATAATCAAGAGTACATTAAATAATGTCTCCTGGGCAGCCATGTGGACACTAAAGTAATAAAAACCCTGTACATAGTGGATCATTCAAGTGAACATTTGCATCCATTTTACTTGGTGGACCCTGTGCCCAGTCTACAGCAATGAATGTGTTTACTAGCAATATGCATCTAATAATCAAAGCCCTAACAAAGTGACATTTCAGAAAGAGAAAATAAATTATTCATACAGTACAAAAGCTGAAGCAGGTAATTGGGCCTGTGACTGTGCAGTGAGTTCTACAGTTCCAGCACAAATTTAAATGCAAAACTCAAACACGGGCACAGAGGACAATGTGGTCCAAGGTCAGTCAGTTCACTCTCAAGGCATTTATCGTCCCTGCTGGGTGCCTGGAAAAAGGAGTGAAATTGCAGTCAGCTGTCAGTGGAATGGAAATATGGTGCTTTGAAGAGAAAAAAAAAATCTCTTTCCCATCCACACATACACTGCTTACTCCCTCTGTGCATCCTCCTCCTCCTCCTCCTCCTCCTCCTCCTCACCAGTCACAGCAGCAGAGGAAAGAGCACGTCGGCCCCTCAGGCCCACGGAACTTGCCAGAGCTGGGTGTGTCCGTGCACTCTGCGATGAATGCATGCAGGTCAGTGACGCGCACCTGCTCCTGTGTTTGGGCCTGTGGGACGACAAATATAGAGTGGAACATTTTCAGAATATTAAGTTGTCACTGATTTACAACCAGATTTTTGGTTTGCAGCTCTTAATGGCACTTTGATGCTTTTCAGACTTACTGTCATCATTACAATGCTTTACTCAAATCTGTTTTTCTTCACCTGTTTACTTTTCTTTCTAATATTCAGAACAAAAAATACAAGTTATTTTTCTGTGGCTGGTAGTGGCCCTTAGACACTGCTTTGAGCTAAATGCTAATTTTGGAATGCTAATATGCTGATGCTTAGTAGGTGTCATGTATGACTTTCACCATCTACATTTATTAGTATGCTAACTAAATGAAAAGTCAGGGGATCACAAAAGTCATTATGATTCATGGTCTTGGAACCATGAGTGTCTGTAGAAAATTTCATGACAAACCATTAAATAGTTAAGATATTTGAGTCTGGACCAAATTGGTTGTCCAACTGAGTGACAGGGTGACACTGAAATCCCTAGTGCCATGTTGCTAGCATGTAAAAATGTACACAAACAAACTGTGCTTAACTAAACAAAACCAAACCACAGACTGTACCATTATGGTGTCGTAGGCTCCGGTGATGAGTGCGATGAAGAGGGACAGCACCATGTAGATGAAGAGGGAGATGAAGGTGTAAAGGTAGACCTGGCTGAAGATCCACACCAGTGTGCCGCTTTGCTCCATCTCAGCGAACGTCACAAACATGTCGTCCCCGTTGATCAGAGAGAACAGGCACTCTGACACCATGGACAGGGAGCGAAACTGTACACATAGGGTCAATGGTAGCAAAGTCATTTATATAGGCAGCACTTTAAATTAGTGGTGTGTAGCTGTTTAATTTTTGCATGTTAGGTTTCATTAGCTGCTCTTTGTAAGGTTGTTTCATTTCCCGGTTTCTACAAGGACACATTAAACATACATGATATTGCAGGCAAAAAGCAATATACCAACAGAATGTCGTCATGATTCATATTTAATAACTGTCAATTTTCTTCCCTCATTAATTATACATAGCTACAAAGATGATATGCTAGAGGACATTTTAAGATAATTAGGCTGCTCTGACATGTACTTCTGGCCTGAATGACTCATGCTGGCTCATTTCTGGTTAGAGACATTGCTGAGTGTGTGTTCACTACCTTGGCATGATAGGGCCCCAGCACAATCCATCCACAGAAGCAATATCCCAAATAAATGGCAGCTGCACAGCAGCAGAAGCGGATAACATTGGGAAAAGCAGCTCTTAGAGTCACAATCAAGATCTGTGGGGAAAAAGAGAGAGGGAGGGAGCAACCAAAATATATTTACACTTCAAAGAAAGAGCAGCAAGGCAGACACACAAGATAAAGAGGAAAAAAATGATCTGCAGCTTCTTTATTTGTGTGTGTGTGTGTGTCTTTCACATACATTGTATTTCTGAAAGAAGCTGAGGTAACGGATGACTCCAACCCACACCAGCAGAGTGGAGGTTCCCAGCAGGATACCACATACATCGTATGATGACAAATTCTGCAACAATGACATCATCAGTTACTAGAAACAGTGCTGCTGAAAAAACTGTTTTCAGATCAGCTTGGTAAATGGTAATTTCCCTGTGACAACTTCTTCAAGGCAGAGAGCAGTCTTATTATTAACATGTGACATGTTACCTTGGACTCTATCCCGATTTTGATGAAGCTACCGACGATGGTGAACACGTCACTGACAATGAGCAGAATATACCAGCCATTGATGAACTCCATTCTGTCTCCCCAGCTCACACTGTCGGCCAAGTCTGTGTTTGAAAAACTGCACGTACTCCTGGGAAAGGAGATGACCAATGTAATGAGAAGCAGTCAATAACAAAAATACAGAACACTGTAGTGTTATCCTGTAAGGGTGATACTCCAATCCTGGAATACAGAAAACCATAGAAGGCATTGAACGCGTCCTGTGTGTATGATGCTGCTTTTGTTTAGCATGTGAAATGATCATTATCAATTATATTTTGAAGAGTGTTTCGTAACAGTCTTGTGAGTTTTTGACATATATGTATGAGCAATGTTTTTCTTTCAGGTCTTATTTATTTGCATGCACATGTGCACACAGTGATGCAATACATTTTCTGTCAATGTCAATGCAATCAGTGTCACTATTCTGCTGATTACAGTGTGTAATGCAGACACAGCAGTGTGCAGCAAATGCAGGAAGACTGCAATATCCATGTACCATCTGCAATTCACCATGGCAACAGGTTATAAAGAGCAGAGGCTCCATTTTAATCCGGTTGAGAAGGATTAATGTGTGGCCATGCACATTTATCTTTAAAACAACAGCAGCAGCATAAGAGAGCTGGATAAAGAGCCAGTAAGTTAATACAATTAAACTTCATTCAGCACAGGCCACTAGAACACATTATGCAGCAGACTTTCATTTCCTAAAATGGATGACAGAGGTCAGTGACAAAGTGCTGCTGCGGCACAAGATGAAAATATAGATGAAATAGATAAGACATACATTTACAGCTGAAAAATCATCAAGGTTAAAACTGAGTGTAAATTTTCAGATGTCTATTTCACACTTAAAAAATAGTCATTCAGTGACTATATTCAACATGTAGCAAATTTAAACAAACAAACAAGTTAACACTAAATGCTGCCCATATTCAAAAACTCTTTTATATTCCATTTAGTACGTTTTTTAAAATGTTTTTAAGTCCTTCCAGCTGCACTACAATCATGCTCACTCAGAAATATCACATCATCTTCAATGTGATGTGATAACTATGATAGGAATGTCCTATCGACCACTCACACTGTGAGAAATAACTCTTCATAGATCTTATGTCTCTAAAGCTTCACACACATTTTTTCTTTGATTTACACTGATTCATGTGTTTCAGTGCAGGAGCTGACTGACAACCTGACAGTCACCCCAATGTCCACAGAGTCACAGTGTTATAACACAGACGCTGCTACAGATTTTATTCTGAGCTGCGGATTAATATTTGAACACAAGAGATCACGGTCTCTGTCCTTACACTGAGGAACAATTTTTAATCCTGTAAACTTCTGCTCTGATTTGTGCTTTGACATCTACTGTATGAATGAAGCACCATGAAGCTCCATGTCAGAAACGTGTACAGGAGGAGACAGAGAGAAACTCAGGGTTTGTTGAAGAAAGCCTCATAGAGTCGGTTACTGTGGCAGCTGACTAAGGGTTAGTTTGGTCCTCATTTCTGAAACAGAAAACCAAGAATTTCCCCCATCTTGTGGGTGTTGTGGGTGGGTCAATCACAGGGTTTCCAACTTTAAAAAAAACTGCTTGGCTTTGCAAATGATTTATAAGGAAGAGAACCAATTCAGCACATTTGTTAGACCTTAAGGATATACACAAAAAACTATCTGGTGAGAAACATTAATGTAAACAGACACTATGCATCTTCATCCACATAATATACTATGCAAAGTCTGATTGAGTGTATGTCACCAAGAAAAGCAAATCTGATACTGCATAAATGTTTGGTCTGCTTTCTTACGTGTTGCAGGAGGATGCCTCTGAGGATGGAGCGGCCACACAGGAGCAGGGACAACAGGCAGACAATCGCCACCAACACATCAAAGAACTCTCGTGCGTAGTTCTCCGCTGACAGAAGAGGAAAGAGGCGAGAGGGATCAAAGGCAGTTGAGAAAATGACAGATAATAGATTTGATATCAAGAGACAGATTAATGAATATCTCCATAAATCATGTGTCCATTACGGCTCATCCACCTCCAGTTACTCACCGTGGCCGGACACGTTGGGGTCCTTGCACTCCTTTATGGAGGCCTGGTTCTGCAGAGTGATCTTAACTTTGCCGCTGTGCGCCCTGTTATCCATGACAATCTGATAAGACACACAGAAGAACAAGGGTAAATACACAACCTCTGGGTATGGAAAATGTTTACTATTCTGCATCTGAATTCTTATCACAAAGTTACAGCTTGGAGAAATTGCAAATTTCACAGCTGTGATGAAGTGTGTCCAAATCAGGAGAGATTTCTATCTGTCCTGTGCTGTAATGCAAGTTCACTGGAATAGAAATAACAGAAGAAATAGTTCACCGTGATAGCAAAGGTGTAGCAGTCGGGGATTTCATTGTTTATAATGGTCTGAATGTTGATGGCCTTCAGCTGGAAGTCAATTGTTACATTGATCAGCCTGGAGATACACAGAGAAATCAATGTGCAGAGTTAAAACTGTAGAAGAGATATAACACTTTTGGTCTAATTTTAGAGGGAAAAAAAACAACATAACAGCATCTAACTTGTAAAACTTGAGAGTGAAATTCTTGTAGTCACTGTTTCCTGGAGCAGAACTGTAAGTCAGTGGATTTAGTCCAATGCAATCTAGAGGGAAAAAAAAAACAGAATCACAAAATAGGATTAGAGGAACTAAAAAATATCACATGGGGAAGTAATTTTTTAAAAGCACACAAATCATCTTTTTCCACATCACATGAAGCCTAACCCACACTTCAACACTTCCTCAAAGCATTTAAATGCATGGCCATCTCCTTGGAGCTTAACATTTATTTATCTTGCTTTATTTTTTCCACAAGATTTATCATACATCGCCAACAGCCATCCCTGCCAAATCAGCAGGTGTATGCAAATAACCCATTTCCCAAAGCAGCATGGTGTGCTACTATATATATAGGTATATATATATATATATATATATATATATATATATATATATATATATATATATATATTATAGGTATATGGAAAAAAGCTTTTATGTTGTGTTATTTGTTATAGGATCTTTAAAAGTAGGGCAGAGTTGCAGGGCACTTCTTGACATATGTGGAGCAGCGACACAATGACTCAGAGACACAGTCATTTCCTTAAGGGCCAAGGATATACAGGCAGTGGGTAAAAACAAAGCTGTCACTTTAAATGTTGTATATGAAGGACAGATTACTGAACACCAACTGAGTGTAAGGAGAAAAAATCTGAAGTATAAAGGATAAAGGCCATCCTACCGGTGACGACACAGGGATCGATGTCAAAGGTGTCATTGACGGGGTCTATGGTGCCCCTCCTGTAGTATCTCTGACAGAGGGAGAGCGCGCTTCCGTTCACTCCGACGCCCAACACATAAGCGTACTGTCCAAGTGAGATCTGAGGAAGAGCCATGTACTGGAGGGGAAAAGAAAAGAGGGGAATTAAAACTGTAGTGGAGGCATAATAAAAAGGTCTGTGTCCACCCCAATACAGCAGAGGTGATCTTTTTCTGTGGTGCTGTCTGCAGTGCAAAGTGACATTTAAGAAAAGTAACAGCAATGTCTCAGCTGTGCTCTTTGTTTAATGCTAAAACAGTAAATGTCTGCATGCTAACATGCTAAACTAAGATGGAGAACATGGTAAATACTGCTAAACCGCAATGGTAACACTGTCATTGAGAGCATGTTAACATTTTGCCTGAAGCACCGGAGTGCAGCCTCACAGAGTTGCTAGCATGGGTGTAGACTCTTTTCATACAAGTCTTTGTTTAGGCTTGGTCGCTTTATTTCAGTAGGTCCACTTTGCATTCATATTACTTTGAGTGGTAGAAGCTGACATTTCAATCACTTATGAAGCACTTTAACACAGCAAGTGGTGTTGGATGGTGTGATCTGTGCAGTCTGCTTATCGTAACTTTATTGGAGTTTTGTGGCAATAAATATATTAAAGCTAAACCTTGTAATAATTTGTTATGCTATTTGAAGTGTGGATATATTTTCTTTCACTAAATCTTTTTTCAATATACATATTAGCTGAGCTACTCCACAGTCTTTCCATATATTCCTTGTCGTATGTATGCATCTCTGGAATTCACTGATCTACAGAACTGTCTTAATTAGGACTATAGCTTCAACAGAATAATGTAAACTGCTCTGAGAAGCAGGGAACATTATTTCTGAGTGTTGCTGCTGATTTTTTTTAAATGTCTTTTTGGGCATATAAAGAAACTCCAGTAATGCTTACAAATCTCAGAGACATGATATCTGAGAACCTTAACAAAAACTATTTGCAGAGCTAAATACTGTGAGAGATAAAAGAGGAAATATGACTTGTGGTGTAGAATTGTATTATCGGGTTACCTGCTCTATGGCAAAGTGTATGTGGCTGTACAGCTCCATCTGTGTGTGGACTGCCTGTGGAGCGCTGTCCTGATAACCCTTCAGGAAAAGGTGTTTGAATGCCGCTGTGTTCTCCTCTTTAAATGTCACGACCATCTGGTTGCTGAGTCCAAACAGCACCAGCTAGGAGGCAAAGTTAGGGACAGAACACATGAGCTTCAACAATCAGAAAAATGCAGGATAGAAACTACAACACAGTCAGAATAAAGCACTTAGATGGAATAAAATGAAACAAACAGACAGAACTGTAGCACGAAGCTGTATCCACCTGCACAGTCACAATGATGATTTTGAGCAGCTGCAGGCCCAGTTTGAAAGGCTTGCGCCCTTTGGCATGATACTTGTCACATGGGCTCATGAAGAAGTACTTGAGTTTCCTCCTCAGGGCCTCCTCCTCCTCTTCCTCCTGCTGCCGGTGGAGCTCAGAGCCCACCAGACCAGTGGGACGGGGGCTCCCACCCCCAAGAAGGTCCTGAGACCCATAGCTGGCCATGGAGGAGAGCAGCCTGTCCTTCTCTGGTAATACAAAGAAACATGGTGATTTCAGATAGAGGATGAGTCTTATACATCAGCGTTAGTTAAATGTTAATGGGACAAAATTAAAAACAGAAAGATTAAAACTGAAGCAGCAGAGACAGAGATATCCTGACTTTTATTCCTAGAACAGGCCACACCCATAGACTACTCATCCTACATTTCCCAGATTGCAGTTGGACTAGCATGATTCATTCAGATCTGCAACAATTAGCTGATTAATCAATTTATCCATCAAGTGGAATTTATGCTAAACCATTTTGATAACTGATTCATTGTTTAGGTCATTTTTCAAGCAAAAATGTGCAAAACATTTGCAGGCTCCTCTGTACTTTTCCTTGTCTTACATCATCGTAACCTGAACACCACCTTTGTGGTGAATATTTTCACTGATAAATTATGTTTTATAGACCAAACTATTAATTTGGAAACAATAACCTGCTGTCTACATGCCCTCTTCTTTCAAACTCCACACCTCAGCTTGTAATGAAAACAATTATTATTATTATTTTATTTCAGCTTTTAAATCCAATCTCAATCCAATCAAGGTTATTTTGTCAGACCTTGGAAAGCTCCTGTCATAACCACAGAGGACATCATAGGCTGACGCTGAGCTTCATGTGTAAAATCGGTGGAGTGCACCTTTAAGCACTGATCACCTGTGCATGTAAATTGGTTCTTGTTGAAACGGGTAGAGCTTGAGGATAAGGCCTTAATATGGACTTTGTTTAGTAAATAAAACCGGATGTAGCGGGCGAAGCTCTTTGACGATGACAGTAAACATTTCCTTTGTTGACAGATATAAGTCACATTTAAGCGCAATCCCAGCCCACAGAAAACAACATGTGGATCTGTTCTGATACAAGCACGTGAAAACTATAATAATATACCAACCGTGGAGCAGAGAGAGACACACTCAGACTAACTGTCGCCATGAAGGCAGAAAGAAAAACAGGAATGGTGCACTGACAAACCTGTGGCGCTGTCTTGGATGCAAGTGTAACTTGAAGATGCCATGGTGATGCTCAGACGATCACAGAGGGATGGTGGAGGAGGCCATTATCGACAGAGACGTCGAACAGTGAGTGGATTCATATCATTAAAGCGTCTCCGGGTTTCATCTTAACTAAAGGATGCTCGGTGTCGCAATGTATGGATGGCACCTAGGTAAACAGACCACTGCTTCCTGATAACCACGTGATGCCACCATGTGACTAATGTCTGTGCTGCTGCTGCTGCTGGGTAACCAAACAAGAAGAACAGGTCCTGTACCACGAGGAAGTAGAGCAGGGTTGAGTCTGGCTCTGGCTCTGTTAACTCTGGGTTTACTGTCCGCTTAAGAAGATGAAGTGATTCATGTTATATGAATCATATTAATCACATGAAGTGTGATTGACCCGCGGGTAAATACTGTTATAGCAACAGCAGAAAAATATGTGTAAACAATGTGAACACATTATTAGAATAAAATAATACACTGTCAAATATTAAAATAATGTAAATATGTTCGGGAATTATCAAATATGTCTTCAGACATAAACCCATTGTCCATGTCTGGATCCTGTAGGAATGATGACTAGACGGTTTTCTGTCCAGTCCAGTGGTCTGATTGGTCAGTAGTCTGGATGTGGATCGGTGTTGACCCGATCCTCTGGGTCCAGATCCAGTAGTAATCCGATCTTGATTTCAATGTGGATCATACCCGCAGTTCAAAACTTTTTAGTAGGACTGGGTTACTTTGATCTAAAAAAAATAAATAAACAGGATTTTCCTGGTCCCAGTTGAAGGGTAGGTAAACGGTGGATTTAAGGAACAAAATGTAATAAAACTTTTAAACTGGTCAAATTATACAACATCTGTATCATGTAGTGTATATTTATCTACCTTTTACACTTTTTTACACAAGTAGCCAATAGTAAAAAAAAAAAAAAACATTTTCATGTTCATCTCTAGAGAAATTACAAGCTGGCTACCATACTAAAAGTTTATTATTTGATACGGTAATGACTAAGACTCATGTTTAAAACAGTTTTATTTAAGATTAACAGACACATACAGTGCCATTATTAATAATAAGCACAGGAAACACATTATAAGCAGGACCGTAACCTGATATACTGAAGTCATGAGCCTCCCAGCACACCCTCCATTACCCTCAGAAACCTTTTTTTTAATCAATAGTTTGACATTTTTGGAAATATACCATCAGCAAAAAATTTGAATGAGAAGCCTGATACCACTGTCTGATCTGTATAGTAAATATGAAGCTACAGTCAGCACAAAGACTGGAAACAGAGAAACAGGCAGCCTGGCTCATAACTCCCAGATATAACGTTTTAACTAGTGAGGTTTGCAGGGGCTGTAAAGTGGACCTTAATACTTTCAGGCACAGCCAGGATAGATGTTTCCCCATTTACAGTCTTTGTGCTAAGCTAAGTTAACCGACTGCTGGCTGTAGCTTCATATTTACTATTGTCTCATCTGATGCTAGTCAGTTTTTACAATACAAATAAGCACGTTGTCCAAAATGACAAACTATTTAGAAGTTTTTTCTTTCTTTTTTTCTAAAACAGCATAGAAACAGACAGGAAGTGAGAGAAAGAGATATAAAAATTCCATAGCTGGAGTCAAACTGGACACATGGTAATGCATCTTAACCACTTGGTCACCAGGTACAAACAAAATATTTTACTCTGCTGACTGTTTGATTATATTTTCTGTAAATGTTACTTTCCAACATGATGGTCTACCATGTCCACACTACAAGGAATAAAATGTATGTACAGTATTTATAGTTTTTTGTTTTGTTTTTTTGCCTTCAAAGTAGTAAACAACACGTTTAGTCTAGAAAATATTGGAGTTGGCTTATTAAGTTTCTGTCTGTAGAATGTAAACTCCTCCATGTTATACCCTCAAATTTGCATGCACGCACAGACACAAAACAAATGAAATAAAATAATAATACAGATATGATAAAAAACAATGAGGACATAACATCAGTGTCTTCAAGTAGCTATGGCTCTGACTGTGCATCTATTTTACAGAGATTAAACATGTAGCTGCAGTTGAACTGGGATGAAATAAAAGAAAAAAACAGTCTGAACCTCTATCTGTAAAATAAAGAGGTAAAGAGGTATGACAATAATTTTTAATAACATTATCAACACCAGGGATAATCTGCTCATTTTTTGGATGAACGGATTCATTGTTTAGTCTCTAAAAAGCTGGAAAATAGTGTCAAAGGCCTATCACAATTTTCTAGCCCATGGTCATGTCATTTAATTAAAGTTCATTTAATTAAATGTGTTGATCTTTTGGGCATGAAAAAAAGTCAAAAGTATGAATGATCTGTGATGTAAAAATGTGACATGAAACAACAAATTTAAAACTGATCTACAGCAAACTAATTTGTGTCACTTCATGAGGTATAACAGGAGTGAGATGATCCACAAAAACCCGGAAGATTGAACCAATTAGCTGCATCTTTCCTGGTCTAGACGTGGCTCAGTACGTTGCAGTTATTCATTCATCCGTCCACAAAGTTGTCATCTCATCAGTTACCACAAAGAAATTCAGTCATAATCACGCACACTTCAGGAACAAACACAAGCCTGGACCTGGACAATTTATCCTCATCCTGTATTGATTAACATAACCAGCCACTCTCTGCAGTCTTTTTTTATCTGCCATCCAAAGCCTTGTCCCTGGCTATGACGGACTCGTTAAACTTTATCATGAGCGTGGTGCCTTTGTGCCAGTGGGCCGTGACCTTGGCAGGGAAGCCGCTGTGTGTGAGGATGGCCTCCACGATTCCAGCAGTGAAGGCAGCGCAGTTCAAGCTGCTGTTCTCTTTGGGGACAGAGATGTACGCGTTGATAAGTGGCTCCTTTTCTATGATGTAATAAGTCTTGTCATCATCGTTGGCCTGCTCCAGCTTGTCAGCCTCTTTCCCAAATAAAGACTTCCACACATTAACCTGGGAAAAAAAAAAAAAAAAAGTTAAACATCTGAAGTACAAAGTCACTGTTGACTAAAAATAACATCTGTATTTTACACTTGCCTTGATGAAGAGCAGCATGTTCAGCACTTTGGTCTCTCTCTTCCCGTTCTTCTCTCTCAGCACCAGCACATCCAGCATGCTGGCCCCTACACTCTGGCCCATGTCTGCCAGGCGTGTCTGCAGCTCGGACACAGAGTACACACGGCTCTGACAGTACTGGACCATCTCAGAGAACAGGAGGGCAAAGGCGCTCACGCTGACTTCAGTCTTGGGTCGGGTCAGGGGCCGCTCCAAGATGGTGGATTTCCCTCGAGTGAACCGTGTGTCCATTTTCTGTTGAGGAGTGATAACAGTCACAGGTTAGAAGTTTCTGACACACAGTGCAGGTTTCTGATAACTAGTTAGAGCGATACATATACATGTGTGTGTGTGTGTGTGTGTGTGTGTGTGTGTAGAGTGTATGTCTTTTGCTTGTTTTTTTAATGGGTGATTGAAAATACAAATTATTTTTTATTATTAGTATAATTATTACAACAATATATTGTTTTATGTGGTTATGTCATTTATTTTATGATCAGTTGACAGCGTCATTGTATGAACAGGATGGGGAAAAATTATGACTGACAAACATAATTTCCTGTTATATAATCTCATATCACCCAACCAAAGGTACACTGACTGAAACTCTGTACCTGTTAGAACATGATGCTCTACACTGTGCAATGCTGCACCAACTGGTATATAAATAAAATCCAGTCAGTGGTGACTGAAGTTTCTAACTTCCTGGGGTCACATTTAACTACACATCCACCCTGTTGTTTCATACACAAGTTACACAACCTTTCTGGGTTCATCAGACATCACAGGTTTTTATTTCTGCATAGTTCTAATGTACATTAATAATAACACATTAGAGACACACACACTGGAGCTAATTTACCTCCATTTATTATGCGAGGCATTTACCATTAATGACCTAAAAAGACATTAGGCTGCAATATTCCCTCTTTCACACACCACAGTCTCTATGGTGAAAACTGCTCCATCACAGAATAAGGAAAAAGTTGTGGCCACTTCCTATCATTTAAAGCGTTCTTCCTACAAAACCACGGTGTTTGCACATGTGTTATTTCGCAGTACAAATTAAACATTCGGTAAGCGTCTGTGAACACTCGGGGTTTGCTTATCTAACCCTTGTGCTTACAATTCCGCCCAGTCTGAGCCTTTCAAAGCCAACTAACAGCTGATCACTGGCTGTAAGCTAATTAGCCACAGATGCTAGCTGATACTTCCTGTCAAGACAAATGCATACGAGCCCTTCAAGAAGCGGAAATATACCCGACTTAAAATCACAGATACAGGGTCGATAATATGTGATATCAACTATCCTGATTTCTATCAATGATGTCTTTATAAATTAACGAACCTTGGTTACAAGTAGATCAGCTTCTGTCCAGTTTTCCTTCTTCTACCTCTTCTTCCTCCTCTTAGGTTGGATCACTGGCAACCAGGGTTTAAATTGTATACCGCCACCCACTGTACCGGAGCGGTACCTACAATATATTGAGAATATATACTATATAATATATATATAATAATATACGATGATTCGATTTATGTATGATTTGGCTATTATACTTAATAGGCTTATTTTACTGAAATTATTTGGATTTTTTACACACAAAAGGAACAGGTGTCCCCCATACTCTCACTGCACCTGAAAGCAGCATATACCCAAATTCTGGATTTGACTTGACTTTATTTCTTTTTCTTTCCTGCCTATCTTGTATTTAACTTGCCATTTTTATTTTCAAATAAATTTAGCCGACCTAAAGGAACACTCTCGTGTCTTTGTTGTTTGCAAATGAATCAGATCTATAGACCGATTTCAAAGCAGACACAGTGACTTAACTTGCAAGGAAAAGCAGGAGTGAAACTTGTACCATGATGACTCTGAGGATAATGTTTACACTTGAAAAAAGGTCTTAGGTTTCAGGTTTAGTTTCAATCTATATCTTCCCCTGATCATGTTCAGCGCAGCCTTGAAAACTGTATGTATTTTTAATTTGTATGTTCTTGCTTTAGTCTTGTCAGCATCACTTTATCTTTGTTATTCCTTCCTATAAAGGTCTTTTTTAGTACAGATTACAGTAATAACAGATTTATAACTTCTTTGCATCACAGACCTTCTGCAATGTATTTCCCAGTTTCCTCTTCCTGTCCTCACGTGACTGCTGCAAGCACTGACTTTTGATCTCAACAGTCTGTGGACACTGAGCTGTAATGGATCTTTAAACAACATCTGTGTGCACATGTAAACATAAAATCAGTGATATAATAAATCAGATATGGTTCTGCCACTGTCACACAGCACACACGTGATTCACGGTTTTGGAACTTCCTCAGTTTTGCAGCCTGGCTTAATGTTTTCTGAACATTAATGTGAGCATGCTTATTGCCTCAGAGAGGAGTGCCAAGGATTTGTAAAATACTGCAGAGTCTGCTGCTGACTGCTATTATTCCCAGAAAGTATGTTTCACAAGTAGCAGCCACATTAATGACACATTAATGAGACTGAGATTTACAGAACTTGCAAATTTCTCCAAAATCTCCAGGTTGGTCATATTGACGCTGTGTGTGGAGGAAGACCTTGAGCGGTAAAAGGACGGACGAGTCCACATTACAGGTGCCAGTTTCCCACATTGCTCAGGCGGCCACGCCAACTGATTAAACGCAGGCGTATCTGCAGTATGTGTACAGCTGTTACATAACCACCCACTCACCCTGCACGTGAACCTATATAAATGACAGAGAGAGAATGAGGCGACTGACATTTGAAGCTTGGAGCTTTAGAGGCTCAGGATGGATAAAGGCTACTGGAAACTGACCCTGGCCCTTGTTGTGGATCTTGGCCAGCACCTATACAGAAGGTAAGAACACTTGTTATACTTTCGTCAGTTTTGTGAGATGCATATATGTATTAAGATCAAGATCAAGGTACATTTACATTACCAAGAAACATTTTCAGATGAGATTTGTATTTGTATATATATACTTATACTAATTCTTATTCTTTTCGTATTTTTTATTCTTTTGTCCATGTTTGTCCTCCATGAGTGCATACATCATCTACTGCTGACATGTCAGCTTGTATGAGATAACTCCTCTTATTGCTGTGATTTTTATGCTATTGTGGAGTAGCACAACAATCTGGGGCCTGTACCCTCAGCAGACAACCTCTACCTTTAACCATCGTCACCCCTCAATCAAATATGTGTGGTTATTAATGTGTTTATAAGATTTAAGAAAGTCTGCACAATCTGAAATCTCTGCATACTTCAGCCCTCTGTTCTCAACATACTGTGAGGATTTCAGAGGTTTTAGAACATATTTCGGTCTCAGTTTTTCAGGTCTTCATTAAACCTTGTGCAAGACAAACATGGAACGCCAAACTAACTATTATAATATTATATTATATTATAATATTAGTGATCCAGCCACATTATGTACCTTTATTAAACCATTCTGAAACACTGCTTGTAATTTGTATTAAAATCACGTTTCTAGTAACAGTTTACTTATGAAGGTACTTAAGTAAACTACATACCCCTACATACCCCTCCCCCCGCCACCACCAAGTTGGGGCCCTGGGGACTTAGTTCCTCTGTTCCCCTTACAACTACTCCCTATATGACAGCAGGTGTGTGTTTGAGGATACAAACCAGTTTTGAGTGGCTTAGAGGAGCTAGGTGTTCATATGAATGACAGAGAGATTTATGTGCTTTCTGTCTCCAGCTTCATTTTCCCACCACATGGATGACTTCATCAGGGCGGTGAAGCAGGTGGAAGATGGTGACCCTGAGGCAGAGCCGGTTGTTGTACTGAGGAGGCTGCGTAGGGCAGCTGGTCTAAAGGATGCATTCATTCAGCACTACCTTGGTGATGCTAACTCTGGTGGTCCTGAATTGGAAGCCGGGCTCTCGAATTACATCAGCAAGGCTGTGAAACACAAGGTGACTGCTGACGCCAGAGAGGACGGTGTGGTTCTGACCTCTGATGGCACCACAGTTGCCCTCAGGCCACTCCTCCTGGGCATCGAGACTGGTTTCCTCTCCCAGTCCAGTGGGCGTGTTAGGGGCCTGTACCAGCTCACTCTGGCCAAAGACCTCAGTCTCTCTCTCAGACACGGTTCTCCTCTCCCCCACCGTCTGGGAACTGACGGCTGCTGGGACAGTCTAACCTCTCCTCAAGTCTTCACCCTCTCGGACGTCCCAACGCTTCTCACCCACTCCCAAGTCAACGGAGGCATGGACGGTGTGATCCTAGGAATGGAGGTCGCTGCCAAAACCAGACATCCTCTCAAGCTCAGCAGTCTGCTGACAGAGTACTACTGCCACCAGCTGGGCAACAACGGACTGGACACCGCCCCACGTCTAATCAGTCGACGTCGCAGGGAGAACTTCAGGGGGCTGGTCACCCCTCCAGTGCTGGCCAGGAAGGTGATGAAGTCAGTAGAGCTGGAGCGGAGACTGAAGGGGCGATCAAAGATGGAGGTGAAGGAGAAGAAGCAGCTGATGGCCGTGGTGAGGGAGGGAATGAAAGAGTTTGTCCACATGTACACGGGTGAGCACGAGACCAAACAGAGGAAGTGAAAGAATCCTGAAAAAAGTTATGGTTTTTCAGTCTGAGGACATTTCCCAGAGCAAATCATGATCCCTCAACTTAGTTACAATTACATGTAATCAGCTACTGACCAGCTCTGGTTAAACCTGTGTTTCAGATTGCCCAACCATAATACCTCGGTGTATGTGGGGTGCAGAACCATACAGAGGAACACCCACCAACCTGTCTCTGCCTCTCTCCTTCATGTACATCCACCACACTCACACACCGAGCCAGCCCTGCCTGACCTTCGAGCAGTGCTCTGCAGACATGCGCTCCATGCAGCGCTTCCACCAGGAGGACAGAGGCTGGGATGACATAGGATACAGGTAAAAGCAGTCAGACTTCAGGCCTCTTTTTCAAGACAAATATGCGTATGTGAAATTTGGCATGTAACTTACACTGCCTTAAGATCCTCTGTGCTCCTGAAGCTTTGTCGCAGGTTCTGATGGACACATCTACGAGGGCCGGGGCTGGCACTGGCGAGGAGCACACACCCTCGGACACAATTCCATAGGCTACGGCGTTTCCTTCATCGGAGACTACGCCACCCATCTGCCCTCCCAGCATTCCATGGGGCTGGTGAGAGATCAGCTGGCATCTTGCGCTGTCGGCGGTGGGCGACTGATTGCCAACTTCACCCTGCATGGGCACAGGCAGGTGGTGAACACTTCCTGCCCAGGAGACACTCTCTATAATGAGATCAAAGGCTGGGAACACTTCAGGGTATGTAGCATGAGCACTGACATACATCAACAGGTGTTATACATATATATTATTGTAAAAGAGAAGTTGTGTAGCTGTGTTTTCAACACAGTGCAACATCCCTTGTGTGTGTGTGTGCGTGTTAATCCTCCTTTTTGGACATATCAAGACAGTTTGACAAGAAAGGAGTACGCCAGTTTCAAAAGTTTTACTGAGAAAAATGAAAAATTACAGGTTAATAAGATCCATCTTTTAGACTCAGTGTGGTCAAAAAACTGCTCCCCAGACTAATTAAGTCCATCATTAGCTGTGGAAGCGCTTTGAAGAAAAAACACATTTCAAGTACTATAAGACTGATCTAAGCAATAAATACAACAGTCATCTTGGTTTTTGCAGATATCTGAGTTACCAAATATGGTAACATACTACAATATTTGATAAAAAGCAAAGAACAGAAAAAAAATCCCAAAATGGAAACAGATTTGTTTCTTATATTGTTGTTTTTCTTCTTGAATACCTCATTAACCATGAGATGATCAATGGTGTATTAAAAATTTTCTCTTGTGAACCGTTGGAAGGCTCTGACATCTGGGTTGGAGACCACTGGAGTAAAAATAACAAACTGTAGATGAGGTAGTGAAAACTAGCTCCACCTCAACCAGCTACAACAGTGGAATGTTCCGTACACACTGATAATATCAGACACAGAACAAAACTTTACTTTAGATAAGTAAGTACAATTTGCTGACTGTATGTAGGATTTGAAGCAGAACTTTCACCTATAATAGAGGTTTTTACACTGTGCGCACGGTTCACTTATTTTCCTTCATATTTCATTTCCTTTCTTTTAGGAGGTGAAGAAAAAATCTGCATGATAAGAGGAAGAGCCTTGGATAAACCAAAACTTCACACAATAAAAATTTGTCTTATTCTTATTTTCGGAGTGTTGCCATTTCTTTTCTAACACTATGAACACTGTGTGTTGCATAAATCTTGTGTGAATACAATGAAAAGCAATGGTAGACAGACAAGTGCATGTACTTCAGTACTGCACTTAAAGTGAAAATCTGAGGTATTTGTGCTTTTATTATTTGCATTAATGCTATTTTACATTTCTACTCTACTACAGTTAAGAGGAACATATTGTACTTTTCCCCCCACTATCTTTATTTGACAGCTTTTCTTACTGGTTACATTGCACATTAAGATTTTATATAAAGCTACAGTTAAAAATATTTTTTTAAAAATAGTGTTCCACTTTAGTCAGCTTTACAATGCTGCTTAAACTCTAACTCATCAGTAGAGTAGGACTGTACAATTTAAGCAATTAAAATCCAATGCCATAATATACATGAATTCAGAAAGTATTCAGACCCCTTCACTTTTGTACACTATATTGTGTCTTAATTTTAAATGGATAACTTCATGTTTTATGGATTTTTTTATGTATTTATGGATTTTTGCAGATTTATTACAAATGAAAAATGCAAATCTACAATTCATAAAAGCATTCAGATTGTTTGCTGTGGCACTCCAAAAACTCTCTTTGAGATGTGTCTAGATCTCGACTGGAGTCCACCTGTGGACATAGTTTAGAAAGGCACAGATCTGCGTGTGTAAGGTCCCTCAATTCACACTGCATGACACAACAAAAGCCATGAAGTCAGAGGGACTGTCTGCAGACATCTGTGGTAAAACTGTGGCCACTCATTTCTAAAGCGTTGAGTGTTCCCAGGAGCACAGCAGCCTCAATAATTGTGAAATTGGAGAAGTTTGGAAACACCAGGAGTCTTCTTAGTATGTCTGTTCAAACTGAGAAATTAGGCAAGAGGGGCCTTAGACAGGGAAGTGACCAAGAACCCAATCGCTTATCTAAGTCCTTTGCAGAGATAGGAGAACCTGTCTGAAAGCTGATAATCTCAGCAGCACTCCATCAAGCAGGCCTTTATGGTGGAGTGGACAGACAGAAACCACTTAGAGTAAAAGGCACACAACAGCCTGCTTAAAGATGCTAAATGGCATTTAAATGACTCTGAGAGCAGAGGAAAAGATTCTCTGGTCTGATGAGACAAAAACTGAACTCTTTGGGCAGAACTCAAAGCAGTATGTCTGACAAACACCAAGCACTGCTCATCACCTGGCTAATATCCTTAAAGTGATGTATGGTGGTGGCAGCATCATGTTATGGGGGCTCATCTCAGGGAGACAGGTCAGAACTGAGGGATGGATGAATGCATTGTGCATTGTAAAAAAAAAAAAAAAAAAAAAAACTGCTTCAGAGTGCACATGACCTACAACTGGGGCCACGGTTCATCTTTCAGCATGACAAATTTTCCTGAAGCACACAGCCAAGAAAATGCTGGCGTGGCTTCAGGGACAAGTCTCTGACTGTCCTTGAGCAGCACAGCCAAAAACCCCACAGAACATCTGTGGAGAGACCTAAAGATGGCAGTTCACATGCCTCCCATCAAATCTAACAGAGCTTGAAAGGATCAGCCAAGAAAAAACTGCCCAGGTCCAGGCATGTAAAGCTTATAGATACTTACCAAGACTCTGAGCTGTAATCGCTGCAAAAGGAGCTTCGACAAAGTACTGAATTAAGGGTCTGGATACTCTTGTAAATGAGAGATTTCAGTGATTGATTTTCAATTATTTAATGATTCTAACTTTAAGTTTTACACTGTAAGTCTTCCACTATTTAAAAAGTGGCGCATGGTCCCATCTGTGACCAGTAGAGGGAGCCAGAGCACCGCGTAATAATCATTAGTAAGGCGTTTATTGATTTCCAGTATTTAGGGAATTTTATTAGACAAACTGACAAACTCAATACAACTGTACCTGTCCCATACTGAGAGGTAAATCTGCACTGAGCTTTGTATTCATGTCATTTACTGCTGTGGTTCATATGTAGAACAAACAGATACAAGCAAGTGAATCTAAATAGGCACAAATGACAGTTGATACTGTACCTGTACACATAAAACAATCTCTGATGTGAATAAACGCTATCAGTATGACAGGTGGACGCTGTTCAATCCTGTATTTTTCAGTGTGTCATCTAGATGAGCTTAAGAACAGAAGGATTTCCACAAAAATAAACGTTACGTTATAGAAACGAGGATATAAACAACGCACTCGTAAAAGTTCAACTTAATAAACTTAGCCTCGGTGGGTTACTCGAAACTCTTCTCGTCACCCTCCCCGTCGACGTTACGTACGCAGCCGTGGCGTGCCTGCAAGCCAAATAACATGGAGTCCTCTGTCTGGCATCTCCAAGGGATCCATGCAAAAAACCTGAGCGGCGATTAAAAAGAGCAAGTTTGTCCATGGGAGCAGTCAAAGCCTCTCGCGAGCATCGTCTCGGGGCGTAAAGCGTCAGCTCCGTCTTCAAACTATGACGAACGGTGCTTAAACAGCCCAGCCTTTATCCCTGCGATCCGCAAAACCAGGCCGATTTCAGTGAGTATTTGCTTTTAAAAAAATGCAGTTTATGGGCGTTTTGGGGTTTGAAGGGTTCTGTGCATGGATGCATTGTTGTTCTTGTCACCTGACAACGACAGGATCGATAACAGACACGTCCTCTGGAGCAACAGAAGCCAACCCGTGGGACACCTTGATGTACCCGGACATTTTCCTGCTTTTTTAGAGGGGCAGCAGGAGAGGACATGGGCCTGAATATAAAGGCCACTTATTTATGTAACCATTTGGGCGCCCCATTTCATTCTTTAAGACCAGACATATTGTGAAAATAGGTCAGACAATCCGAAAACTGCAGCTGGCAAAAAATACTGAGGGCAGCCAAAACACGACAGACTGTGCAGATTTGACACTTTAATACTGTCTGGTATGCTTTTTGATTCTTACTTAGAACCAGCTGACTGTATGAAAAATCATCTTTTATGCAAATGACTACAGTAAGTAGTGGCAGTCTGAAACTTTTAAGCCATTACAAACTTTTATTTTTGGTAAGTGTGTGCTCATGTGTGAATGTTTCCAGAGGAAGAGGAGGCTACACAATGTAGGCAGACTGGTCACCAGTGGGACTCCATACTGTTCTCTGGGGTACCATGGAGCCAGAGGGACCGCTGACCCCAGGGACCAGTTATGGGCCCCCACCCTTCAACTCAGCACAAACCTTCCTCAGCTGCACCTTACAGGTAACAGACACCGTCAAAGCATGATCACCTTTGCTCTCATTTCCAGCATCTGACAATAAGATTATAACAGTTTTATTCCCTCCTCTAGTCCTCATGCTCTCCAAATGGGAGAGACAGCCTGATGTCTGCCAAATGCTCGTGGGGCCATGCTGGAGATGAGGACTCCGTGCAGACTGAGGGCACTCAGCCCAGTGCAGACCCGGGGAAGAGCGCACAGAGGAGATTCAGGTCCTCAGCCTTTCCTTCCTCTCTAAGCTGGGACTCTGATTCTGAGAAAGAAACGCTAGATGGTAACACATGGTTTAATATCTATTGGAAACCTGTTGCACACTTCTCAAGAGTAGCGCAGTAGTGTTTACAACCTGCAGCAAAGCTATAAGTAGTATTGAATTTAGCTAATATGATGCCATCAGTGTACCTATCGTTGTTGTCCCCTTATTGTTTTAAATGTGATTCAGTCTGCTTGTAGTCAGAAGTCTCTCTCTCTCTCTCTCTCTCTCTCTCAGTGTAACCTGAGTATGCGCTGTATTTTTGACTGTGGATTTTAACTGTTGAGCTGTGAAGTGATGTTCCTGTGGTTGTGTGTTTTGTGTGCTGTTATGTGTCAGAGGAGGAGCTACAGCACTTTTCTAACCCTCATGGTCTGGCTGCTCACAGCCCAGGATCTCCTTCTGCTGGACTCAGGTGAGGAGGAGGCAATAGCAGGAGGAAAGGCAGCAAGTTGATTAGTGGTGAAACCAGCAAGAGAAAACACACACGAAAGAGACATCACAAAGGCAGATCATATTTTTTTGTAAAACTTTCAAGCAAGGCAGTAGCCAATATTTGAAACAACCTCCGCTGACAACAAAAGGTTTTTCAATTATTTGGGTTTTTTATGTTTTAATTATAGCAGCCCTGATAGGAAGTGCCATTGGAAATCATCTGCATATAAACTGATAGTAATAGTTTGACATTGTGAGAAATATTCCTGTTCACTTCCTGTACAAGAGTTAAATAATAAGACTGATACCACTCTCATACCTGTCCCTGAAGTGACAGACAGTAGTCAGTCTTAGTGCAGCTCTGCACAAAGACTGAAAACAGGGAAGCAGCCAACCTGGCTCTGTCCAAAGAAACAGAATCTGCCAGTACATCTAGCTCCATTATTAACACAAAGTTAAGCTATTTTTTTTTGTGTGTGTGTCATTTGTGTGAATCCCCTAAACACACAATGTAGCAACTGTACTGATGTGTGCCTGTGTGTTTGTGTTGCAGTTGCTGGCCAAGAAAAAGTTCCACAGATAACTATTGTTTTTGTACGATTTAACAAACCAAATTTAATGTGTTAATGTGCTTAATGTGTTAATTAGTTAATTAGGAGCTGTGGGTGACTGTGTTGTTAGCTTTGAACAGAGCCAGGCTAGCTGTTCCCCCCTCTTTCCAGGCTTTATGCTAAGCTAAGCTAACTAGCTGCTGGCTGTGGACTTATTTGATATATCTGACAAACATGAGAGTGCTATCAGTGTTTTCATTTAACTTGTGCATTTTCACATTTTCCAAATTGTAAATTGCTTCAAACAAAATATTCTACAACTGCTACATGATTACATTACAAATTTCTTCTTCTTTATTAGGAAAATTATTAGAAATTATGGGCCTGCTTTATTAATTTTTTATTATGCAATTTATTAATTTTTCTTTATAAGGTCTAGAAAGTATTTCAAAGCTCTCTCCCCACTGCCTATGATAAAATTATGGTGGGAACATACTAAATTCTGTATTTATTCAGTTGGCCTAAAAGTAGTCAACCTTAAATAGAGAGAGAGCAAATTCTGGAATCAAAGTAAAACATTCCCACCATGTGTATGTTTATAATTACACTGCACCCAGTTTGATAAAACCCACAAAGTTCCCAAGGACATGACCTCAGTGTCCTCAATAGTAGTTATGGCACTGAGAAGAAGAAATAAGAGCTCACACATGATCTGTATTGTATGTAATCTAATGAAGTGACTTATTTCAGACAGAGATGCTAACTCTCCACATGTTCAGAATTTCATTTAATGTTTTTTCCTTCCTACGTCGTCCAGACTTGATAGTGAAGATAACCAGGAACGTGAAAAAGTGCAGCACTTGCATAGCAAAACGGATACATCCACCCCTGTGGAGGGGCATGATGACAACAATGAGAGCACAAAGACAGAGGAGCCAAATACATCTAAGCTTGGCCCAGCAGAATGTAAGCATCATGAGGAAGCAACAAAATCTGTCCTGCACACTTGGTATCTTTCCTTTTATCTTTAGGCTCCTTTCATTCATAATTCTCTGTTTTCTCTTCACAGTGGCAGACAGCAAAGTCTGGAATGCATCTGACGGAGATGAGCTGTTTCTGTCCAAAGTAAAACTAAAGGAAGGTTGCCAAATGGAGGAGGAGGCGGACAACAGTGAGGGAGATGAGGAAGAGAAAAAGCCCAAGGGAAAGGAAACCAAGGAAGCTGAGAGAGATGTGTACACCTTCCCTGGAGATTCAGACCCTGAGAGTCCCCCTCCTGCCCCCTGGGCTCATTGCACATTCATTCAGCGGTGCAGAAAGAAGAGGGTGCTGCTCAGGCCTTTTTCTGGACTTGGCTCCTTGAAGCGCACATCACCTGAGACTGGCCAGCAGAGAGTGAGCCTTCAGAAATCAAAAACCTCTGAGATGGCCCAGCTGAATCGAGGCGCAGGGGTGTATGACTTTGAGGAAGTCAGTTTTGGAGAGGGAGCGGTGGAAGAACCGATCAAGTTCAGAGACAGAGGAGGGAAAAGAGACAAAGAAGAAGAAAGTGGGGTAGAGCCAGGTAGAGAAATTTTCACCTGTGTGGAATGTAGCATTTACTTCAAGAAGCAAGTCCACCTGCAGGAGCACATGGTTGAGCACTGTCAGAGTGGTTCAGGCGGTGGCAGGCGTTTAGGAAAGGGCGGTCGTTTTCGGTGTGTTGAGTGTGGATGGAACTTGCCAAATCGGCTTGCACTGGCAGACCACCACAAAAGGCACCAGGAATCTCGTCTAAAGATCCTGGAGGAGATTGAGAAACTGAATGAACATGGGAAGACGAGAGAGAATCAGAAACTGGACAGTAAGGTTGTTATGCAAGATGCAAGTGCAGTCTCAATTGCAGGCAAAGTGTCAGATCCAGAAATAGGCACATCTCCACCTCTATCCCCAGCCCCAGTTTCAACACAAGAGGCAGACCCAGCACTCGTTCACTCAGACGCAACTCCTCCAAATTCAGTTCGATCTACGGCTCAGGCCCGAGCTGTCTCTGCCTACCGCCGTCGCTTCGTCTGCACCAAGTGTAACTTCAGCACAAGAACCTCCCAGGCACTGGCTAATCACTCCAAGACCCACAACAGAAAAAAACCTGCTCTCCAGGCTGACTCTCCAGCTCCTGGTTCGCCGTCGTGTTTAGCATCCACTTCCCTGGCCTGTGGTCATTGTGCCTTCCTGACCTCAAGTCAAACCGTACTGAGGGAACACCAGAAACTTGCTCACCCGGGACAGTTCTCCATCAGCGGGGCGCAGGCAGACGAGCCTGGCCAGCATGCGCAGTCTAATGTGGGCACTCAAATTTCTAAACCCATCCTTGATTCTGACCGCCTCTCTGGATCCAGATCCCCTCCCGATGCAGCTCAAGGCAAAAGCCAGCAAGGAGTCACTGCCTCCGAGGACAGCACAACACCAGACGGCGCTGCAGCTCAGCCCGCAGGCCAGGTGGTCTTCAAGTGTGTTGGGAACAGGAGATTCAGCAGGAGAGGAAAGGCTTGGACTGAGTTGGCCAAGTTTCACCCCAGACTGGATGATGACAAGCTGCCTGAGAGTGAAGAAGAAGCACAGGATGAGTATCAGAGCACAGAGCTTGACAGTGAATTGTCCCAACAAGAAGCCAGCTCACCAGGAGGAGTGAAACGACACAGTAGAGCGAGATCCAGCACAGGTGAGGCTCAGTGTCAAACTAAAGACTCTTTAACGCAAGACCACTCTTGCAACTCTTCACTGAAATGATGCAGTTAGACCAAGTCACCTTTCTTGGATTTCTTTGCAAGTTGATTTGTTGCATCCAAGTAATGCATGCACACAAGTAAGATTATTGTGAGTGCTCAAGTTTTTAGCATGATTTGTCTAAAATCAGTTTAAACAATGCTTACTCAGAGCTTTGTGCATCGTAGAAAACCTGAGAAAGAAAGGATTAAAGCTGCTCTAATTAATATTTTTACACAGCAATGAATCAAATGACTGTTTAATGAGGAAGGGGTCACTTGTAGTGAAGAAACACAGAAAATTATCATCTGCCCTTGCAGTTCCCCTCAGCTCTTTGGAGCATTTTAGCATCTTTAAGCTCGTTGTTTAGTTTTTTTTTTACCTGCAGCTTTAATGTCTTTGTTCACTCACCACTCTCATCAGCACTGACCCAGCAGACAGATGTTTTCAGCAAAAAATCTTTGATAAACCTACTGTTCAGGGCCTGCCTAGCACCAAACAGCAGACAGAAAGGTGGAGTATTTAGCAGCTGAAAGTAGAGTAAATATTGGATATTTGACATTTGTCAGGTGGCCAGCAACACAACTACAAATGAATATTAATGTTGCTCTGTAACTGCTGGATGTGTAATTAGGCATTTGTTTGCACTTTAGTGATTGCATGCCAGTATAATGCTTTCCTCCAGCAATGTCACTGTCCTCTGTGACAAAACTTTCCTCCCCCAGGGTTTTCATGCATACAAACTTTTAGGGTTTAGGGTTTATATAAATTAAGCAACTCTCTTTAGCAGAAATCTACATGAGTTAGCAAACAGCTGCATGCAAAAGTTCTGGCACCCCTGGGCAGATTTCATATTAACTTGATTTTTGAAGTGAAAGCAAAGACAACTCCTGCAGCAAACAGACATTAAAAAAACAAGCCTTTTTTCAAATATTAATGTAAATAATAAAGTTTTTTATGTCAAAAAATGAAATAAACTGTAATTGTGGTGAACGCTTGGACACCGCTTGTAAAGTCTCAGAACTTGATTAACTTGTTAGGACTTGTGAGGCAGGTCAAGCATTGTCAGCAGAAATGATCAGCTGTTGACATCTCCACAGTTTAATAAATTCTGTGACTCTTCAAAACTTGTGGTGACATTCAACAACCATGGGCTCCTCTGAGCAAGTGCCGGAGGATATGAAAATGAAGCTAATTGATTCCCACAAAGCTATAAAAAGAGAGTAAAGTGCTTCCAGCTTGAAATTTCCACTCTCTGAAATATCACTAAGAAATGGCAGTTAGGGGAACTGTGGAAGTCAAAACAAGATTTGGAAGACCGAGAAAAAATGCAGATAAAAACTGCACATCTGCTGGGAAGAAAGGTGAAGTAAAGCTCCCATATGACCGCAGAGGAGGTTTCACTGACAAAGGAGTGGTGGTGCACCGTTCCACTGTGCAGCACTGATGCACAAACAGGGTCTACATGGAAGAGTCATCAGAGGGAAACTTCACCTGCTGCCTCCTCACAAAAGTGAATGTGTGAAATCTCGAGTTGTCATCCTGTTTGTGCATCAGTGCTGCACAGTGGAACGGTGCACCACCACTCCTGTGTCAGTGAAACTTGTCATCAGTTTCTTTGCAGTCATATGAGTTTTCACTCTGCCTTGCTGCCCAGCAAATGTCCAGTTCTGTCTGAAAATTTTCAAAATTTTTCTTCAAAATCTAGTCTTGACTTCCACAGCTTCCCTTAACTGCTATTTCTTAATGACATTTTGGACAGTAGAAATTGCAAGCTTGAAGCGCTTTGAAAGCTTTTTATAGCCTTCCCCTGCTTTGTAGGCACCAATTAGGTTCATTTTAGGTCCTCAGTCAGTTGCTTAGAGGAGCCCATGGTTGCTGAGCGTCACCACAAGGACTTGAGACTCAAGAGAATCTATCATCCCTGAAGTTGTCAAGTGTTTTGTCTCACAAGTCCTAATGAGCTGGAATTGTATTTGCTTCTTTCCACTTAAAAAAAAATCAACAAAACATGCAATGTGCCCAAACTTTTGCATACAACTGTAATACCTTTAACTGAAAGTGTAATCATGTAAATGAGACTCCCACACTGCATTTCTTTGTAGCAATGTTGCAGTGTTCCCATATGCCAGCAATTAACTTGATGAGTATACTGTGATTATTACCAATAGGAATAATGGTCAAAACTAGCAGAAACCCAAGTTGAAATAGATCAGAACTATTCTGTACATTACTATAAGTAATGAGATACATCAGACAGTCTTTAAGTGATTTTCAAAGGAGCTCTACAGGAGCTCTCATCCAAAACCTTACATGCACATACAGTATTTAAGGTGTGGTAGCCTCAGCTGATACCAATTCAATTTGAGTAGGATATATCTGTTTATTCAAGATTGATTTTTGCTTTTTTTATAGATGACTCTTCAGCTCAAAGTGGTACATTATTGCTCCCGCCTAAGAAGAATGTGAAGGACGAAGGCAAGCAGGAAGTGGAGAAAGATGGAAAGGTTTTCTTTTTGAGGAGGAGCACCCGGGTTACTGCTGCTCCTGCAGAAATTGACAGTGATGATGATGATGACGACATTGACGAGGAGCGTGTGCGACGTTTTCTGTCAGAGGGCATCTTGGATGAAGACAAAGACGAGATTGATGAGGACGCAGAGGCGCTGAAGAGTGTGGAGAGGAAGTGCCCCTACTGCCCTGATCGATTTCATAATGGCATTGGGCTTGCCAATCACGTGAGAGGCCACCTGAACCGAGTAGGCGTCAGCTACAATGTGCGTCACTTCATATCCCCCGAGGAAGTCAATGCGATTGAGAAGAAGTTCTCCTATCAGAAGAAGAAAAAAAAAGGTCAGCAGCTTGTTGCATGTTTCTTTAGGCTGTATAGATGTTGTCTGAGCAGAATTTGAAACCCCAGCAAACAAACCTTTTTTCTGTCTTTGCCTTAAAATGTGCTTAGAATAATGATCCTGACAGGGCACGGGAGAGAAGCAGGGGCCAAGCTGAAGACGCAGGCTGTAGTGTACTTTAGCCATACCATAATTTTCATACCATTTTCAGCCCCCTGCATTTTACTAACATTTGAAACACGACACATGTTTTTTAAAGTGGTTGCTATAACATAAATAGTTATGAGATGATTAACAAAATATGAAAGCTGAAGAAAAAAACTGTTTCTTCTACACGAAGTTAAGTCAGCCTTTTCAGACTTTCCTCTAACCTTTGCCCTTTTCTTGTTGATTACTAGATCATTTTACTTCAAAACTCCTGACTGCTTTCAACTAAGTGTTTATGTGAGCAAACTGAAATGACAGTGCTAACGTGGTGATATTTAGCAGGTATGATGACCACAGTCACCATCGTGGTTTAGTGTGTTAGCATGTTAACATTTGTTAATTAGCACCAATTACAATGGGACAACCAATTACATGGGACCACTAAGGTCAGTAGGATTCATCCTCTGGGAACCATGAATGTTCGTACAGAGTTTCAGGGAAGTCCATCCAATAATTTCACTCTGGACCAAAGTGGTGAACCGACTGATTGACTGACAGACCAACATTGCCATTCCTGGAGTGGCTAAAAAATTGCTCTTAAGTTTAACTGGTCACAGTGATCTACAAATCCAGTAATGAAGACAAGTTGTAAGAAGAAATAGCTTTAAGGGGTCACAAGCCAAAAAGGTTTGGGAACCACAGCTGTTTACTATTATACTGTACATTCAGTCACATGTCTAAACTACTTCTTGTATTGCCTGTCCTCTCCATAGTTGCCAACTTTGACCCGGACACATTCAGTGTGATGCATTGTGAGTTCTGCAGCGCTGGCTTCGACACCCGGGCCGGCCTGTCCAGCCACGCCCGGGCTCACCTCCGTGACTTTGGGATCACTAACTGGGATGTTACCATCTCGCCAATCCACATCCTGAGGGAGTTGTTCTCCAGCAGGCCCGACCTCGTAATTCCCACAGCTCCCCCCCGGAGCCTCGCCTCTCCGCAGGAGGAGGGTGATGAGGATGAGGAGGAAGAGGAGGAAGAGGAGGGAATCGCTCAGGTAAAGCTGGAGGGGGAGACAAGTGAAAGGACGCTGAGTGCTGCTGTTTCTGATGCACTGCCTTCATCTCCTCAACACTGGAAGAAGGAGGAGAGTGAAGAGTGTGAGGGTAAGTTGTCTTTATTGATCCATCCTTAGAAGTAGTAGTGTGCACAGACCTGTGGTGGTGGTGTTATTCTGCTGGTTGCTGATGTGTTTGATAGCTATTACCTGATGACCCTGTTGGTGTTAGGAGTCTGAACGTGGCACAGGGGTATAAAGGCCTCTCTAATGATGCAAGTGGGGATGAAAGAGACTTACAGACGCAGTTGGAAATGTGAGTTTAGATGCTGTTGTTTGAAGTGCACCTGTATGTTTGACTCTGAATAAAAACGGGCTGGCCTGGGTGACACCACTGTACACTGTGTGAAGTGTCTGAATCGGGACGATGGCTGTCGAGAAAATCAGCCTTAACAGAGAGAGAAAAGTGTGTGTGTGTGCTGCGCGCGTGCATATATACACGCACGCGCGCGTGTGTTGGAGAGAGTGAGAGAGTCACTGATGCCGGTGGTTGATGTGGCACTCGGTGCATTTATCCCAACCTCCGCCTCCACTCGATTGGTCACGCCTTAGCTTAGCGGTGCATATGGGGGCAAAATGGCTGCTTCCACCTCCCCGCAGACCCAAACAATAGCGGAAAAACTGTCTGGCTTCAGCTGCCGGGAGTCCGATGCACTGCGGTTGCGGACCGGTGAGTACCGCGCGCTGTAATTCCTGTGCACCGCGTGCCCTCGGATCACACGGCGGCGTTACACACAGCGCGTCTCGCGCCGCATCTTCTGTCACATTGTAGCTAGACAACAGCCATTAAAAACTCTTTATCATGTGAGACCATGTAAAGAAAAGCAGTGTCGCGCACAGCCATGCAGGTAGCCCATGACATGCATGTCAAAAGCTCATAAAGCTGGTCATTGTTGTTGTTTCGGCTGCTCCCGTTTTGCACGCGCGGATAATTTGTAATCATTTTTCGCTGTTGTGATACTGTTGTTACAGTTTGTGTTTTCTTAATGTCTGAGAGGTTTTTTATTGTGCACGTCTGGGATGACGTCCAGAATTTTCAATGCTGCAGGATCTCTAAAATTACCTACAGTTGCCCAATCCTCGCCATTTTACTTTGCTTTGATTTTTGATAGAGGACACGCTGTGCTTTCAAGTGCATGCATTTGTGCATGTTTTTTCTTTCTTTCAATAAACTAAGAGAAGGAGAATGCTCAGGAAACATGGGAACTTTGTGGACTGAAAGCGGTCGTAGTCACTAATCTTATTACAACTTATCCGGATCAACGAAGTATAATCGAAGTATCACTTTTACTTGGAAGTATCGGGTTGCTCAGCGTGTCTCTGCCTGAATGGATCCAAAGTCAAGTTAGCGGTTTTCTACTTTGTTCCGTTTTATAAATACTCCACTGATTATTTAGTATTGTCTCCATTATAATAGATGGTGTTATAACGCTGCGCTCCGAGGTGTCACATCGCCGCTCTTTTACAGTCAAGAGATGAACTGACAAGCGCAGAGCCGCCCACCAGACAAAAAGCATTGTCTGTCTCCACGTCTCTTTTGATTTACCGATTTGTCGCAGAAAATGGCACTTTTGTCCCAGGAATGCCTGACTGCGGGGAACCAAGACTGCCATGTTTGTTTCATACAGTAGTGCAATTATGACTTTTGTGACAGGGTTTCATTACTTGAATTGTTTTCATGAACATTTCCTCACAGAAGACGTTATAATGCGCCTGTGAAGAAGGACTGAGAAATTATAGGCAATGAGCTCACAAGACTGAGTTGATTTTTCTGCTCTCAGCCTGCGTCTTTTATTTATTCTCAGGGCACATGAAATTATATTCCTGTGCTTTTAAAGGCTGACTTTTATAGAGGCAGAAATTAAAGAGACACATTGCTCAGACATCATCATTTATTTTTAGGTGATTTATCATCACAGTCACTTAATTGGCCTAATTAACATGCCAGTTCTACACTTAGATGGATATTGAATCTTTGTGTTTTAGGGGATGAGGAGGAAGCAGCTGAGGAAGAGGATGAGGAGGAGTTGCAGCTCCCTGCTCTGGATGGTCTGAGCTCAAGCCCTGGGAAAACAGGGCTGTGCGGCGTGGACGCAGGCAGCCTCTCTCCCGGGGAGGATGCAGACACCAAGGGTGAGGGAGAAAAATGGGCAACGCTGACCCCCACGAGTGTTGACAAGGGATTGGATTTGCTACAGCAGAGCCTTATCATAGCTGTCAGTGGTGGAAATTGTAAAACTGACCTCAGGTCAGCGTTGAGGCGTGGCAAAACTACACCAAAGAGGGCTGTCCCCAGGGAAATCCTGAGAGGTAGACAAATGTATTTAGGAGCTAATAAAGGCACCTGTAACATTGTGCCAGTGTTGCTGCAGGCAGGGTGAAGATACAGACAGGAAGGGTAAGTGAGGTGATGTGTCCTCTGGGATATCTGTGGCCTCTAAAAGAACCTGAGCCACCTGCTGTTGTTTTGCAAACTTTGTGTTACTGCTGCACTCAGTTAAAATAATGAAATAAAACATTAAAATGATGTAGACGGTAAAAGTTATTTTTGAAAGGCTTATTACCGCGCGGTTTTATAAAGTTTCATCAGCTTCTCTTTTCTCTTTTACAGTCCACAACTTGAAGTGTGAGGTGTGTGGAGCTCAGTTTGAGACCAGACGGGGATTGTCCAGCCACGCCCGCTCTCACTTGCGCCAGCTGGGCATCAGCGTCTCAGAGAGCAGCGGGGCACCCATCGACCTCCTCTACCAAATCGCCAAGGAACGCAACGCAGACAGCCAAATAAGCTCATCTCTTCTGGAGCCCCTCTCAGCCAAGAACTCCTCCCCTCCCGTTCCTCAAAAAGATGAGGATTTAGAAGACATGGACTTAGATGAGAAGCCGATCCCCCTCTCCATCCTGGCCAAAGCAGCAAAAGCAGCGCCGCCCTCTTCCTCCTCCACGCCTACACCTTCCCCCGGTGCCTCTCCAGCTCCGCCCCACTCTGGCTCCCCTTCCTCAGTAGTGAGGAAAGCCCCCATTTCCTCTCTGCTGCCGGTGTCTTCCCCCTTGCGCTCCCCGGAGCACAAGGCTGGGGGAATGAAAAGCTTGACCTCTAGCCTCTCTGCCCCGGCCACCATCACTACAACCAAACCCCTCTGGGCTCCACAGGAGAACGATGCTCCTCTCAACCTCAGTAAGTGTCACTGCCCTCACCGAAGTCTGTCTCTGATAACACTGTAAAAAGTGAAAGTGTTTGTTGTTGTCATGAGTCTCAGCATTGTTTTCTCTTCTTCACGTGCAGCACTGGAGGTGGACCCCAACAAGGACATTGTTTGTCAGCTGTGTGGCGCCTGGTTCGAGACACGGAAGGGCTTATCCAGCCACGCCCGAGCCCACCTGCGGCACTTTGGGGTGGAGTACTCCGAATCCAAGGGCTCTCCCATCGATCTCCTGAACCAGCTCATTGATACCGACGACTTCAAGCACAAAGCCAATGCATTGCAGCTTGACAGCCACGCAGAACCCCGGGGCCTCGCCACCGCGCTCTCCTCTCCGAAACAGCCCCTGCTGAGCCTCTCGTCCTCCTCCCCTTCATCCCTCCTCTACAAGGTGACCACAGCTGGAGGCGGGTCGACGTCCAAAGCTACCTCTTCCTCTGCCTCGTCTTTACTTGGCCCGCCCGCCAAGCGTCCCAAGTCCTCTTCCATGCAGGTCTTCCGCCTGAGCAGTGGAGAGCTCATGGCCCTTCCACACAGTAAGTGCTGCCTTTTGTATGAAATGAAAAATCCTTCAGATAAAGTCACTTACGCTGGATGAGGTGTAATGCTTTTTCTGTTTAACACAACATTAAACTCTTAGGTGAACCTCCAAAGGAAATAGGCTGTGAGTTCTGCGGGGAATATTTTGAGAATCGCAAAGGGCTCTCTAGCCACGCCCGCTCACACCTGCGCCAGATGGGCATCACTGAGTGGTCCGTCAACGGCTCCCCAATTGACACCCTGAGGGAGATCATCACGAGGCGGGGCCTGCCCTGTGCCCTTCCTCTGAAACCTCTCAAAACTCCACCTCCGTCCTCTCCGGGACCCCCTCGTTCCCCTCTGTCAACCTCCTCCTCTCCCTCGGCCACACTCCTCAGTCGTCTGCCCTTCGCGTTCGCCCGACCTTCCAGTCCTCCGCAGCCCGCTGTGTCCAAATCGAGCTCTGCTCCACCTACGTCTTCTGGTGGTCTGATCCTCAAGCTGAAGCCTGAGCCGGTGCAGGTGGAGGTCACCACACCTGGAGCTGTAGGGAGATCTGGGGGCCTCGCCACTGAACCTCTCAGCTGTAGCTGGAGCACCTCCGACAATGTGTTCCCCCTCAACTTGGGTAAATTAACTCCTATGTTTTGTCTCCAGGGCTTATCTAGCAATTTACAGGAATAGTTTGACATTTTGGAAAATAAACTTTGACTTTACTATCTTGCAAAGAGTATCATTGTGTCTGTACAGTAAATACATTCTCCCTCTGATCCTTCCCCAGCCATGGCCCATGAAGTGGAACCTACAAGAGATATTCGCTGTGAGTTCTGCGGGGAATATTTCGAGAACCGCAAAGGCCTCTCCAGCCACGCCCGCTCCCACCTGCGCCAGATGGGCATTACAGAATGGTCCGTCAACGGCTCGCCCATCGACACCCTGAGGGAGGTTATGCACAAGAGAGGGGCGGGTGCCTCTTCTCACTCGGACCAGGGAGTGAAGAAGGAGTCAAGCCAGGGAGCCAACAGTCCCCGATGGGAGACCAGCGGGGGCGCCGGCAGTTCAGAGGGTTTGGGTGTCTCAGGCTACCAGTCGTCCAAATATCGTAAATCTCCTCTCAGTTTGCTGCAGTCAGGGTCGAGGCTCCACAAGCAGGCCCTGGGGTCTGTAGGCCCATCTGCCACCCCACCTGCAGGGAAGCTTTTCAGGATGTCCCCGCTGGGGAAAAGACCTCTGTCAGAGGAGGCCCAGTCAGTGGAGACTTCCCACTCACCACCACATCAGCTCAAGACTTTCTCACCTCTGCCACATGATTTCTCCTACAAACGAAAACCCTCCCCAGACAAGCATGGACACCAGGGTGAGTCTTTGATAGGTTTTTATTTTTTCCAATCTTGTACTGATCATTATTCCTTCAGTTCTTCCTTCCCTGTGTTTTCCAGATCCCAGCTGTGAGTTGTGTGGGTTCTACTTTGAGAACCGTAAGGCTCTGGCCAGCCACGCACGAGCCCACCTGCGGCAGTTTGGCGTGACTGAGTGGTGTGTAAATGGATCCCCTATTGAGACGCTTAGCGCTTGGATGCGCAGCAGGCCACAGAAGGTTTTGGAGATGCACCGCAGCTACATGCAGGGGAACCGCTCTGCCCTCAAGAAGGTGAGGAGCGGCAGTCAGCTGGTAATTCTCTTGACTCAGTGTTATTTTAACGTAGTGAGCTCTCAGACTGTACTTGGATTTATCTTTGACCTTTGACATTTCAGAAAAGTCCACTGTTGCGAGTATGAGTGGGTTTTTTCCCCAACAGAAAAAATGTTGAATATCAGTGGAAGAACTTGTGCCTCCCACAAAGCTGAGCAGCTATACAATAACAGCTCATAACCTACTGTGCTACTTTTCTGACACACTCACTTTCCTCACAGTGTCTTTTCAAATAGGCGTCATGCTCAGAGATCTAACATGCCTCAGCTGGTGGCTCGACAGACATTTTGTGTCTTGGAAAGCTTCAGACGTGTTGTCTAACAGCTTTGAGCCTTACTGTAGATCCTGTGTCTTTACACCCAGCAAAAATCACTGTGGGGACAGATGCCAGAACAACTCAGCTATTGACTTGATAGTTGCCATAGTAACCAGGGTGCCTGGCAGCTTATGTTTCATCTTCAGATAAATTATGGCATGCTGTTGATAGAAGAAAATGTACGTTTTTTTTTTCCTCTTTTTCTTTTTTTCCTGTTGAATTAGTTTCTGGTGCATTTGCGTCATTGTCACACCTTTTCCCTGAGCTGTGATGTGACACACATACAGAATGTATGTCCTTGTAATCTTATTGTAAAGGGGTTTTTTTCACATGGGAAAAAGGAACCCAAATACGCTGTATGTGTTGGACCATTGTGCATGCATCTAAGTGAATGCATGCATGTAATGACTGATAACATGATTAGAAACATACTTATTTATTTATAGACCATTTATTGATTTGGCAACTGATTTAATTAATCAATTAATACATTTAAACAGTTCCCAATTAATTAATTAATTAATTAATTAATCATTAAGCCATTTTTTAAATAAACATGCCTAAAGATCTCAGGGTTCAGCTTTTCAGGGAAAAAGCTAAACTCAATACTCTGGAACTAACTTGCATATTTCATTACATTTTCAATAACAATGAATTGAGTGAATAATTGATCAGTTAGACATTATGTTGATCAGTTGATCATGAAAATAATTCTTAGTTGTAGGGCTGCAATAAAATAGCTATTAATTCCCCAGAATCTGTTACTAATGTACTTAAAAGTCTCAGAACTCAGATATTCAGCTTACAATGATACAAAACAGACAAAAGTAGAAAATACTCACAGGTCATATGCTGGAAAAAGAGTGTTCGTTATTTTTGACTGATAAACATCTGAAGAGATTAATCACTTATTTGTCTTACCAATTTTCTTTCAATCAATTTATTAAGTAATTGATTAAAGTGCTTCAGCTGTGGTGAGTTGCAGCTCTAGTAAACTTCCAGTCTGTCTACATCTCAGGCAATGTGCATGTGTATTAATACCCAAAAATTAGATAAGAAACCATAGAAGTTGAGCGGTACATATGTAAACTGAGCATTATTTGAAAAATGTTCATTTCAGATGATTTAGATGCATATTTATTGTTTAAGCCACAGTGGTCAAACATTCCTTACAGCTCTGTGCACACTCACAGATGTTTCCATCCAGGATGGTTAAACCTCTGGGCCAGGGTGAAGTTGAGTGGTGTGACGTCACCAAACTCTATTTACTAATAAGACTGATACAATTAACAGGAGAGAGATGCAAATCAGGCTCAGTCTAATCAGGAAACAGGATTGGAAACACCTGTGAGAGTGGACTGTGAGTGTGAAGGTGCTTGCAGAGATTTCAAAACATTCCTCACTTCATCATCATTATTTTCATTCGTTATCAAAGATTATCACTGGTGAGGACAGTGACATGCGGTTGAAAGCTCCAGAATGAGGTAGTAAGTGGCCTTTAAGCCTTATCCATTAGCCTTCTAAAGCAGCTTGTTGATACTGATGTCTTAAAACATAAATCCAGCACAAATAGTAAGGATCTCTTAATTGGCAAGCTTTCTTAACTGTGCTCTCAGTGCTTTATTTACAACAGTAGCTTAAAAGTCATCGTTATGATGTATAAGGTGTGTTAAAAGACTGATGTGAGAAAATTTTAGATTATTGGAAACGTTAGTCACACATTTCTTAACTGAAATACTTATTTCTACATATATTTTAAAATATTAAGGTGCCTGAATTCCTAACTGCTGAAAGAAACAGTTTGTTTTGTAGAACAGATTTTGCTCTCCATGCTTACCCTGATGTCTCCCACTGTACTCAATCTTGAGTGTTGTCCATCACTTGCAGGTCGCTTTGGATAAAAGCATCTGCCATGAGCAGAATGTAAATGAACAGAATGTAAATGTAAGGTTGAAAGTGGGTAATAAAATATAGCAGCAAAATGTGGACAATAAAAAAAGTTAATTTAAAAGGCCCAATTAAATGAACATACAACACTCACTAAAATATAAAAAGTTCATTTTACAAATTACCTTGATGATATAGGCAGAATCATTCTATAGTAAATTAAAAGAAGATTAAAAGAAATAGCAAGAGAATCACTGAGGCACAGATCCCTTCCTACAACCCCATGTTATTTTTACTGCTCTGTTTTTGTATGAATTGAACAAACCAAATGTAACATGTTAATTAGTTTGCTTCAGAAGAGTGACTTTGTTACCTTTGGACAGAGCAAGGCTAGCTACCCCTGTTTGTACTTTTTGTGCTATGCTAACTGGCTATTGGCTGCAGCTTCATGTTCACTCTACAGACATGCCATTAATGTTATTTGAAGAAATATATTTTGAGAGAGATATTTGCACATTTAGCACCTGGCAGCT